>NC_133463.1:72853015-74053015 GCF_048565385.1 Saimiri boliviensis
CACAGGTCCCTCTTCCCTAATTATTCCTATTTTACAGATGATCAGAGAGGTCGGGTAAATTTTACAAAGTCACATATACAATAGGTGGTGGCACAGCCAGAATCCACCCCTGGTTCTCTCTGATGGCAAAGCCCAAGAGTTGTCACTATACTGGTATTATTTCTTCTATGAATAGATACACGAAAACAAGTTGTCTATGTCATTTCTTTGGGGACACACTGCTTTAGAAAAAATGGAGAGAGGCAAGAGTGAAATCTAAGCTGCCTGACTGACCAGGAAGAGGTAGTGTTGTGGAACTCTCTGGTCAAGCTTCAAATCAAATCACTCTCATCAGATTGGGGTTCTGGGTCGGAGTCCCAGCCTTGACAGCCATATTTTGGCACTTGCTTCAGGCCTGAATCTTATAAACCAGGGACTGCAGAAAAGAATGTATCAGGAACAAGCACACAGGAAGGAGGAAGGGCCACGCCTGGTGACTCAAACCTGTAATCCCAGAGCTTTGGGAGGCTGAGGAAGGAGGATCGTTTGAGGCCAAGAGTTTGAGAATAGTTTGGGCAGCACTGTAAAACTCCATCCCTACAGAAAGAAAAAAATAGCCAGAGGTGGCAGTGTGA
This sequence comes from Saimiri boliviensis, assembly GCF_048565385.1. Classification (NCBI taxonomy): domain Eukaryota; kingdom Metazoa; phylum Chordata; class Mammalia; order Primates; family Cebidae; genus Saimiri; species Saimiri boliviensis. The sequence continues at coordinate 72,853,630 of NC_133463.1, forward strand.
GCACCTGCAGTCCCAGCTACTCAGGAGGCTGAGGCAGGAGAATTGCTTGAGCCTACGAGTTTGAGACTGCAGTGAGCTATGATTGCACCATTCACTGTGGCCTGGGCAACAGAGTGAGATCCTGTCTTTTTTTTTTTTTTTGAAAAGGAGGAAGGTTAGGAGTGTGTCCTCTTCAGGGTCAAGTCCTACCAAATCTGCTTTTTCCACTTCCCCTAGGCCTCCTGTCTCCACCTGTAAGACCAGGTTTTCGCCTCCTTCCAGGTTTAGTATTATTTTCCTGCTTTGTATCATAACTCCTACAAGGACAAGAACTTGTGAGCCCATAAGGAGAAACCATACACGGTGATTAAGAACAAGCCATTGACATCGCAGAACTGGATTTAAATCCAGGTTCAAACACTTAACCTTCCTTCTGAGATAGAAAGATGGGGGAAACAGTCCCAAACTTGTAGGTGAACCATGAAGAATAAATGTGGTAATAAAGGAGCTTTCCGGAAAATAGATTTCCTCTCTCCCTTTCTCCCTGCCTTTTTTAAGGCTGTAAGATATCAGTAGGCAGGAGTTGAGTTCCAGCTTAGCTACAAATTGGTCATGTAACTTTGTACAAATGAGTCACCTGTTAAGGATTCAGTTTCTTTATCTGAAATATAGTAGTAACACTTCAGCGGATCCTGTGCAGTTGACGGGACGGGGCCCTGCAGAGCAGGAGGTGGCGCCCATTGAGGGGCTCTGGCATGGTGGGCCGCAGGACCTGAGCCCTGCCCGGTGGGAGACAGCTGCTGGCCAGCAATGGGGACAGAGTGGGGCTACCGCAGCCTCAGCCTCAGCCCCTTGCAAAGCGCCTGGCAGCTTGGGAACATGCCCCTGGAGGGGCTCTGCTCTGTCTTCAAAGATGGACAAAATATGGGAATCAAGCACATTCCTGCCATCCAGTGTGACCTTTGGGTTCAAACCAGCAATGGAGGTCATTTTGCATCACCAAATTATTCTGTCTCATATCCACCAAACAAGGAGTGTATCTACATTTTGGAAGCTGCTCCACATCAAAGAATCGAGTTAACCTTTGCTGAACATTATTATATAGAGCCATCATTTGAGTGTCGGTTTGACCGCCTGGAAGTTCGAGATGGGCCATTTGGTTTCTCTCTCCTTATAGATCATTACCGTGTCGTGAAAAGCTTTCCATTAATTAGATCAATGGGGAGATTCATGTGGCTTAAGTGTAGTTCTGCTGAAGAGAACTAATATTCATTTGTTCCAGATCCAGACTTTACTTACCTAGAAGACTATCAGTTCCAGCTCTTGAGAGCTGATGGAATAATGAGCTCTAGTTAGGTAAAACAAGAGAAAATGAAACCTGACCAAGCCATTGATTGCATCTGGACCATTAAAGCCACTCCAAAAGCTAAGATTCATTTGAGGTTCCTAGATTATCAAATGGAGCACTCAAATAAATGTAAGAGAGACTTCGTTACAGTCTATGATAGAAGCAGTTCTACTGAAAACCTGAAGGCCAAGTCTTGCAGCACTGTGGCCAACGATGCAACGCTTGAAACAGGAATTGGAGTGATTCAAGTGTGAACAGAGGGAGGCAGTCGGCTTAGCAGGTTTTGAATGCTCTTTCCTTCGTTTGTGGAGCATACCACATAGCGTTTATCCACCCACCCACTCACCAGTGGGCATTTTGTTTGTTCCCACCTTCTGGCTACTGTATGTAAAGCTGCTGTGAATATTGGTGTGCAAGTAATGGGGTTCCTACTTTCCATTCTTTGGAGTACTGAGCTAAAAGTAAAATTGCTGGATCATAAGCTCCCTGCACAGGCAGCACTGCCTTTTGCCATAGCAACACGTGCATCAATAATTCTTCCACCTGTAATGGTATCCACAACTGTGTATACCTTAGGGATGAAAATCATTGTAAAGAAAAGAGAAAAAGCATAACTATTTGAACAAGTCACTACAACTCATGGGACAATTATTGGCATTACTCAGGGATTGTCTTGGTCCTTCTCATTTTTTTCTGTTTTAGTACAAGTGAAACAGCCTCAGAGAAGGTCACGGCTTGCAAAAGTGCGCTTAATAAAACTGGGTTGCAAAAAGTGTTTGATCCTCCTCACTGTGAACTGCTTTTGCTAAGGGACAAAGAGATTTCTGAAGACCTGGCAGATTTGTCAGAAGAACCGCACAACTACCAGAAGCTGCGGTGCCCCTCCACCTCCCAGTGTGTCCATGACCACCACTGTGGGTCGCAGGCCTCCAGCGTCAGACGAAGCAGGACCAACCTCAGTTCCGTGCAACTTCCTTTCCGAAATGACTTTACACAACCACAGCCAATGAAAACACTTAATAGCACCTTCGAGAGAAGTAGCTACACTTTCAAACAGGGACACGAGTTCCCTGAACAGGCCCTAGAGGGCTGAGCAATGTAGAAGATTCTCTGTGAAATTTATGTCAGTAGGTGAGAAGATTCTGCACAAGCATCCATAGCCACTGAATTCTAACCTTCTGCTAAAGGTGGCATGAATTCTTAAGTGTGTACGTGCGCACCCTCCAGGGCATGTTTCCAGCAGCCAACCCTTTTCTTCTGCCACCACTGCGAAGACCTTGATTTACCACTAACCTACTGTATGGTGACGTTTTTATTCTCTCAGGCAGTCTATAAATGTTAAACCAATCAAGGAACTTACTCTATTCAGTAGAAAAAGTAATCATCATCTATTGCTTGGTGTCATATATAGAAAGCACCACCAGTTAAAGAGCATTGGAAGAGGTGGTTGGATGGAGCCGGGCTCGGGCTGCCTATGAGTTTTAGCAATGGGAATACTGCTCTTGACTGATACAGCTCTGTTAATATTTTGATCCCACAATAAACTTTAAAATGAGGAAAAAAGACATATAGTGGTAACAGCTATTATTTAATATGTCTCATACCCTGATGAATATACTAATACATTCTATAATTTAATCTTCCTAACCCTGTGAGGAAGGCATTTTCCCCAATTTAGAAATGAGAGGTTTAGTAGCTGGCCAAGGTTACTCTGCTAATGACTCACTAAGTCAGAATTTGAATCCTGAACAGCTGGGCTTCACAGCAGATGCTCTCTTGCCTGCATCAGCCTCCTGCCCATGGCTGTCCCTCCCATAGGCCTTTGGTGTGAGCACAGGGATTGTGACTGTGAAACTACTTTTTGTGTTGTAGAGAGTAAACTAGTCATTATGTGATCTAATATGTTGGCTCCATATGTACCCTCCCTTTTGCCCCCATCTCTCAAAACACAAGAACCCAGTGAAAGGAATCAGTCAAGAAACCTATTGCTCTGTTCCTGAACAGCTTCCCCATCTAAACCTGAGATGGTTGTCTTGGGAACCAAGCAAATTCCTTGCTCTCTGCTCTGAGTATGGGCCAGCGGGTAGGGTTGCCAGAGATGGGCTTCCACTGGTTTCTCAGGTGCTATTGGCCTTGGTGGTTTAGAACATTTGAAGACTGGGCAGGAATCAAGAGATGTCCAGTAGTTTAAAAAAAAAAACACTCATAGAAATTTGCAATAAAAAAAAGAAAGAAATTTGAGTGGAGAGCAAAATTGATGTCAGGAAGACCATCCAACTCGACCTTGACTCTGAAGTTCCCAGGCAGAGAAGGAGACAGGATGGAACATGGGAAGATCAGAAAGGGGAAGAAGAGACAAAGCGAAGGTGGGAGTCAGAACCCAGCAAAACTCCTGTTCAGAGATCATCAGTGCCAGGCTCTTAGAGGAGGGTGGGGACCTTGGGCACAGGCAGAAGGAGCTGCCAAGACACTAAATTCACCCAGATGGGCAGGCTCAATTCATCATTGCTGTTGGTACCACCCCCTGACAGAAGGGACCTGAGGATAGTTTTGATGGGAATAATTGTTAGAGCTTGAACAGTTTTTGAGAGCTGGTACAGGGTGCCTAGATAAAGACTGGGGCAAAGGGAGGATGGTGGAGCTACAGAGGCAAAAGCTAGGAGAGGGAAGATAGAACACTAGCACTCCTGCTCCGTGACTGCCAGAGCTGCTTCCAGCGACAGGTCTCATCTTTGTTCGACCTTGATTCACCTTCACTGAGCCAGAGTCACCAACTCAAGTCACACCCTGACCTTAGGAAATCCACCAATTTTTGTTGCAAGAATTACAAGCCATTACTACCCAAATTCACTGATTTTCTAATAAGTCTCCCCGACAAAGAAAAATTTCTCTCATATGTTTCAATTCACAGTGTACAAAGTACTTGGCTCATGTCTGGTAATACTACAAAGAGCTATATTACACTAGAACCCAACCTAGCATCCACATCAAAAACCACTGGTTTTCTCACTGCTTTAAAGGAATCAGCACATCAAGGCACTTGTGTGTTGGAGATGGGACACCAATACTCATTCTCCTTGCCTTCAGGTTGTAACCAGTGGGCAATGGGTGCGAGGAGCCAAACACAGACCAGAGAATTTATTTTTTCAATATCAGCAAGGACCTTATCACTCTCGAGGTCACGGTTTTCTATTAACTGTCTCCCTCCCCGGCACTGAATGGAAGGTAGACAGACCAGCATAGCAGGAGTAACTTATTAACCAACCCACTGCTTTACCTTTTTGCTTTAGGTGCTGCTAAGTAAGGCAGAGAATGGTGTGCTCATGAGGCTTACTGTGCCTGGGCATAGACCCAACAAGAAGCAAGAGACCTGAGGTGAATAAGCAGTGACCTTAGCACATTAACCTTGCTCAACAGAGCAACATGGAGGCCAAGTGCCAGCCTCCCACCAGCTCTCCAGGACCAAATCAGTCTTGCTTTCTGCTGACAGGGTGGGAGGAGGAGACAGAGGTAAACCCACCATCCCAGTTCACCTGAAACTAAGGTATTCCCAAGATGTAGGGCTTTTCATGCTAAAACCAGAAAGTTCCTAGCAAATCAGGATTCTTTGGTCACCACCTTCCGTAAGCCTTGGCTATGCGTCCCTCAGAAGAGAGGACAGGATATGGAGAGAGGAAGGGAAGGGCTTCTCCCTAAAGTGGCTTTAGTAGCCACCCCAGGCTGATGAGAACTGAGGTAATTAGTGGATTGTGTGTGGGTCTGGGATGAAATTGTAGATGTCAATACAATACCACCTTAATAGTCCTGCTGTCTGTGTGGTGGAACTACAGGTGATTTTTACATTCTTTATACTTTTCCATTTTTTTCCAAAATTTCTACAATAAACATCTGTAGTATGGCAATCAGAAAAAAGAACGCAACTATTTTCAAATAGGAATAAAAAGAGAAGACCAGTCATTTTAATAATAAAACACATTTTAAACGGTGATCCTTTGATCACTTTCTCCTGTACCCTAGATGGGGGTGAAAGGCAAAGTTATATTTATTAACCAGTGCAGAACAACAAGGAAAATGAAAAATGCATTCCAAATTTACCCTGGGTAACCTTTGGATTACTCGCTGGTAGCACCGTGATTTTTCAGAAGTATCTATTTCACTACTCTCTCCTCCTTTATCATAATCAATGGTGATTATTTGATTTGGGTTCTCCCCAGACCCACACTGCATTATCCTATTCCTCTCCAGGTACTTCCATTGAACTGTAATTGTGATTTTATATTACGCCCTTGATTTAAATAAGTAAGTAAGCATTACTTAAACTCTTTGAGCAAGATGGCTGAAAATATAATTTTCTCTATTATATTCAGACCCCTTCCAAAGAATCAGTGTTGGAGACTGAGACAACAAACGCTTCATTCCCCTCGCCTCCAGGCTGTTACCAGTTGGTAATGACACAAGGGACCAAGCAAGGACCAGATAATTCATTTTTTCTTCATAGCAGCAAAGACCCTATCACTCTCATGGCTATGGTTTTCTAGTAAACTGTCTCCTTCCCCTGCCCTGAATGGAGAGTAGATGAACTTGCTCCATTACCTGCCTAACTGAGGAGAAAATCTAAAGAGATAGGCTCTTGGTCCCGACTCAGCACCTTCCTGAACGTATAGTTTTAAATGTGCCCACGACTCCGCTTCTTTGTCCCAAAGGCAGAACTGGGTGGCACTTTTTCTCCAAGTTTCAGAGCGCCCCCACGGGTTCAGTCAAAAACAGTGAGTGTGGATGCATTCTGTATACTATAGGATGTTATACAAAGTATTTATCAAGGGATCAATCATTTTGCCTTAGGTGCCAGGAAACACAGAAACCAATTCAACCAGAAAATCAAAACACTTCCTCATTCATCCCTCTATCCAAAACGCATTTCCTTCTCATCCCATCACCTCTGTGTTTACAGCTGGAGACTCAAAGATGAATGAGATAGTCTAACCCGGGATGGAGCCCAAGGCAGAGAACACAGTGATGCTGCAGGCTCCCAGACCATCTTCCACCCACTCCTCTTAGTTCCGGGCTCTGGGTCCCTATAAGACAAGTCTGATCACCACTAAGTTTGAAAAGCAAAGCTTTAAACCACTTCTCCACTGCTAACTGATAGAAGGTCAATTTTTTTCCTCCCTTTTACCCAAAGGGAAATATAAACACTTTAAAAATGACAAAAGTCCTTTAGGCAGAAAACTGGACTCAGAGCTAGAAAAGCCAGACAGTAAACACCCAAACTAGCTGGGAGGAGAGATCCCTAAAGAGTTTCTTCAGGGCATCTGCCAGAGAGACTGAAAATAAACCTTTTGAAAACTAAGCACGCCATTCATACACATGCCATTCATAGGCATATATTGCAAACTTTCTTTCAAGCTCTGTCTTGGTGCAAAGAAATCATTAAACATATAGACACATACTCAGCCAGAGGAGCCTCCACTCCTGGAGGACTGAGGCTAAGGGAAGACAAGAATGACTCACATCCCCATGAACCAACTCTGTTTCCCAAGTAAGCAACATCCCTTATAATGTGGGTGGCTGCTGGGAAGCCATCTGAACCTCCAAATAACATGTCTTATCTCTGCCCCTCCTTGTCCCACTCCAGCCTACCTATGAATGTCTGAAACTCAACCCACTTGTGATTTCATTTGTTTAGGTTAAGACATGTTGCTGTTATACAACCCACTCCAGATGTTGGCAAAAGTGGGCAAAACTTCGCAAGCCAAGTTCCAGGCATTTGCAGGAGCAAAGGAGTTAGTAGTGAGTCACTGAGAATGGAAAAGTCCTCTCATAGCTGTCCATGGAGAGCACGCAGCAGCCTAGTGGTTCTCAAACTTCAGCATGCCTCAGGATCACCTAGAAGGCTTGTTAAGACACAGACTTGGCTAGATATGGAATTTCAGGCTCAAAGATAGATATCCTCAGCACCTTGAGGCTAGTTCTTCATTGTCTCCTGGCATCTGATGTAGCTCCTGAGAAGTTGATGGCAATGATTCTATCCCTTTGGAGGCAATCTGCTTTTCCTTTGCAGTAGCTGTTAGGTGTCCCTTTACGGGCTTATTCCGAAGCAGCACTACATTGTGCCCAGGTTCATTGTGTTTTGTTTGTTTTTTATTCCATTTAGATTTTTTTTGTCCTGAGGGCTCAAGTCTTTCTTCAGTTCTGGGAATTTCTCAGGCAGTAAATTTTCCAATGTCATCTTTCTAGCACCTTATTTTATCCTTTTTAACCCCTATTGGAGGTATGTTGTATCTTCTTGCTCTGTCCCATCTACTTTACTTTCATCTTTTCTGCCTCTTTATCTTTTTATAATTAACCTTAGGGTTTACAGATTTACTCTTCTGCAATCTTCAGAATGCTGCACTTGTTAAAATAACAAATTAACTGCTTGTTCTTGCTTCCTAATCACTGTCCTTGTTCAATAATCAGTGAATTCTATTCATTCTTTTATCTCATATAGACTATTAAAGATACTCATTTAAGTGTCCCTCCCTAATATACACACATTGCTGATGGTTTACTGTTCTTTTCTTTCTCTGTTTCTAGCCTATAGAGATGTCCCTATGTTATTTTAGAAGACTGTTTTTTAGTAATATAGTTATTATTTCTATGTGCTTTTGAAATAATAGCATTTATCCCATGCTCAACCCATCATCTTGGGAGCATTATTATATACTCTCAATCCTTTTCAGTTCCCAGCAGCTGCCTCCAACATCCTCCAGCCAAAGTATCTCCAAAAGCCCAGAGATCACTTTGCAAAATACTCATGGATGTCCCTTAGAGAAACCGCACAGTTCCCATCTGTTATCTCTCTGTATTCAGGAAGCATGGTGGGCTCATGGGTTGTCTAGATGCATTTTTATTCTCTGAGTTCAATTTAATATAAAAGGAACAAGAGGAGATAAAATAAAGCCATTAGGTGAATAACAGTATTATTTCTCACTTCTCACCCACATTGTAACATATTTATCCCAGGAAAAACAAATCCACAACTTACCAACTGATCTATATTCCATGGGGCAAGCTCAGTTTCATTCACAGCTGTGTCCCTTTTACCTAACATGGCTCTAACCTATAGATCGAATGAACCACCTTACAAAGGGAGTGAAATATGTTTTATTAAATCTATTTCTTGGTTGAGCCAACTCTGGGTCAGAGTTACAGCCAAATATTGCCAGAACTAGGACTAGGACCCAGAATTTCTGACCCTTGGCCTAATTCAACACATCCCAGGAGAACCAACACAACTTCTGTTGATGATCTATTGACTAATCTGTTCCTCAAAGGCATGACCTGCATCTTATTCATCTATGTGCCCATATGAAGGTATTAAGTAAGGTGCTTGTTACATTATTGTAATTATATAAACTACTAAAATTAATTTTCCATGTGGTTCTTGATATTTTTGCATTCATGGAACATCCTGGAACCTAATGACATTAAGAACCCTTTCCCCAGAAAAATGCACATCTGTACATACACACGACACAAAAAATTCTGTAGCAATTTCAAAGGCTCTCCAAATTTCTAAAGCTGGTTAATATCTTAAAAATCTCCTTTTGAAGTCTTAAAATTTTAGAGCTCATACGAGGCCTTAAATATTACTGATTTCAATTTCCTTATTGTACACATGTGGGAACTGAGGGCTAGAGATATGGTGGATTCATCCTAGAGTATATGCGAGGAAGGCCTGGGATATCTACTGTTTGGAAGCCCTCAGAATTAACAGGGGAAAGAAACCACCTCCCTACCTTGGACATGGACTTTGTTCAGCACTGCTCTCCCTACTCTTACCTTCCTGAGCTTCCCACTGGCAGAAGTGACCGATCCAAAGTCTGACAGCCAGAAGCCCTGAGACTAGGACCTCTTCCAGCTCCCAGCCCATTGCCCCTTCCATGAGAAACTTGATCTCCCAAAGTCTCTCAACATCTTCTCCCTCTCAGCCAGCTTCTCCCATCCCAGCCTTCCTTCTGGGTTCTGCTTTCATTGGCTGCTTTCTTATATGATATTCCCCCCTTTTTTATTAAAAAGGAATCAAAATCTCAGTTCATAAAGTGAAAAACAGATTAGGATGCTTGAAACCAAATTTGCTTGTGTATTTCCAATGCAATGCTCCCTAAACCAAACTCTTTAAAAATAAATAAATCATGACATATCACTTATTCCAGTCCTGAGAAAACAACAACATAAATAAGACAAGATGGTGGAATTGGATGACAGGTATCATGTAAAATCATGTCCTGAAAATGGGTAAATCTCTGTTAAGCTAAAATAAATTAAATGCAAATAAATGATATTTATGGAGAAATACGGGCACAAAGCAAAATCACTTTTTGCTATTGGTAACACACTGTGATTACATCAAATGAACTGACCCTTCTCAATAACAAAAATTAACTGCCTCAGAAATTTAATTACATAATCACTAATAAGTCAGGTTAATTCCATAGATGTTAAAAAAACAATCAAACAACTACCAAAACAAAATTCTTTTTAGAGTTAACCCCTGCAAGGTTCCATAAAACATATAAAGGACCAAATATTTCTGAGTGTTTGGCAGTGTTGGAACTCAGGTCTCAGGGCCGGGCAATGACTTATACCAAGTTAATACAGCAGTAAGTTATACAGGCTTGATTACCAGATGAGGCCATAACATCTGAGAAGTGTTTTTTCTGTAAATAATAACATACGATAATGATGAGTTTTGCTTCCAGCAATACTGACTAGGTTGTTTTGGGCCAACCATCCTGCTGAACATCATAAGAAAACCTAAACAAAATATAAAGAATGCCCATGAAAGCATCAGAAAGTTACCGAGGCAAAGGGAGCTTACAGGACAAGATCCAGCAGAGCCAGAAGTCAAGTCAGGAAGCGGAGCTCCTTTACTGCTCAATTTGATTGCTGATTCCAAAAGCAAAAGCTGAGCTTCCAGGAAGCTGAGTAGAGTTTGGGGGATTCTCACAGAACTAGCGAGAAATAAAATAAGCCTCACAGCTCTCCAGGAAGTAGCTGGAGAAAATATTCAAGACTGTTAGCTGGAAAATATGAAGGACTGATACTCAGGTGTAACAGAAAATAGGAACTAGAACATCCCTCCCAAAGACTGAGGCTTCTAATAATTTAATCCCCATTTGGTTAAGGTGATCCACTCTTTGCTTAGTTTTGGAAAGGTCCAACAATGAAACAACAAACAAATGTGATGAGTAGAAAGCAAATTGCAAAACATTAAACTTAAACTTGGCCATGTGAATAATTATATTAAAAAATGGACCAAACAACACTATAATTAAAAGGCAGATATTGTCAAACTAGATTTTAAAAGGCAAGACCTAATTATATACTGTCTATAAGAGATGCATTTTAAACACGAGGTCACAGATAAGTTGAAAGCAAAGGGATAGAAAATATTTTATGAAAAAATAGGCATAGGAGAACTGTTCTGCTTCTATTAAGATCAAAGTAGGGAGCGGAACCAATGCCTGGCTGGGGAAGCACCACTAAGGTGTTCCCGGCCAGCGTCCTTCTGTCCACTCACAAGCACGGGGAACATCCTCACCAACTTCTTAAAGAGCTTTTCCAGCACAAAAGAAGTGCCCATCCTCATGGTGGGCCTGGATGCTACGAGGAAGATGCCAATCCTATACAAGTTGATTATGACCACCATCCCCACCTTAGACTTCAGTGTGGAGACCATGGAGCATAGGAACATCAGCTTCATCCTGTGGGGCATGGGTGGCCAGGACAAACTTCCCACCACTACTTCCAGCACGCAGAAGGCCTGATCCTCGTGGTGGACAGCAATGACAGAGAGTTCATGGATGGGGCCCAGGAGGGGCTCATGAGGATACTAGCTGGTGTCAAGCTCGGGATGCAGTCCTGTTGGTGTTTACCAACAAGCAGGGCCTCCCCAATGCCAAAAACGCAGCCGAGATCACAAACACATTGGGGCTCACTCCCTACACCACAGGAACTGGTGTCTTCAGGCCACCCACACCATCAGCAGCCACAGGCTCTGTGAAGAGCTGGACTGGCTGTCCCAGCAGCTCCCAAACCAGAAGTGAACACGAAGCCCGTTCCTCTCACTCCTTCTCTCGCCTTCCACTTTATTCTCATGTAGCAAATGTGCAGCTCATGGTGTGAGTGCCAGAAGCTGCCTGCGGGGCTGGATCACCATGTGCCTCTCACCATGCTGTAAATATGGCAGATGCAGCCTTCGACTAGCCTTTTTATTTAACGTAAATAGTTTTTATTTCCAATAAGGCAGTTTCTGGTACTCCTGTGCAATGCTACTCAGCTTTTTTTAAATTGTAAAAAGTAAAATCAACTCACTGTTCGGGGCTGGGGAGGGACACAGGCCCATGGGCATCTGGCCTCCAGGAGTTACCATGTGGGGAGGGCAGGGTGCACCCTTGGCTTTAAAGATGTGTTGAGATCCATTTTGGTGGTTGGTTTTTAACCAGAACTCAGTGCATTAAAAAAAAAATAGTTAAAAATCCAAGCCAGGAACACTTGACCACATGGAAAGGAGGGAGACCTGCCTAACCTAGGTTTGCAGTTACCGCCTGGATGTGGGTTGCCCTCTTGGCCTTTCCTCTCAGGAATGTGAGGCAGTGGAGTGGCAGCCCACAAGTCAGTTCTGCATGGTCACAATAGAGACCCCCAGAACTCAGTTGCCCACGGGTCACCCTGTGTTCTACAACCTTACCTGTCCCTAGGCTCCCAAGGTTCCTAGGGGCCAGGCTTGGAGCCCATGGCCAACTCACTCTCCCCCAGGCTGACTCCCCATCTTCCCACCTGCTGCGGCCAGCTCAGGGAATGCAGGGCCCCACTGTCACTTAGTCAGTGTGATGCCAAAATGGGCCCTTTGTGCCCAGCATTCATGCTTGCTCAAACACACAGGCAAGATGTCTGGGGCCTCACCAGCAGTAGCATGTGCGAGCTGGGCAGGCTGCCCATCTAGACCCACAGACCCACAGCCCATCAGGAGCATCTCTTCTCCATGTGTGATGTAGCTTGCTCTCTCTCGGCCTGCAGGGGTCAGATCTGCCATCAATAAAGACATCCTCTACTTTGTTCTTTTGTATTTTGATAAACACTGAAGAAGCTGGAGCTGCAATTTACCTTAGGGAAAACATTAGAACTGGTCTATTTGGTGTCATGGAACCTCTTACTGCTTTTAGTACATGATTGGTAATCAACGGTTTGTATGTTTGTTTTCTGTTTTTATTTTGACAAGCAAGCACTGTAATTATAGCTATAGAAAACAATCGCCTGGGCATGGTGGCTCACTCCTGTAATCCCAGCACTTTGCAAGGCAGAGGCAGGTGGATTACTTAAGCCTAGAAGTTCAATGCCAGCCTGGGAAACATAGGGAGATCTTGACTCTACAAAAAATTAAAAAATTAGCTGGGTGGGGTGGCGTATGCCTGTAGTCCCAGCTCCTTAGAAGGCCAAGATGGGAGGTTTGCTTGAACCCAAGAGGTCAAGTCTTCTGTGAGCTATGAGGGCACCACTGCACGCCAGCCTGGGTGGCAGAGTGAAACCTTGTCTCAAAGAAGAAAAAAAGGGAAAAAAAGAATAAAATCTCATAATTACTGAAAAAAAATGATCAACGTAGGTATCAAAATAAAGAGTATTACTAGAGATAAAGGGGGACTTTATTTTCTAACTTTAAAAAAACTAATTTATTTTATTTTATTTTATTTTATTTTATTGAGACAGAGTCTCGCTCTGTTGCCCAGGCTGGAGTGCAGTGGTGTGATCTCAGCTCACTGCAACCTCCACCTCCTGGGTTCAAGCGATTCTCCTGCCTCAGCCTCCCAAGTAGCTGGGATTACAGGCATGCACCACCACACCCAGCTAATTTTTTGTGTTTTTAGTAGAGACAGGGTTTCACCATGTTGGCTAGACTGATTTCAAACTCCTGACCTCAGGTGATCCACCTGCCTCAGCCTCCCAAAGTGCTGGGATTACAGGCATGAGCCACTGTGCTGGGCCTATAAACTAATTTTCTGGTTCCTAAATACTGAAAGTGTCAATTCATCAAAAAAAAAAAATCAAAATAAATATGCACAAAAATCACGAAGGTTCATTAAGCAAAAACTTACCACAACTAAAAGAAAAAATAGGGAAATGACAATAGTTGGTAACCTCCCATTTTGGTAGTTAATGGAAGAATGATCAACTACTATCAATACTATCAACTAATTTGAATTAATTCACATTTACCTAATTTCTACCCAACTGACAACAGCAGAATACAGATTTTCCAAAGGTATGAGGAATAGTCACCAAGATACACCAAATGCTTTTCCATAAAATAAGTCTCAATACATATTAAAATATGTAAATGTTACAGACTATGCTCTTGGCCAAATTGAAATTGAAATTGATAACAATCAGTCTTCTAGAAAATCCTCCAAGTACTTGGCAATAGGAAACATATTTCCAAATAAACCATGTGTTAGTAGTAAAATTATAAGATGTTTTTGACTGAATGATTTTAAAAACAGGTCAAAACGTGTGGGATACAGCTAAAACGTATCCAGAGGAAATTTACAGCTTTAAATGTTGATATGAGAAAAAGGGAAAACTTTTAAAATCAATGATCTAAATTTCTACCTTAAAAAATTAGGAAAAGAAGAACAAGTGAACTCAATCTGCAAGGAAGGAAATGAAGAGATGATCAGAGATCACTGAAATAGAAAGCAATAGAAAAGTGAACAAGGCCAAAAGTCATAAAGAAAATACAGAGAAAACAAAATTATTAATGTTAGAAATAAAAAAGGGCATATAAGTACCCATTCTACAGACAATAAAAAAAATAAGGCAATATAATAAACTACTTTATACCAATAACTTCAGCAGCTGGACAAATTCTTTGGAAAACACAACTGACTAAAAGTAACAAGAGAAGAAATGGATGACTCAAATACTGCTGTTAGTTATCTAAGAAATTGAATCAATAAGGAAAAACGTTCCCATAAAGAACAGATGATTTCACTGGTAAATTCCACCAAACATTTAAAGAAGGGAAAACAGCAATCTTCCACACTCTTCATTTTATGGGCCTAGTCTTTGTCGTAAGAAAGGGTTGATGCTGTCTGGAAGAGCGGCCAGTAGCCTGGATAAATGAATCTAGGGGAAGTACCTGAAACAAACAATAAAATTATGTATAACTTCGTTTTCTTAAGCAAAAAATTTTGGGGGAATAATAAAATCACATTAATGCAGACAGTGCACTGTGATTGCAGGACGTTTCAGTTTTCAATATAATATTCTAGTAGATTAATCTCAGACATTGTTGTCTTGGGAAAAAGTAGAGGGTAGCGTTTGGGAAGGGGTAAAAGGAGGGCTTCTGGGGTGCTAGAAATATTCCCTTTCTTGGCCAGGCAGGGTGGCTTACGCCTGTAATCTCAGCACTTTGGGAGGCTGAAATGAGTGGATCACGAGGTCAGGAGTTCAAGACCAGCCTGGCCAAGATGGTGAAACCCATCTCTACTAAAAATACAAAAAATTATTTGGGCATACTGACATGCACCTGTAATCCCTGCTACTCAGGAGGCTGAGGCAGAGAATTGCTTAAACCAGAGAGGTGGAGGTTGTAGTGAGCCAAGATTGTGCCACTGCACTCCAGCCTGGGCAACAGAGAGAGATTGTCTCAAAAAAAAAAAAAAAAGAAAGAAAGAAAGAAAGAAAGAAAGAAATATTCCCTTTTTTGAGCTCAATAGTGGTTACACAAGTGTGCTCACTTTGGTATAATTTTTTTTGCCCAACTGTTTAGGTTCAGGAGTACATGTGTAAGTTTGTTACATGCATAAGTAAATTGGATGTCACTGAGGTTTGGTGTGCAAATGATCCTGTCACCCAGATAGTGAGCATATGCCCGGTAGGTAGTTTTCTAACCCTCACTCCCATGCTACTCTCCTCTCTCTCATAGTCCCCAGTGTCTATTGCTCCCATCTTTATGTCCATGAGTATACAATGCACAGCTCCCACTTATAAGTGAGAAAATGAGGTATTTGGTTTTCTCTTTCTGCATTAATTTGTTTAGGATAACAGCCTCCAGCTGCATCCATGTTGCTGCAAGAGACATGATTTCATTCTTTTTTATGGCTGCATAGTATTCCATGGTATATATGCACCACATTTTCTTTATCCAGTCCACTGTTGATGAGCTTTTAGATTGATTCCATGTCTTAGCTATCGTGAATAGTGCTGTAATGAACAGACAAGTATGTGTGTCTTTTTGGTAGAACGATTTATTTTCCTTTGGGTTTATACCCAGTAATGGGATTGCTGGATTGAGTGGTACTTCTGCTTTAAGTTCTTTGAAATCTCCAAACTGCTTTCTACATTACCTGAACTAATTTACATTCCCACCAACAGTTTCTAAGTGCTCCCTTTTCTCTGCAATCTTGCCAACATCTAGTTTTTTAAAAAATAATAGCCATCCTGACTAGTGTGAGACAGTAGCTCGTTGTGGTTTTCATTTACATGTCTATCATGATTAATGATGTAGAGCATTTTTTCATATATTTGTTGGCCAAATATATGTCTTCTTTTGAGAAGTATCTGTTCATGTCTTTTGGTCTTTTGCCCACTTTTTAAAGGGATTGTTTCTTGCTTGTTGAATTGTTTAAGTTTCCTACAGATTCTGGATAGACCTTTGTCAGATGCATAGTTTGTGAATATTTTCTCCTATTCTGTAGGTTGTCTGTTTACTCTGTTGATAGTTTCTTTTGCTGTGCAGAAGCTATGAAGTTTAATTAGGTCCCATTTGTCAATTTTTGGTTTTGTTACTATTGCTTTTGGCATCTTCATTATAAAATATTTGCCGGGGCTTATGTCCAGAATGTTATTTCTTAGGTTATCTTGCAGGGTTTTTATAGATGTAGGTCTTACATTTAAGTCTTAATCCATATTACATAAATTTTTATATACAGTGAAAGGTAGCGGTTCAGTTTTATTCTTCTGCATATGGCTAGCCAGCTATCTCAGACCATTTATAGAATAGGAAGTAGTCCTTTCCTTATTGCTTGGTATTGTCAACTTTGTTAAAGATCAGATGGCTTTAGATGTACAACTTTATTTGGGTTCTCTACTCCGTTGCACTAGTCTATGTGTCTACTTTTGTACCAGTATCGTGCTGTTTCGGTTTTTGTAGTCTTGTAGTACAGTTTGAAGTCAGGTAGTGTGAAGCCTTCAGCACTGTTCTTTTTGTTTAAAATCGCTTGGGCTAGTCAGGCTCTTTTTTGGTCCCAAATGAATTTTAGAAAAGTTTTTTCTAATTTTGTGAAAAATGATGTTGGCAGTCATTTTTCTGATAAAAATAACCAATAGGAATAGCATTAAATCTATAAATTGCTTTGGGTGGCATGGCCATTTTAATGATATTGATTCTTCTAATCGATGAGTGTGGGATGTTTTCCCACTTGTTTGTGTCACCTGCAATTTCTTTCAGCAGTGTCTTGTAGTTCTCCTTGTAGAGATCGTTCACCTTCTTGGTTAGCTGTATTCCAAGATATTTTACATGTGTGGGTGGCTATTGTAAATTGGGTTACATTCCTGATTTGGCTCTCAGCTTGAATATTATTGGTGTATAAAAATGCTACTGGATACACCAATAATACACTAAGTAAAGTTTCAGGATACAACAATGTATCCTGAAACTTTACTGAGATCATTTATCACCCCTAGGAGGCTTTTTGTGGAGTTGCTAGGGTTTTCCAGGTATAGAATTAGATCGTGATTGAAAAGCGATAATTTGGCTTCTTCTCTTCCTATTCGGATGTCTTTTATTTCTTTCTCTTGCCTGACCGCTCTGGTTAGGACTTCCCACTTGGGGATAATTCAAGCTCTCACTTAGGATTTGTGTGGCTTTTTAAATGTGTATTATACTTCAATATAAATTTCATTTAATATATTAAACATAATAAATAAGTAGGCTAAAATAATAATAATGGTTGTTAATTTCCAGAGTAGTAACAGTCAATACAGCTTTCTGGCCTGACTCATGAGATAAGAAAACAAATTGGAGCATTGAAAATATGAAGACAGGATATTAAAAGTCATTTAGTTGATAATTATGCTGTTAAAAACTTAAGGTTACTGCTAAATAAAGACAGAAATATAAAAATTGGCATCTAGCTGATGACTGCAATTACACTATATATAGATAATTATTACGCATATATGGAGATTTAAAGAATTAATTCTGAAAAAGATACAGAAAAATGAATAAAGCTATCATGTTTTCTATCGAATTTAGTAAAGGTAGTGTTCATGAGTAAAAACAGTCTGCTTAATACGAACGGTGGGAGAAAGGGGACAGTTTTCCTCCCTAAATTCAGTTTATTTCTCATTTCTTTCTCTCTTATTTTATTGATACATAACAAATGTAAGAGCAATAACATGCATAAATCTCAAGTATACAGCTCAACAAATGTTTACAAAGTAAATATTCCCGTGTAACCAGCATTCAAATCAAGGTACAGAATATCAGCAGCACGTCAGAGACTTCCCTTTGCGCCTTCTCCCACTCCCCTTCCCCTCCCGAAGGCAACAGTTGGACTTCTCTTCCCATAGTAAAGTTTGGCTGGCTTTTGAACTTCAAAACATAGAGTATGTGCTGTTTTGTGCCTGGATTCTATCACTTAAAGCTGTATCTGTGAGCATACTTCTCATTTTTAGTCATACTATAAAGGTGGGTCATGATGCTACCAGCAAACAAGGCTCAAGGTGCAATGGAAAGAGCAGGGACTTTGCAGGCAGACTGGGCAGGATTTGGGTTCTAGCTCTATTACTCTGCCTTGGGATGAATTTTGAATCTCTGAGCTCATCACCTCATCCTTAGAATGAGAAAATAATAGTTACATGGCAGGATTGTATGGAGGATTATAAAGAATAATATCAATAATAATAAAGCAATTTTTTTTTTCTGAGATGAAGTCACACTCTGTTGCCCAAGCTGGAGTGCAGTGGCGTGATCTTGGCTCACTGCAACCTCCACCTCCCAGGTTTAAGTGACTCTCCTGCCTCAGCCTCCCAAGTAGCTGGGATCACAGGCACATGCCACCATGCCCAGCTAATTTTTACAGTTTTAGTAGAGATGGGGTTTTGATACGTTGGCCAGGCTGATTTCAAACTCCTGACCTCATGATCTGTCTGCCTTGGCCTCCCAAAGTGCTGGGATTACAGGCATGAGCCACCATGCCCAACCAATGAATATTTTGCATGTGTCGAGTGGTTGCATAATCTCAACAATGTTTGGCTGGCCTTGGTTGTCAGCACAGCTATGTGTATGAATCCCAGTCCCTCCTCTCTTCCAAAGTCCAAATTCCAGAAAAGAAACTCAATTGTCTCAGCATGGCTCAGGTAGACACCTTTGGGAAAATGATACTATCTAATAGGAAAAGGGAGCATTGGCATTTATGTAGTACTGATCAGGGCACAGGGACCCATGCATAAGGACTGAGCATACTCCTGAAGAAGAGGGATTACCCCCAGACAATTACCCAAAGAGCACACGCTGCACTCTCAGGAGCCTGGCCAGAGAAACATGCAACTCCTGCAACTGGATGGGCAGTCTAGCAAAGAAAAACTAGAGTCCAAAGTCTCTGCATATGTGGAGTATCTGGTCTATACAGAGAACCAGCCCCTGTCACAATGAGGTTTAAGATACAACAAAAGAAATAACACTTTGACCTAGTAACACACTGAGAAGGTCAACCAGCCTCCAAGCCCGGAGAGTACAACCCAAGATAAGAGAGCCTGTTCATGGTCAATTGGGAACACTCATCTTGTTGTCTTAATCATGTCCCCTACCTCATGGGATCCTAAAACAACCACCTTCCTTACCAAAAATCAGACAAACCAAACAATAGCACGTTGCGGTCCCTTGAGCAGGTTATTATTATCCCCACTTTTTAGATGGAAAAGTTCAGTTAGGAATCAGCAAATGGACCTGTCCCATCCGTGTATAGACCCAGGGTGTCTTACACTGTACGAGTCCTGCCTACATAGTTTTGTTACTTTAAAAGATTGTTTTGAACCAGCTTTGATGTCAGCTGGTCTAACTTGGGTGCCAACTGGATTAGGAAAGGAGGGGTGCAGCCATCAACAAAGGTGCTCCTGCTTTTCTTCCGCTCTTACAGCCCAGCTCCCCTGACCTTTCCAGCACTGCCTTACCTGCCTCCCCACATTGTTGAGATCTGTTATGTCTACCAGTGCTGAAAAGAGCACACAGATCACAGAGCAGAACTGCTATTCAGCTTGCAAAAGTTGGGAGGAAAGGGCAAAAAGACATACTTAAAGAGGCTCATTTTTGAAAAAGCTGATTATTTCCTCTCAGAATAAGATTATGTAAATGCATTCACTGCAGGGATGTGGAAAGATGCCCTTTGGAGAATGAAGCTAAACTAATTTAAACTTGATTTGCATTTCTAGTATATCAACAACTTCGATTTGGAGTGGGGAAGAAGGGAGAAACTGACACACTTACACATCTTAAAGGGGGCAGGACAGATCTATGCTTGCGAATGCCGATGTAGGGCTGATGGGGTATGCGTCGGGTCCCACCGGAGTCAGGCAGGTGGTATCCCTCCCATCCCCATCCCATCTTGCCATCCTCCTCCCCAGCACCTCTCCATAGGCAGCCAAGCTTTTTTGGCTCCCATGAAGAGACACAAGAGGCAACCTAATCCAGTGGACAGAGTGAGGAGATAGCCTCTGGAGACTTCTGTTCTGTGAAATAGGAACTATCTATGGTTCCTGTAAGAATTCCAGGTAGTTGTGTACATTAAGCACCTGGCACAGGTGTACTCTCGAGAAGGGTGGTTACTATTGTTAGTGTGCCTCAGCCTCATTCCCCATATTTATTATTCATCCATCCATCCACCCATTTGTTAACTCATTCAACAGACTTTTATTCATACCACATGCTGGCACCGTAGAGGAGATGGAAGCTCAAAGACAAATAGAATAGGGCACAGCCTCTTCCTGCAAGGGGCACACTCTCAGTAGGGAAGGCTGAGAGCAGACAGTGAACTCCAGGACAAGCAGTGGGTGGGAAGGTGCTGAGTGGCTGTGCACAGGGAACTCTGTAGAAGATGCCATTTGTTTTTACGGCAGGTAAAAGCTTCATGGAGAAGGGGATGTTCATGCCTGGAAGAGCAGGATTTCATCAGGCAAAGCTGGGGTTGGGAAAAAATTTGAGGGCAAGGGTGGTATGGCAGTGGGTAGGCAAGAGCAGGGTTGAATGGGAAGTTGGGCTAGCTCCAGAGCCCCCACTGAAGACAGCACAGAAGCAAACCAAGCCTTGTCTTTTTCAGATACTGGGGCAAGTGTCGACTGATAGTTCTCACCAGGCAATAGAAGATAGAAAAGCAAAATCACGGTTAAGTAGCAAAGGGTGGAAGACTTAGTATAGCTCCTTAGAATTAATCTAGCGGTGGAAGACTCTGGGCATGCTTTTGGCCAGGAGACTATCATCCATGCAAAGTTGAGTGAAATGGATTACAGGCAAATCCTGAGGTTCTGGAAGTTGATGGATTCCTGAAAAATCCAACCTTCCAAGTTGTATAAATTAAATGAAATGCAAAATTCACTTGGTACTTTTGTTATTTATGAATAGATAAAGCCTGCAGTGAATTATTTTCTAAAGCAGACTCAGCTCTTTATTTCTCTGACTTATAAGTTTAGATTTTCATGTAGAATGATAGATCCTTGGGATGGAAAGGGACCCAGTGTTCTATGCTGTCTTGGGGTCTGCAGGTATGGAGGGAAAAAATAGACTCTTGTGTAGTTGCACACAGATTTAAATGAAACAAATAAAATACTCCTGGCTTTTGGGGAAAATGTTACTTCTACATTTTAAATAGTAAACTGTCAAAGTGGCCTAAAAGTATAGGCAATATCTAAAATAAATTATCAGGGAGAACTTATTTTTCCTTCTTAAAAATCTGTTTCTTTTTCATTTCTAATCTTTAGCATAACCTTTACTGTTTTTTTGTACAATAACCAAAAGTAGGGTGGCATACGGCAGACTTAAAAGACAAGGAAAGCTGAATCTGATTTGCAGCTGCACTACTTAATATCTCTAGCCTTTATTTCCCCACCTATATAATGGGGGCAATAATCTCCATGTTGTTGGTGGTGCTGTTAACATAACTGCTTGTTGAACAAGCGTGACACTGAATTGGGCTCAAACACGCTTTAGTTTTTCCACTTACATCCCTTGAAACTTTATTCCTGTGGCAGAGATGGGGATGGAGAGACAATAGGGGGAAGAGGGTAGCCTCCCAGAGTCTGTGAATGACAAGTACACTGGCCTGTTCTGCTCAGACTTGGGCAGTTGACAGTCCTGAGGTTGCGAACACAGTCACAATCCAGCAATTTACAAGCTCAGTTCCGGCCAGCCCCGGTGACTTTTACCTAAATTCCCAACACTTTGGGAGGCCAAAACAGTAGGATCATTTAAGCTCAGGAGTTCAAGACCTGCCTGGGCAATATAGTGAGACCCTGTCTCTACAAAAAGTAAGAAACAAAAAATTAGCTGAGTGTGGTGGTACGCACCTGTCGTCCCAGCTACTTAGGAGGCTAAGACGGGAGAACTTGTTTGAGCCTAGGAGGTCAAGGCTGCAGTGAGCCATGATTGTGCCACTGTACTCCAGCCTGGCTGACAGGATGAAGCCTGGTCTTAAAATATATAAAAGTAAATAAATGAATAAATAAAAGTCCAGTTCCTTTTAAGGACCCAAATTCTGAACCTGACTTAGCTTTAAGCCTTCACACCTCCAAGCTCAGACCTGCTTCAGCAAAGGAGCAGGGGAGAAGAGGAGGTCAGTCTTTCTGCTCTCTAGTCTCTTACTGCTCACTGTCCCCTGACTGGGGCAGCTATTTAGGATCTGCCTGGCTAGAAGGGGAGCAGCGGAGGAGAGGTGGAAGTACGGAGATAGGACAGTTCTTGCTGAGCGCTGACTGAACTCTCTGGCCCTGGCTGATGGGAAAGGCTGCAGGGGAGGCATTCCGTGGTGTAGTGAGTCTCCCAAAGCACCCCTCACTAGGCTTGAGGCAGGAAGGTAGCACCCCCACTCTCTCCACCAATCTCTCCACCTACCATCATGTTAAAGGAGGTAAAGGAGCCAAAAGACAAAACAGATTCTTCTTCATTGTCATTGTAAATCCTGCAAGGGGGAGCTCTCGCTCACATTCACCACCCTTGAAAACAGCATACCGGGCTTAACACCTAGGTAATGGGTTGATAGTTGCAGTAAACCACTATGGCACACGTTTACCTATGTAACAAACCTGCACATTCTGCACATGTACCCCAGAACTAAGAATAATAAAGGAAAAAGAATCACTCAAAACAAAACAAAAAACTGCAATGCTGATGCTTTAGTAGAAATTACAGGCAGTGGCTCACGCCTGTAATCCCAGCACTGTGGGAGGCAGAGGCAGGCAGATCACCTGAGGTCAGGAGTTTGAGACCAGCCTGGCCAACATGGTGAAACCCATCACCTACTGAAAATACAAAAATTAGCGGGGCACGGTGGTGCATGCCTGTAATCCCAGCTACTCAGGAGGCTGAGGCAGGAGAATTGCTTGAACCCAGGAGGCGGAGGTTGCAGTGAGGTGAGATCATGCCACTGTGCTCCAGGCTGGGCAACAAAGCAAGACTCTGTCTCAAAAAAAAAGAAAAAGAAAAAAGAAATTCGGTGAAAAAGTCTCCTTTTAACATCCCATCACATAAAGATTAGAAATAATAATCTGGCTGGGTACGGTGGCTCATGCCTATAATCCCAGCACTTTGGGAGGCCAAGGTGGGTAGATCACGAGGTCAGGAGATCGAGACCATCCTGGCCAACATGGTGAAACCCAGTCTCTACTAAAAATACCAAAAAAATTAGCTGGGCGTGGTGGTGCACACCAGTAGTCCTAGCTACTCGGGAGGCTGAGGCAGGAGAATTGCCTGAACCCACGAGGCAGAGATTATAGTGAGCCAAGATGGCACCACTGTACTACAGCCTGGGCGACAGTGTGAGACTCCATCTAAAAAAAAAGAAAGAAAAAGAAAAAGAAATAATAATCCTCAAGTGGCTGGCTTATAGTAGGTGCTCAATAAATTACTGATATGGTATTGTCCTTATTATTTTTTTTCTTCTACCTGGCAGGGGATAGGGGATTTTCCCAATCCCAGCAGATGCCTGTTTAAATGCATCAGGATTCTTTTCTAAAAATGTTCTGCCGTCAACACATTTAGATTTCCTAAAACCCAATTCTTGTTCATTATTCAACATTTTTAGATCTGCCACAAGTAAAACCACATGCTTTAGAACTAAAAACTCCTTTAAAAAAAAAAAATCCTCTGGTTGGCACATCCAGTGGTTGTTGGTGATGTGCCAGAATTAGAATTTAAACAAGAGATTCCACTTTGGGTTTGAGGTTTCTTTAAAAAACAATGTCGCTCTCTCAAGAGTGAATAGTTCTTCTACAGGTCCACGTGAAAGTCTAAAATACAAATTTAAAAATTGGTTCAGAAATCTTACTGAGAATCCATTTCCATTAGTTCTTTAAAAAATACGGATGGCATACTAATTCTGTTTCTACCACCCCTGAGCTTGGCAAAGAAAGATTTGGACAATTTCCCAGACAACCAACTGAATCAAAAAGCATGATCCTTCCAGGAAATCTGAGACTACTAATTGCCCGGACTCTGTGTTTACCTATGTACTATGTACATATGGTATGTTTGCGTCTTGCCCGTCTATGGCTTTGTAGGTGTTGAGGTCCCCCTGCTGAGAGAGCTGAATGTTTTGTCTTTCTCCTGGCAATGTCATAAAATCGCAGCTGTTCCCAACCCACTGTGATTTTGCCCACTCCCACGGAAAACAACATCTTTTCCAAAGCTGGAGGTAGCTTTGGTGCTTCGGAGGAAACAGGAGCAAACGCTTTCTTCTCATCTGAGCATGACCCTTTTGTATGCCCACTGGGGGCTTCTTGGGTAACTATTTTAAGTTATTTGGCTCCAAAACTCTCCTTCCTTTATTAATTCAGCTTCAGTTTCCCATCGCCTTGCCGCACTCCCAATCCCCAGTGGTACTCACCGCTCCTTGTCACGACAGCTGTCAGCCTTCTTGGCCTCCGTCGTTTTCACTGCCCTGTCCAGCAACACCTACTGTACCACTAATACCAGAGACAGCTTATTCGACTCCTACAGAGGCCTCACCTTGCCCACACTGCCTATCGCTGCAGGCATTAGGCAGAGACTGGGTGGTCCCTTAAGAAGAATGTTACATATACATGATGTTACTAATGCAGCACGAGAGTTTGTGCATTGAGAAATGAAAACCCGCTCAATGAGCCTAGAGGGGTGAATTAAATTACCCCAAGGCACCATGTTCAGAGCCTTCAGACTCAGCCTTCCTGCGTTTATCACAGTTCTATTCATCCTCTGCCTTGCCCTGAACCACTCCTGAACACTGGAAGTCTGTGTTTCCCTCGAGCTGTTTTTCTCTGGCTATGTGTATCTGTCACTACTGTTCCCAGGGCAACCTCTAGCTGGACTAGGTGTCCCCAGATACTTCCATCAGAACCCACTCAGAAATTCACCAGCATGGAAGAATGTCCCTAATAATGTTGAGTGAAGAAAAATAAGGCAGGCACAAAAAATTACGTGTGGAGTGGTTCCATCCTATAATACTATTAAATCTTGTCATTTGGTAGGCCTGTGCCCCTGGGCTGTAACCTTCACAAGTAACTTAGCTCCCCCTCCTCCTGCTACCCTGGGTAAAAACAGGAAGGCTAAAGGGGTCTGGAGTTTGGCAAATGCCCTTCCTCCAGTGGAACAGGGATCTGGTGAAGTCTTTTCTTTTGCTGGCTAGGTCTTTGTTGTACAGGATAATCCATGAACTTTTCAACATGGTTATTTTCCCTTAGCCCCACCAAAGCCACAGGGGATAATTCCAGTCTTCATCATGAGACACTGGCAGAGTTCCTGGAAGTAAAACTCATAAAAATATATCCCCTTCAAGACCACGGCCCCCAGGAATTTATGATTCTTAAGCCTGTCTACTCTCAGCCTCCAGAAATTAGTCAGTATTATCATTTAAGAGTTCCTTTCAGCTTATCATTTCAGAGGCTTCTGTTCTAGGTAAGCACATTTTTGCTGTGACTCTCTGGATTTACCGATCTCTCCTGATTTCAGAGTGGCTATTTGCTTTGTGACCTCAATTTCCTGACGAGTCTGATAAAAGATATTGATTTTCAGTTTGTTTAGCTTTTTTCATGTAAGAACTAGAGTGATGACTTCCAAACTCTTCCAAACTCTTCCATGTTGGAGCTAAGACTGGAAATATATTGTTTATTTTACAAAGAGTTTTATTATTTTAATTAAAAGAAAATGTTTTTAAAAATGACATCCTTCATAGGAATCTATCTTTGGTCTTTAAGTGGATGGCTAATATAGTCTTACTTTAGCAAGGAGTTACATCTATAAACCTAATAGGAATTACCAACAGAATTCATCTCTCCCATAATGAGGCATCGTTGCTAAGCCCTGGAGCTGTCCCCTTTGTGTCTTAAATAATAGCCTTCTGCATTCACTTGGCAGCTAGTTCCCTTGACTCAGAACAACCTAGGAGCAAGTGATTCTAGAAATTCCAGAAGTACCACTCCAATCTGCACCTCCTCTTTCTGCACATCCCAACACCTATAATGAAAGGCACAGTCCTTCCTAATACAAGCATAATCATGAGTTCATTTCCAGAGACCCATGGATGAGAAAACTTAGAGACAAATACACACTGAGGTGTATTTGATAGTGGGTATCTTCCTGAAAGCACTCTCTTCTGCGTGAGAAGAAGAGCTCTGTGGGCACAGAGGACCATAAAGAAGGAATAATTCATCATGCTGGGAGAGAAAAATGTGGACATGTGCAAAGCCTTTCTCCAGCCCCACCCTGCTGCTGCCTCTGAAGACTTCACTCCTGTCTCTCCCTGAGATAAACTCAGCCAAGGTCAGCAAAATAGTACAGCCTTCACCATATTGCACAGAGAAAGGTAGTTCAGCAGCACAGAAATTGTACCTGCTGTGAGACTTGGTAGTTGCCGTGAAGAATCAAACTTATTCATAATTTTTAGTTTTGCTATCCTTAACTATAAAATGGAAACGAAACTTCCTGCTTGGCCTTCTCTGACACCACCCTGCTGGGGCGTTGGGGGCACCTGTCTAGAACTCGGTCAGGCTCCCCACCTGGACTCTGCTGATGAGGTTGGATTTGCAGTTTCGTTTCTATTGTTCAACTGAAGGAGAAGAGTATTGTCTACATTTTCTGTCTTGCTAGGCTGCCCCTGAGCAGATAAAGCAGGTGTTTGTCTTGGAGCTTTTAATGCCTCTGCCCATGATATTTCCAAATTGTTGTCTTTATCAGTTCAACTCTGAGATAAAACAAAGAAAGCCAAATAAAACAATAACAAAAAGAGGGACTCATCGTGGTGTTATTCTTGAGTCCTGAGTCCCTCTCCAGCCTGCCATCTTCTCTCCACCTTCCAGGGTCTTCTATTTGTTTTATATATTACATCCAGGGTATTTGGTTATACTCAATGGAAAAAAATAGAGAGAAGCACATCTACTCCATTTTCCTGGAAGGAAAACTCTGCCATCTTGTTTTACAACCTGCTTTCAGTGGAATGCCTTTTCATGCAAATTAATATAGCTCATATCATCATTCTAATGGTTGTATATTATTCCATGACACTGATATACATCGCTTTGACTAAATCAATTATCTGATTATACATAAAGAGTCCGCCCTACCCCCAACAGATTTCTTCTACTATGAATAACACTGAAGTGAATAGCCTAGTAGCTAAATATTTGTTATATTCTATTTCCTTATGCTAAATTTCTGGACACAACACTGCTGGATATGTACATTTTAAAGCTAGAAAATGCAACCAATTGCTTTTTAGAGATCCAGAAAAATTACTGCAAATTATGCTATACCAGCAGCCCTCTGTGCCTTCAATATTATTATTAAAAATCCAGTGAGATAACAGCGGCATATCACTTTTCAGAAATTACCATTATTTTGTTACCTGTGAGACTCATTTTGAGGGCAATTAATTATATTAGTATTAAATTCCTAAGCAGTAAGAGAAGTAGCAGGAAAAGCCAAAAATGAAGACTTGAAAGAGTCCCCCAGGTAGACTAGAGACATGGTAGGTATGATACATCATTGCAATGTGGCAGACAGTGGCCAACACCTGGGTACCAGGTGAAATCAGAAGCAGAGGATCGGGGAGTTGGAGAGCAGCTCTCATCTAACACCAGGTTTCTTCTGTCATTCAAGAGCTCATTTAATTTTTCTGGAATTTCTGGGCTTGTTTCCTAAAGAAGCATCTGTCACCCGTCAGAAATGGATAGTTGTTATCAAAATGAATAGAGTGAAAGCATTATTTGTTGTTTCATTAACTATTGGTCTTATGTAGATGCAGGAGTACAAGCACAAGCATTCACGCACACATACACGTGCACTTAGCCCTGGGCTGATTTATTCCCGGTCTTCTGTTCCATGTCACAATTAGTACCAAAATATAATGAGCTCATGTCACAGTTGGACTGCAATACCAGTCACACAGAGTGAGCGCAAGATGACAGGGGTTGAGCCTGGTTAGGAGAGAGAGGGATTTCTTCACAGCATTCCTCAGCACCCTCTTAGATTCCACCACTGACTATCTTGCTGTACAACAAGGTAATAGAAACAGCAGTGACTTTCATTTGTTCCCAAAGCATTTCAGTTCAGGTTCCTGAAGTCAGGAACTCTCCAGGTGCCCTACCCCTAATCTGAACTAGTGACCATCCTGTATTATTGTTCTGTTTCACATTGGCTGAATTGAAATACATTGAATTCTATTTCATCATGTTGAGTTGCATAAACTCTGAAACAAAGAGAATCTTTACTAGCAATGGTGGGCATCTCAGGATAACTAGTACCCAGTCCCTTAAACATGCACTTGTTGCTTTCATCTCTAAATGTTAAGACCAGTATTTGAAACCAGGCTGAAAAGACTCCAGCACCCTTGCACAGAGGAAGGTACAGATGCCATAAGTTAACCTACTTCACAATCTGCCCATTCACTCATCCTGGGTGAGCACACATGGATTTGGGAATTCCTGAGCTGATAGAGAGTTTTGCCAATCAGTTAGATTTTTTTTTAATAGCCTTTTTAAAACCTATAAAGGTCAGGTGCGGTGGCTCATGCCTGTAATCCCAGCACTTTCAAGATCAGCCTGACCAACAGGGAGAAACCCCATCTCTACTAACTATACAAAAAATTAGCTGGGTGTGGAGGCACACGCCTGTAATTCCAGTTACTTGGGAGGCTGAGGTAGGAGAATCACTTGAACCCAGGAGGTAGAGGTTGTGGTGAGCCAAGATCATGCCATTGCACTCCAGCCTGGGCAACAAGAGCAAAATTCCATTAAAATAAAATAAAATAAAATAAAATAAAATAAAATAAAATAAAATAAAGCTATAAAGTCCCATACAGTAATTATTCCAAAGATGTAAGGATAGAACCTTCAAAACTATAATAATCAGGTAAGCTGGATAAGTCATTCAGGAAATACAAATTAATTCAACTCGAAGTCTAAAACAGCTGTACAATACCCTGTTGGTCTTCCTATAATGTATCTCATTTCTGAAGGCAATTAATATGCGCTTTTTAAAAGTTTAAATGCAATTATCAAATGGTTGTTTATATCCATACAGGTCAGAAAATGATGACATGGGAGGAAATTTTCCATTGGGTAATAATTTCAGCCTAACGTGCTAGTAAGGAGGCCTGGGAGGAATTGATTGCTCCGTAGCACGTAAGAGCTTTACAGATGTTATTTCTTGTCTCCTCACCAGACCCCTGAAGGATTGATGCTATTAGTCTCATCTTACAGATGACTCAGCGGGGCCTGGAAATGTTAAGTGACTTGTTCAGTCAAGCAGCTTTTGGTTTTAATCTGACTGTAGGTCCTTGTGTGTCGGGGACAGTCCCAGTTTCTATTGCTATCTCATAATCATTAAGAGCACCCCTTTTCATCTTGTAAATGGTTGCCTTGTAGGTGACAAATTTTAAGGTCATCCTAGTTGTCAGGGACATCTCTGGCTTGAACACAGGCTGCACCAACTCTACAGCCCATGCTTACGATCTCTGTGCTCCACAGCCCTGCAGAGGAATTTCCATCAAACAGGGCCTGACCATGGGGACCCTTACTCAGTAGCTCTAGGAATCACTGTAACAAACACCCGCCATGTGCTCCTGCTGCTGCTGACTGGATGGCCATGTTTGGAGACACTCTTCTATACCGTGTTGCCTTGAGTAACAGTTCACTAGGGCTGCCATAACAATGCATCACAGACTGTGGGGCTTAAACACCAGAGATTTATTTTCTCAAAGCTCTGGAGGTGGGAAGGTCCAGATCAAGGTGTCAGCAGGGCTGGCTTCTTCTGAGGCCTCTGACTTTGGCTTTTAGATGGCCATCTTCCTCCTGCGTCCTCATGTGGTCTCTTCCCTCTGTGATACCTGTGCCCACATTTTTTTTCTTATAAGGACACCAGTCAGATCAGACTAGGGCTTCATTTTAACTTAGTTACCCACCTTAAGGACTATCTCCAAATATAATCACATTCTGAGGTACCAGGAATTAGGGCTTCAACATACAAATTTGGGGAAGACACAGTTTTTATCCTATAACATTTAAATAGGTGGAGGAAGTAGTAATGGAGGGAAATTGTAAAATCCTCTTTTCTGAGGATCTTTAAAAGTAAGCAAAGTCTCATCTGTGAGGAATGATGTAGGTGTGGACTAGGAAATGAAACCTAATAAATTTCATCAGTGCTGCTTGTTTAGAACTGACCAAAGATAATGAAAGAACAGAACAAACGACAAAAAAACACTTGATTATCTCAATCGATGCAGAAAAGGCTTTCAATAAAATTCAGTACCCCTTCATGTTAAATACTCTCAAACCAGGTATTGAAGCAGCATACTTCAAAATAATAAGAGCCATCTGTGACAAACCCACAGCCAACCTCACAGCAAATGGGCAAAAGCTGGAAGCATTCCCCTTGAAAACCGGTGCAAGACAAAGATGCCCTCTCTGACCACTCCTATTAAACATAGTATTGGAAGTCCTGGCCAGAGCAATAAGGAAAGAGAAAGAAATAAAGGGCCTCCAAATAGGAAGAGAGCAAGTCAAACTCTCGCTGTTTACCGGCAACATGATCCTGTATCCAGAAAACCCTATATTCTCAGCCCCGAATCTCACTGAGCTGATAAACAACTTCAGAAAGTCCCAGGATACAAAATCAACACACAAAAATCATTGGCATTCCTATACACCAACAACAGTTAAGCCAGGAGCCAAATCAGAAACACAATCCCATTCACAATTGCCACAAAAAGGATAAAATACCTAGGAATACAGCTAACAAGGGAGGTGAAAGATCTCAACAAGGAGAACTACAAAACGCTGCTGAAAGAAATCAGAGATGACACAAACAAATGGAAAAACATTCCATGCCCGTGGATAGAAAGAATCAGGATCATGAAAATGGTCATACTGCCCAAAGCAATTTATCAATTCTATGCTAGTCCTATCAAACTACCAGTGACATTTTTCACAGAACTAGAAAAAAATTGTTGTAAAATTCATATGGAACAAAAAAAAGAGCCTGAATAGCCAAGGCAACCCTAAGCAAAAAGAACAAAGCTGGAGGCACCATGCTACCTAACTTTAAACTACTACAGGGCTACAGTAACCAAAACGGAATGGTACCAGTACAAAAACAGACACATAGACCAATGGAACAGAACAGAGAGCCCAGAAATAAGGCTGTGCATCTACAACTATCTGTTCTTTGACAAAGTTTTAAAGTTTTAATGGTTATTTGAAAATTAGCAAGGAATGCATGTTCATTATAAAAACATAAGCAAAAATAAAAATGTAGATACTGTACAAATCAGTCTTTTTTCTTTTGAAAAAGTGTCTTGCTCTGTCATCCAGGCTGGAGTCCTGTGCTGTAATCATGGCTCACTGTAGCCCCCACCTCCTGGGCTCAAGCAATCCTCCTATTTTAGCTCCCTGAGTAGCTACGATTATAGGCATGAATTACCACATCTGGCTAATTTATTTTTATTTTTATTCTTGTAGAGACAGGAGTCTCACTATGTTGCCCCTTATCTCCAACCTCTGGGTTTAAGCGACTCTTCAGTTTTGGCCTCCAAAAGTGCTGGGTTATAGGGGTGAGACACCATACCCAGCCGCAAGTCAATCTTAAAAGATGATACTCCATGTAATTATTTTTAGTATTCTATTAAATATTTTATTTAAAATTCTATTTAAAATTAAATTTTCTCCATGTGTGGTTATACTTAATATTCCATATCAACTTCCATAGAATAACTAGTTTATTTTTTAACCAGGTATATATACAACATCATACTCTGCTTCAAGTTTTGTGTCTGAGTGTGCCTGTCGTGTCTAAGTTTATGTCAGGTTGTTCTTTTCACATTTCTGCTGGTGTCAAGGCATTCTATTCGTGTGGATATACAGTCAGCCCCACAACCCATATCTGAGGATTCTGAGTCTAAAGAATCAACATTGGAAAATATTTCGAAAAAAAACAAAACCAAAAACAAAAAATAACGATAAAACAATAAAAATAATGCAAATTTTAAAATACAGTATAACAATTTACATAGCATTTACATTGAATTATGTATTATGAGTAATCTAGAGATGATTTAAAGTATGGAACACTGTGTATATGAAAATGCTGTACCATTTTATATAAAGGACCTGCACATACTCAGATTTTGGTTTCTGTGGCGGGGATCCTGAAACCAATTCCCTCCATGGATACCAAGGGACAGATGACTGTACTATAATTTAAATGATCCTATATTGGTTGGCTTTAATATTGTTTATAGTTTCTAACCAATATAATCACTATTATATATACTATGATATAAAAACATTTACATATATAAATTTGCTCATTTGGCTGAATACTTCTGTCTTGGTTCATTTTCACACTGCTATAAAGATTACCACCTAACACTAGGAAGAGGTGTAACTGACTTACAGTTCCACAGGTTTAACAGGAAGCACGGGCAGCAGGCCTCAGGAAACACAATCGTAGCGGAAGGTGACGGAGAACCGAGCTCCTCTTACTCAGCAGCAGGAAAGAGCTAGCCGGGGAAACTGCCATTTATAAAACCATCAGATGTCGCGGGAATTCGCTCACTATCACGAGAACGGCGTGCAGGAAACTGCCCCTGTGATTCGACCACCTTCCAACAGGTCCTTCTTCAACACCTGGGGATTATCATTGGGATTACAATTCAAGAGGAGATTTGGGTGGAGACACAGAGCCAACCCATATGAACTTCCATAGGACAAACTCCCAATTACTAAATCCAAGAATTACCACACCATTACTAAGGTGCAGGGTAAATGCCCCTGGTAGTCATAATTTAAGCATATAATTAGAATAAAACTGTGTGGCAGATGCGCCTGAATGTGTGTTTCAAGCTAGGGAATCCAGGAGTGGCCAATCCAAAGATTCATTCCTTGTTTATGAGAAACACCTGAGCCTCATCCCATCCCATGGAACATGGGCCATAAGGAAGGATTGAAGCCCTGAGTTTTGGGTTACCTGAAAGTTCCCAGGTGGATTTCATTACAGGGAAGATGTTTCGTGAAAATGCTAAAACCACACACAGTTTGCAGGTGGTTGTGTTTTTCCTGCCCAGCCTGCCACAACTGGACTGGATATAAGGTGGATACTTGTCCAATCCACCGCCACTTGACTCTCCCCTGTATGTAAGCCCCTAATAAAACCCTATGTCTTATTTGCTGGGTTTCTGGCCTCTTGAACCTGGTGCCTTCCCTATTGAGGTTAACAAAGGTTAATTTTGGTCTGATATCCAAAATTGCTCTCCCAAAATGCTGTAGCTCTCTTCTCCTACAAGTAGTATAGAAGACTCTGTTTATCCATACCTTCCCCAAGGTTAGATGTTATTCTTGTAATCTTTGCCAATCTGATAAAAAGAAAAAAATTTTTTGATTTTTTGGACATGTCGTCTTCTTTTTGAGCACTTAGCTATCTCAGTGCACAGGAAACTTCTTTTCTTTTTTACTCAGACACAGGATTTGAAGTCCCTGAGCACCTGGTATAACAGAGTTGGGCACCGTGGGTCTTGCCTGTAGTCACAGCACTTTGGGAGGCTGAGGCGGGAGGATCACCTGAGGTCAGGAGCTTGAGATAAGCCTGGCTAACATGGCAAAACCCCATCTCTACTAAAAATGTGAAAATGAGCCTGGCGTGGTGGCACATGCCTGTAATTTCAGCTACTCAGGAGGCTGAGGCATGAGAATCGCTTGAACCCTTGGAGGCAGAGGGTGCAGTGAGCCGAGATCACACCACTGCACTCCAGTCTGGGTGACAAAGCGAGGCTCCACCTAAAAATAAATTAATAAATAACAGACAATGACTCCCTCCATTCTCTCTAGTTGATTACAGGACCCAGTAATGACTGATAGAGAAAATTAGTAAATTCTCCTCCCAGCCTGCTTAAGTGATAGCCCATTACTCAAGCGGAGCAGCCAGCATACCTCTCAATAGTGCTGCCCAGTCCCAGCTGCTCTTTGAACTAGCAGCTTGTCTGTAATGGGTGATTTTCAACCTTGGCTGCATATCAGAATCACCTGGACTAAACATTTTTATTCTTTAAACGTTTAAGAGTACGTAATATATTACTCACATGTTTTCAAAACACAGAGGGAGATTCAGTTAAGTCTCCCTATTATCTGTGGTCCCCACCTGCTCCATTCTGCTCCCTATAAGCACCTGATGTTACTAATTTCTCATGGATCCTTCCAAAAATATAAATAGATATTTTCAAAATGCTCTCTTTGTGGACCCACGCCAGAATTTCTGAATCAGAATTTCCGGGATGAAGAATCTGGAAACCTGAATTTTTTTTAAAAAAGCCCACAGTGTGGTTGAATTATCATCAGGGTTTAGAGCAACTTCTTGAGTATGCCATTCATTTATGCATTCAACCCATATTTATTAAGCATGTGTTTTATGTGCCAGACACTGTGCTGGATGCCAGGATGAACCAAACAAAGTTGCTAGTCTCATGCAGCTTTGATTACAGTATGGGGAGAAAGCAGTAAACAAACTGTGATTGTTGGAAATTGAGAGATTCTATGATGAAAACTAAAGCAGGATAATGGAAAGTCTTCCAATTGCTTTGATCACAACTTGAGTCTCCTTCCTTCCCCTTTAACTTTTCTTAGGCTCTCCACTGGAGAGCGGGTGAGAGATAGAAAGCAAAAAGGCAATATTTTCAGGAAATTGAATTATTCCCAGAGCCCAAATCCAGGACGGGTTTGAAGCTGGTGCCCAAAGTTCTTCCCATGCGGTGTTTATTTCTCTTAATTAGTGCTGATTGTTGAATTCTTCATAATAGCTTAGTAATAACATTAAGAAATGACAGTTTGCTCATTACTCAGAAATAGAATGTCGAATTTCTTCTGTCTCTTCCACAATTCAGTAAAGCCTATGCTAAAACATTGCAGGGCCTCCTGGAAGCCCACCTGGCATCTGAGAACTTGTGGGGAGCAGAGGGTATCTCTTTCAGAGTCAGGATAACACCTAGTGTCTTCCAGAGGGAAAGGCAGCTGGAGGTACACTTCCCACTGACACTTGAAAGATTCAATTTTACAAAATACTAATGTTTCAGCATGTGCCAGGCACTGTGTAGTAGATACCATTATCACCCCATTTAAAAATGAGGAGGAGGCCAGGTGCAGTGACTCTTACAAAACCCTAACATTTTGGGAGGCCGAGGTGGGTGGATCACTTGAGGTCAGCAGTTTAAGACCAGCCTGGGCAATACGGTGAAAGTCCCATCTCTACTAAAAATACAAAACTTAGCTGGGAGTTGTGGCAGGTACCTGTAATCCCAGCTACTTGGGAGGCTGAGGCAGGAGAATCACTTGAATCTGGGAGGCAGTGGTTCCAGTGAGCCAAGATTGCACCACTGCACTCCAGCCTGGGCAACAGAGCTAGACTCCGTTTCAAAAAAGAAAAAAAAAATTAAGAGGAAACTCAGGCTGTGAGAGGTTAAGTAGCTTAGCCAAATCATCCTGCATTCAGACCTAGGTTTGCTGACATCAGTTTGGTATGCCCCTCCTACCCCTCAAAAGTTTTGCCTGGAAACTTAAACGAGACAATCTATCCATTATGTTCTCCAGAATGGAAACTTTCTTGTTGTTTTTAACTGGCTAGACTCAGCTAAATCTGACAGCTACAGACTCACATTCATCACTTTTTTTTTTTTTTTTTTTTTTTTTTTTTTTTTTTTTTTGAACCAAACGGATGAGAAGAAAGGAAGTAGAGGAGCATAAAGCCATGTGAGGAAGCCTGGAATTAGCCTGTCTGTTGCAAGTTGGGTCCAGAGCGCCCCATCTGGTACCCGTGGGCCACACTGTGAGAAGTTCCTAAATCAGCCTCCATTGTTAGTGCTTGAAAACTTGCTTATTTTCTCCTCCATTTGACCATGAGTCACTGGAGGACTTACTCCTGTTACTATAGCATCAGGCACATAGGAGGTGCTGAATGTGGAATGAATGAGGACATGACGGAACGAGCTGCCTCCCCTTCCCAGCTTCCTCTTTCAGGCTGGACCCAATCCATGTGTCTTCAGCCGCTATTCATTTTGCACTTATCCTTGCCAGACGCTGTCCTGGACACTCTGGGTATATTTTCAAGCTTAATTCTCACACCAGTCACTGGGATAGGAGGTACTAGCCCATTTTACAGACAAGGAAAGTGAGGCCCACAGTGCTTATGTAACGTCTGCACTGTTTGGAAAAAGCTGGGTTAGTTCCAGTAGCTCCAGTTCAGCTCCCTCCTCTTCCTTCCCCATCCACCCTCCCTAAGGCCTCAGCAGACCTACAGCCCAGATCCAACCCCTCCTCTTTGGCTCTGTCCCACTGTTCCAGTCCCTGGTTTCTTCAAAGGGTTGTTTTTGTTGTGGTTTGTTTTAGAGATAAAATCTTGCTATATGGCTTAGGCTGAGCTCAAGCCAATTCTCCCACCTCTTCCTCCCGAGTAGCTGGAGCTACAGGCATGAGCCACATACCCGGCTAGGGCAGTTTCTCTCAGGATCTTAATTCCTAATAACCAATAGATTAAAAACGGGCAGTGTCCTCAGGGCTGCTACTGGGCAATAAGCTTGTGCACTAACTCTGTTTTGCATACTTTAATATGCAGACAAATCACATGGGGATCATGTTGAAATACAGGTTCTGAAGCGTTGGCCTGGAGCAGGATCTCAGAGTCTGCATTGCCAGGACACTCCCAGGTGAGGAGAAGCTGTTTGACTGTGGAGCATACTTGAGTAGTGACAAGGCACTAATTCTCATTAGGACCTCGCTCAGAAACAAATTTGTTATGTTCCTCATTGTTATCAATTAAATTGCATCCCTCTAAAAAGGTTATATCAAAGTCCTAACCTCCAGGACTCAGAATGTGACCTTATTTGGAAATAAAGTATTTGCAATGTAATTGACTAAATGAAAATGAGGTCATCCTGGAGTAACATGGGCCCCTAATTAATTAATAAGACTGTGTCCTTGGAAGAAGACCTCCAGTATTTTCTTGAAGATTTTTGCATCTATGTTCATCATGGATATCGGCCTGAAGTTTTCTTTTTTTGTTGAGTCTCTGCTGGGTTTTTGTATCAGGATGATGCTGGTCTCATAAAATGATTTGGGAAGGATTCCCTCTTTTTATATTGTTTGGAATAGTTTCAGAAGGAGTGGTACCAGCTCCTCTTGGTACATCTGGTAGAATTCAGCTGTGAACCCATCTGGACCTGGACTTTTTTGGTTGGTAGGCTATCCACCTCCATGTGAAGACAGACATTGGGAGAACACCGTGCAAAGACAGGGGCAGAAATTGGAGTGAAGCATCTACAAGGAAAGGAACATCAAGGTAGCTGCCACCAGAAACTGGTAGAAAGGGATAGAAGACTCTCCCACAGGGAACCAACCCTACCAACACCTTGATGTTGGTCTTCTGCCCTCTAGAACCGTAAGACACTGCCTTTCTACTGTTTCAAGTCACGCCCTTGGT
Source organism: Saimiri boliviensis (assembly GCF_048565385.1). Lineage (NCBI taxonomy): Eukaryota > Metazoa > Chordata > Mammalia > Primates > Cebidae > Saimiri > Saimiri boliviensis. Next base: position 72,891,198 of record NC_133463.1, read on the forward strand.
GGTACTTTGTTACAACAGCCACAGGAAACCAATACACATGTGAGCGCTAAGAAAATAAAAATTACCCAATAATGGGAAAGTAAAAATCTACCTGAGGGATTACAGAGATTTGGTCAAAGAATACAAAAGTTTCAGTTACACAGGAGGAATAAGTTCAAGAGCTCTATTGTACTATATGGTGCTTATAATTAAGAACAATGTTTTTCATACTTGAAAATTGCAAAGAGAGTAGATTTTAAGTGTCCTTGTCACAAGTAAATGGTATGGGGGTGATGCCTATGCTAATTAGTTCAATTTAGCCATTCCACAATGTGTATATATTTTGAAACATCATATTGTACACCATAAATATGTATAATTTTGGTTTGTCAATTTTAAAATGACATTTTTAGAATAAAAAGATATGTTAAAAATTAAATATAAATTTAAAAATACTGCCTAGGCATTCATCAGACTAAACACAGATTAGGCAGAATAAGGCAGTTAAGACAACAGAAAAAGGTAAGATGGAGAAGGATGCAGGCACAGATACAGTCAACAGCTGTGTGGATAGGAGACCATATTTCTGTTCAGGATCCACAGCCTGTCATAGCAAACCTTTCTCTGTGACTGCTACTTTCTTACTGACTGAGAGACTTTGTGCTCTAAAATCATGGACTGTTAGAAACATTACCATCTGAAATCATTTCAGTAAGAATGAGATAATCCTCTCTGGCCTGAAGGGTCCACATCACTTTGATACAAAAAAGCAGCATCGATTTCCAGCCCCATTACAGAGTTTCAGATAAGGATTTTCTAGACACAGCATTCCGCGTCTACCCTCACTTTGTGGTTTCCAAGGAAACAGCAGTCTGCCTCCACTTCCCTGTTCAGAACCGATGGTCCCTTTATACACAACTTTGATTTGTTTTGTGCTTGTAAAAACTCTGCTTGGTTTCAGCTGTCCCTGAGCTCCACACTTTTCCCAAATCCTATGATAACTCGGTCTTCCTTTGTTTGATGAGACGCTCCACGATTCCGCCGTGTGTGATCTCCCTCATTACAATGTGTCAATAAACCTGATTCTGTCGGACTACGTGGTTGTCTCTGCTGGTCTTAGGCTGATTGGGTTGGGATATGCTAATTTTATTTCCAGGGCTTACTATGTAGTAATGGCATCTTACTGTTGGGAACATAAGAAGGACCAGCTGTTAAGAATGTGCCTGCAGTTCTATGTCTTAGTTCCTTTCTTCTCACCCCCGCCCACTTTTTCTCCTTTTCACTTCCGTCTGGACCTTGATTTTCCTTAGATTTGTTTCTATTCCAAAATCACTGCACCTCCCATCTCTCCAATCTGGGAAAAGCCATGGGAGGACCGGAATTTAAGATCTTCCAGTCACTGGCAGCTTACTTAAGATTTCTTATCTTCCATTTCAATGTGTGTAGAATGGGAATACTAGCATCCAACTCAGCAGGTGGTTGGAAATAATTAAATGAGATAACCCACAAACAGCACTCAGCATGAGACCTAGTGCATAGCATGCATCCTGTAATATTAGCTGTCCTTATGTTTTTGTTAACATATGACAGGCCCACAGGAACTGGCTCTGCCCTCTTTTATGCTTTCTTCTACCTGCTTCTGGCCCCATGGTAAGACATTTGACCCCTTCCAGAGAGAAGACAAGCCCCACCCCTCAGAGAGTCCCCACACCCCTCAGCCCTGCCTGAAAATGATGCAGCAGAATTTTTCCAAGTAATATTCAGGGGCCGGGAGCAGTGGCTCATGCCTGCAATTCCAGCCCTTTGGGAGGCCAAGGCAGGAGAGATCACCTGAGGTCAGGAGTTTGAGACCAGCCAGGCCAATATGGTGAAACCCCATCACTACCAAAAATACAAAAATTGGCCGGGCATAGTGGCACACACCTGTAGTCTCAGATACTCAAGAGGCTGAGCCAGGAGAATTGCCTGAACCCAGGAGGCAGACGTTGCAGTGAGCTGAGATAGCGCCACTGCACTCCAGGCTGGGAAACAAAGTGACTTGCCACCTCAAAAAAGAAAAAAAAAAAAAGATTCAGGAATCGCCTACATTAGCATCAAATGACAGAACTTGTCAAAAATGCGAATTTCTGGACCATGGAATCAAATCCTCTAAGTCCAAGATGAAAGTAAATACCAAGGGGCACAGGCTGGAAGGGCCTTTGAAACCAAATCACCAAGCCAGAGGACACTCATCGCCCACCATTGTCCATTCCTTCACTCAAACAATATGGCACAAGCCCATCCTGAGCACAGCATTGTACATGACTCAGATACACAGGGAGGTCAAGATAGGTGTGCCCTTATTGTCACGGGGTTTACAGTCCAGTGGAGAAGAGAGAGCAATAAGCAGTCAAAATACAGGGTGCTGGGTGCAGAGTGTAAGGAGAAGAAATGAGCAGGACTGTGAGAGACAGACGAGAGGCGCTCAGACCACATGGTACAGGGGGTCACAAGGCTTCCTGGAGTAAGGAGCTTCTGAACAGAGTCCTGCACTCTGAGAGTTACCCAGCGAGAGGTGGAGAGGCATTCCAGGCAAAGGGAGCAGGCATTCCAGGCATAGCTTTCCTATGAGAAAGCTAGGGAGAAAGAACAGGTTTGAGGAATTGCTCATGGCTTTGTATGAGGACCATGGAGTGCTAGGGGTAAGGGAGGTGAGCTGAGCAGCTGTCCAGCAAGCAGCATCAGATGGGGAAAGGCTTGCAGACCAAGACACATAAAGATCTGTGCTTTAGTCTGTAGAGAAGCTTAAAATGGGGTTGGGGTGATGTGTCAATCTGATTTACATTTTCAAAAGATCACCCTGGATATTGTAGAAAATAAATTAGAGAGGAGTAAAAACAGGTGCTCTTAGAAGGCTGTTGCATGGTAGAGGAGAGAGAGAGTGGATGGCACTACAGTAATAGCAGTGAGGATGGAGAATACATGGATTTCAGAGCATGTGAAAGCTCTGGCCAACAGGAATTGATTATTAATGAGAGGTCCAGGGCGTGTGTGTGTGTGTGTGTGTGTGTGTGTGTGTGTGTGTGTTTTGTTTGGGTCAGATGGTGCTAGCTGCAAGGGCATAAAGCCTGAGTTCATAAAAAGAGTGTGCTGTCACAGGGCTTTGGGAAAGGGCTGTAGCTCTGCTCGCCTTCATGCCATGCCTTGTACCCAACAACTGCTGTTTCTTTCTACCTGGACAACAGGTGTGTGAACGTCCTAGGACCTATCATTTTTTTCAGAGATTACAAGGCCATGTAGTAATAATCTATTGTGTGTCTGCCTCCTCTGATTGAGCTGTGAATTTCTTAAGGCAGGGACTGAGGCTGGGAGAAGTACTGATATAGCACTCACTAAGTTCGGTCTTGAGACCACTGAAACTATAGTCACTTAGGGGTTAGGATGGAACATGCACATTCTGGGGCCCCAACTCCAGACTTCTAGAATCAGATTCACTTGAAGTAGGGCCCAGGATTCTGCCTGTTACCAACACACAGGTGCATCTGAAGCTTAAGAAGTTTAAGACTGTGCTTGCTACATGCCAAGAGACATTCCTTTTGGACTATAAAGGAAGATCCCCTGGACTATAAAATCAAGAGGATACAGAGTAAAGAGGACAAGCTCTGGAGTCAGTCTGAGACCTAATTCAGAGTTCATTGAACCACAGTGCTCCCATCTCTAGAGTGGGTTACTATTCCCACTCCTCAAGGATAAGTGGGCTACTGGAACACATGAAGCACGGGATGTGGCACCCGCTCAGTCAACATGGGGTGAATAAGCCTGCAAAAGACGGTGACTGCAGCATGTAAGCAGATTTGTTTGCATTTTCATTTCAGATTCCTTTTGCTACTTCATAGTCACTGAATACCAGTTTGATTTTAACAGCAGTTACATGCTAATGACAAAAAGCAGTTTAGTGCTTGTTCTCAGAAACCTGAGAATCAACTGGCTCTGTCAAAATGAAAGTCTGTGGAGTTGACCACAAGGACATTTCCTTGTCCCCAGAAAAAGACTCACCTGAATTAAGTTGCAGTGTAACCTCTTCCAAATGCTTCCCAGACTGAAGAGTGCTTTCATATTATTCCTTTATCCAACTCTTTCCATCTGACCGTTTTGTAAAATTATTCCTCCATTGTTTCACAATTAAAATTACACCTTCTTAGAATTCCTGCATGCTACTTTTCTGTAGAAAGTGTGGTATATCTGAGGCAGTAGGCTGGGGAGTCCATTGGGAGGCCTGGGTTGGGAAGCCTGGGTTGAAAAGCCAGCTCCAGCAGTTACTAGCTGAGCAACCCTGAGCAAGTCACTTAACTTTTCTAAGCCTTGATGATAATCTCTGTAAAGTGGGTACGACAATAGTTGCCACACGATAGAGCTTTTATAAGGATTAAGTTATTCTTGCACAGCCCTAGAATGAAGGTTGGCACTGGGTAAGCATGTAGGTTGGCTGTTTTCAGATGTATTCGGTGGCAAGTATGTGGCTGGTCCCTGAATCTCTCGGCTTTGTAGTCTTGTCTGCTCTTGAACTCCCCTCAGTGAGGTCTGTCTCTCTCTCTCTCCTAGGTCCAGTGTCTCCTTGTTTCATTCATAATCAAACCTACCGCAAAAAAAAAAAAAAAAAAAAAAAAAAAAAGAAGAGAAAAAAAATTTTCCCACTACAGTGTTATAAAGTGTCAACCTCAAATAATGAGATTCAGAAAATATGATGAAGTATTGAGTTTATTTCAGCACAAAGCTTGAGGATAGCCACTCGGGAAACATAGACTCCAAAGGAACGAGGTCATTGCTCCAAGTGGAGAAATTTAGGTTTCATGTACAAGGCAGAGACAGAGAAATTTAGCAGGGTTACAACATTTTCCATGCAAAGTCAGTACATATGACAGTGATTTGATTGGTTACAGCTTGTTACATTCCAAGGAAGTTTCCTTTAGCATTCCATAAAGTGGGGTAATGGTCTTGAAAGGTCTTTACTCTGGCACCATTCCATCCTTCCTAATCATTGACAGGAAAGAGTGGAAGTCGCCGCTGCATGCTATATGACTCAGGTCATGTGGCCACATTCCTCTCCAGGATCAACGTAATTTAAAGTTCTACCAGTTTTAAGTTTGAATTATTTAATTTCACAGTAGTAAGTAGCTTTTTCTCTGACCTTTCCTGGAAGGATTTGTGATTTCCTAAATTCCAGCCCCAATCTTATCTAAATCCTGCCAAATATACCTCCATAAATCAGCTAAATTCCTCAATAGGAAGGAAGCTTTTAAAAATAAAAATTAAAAAATAGACCCGTTGACTGGGCATGATGAACAACAGAAGTAGCAGAAGGAAGTTATGATACTTTGTGGCTCCTGCTGGACTAGGGCTAGGCTGTCCTGAGCATCTCCAGTTAAAATCAGAGCACTTGGGTCAAATCTGAGGTTCTGTCTCAACAGGATGACAGTACACCAGCTATAGCTGCTCCCTTCTCAGGGGCTCATCTCCTTAGAGCAGTGGTTCTCAGACTGTGCTGCATGTTGGAATCCCCAGGTTGAAATGACCATGTTGGAAGCTGGGGAGCTTTGAAAAATCTTAATGCCTGCCCAGGCCACACTTCAGGCCAAATACGTAAGGATTTCTGACTGGAGGGGAGGGGGTAGGTCAGGGATATGCAGGACTCAAGCAACAGTAATAGCATTTCAAACTTGAACGTGCATATGAATCGCTTTGTTAAAACTTGTTTTAACATTTGATACAGATTTGGATTCAATAGGTCTGATTCGCATTTCCAACGAGCTCCCAGGTGATGTCTTCACTGCTAGTTTAAGGAGCAGAATTTGGGTATCAAAGTCTTAGCTAGTTCCTCCTCCCACCCCTCCTGTACATCAAAATTAGTGCCTGACCCTCACTGGTCCATTTCCTAAGGTTGTAACATCAGAGATGAAGGCCTTCTCATGAGTTTATTTCCAGGACCCAGTCTGAGGAAAGTCAGCCAATTATTATGATTTATCTGCTTTATCTTGTTTAAAGAGAGGATATTTAGAAAAATAAGAACTGAAATTTGTTCTTGCAGTCAGATCTTGCTGAGCAATCAAACGCCATTATCCTTATACTTATTATTATAGAACTTTCCATTTGGAGCTCTGTCCTCCAGCTCCCAGCTCCCGTAGTAATATTCTTTGAGGACTTGTTCACATGGACCAAAGCCAAATGGTGCAATGATTCAGGGCAGGTCACTTAGAGCCAAATGGTGTGTGCTTAAATCCTGGCCCTACCGCTTAGTGGCTGTGTGAACATGGACAATTTATTTAACCTCTCTGTGCCTCAGTGTTCCCATGTATAAATTGGAAGTTATAGTAAGTAAATGAACATATCTATAAATAAAGGCTAAATGCTGTCACTAGAACCTTATATGGATTAACTCTCTTAGTCCTTATAATAGTTTTACCAGGTTAACTTATCATCCCCATTTTGTAGATGGGTTGAGTACTTTGCCTGAGGTCACACAGCCAGCATTTGAGACCAGGTAACCTGGCTCCAATAGTCATCCCTTTAAAGACCAAGGTGGACTATCTCTAACATGTAGCAGCTAGAACTCTGAAGGTGGTCTGCTAACTCCCAGCATGGGGCTCCAGAAGTGGGTCATTCTTCCATTGTCTGCCACAGTCAGCCACAATTCCTCAATCCCACAGTCCCCCTGCAGTCTCACATAAGGCCCTAACACCTACACAGCCAGTGTGCAAAGAACATGCTTCACACCCACCTACCAAGGACTGACAACTGGACCATCTCAGGCAAGGTCTTTAGCATCAGTTCAATTCAATGAATCATCCACATGGCTGTTCACTTTCAGAGCACATTGTAAACACTGCTCTGAGTCAGCCTCCTGTGCTCAGTTTCGGAGGCGCTCAGATGAATACAAACCAGCCCCTGCTCTAGGGAGCTCAGAGGGGCCTCTTGGAGGAGACAGATATGTGAGGATGTTTATGGTAACTCTTAAGAAGTGTTCAAAGGCAAAAATGAGGCTGAGCGTGGTGGCTCATGCCTGTAATCCCAGTACTTTGGGAGGCCAAGGTGGGAGGATCCCCTGAGGTCAGGTGTTCAAGACCAACCTGACCAACATGGAGAAACCCCATCTCTACTAAAAAAAAAAAAAAAAAAAAAAAAAAAAAAAAAGAGCTGGGCATGGTGGTGCATTTCTGTAGTCCCAGCTACTTGGGAGGCTGAGACAGGAGAATCACTTGAACCTCGGAGGCAGAGGTTGCAGTGAGCCAAGATGGCACCACTGCACTCCATCTGGGGTGACAGAGTGAGACTCCAGCTCAAAAAAAAAATGAAAAATAAATAAAAGGGGGGAATGAGCAAAGAGAGAAAATCTCTGACTAGAAACATCAGGGAATGTTTTTAAGAGGTGACATATAAGCTCAAAAATTATCAGGCAAGTTAATAAATGATCGGTTCACCAATAACACTGTGCTTGGTACTAAAGATACAAGGATATACTGGATCATTTCTGTGTCCTCCTCCAGATCCACTGGCTACTTCTCCCGCCTGCTCTGTGTACCCAGGAAGCTGACCCAGATGGACTACATTAGCAGGCTGCTTTGCCCTCTGGCTTCAGACTGTGTATGGCCAGGGAGAGGCACCAAGAGGAAGAATGAGGTTGGGTGTTTTTTCCCTAGAGCATGGCCCTACACGGTTGCCTAGGGTTGACTGTAGTTTTGCACCCAAGGCCTTGGCTCCTGTTGGGTGGCCCTCTCTACAGCTCTTCCTCTGAATTCTAGATTCCTTTACTTGTTCCTTCATATCTATAGGGAGGCTTCCTGCAGGGATTAAAAATTCCCCAGATAGAATAAGAAAAAAAAAGCTATTACTTATTTATTCAACCAATGCATATTTATTGAACGTTCAGATATCAGACCCATTTAAATGAAATGCTGGACTTGGAAGTTTTAGTAATGCTGGGAAAGGGGAAAGGAATAAATCAGAAACAAAGGGGCCATCAAGAAGGACAGGTGAGAGTTAAGAGCTGCAGGGACGTCTGTCTGTTGACCTTTTGCCTCTCCTCCTTCTTTCCTGTTTGAGTACCTTCCATGTGGATCAGGTGGAACCAAGCACCCTTCACCCTATTCCTACCCTATCCCAAAAGAAGTGGACAAATGACCCAAGCTCACCTAATCAGAATATAGCATTCTCCAGGCTACAGAGATGAGTTTACAGAGGACTGTGACCTCTGCAAGGCCAATCAGAATCCCTCAACAAGATCTGATAAAGGGATATAGGGAGAGAGGGGAAGCCAGTATTCAATAACACTAGGTACCAGGTACTATTTTCAAAAGCGTTATTAGATATTTCTTCACAATTTCTTTTCAAAATGGATGTTTACTCTAATTTTACAATTAGAGTAAAATTTTACAAATGAGAAGACCAAGACTCAGAGAAGTTAATCATCTTGCCCAAAAACACAGAGCTAGAAAATGTCAGAGCCAGGATTCCACAGTTCAAACATTGCCTTTACTCTGTTGTTTGGTATACAATCATTGCCACAAAAGATACACTATTCAGTAATTTGGCAATTACTTTCCTTAAATTCAAATCAAACCAATTCCCAGCCCAAGTCTTGGAACTGGGAAAGCTCACAGAGAAGAGAGGTCTGAAGTGGAGGCAATTCAAGGACTTTAAAATCCAGGTCTCGAGGGGAGGAAAAGTAGGGCAGCAACATGTCCCTGGATCTAGGTACTGTTGGATGACACAGAAAGCTGGCTGGTAGATCCCTGGCCAAAGAGTCAGGAGCTTTAAGCCCCATTTTGTGCACTCTATTCAAGGGACCTAGGACATCCTTCTCAGAGCAGGAATGGAGGAAACAGGGGAGAGAACCAGACCACAAAGAATTTCAAGAAAACCTGTCCTGATGCCTCCATCATGCTGCTGATCTCAGCCTAAAACATCTTGGTGTGCCAGGAAATAAGAAAATCTTTGAAGAATGATGGAAATCTGTTAAAAGAACAACTTGAAGGGGCCACCACAGGCCAGATCTGGAACAATTTTAGGATCACAATAAATAGCAATAGTAGTGGATTATGAAACCACACGTAAAGTAAGGACCCATGAGTCCATACTGATGCATGGATAATATGGGAGAAGGAAATCTCTTTCTTAAATTAGAACACCAACTAATAAATATAAACAGAATGATGGAAATAGGAAACCATCACTTGGCAACTATCATAATAATAATTGATTCAAGCAGTCATTTATATGGCTGTTAAAATTAGTGGGTGAAAAATTTAATGATTAAGAAGGTATTATATAGCCTCAAAAGCCCTCTGTCAAAAGATAATAATTAATTACAAGGGGGAAAATAGTAACTTTATAGTGGAGAAAATAACATCACCTTAACCAAAGTTAACATCATCAGTAATGGGAGAAAGGGACATTGTGAGCCTCCTGAAATCATTCACTAAAACGAGCACAATGTACTTCTATGATATTCCTGCCAAAAATCCATAACCTGAATCTAATTATCTGAGAAACCCACGTCACACTGAGGGGCATTATGCTAAATGACTCATACTCTTCAAAAATGTCAATGTGATGAATAACAAAGAAAGAACTAGAACTATTCAAGATAAAGGGAGGTCAAAGAGACAAGAAACTGAATACAACACATCATCCAGGACTTACTCTTTTTATAAAAGGGAGTATTGGGACAACTGGTGAGAAGATAGAGAGATATTAGATAGGAATATGAATAAGACCTATGCATTAGATAATAGTGTTCTGTCCATTTTGATTGTCATAAATTGATAATTTTACTGTGATTCTATAAGAGAATAAGCCTTGTTTTTAGCAAATACATACTAAAACATTAGAGGTAAAAGGATGCCGTATTTGCAACTTTCAAACCTTTTAGAAATAAAATAATGTTGTGTGTTTGTGTTTGTGTGCATGATTAGTGAAAGAGAAATTAAATGAAGAAAAATGCAAATACCCGAGGAATTTGGATAAAGAATATATAAGAATTATTTGTATTATTCTTGCAACTTTGTGACAAGTTTTAGATTAGGTCAAAATTAAAAGATTTTTAAAAATAGAAAGTAAGCATTCAATAGGGGGATCTGATCTAGAATATGCTATCTGGAAAAGCCTCTCAGGGAAAGTGACTTTGAAGCTAGTATCCACTGTCATTGTCTTGGGATCGTCCAGTTATATCCTACTTTAAAGGCAGGAACTTTGTTGAGTCTACTCATACTGTGTTTTCAGTTCCCATTACTGTGCCTCAATAAAGATTAATTGATTGATTGGTTGGTTGGTTGGTTGGTTGGTGGGATGGATAGATAAGACATAATCTGAACCTTCAAAAATTTTATAAGAGAATTCCCTAAAAGGCACAAAAAGATGACAAATGTCATACATCTTAGGAAAAGAATTATAGTCTCTGACCCAAAATTTCTATTTTTAAAAAATAATTTCAATTTTTTTACAAAAATTAGCTGGGCATGGTGATAGGTGCCTGTAATCCCAGCTACTCAGGAAGCTGAGGCAGGAGAATCACTTGAACCAAGTGGGCGGAGGTTGCAGTGAGATGAGATTGCGCCATTGCACTCCATCCTGGGGAACAAGAGCAAAACTCTGTTTCAAAAAATAATAATAATTCTTCCAATTTTTATTTGAGATTCAGTGGGTATGTGTACAGGTTACATAGGTATGTCATGTGATGCTGAGGCTTGGGATACAACTGACCTTATCACCTAGTGAGCACAGTACCCAACAGTTTTTTAACCCTTTCCCCTCCTTCCAACCTCTCTCTACTAATCCCCAGTGTCTATTGTGGCCATCTTTATGTCCCTGAGTTCCTAATGTTTAGCTACCACTTATAAGTAAGAACATGTGGTATTTGGCTTTCTGTTCCTGCATTAATTTGCTTAGAAATCAGCTGCATTTGTGTCGCTGCAAAGGGCATGATTTCATTCTTTATATGGCTGCATAGTATTCCATGGTGTATATGTACCACATTTTCTTTATTCAATCCACCACTGATGGGAACTTAAGTTGATTCCATGCCTTCACTGTTGTGAATAGTGCTGTGGTGAATATACAAATGCATGTATCTTTTGGGTAGAATGATTTATTTTCTTTTAGATATATAACCAGTAATGTGATTGCTGGGTAGAATGGTATTAAGAGTCCTGGTATAAGTTCTTTGAGAAATATATTAACCACTTTCCACAGTGACTGAAGTAATTTACATTTCTTCCTCACCAGTATCTGTTGCTGTTGTTGTTGCTGTTGCTGCTGTTTGACTTTTTAACAATAGCCATTATTGGCCAGGCACAGTGGCTCATGCCTGTAATCTCAGCACTTTGGGAGGCCAAGGCAGGTGGGAGTTCGGAGTTCAAGACCAGCCTAACCAACATGGAGAAACCCCATCGCTACTAAAAATGCAAAATTAGCTGGACGTGATGGCACATACCTGTAATCCCAGTTATTCAGGAGGCTGAGGCAAGAGAATTACTTGAACCCAGGAGGTGGAAGTTGCCGTGAGCCAATATAGTGCCATTGCACTCCAGCCTGGGCAACAAGAGCAAAAAAACTCCATCTCAGAAAAAAAAAAAAAAAATAGCCATTCTGATTGGTGTGAGACGGTATCTCATTGTGGTTTTGATTTGCACTTCTCTGATGATTAACGATGTTGAGCATTTCTTCATATGTTTGTTGGCCACTTGAATGTCTTCCTTTAAAAAGTGTCTGTTATGTCTTTTGCCCACTTTTTAAAGGTAGTGTTTTTTGCTTGTTGAATTGTTTAGGTTCCTTATAGGTTTTGGATATTAGACCTTTATCAGATGCATAGTTTGCAATTATTTTCTCCCATTCTGCAGGTTGTCTTTTACTCTGTTGATAGTTTCTTTTGCTGTGCAAAAGCTCTTTAGCTTAATTAAGTCCCACATGTCAATTTTTGGTTTTGTTGCAATTGCTTTTGAGGACTTAGCAATAAATTATTTCCCAATGCCAATGTCCAGAATGGTGTTTTCTACATTTTCTTTTAGAATTCTTATAGTTTGAGGTCTTAAACTATTTAATCTGGCCAGGTACAGTGGCTCATGTCTGTAATCCCAGCATTTTGGGAGGCCAACGAGGGTGGATCACCTGAGGTCAGGAGTTTGAAGCCAGCCTGGCCAACATGGTGCAAAACCTGTCTCTATTAAAAATACAAAAATTACCCAGACATGCTGGCAGGTGCCTGTAATCTCAGCTACTCAGGAGGCTGAGGCAGGAGAACTGCTTGAACCCAGGAGGCAGAGGTTACAGTGAGCCAAGATCACACCACTGCACTCTAGTCTGGGGGACAGGGTAAGACTCTGTCTCAAAAAAATAAAATAAAAAAGAAAAATAAATAAAATCTTTAATCCATCTTAATTTTTGTACATGAGGGAATCTACTTTTTATTCTTCTGCATATGGATACCTAGCCATCCCAGCACCACTTATGAAATAGAGAATCCTTTCCCCATTGCTTGTTATTTTTTACTGTGTTGAAGATCAGATGGTTGAAGATATGTGGCTTCATCTCTGGCTTCTCTATTCTGTTTAATTAGTCTATGTGTCTATTTTTGTACCAGTACCATGTTGTTTTGGTTACTGTAGTTTAATTTTGGGTAATTTGATGCCTCCAGCTTTATTCTTTTTGCTTAGGATTGCCTTGGCTATTCAGTTTTCTTGGTTCCATATGAATTTTAAAACAGTTTATTCTAAGTCTGTGAAAAATGCCATCAGTAGTTTGATAGGAATAGTGTTGAATCTGTAAATTGTTTTGGGCAATATGGCCATTTTAATGATATTGATTCTTTCAAGCTATGAGTATAGAATATTTTCCATTTGTTTGTATCATCTCTGATTTCTTTCAGCAGTGTTTTATAGTTCTCTTGCCTTGATGCTCTGGCTAGGACTTCCAACTCTATTTTTTAGAGTCTATTCTAATAATATTTCAAAATATTTGGCTAAAGGAATGTTTATTACAACACTTTTTAAAAGAGCACATATTTTAAGTCAATATGATTTCCAATAGTAACAGCTTGACTAACGAACGTTTGGTCCATTTATGATGAAATGGTACACAGTCATCAAAATTGCCCCCCCAGGCAGATGGAACAACATATGCAAAGGCCTAGAGAAGTATCCTCCAAATCTGAAGGATTTTTATTTATTTATTTTATTTTTTGAGATGGAGTCTGGCTCTGTGGCCCAGGCTCGAGTTCGGTGGCGTGATCCTGGCTCACTGCAACTTCCACCTCCTGAGTTCAAGTGATTCTTCTGCTTCAGGCTCCTGAGTAGCTGGCACTACAGGTGTGCACCACCACACCTGTCTAATTTTTGTATTTTTAGTGAAGACGGCATTTCACCATGTTGGCCAGGCTGTCTTGAACTCCTGACCTCAGGTGATCCACCTGCCTCAGCCTCCCAAAGTGCTGGGATTACAGACATGAGCCACCACACCCAGCCTGAAATTCCAAAGGATTTTAAAATACATAACTATAACTTTAAACTCACTTCTGAGAGCAACCAGAAGCTATTGAGGATTTTAAGTAAAGGAGTAACATTGGCTACAAAACAGATGTGAGATAGGCCAGAAAGAGGCCTGAGCCGGAGAGACTACTTACAAGCTGTTGTCATTGTCCGTGTGAGAAGCACTGAGCCAAAGGATTGCAATGGAGTAGAGAGAAGTAGATAAATCCCAGAAGTGTTAATATTTAGAACGCTGAAATTTGCTTACCAATTACATGTGGATGCTGAGGATGCATTAGACACATTGTCTTTGCTCTGCATCTCCCAAATACTTTATAAATGCTCCATTAACACATTGATAGTTTCCATCAGTGTTACCCTTGCCTTCCCAGAGTAGAAAGAAAATCTACATTTCCCAGCCTCCCTCACAGCTTGGGGACAGAAATCTGCCTGATTCAACTAAGCCAAATGCATCACTATGAGAATTCCATCCAGAAGTAACCTATGCAGGAACACAGGCTAGATAAGGGACATCCATTTTGCTGGTAGAGGATGCAGCGAAAGCTGTGTGGTTTCTCATCTCAGGGACAACTGCATGGTTGTAAATAGGACAAATCTGCCTGTGGACCTGGGAGTGGATCTGGGAGCAGTCCTGGGAGCTTAGCCAACAGCTCAGATGTCTACCCTTCAAATAATTCTGTGAGTGAGAGGAAAAGAGAGAGAGAGAAAAAAAAAAAGAAGGAAAAAACTTTCTTTCAGAAATGGGAATGGACTCTGATGTCTGCAACTAATAAACTTCAACCAACAAAGAAGTAGAGGGGAGAAACAAAGATTTGTGGCTTGAGCTCCACAGGAAAGGTGGGGCCACTAGATATACAATCAATACACACCGTGATTGTGGTAGGCACTGCCGGGAGGAAATGTGGTCTGAAAAAGCAGATATTACATGTTCACTTACACTGTAATGATTATAGAAATGAGACACAGATGCATCAAAGCTTATGTGTGATCGCAGTAGCATTTAAATCCAGGTGAAGACAGAAATACTGGGTAGGGCTTGAACCAAATGTAGATGACGCTAGAGTGAGGTTAGGGCTAGTGAGGGAAGGTGTCTGCAGAAAAGTTCCGTTTTTCTGTGTGTAATTACTGTATTTGGGAGGGCATTGCTTGGCTCCTGTTACCTACAACTGTCTAAACTAATAGCCATGCTGAGAACAACATCCTGATTTCAGTGGTGGCAGGAACTAGGAATTAGGAACTAGGAAACCCAAAGATTTAGCAAATCATATTTGTTCTCTGAGCTAGTTTTCTCATCTGAAAAATGACCACGTTGGGATGATAATCACTGCCATTGCTTGCTGAGCACTAGACTCATATCAAAATATCTTCCCCAATCCTCATCCACAGCCCTGGATGTCAGCACTACTGTTACTCTAGTGAAAATTGTGGGGCCCAGAGAGGTGAAAAAACCAGCTCCAGGTCACAGGGCTGGTAAGTGATAGAACCAACACATATCCATGTCTGGTTCTTGCTGAAAAGCCTAGCTCATGAGCACTGCCCCCAGTGCCTACCTGTCTGAGAGGGTTGTTAGGCGACAAATAAAGCCACATGTGAAGGAGGTGTTCCATCATTTGTTAAAGCTGAGATGTACAGCCTAAAAACCTGGCTTCAAGTCCTGGCTCTGATGTTTGTTTACTATATGAATTTAGATAAGTTACTAAATCACTCTGCCCTTTTTTTTTTTTTTTTTCAAGACAGAGTCTCGCTCTGTCGCCAGGCTGGAGTGCAGTGACACAATCTAGGCTCACTGCAACCTCCGCCTCCCAGCTTCAGATGATTCTCCTGCCTCAGCCTCCCAAGTAGCTGGGACTATAAGTGTACACCACTATACCCACCTAATTTTTGTATATTTAATAGAGACAAGATTTCACCATGTTGGCCAGGCTGGTCGCGATCTCTTGACCTCGCGATCTACCTGTCTTGGCCTCTCAAAGTGCTGGGATTACAGGCGTGTGCCACTGCACCCAGCCCTGCCTTTTTTATTATTCATAAAATGACTGTAATATTGACTACTGCCTTGTCTGCCTGCCAGGGTGAGGATACAAATAATAATTATAAAACAAGAATAACCACAAAACCAACATTTATATGATGCTTAAGTTGCTTTGGGCACTGTTCTAAGCACTTTTCAGAAATGTGAGCTGATGCCTGTGACTATAATTTTAAAACCAGAAAGGAGTTTCATTGTTAACCTCAAGTTTTTATAGCCAAATAAAATGTCACAGTCCTGCTGGCTGCTCTGATTTTTAGGGGCTGGATTTGTAGGGGACAAATCTTTTAAGTGAAAACTCAGGTTCTGCCCAGTAATGGCCTCTCTTAACTCCCATCTCTCCAAACAATAGTGATGATTTCAAAGAGAGAATATGACAGACCCTTTAGGCAGAAATGTAGGATGTTTATTCCTTTGCTCAAGAGGAATCACAGAGGTCCAGTCCATCCTCAACAATGGAGCTTACAGATCTGAAACTTTGCCCATAAAGACCTCAATGCAAAACGCAGGGGAATCCACCAGCAATTCTTTCTCTCCTTTCCCAGAATAGATATGACAGCTCAGGCTTTGAGATGCACTGGGTCAGTGTCCTGAATTTCAGAAGCATCACAAATAATTCTACTCCTCTCCCAGCCACTTCAGCTCCCTCTTCTCTTTCCACACCCCAGACCTGACTTTGTGTGTGTGTGCATGCATGTGTGTGTGTGTGTGTGTGTGTGTCAGAGTCTTGCTCTGGAGTGTGGTGGTACAATCTCAGCTCACTGAAACCTCTGCCTGCTGGGTTCAAGTAATTCTTCTGCCTCAGCCTACAGGCATACGCCACTGTGCCTGCTAGTTTTTGTATTTTTAGTAGAGATGGGCTTCACCATGTTGGCCAGGCTAGTCTTGGACTCCTGACCTCAGGCGATCTGCCCATCTCAGCTTCCCAAAGTGCTAGGATTACAAGTGTGAGCTGCTGCGACCAGCCCAAACTGACTTTTCTATCCTGCCTCATAGTACCATAGAATCACAGACAAGTGCCTTTTCCCTTCCTTGGACCTTAAAACCTGGCCCTAGGATGCCTCATTATCTTCCTGGAAAAAAACAGTTTGGAAGATAGGTGAAAAGGACCTTTCATCCCTATGGCACTTCCAGCTTGCACATCCTCGGCTCATCAACTGTTGAATTCCATCCTTCAACAGCCTCTCCTCACCCTCAGTCATTTTTGTTCCGTCTTTATAATATTGTCCTATTTCTGTACCACTCATACTATTATTTACTCAGGAGCTGACTTTCAATCTAGTCACTTTTTATTGGTTTATGGTTTTTTGTTTTGAGACGGAGTCTTGCTCTGTCACCCAGGTTGGAGTGCAGTAGCATTCTCCGCCTCCCAGGTTCAAGCGGTTCTCCCGCCTCAGTGTCCTGAGTAGCTGGGATTACAGGCGCCCATCACCACTCCTGGCTAATTTTTTGTATTTTTAGTAGATTCAGGGTTTCACCATGTTGGCCAGACTAGTCTCAAACTCCTGAGCTCGAGTGATCTGCCCCCCTCACCAATCCGGTCACTTTTGACTTAAATTCATATTACAAGGAAACTTCGTATGACAATTATAAATTGCAAACCTGAATTGGGAAGACTTTTGCCTGCTCCTGTAACTCTCTGCAGTAACTGAGGGTAACTCAGAATGATTATCAGGAAAGAGCATTATCAGTAGATTCTAACACACTGCTGCTGCTTGTTGAAGACACTGCCTGACGGCCTGCTTTCTCTACTTATAATTAGAAAGACTGAAAGAAAGTGAAATAGAGAATTGTTGCCTCACTCTGATTGGGTGTTGTTTCATGCCATGCCTTCTGATGTTCTAAAATTATCCTGAGTAGAACCAGCATGCAAATGCTATACCTTGAAAACAATGGTGTAAAGGGATTAAAGTCCTTCTCTTCTTCAAAGAGATTGATCCCAATTTCTTGCGGGGGGTCGGGGAGCATAGAGACCAGCTCCTGTCCCTGTCTGTCTCCCACTGCTAATTCCCACCTCCATCCTTCGATCAGAATACGAGAGATCTTCCAGACAACTGCTCATCGATTGTTGCCGGCCTTGGGGTCTCTGAGATCCTTTAAGGGAGAAGTTGTAAGCAACCATAGGCCAACAGTGTTTATCCTCCATTATCTGTCATCAGAGTAAATGACCCAAGGAAAAGATGATACACACACACATCTTCTTCCCCCTTTTTTTTTTTTTTTTTTTTTTTGAGACAGAGTCTTGTTCTGTCACCCCGGCTGGAGTGCAGTGGTGTGATCCTCAGCTCACTGCAACCTCCGCTTCCCTGGTTCAAGTGATTCTCCTGCCTCAGCCTCCTGAGTAGCTGGGATTACAGGTGCGCACCACTACAGCTGGCTAATATTATATTTTTAGTAGAGATAGGGTTTCACCATGTTGGTCAGGCTGGTCTTGAACTCCTGACCTCAGCTGATCTACTCACCTAGGCCTGCCAAAGTGCTGGAATTACAGTCGTGAGCCACTGCACCTGACCCCTTCTTCCTCTTACAATCAGTCTTTGGGGAGATTCCCGATGTTTTTCTGATTGCTGCTATAAAAAGAGCCAGGGACTCTCCTTTCTGGAAAATGCTTGCTCTCTAGAAGAGGTGTGGCCCACTCTAGTCTGGGCCCCTGGACACATTCTCTTACCACCCTTCAGCACACTTCTCCTCTCCACCAGATAGTAAGACACCAAGTGCTCAGCTGTGGCTATGACCTAGGGAAAGGTCCATGGCATCTACCCAGCCTTCCTTCACCAGGGTCCACCATCTGCGATTCATGGGGCCTGGACAGAAGGCAGCGCTGACATGCCCAGGCCAGGGCACTGGGGCACCATGGGACTAGGCAAAAGCCTCAGGTCTAACAAAGACCTGTGTTGCCTGCGTTGTCCTCTGTGTATCCATTTTCTGGTGGCAGCACAGCTCAGGATTTCCAGATCATGCTCTTCCAACTACTGTCATCAAATCTGGGAAGTGTTGACATATGTAGAGGGAAAAAAATGTCTGGAAGGAAATACACAAAATGCTATCACTCTGGATTTCTATGGGGTAGTGGGTAACTTAAGTTTTTACATTTGAAATGAAGTATTTTATAAATATCTGTTTTCCCTAAGTGGTTTTAAATTTTCTTTTCACTTATCTGTATTTTCTAATTTCTCTATAACCAATTCATATTCCTTTGTGGTTGAAAAAGTTAAATATATATAGCTACTCTAGTCACAAAATGATATGCAGCCTTCCAGCTAGAGCAGGAAGTTTGAAAAAGAAAAACTGTTCAAAAATGTCCAACTTGGCAATTTTAATTCCACATTGTTTTCTATCACATATCCATATCTTATAGTTTCTGTAGATCTGTATCTTATAGTTTCTTTTCAAAAAGGTTACATTATAGTTACTTTAATCCAGTGCTTTTTGACCTTGGAACCTGTTTTATCAAATTACACCTAAAAATAGCATATAGAAGTGATTGTTTCAACAAACATGGACATGGTCCATTTTTCCTTCCCCATTTTTCAGCCAATAGAACTAAGAACCAGAGAGATGAAGGAACTCATTCAGAGAGTCACACAACCATGAAGAAACCAAGTTTGAAGCTGAGCTAAGATCCTCTCATGCAAGACCAGTGTCAAATCATGCTGGTCACACACATGCCACTCCCAGGACACAAGCACATTGTAGCTTCCGTGAACAGTGTCCCCTAGAGTTGTGCAGGCCACATGAGCGTGGCTGTACCACACTTACTTCACCCCACTACCAAAGTTGAACAGATGAATTAAATATTTTCTTTGAAGAAGTGAATTAATATCATAGCTAATCGTTGCAATTATCAAAGGAGCTTTTAAGAAGGTCCTTGGCCAGGCTTGGTGGCTCACACCTGTAATCTCAATACTTTTAAGAGGTCAAGGTGGGATGGTCACTTGGGCCCAGGAGTTCAAGACTAGCCTAGACAATATAGTAAATATATATTTACTATGTACATCTCTAAAAAAATATTTTTAAATTAGCCAGGCTTGGTGGGATACACCTATAGTCCTAGACATTCAGAAGGCTGAGGCAGGAGGATCACATGAGCCCAGGAGGTTGAGGCTGCAGTGAGCTGTGCTGGTGCTACTACACTTTAGCCTTGGCAGGAGACCCCATCTCCAAAAGAGGAAGAAGGTCCTGAGAAGGCAGATAGAGTGGCTTTACTCTGTTACAAACTTGGGTTCTCAGTGTAGGATGCTGCCTGTCTGACTGAGGTATGGTTTGAAGAATCAGAATACAATATTTCTCTCTCTCTCTTTCTCCTTTTTTTCCCTTCCTTCCTCCTTAAAAAAAAAAGACACGGAGTGCCTAAGAAGTGTGCAAAGCACTGTTCTCTAAGACAGGCCTCATGGGAGCTATTGTCAAAGCCATTGCTATTGGCACAGGGTTCTCTAATCTGCTGAGGAATTCCATTTTCAGGACAAATTTCACTGCATTTAATTTTCATTTTCTTACCCACTGCACCAAGTGAGCCCAAACCCCATTGGTAATTAAAATGACAAGTACATTTCATTCTCCTCTTCCATCTCACCATTCCCCATCCCAAACAGACTCAGTACCCCTGGAAAGCATCCACTTTTTTTGTCCCACTCTGTCAGCCCAGGTGTGGAAATCTTTCTTTACTTCTCTGAACCAAGAAGCCAGCCTTGCTTCCTCTTCTGTGCCACATTCAAGCCATAACTGAATCCTGCCAAGTCCCCCGACACTTCCCTTAAATCCCTCCACAGCTCCTGACATCTGTCTCCTCTACTTCAGGGCAGCCACTGCATCACTGCCACAGCCTCCCCTGACTGTGTCCCCACTCCCTGCCAAAAATGCCTCAGCATCTCCTGCCTCCCAGCCTCTGCTCTGTCCACCGATGATTCGTGCCCCTCCTCCCTCCTACCCGCAGCTCCTTCCCATCCTTTACCCTTCTGTTTAAGTAGGGATTTTCCTCTATTTCCTTCCTCTTTAGTTCAAAAATGCTTCCCGGAGTTAGGTTGGTGCAAGAGTCATTGCGGTTTTTGCCATTAAAAGTGGTTGTGAGGCCGGATGCAATGGCTCAGACCTGTAATCCCAGCACTTTGGGAGGCGAGGCAGGCAGATCATCTGAGGTCAGGAGTTCGAGACCATCCTGGCCAACATGGTAAAACCCCATCTCTACTAAAAATACAAAAAAAAAAAAAAAAATTAGCTGGGCATGGTGGCAAGTGCCTGTAATCCCAGCTACTTGGGAGGCTGAGGCAGGAGAATTGCTTGAACCCAGAAGGTGGAGGCTGTGATAAGCTGAGACCACACCAGCCTAGGCAATAATAACCGAACTCCAACTCCAAAAAAAGAGGGAGTATTGCAAAAGCCACTGTTATTTCTGCACCAACCTATTTTTTTATTTTTTATTTTATTGCACTTTTGGTTCTGGGGTACATGTGCAGAACATGCAGGATTGTTGCATAGGTACATACATGGTAATGTGTTTGCTGCCTCCACCCCCCATCACCTATATCTGGCATTTCTCCCCATGTTATCCCTCCCCAATCTCTCTTCCCCCACTGTCCGTCCCCTATTCCCCACTAACAGACCCCAATGTGTGATGTTCCCCTCCCCTTGTCCATGTGTTTTCATTGTTCAACACCTGCCTATGAGTGAGAACATGCGATCTTTTTCTGTTCTTGTGTCAGTTTGCTGAGAATGATGGTTTCCAGATTTATCCATGTCCCTACAAAGGACACGAACTCATAGTTTTTTATGGCTGCATAGTATTCCATGGTGTATACGTGCCAACGTTTTCCCTGTCCAGTCTATCATCAGTGGGCATTTGGGTTGGTTCCAGTCTTTGCTATTGTAAACAGTGTCACAATGAACATATGTGTGCATGTGTCTTTATAACAGAACGATTTATAATCCTTTGGGTATATACCCAGTAATGGCATTGCTAGGTCAAATGGAATTTCTATTTCTAGGTCCTTGAGGAAGCACCACACTGTCTTCCACAATGGTTGAACTAATTTGCACTCCCACCAACAGTGTAAAAGTGTTCCTATTCTCTCTCCAGCATCTGTTGTCTCCAGATTTTTTAATGATCACCATTCTAACTGGCGTGAGATGGTATCTCAAAGTGGTTTTGATTTGCATTTCTCTAATGACCAGTGATGATGAGCATTTTTCATGTTTCTTGGCCTCATAAATGTCTTCTTTTGAAAAGTGTCCGTTCATGTCTTTCACCCACTTTTGAATGGTTTTGTTTTTTTTCTTGTAAGTCTGTTTTAGTTCTCTGTAGATTCTGGATATTAGCCCTTTGTCAGATGGGTAGATTGTAAAATTTTTTTGCCATTCTGTTGGTTGCCAGTTCATTCCGATTATTGTTTCTTTTGCCCTACAGAAGCTCTGGAGTTCAATTAGATCTCATTTGTCTATTTTGACTTTTGTTGCCAATGCTTTTGGTGTTTTAGTCATGAAGTCCTTTCCTATGCCTATGTCCTGAATGGTTTTGCCTAGATTTTCTTCCAGGATTTTTATGGTGCTAGACCTTATGTTTAAATCTTTAATCCATCTAGAGTTAATTTTAGTGTAAGATGTCAGAAATTTCAGTGTAAGATGGTAGTCAGAAAGGGGTCCAGTTTCTGCTTTCTGCACATGGCTAGTTTTCCAAACACCATTTATTAAACAGGGAATCCTTTCCCCATTGCTTGTTTTTGACAGCTTTGTCAAAGATCAGATGGTTGTAGATGTGTGGCATTGCCTCTGAGGCTTCTGTTCTGTTCCATTGGTCTACATCTCTGTTTTGGTACCAATACTGTGTTGTTTTGATTACTATAGCCTTGTAGTATAGCTTGAAGTCAGGTAGCATGATGCCTCCAATTTTTTTCTTTTTGCTTAGAATTGTCTTGGCTATGTGAGCTCTCTTTTGGTTCCATATTAAGTTTAAGGTGGTTTTATCCAGTTCTGTGAAGAGGGTCATTGGTAGTTTGATGGGAACAGCATTGAATCTATAAATTACTTTGGGCAGTATGGCCATTTACACGATAACGATTCTTCCTAACCATGAGCATGGAAGCTTTTTCCATCTGTTTGTGTCCTCTTTTATTTCCTTGAGCAGTGGTTTGTAGTTCTCCTTGAAGAGGTTTTTTTTTTTTTTACATCCTTTGTTAGTTGTATTCCTAGGTATTTTATTCTCTTTGTAGCAATTGTGAATGGAAGTTTGTTCTTGATTTGGCTCTCTCTCTCTCTCTCTCTCTCTTTTTTTTTTTTTTTTTGAGACAGTTTCGCTCGTTACCCAGGCTGGAGTGCAATGGAGCAATCTCGGCTCACCGCAACCTCCACCTCCTGGATTCAGGCAATTCTCCTGCCTCAGCCTCCTGAGTAGCTGGGATAACAGGCACACACCACCATGCCCAGCTAATTTTTTGTATTTTTAGTAGAGACGGGGTTTCACCATGTTGACCAGGATGGTCTCGATCTCTTGACCTCGTGATCCACCCGCCTCGGCCTCCCAAAGTGCTGGGATTACAGGCTTGAGCCACCGTGCCCAGTTGATTTGGCTCTCTTTAAGTCTGTTATTGGTGTATAGGAATGCTTGTGATTTCTGCACTTTGATTTTGTATCCTGAGACTTTGCTGAGGTTGCTTATCAGTTTAAGGAGATTTTAGGCTGAGACAATGGGGTCTTCTAAATATACAATCATGTCATCTGCAAATAGAGACAATTTGGCTTCCTCCTTTGCTAATTGAATACCCTTTATTTCTTTTTCCTCCCAATACTATATTGAATAGGAGTGGTAAGAAGGGGCATCCTTGTCTAGTGCCAGATTTCAAAGGGAATGCTTCCAGCTTTTGCCCATTCACTATGATGTTGGCTGTGGGTTTGTCAAAAATAGCTTTTATTATTTTGAAATACATTCTGTCGATATCTAGTTTATCGAGAGTTTTTAGCATAAAGGACTGTTGAATTTTGATGAAGGCCTTCTCTGCATCTATTGAGATAATCACGTTGTTTTTGTCTTTGGTTCTGTTTATGTGGTGGATTACATTTATAGACTTCTGTATGTTGACCCAGCCTTGCATCCCGAGATGAAGCCTACTTGATCATGATGGATAAGCTTTTTGATGTGCTATTGCAATCGGTTTGCCAGTATTTTATTCAAGATTTTTGCATCATGTTCATCATGGATACTGGCCTGAAGTTTTCTTTTTTTGGTGAGTCTCTGTCAGGTTTTGGTATCAGGATGATGTTGGTCTCATAAAATGATTTAGGAAGGATTCCCTCTTTTTGGATTGTTTGGATAGTTTCAGCAGGAATGGTACCAGCTTCTCTTTGTATATCTGGTAGAATTTGGCTGTGAACCCATCTGGACCTGGGCCTTTTTTTGGTTTGTAGGCTATTAATTGCTGCATCAACTTCAGCCCTTGTTATTGGTCTATTCAGGGTTTTGACTTCTTCCTGGTTTAGGCTTGGGAGGGTTCAAGTGTCCAAGAATTTATCCATTTCTTCCAAGTTTACTGGTTTGTGTGCATAGTGTTGTCTGTAGTAATCTTTGATGGTAGTTAGTATTTCTGGGGAATCGGTGGTGATATCCCCTTTATCATTTTTTATTGCATCAATTTGATGCTTCTCTCTTTTCTTTTTTATTAATCTGGCTAGCAGTCTATTTTATTGATCTTTTCCAAAATCCAGCTCCTGGACTGATTTTTTTTGCAGTGACTTTTGTGTCTCTATCTCCTTCAGTTCTACTCTGATCTTAGTTATTTCTCGTCCTCTGCTAGCTTTTGAGTTGTTTTTTTTTTTTTTTAATCTTACTCCTCTAGCTCTTTCAGTTTTGATGATGGGGTGTCAATTTTAGATCTTTCCTTGCTTCTCATATGGGCATTTATTGCTATAAATTTTCATCTAGACACTGCTTTAAATGTGTCCCAGAGATTCTGGTACATTGCATCTTCATTCTCTTTGGTTTCAAAGAACATCTTTATTTCTGCCTTCATTTCATTGTTTATCCAGTCAACATTCAAGAGCCAGTTGTTCAGTTTCCATGAAGTTGTGCAGTTCTGAGTTGGTTTCTTAATCTTGAGTTCTAATTTGATTGCACTGTGGTCTGAGAGACTGTTTGTTATGATTTCCGTTCTTTTGCATTTGCTGAGGAGTGATTTACTTCCAATTATGTGCTCAATTTTAGAGTAGTTGTGATGTGGTGCTGAGAAGAACATATATTCTGTGGATTTGGGGTGGAGAGTTCTGTAGATGTCTATTAGGTTTGCTTGGTCCAGATCTGAGTTCAAGTCCTGGATTTCCTTGTTAATTTTCAGTCTCATCGATCTGTCTAATATTGACAGTGGAATGTTAATGTCTCTCACTATTATTGTGTAGGAGTCTAAGTCTCTTTGTAGGCCATTAAGAACTTGCTTTATGCATCCGGTTGCTCCTGTATTGGGTGTGTATATATTTAGGATTGTTAGCTCTTCTTGTTGCATTGATCCTTTGCCATATGTAACTCCCTTCTTTGTCTCTTTTGATCTTTGTTGGTTTAAAGTCTATTTTATCAGAGACTAGGATTGCAACTCCATTTTTTTTTTTTTTTTTTTTTTTGTTTCCATATGCTTGGTAGATTTTCCTCCATCCCTTTATTTTGAGCCTATTTGTGTCATTGCATATAAGATGGGTTTCCTGGATACAGCACACCAGTGGTTTTTGACTTTTTATCCAATTTGCCAGTCTATGTCTTTTGATTGGGGCATTTAGCCCATTTATATTTAAGGTTAATATTGTTGTGTGTGAATTTGATCCTGCCATTTTTATGCTAGCTGGTTGTTTTGCCCATTAGTTGATGTAGTTTCTTCATTTTGCCAATGCTTTTTACCATTTGGTATGGTTTTGAAGTGACTGGTACTGGTTGTTCCTTTCTATGTTTAGTGCTTCCTTCAGGAGCTTGTAAGGCAGGCCTGGTGGTGATGAAATATGTCACCAATTGCTTGTTTGTAAAGGATTTTATTTCTCCTTTGCTTATGAAGCTTAGTTTGACTGGATATGAAATTCGCGGTTGAAAGCTTTTTTCTTTGAGGATGTTGAATATTGGCCCCCACTCTCTTCTGGCTTGTAGGGTTTCTGCCAAGAGATCTGCTGTGAGTCTGATGGGCTTCCTTTTTTGGGTAACCCAACCTTTTTCTCTGGCTGCCCTTAGCATTTTTTCCTTGATTTCAACCCTGGTGAATCTGATGATTATGTGCCTTGGGGTTGCTCTTCCTGAGGAATATCTTTGTCGTGTTCTCTGTATTTACTGGACTTGAATACTGGCCTGCCTTGCTAGGTTGGGGAACTTTTCCTGGATAATATCCTGAAGAGTGTTTTCCAGCTTGGATTCATTCTCTCCATCACATTCAGGTACACCTATCAAACATTGATTAGGTCTTTTCACATAGTCCCATATTTCTTGGAGGCTTTGATCATTTCTTTTTACTCTAATCTTGCCTTCTCATTTTATTTCATTGAGTTGATCTTCAATCTCTGATATCCTTTCTTCTGCTTGGTCGGTTTGGCTATTGCAACTTGTGTATGCTTCATGTTCTTGTGTTGTGTTTTTCGGCTCCATTAAGTCATTTATATTCTTCTCTAAGCTGTTTATTCTCATTAGCATTTTGTGAAAGCTTTTTTCAGGGTCCCTAGTTTCTTTGCGTTGGGTTAGAACATGTTTTTTTTAGCTCAGAGAAGTTTATTATTACCCACCTTCTGAAGCCTGTTTCTGTCAATTCATCAGACTCATTCTCCATCCAGCTTTGTTCCTTTGCTGGTGATGAGTTGTGATCCCTTGGAGGAGGAGAGGCATTCTGGTTTTGGGTGTTTTCATCCTTTTTGCACTGGTTTTTGCCCATCTTTGTGGATTTATCTACCTGTGGTCTTTGTAGTTGGTGACTTTTGAATGGGGTCTCTGAGTGGACATCCTTTTTGTTGATGTTGAAGTTATTTCTATTTTTTAGTTTTCCTTCTAACACTCAGGCCCCTCTGCTGTTAGGACAGCTGGATGTCCACTCCAGACCCTCCTTGCCTGGGGATCACCTGTGGCAGCTACAGAACAGTAAGGGTTGCTGCCAGTTTCTTCTTCTGTTATCTTCATCCCAGAAGGATACCTGCCAGATGTCAGCCTGAGCTCTCCTGTCTGAGGTGACTCTTTGGATATATGGGGGTCAGGGAGCTGCTTGAGGAGACAGTCTGTCCCTTATAAGAGCTCAAGTGCTGAGCTGTGAGCTCCATTGTTCTGTTCAGAGCTGCTGGGCAGGTATGTTTAAGTCTGCTGCAGCAGAACTCATAACCACCTCTGCCTAGCTGTTGTGTGAACTTCCTTGCTGTTTTGTTTACAGAGGTATAATTAGAACTGCCTCAGTAATGCCTCAGTAATGGTGGACTGCCTTGGTAATGGCGGACTGCCTCAGTAATTGCAGACTGCCTCGCTAATGGTGGACTGCCTTGGTAATGGCAGACTGCCTTGGTAGTGGTGGACTGCCTCGGTAATGGCAGATGCCCTTCCCCCAACAGAACTGTACCATCCCGGATCCAGTTATGCTTGCTGCAAAACTCTCAATCCAGAGCATTTCGGATTGCTGGTCTTTGTAGGGGTGGGACCCACTGAGCCAGATCACCTGGCTCCCTGTTTCAGCCCCTTTTCTCCCAGGTGTTCCAGGCACCAGTTGAAATGGCTGCCTGATTTGTGTGAGTTTTTGTGCAGAGATCCACTGTGCCAGCTGAAACAGCCATGCTGGAAACTCATGGTACTTTTCCCAGGCCCGGGAATCTCCTGGTCTGTGGGTAGTAATAACTCCTTTGGAAATGCAGTGTTCACTCACCCTCTGCATTGTTCTTGCTGGAAACTGCACTGGGAACAGAGCTGTTCCTTTTCAGCCATCTTGGATCCCTAATACATTTTTCTTTGTGACTGTGTTTAATACTGTGAACTACCTGAAAGCCTAGACAGCATCTCCCTTGATTGGCCTCTATAACCCCAGTGCATGACACCACTTCCTGCTTCTGCTTCATTCCTAGTGTTATGCTTTGAGCAAGCTATTTAACTTCTCTTACTGTTTGAAATGTCAAAAGGGGCTGCTGAGCCCCACCTCACAAGTTATTTAGAGAATTAAGTCAGGCAGTTTGCAAACTGCCTAAAAATACTTGGTGCATAGTAGGTATGAATACTAGTTCCCTTCCCTCTCTTCTTGGTGGGGGCTATATTACTATTAGGTGGGATGCTTAATAGTAAGCAACAGATACTGAATTTGAGCAAAAACAGAAAAGGGAAGTGAGTAGCTGGTGTTTGTAAACTGCAGAAGTACAGCAGAGAGTAAGACCAGGAAATCAAAGGCCCTCAATGATCGACTTCTCTCTCCCTCTCATTTTCTCCCTCTTGCACTGAGGGGGCAGGAGAGAGAGAGAGAGAGAGAGAGAGAGAGAGAGAGAGAGAGAGAGAGATGCGTATCTTATCTCTGCTTCTCTCTGGCTATCACTTTTGTTCTCTCAACTGGCCACCTTTTTTTTTTTTTTTTATACAGAGTCTCTATCCCCCAGGCTGGAGTGCAGTGGCACAATCTCATCTCACTGCAACCTCTGCCTCTTGGGTTCAAGCCATTCTCCTGCCTCAGCCTCTTGAGTAGCTAGAATTACAGGTGAATGCCACCATGCCTGGCTAATTTTTGTATTTTTAGTAGATATAGGGTTTCATCATCTTGATCAGGCTGGTCTCGAATTCATGACCTCAGGTGATCCACCTGTTGGCCTCCCAAAGTGCTGGGATTTCAGGCATGAGCCACTGCAACTGGCCTCAACTGCCGACCTTTCTAAGACAGGAGACTGGTCTCTACAACACTTGGCCTTCCCTTATAGCTTCACTTTCCAAGAAAAAGAAGAAAAAAAGCTCTCCTTTCTCAAGCTCCATTTACAGGAATCCCAGGAAAGAACTCTGATTGCCCTGACTGTGGTCATTGGCCATTCTCCTGACTATCACTAGGGTCAGAGGAATTCACACAGACAGCCATTATTCAGAGGGGGATGAGCTGAGGAACAATACTCCTAAAAGAAGGTAGATGCATTTCCACCAAGGAGCAGACAAGTTACAGGCAGACACAACAATGAACATCCACCACGAGAAACCCGATTTAACACAACAGTGGATGCCATGGCACTGTGATAATTACAGTTGCTTCTGCAAGCTATTTATATGCCTTCCTCCGTGGGTAAATTTCTGGAATCTTGGAAACAGCAACAGTGCCTTTGTCGTGGTTGTTTCTCCTATGCTAGCAGAGTCTGGTGCGCACAAGGCTGTGAATAGTGCCTGAATAAATGAATGAACAAAGGTAATAAATGAATGAACCAAGCTTCCAATGATTCTCTTTCCAGCTACAAATTGCTCCTGTGATCTGGGTTCGGGAAAACAGTTACATAAGGGTCCTCAAAGACTCTACTTAGCTGTTTACATCTTAAATGGTCTCACTGAGACTCACCGATTCTCCTTTGCCTTGCTTGGCTTCTTCTGTGAGTTTCCATGTTCCTATTTATAAATGTCACTTGGGCCCAGCTCTTTGGGCCTCATTCTCTCCTCACTCCCTCCCTTTCTTCCTCCTAGGAGCAGAATGCTTTGGTTCACCTGAAATGGCTTTCAGAGGAGGTACAGCTGTTAAGACTCAATATGTTAAGACTCCATCCAGCGCCCTGTCACAGAGGCTGCTGCGATTACTGGCTTCTCATTTATCCACACCCCCAGGACAGAGGGTAACCTAGCAGCTTCCCTATTTAATGCATCGAATGATCAACAGGCTGCAAGAGGAAGTGACTGGGCCAGGCTCCCAGAGTCACAGGCTCCCTCAGTCCTGGGCCTTGTAAATTCCAAGTCCCTGGCCATGGATGAGCCTTGGACTGCTTTCCGCAGGCCCTAGAGATGAAGTCAGTCACCTTCCATATCCTAGGTCCACGCAGGGTGCTGAGACACGGATAACTCGGACCACTTCCTGCCTTGAAAGGCTGAGAAGAAAATTCATTTTACTGCAATGCAGAAGACTCAGACCATCAGTTGCACAGCACAGAAGAAATTAGAATCCTGAAAATGGCCTTTGTACTAGGAAAGACCTTTATTTGACTCCAAAAAACCCTCCAGGCCTCCTTTATCAAGTACCAGCTCACAGAAACAACTACAAAAAAAATCTTTTAAATCATTTATTTACAATCAGAGAAATTTTAGAGCTAGAGGAAAATTCAAGGTAATCTGGTTCAAATCCTTAGTTCACAGGAAAGGAAACCAGATCTATAATTACACAATTATACCATCACTGTGGTGTGCAAACTACCCCCAAAACTGTCATCTGAATATTGCATGTCATTTGCTGTTGGAAATAGAAAATACACAGAATATTTAGGTGAGGCCCTGAGCTACGCATACCATGATCACATTTGATCCTCCCAATAGTAAAATGGATATGTTTATTCCATTTTATAAATGAGGAATCAGAAGCACAGAGACATTAAGTGACATGCTTAAGGTCACACAGCTGGTAAATGATGGATTAAGGATTTGAACTCAGACTCATTTGTTTCCAAAGCATCTATTCCAATGAGAATGAAAATGTTGGTCAGGCATGGTGGCTTATACCTGTAATCCCAACACTTTGAGAGGCCAAGGTGGGTGGATCAGGAGTTCAAGACCAACATAACAAAACCCTGTTCTACTAAAAATACAAAAATTAGCCAGGCATGATGGTGCATGCCTGTAATCCCAGCTACTTGGGAGGCTTAGAAAGGAGAATTTCTTGGACTCTGGAGGTAGAAGTTGCAGTGAGCCGAGATTGCACCATTACTCCAGCCTGCACAATAGGAATGAGAGTGCATCTCAAAAAAAAAAAAAAAAAAAAAAAAAAAAAAAAAAAAAAAAGTATTGAATTAATGTTACTGAAATAGGGCCAGAAAACCTAGATTCTATTCCTAAATCTACCATTAACAAGTTGTAGGAACTGGGAAATGCCTTTCATTCACTGGGACCTAGCTTGTTCAATAAATGGGGAGAATGGAGTTGGATCAGTGATGGCAATATATGACCACATTCCCATCCAATGCCCAAGACAGCTCTAACTATAAGACCAGGGTACCATTTCTGCCTGAGCTCAAAGTGGGCTTCTAATGCAGAGTTCCATGCAACCACTCCCAAACAATTGCTATTGGCACAAATAAAATGTATTTGCCACCTCTTGGCCCAACAAGCTCTCAGATCCATTCCAACTCTATTTAATCTGTGAAACTCTGGCCCTGGATTTTGTCATTTCTCTGCAGTGCTGGAAGAAAAATAGGAACTGCTTATCTGTGATTCCACAGAGCAGATTCCTGCCAGATGCAGAGCCCTGCTGTTCTGACCAATCATGGGTTGTGCCCAGAACTTTAGGAGCAAGGGTGCAGGGGACTGCCACAAATGACAGGAGGCCACGATTCCAGTTCATCTTCTTCCTTAACTCTGAGCCACATGAATGGAAAGCTTTCCTTGCTCCAGACATGACTGGAACATCACATAGTTCTTTTATGAAATGAATCTCTATTGCTGAAGTGGCTTGATATCAACAACAAGGCAGCCAAAGAGGTACATGGAAAAACCCTACTGTCCTCCCATGCTGATTGGCTTACAGGGTGAGAGGGTGATGGAGGGCAGTGAGTCACAGCTATCTCTACAGAAGACATCCAGAAACACCAAGTTAAGTCAAGTTGTTGAGCCTGTGGTGAGCCCAAGACAGGAAGTAACAGGAGAATGGAAAATCAGGACAGCATTGAAATCTGACACTGAGTGACAAGTTGCCATCAAATGCCAATCACAGGGGACAGCAGGAAGTGAGCCAACTGCAGAGAGCCGAGCAACTGGCCAGATCATCAGGCTGCCTCTGTCCAGACCTCAGCAGTGCCCAGCCCTTCACATAGCAGGCACAGGTCACTGTGTCCTGACAACAGCCACCATATGGAAAAAAAAAAATAAAGCAGTCCATTCTTCAAGGTGTCTATTTGAGTCTAGTGTCAAATTACCCCAGATTGTTAGTAAGTGCCTATGGCCCTGGCTTGCCCTGGGAGATGAGTCAGCCCAGCTGTGAAGAAAGCCCTGCTGGACCCTGAGAGGCCAACACATGCCAGCCGAGGCAAGAAGGCAGGGACAGCCCTGAAGCCTATGCGGACAAGGAAGCCATTCCCTAACCGACGCCTGGGACCCCTAACGCGCCTCACTTCAGATGCGGCTGTGTTTCCAGGACTGCCTCATACCCCATTTCAAATCAGGCTACTCAACAGTGATGTTTAGTAACAGAAATCATGAAGATTCGTTAAGTGACTCAGAGAAAAAACAAACAAGCAAACAAACAACAAGCATTCTCTCCAAGAAAGAGAAATTCACAGGGAGGGGCCAGTACGTCCAGATCTGCCCTTCCCATTTCTCCAGCTTAGTGGTTCTCAAAGTGTGGTCGCTGGACCAGCAGCAGTGATAGATTTTTGTCATGACATCACTTCGGTAATGTTAATTAAATGTATTTCCATTCTTTTAAGACTCAACATAGCTTAGTGAGAAGAGCAGAAGCTCTGAAACTTGTTAGAAATGCCCCACCCCAGACCTCTTGAAT
Organism: Saimiri boliviensis; assembly: GCF_048565385.1. Lineage (NCBI taxonomy): Eukaryota > Metazoa > Chordata > Mammalia > Primates > Cebidae > Saimiri > Saimiri boliviensis. The sequence continues at coordinate 72,923,348 of NC_133463.1, forward strand.
CAGAAATACCGGGGTGGGGCCAGCCCTCCGTGGCCTAACCAGCCTTCCAGGCGATTCCGAAGCCTGCTGAAGTTTGAGAACGTCTCCAGCTGAACAAGCCGCCCCTGTGTTCTGCTCCCCCGCCCAGCTTTGTCATGGAAACCTCCCAGGACAATCCGCAGTCAGTGAGCTGATGATCCTAGTCCTCAGCAGCAGGTGACAGAAGGATCTGGCCTCAGGACTATTTCCTCCCTAAGATGTGATGACAGGCCACTGTGGCTGGGGCATATTAGTGGGCCCAAAAGGAAATATAAAACTCATATTTGGGAGAGGAAAAGGAGGGACCGAAAGGCGAGGAAAATGAAGCCCCTCCTTATCTACTCGATGCTCAGCCACTAGAAACTCATAATGACAGCTATTCATAGCCACCATTTATCTAGAAGCTGCCATGAGCCAGGCACAGTGGGACACACTTTACCTGTTTCATCTCTCAGCAAATTTTAAGGGACGTGGCTTTATCAACCCCATTTTACAGAAGAAGAAACTAAGGCTCAGTGAAGTTAGACATCTTGTTGGAGATCTTTGTACGTGTGAGCTGGGACCTGGCCTCACGTCTAAGGGAGCCGCCTTGACCACAGAACTGCCTTAATCCAAAACCACCATCCTTCCCACCCCCTCAGCTCTTCAAAGGGCTTTATCGTGGGTGATGTGGGGCCAGACTAAGACCAGGAATGTGGACTTTCTTGCACATAATAGGTGCTTAACAGGTGGTAGTGCTCTCTCTTTGCCTCTTCAGACACCCACCGTGGAGTGATTCGGAGCCCAAGTTTTCGGCAGATTGTACGATGCATAGGCTAAATGGGCTCTGAGAGTCAGCGTCTGGCTTCATAAAAGAGGAATAATGACATCTGCCCCCCAGGATGTTATGGAGATGCAATGAGCTATATCTATAAAGCACACGGTGTTCCACATTAATAAGCACTGACCAAGTGGTCATTATTATTTTTCCATTGTCAAGCCTAATAAAAGTGTGTGAAGAGACAGGTCATTCATTCTCATCCCTACTTTGTGGTTACAGACATAAGCTCCAGAGAGGCTGAGGGGCAGACCCAGGCTGACATGACTGGGAGGGTGACGGCAAGGAGAAAAGCCCAGCCACCCAGCCAACATCTGTTTCCATTCCTCCACGTTGCACTGCCTGGCCTCGCAAGGGGACCCCGTGTCATGTTGATTCTCTTTGTATTGCAGGAACTCACTCCCTCTTGTGCACAGTCCAGGAGCTTTGCCCCTAATTGGTGCTGTCACAAGTCTTGTGACAACCTGGGCAATGCTCTCATTAACAGAAACGGTGGGACACCAAGGCACACTCCCACCTCCAGCCACCCATCATTGTGGTAACATCTTAAACACCTCTCTCCTTCTCCCAAGGAAAACCACAGCCCTGTGAGTGACCAGAGACAACAGAGCAAGAACCGGATTCTCAGTTTCCTGATTCCCTCACACGGCATGTCTCTGTGGAGAGTCTGGGAATCCTGACACTGCCTGGTGGATGGCCCAGGCTAAAGGTTAGAACTCTCTCTTTGTCAACTGGGGTGGCTGCTCCTATATGTCTGTGGCTCTGGCTATAACCCTCAGAGGTGTGTGCTGGGCAAACAGAGCCAGCTTCTGCCAGCCATTGGTAAGAGCTAACATTCACTGCATGCCCATGAGCTGCCCCGTGTTCTAGCTGTTTGCTAATGAACAGCAGCGAATGGTTGTAGTGGTTGTAATGGTCGGGCACACTGAATCTAGAGCCAGGCAGCTTTGGATCAAATTGCAGTCTTCCTCTTACTAGCGGTGTATCTTTGGCCAAGTTACTTAACCTCTTTGTGCCTCGGTTTTCTGGCCTGTAAAATGGGTGTCATACCTTCATGAGGCTCTTATGAGCAGCATATGTGTTCTATTTGACTCTTTACATATATGTACTCATTTGATCTTCTGAAAACATTTTGAAGTAGCTATTGTTATCCCCATTTACATATGAGAAAACTGAAGCATAGAGCCAAGAAGTACCCTGCCCTAGGTCCTACAGATGGTAGTGATTGTAAAAAATAATATCTAACACTCGTGAGACTCTTACTATGTGCCAGGTAGAATAAAACAGACTGGCTGCTGCAATTGCCCCTACTTTACCAATAGTGAAACCTGCAGCCCAGAGAGACTAAATACTCTGCCCAAGATCACACTAGCAAATCAACCAGTTGTGTGGCTTTGGAGTCTGTGCTGTTGTGTGTTTTGCCACGGAACCTCCAGCCCTGACCCTGTCTGTAAATACCCTGATATCTGCTAATGAGCTGTGGAATCTGCCATTTCGTGGGGGTTGGGTGGGGCTACTTTTTACCTTGAACAGCTCTTTTTACCCAAGGAAGAGTTACAAGATATGTCACAATGATCATCAAATAGAGGTCGTTCTAACTTTGCAAGGGCTGATCCTCCAATCACAGCAGTGTTTCTCGGTGGAGGTGCTATTGACATTGGGATGAGATGTTCTCGCAGTTGTGCAGTGTATACACTATCCTGCCGTTTCAGAATGGTTACCCCTCAAAACACATACCCATGGAATGTCAGTGGCTCCCCTAGCCACTGTGGTACAGCAAAATGCCCCACGCGACTTCTGAATGTTTTCTCAGTGGAGGGGAAGTTTCCACCCCTGATGAGGACTGTGGAAATAGAGCATCAGCTACTTTTCTTTCCTCTTTTTACAAATTCAGCTCAAACCAAGAATCAGGAGAAATCAGAATCAAACACAGGACAGCCCACAGTGTGAGGCTGAGTGTGATCAAGTACCAAGTGAGTGGTAGTGACAGGTGTACAACCCTAGTAAAGGAGGGACAGCCAGGAACTGCCCTGTGGCAAGGCTCCTCACTGGATGCGGGAGCAGAGGAAGAGGCAAACCAGAGAAGGTAAGATGAAACCCAAATGAGGCCAGTTCATTCCCTTTCACTATTCCTTCTGCTGAGAAGGCTAAGGCGAGGGCCTGGAATAGCACAGAACTCCAGGTGTGGAAGTCAGAACACCAGGACTGATAAGCTGTATCACCATGGCCAAGCAATTCACCCTGCCTGCCTCAATCTCCCCAGTGGCCTGGTGGTGATGCCTCCCCGACCCACTTCCCAAGTTGTAAGCCTCAAGTGATATCAGCAATAGGGGGGTGCCCGGAACAGAAACTGTCACTACTGTTTTTGTTTCCATCCAAAGCCAGTCTCTGGGCATTAAATGCTGTTTCCTTTTGGGTATCTGTCACCATTCAAAGAAGAATAAACCACTTGCCAAGCCCACACTCAGTGATTCATTTGTCCCCCTGGAAATACCAAGAGAGCACTTCCTTCTCAGGACAATCACTGCCAAGTGCCAAAAACCGCAAGAGCGATGAGCATGGGTTGTCTCAGAGTACAGACGAGACCCACGTCACTCAGTGATAGGGCAGGCAGTGGGTGGGGAAGCCAGGCTCTGAGTCTGCTGTCTGTTCCCTCTGCAAGGAATGCCAGGGGGAGCTGTAAGCATCATTTAAGGGCACTGTGGTCCAGGGGCACAGGCTTAAGAGTTTTACATTGTGTGTTTGCTTCTTTTTGAGAAAGAAAAGAGAATATCACAAAGACAGCATTTATTATGTGCTAGGTGCTGTGCTAGGTGCTTGACATACATTTATCTCATTTAACAGCATCTCAGCAACTTGGCTAGTATTATTTCTACTTTACAAAGAGGAAGCTCAGGAGTAAAGATTTAAGCAATTTGCCTAAGGTAATTCACATAATAGGTGGGTATGGTAATGAAACAATGCCTCTTCTCTAATGTCCATGTCCTTTATTTATTTATTTATTTATTTTTGAGACAGTCTCTGTGTCACTCAGGCTGGAGTGCAGTGGTGCAATCTCAACTCACTGCAACCTCCACTACCTGGGTTCAAGTGATTCTTGTGCCTCAGCCTCCCAAGTAGCTGGGATTACAGACATGCACCACCACGCCTGGCTAATTTCTATATTTTTCGTAGACACCGGGTTTTACCATGTTAGCCAGGCTGGTATCGAACCCCTGACCTCAAGTGATCTGCCTTCCTTGGCCTCCCAAACTGCTGGGATTACGGACATGAGCCCACCATGCCCTGCCTTCAAATGTTCATGTTCTAATCCCCAGAGGGCTATGATTATCTTCGATTCTATGGCAAAAGGGAATTAAGATTGCCAATGGAAGGAAGGTTGCTAATCAGCTGACCTTAAAATTGGGAGATCCCTGGTTGATCTTCATAGGCCTGATGTAAGCAGGAGGGTCCTTAAAAGTGGAAGAGGGAGGCAGAAGAGGAGAGGCAGAGGGAGAAGTACAAAATAGAGAAAAATGGTCAGAGAGAGGTAACATCTCTGGCTTTAAAGATGAGGAAGGAACCATGAGCCAAGGAATACAGGCAGCCTCTGGAAGCTGCACAGAAGGAAACAGATTCTTCTCTAGCATCTCCAGAAGGAACAGAGCTCTGATGTCACCATGATTTTAGCCCAGTGAGATCTGTGCCAGACTTTTAACTTATATAATTACAAGAATACTAATTTGTATTGTTTTAAGCCACTACGTTACTTACATTGTTGATAATTTGTTATGATGGCAATAGGAAACTCATATACAGTGGGATACCTTGAATTTGACCTTGGCCCTGACTTACTGAAAATTTGTGCTCCTATTATACCAAATTGACCTGGCTTTGAAACCTGGTTCCATCTGTTAGATATGTGATTTGGGGCACATTAACAGTGATGGAAAAATGGTTTTTATAGACTTCTTCAGATTTGAGAAGTACTGTATTTGATCATGCTTCCCAAATTTATTTATCTGGTGACCTAAAAGGCTGATATTACCGTGATATTTAAAGCAAGAAATATTCTCCTAGATGATCCAGGGTACCATCAAAGCAGCTCAGATTTTAGCTTTTATAACCTATGATGGTTAATATTGAGTGTCAACTTGATTGGATTGAAGGATGCAAAGTATTGTTCCTGGGTGTTTCCGTGAGGGAGTTCCTAAAGGAGAATAACATTTGAGTCAGTGGACGGGGAGAGGCACACCCTCCGTCAACCTGGGTGGGCACCATCCGATCAGCTGCCAGCATGGCTAGGATAGAAGCAGGCAGAGGAATGTGGAAGGATGAGGCTGGCCTGAGTCTTCTGGCCTCCATCTTTCTCCTGTGCTGGAGGCTTCCTGCCCTGGAACATTGGTCTCCCAATTTTTCAGCTTTTGGACTCTTGGACCTACACCAGTGGTTTGCCAGGGGCTCTTGGGCCTTCAGCCACAAACTAAGGGCTGTACTGTCAGCTTTCCTACTTTTGAGGTTTTGGGACTTGCAGAGGTTCCCTTGCTCTTCAGCTCACAGATGGCCTACAACAGGACTTCACCTTGTGATCATGTGAGTCAATACTCCTTAATAAACTCCCTTTCATATATATATCTGTGCTATCAGTTCTGTCCCTCTAGAGAACTCTAATACATAACCCAATTGATGAAGTACATTAGAAGTACCAGTGTTATTAGAATTCATATTGGAAGGCTCTTTGGAAACTGCAGTAAGCCCTCATAGGAGGATCATAGCAGAGGCCCCTGGTTTTAGAATAAAGTCATGTTTCTTAGGCAAATAGAGCTCTTAGCTTGTTTCTGTGCCATGGGAGATATTTAATAGAGTAGTCACCCCCCGCCCCCCGCCTTATCAGTAAGGGATATGTTCCGAGACCCCCAGTGGTGTCTGAAACTGCAGATAGAACCAAACCCTATATATTTTGTTTCCTTGATCTAACAACCAAGATGGCTGCTAAGTGACTAAGAAACAGTAGCGTACACAGCATAAATATGCTGGACAAATGGAAGATTCGCATCTTAAGCAGGATGGAGTAAGACAGAGCAACATTTTAAATGCTACTCAGAATGGAGTGCAATTTAAAACAAATGAGTTGTTTATTTCTGGAATTTTCCATTTAATATTTTCAGATCGCAGTTGTCCATAGGTAACTGAAACTTCAGTAGGTAAAGCCATGAGTAAGGGGGAACCACTGTACCTGGCCATGCAGCATCTTGCTACTTAAGGAGCTCATACGAACTAAGATATTGCTTTGGAAAGAATATTTCACTAACACCCAGAAACTTCCCTGAGGTGTCAGGAGCCTCTGACACACACATCTTGGCAAGTTATAAGTGAACTTGCTTCTTCTGCTCTCCAGACTATCCACCACAATGTGTCATCAATGAAACAGACTCAAAGGATACCCTGCAAAATGATGGGATGGAAACATCTCCTGTGTACTAAATTATGACAGAGCCAGAGTTGACATAACTTCGAAGCAGAATAGTGAAGATGTACTATTGTCTCCTCTAGGTAAAAGCAAACTGCTTCTTGTTTTGTCTTCTTATTGGGATAGCTGAAAAAGCATTTTGCAAATTAATAGTTGTATATTAGGACCATAGGCTTTTGAGGTTTTGGGACTTTGCCAATTTGCTTCAATAAAGAAATCACATCTTGGATCAGCAACTGCAATAGAAGTCTCTTCCTGATTAAGCTTTTGATAGTCCACTGCTATTTTTCAAACTCCAAGTATCTTTCTGTACCAACTAAATGTAGTGATATACAGAAATAACCAGTCATGTATATTTCAAGTCTCTAGTGATGCCACAAATTTCTGCAGTTCCCTCAGGAAAGGGTGGCTGTTCTTGATTTACTTTTCTGAAAGGGAGGGGGAGCTTTCATTTTATCTCTTCTGTAATCATAGCCTTTATTTATGGGTCCCAGAGGCAATATGGAATGCTACTATGGAATTCTACCAAGCTGAGCCTATATATTTCCATCAGACACTACAGGACTAGAGAAATAACTATGGGGTGAGTTCAAGGCTCTAGTGAGTCAATTGTGAGGCAGCCTACAATAAAAATTGAGTTGATCACCTGACACTGGGTATTAGTTATCTATAGCTATGTGTAAAGTTACTCAAAACTTAGTAACTGAGAACAGCACTTATTATCTCACAGCATTCAGGAATACCAGAGTAGCATGGCTGCGTGGTCCTGGCTGAGCATCTCTCCCAGCCCACAGTCATTTCAGGGCTTCCCTGAGAGATGATCCACCTCTGAACTCTGTCACATGGTCACTGGCAGGCTGTGGTTCTTTGTTACATGGGCCTTTTTATGCCTCACAATGTGGGAGCTTTCTTCCCCCAGCCGAGCAACCCAAGACTGTGTGAGAGAGAACCCAAGGTCCAAAAATAACATCTTTTTATAACCCAATTTTGGAAGTGACATTCCCTAAGTCCTGCCATATTTCATTTACTAGACCAAATAAACCCAGCCCGCATTCAAGAAGAGGGGATTCCACAAGGGTGTGGATACAGCAGGCAAGGATTACTGTAGTTCATTTTAGAGGCTGGCATTACTCTGATTATTGGCCACAGTAGTGTGCTAAGTCCCCACAAATTAGTGATAGCTCAAAAATGGTGTCACAAACCCTGAAAAAGTCTGTGTAACTTTTTTCTTAGAATAAAATTTCCCTAGTAAATGACCGCAGGACCCTTTCCGAAGGCCAGAGGGAAGATGTGTTTACATACTTGTGATGATTTTGGAGGGTCTTCCTCAGGGTACTCAATCTCCCACTCATTCTAAGTGTTCTCAGTTCTCTAGCTTTGTGCACTGACCCTATTCTCTTTTGATGACTCAATGACTCAAGTGTGAGCTCTAGTTCCCAGAAAAGGAGAGTTTTTTTGTTGTTGTTTCAGATGGGGGTCGCACTCTGTCACCCAGCCTGGGGTGCAGCAGCGTGATCTCAGCTCACTGCAACCTGTACCTCCCATGCCTCCGCCACCTGAGTAGCTGGGATTACAGGTGCCTGCCACCATGCCTGCCTAATTTTTGTATTTTTAGTAGAGATGGAGTTTCATCATGTTGGCCAGGATGGTCTCGAACTCCTAGCCTCAAGTGATCTGCCTCCCTCAGCCTCCCAAAGTGCTGGGATTACAAGCAGAAAAGGAGAGCTTTAAATTTTGTTTGGGTTTTTTTGTTTTGTTTTGTTTTGTGTTTCTGTTTTAAGGTCTCAAGTAGAACCTTAGTGATTTGCCCATCTATTTTCACCCGTGGGACTCCGTGGATAAATTCACCATCACCAAAGCCCAGACCATTGTGACTGCCAACCCTGCACGGCTGCCCACTCTGGTTACCATACCTGTTGTCTCTGGTGGTTGAGTGAAGCTATGTGACTAATGTCACCCAGATCCTTGGTGACATCAAGAAGGCCATTCAACTTCAGTATCTTCTATCATTATCCCTGGTTTTCATAAATAGCCCCTCCAGCATTTTTCAATGATTCTGGTTCTTTCTTTGCCAATGTATTACTCAAGGCTTGGAGAAAGAAGTTTCTTATTTTAGTTCTCTCAGAAAATAAGATTAGGGAATAGTTAGGTAGTTTTTATGTAATACTCCAACATCTTTCTGTCTGTAATTTTAATTTCTCATTTAATTTATTTCTCTAGATTATCCTGGGAGATTTTTAGTATCTAAACTACATTTTCCAGGGGCCACCTTTGGGTCACCTCAAGTCACCCAACTAACCAACCATCTAAAATCAGCCAAAGATGCTCAAGTGAGCACATCGACCCAAGCACTATCGACCAGACTTCTTTCCTTCTTTCCGCCTTGGTTTCTAACAAGTGGGTTTTGACTGCTACAGTGTGTTTCTCAAATGGTATGTTAAATGGTGGTTTCCCATATTAAAGCAGAGGAGTTGAGCTCAGAAATGAAATTCTTCTCTGACTTTCCAAGCTCAGTGTTTCTGACTTATGCTCTGCACCTGCTTTCAGATCTCCAGGAAACAAGGAACAGGAAATGGAAGAACACAGAGTTCACAGGCTCACACTGCAGCCTCAGCTCTTCCTTGAAGGGTCTTGGAATAGTGACTCAACCTCTTCGGATTTCAGTATCTTTAACTGTACTAAGAAGAGATTGAATTAGAGGGTCTCTACTATTCCCTTTGCCCCTTGCAACATGGACCTCTAGCCTAATTCTCCAAGATATCAAGCCCTAAAACTTAAGCCTGCTGTCCATCTATCCACTATTTATTTGGAAGCTAGTGATCCTTTCACAGGCCCAGTATCTTAGCTAATTAGCCATTTACCCATCACATTGCCTCAGTATATCTGGTATTTTTAAGCACAGATAATATTAGAACCTCCTCTTTCCCAAGGAGTCTAAAGATACCCCAGAATATGGTAACTTTTCATCAGAAAGGAAAAGAAATTGTAATAGAGCAATCCACACACTAAGAATCTATTTTTTTTTTTTTTTTTTGAGACGGAGTTTCACTCTTGTTACCCCGGCTGTAGTGCAATGGCACAATCTCGGCTCACCGCAACCTCCGCCTCCTGGGTTCAGGCAATTCTCCTGCCTCAGCCTCCTGAGTAGCTGGGACTACAGGAATGCGCCACCATGCCCAGCTAATTTTTTGTATTTTTAGTAGAGATGGGGTTTCACCATGTTGACCAGAATGGTCTCGATCTCTTGACCTCGTGATCCACCCACCTCGGCCTCCCAAAGTGCTGGGATTACAGGCTTGAGCCACCACGCCCGGCCTAAGAATCTATTTTAACATTTTCTACCATACCATCTATGTTAACATTTTTGACATCTGTTGAACACCAACTATATGTTAGGTCTTTGGACACTTCATATACTTCACCTCATTTATTTTCACTCCATGACTCTGGAGATAAGTATTCTCCTTCATTTTATGGATGAGAACACTGAGGCTTAGAGAGGTTAGGCTGGCTTGCCCAAGATTAAAACACTGGTGGGTGGTGTAGGTAGAATTCCAACCCAGTCTACTTGGCCCCAAAGCTAATGCTCATTACACTGCCTCCATGTCATACAAACACTTGGTGTTTTTCTCTGTTTCCAGGGTCTTTTGTTTACAACAATTTTTCAAGATTTGACCACACTCACCCCTGTCTTACATCCATTTTCTTCAGATCTGTCTCAACTAAGGATCTATCAGTTAAATAACTGACCTTTGCCAGAGAACTTTTTATATCTTATTTGTCTCTCTATTCCTTCCCCCACCCCCAGACCTAGCTTCGAGCAGTTGTACAATATATGCTTGCTAATTAGCATACATCAGTATTCCAAAAATATCCTCTGCAATGAATACCATGCTGATGACTTTTGTTGAAAGAAGGCTTTCCAAAACATCATTTAAGAAAGAAAATTGGCACTCACCATACTGCCCATTATGACCATCATCAACTAAGCTTTCTTTTTTTTTTTTTTCTGCCCCAATCTAAAAAGTAAAGTCTGATTTATTCAAATAGCTCAAATTTCTGAAGCTATTACTATTGCTAGAGTTATGGCCAAACTGCTCCCTGGGCACAGGAAGGTAAAGTATGATTGACACTTAGATTCACCTGCCATGGGGCTGCTTGTTATGCTCATGAGTATAGTCACAATTAATGCCCCTGAGGTTCTCCTATGGGCTCTCAAGTCATGCCAATTCTAATCCGGATTACCCCAGATTCCTAAGGAGTTATGAAATGCTGGGAAAAAAACAAAGGACCAAGCAACAAAGTAGACCCTTGGCTGCCATGCCCTTTCTTTGTCCAGAGACCTGCCATTTTTGTCTTCTGAACATCTTTGTTTGGCTGATATTGGGAGAGACCTATAGAGTTCAAATGCGGCTGCTCATTGGTTCGCTGCCAGCCAAGAGAGTAGTCTCTGGGGTGAGGTGCAGGGCTTTATCTGAGACTTAGAATTTGGACATTTTTCTACTAAGAAGGGCCAGTATTTGCCTTCTCTAACATAAGGGCAATGTTGGATCAGGAAATGTCTACAGATTCAGATGCCAATGCCTACACTCCTACTAGCACATAATCAAATCTGTATTGCTTCCCTAGTGAAAATTTTTATCAGACACATTTTGTCTGGACCATTCAATAAATCCCAGATTCAGGGCCAAAAAAACCCTCTACCATTCCTATACTTACGTGCTGCAGTATTATGGTGCAACTTCCAAGCCATAATCCATTCTGTTTGTCCAACTTTCAAAACATAACCTGAACCTTCCTCTTCTCCCCGTGCCCAGCCCTACCATCCTGTCCAGGCCACCATTGCTGCTCAGCTGAATCACTAAGAAGTGGTTTTTCATCTCCCAAGTGGTGTTTCAGGATTGATCCCTGACATACCAATCAGAATGGTCTTTAAAAGGTAAAAACCAGACTCCTTTGCTTAAACCTTCAAGAGGATTCCACTGCATTTAAATAAAATATGATCTTGCCATGGTCTGAAAAGTCCTAGACTTCTGGCCTGTGCCTCCCCAACTGATCTCATCTCATCTCCTATCATTCCCTGTCCCAGATCCACAGGCTTTCCTGCATCCCTAGGACAGGGCAAATGTGTTCCCACTTATAGCCCTTTCACTTGCTCTTCCCTCTGCTGAGAGCACACTTGTCCCTGCTCTTTCAATGCTTGGCTCCTTACCCTTCAGGCTCATATGTCATTCTCTCTGTTGCTTCCCTGAAACCCCTTCCTTTGAGCAATCCTCTCTGTCCCCATCATACTTTGTCATATCACCCTGATGCATTTCCTTCACAGTACTTACGACCACCTGAAATGATGATATTTATTGTTTATTTACTTAAAAAAAAAAACTTCTAAAATATGAGTTTCTGTCCTTTCGGATCATGGCCCTTTCTCCAGAGTCTACCATAGGATCTTGCACATAGTAGGTGCTCAATAAAACATAAATTTGTATTGAATGAATGAATGAACCATAAATGTTCAATGTATAATAGCAATACCAAGGAGAAAGCTGTTAAATACGTATGTGGTATAGAAAGACTTCATGGAAGAGATAATCTTTGTTCTGAGTCTTGAAGCATGAGAGGTTTCCCATCAGGTGCACAGGATGGGAAAGGATGTGGGGTGGAGAACAGACACATAACTACAATACCACTGAATCTCACGACCCAGGTCTACAATGTCCTATGAGAGCACAGAATAAGGAATGACTAAAGGAGGTCAGGGTTTCAAGAAGGAAATGATGCTTGAACCGAGTTAAAAAGACTTTACCAGGTTAAGATAAGGAAGAGGCTAAGACCATGTTTCTGCAGAGTAAGCACTCTAGACGAGGCACAGGGGCATGAAAGAGAATGGAGAGAAGGAGGCTGGAGGGAAGTGGGTGTTGGGATTAGATCATCAAGGGCCTGGCTTGCCTGCTAAAGATTTTGGATATTTTTTCTGTGTAAAAAATACAGAAAATAGAAGTATTTTAGCATTCTGTGGAAAATAAGCATATAAACGCTATGACTAACCAGCAATGTGACCTCCACATATACAATAAAGATGAGTCAGGGAGACTTAAAAATATCTAAATGGAACACATATATTTATATAATTATAGCTGTATATCCAAACATTGTTATTTTTGGTAGATCAAAAGGCTTTATGCATGACCAGATCTGCATGCTAGAAAGTTCATTCTAATGCTACCAGATGGACTTCTCCAACTATCTATGGTGAAAGATAGTTTTTGCCGCATATTATATTTCCAATCTATTATATTATAATTTCCAATCTATTGTGATTAATACTTTTATAAAACACAACAAAAAATGTCACAGTAATGTCAAATTGCTGTAAATGTTCCTAAGCACTTACTCTTGGACTCTGTACCTCCTCCCAGTTGGGTAAGAAATATTTGGTGCACCAGCCCTGATCCGTGGACCCCACTTTGAAGCACATTGCACTAGAGTGCAAAGTGTCAGCAAGTTCATGGAGACTGTCTAGAAAGGTCCAGGCAGATGGTGGTCTCGGCACCTATTATCCTCTATTAATGCTTTCTTGTACCCTATGGGCCACTATCTCTCCATGACCCTTCTGCCACTGAGAGTGTGAGGTTATCAACAAACTCACTAAATACTTGTTCAATTGAAGAAAGGCCCTCTCCCAGAGGAAATGGTGTACTCCTGCAAAACTGCCTGTTAATTTTCAATAGCCACTGCCAGTTAACCCTTCAGTAGGTTGAGAAGGGTTACTTTGGAGACATTTTGACTTGGAATTCAGCATGCACCCTTTGAGCTAACAAAAATAACAAAGAAAAATATGTTTTGAATTTACATATGTAACTGTATGCAATGTGTTTCACTCAGATATTTGCAAGACATCCCTTTTGTACATGTCAGGGTCACACATATCAACCTTCTGTTGCTGCTCTGAGCCCATTTTCTGCACATTCCTCCCTCTCCCCATAAGGCTTCATCATATCTCCCTGGTATATTTCCTTCATAGTACTTGCCAGTTCCATCACAGTGTTTGTTTATTTTGCCTAGTGTGGTAAAAATAGTATGGATTGTGGAATTCTAGTTTTGCCATTTACTAATCGGAAGGTACGGCCAAGTAAGGTAACCTCACTTTGATGAGCTTCAGTTTCTTTATTTGAAAAGATGTGACAAGGCTGGGCATGGTGGCTCATGCCTGTAATCTCAGTACTTTGGGAGGTCGAGGTGGGTGGATCATTTGAGGTTAGGAATTTGAGACCAGCCTGGCCAACATAGCGAAACCCCATCTCTACTAAAAATACAAAAGTATGGCTGGGCGCGGTGGCTTACACCTGTAATCCCAGCACTTTGGGAGGCCGAGGCAGATGGATCACGAGGTCAAGAGATTGAGACCATCCTGGTCAACATGGTGAAACCTTGTCTCTACTAAAAATACAAAAAATCAGCTGGGCATGGTGGTGGGTGCCTGTAATCCCAGCTACTCAGGAGGCTGAGGCAGGAGAATTGCCTGAACCCAGGAAGCAGAGATTGCGGTAAGCAGAGATTGCACCATTGCACTCCAGCTTGGGTAACAAGAGCAAAACTCCATCTCAAAAAAATAATAATAATACAAAAATTAGCCAGGCATGGTGGCAAGTGCCTATAGTGCCAGCTACTTGGGAGGCTGAGGCACAAGAATTGCTTGAGCCCAGGAGGCAGAGGCTGCAGTGAGCCAAGATCATGCCATTGCACTCCAGCCTGAGCAACGGAGACTCTTTCTCAAAAAAAAAGAAAGAAAGAGAGAGAGAGAGAGAGAGAGAGAAGAAAAGAGAAGAGAAGAGAAGAGAAGAGAAGAGAAGAGAAGAGAAGAGAAGAGAAGAAAAAAGAAAAGAAAAGAAAAGAAAACTGTGAAAAATAATACTTTTATTCCAGGATTGTTTTGAAGATTAAGTTAAACACCCTATGCAAAAACACCCAGCATACAGAAGGTGCTGAATAAATGTTGTCCCTTCGCCTTATTAGTTTTGTTCCTTGTCAGTACCCTTAGCTATGGGCTACGGGAAAAGATCAGAGCCTTCGAATAACCTTTTAATAGCCCAGAATAATGAATAAGAATTGCTGCTGGAGTCTGTCCTCCATCTATTTCTGCTACACACAATGCAACAGGTTTCTGATCCCAAACGATGACTTGCACATGCTGGGTCCCGAGTGGAGCCCACCTCTATGTGCTCCTGAAACAATTGGCATAATAACACCAGAGATCTGAAATCTCGTGAAGCTCAGCCTGCCCAGGCTGTCCCTAACTACGTTAAATTGAGCTTGGTGTAGCAGAGGTCTCTGCTTGCTTTTTCCTTTCCTTTGAGCTTGCACTGGCTTCAAGAGCTGAGTTCGTAGACCTTAACAAATATGTAAGATCAAAAAGAAACTGGTCCCTGAGGAGAAAATGAAAATTGCCTCCAAGTTCATAAGGTAATGTAATGGCAGTGACTTGACAAGCTGGGCCTTCCTTCCCAGGGATCTGGACAGACTCTCCTTAGACTGTCTTAGAAGACCCACCAGCAGGTACCGGCCTCTGATGTTCGCACTGTGTGAAATGTTTGCTCTACACTTCCTTGCCAGTGTAGGCAGAAGGTACGGTTAGTCAGAACCACCATGAAACAGTCTTTGGCTCTGAATGGTCACCAAGAGAATTTCTGAGCCCTCAACCCCCTTTTATCCCCTCCACATCTGCCAAGTCCTGCCCTTCCCATGGCAGGTTTGAGGATCGCTCACACATTCTCCTGTGCAGCTGCTGAAGTGCCCCCAGATCCCCCAAGAAGCCTGGTCCTCTGTCTACCAGCAGCTGGTGCCCTCTGCTCTGCTCTTTTCCCCTTACTCCTCTTCTCAATGAAATGGGCTATCCTTGGTGTAATTCTGAAGGTTACTGAGGATACTCAACAGAATCAGACAGACCCTGGGGCTCCTCCCAGCTCCTTCCCTTACTATCTGTGTAGCCCAGTTCCCGAAGTCACAGCTGCCTTACCTACAAATGGTGCATGCCAGCGATGCTTGTCTGTTGAAGTGGTTGTATAACTGATTGACACGATGCACTAAGTGGTTAGTGCAGTGCTTGCTGGAGAATGGATGTTCAATGAAATACTGGTTGTTAGGACTGTTGTTGCCATATAAGCTGCTAGTGTGCCTGTCTCAGCCCATCAAAGATGGACTTGTTTCCTAGGGGCTACTGGAACAATTTATCCCGAACTGGATGGCTAAATGCTACAGAAATTTGTTTCTCTCACAGTTCTAGAGACCAGAAGTCTGAAATCAAGGTGTCAGCAGGGCCTCACTCCCTCAGAAGGGTTCATGGAAAAATCTTTTCCCCTCCTCTTCCAGCTCCTGGTGGCTGTGGGCATTCCTTGGTGTTCCTTGGTTTATAGTCACATCACTCTAGTCTCTGCCTGTGTCTTCACATGGCCTCCTCTTCTGTGTGTCTCTGTTGTCTCCTCTTCCTTTGCCTCTTTTTTTTTTTTTCTTTTGAGATGCAGTCTCCCTTTGTCGCCCAGGCTGGAGAGCAGTGACACCATCTCTGCTCACTGTAACCTCCACCTCCCAAGTCCAAGTGATTCTCTTGCTTCAGCCTCCCAAGTAGCTGGGATTACAGGTGCCCGCCACCACGCCCTGCTAATTTTTGTATTTTTAGTAGTGACAGGGCTTTACCATGTGGTCAGGCTGGTCTCAGACTGCTGACCTCAAGTGATCCACCCACCTTGGCCTCCCAAAGTGCTGGGATTACAGGCGTGAGCCCATGCCCGGCCCCTTCGCATCTTCCTTATAAAATCACTTGTAAGGCATTTAGGACTCACCCAGATAATCCTGCATAATCTCCAACTCAAGACCCTTAACTTAATCACATCTGTTATGGTATAAGATTATAGTTGCTCCTTTGTAACATATAGTAATATTCTCAGGCTCTGGGAATTAGGACAAGGCTGGATCTTGCTGCAGGCTACCATTAAGCCACTGTAAAAGATCTTCTTTAGGAAAATGGGCTTGGGAAGGAGGGCTTTTGCTTGCTTCTTATTCAATAATCTCAAATCTTGGCAGCATTCCATTGTTAGCTGTAAAACTCTTGCTGTCTAACCCAGGAACCCATTCATGGTCCACCCTGCCAGACCCTAATGGGCAGAGTCCCCATGGTCACTGTGCCCCTGGAACTGTGATACATAAACAGCCTGGGGGTGATGTTGCAGGGTGATGGGATGAGATGGAATGAGCTGTAATGGCTAGAAATATGAAGCTGGAACAAAGGAACTCTTAAGATTAAGATCTTGGCCCAGTGAGATGACTCCCTCTGTAATCCCAGCACTTTGAGAAGCCGCCGTGGGCAGATTGCCTGAGCTCAGGAGTTTGCAACCAGCCTGGGCAACACGGTGAAAGCTCGTCTCTACTAAAATACAAAAATCAGTCAGGCATGGTGGTGTGCACCTGTAGTCCTAGCTGCTTGGGAGGCTGAGGCAGGAGAATCATTTGAACCCAGGAGGCAGAGGCTGCAGTGAGCTGAGATCGCGCTACTGCACTCCATCCTGGGCAACAGAGCGAGACTCCTCTAAAAAAAAAAAAAAAAAAGAACGAACGAATGAACAAATGAACGAAAGAAAGAAAGAAGGAAAGATCTTCCTTAATCTTGAATCATCTGGATATTAATCATAATTATGAGGATGCTGTAGAGAGGCCAAGCCTTGGGTCATTTGGTCTTATGTTAGGCACCTGGATACAAACCATACCACGATCAATCTTCACTCTAAACATTAAGAGGCTTTGATCCGCCGGGCGTGGTGGCTCACGCCTGTAATCCCAGCACTTTGGGAGGCTGAGGCGGGTGGATCACGAGGTCAACAGATCAAGACCATCCTGGTCAACGTGGTGAAACCCTGTCTCTACTAAAAATACAAAAAAAAAAGCTGGGCATGGTGGCGCGTGCCTGTAGTCCCAGCTACTCAGGAGGCTGAGGCAGGAGAATTGCCTGAACCCAGGAGGCAGAGGTTGCGATGAGCCGAGATCGCGCCATTGCACTCCAGCCTGGGTAACAAGAGCGAAACTCCGTCTCAAAAAAAAAAAAAAAAAAAAAGAGGCTTTGATCCCCTCAAAACTGTAGAAACACATGCATGACTCTCAATCCCTGATCACTGAGAAGCGAGAGGTGCCATGTTGCACAGTTCAAGGGGGGATCATACATTGTGCCTATTAATTTGTGGAGTATGATGTCATATGCCCTGGATTTGTGTGTGCAGTGGCAGCTCTGTGAGCAGGTGCAGGGGAGTTAGGAAAAAATGCCCTGCCCAGGAGATCAGGGGTCTCAGGCAGTTTCCAAACCAGCGAATTGGTGGGAGTGGAGGTAGAGAGCCTGCCTTTTCTCACCCTAGATTAGCCCCATCACCTTCTGGGCAAATATCCTCACCTCTGGTGGGACTCAGTTTTCTCACTGTAAAATGAGAGGCTCTAGAAAGCTGAATAATGGCCCCCCCAAAATATATATGTCCTAATCCCTGGAACCGGGGAGTGTTACCCTATACAGCAAAAGGGACTTTGCAGGTGTGACTAAGTTAGGATCTTGAGATGGGGAGATGGTCCTGGATTATCAGAGTGAGCCCTAAATGTAGTCACACATGGTCCCGTGGGAGGGAGGCGAGAGGGCGACTGGACTACAGCAGAGGAGAAGTTGATGGGATGGCTGACGCAGAGAGTGCAGTGATGCAGCCACGGGAAAGGAATGCCTGCAGCTGCTGGGAGCATCGCTATTGGAAGAGGCAAGCAACGGATTCTCCCCAGGAGCCTGGACAAGGAACCAGTCCTGCCAGCAGATTGGATTTAGCCCCATAAGACACATTTCAGACTTCTGACCTCCAGAACTGTAAAGAAATACATTTCTGTCATTTTAAGTCACTAAGTATGTAGTAACAATGAGTGCCAGCCACAGCAGGAAATTAATACAAGGGGTTAGGCTGTATATAGTAACAATGATAATGAAAAGAATGATCATTAAGGGCTCACCTCGAACCTGTAATTCTATAACACGTTTTACACCTACTTATCCTTAAATCCTAACTACAAACCTGAGAGGTAAGTATTATTAGTCTCAGGGAACTGAGAATTTGAGAGGTTAATTACCATTCTTGAGATCAAACAAA
Organism: Saimiri boliviensis; assembly: GCF_048565385.1. Taxonomy (NCBI): domain Eukaryota; kingdom Metazoa; phylum Chordata; class Mammalia; order Primates; family Cebidae; genus Saimiri; species Saimiri boliviensis. The sequence continues at coordinate 72,941,793 of NC_133463.1, forward strand.
TACCAAGCGGAGAGCTGGAATTTAATCTCCGGCTCAGCTGCTAACCTAGCACCTGTGATACTGCCTACCTCTACATAAGTAGTTTCTCCATGTACTTTATGTTGTCTTTTTAAGAGGTGTAAAAGATTCCATGATTTACATATCATTTAATTTCTGCTTTCCTACAGAACTCCAAATATCAGTGTGTATGCGTGCACATTGGGACTTTTGTCTTGGGGAAATGACACCTCAATTTCTTAGGTGTACTCAAAATTCTGAGTCAAAATTACTTTTAGCTTATGAAGACCCAATTTTAATAATGCATAAGAACTCAATAAATAACTCTATCCATCAGAATGGATAAAAGTGTTAAGAAAAATTACCCAAACCCGCCTGTAATCCCAGAACTTTGGGAGGCCAAGGCAGGTAGATCACGAGGTCAGGAGATTGAGACCATCCTGGCCAACATGGTAAAACCCCGTCTCTACTAAAAATACAAAAATTAGCTAGGCATGGTGGCACACGCCTGTAGTGCCAGCTACTCGGGAGGCTGAGGCAGAATAATCCCTTGAACCCAGGAGGCAGAGGTTGCAGTGAGCTGAGATCGCACCACTGCACTCCAGCCTGGATGACAGAGCAAGACTCCATCTCAGAGAAAAAGAAAAATTACCCAAAACTTTAAAATGTGGTGAAAGACAGTTGTGTCCTTTCGAAAACTTAGTGGAGCACTGTTTAACAGGCTCACCTAAAGACCATTTAACTCTCTTGCTTTTGGTCAGTGGTTCTCGAATTTGTTTTTTTGTTGTTGTTGTTTGTTTGTTTGTTTGTTTGTTTTTTGAGACAAGGTCACCAGTTGCGTCTACCCAGGATGGAGTCAATGAGGTAATCATAGCTTAGTCTCAAACTCCTGGGCTCAAGCAATCCTCCCACCTCAGCCTACCAGGTAGCTAGGACTACAGGGTTGGGTCACCATGCCCAAAGAATTTTCTTATTTTTGTTTTGTTTATTTTTTTAGAGAAAGGGTCTTGCCTTGTTGCCCAAGCTAGTATTAAACTCCTGGTTTCAAGTGATCTTCCTGCTTCAGCCTCCCAAAGTGCTGGGATTACAGATATGAGCCATTATGCTCAGCCTGATTCTCAAATTTTTTATCTCAAGACTCCTTTGGCCAAGTGCAGTGGCTGACACCTGTAATCCTAAAACTTTGGGAGGCCGAGATGGGTGGATCACCTGAGGTCAGGAGTTCGAGACCGGCATGAGCAATATGGGGAAACCCCATCTCTACTAAAAGTATAAAACTTAGTTGGGCATGGTGGTGCATGCCTGTGATCCCAGCTACTCGGGAGGCTGAGACAGGAGAATCATTTGCACCTGGGAGGTGGAGATTGCAGTGAGCCAAGATTGCACCACTGCACTCCAGCGTGGGCGACAGAGTGAGACTCTGTCTTGAAAAAGAAAAAAAAAAAAAAAGACTCCTTTATACTATTAAAAATTAGTGAGATCTTTCACTGGGCTTAATATCTGGGTGATAGGATGATGTGTACAGCAAACCACCATAGGACACGTTTACCTGGGTAACAAACCCACACATCCTGAACATGTGTGGGTTTGTTACATAGGTATCCCTGAACTTAAAAGCTAAAGAAAAAACAAACAAAAAATTAATGAGGTCTTTACAGTCTTTTTGCTTGTCTGAATCGTATTCATTAATATTTACCACATTTAGAAATTAAAACTAAGAAAATTCAGAATACTTATCATCAATTTGTCTAAATAACAATAAACTCATTATTAATGTAACATTATGAAAAAAATCTATATTTACAACTCATAATAATTTAGAGAGAAGAGTAACATTGTTTTATATTTTTACAAGGCTCTTTAACATCTGGCTTAATGGAAGGCAGCTAGATTCTCACATTTGTGTCTGCATTCAATCTGGTGTAGTAACGATTCTTATTGGAGTATGAGAAGAAATTTATGCCTCACACAAATATGTAGTTTGGAGTAGAGAAGGGTGGATTTTAATAGCTTTTTCAGATCACTGTAGATCTTCTTGTTTGATACTATACCTAACTTGACAAACAGTTGTGTCTTAAAGATTAATGGTAATATAGGATCTGAAATTTCAGTGAACTTCTAAAACACATTATAGTCCATTGATTTATCTTACACTTTGAGTGAATCTTTTGCCCACCTATGGATTTTGTAACATCATACATCAATCATTTGGAAAATACGGTTTGCTGGGTTATATAGATCTTCTCAATGTTAATATAATTCATTACATAATACAAAATAATCACATTTGTTAATACCACAATCAATCACAGCAGAAAAGTGTTACTATTGGAGGCTTTCCAGGCTCACAGTGACAGACATAACAGCTTCAAAATGCTAATTTCTACTCAAAATGCAAATTGTATCACTTTAAAAAAATACTGTCAGTAAGTTTCCTTGAAGTAACAGAATCATTTCATTCATTTTTGAGAAACTATGTGCCAAGTATTCAAGCATGAGTAACCATAGTTTATCAGTCATTTGTTTAAAAAGAAAAAGAAATACACTGAGCCTCAGAGACAACCAAAGCCAGCTGGGCTGAGCTCAGATTGAGGGGGGAACACTGGAAGGCAATAAAACTGTTTTGAGAGCTCAAAAAAAGAAAAAAAGAAAGAAAGAAAGAGTGTTTCTTGGAAAACTCAAACAATAACACAATTGCATTTCTTCTAGACAACTGTTGTGCTTGGGTATGCAGCAGAAGTGTTTGACGGGCACCATAGTTTCCCTTTCACCATACATAAAAGGAGCCAGGCACAGTGGCTCATGCCTGTAATCCCAGCACTTTAGGAGGCCAAGGCAGATGGATCACTGGAAGTCAGGAGTTCAAGACCAGCCTGGCACATGGTGAAACCTTGTCTCTACAAAAACTACACAAATGGAACATACCTATAGTTCCAGCTATTTGGGAGGCTGAGTCAGGAGAATCACTTGAGCACGCGAGGCAAAGGTTGCAGCGAGCTGAGATCACGCCACTGCACTCCAGCTGAGCCACAGAGTGACACCTTGTCTAAAATTGGGGGAGGGGGGAAAGAAAAGAAAAAGGATGTACTCAAAAAGTCAAGATTTAATAAAACAAAGTGTTTTACTGCTTCATTAAGAACACTCAGGTACATTCTTTTCTAAGTTCAGGGGTACATGTGCAGGATGCACGGGTTTGTTATACAGGTAAACATGTGCCATGCTGGTTTGTTGCACAGATCATTCCATGACCTAGGTATGAAGCCCAGCATCCATTAGCTGTTCTTCCTATGCTCTCGCTCCTCCCCACCCACCCTCTGACAGCTCCCAGGGTATGTTTTTCACCCACATCACATGTCCATGTGTTCTCATCAGATAGCTCCCACTTATAAGTGAGAACATAGAGTTTTATTTCTGTGTTAGTGTGCTTAGGATAATGGCCTCCAGCTGTTTCCAAGTCCCTGACTATGTGTTATTTTTAGACACGGCAGTAAAGACTACACTGAGTGCTGGTTTGGTCCTACCACCTTGATTTGTACCAAGGTGCCAGCAGTTTATTCTCATGGCTTTTGCTGTTTCAGTGTAGATGTCAACACAGTTAAAATAAATAAATAAATGAACAAACACACACATACATAAGTACATAAGGCAAGAGGGCAATTACTATCTTAGTGTTGTTATGAAAGTAGGTTTCACAGCATGTACTCACCCCTAGAAGTTTCAGACTCCACCCACCCACCACGCTTCAAGAACCTCTGCTCTAAGATGTCTTCTGGCTCTAAGAATTCATGGCCCTTCCCTAGCACCAGATTTCCTCCATGACCTTATCTAAACCTCTCTTCATAACTGGTATCATAAAGACAGAAGAGAGTCCTAATATTTCTGTTACCCTCTCCTTCCACTGAGATTCTGAAATAAGGAATGTGAAGTCTGACTTGGGGGAGGGTGTTCATTCAAATGTGAGCACCCACTCACACCTGACCCCAGCTTTGTGTACCAACACTGGGTGGTAGAACAGAGGACAGTGACTTTTATCAAGGTCCCCATAGGGTGTCTCAGGCCCTTCCAAGCCCATTCTGAGCAGAGATTTCAGGAAACGTCTGCCTTTTCACAGGGCTGTTTATCTCTTTTTCCAATTAATTTCTCTTGACACTTAACCATTAGCCACATAAGTAGTGATTTCTGTTCTAGGTCAGCCTCTCCATAACTATTTATAATCCTCCATGAAGTCATTCCTTTTCAGTTCAAGATGACTGATAAAAATAGAAAAAAAAACCCAAACAACCAATTATGTCAGTTCATAGAAACAGAATTTCAAAGCGTGGTTTGCAGACAGAGTGACCTGATAGATAATTATTTTCCCTTGCGCCTAGTTCTGTATCCACCCAGAAGCCTTTATCACCACCTCCTCATCCCTGATTAGTGACCTCGAAGAATCGGCAGGGATTTAGAGAGTTGGGGAAGGAAAAAGAGGAATGAGATTTGCATCAAGGCACAAGGTTTTTAGGGTATTAATAAATCCCCTAAATGTGTCAGCTGCAGAGCTCGGGATGAGATTAAGAAATCCGCAAAGAGCCTTTGAAATAAATGTCAGAGAAGAGACTACTTAGGGTTTGGTATCAGGTTGAAACTGATAAGATTTCACCACAGTAAAATTAGGTAAACACAATCCGTCTCAGCCTTCTTCCTCTGGAGCCACCAGGAGGGCATTCTCCGTGACCTTCAGGATTTAGTCAAATGGGTATAAAGGAGTTTAGGTAAAAAGTTCTCCCAAAGAGAGCCACACAGCAACAGACCCTGAAGACTACGAATTTCTCTATTCTGGGTCAATTAGTCCCTTATCTATTTAACACATTTTATTGTTTTAGCATCTGCTCCAGTGGTAGTAGAATCAGCTATGCACAGGAGGTACAGGCAGCCTCCAAAAAAGCAGGTAAGGGCTGGGCACAGTGGTTCACATCTGTAATCCCAGCACTTTGGGAGGCCGAGCCAGGCAGATCACCTGAGGCATTCAAGATCAGCCTGGCCAACATGGTAAAACCCTGTCTCTACTAAAAATACAAAAATTAGCTAGGCATGGTGGTGGGCACATGTAATCCTGCTACTTGGGAGGCTGAGGCAGGAGAATTATCTGAGCCTGGGAAGTGGAGGTTGCAGTGAGCTGAGATTGTGTCACTGCACTCCAGCCTGGGCGACAGAGTGAGACTCCACCTCAAAAAAAATAAAAAAATAAAAAAGAATCCTCCGTTTTTTTCCCTCAATTATTCTGGATAATTTGCTGTAAGAGAATTTCCTAAATCTAATAAAAGGTGTCTACAGATCCTTAAGAAAAGTACTGACAAAATATTAGAAGTATTCCCTGTAATTTCAAGAGTGAGACAAAAGGTTTTCACTATTTCTATTCATAAAATTCTTCTAAAAGTTTGATAAGCACAATAAAATCAGGATAAGGCTGGCTCACGCCTGTAATTCGAGCACTTTGGGAGGCTGAGGTGGGTAGGTCATGAGGTCAGGAATTCAACACCAGCCTGGCCAACATGGTGAAACCCCATTTCTACTAAAATACAAAAATTAACCAGGTGTGGTGGCAGGCGCCTATAATCCCAGCTACTTGGGAGGCTGAGGCAGGAGAATTGCTTGAACCTGAGAGGTAAATGTTGCAGTGAGCCAAGATCATGCCACTGCACTTCAGCTGGGGTGACAAAGCAAGACTCCATCAAAGAAAAAAAAAAAAAAGTAAATACATAAAATAAAATAAGGTTAAGGGGAAAAGAAACATGTGTTTTGGAAATGGAGAAGAAAAACTGATTGTTCGCAGTTGATAAAATTGTTGACAAAACCCACAGATAAATAATTGTAATAAACAAAAGAGCTCAACAAGTTTTCTGGATATAATAGCACCATACAAAAACCAAATGCAAATCTACATATTATCCCACAAAAAGTTATCACATGTGGTTTTTAAAAGAAGAAGTGCATATACGAGTTAGGAGCACAAATTGTACAGCTGTATTTCCCAAATTAAAATTCCAATTCTGTCACTTACTTGCTGTATGACTTTGAGTGAACTACCTAACATTTCTGTACCTCAGTTTTCTCATCTGTAAAAGGGAGAAGTAACAATAGTAATACCTGTTTTATAGGATAGTTAAGAGAGTATTTGAGCTAACATATATAAAGCAGTTAGGACTTTGCCTACAACACCGTATTTGCTGTATATTTTATTATAATTATAACTGTAATACTAAAGGTTTTTACTAAAGGATATGTAAAAACATTTCTTTAATTATAAAATTGTACTGAAAGAGAATTAAAATTACTTAAATAATGGAGAAATACTATATTTATGATTAAAGACTTAATATCCTCAAGATGTCAGTCATCCCTACACGGATCTACAAATTCACTGTTAACAAATACAAATAAATTTCAGATGTAATTAAGACACAAATGTGTAAAGCAACACTTTAAATCTTCAGAAGAAAAAGTAAAATATCTGTACGAACTCAGGGTAAGGAAAGATTTCTTAAATAAGACATAAATTGTAGGTGAGAATACATACATTTGACATAATTTAAATAAAACTTTGTCTATTAAAAAATACAACATGCTAAGTGAAAAGATAAACCAAAAGTTGGGAAAAGATGCTTAGAATGCATATATTTGTCAAAGAACTAAAATATAGAATATATCAAGAACTTTGACAAATTAAAAATGGCCAACAACCAATAGAAAATGAACAAATGACATGAACAAGCATTCCGTAGTAAAGTAGATATGAATAACTAATAAACATGTGAAAAGATGCTCAATCTCACTGGGAATCAAAGAAGTGCAAAGTAAGTACACAATGAAACACCATTTCAAATCCATCAGACTGGGAAAAAGAAAAAGTCTGATAATGCCTCAGGCTGATAAAGACATGGAGTTCTAGGGACTCATATGCTGTACGTAAAAGTATGATGTTGAAATAACCATTTTGAAGATAACTTAGACAAAATCCCTTTGACCCTTCCACCCAGCAATTCACTAACACTATACTTAGAAAATTCTGGCATATGTGCACAAGGATACCTGTGCGAGAAAGTCCATGACTGCACTATTTATTGCAAGGAAAATTGAGTACACGTCCATCAGCAGGAGAAACAGTAAATTATCGATATAGACATTGTGAAAGGAAAATATCTTGAGCCCCCAAAATCACTAAGGAAAACTCAAGCTGCGAACTGCTTAGGGCAAATCTGCCTTCCATTCCATTCAAAGTCATTCCTCTGCTCACTGAGATAGATGCATATCTAATTTGCCTCCTTTGGAAAGTTAAGGGCCAGGCTCCGTGGTTCACACCTGTAATCCCAGCACTTAGGGAGGCCAAAGCAGGTGGATCACTTGAGGTCAGAAGTTAGAGACCAGCCTGGCCAACATGGTGAAACCCTGTCTTTACTAAAAATACAAAAATTAGCCAGGCATGGTGGCAAGGGCCTATAATCCCAGCTACTTGGGAGGCTAAGGCAGGAGAATTGCTTGAACCTGGGAGGCGGAGGTTATAGTGAGCCAAGATTGTGCCACTGCACTCCAGCCTAGGTGATGGAGTAAGACTCTATCTCAAAAAAAAAAAAAAAAAAAAAAAACCTCAAAAGAATGTAACTGTTTGTGTCTCACCTATCTGTGACCTGGAAGCTCCCTTCCCACTTCAAGTCTTCTGCCTTTGCTTCGAGTCATCCCGCCTTTCCAGACCAAACCAATGCACTTCTTATGTATATTGATTGATGTCTCTTGTCTCCCTAAATGTATAAAACCAAGCTGTGCCCCTACCTTGGGCACATGTCTTTAGGACTTCCTGAGGCTGTGTCACGCACGCATCTGCAACCTTGGCAAAATAAACTTTCTAAATTAACTGAAACCTGTCTCAGATTTTTGGGGTTCACAACATGCAATGGGATACCAAACAGCAGTGGAAATGAATGAATGGGAGCTACACATATCAACTTGGATGGGTTCACGAATATAATGTTGAGTTGGGTGAAAAAAATTGCAGGCTGGGGGTGGTAGCTCACGCCTGTAATCCCAGCACTTTGGATGGCCGAGGTGGGTGGATCACGAGGTCAAGAGATCAAGACCATCTTGGCCAACATGGTGAAGCCATATTAGCTGGGCGTGGTGGTGCATGCCTGTAGTCCCAGCTACTCAGGAGGCTGAGGCAGGAGAATTGCTTGAACCTGTGTGTATACACATGCACACACACACATACACACACACACACACACATACACACACACACACACACACACACACACACACACACAGCATGAGCCAGTTCATAGACTGTTTAAAATATGCAAAATAATACTGTATATCATTAAAGTTTACAGACATATGTAGATAAATAGATTATTTCATTATTTCCATAGATAAATCAACAGAAATAATGAAACATCAAACTCAAGATAATAATTACCTCTGGGAGAGGCAAAGGGATATGATTGTGAGGGGTCACCTATGAGCTTCAATTATATTGGTGATATCTCTTAAGTTGGGTGGTGAGGAACATGGTTCTTTGTTAGCTAAATCTTTGTATGTTTCTGTTAGTCCAAATGGTTTCATAATTTTTTTAGAAGGAGCCTGGCCTGAGAAGCAGATGACTTGTTTTTTTTAGATGAACTCTGATCACAGCTTTGTGACCTTGAGAAATCACTTCCCTCTCTGAGTCCCTTTCTCCTTAGCTACCAGCTCCCTCTCTGAGTCCTTTTCTGGTCTTAGCTACCAGCTGCTTGTTACAGGGACCATGATGACAGTGACTGCACTCTTCAAAGAGCCACACCTGGATGGAGCGGGGACAGCCGAGATAGGGAAGCCAGGGCACCCAAGAAGAGGTGTGGCATTGACACACCCCACAGCTGGCAGGCCAGCCAAGGTCTCCAACACCTCATGGCTCTCCTGTACATTGATTTAATGTGTATGGCCCTAAAGAAACCACAGATCTCTCCCTGTGTCTTGATGCCCCCTCCTCTGAGGTTCAGAGAAATTAACACACATGCACACACATCATGGTGAGAAAGAGCCAGGCAAAATGACTGAGAACCACTTTACCAGCGAAATGATCACTGATGCCAAATGACTTGACAAGCTGAATGAGGCTGGGACAGTAAATTAGCTTAACAGATCTCAAAGTGACCCAAAGAAAACGGGTACCAAAACCTTGAGAGAAGTAAGAATAATTTTTTGCAAGACAACACCTATTAAGAATCCATGAGATTCTTTTAACATTGTTTGGCATCACTTATCTCTAATTAATACAAAACTACAAATTTTAATGTCCCATTTTGCAGATGTGGAAGCCAAGGCCAAGTACAGAGTGGTGGTTATGACACAGCTTCAGGCAGCTCCAGAGTCAGGTTGCCTGGGATTGATTCCCAGCTCTGTTACTTACTCTCTGTGACCCTGGGCAAGTCTTATCTGTGCCTCAGGTATCTCATCTAAAGATGAGGATATAATGCAACCTGCTTTTAATAAATGAGCTAGTGCATATAAAACATTTGGCAATGGTGCTGGGCATATATTAAGCCCTGAATATGAGCCATCATTGTTCCAACACAGGAATAGTCATCATTCCAACACGTTAGGAATAGTCTTGTCTCCAGTTGAAGTCTTTCATATATATATATTTGTAGTTGTGAAAAATGGTTGCTGTAAAAAACACAAGTTGGCCAGGTATGGTGGCCCACACATGTAATCCCAGCACTTTGGGAAGCCAAGGCTGGTGGACCACCTGAGATTAGGAGTTTGAGACAAGCCTGACCAATATGGTGAAACCGCATCTCTAATAAAAATACAAAAATGAGCTGGGTGTGGTGGCGTGCGTCTTTAGTCCCAGCTACTCAGGAGGCTGAGACAGGAGAAATGCTTGAACCTGAGAGGCAGAGGCTGCAGTGAGCCGAGATCACGCCACTGTACTCCAGCCTGGGCAACAAAGGAAGACTCCATTTCAAGAAGAAAAAAAAATTAAACAGAGCTAGTATGAACTGAGGGAGACCTTTCCCACTTGCCATAACTTCAGTGCAGCATGGTCATGTATTACCAGGTATTTGCAGAATGGTTTTCCTAAATTCTCTTTTCTCTTTTTATAGTTTCATCTAATTGAGACCCCCACCCCCCACCCCCCAGTGAAATCCCATTTTCTTATGTTAAATTTCGTGGCTAAGAAACTTCAAGGCTAATGTATATTATGTTTGCCATGTAAATTTAAGAAAACCAAAGCAAACAAGACTCTTGAACAAAATAAGAATAGAAACCCTCTCTTTTAGCCCTTTGTAATATGAGTTATCAAGGAGATAGAAAGAATGTGAAATCTGGAGGATACTGAAGAATTTACAGTAATAACAAAACATAAAGTATGTGTGAGTTTCTTGTTCTTAGGCAGGCTTGGAATGGATTTTGGATGAGTCTAATGGCTTGGTGCCTGCTAAGAGAGCAATAAAGTCTAAGATTCCTCAAGTTTTTCATTTCTCTGCAATGTTAAGAGCCATAGCTATTGGGGGATGGATCCCAGCAGTTATAAGTCCTGTGACTAAGGGTTAGAAAAGAGACCAGATGGCCAATTGCTGAAGATATTATAGACAGAGTGATTGCTAGGGGAGTAACATCCTGTATGAAAATCAAAGGCAACTAAATAGTCAAGAACACAAGGGATTCTACTTCAATCAGGTGTTCACTGAAAGCTGCCTTGTGTCTGGCACTGAACTGGGCACTGTTGGCAAATAAAAACTATAAGGTATAGTTCACATTGGAGGAGCTATTATCAAGTGGAAAGGCATGACAATTTCACGTAGTCAAGACTTGATCTGGTGCTAAATTATGTGGACTTACCATAAATTTTTTAAGAGATCAGGATATGTGGTGGTTTTATATCGTCCAACTTGGCTGAACTGAAACTGTGGTTCTCCAAATTCCTGCCTCTGGCTCCACATTGAAACTGATCACTGGTGAAATCTGCACCTGCGACCAGAGCAGCTCTGTGCCCTGGAGGTTAGTGCTGGCCCTGTATGCTGGCACTCCTCATACACACTGTTGCTCATCTGCTGGCTCATGTTGGTGGGGATAGCTACTGGGTCTGAGGCTCCTCCAAGTTTCACCACATCCTCTCCTGCAGCATGTCTGAGTCCTGAGACAGGGGCATGTGCAGCACTGTTGCAAAGAGCACCAGTGTTTTCTGGAGGTCACCTACATCGTCAAAATTGGAGGCAGTGAGAGAAAGATGCAAGTTCCAATTTGCCTACATGAATTCTAGGATTGCCTTTGTGGGTTCCAAATTATCTTCACTCTTTTCTATCTCACATTCAGGTTCTCTACCCAGTTTTTTGCCTTGCTAAACTAGAACAACTGCAGGCCCAGCCCCACAAGTAAAAGCAACAGGCTTACATATTACACAGACTTCATCACCTCCTGCCACCGTGTGAGGTCTAGTCCTATTGTTCACGGTGAGATTGCTCCCTAACAAAGCTATAAGGATAGAGCATGGAACAGTACATTCAGGCAAAAAAGGTTTCCGTTTCCTTAAAAGCTTAGCTTTTTAAATCACCAACATGATAACTGCTTTCTAATGCTACTTTCCAAACATCACTCATCCATGACTGTGGGACAGACTTTGTTCCATTACAGGGCAATATCATTTCCACCTCAGTTCATGCCAGCTTCTAATGTCTATTTCTGAGCCAGTCCCAGGTAACCTTTTTAATACTATGTCTGATGCCCATAACTTTCTTATGTTTGATAAACCCAGCAGAGTCTATGAAGACCACCAGAAAAAAAGGGAGTTTGAAGTGGCTGTATTCATACAGTTTAGTACAATCACTAGGATGAGATTTGGACTTGGAACTTAAAATTGAGACTGAATTCTGGCTCCATGCTTTCTAAGCATTGGGCTTGTTAAGTTGTTTTATTTCTTAGAGCTTCAGTTTCCTGATTTGTAAAATGGAGGTGTAATCCCTTCATTGTCAGATTTCTATTATATAAGGATAAAGCAAGAAAATGTAGGTAAATTGCTATTATTTCAAGTGCTCCATGATACACACACACACACACACACACACACACACACACACGCACACACACACGCACAGCAGCCTATCTCTTCCATTAGGACTATCCTGATGAGGGTTTATTATTCTGGGCACTGTGTTTTATCCCCAGTAGCTAAGATACTCTATAGGTTTAATACTATATGTAATGAAAAAGTGGGCAAGTGGGCAGATAGATAAATCAATGACTTTTTTTTTTTTTTTTTTTTGCTTTGCTAAGCATCTCTGGGATAGAAAAGCCAATGGTAAAGAAATGGACCTGACTTGGAAGCAGAAGTTGAATCAAGGACACACCTGCAGAGAAATCACTCAAAACTGCCACAGCATCAGGCTCTGCCAAGTTTTTGTCCTTGATTCCCCAGAGTTTGATCTTCAAGCACGACACGGTCACATGTTTTCTTCACAGACTTTTACAGCCTTCAAATCCTTCTAGTGAACATAATCACGTTAGATTTTTTGCAATAGCCAGCTAAGGTAGAAAGCATGAATATTAGTATCCTCATTTCACCAACAAGGAAAGTGAGGTTTAGAGAGGCTGAGCAAGCTGCTCTGATTTCTAACCAAGTGCTGGTTCCATCGTGTGGCATGGCCTGACTAATGCTAAGCGGGGATGCAAATAAGAACCATGCTGGCTGTGAGAAACTGCTTTTCCATTACCACAAAATGATGGAGACTGCATCCAGGTCTTGCGTAACAACCAGGAGGCTGCCAGGAGGGGAGCTGAGGTTCTAATTCTGAGCCATTTGTCTTGGAGAAAGGGAAATACAGGACTTCACAACAACACAGATTAGTGTTTGAATCTCGACTCTTGTTACTACCTGTATAACCTTAGACAAGTTACTTAATCTCTTTGAGTCACAATTTTGCAATCTACAAAAATGGGATGATATCCAATTTTGAAATTTAATTGAGATGACTTAGCAAAGTGCCTGGAACTCAGTTGGAGTTCAATCAATAACAATTCTTCATTTTCTCCTCCCTACTCATTTCTTCCGTTGTGAACTGGAGAGAAACACTATAGCATACGAGCGTGGACTTTGGACCCAGACTGCCTGGGTTTCAATTCTAGCTCAGCTATTTGTTGGCCGTATGACCTTGGGCAAATTATTTAACCTTGCTGTGCCTTAGTTTGCTCTTCTGTAAAATGGAGACAATGATAGTCCGGATCTCACAGGGTTGTAATGAAAATAAAATGAGTTAACATTTGTAAAGTGCTTAGAACGCCTACTGGCATAGAGTAGGTGTTATATATATAGCTTTTGAATAAAAAATAACCAGACTCAGAGAACGTTTGTGAAAAAGACACCTGTGAAAATATTTTTGAAAGTTAAAAGAATTAGACCAAGAAAGAGAAATATTAAAGCATCTCCCTGAAGCAACAGAAAGTATGGAGTCCTTACAATTGTATAGGCAATGCATAAGATATAAAATGAATAGGTCAGAATCATTCATTCAGTAGACACATGCTGTGTGCCTTCTATGCACCGGGCATTTTACTAAGCCCTAGAGATACGATGGTTAGCAACATGGCCAAAGCCATTGCCCTCATACTGCTACCATTCAGGAGAAAGGGAGTTGGAAATTTTAGGAAAAGGGAGAAAATAAATCAATAGGATAGCTACACTTTGTAATAAGAGCTTAGAAGGAAACAGATGCTTTATTGTGGTCATGGACAATGGCAGGAAAAGATGCCTTAGATAAAGGCATCAATAAAGATTTCTCAAAAAGATAACACTTAGGCTGAGACTTAAAGGCTGTGGAGGTTTTGTTCATGGAGCTTAAAACAGTCTAGTGGGGTTGGAAGGATTCCACAAGAGCATAAATGTGGAGATTCTAATGGAACCTTCCTCACAGGACTGTTCTGAGGAGTAAACAAAGTGTAGTATGAGAAATGCTTGGCACAAGGGCTGCTTGGCACAAGGGCTGGTGCACAGTAAACGCTAAATACCCGACTGTCTTCCCGGGTAAGTGCATCACTCACAGCAGCACCCGTGCTCCTGCATAGTCAGCTAGAGCATGTTCTGGGGCTATCCCCACCTCTCAGAACAGCATGCACTCAGGAATTCATTCAGTGATTCACTCAAATCATGACTTAAGAATATTTATGAGCAGCCACCTAAAAGATATAAATAATACAAATATGAATGCAACTCTGCCCTCCAGGGACTTACAGCCTGGTGGGGGGACATAGATACATACAAGTTCCCAAGAACGCAGTCTGGTGTCTAAGGAAGTAATGCTGTTCACTTTGGAACTAAGGATGAGGTGGCCTGTAGATTCTCACAAAAGAAGACATGGGACAGAGGGTCAGCAAGGCCTGACTATGTGGGGAAGGGGTCGCCACTCATCAGAGGAGCTTCCACTTTGACAGCGTGCTGGATCAATGAGTGATAACATAATACCTGGCCTGTTGCACAAGGCCCATGGGCAAGCCCTGGGGCATAAAGGAGGGACAGATGTGAACTGAAAGAACAGCGAATCCAGACATGAAGATCAAACTGTCACACCAGCAGCCCCAGGGCAAGAGTGCAGGAGCCAGAGAGCATAAAAAGCATGGCCATTCTTGGCCAGGTGCAGTGGCTCATGCCTATAATCCCAGCACTTTGGGAGGCTGAGGCAGGCGGATCACAAGGTCAGGAGTTCATGACCAGCCCCGCCAACAAGGTGAAACCCCGTCTCTACTAAAAATATAAAAATTAGCCAGGCACGGTGATGGGCACCTGTAATCCCAGCTACTTGAGAGGCTGAGGCAGAGAATTGCTTGAACCTGGGAGGCAGAGGTTGCAGTGAGCTGAGATTGCGCCACTGTGCTCCAGCCAGGGTGGCAGAGCGAGACTCCATCTCAAAACAAAACAAAAAACAAAAACAAAAGCATGGCCATTCTTGCTCCGCCTCAGAGGAGACCACAATCCAAAGGTGCATTCCAGCTTCCAGTCCTCTGCTGACTTTTGGCCCCTGCCTAGAATTATCAAGAAACAACAGATGGGTCATTGAAAGGCCTTTAACTCTTACTCTGAGCAAAGTGGGGAGTCTCTGGGAGAACATGATATAACTTACTCCTGGGCTCAAGTAGTCCTCCTACCTCAGCCTCCCAAGTAGCTGGGACTACAGGAAATTACCAGTAGCAGCTCTCCTGGCATTGGTGTCAGAAATCTTTTTGGATGTCGTTAGTGCTTCAGGGTCCCATTAGGATATATTGTGCTCTAGACCAGTGCTCCTCAGTGCTTGGGAACTAACTAGTGCAGGGATTTTCTATTGGAAGACATGGATCTTGCTGCCAACGAGCTCAGCATTTATGACAAACTGTTGGAATAGTAAAGAGATGATGATGGCTTTCACCAGGTGAGAAGCAAAGTGTACATTTATTTTTTGATGTATCACACTTTTATTACAAGAGTAGGTTTATTTGTTTTGTTTTTTGAGACAGAGTCTCACTCTGTCGCCCAGGCTGGTATGTGGTGGCACAATCTCAGCTCGCTGCAACCTCCACATCCTGAGTTGAAGTGACTCTCCTGCCTCAGCCTCCCAACTAGCTGGGACAACAGCTGCATGCCACTATGCCTGGCTAATTTTTTTTTTTTTTTTTTTTTTTTTTTTTTGTATTTTTAGTAGAGATGGCGTTTCACCATGTTGGCCAGACTGATCTTGAACTCCTTACCTTAGGTGATCTGTCAGCCTTGGCCTCCCAAAGTGCTGGGATTACAGGTGTGAGCCAGCATGCCCAGTCAAGAGTAGGTTTATTTAATTTAAATATTTTTAATTCAATGGCTTTAGTAGTACAAGTGAGTTTTGGTTACACGCATCAATTACACAGTGGTGAAGTATGGGCTTTTAGTGTGCCCCCTACCTGAACAGTGAATATTGCGTCTGATAGGCTTTTGTGTGTGTGTGTCCCTCATCTCCCTCACACCCTTCCCACTTGAGTCTCCAGTGTCCATTATACCACTCTGTATGCCTTTGAGTACCAGCTTAGCTCCCACTAATAAGCAAGAACATGAGGTATTTGGTTTTCCATTCCTGAGTTATTTCACATAGAATAATGACCTCCAGTTCCATCCAAGTTGCTACAAGAGACATTATTTCACTCCTTGTTATGGCCAACTAGCATTCCATGGTGTATATCTACCACGTTTGTTAATCCAGTAATCGGTTAATGGGCACTTGGGTTGATTCTGTCTTTGCAATTGTAAATTGTGCTGCAATAAACATGCTCGTGGTTCATGTTTCCTTTTGATACAATGACTTATTTTCCTTTGGATTGCTGGTAGATTAAATGGTAGATCTACTTTTAATTCCTTGAGAAATCTCCAAACTGTTTTCTTTTTTTTTTTTTTTTTTGTATTTATTTATTTATTTATTTATTTATTTTTTATTGCATTTTAGGTTTGGGGGTACATGTGATGAACACCATGGAATATTACGCAGCCATCAAAAACGATGAGTTCACGTCCTTTGTAGGGACATGGATGAACCTGGAAACCATCATTCTCAGCAAACTGACACAAGAGCAGAAAATCAAACACTGTATATTCTCACTCATAGGCGGGTGCTGAACAATGAGAACACATGGACACAGGGAGAGGAGCACTACACACTGGGGTCTGTTGGGGGGAATGGGGGAGGGCCAGGGGGGTGGGGAGGTGGGAAGAGATAGCATGGGGAGAAATGACAGATACAGGTGAGGGGACGGAAGGCAGCAAAGCACACTGCCATGTGTGTACCTATGCAACAATCCAAACTGTTTTCTATAGAGGTTGCACTAATTTACATTCCCACCAGCAGTGTATAAACAGTCCCTTTTCACCACATCTGCACCAACATCTATTGTTTTTTGACTTTATAATAATGACTATTCTGTTTGGGGTATAGTGGCAATTTGTGGTTTTAATTTGCATTTCCCTGATGATTAGTGATGTTGAGCATTTGTTCACGTTTGTTGGCTATTTGTATATCCTCCTCTTCTGATAAATGTCTGTTCATATAATTTGCCCACGTTTTTTTTAGACAGAGTCTTGCTCTGTCACCCAGGATGGAGTACAGTGGTACAATCTCAGCTCACTGCACCCTCAACCCACTGGGCTCAGGTGATCCTCCCACCTCAGCCTCCTGAGTAGCTAGGATTATGGATTCATGTCATCACACCTGGCTAATTTTTGTATTTTTTGTAGAAACAGAGTTCTGCCATGTTGCCCAAGCTGGTCTCAAACTCCTGAGCTCAAGCAGTCTGTTCACTTTGGCCTCCCAAAGTGCTGGGATTATAGGTGTGAGGCACCGTGCTCAGCTATTTGCCCACTTTTTGATAGTATTTTTTTTCTTGCTGATTTGAGTACCTTGTGGATTCTGGATATTAGTTCTTTGTTAGATACACAGTTTGCAAATATTTTCTTCCATTTTGTAGGTTTTCTGTTTACTCAGAAGCTTTTTAGAATAATTAGGTCCATTTATTAATTTTTCTTTTTGTTGCATGTCTTTGGGGTCTTAGTCATAAATTCTTTGCCTTGGCTAATGTTCAGAAGAGTTTTCCCTAGGTTTTTAGAATTTTTATAGTTTCAGGTCTTAGATTTGATCCATCTTGAGTTGATTTTTGTATATGGTGAGATACAGATCTTTTCACTCTTCTACATGTTGTTTGCCAGTTTTCTCAGCACCATTTAGTGAATATGGTGTCCTATCCCCAGTGTAAGTTTTGTCTGCTTTGTCAAAGATCAGCTGGTTGTAAGTATTTGGCTTTATTTCTGGGTTCTCTATTTTGTTCCATGGGCCTATGTGTCAACTTCTATACCAGTACCCTGCTGATTTGGTTACTATAGCCCTGTAGTATTATTTGAAATCAGGTGATGTGAGGCCTCTAGATTTCTTCTTTTTGCCTACAATTGCTTTGGCTAATCAGGCTTTTTTGTTTTCATACTAATTTTAGAGTTGACTTTTCTAATTCTGTGAAAAATGGCAGCATCCCTTTATGATAAAAACCCTCAACAAACTAGGCATAGAAGAAACATAACTCAAAATAGCAAGTCATCTATCAAAAAACCCACAGCCAACATCACTTTGAACAGGGGAAAGCTGAAAGCATTCCCTCTAAGAACTGGAACGAGACAAGAATGTTCACTTTATTTGACTTCCTCTTTTCCAATTTTGATGCCCTTTATTTGTTTCTCTATTCAATCTAGTACTAGAAGTCCTAGCCAGAGCAATCAGGCAAGAGAAATAAAGGGCATCAAAATTGGGAAAGAAGTTAAATTATCTCTGTTTGCCAATGATGAGATCTTATACCTAGAAAATCCTAAAGACTCCTTCAAAAGACTCCTATATCTTATCAATGAATTCAGTAAAGTCTCAGGTTACAAAGTCAGTGTACATGGATCACTAGCACTGTTATATACCAACAATGACCAAGCTGAAAATCAAATTAAAAAAACTGAACCACTTCTACAATAGCTACAAAAAACAATAATAAAATACCTAGGAATATACTTAACCAAGGAGGTCAAAGATCTCTACAAGAACTACAAAACACTGATGAAAGAAATCACAGATGACACAAACAAATGGAAAAACCTCCACTTGGAAGAATGGATGGAAGAATCATGGATTGGAAGAATCAATGTCCTGAAAGTGATCGTAGCACCCAAAGCAATCTACAGACTCAGTGCAATTCTATCAAAACATCAATGTTGGCTGGATGCGGTGGCTCATGCCTGTAATCCCAGCACTTTGGGAAGCCGAGGTGGAAGGAGTGCCTGAGGTCAGGAGTTTGAGAACCAACCTGACCAACATGGAGAAACCCCATCTCTATTAAAAATACCAAATTAGCCAGGCGTGGTGACAGGTACCTGTAATCCCAGCTACTCAGGAGCCTGAGGCAGGAGAATCACTTGAACCTGAGAGGTGGAGGTTGCAGTGAGCCAAGATAGCATCATTGCACTCTAGCCTAGGCAACAAGAGTGAAACTGTCTCAAAAAAAAAAAAAAAAAAAAAAAAAAAATCAACATCACTTTTCACAAAACCATAGCTTTAAATTTTATCTCCCTCCTGCTATTAGGATCATCAGAGCATATGGCTAATGCTAAAATTAAAACTGATTGATTGAATTGAAGGAAAAAAACCCTAAACAACACTTTGAATTTGAGCTGTCACCAGGTATGAGGTCCCATTGCACCACTGAGGGCAGACATACTAAGTGAGGCCATGCAATCTGCCCTTTTCAGGCGGGGTCAGGATGGTGCTGATCTAGCTGCAGCTTTTGCTGTGGAACACCGAGCAGGCAGCCTGGACAGTCCACATGGGCCCATGGTTTCATTTGCTGGGGCCAAGAGCCAACAGAGAGATGCTTATATTTGCACAGGAAAGCGTTGAATGTGTAAACAACCATGCACTTCCATCATAACACAAACTTCTAACTTATCAAACAGCTGCAAAATTAAGAGACATCCAGATTCCCATTTCCAGCCCTTCAGGTTTGCCATGCTCCAAGGGCTGCCCCGGAATTCAATTCAGAAGTCTGGTCAAGAGATGTTCATGGAATTCAGAGGGGCAACATGTGATGATTCAGAACTAGTCCCAACTTGTGAAATTCAGAGTGTACTGGAATGGCAAAAGGAGATGATGTGAGTGAATATTGAGAGAGAAATCAGTTTGCTATAGGCTGGATCAGCTTGCTTTGCCCAAGCCTCACTCTGCTCCTTCCCCCAAATTCTGCAGACTCATCAGAGCAAAGTATTCTGTGCTGTATCTGGCTAGAGAGCCAGGGAAGTGAAGAACAGAACGGCAATCTTTATGATCACAAGAAACCTGTAAAAACTCATTCGCAGAATTTTCCAGGAGATCATCTAAGTGAAAAGCTACCGGGGATGAAGAAAAACTCGGAGTCTTAGCTGGTTTTGTTGCCCCAACCAGTCTGTCTGAAGGACCCACCCCCTACTGTCACTATTACATTCCCATGTTCAGTTCCTTCATAGCACTTACCACTATTTGAAATTATTTGTCTACCAGTTTAGATTTGTCTTCTAAGAATATAAGCTTTGTGACAGCAGGGACTTTATCTGATTTATTTTCCATCTTATTCATTCCTCTAAAATAGCATATAAGTTTCACTGGATAATTATTTAATAGATAGATGAGCAAGTGAATAAATATTTTCAGTAGCTTGAGACAGCCCTTGCATAAGAACAGTTCTGTAAGACTGAGCGTGGTTTTTCATGCCTGTAATCCCAACACTTTGGGAAGCCGAGGCAGGCAGAACATGAGGTCAGGAATTTGAGATGAACATGGTGAAACCTCATCTCTACTAAAAATACAAAAATTAGCTGGGCCTGATGGTGTGTAATCCCAGCTACTTAGGAGGCTGAGGTAGGAGAATTGCTTGAACCTGGGAGGTGGAGGCTGCAGTGAGCCAAGATCATGCCATTGCACTCCAGCCTAGGCAACAGAGTGAAACTCCATCTCAAAAAAATAAAAGTTACATAACCCCACCTACAGAATCCATTACTGTAAAAGCATAACAACCTCTATTAGTCTAATACTTAATAGTTTTTATAGCATTAAGAATGTGTTATCTGATTTAATCCTCTCAGCATATTTGGGAGATAAGTATTATCATTTCAGTTTTACAAGTGAGAAAACCAAGCCTCAGAAATGTTCAATGACATCCTCAAGATCGCATAATGGCAGAACTATTATGGCCAAGTCCAAGTTCAGCGTTAAGTCTATGTTTGAGAAACAGTTTAAAAGAAATGAGCCAACTTCATATCCAGATCCTTTCTAATTTACGTATTTACATCACCCAAGATAGAGCACAACACCAACTCTTTACTCTGGAAAAGATGTGATCCAGTGGCGAGAGCTTGGGCTGAAGCCCAGATCAGAGCCGCAAGAACCAGCCAAGTAACCCTGGACAAGTCTTGGCACTCTCAGCACGACCCTGTTTCTTCTTTCAAGTGGATGTAATACTTGAGTTGTCTGCCTTGCAGTGTTCCGTGAGTCTTTAGTAAAAAGATGATGAAAAGTGCCACCAAGATGTAAGCTCAGCACTACAACAGGATGCTGGGGCTGTCGTGTCCTGGCCCTCCCTGCTTGGAGATCCAACCATGAAGGATTCTCAACTCCCCTCACCCACCGTATTATCCTGGCGACTTCGCTTTTCCCCATATCTCAGCCTCCCTACAAAGGCCATATAAAGAAATAGGCAATCATGGTAATCACTCATCCTTATGAATGTCAGAAGGCTACTGAACTGTAATCTTTAAATATGGTGTGTGAATTATGTCTCAACTTTTAAAAAGAGGCAATGTCTATGGCCCAAGTAAGAGGCACGCCAAGACCTACCTACGATTAGGAATAGGGAGGAGAAGAATGAAGTGTAGGATATTTTGAGGAAGAACAAGGAGTCAAGTATGATTATAGCTTTAAGCCTAGAAATGAGGGAAAATGGTGGTGCTCTTAACAGAAAGAAGGGCAAGCAAGTCTGGGAGAGACAATAATCAGCTCAGTGTAGGGCATATTGAGTACAAGAATTCAAAGGGCCACATAGATACACATGCACATCAGAAAGCTGGGAAATCAGGCCTGAATTTCTGGAAATGGTAAAGTGTTGGTAGCTACCTACCTCAAAGCCATGATTAAAGACTAGAGATGAGATGAGACTTCTCAAGATTGTTTTTTTTAAAAAAAGAGCCAGCAGAGATTTTCTCCTATATTTCAAGTCTTCTCTAAATTGGTAAGCTCCAGTTCTTGTCAGTTTATGGATGCTTTGTGTACAGTTGTATCCAGTTAGACCTGGAGTGTGTCCCATCTCATTTTCTAAAGGATTTTCTCTGTTCATCCCATTTTACAGATCTTGCCACTTACTATATATTCCATATGAAACATAAGGCAGTTTACTTCCAGATTAATTACAAATATGGTTTCTGTGCCTAACAGTCTACATGAGAAGCATACAGACTTTAGGCACAACTACTGACTATAGTTATAATTTTTATGTTCTTAGAGAAATATTTGTTGGTATGATTTTTCCAAAGCAGAATCATCAAAAATTTTGAAAAGCTCTACCTGATCATTATCTGAATCTCCTGTATGTCTACTTCTGTTATCTCTTTCTCCTCTTGGGGTGTGGACACGTGGGTCAGTTTTTAGCATGATTAATAATTTTTGAGTGGATGCCTGACATTGTGAACCAAAACTTGTAGAACCTCTAGACGACGTTGTTTTTCTCCAAGGAAGGTTAAGGTTTTCTTTTCTTCAAGCAGATAGAGAGCCAGTAGATCACGTTTAGCCTGTCCAGGTTCCATTTTACGCTTTGCTACTGCTGATCTATTTTAATTTTTTTCTTACTCCTAGAGCATCGTGATTACTCAGAGAACTGCTCCAGGGTACAGCCCTTACTCCTCTGCCTCGGACCTCCTGAGGTCTTAACTGACATCTCAAGATGTTGTTTACCACCCCCCATCTATCTTCGTAAGACAATGCTATCTCCTCAGCACTGCTCATGGCTGAAATCTCTGCTCACTTCTTCAACCTCCCTGCTGCTATATTCTTCTGGAAATCTTGGAATCTCTCTCTGTGCACGTGCAACTGAGAAATCATCTGATGCCTTCAGGGAATCCTTTGGCATATTTGGGGACTCACTTCTCTGTGGTTCTCTCCTCTCTCGAGGCCCCCAACACTGAGGAGATCTCTGTCTACTTAGCTTTCTGCTTGGGCTTTAGTCCCCTTGCTGAAAATGAAAAAACATCTTCAGGTCATAATCACATGTGGCAAATGTGGAGCTCATTTAATTTGCTGCCCATCTCTCAAGGATCATAGCTCCTCAGCTTCCTGCCTGTGTTGATTGTTCTCCAAAGCTTTCAACTGTATTTTTAGATATTTGGTCTCACTGGGCACAGTGGCTCATACCTGTAATCCCAGCACTTTGGGAGGTCAAGCTGGGTGGATCACCTGATGTCAGGAGTTCAAGACCTGGCTTGCCAATGTGGCGAAACCCATCTCTACTAAAAATACAAAAATTAGCCAGGCGTGGTAGCACACGCCTATAATCTCAACTACTCAGGAGACTGAGACAGGAAAATTACTTGAACCTGGGAGGCAGAGGTTGCAGTGAGCCAAGACTGCGCCACTGCACTCCAGCCTGGGCAACAGAGCAAAACGCCGTCTCAGAAAAAAAAAAAAAAAAAAAAAAATCAGTCTCATCATTATGTGTGACAGGTCAGTGTAATGCAAATTACTCCACTGGAACCAGAAACCTGACTCAAGAAAATAAAAAGATAAGAACTGGTATTTGGAAACCTAGTGTGAGGAGGAGAAATTAGAGATACGAGAAAAAGAGAAAGAGGAAAACTAGAATATGACAATCTTATGACAGCGAAAAGTGCTGGAGTTAGCGTCACCAAAAAGAGAGCTAAGAGAAGGACCTTATCCTTGGTGAGGGCGGAAGGTCATGGGTGTGGCATTTACTAATTGTCCTACATGTTTATCTTCACCAAATGGTAAGTTTCTGGGGGACGTGCGACAAGCTGTGCAATTGCATGCATCATCACAGAACCATTCTAAACATTCACTGAATGTTCACTCTATAGTTGTTCATGAACTACAGGATTAAGGAAAGTTTCAAATAGCTAAAAAGTACAGGTTTGAGAGAGGCTGAGGTAAAGCAGACATATATGGTTTGGAGTGTCCTCAGCAGAAGAAGGGTTAGGAGACACTAATTTAGCAGAGCGTGCCACCCCACCCCACTAGACTATTGATACCCACCAGCAAACGCGCCGGGTGCATGGCATTCAGTTCATGACTCAAGGAGGCAGAAAATACTTGAATTTCAAGGACCCCAACTCACACATGGAGAAAAGAAGTTTAGCTTGTGCTTTTTCTTCTGCCCTCTTACTATCCAGGCAAGTAACACCTGTAAAGCTAAAAAGAGGCCTGTGAGTGAGCAGGCTATTAGTCTGTAGGAAATGCGATTTCCTTTGCTTCATATGCAAAAACGTTTTTTTCCTTTGCATTTGGTTTAAAGAATGTCACTCTGCCCACTCGACCCATCTGACAACTGGAAATGCCTACTATGGCTGGCTCACATCACCTTGGTTTCTCTGTCTGAGAGGACAGAGCTTTTCCTTACTCCACCCCACTTCATGCCCACCCTGGATCCAAAGGTGCCCATTCTCACTGTGCCCTCTTTCTTCCTGTAACCACCCAGTCACTTTCCAGTGTGTATAGACATGTCTAACCAGATGGAGAACGTCACAGGTCAACAAAGTCACAGGCAAGTGAAGCTAGAAGGGTCCACATGGTACTACCTGACCCAACACAGGGTAGTGTCATGTAATGATTGTGTGTTGATTTTTGGAGCCAGGTTGTATTTGAGTCCGAGCTTTGCCACTTTTCATCTTTGTGACCTTGGGCAAACCCTGTAGTCTCTCTGTGCTTCAGTTCCATCTTCGGTCAAATAGGAATGATAAGAGTGTTTACCTTGCAGTCCTGTTGTGAGGATTAATACAGTACCTGGCTACCCGTATGAAGGCATGAGAAAGCTCACTCTAAACTACAAAATAATGTAATTGTGCAGTACGATTGCCTTCTTTTTTCTTACTGCCACATCCAGTTTTTAGTCAATCCCTACCTGTGTGCATCTCGGGAGACAGGGAACTGCTGGACTGCTCAGCACGGAGCCAGTTAGCCAGTCAGCATCTGCACTGTGCTGGGTCAGACGTCTTTCCAGCGGCATGGCAGATGCTGGCTGGCCCAGGGACAGGGAGCAGCTCTGCCATGGAACTGAAGCCCTCACATCTCAGTACTGCTTAGAGGTGGTAGACTGTCCCAGAAGCAGCCAGGATTAAGGAAGGATCCTAGTTGGGGTGCTGGGCAGTCAGACACAGGGATAAATCAAGACAGACTGTGGGAAAGTCATCGCCACCCGACACAGCAGGAGAGAAGCAACTGCCACCTCCCTCCTCCCTCCTCATGTACAGTGGATGATCAGTGACTCATCTCAAAGGGAACGTTTCTTTATGAGAGTGCAATGCATCTTCATTAGACTGATTAAAAATTGTTCCTTGCCAACTTCAAGCATGTGATATTAGAGAGTCTGAAATGCAAAAGCAGAAAGGGCTTTGGACACACCTGAGTCCCAACGCTGGCTCTGCCACTTATCAGCTCTGTGACCTTGGGAAAATTGCTTAGTTTCTCTGGTTCTTTTACTTTGTCTATAAAATGAGGATAATAATTTCCATTCCATAGGGTTATTGTTGAATGTCAAAGGAGGTGGCCTATGTACAGTCCTGTGCACATACCGTGCCAGGCTCAGAGGAAGAAATAAAACAATGTCTGCTCCTTCCCTTTCTAAATGAATCATTATGTCTGAGTGAGCAGAGAGTATTCAATTCCTTGTCAATGTGCCCACCCCATGGTGTCTCAAATGTCTCCAGAATTCCTAGAATTGAACGATAGTTGCTCAGAACAGAACAAAACTCGAGGGCATCTTGCCCTATAAGATTTATAGTTCTGGCTGGGTGCAGTGGCTCATGCCTGTAATCCAAGAACTTTGGGAGGCCAAGGCAGGTGAATTGCCTAAGGTCAGGGGTTCAAGACCAGCCTGGTCAACATGGCGAAACCATGTCTCTACTAAAAATACAAACATTACCTTTGGATATGTATGGGTGTGGTGGTGGGTGCCTGTAATCTCAGGTACTTAGGAGGCTGAGGGAGGAGAATAGCTTGAACCCAGGAGGTGGAGGTTGCAGTGAACCCAAGATCATGCCACTGGACTGCAGCCTGAGTGACAGAGTAAAACTCTGTCTCAACAACAACGACAAAAAAAGATGTATAGTTCTATTGCTTTCATTGCCATAACTCCAAATTTTTTAATTTACTGATTTAACTGTGAAAGGGATATGTTTTACTTTTACAAATGTGGACCTAGGTATGCTGTTGCCAGGTAGTAGAAGGTATTTTACCTAGAGTTATCTTCTAAAATTGTGAACCTATACAAACTTCTTTTACCAAAGCTACCATGTTTTCTGTTTATCATGTTAGTGTTCTCTACCCAGTTAAGATACTTGGGGGCAGAGACCATGAACCACTGATCTTTGTATTGTCACTGCTTGACTATTTGGTATATATGCAATACTCAATAAATTATATACATATACACACACACTTTAAGTGCTGGGATACATGCTCAGAATGTGCAGGTTTGTTACATAGGTATACATGTGTTATGGTGGTTTGCTGCACCCATCAACCCGCCATCTACATTAGGTATTTCTCCTAATGCTATCACTTCCCTTTCTCCCTACCACCCGACAGGCCCCAGTGTGTGATGTTCCCCTCCCTGTGCCCATATGTTCTCATTGTTCAACTCTCATGTATGAGTGAGAACATGTGGTATTTGGTTTTCTGTTCCTGTGTTAGTTTGCTGGGAATGATGGCTTCCAGCTTCATCCATGTCCCTGCAAAGGACATGAACTCATTCTTTTTTAATGGCTGCATAGTATTCCACAGTGTATATGTGCCACATTTTCTTTATTCAGTCTATCATTGATGGGCATTTGAGTTGGTTCCAAGTCTTTGCTATTGTGGATAGTGCTACAATAAACATATATGTGCATGTGTCTTTATCCTTTGGATATGTATGCAGTAATGGGATTGCTGGGTCAAATGGTATTTCTGGTTCTAGATCCCTGAGGAATCGCCACACTGTCTTCCACAATGGTTGCACTAATTTACACTTCCACCAACAGTGTAAAAGCATTACTATTTCTCCACATCCTCTCTAGTATCTGTTGTTTCCTGACTTTTTAATGATCACCATTCTAACTGGCATGAGATGGTATTACATTGTGGTTTTGGTTTGCATTTCTCTAAAGACCAGTGATGATGAGCTTTTTCTCATATGTTTGTTGGCCACATAAATGTCTTCTTTTGAGAAGCGTCTGTTCATATCCTTCAACTACTTTTTGATGAGGTTTTTTTCTTGTATATTTGTAGATTCTGGATATTAGCCCTTTGTCAGATGGATAGATTGCAAAAATTTTCTCCCATTCTGCAGATTGCCTGTTTACTCTGATGACAGTTTCTTTGGCTGTGCAGAAGCTCTTTGGTTTAATTAGATCCCATTTGTCAGTTTTGTTTTTGTTGCAATTGCTTTTGGTGTTTTAGTCATGAAGTCCTTGCCCGTGCCTATGTCCTGAATGGTACTGCCTAGGTTTTCTTCTAGGGTTTTTATGGTTTTAGGTCTTATGTTTAAGTCTTTAATCCATCTTGAGTTAATTTTTATATGAGGTGTAAGGAAGTCATCCAGTTTCAGTTTTCTGCATATGGCTAGCCAGTTTTCCTAACACTGTTTATTAAATAGGGAATCCTTTCTCTATTGCTTGTTTTGTCAGGTTTGTCCAAGATCAGTTAGTTGTATATGTGTGGTGCTATTTCTGAGGCCATGTTCTGTTCCATTGGTCGATATATCTGTTTTGGTACCAGTACCATGCTGTTTTGGTTACAGTAGTTCTTAAAGTAGTTCTTTCAAATTATGTAAAGAAAGTCAATGGTAGCTGGCCTGATAAAATGTGGTAGGGAGGAGTCCCTCTTTTTCTATTGTTTGCAATAGTCTCAGAGGGAACGGGACCAGCTCCTCTTTGTACCTCTGGTAAAATTTGGCTGTGAATCGATCTAATCCTAGGCTTTTTATTGGTTGGTAGACTATTAATTACTGCCTCCATTTCAGAACTTGTTACTGGTCTATTCAGAGATTTGACTTCTTCCTGGTTTAGTCTTGGGAGGGTGTATGTATCCAGGAATTTATCCATTCCTTCTAGTTTTTTGTTTTTTTGTTTGTTTGTTTGTTTGTTTGTTTTTGGTACTTTAGATTCTGGAGTACGTGTGCAGATCATGCAGGATTGTTGCATAAGTACATACATGGCCAGATGGTTTGCTGCCTTCCTCCCCCCATCACCTGTATCTGATATTTCTCCCCACATTATCCCTCCCCACCCTCCCCACCCCATGCTGTCCCTCCCCTAGCCCCCCCAACTGACCACAGTATATGATACTCCCCTCCCTGTGTCCATGTGTTCTCATTGCTCAGCACTCATCTATGAGTGAGAACATGCAGTGTTTCATTCTCTGTTCTTGTGTCAGTTTGCTGAGAATGATGGTGTCCAGATTCATCCATGTCCCTATGAGGTACACGAACTCATCATTTGTTATGGCTGCATAGTATTCCATGGTGTATATATGCCACATTTTCTTTATTCAGTCTATCGTTGATGGACATTTGGGTTGGTTCCAGATCTTTGCTATTGTAAACAGTGCCACATTGAACTATGTGTGCATGTGTCTTTATAATAGAACATTTTATAATTCTTTGGGTATATACCCAGTAATAGGATTGCTGGGCCAAATGGAATTTCTATTTCTAGGTCCTTGAGGAAGCACCACACTGTCTTCCACAATGGTTGAACTAATTTACACTCCCACCAACAGTGTAAAAGTGTTCCTATTTCTCCACATCCTCTCCAGCATCTGTTGCCTCCAGATTTTTTAATGATTGCCATTCTAACTGGCATGAGATGGTATCTCAAAGTGGTTTTGATTTGCATTTCTCTAATGACCAGTGATGGCTATTGATACTTGTGTATCCTTCATGAAGTTCTTGTGCTGTGTTTTTCAGCTCCATCAGGTCATTTATTTTCTTCTCTAAACTATTTATTCTAGTTAGCATTTTCTGTAACCTTTTATCAAGGTTCTTAGCTTCCTTGCATTGGGTTAGAACATGATCCTTTAGCTCAAAAGAGTTTGTTGTTACCCACCTTCTGAAGCCTACTCTGTCAATTCATCAAGTTCAAGCTCCATCCAGTTTTGTTCCCTTGTTGATGAGGAGTTGTGATCCTTTGGAGGAGAGGAGGCATTCTGGTTTTTGAAATAATCAGCCTTTTTACACTGTTTTTTCCTCATCTTCATCAATTTACCTATCTTTGTTCTTTGATTTTGTTGACCTTTGGATGGACTTTTTGCATGGGCGTCCTTTTTGTTGATGTTGATGCTATTGCTTTCTGTTTGTTCATTTTCCTTCTAAGAGTCAGGCTCCTCTGCTGCAGGTCTGCTGGAGTTCATTGGAGGTCCACTCCAGACAATGTTTGCCAGGTATCACCAGCAGAGGCTGCAGAACACAAAGATTGTTACCCCTTCCTTCCTCTGGAAGCTTCATCCCAGAGGGGCACCCACCAGATGTCAGCCAGAGCTGTCCTGTATGAGATGTCGGTCGATCCCTGCTGGGAGGTGTCTCCCCACAGGAAGCACAGGGGTTAGGGACCTGCTTGAGGCAATCTGTCCCTTAGCAGTGCTCAAGTGCTGTGCTGGGAGATCCACTGCTCTCTTCAGCGCCAACAGGTAGGAACGTTTAAGTCTGCTGAAGCTGTATCCACAGCTGCCCCTTTCCCCAGGTGCTGTGTCCCAGGGAAATGGGAGTTTTATCTATAAGGCCCTGACTGGGGCTGCTGCCTTTCTTTCAGAGATGCCCTGCCCAAAGAGGAGGAATCTAGAGAGGCAGTCTGGCTACAGTGGCTTTGCTGTGCTGTGGTGGGTTCTGCACCCAGTTTGAACTTCCCAGTGGCTTTGTTTACACTGTGAGGGGAAAACTGCCTACTCAAGCCTCAGTAATGGCAGATGCACCTCCCCCCACCAAGTTTGAGCATCCCAGGTCAACTTCGGGTTGCTATGCTGGCAGCAAGAATTTCAAGCCTGTGGATCTTAGTTTGCTGGGCTCCACAGGGGTGGGATCCACTGAGCAAGACCACTCGACTCCCTGGCTTCAGCCCCCTTTCCAAGGGAGTGAATGGATCTGTCTCACTGGTATTCCAGGCATCACTGAGGTATGAAAAAAAGCTTGCAGCTTGCTCAGTGCCAGCCCAAACAACCACCCAGTTTTATGCTTGACACCCAGGGTCCTGGTGGTGAAAGCACCCCAGGGAATCTGCTGGTCTATGGGATGGGAAAAGCATAGTATCTGGGCCAAATAGCACCATCCCTCATGGCACAGTCCCTCAGGGCTTCCATTGGCTTGGGGAGGGAGTTCCCCAATCCCTTGCACTTCCTGGGTAAGGCAACACCCCACCCTGCTTCTGCTCACCCTCTCCCAGTGAGATGAACCAGGTACCTAAGTTGGAAATGCAGCAATCACTCACTTTCTACATTACATTAATCTCACTGGGAGCTACAGACCGGAGCTATTCCTATTTGGTCATCTTGCCTGGTCAATCCAATGCTCAATAAATCTTAAAGTGAACTTGGAACTGAGCTGTTCTTCCTACCTAAAATTTCTAGTTATTTAAAAGTCAAATTCAATATGACCTCCTACACAAGGTCAACTATGACTTGCAATAAATGGTGTTATGCCCTTGAAACACCAAAAGTTAACAACTCATCATTAATTTAAAATGCTCATAGCCAGGTGCAGTGGCACATACATGCTTGTAATTCCAGCATTTTGGGAGGCCAAGACAGGAGGATCCCTTGAGGCCAGGAGTTTAAGGCCAACCTGGGCAACATAGCAAGCAACATTAGCTGGTGCAGTGGCACTACCTGTAGTTTCAGCTACTTGGGAAATCAAGGTGGGAGGATCTCTTGAGTCTGGGGGCTTTGAGGTTACAGTGAGAGATGATTGTGCCACTACACTCCAGCCAGGGTGACAGAGTGAGATTCCATTTCAAAACACACACACACACACACACACACACACACACACACACAAAGATAAAAAGATGCTCACAAGAGAGGCAAAAAAAAGATCCCAGGTCTTTTGGGATAATTGCAAAGTAGATTCTTAGATTCTTTTTCCATCCACCTTCCTTTCAAAAATATTTCAAGATAACAATTCAGGAAATTTCACTGTCTTATAATAACAAAAATAACAATACAGCAGTTACCATCTATGAAATGCTTACCAGGCACCTGTGCAAAGTGCTTTCCATGGATTATTTGAATCCTTGTTGCAGCTTCACAATAGAATGAAAGAGACGGCAAGTTCTATATGCTTTGATGCATAGTGAGGCAGCTGCCCAGGGTCCCTCAGCTAGCACCAGAAGATCAGACTCCAAAACCAGGACTCTGCCACAGCACCTACCTTCCTTAAAGCCTGGCACTTGGGCTTCCTAAAGCCTATTTCAAAAACTTCACTGCACAGCTAAGTTTTGTGTTTTTTTTGTAAATTGCATTTTAGATTTTGGGGTACATGTGAAAAACATGCAAGATTGTTGCATAGGTACACACATGGCAGTGTGGTTTTCTGCCTTCCATCCCCTCGCCTGTATCTGTCATTTCTTCCCATGCTATCTTTTCCCACCTCCCCAGCCCCCGTCCCTCCCCCATTTCCCCCCAACGGACCCCAGTGTGTAGTGCTCCCCTCCCTGTGTCCATGTGTTCTCATTGTTCAACACCCACTATGAGTGAGAACATGCGGTGTTTGATTTTCTGCTCTTGTGTCAGTTTGCTGAGAATGATGGTTTCCAGGTTCGTCAAGGATATGAACAGATACTTTACAAAAGAAGACATACAGGAGGCCAACAAACATATGAAAAAATGCTCATCATCACTGGTCATTAGAGAAATGCAAATCAAAACCACAGCTAAGTTTTTTTCCTTCCGGGTGCCTTCTGCTTCAGCCAGAGGAGCTACTTGCTCTTTAACATACACTCTCTACACTTTCCAAACTCTGCCACGGCTTAAGAAGCACCTGCTTCCTGGAGTTGCTTTCCCCAGCTTCTCTGCACATCCAATCCTACCAACCTTCTGGGCCAAACACCATCTCTTCCAGAAAACCTTCCTTGTGCTCACCATCACTGCACTCAAGCCCCAACAGCTGTCTTCCATCCCTTCTCTAAACTGTCAGAGTGTTTTCTCCACACTGCTCCTGCAGCACTTCATACCATGTCCCTGGTTTTCAGTGATTTGTACAGAGGTCCCATCTCCACTTGATGCTGCTCACCTTGGAGGCAGAATCCATGTAGGATTCAGAGTCATCTCCCCCAGCACTCAGGACAGCCCCATGGCAGCCCCATGACCCAGTGACCCAGGGGGATTTGTCTGACAGGCAAAGTCAGGCAGATTCCCTGCCTGAGCTCAGATTTTCTCACACCTGCCAACTTAATTGATTTAATGGGCCTTTGTGGGACTCACCAACCAAGCATAAAATGGACCCACCTGCTGCAGCCAGGAGCCACCCCATCAATCAAAGGACAACAGAAAACTGAAAATCCTGCAAATGAGCAAAATCAATAACGGCCAGTTAGTCACCATCTATGCCTTGCTGTCAGCAGACAAAACCCACAACAATCCCCATTTCACTTCCTGCCTGTTCGGATTGCACAATGAAGTCTTAACCGAAAGGCGGGAATGAGGAGCTGAGAGTGTTTTGGAAACAGGATGTGCCTCTGAATTTACTTTTTTTGAGTGAATTTTACTTTTCTTTGAGTGGATTACTTGGTATTAAGTGATTGTGGGAACCCAGACTCTCTGCTTCCTCTTATCTACATCCACCTTTGAGGAAATTTCATCAACTTAGCTGACATTTGTCAAGTATCTACTGCATACCTGATGCCCTGCTGGGCACTGGAGGTACAATAGTGACAAAGCTTCTTCTGCCAAAGAGCTGAGCATGTGAACAACCTCATAAAGAGATGGGTAGCCGGGCATGGTGGCACGCATCTGTAATCCCAGCTACTTGGGACTCTGAGGCAGGAGAATCGCTTGAATTCTGGAGGCAGAGATTGCAGTGAGTCGAGATGGCACCACTGCACTCCAGCCTGGGCAACAGAGGGAGACTCCAATTAAAAAAAAGAAAAGAAATGGGAAGCAGGCCGGGTCAGGTGGTTCACACTTATAATCCCAGCACTTTGGGAGGCTGAGGCAGGTGAATCACTTAAAACCAGGAGTCTGAGACCTGCCTGGCCAACATGGTGAAACCCCATCTCTACTAAAAATACAAAAATTAGCTGGGTATGGTGGCATGCACCTTTAATCTCATCTACTTGGGAGGCTGAGGCAGGAGAATCGCTTGAACCCAGGAGGCAGAGGTTGCAGTGAGCCGAGATCATGCCACTGCACTCCAGATTAGGTGACAGAGGAAGACTCCATCTCAAAAATAATAATAATTATTATTATTCAGCCATGGTGGCATGTGCCTGTAGTCCCAGTCACTTTGGAGGCCGAGGTGCAAGAATCGCTTAAAACTGGGAGGCACAGGTTGCAGTGAGCTGAGATTGCACCACTGCACTCCAACCTGGGCAACAGAGTGAGACTCTGTCTCAAAAAATAAAATAAAATAAAACAAATGGGAAGCAGAAAAGATGGGCAGCTTCACCTTCATCACGTGGCCTGGGGAAATGCCAGCTCAGCTCTTGGCCTCAGACTTGGTGTTTTCACCTGTGAGATAGGATGGTAACCAGGTTAAGGTGAGGAGGAACTGAGAGAACATTTGCTTAAAGACCTGGCTCCTGCTAAGTGCATCCTCATTGTTCGCTCCCTCCCCTCCAAGCCTCAGGGCCATAAGGATATTTTCGCTCTAACACAAATGCTAATGGGAAACCATTAGGCTTAAGCATACCAGTCAGAGAGGGAAGTCCATGATAGAGACCTAATATAGCTGCCTTCCAAAAGCAAAACTGAGCTAAGTCCATTTTATTTGCTTCCTATTTTCCTTGTGAAATGATTCATTTCAGCGTATTTCTCTACTTATGAGCCTCAGATGGTGGCCCCACAAATTAAAATATCCTCAAAATTATCTAAGATTTGAGTTTTAGTTTCCCCATCTGTGAAGTAGGAAGGATAATATTCACCTCATAGGGTTCTCTTTAGAAATAGATAACTCATGTCGTTACTTAATAAATATTTACTGAATACCTATGAAGTGTTGGCACCATTCTAGCTACTGGAGTTACAGCAGTGAGCAAAACAGACTTAAAAATCTTCATCCTTCTGATGAGTGCAGAAAGGGAACAAATATCTACATAAAATATACAGTATGTCAAATGGCTACACGCCTGCAAATCCTTTAGACCAAGACATGCCTTGTATATATCATGCGACATTTACACTAATGCAGATAATGATCGGTACCAAGAAAATAACCTTCTTCAAAGTCAGGCTCAAAGGCATGTTGCAGGTAAGAGGAAGCAGAGGGTCTCAGTTCCCACAATCACTTAACACCAAGTAATCCACTCAAGAAAAGGAGACCATGGCTGGGGATGTCAGTGCTATGGCAAAGTTAAGAGTGTTTTTCCTTATACTTGAGAGCAAAAATGGAAATGATTTTCCCACTTATTCAGCCCCATCTCTAATTCATTTTCTTATATAACTCAGTGGTTCGAACATCCCTAAAAATTTCCTGGTATAGGAAATGACATTGCGTCGGCAAAATGTATATATTCTGTGGCCCTTTGCTTCCTGATATAGAAAGAAATGAATCAACTTGGGTGTTAGACCTTGTAGCTGGGACAGGGTTCAGTGTCATAAACATTCAGACAGACCTGATGAAAATCAGAACATCTATCCCTGGAATAAGGTCATTGACTTTTAATCTGAAAAAGCAAAAATCTGCCCAGAGGTAGCATACACATTTTCCAGTAAAAAAGCCTCACCCCCTCTTGCATGAGAAAACGGAGCCTTAGAGAGGTTAAAGAGAGTCAGCACTTAGGCAGTCTAGTTTCAGAGATCATGCTCTTATCGCTCAATCCCCCCTAGGACTTCCCTTCATTAACAAGTTGTTGGGGGCAGTGGTGTGGGTGATACAATAGGAGCAGACAGCCCAAAAGCCTCATCATGAATGATCTTTCTCTCCCTTAGTAGGGGAGATCACTCCACCTAACCATCCAGCACCTATCTATCCATAATCTATCCTTCCATCCATCTACCCACTCACTTATTCATCCGTCTCTCCCTTCATCCCATCTAATTCATCTTCAAATTCAACAATCCATTTATTCATTTGCCCAACTACTCATCTACCCAATCATCTATTCATCTTCCAAATCTCCAATTTATCAACCAGTCCATCTACTCACCCACCCATCCATCCTATTCACCTACCCATTCATTCATCTTCCAATCCATCAATCTATCCAGCCACTCATTCATTCATCTCCCCACTAACCTATTCATCCATTTATCCATACATCCATACATTCATATTATTGAGCCATGGTTATGATGTCTAATGGCATCATTGGAATGGATTATCTTTATGGTTCCTCACAGTCTAAGATTCTGTGATTGAGTCCATAAAAATTAATGGACAGCTAGATGACCTGTAAAAAGAACTACAAGCTCATCAAGGCCTCAGAGACCTTGCATCAGTGAGGAAGATCAAACGATAAATACATAAGTAGCTAGAACAGGAGGGATAAAATTAAAAGAGCCTAAGAGAGGTATAAACAATAGCATAGGGGTGGAGCTGGCTGAGGCTAGAATGGCCTGGTCCCCATAAAGAAAGGTAGCCTAACTGTTTCTGAAACATGTTATAACCAGTGTTGTGAGTTTGAAGGTCACCAAAATCCGGAATCTACTTCTCCCAATAGGCTACACTATGTTTAAAAATCCTGACCAGGCGTGGTAATCCCAGCTCTTTGGGAGGCCAAGGTAGGTGGATCACCTGAGGTCAGGAGTTCGAAACCAGCCTGACGAACATGGTGAAACCCCATTACTAAAAATATATAAATTAGCTGGGCATGGTGGTGGATGCCTGTAATCCCAGCTACTTGGGAAGCTGAAGCAAGAGAATCACTTGAACCTGGGAGGTGGAGGTTGCAGTGAGCCAAGATCGCACCAATGCACCCCAGCCTAGGCAACAGAGCAAGACTCTGTCTCAAAAAATAATAATAATAAATAAATAAATAAATAAATAAATAAATAAATAAATAAAACGGGGGAAAAGAGAGTAACTCCCTGAGGTCATACAGCTTAAGAGAGGCAGAGCCAGGGTTTAACTCTCATTTGCTGACTCCATAATCCATATTCTGAACCTCCAGTCAAGTGTGTCTCTCACGGTGAGGGAATGTGTTCTCCTTCTGGGTCCATGAGGGGGCGTAGCTTTAAGGGCAAGAATTTCCCAGCGCCATGCCCCTCTCCCATTTCTCTCCATCCAGGAGATTCAACAGTTTATGTTTGAATTTCGTGGGCATGGGAAGAAACTAAAAATCAATCACTCCAGTGGAAGTTCTAAGGAACTCCTTTCATTGGCCCAGGGTCTTGGAGAAGGTGGGGGGTTTCTCCCAGGATAAAAGTCTGCGCTCCCTCGCCTGCATAGGATTTCCAACTTTCTGGAATCCCCTCCCACACGGTGGGAGCTCCCTCCCGGATTTCCCCTCTGGAATCCCTTTCCACACTCTTCATGGAAGCCTTTCACTTATACTTCTTTCCTTCTCTTTTCTCTACCTAAATAAAATCACCTTTCTGCAATACTGTTTTGGGTCCAAAATTTTACTTTGCGAGCATACGGCGCAGCTGAAGTGGCCCCACTACTTATTCTGTAAGAGGTTGGAGACCAAGAACCTATAACATCGAAGAATAAACCTGGTTACAGTGAAACTGCCATCAGATAATAATAGTAACTTACTGAACCCATCAGAAAGTCCCAGACTCCAACTGGTACCCCCATCCTCTCATTTGATCATCACAATAACTTTACATGATAGGCAATTGGGTACCGTAGCTATCCACAACCTCACAGATTTCCATGTACCCTTTTAAAGTGCAGTGCTGGAGGACATCTTAATGAGATCATATCATTTCCTGAGACACAACTTCCTATGCAGTCCTATCCTATTCCTCGATTAAATAACCCACTTCCAGATTTCTGAAGCAAGTAACAAGGGACCCATTTCTTGTTGTATCCATCATCTCTTTCCCTGGGTCCTGGGGACTTAGAGACCAAAGCAAGGTGAAATGCCCAGGCTGATGTACACCTGTGGGCTGATTCCATGAGGTTCAGACTTCAGGTGGGGCCTGCAGTGGCTCCATGCTCTGCACCCAGTTCTGCTCTGTCTGCTCTCACATGCAGGGCAAACTTGAGGGGTTTCCAGGGATGCAGCATGTTTAGAAACTGGGAAGTCCCAGGCAAACCGAAATGATTTGATCACCCTAACCCTACCTCTTGGCAAAAATAACTTTCCCTTTTCCACAGCCCCTTCAGCCTTGAAAATCTTCCTCGTCTCCTCCCCTCCCGTTCCCTCCCTTCCCTGTCTTCTCCTCTGTCTCCCTCCCTTCCTTTTATCACCTCTTCATTCCTTAAACTGGTCCCTACTGTAATCAAGCAGCAAATGATCAGTGGGGGGTTACAGTGAATAATAAAACCAAATACAGTCTCTTCTGTTACTTGTTCATTTATTCAACAAATAGTATGTGCCCACTCTGTGCCAGTCAGTATTCAAGGTCTGGAAACTTGAGAGCTTTATAGTCCCAGTGGGGGAAAATAGTCATTGATCAAATACACACACCTGCAAAATAACAACCATGTCAACTGTTAGGGAAGAGAAGCAAAGGCTTCTATAAGAACCTGTAGTACTTGATTTCATTGGAGATGCCAGCCGAAAGCATCTTTGAGAAGCTGATACTTGGCTTGAGACCTGGAGGGTAAGGGGTCCGCTGGCCAAATGGAAGGAAGGGACATTCTGGACAGAGGGGCTGTGCAAAGGCCCAGTGGTGGAAGGAAGAAGGACCACTGAAAGTAGCTGGTGGGCTGAAAATCAAAAGAGGGATAAGGCCGAAGAGCTAGGCAGGGCCCAGCCATGCAGGGTCTTGGAGGGACAGTTAAGTCTACTTTTATCCTAGGAGCAATGGCAAACCACTGAAGAGTTTAAGCATGAGGGTAATGGGTCTAAACTTTTTGAAAAATGTGTCCTGTCTCATGGGGAGGCTCTGATGGACAGAGGCTGGAGTAGAGATGGAAGACGGGCAGAGTGCACATGAGAAGACCACCTGGGAGGCTACTGTTGCCATTCAGGCCAGAGATAGAGAAGGGTTGGATGATGCTGGTGGGGGTGCAGATATCCCTTCCCCTGCGTTCTATTGCTTGGCGGACAATACTTTTTACCACTTTCAGCCTCATTTTCCTCATTGTAAATGGAATTACTCATCCTACATTTCTAATGGCAGGATGTGGTGTACCAGCTATGAGCGTAAGAGCTGTACAGGAAGGCGTAGCTGATTCTGAAGCTCTGTGCACATGTTCAAGCCTCCCCCAGCTTGGGTCCATGGTATAACACTCCCAAAACAACAGGGCTCGCTGACTGGCCTCTCTGCTTCCAGTCTCACCCAAATCAATTCCCTTGATAATAATGACACTCGGTAATAATCATCATTTATAATTAAATACAGATCTAAACAGGTAGTTTCCCTATTGCATATGTGTCTGTACGTACTTGACCTTCAAAGTCTCCATAATCTGATTCAAATTTAACGCCTTGCCAATATTTTCGTCACCCACCCCCTTCATTCTGCTTATGCCTCGCTGGGACCTGAATAAGTCATGTGTGTTTCCAGGCCTCCCCATCTTTGCTCGCATGCCCCCTCTGCCTGGAATCACTTCCTCCATTCTAATAGAACAGAAATCATCTTCATTCTCTAAGGCCCATTTTCTGAGTCAGCTTCCTCATTCTCACAAGTCAAATGCTTCCGTACATCCCTCTAGAGGTCCCATAACATTTTTTACTTCTGCTTTGGCATTTAATCAATTTCTCATGTGTTCTTTTTCTTATGTATATGAATTCCCCCCAGCTTTACTGCAAATAGGAAAAGAGCAGGACCCCATCTAGACACTGGTAGTCATGTAGTTTCTAAGTGTTTATGTAATAACTGAGGTTGTGCATTATGGGACTGTATTCAATTATCCTTACCAAGTAGGTAATGTAGAAAGCTATACTTGTTTCAAGTTCTTCAAAGTCCACATGTCTACTTTGTGGATGTAAGACCAAATGGATCAGACATACCTGGGTAAAATTTCAATTTCTTATTCTCCTCTTAAAATCGAATAACTTAACTAAACTAAGTCAAACTAAAAGGATCTCAGAAATTATTCGGTTTAAGTATCCCCATTTTATGGATGAGATTATGCAGTTTCAACTTAGTCAACTCTCCAGTTAGGACCATTACAAGCTACAAATGACCATCCTGAGCCCCTCTCTCCTACCCTTACCCTGATAAGCCTCAGTCACTGGGGCCCAAGAGACGTTCAAGGCATGGCAGCCTGCCAAGATTCTCATTCAACCCAGTAGATGGGTGGCAACACCTCACTTCTCCTATTTGCTCCTCCAGGAAGAAAACTGGGCAAGCACTCTTTCAACTTCTAGAGATTTGGATTATTTTTTTCTTCTTTGCCCAAATTAGTCATTTTAAGAAAAGAGGAAAGAAAACGACTTGTCACTTCTGTAATTGTTCACACAAGTGGTACATCAAACCCCATCACAGTCAACACCCAGCCTCAGATGCCTTCCCTCCCAAGACGGTTAGAAAGCATGACTGAGTGCCCATCCTAGGAAAACGCAGCAGGCAAGTTATCAGAGAGCAAGGAGGGCTGCACACCCAGCATGTCACCTTGGAGTACCAGGCGGCTAGTCTCAAGGGTTAAAACCAATGGCAGACACTCTGGGTGGGGATGGCCATGGGGAGATGTGGGGAGAGCAGGACAGTTACTGAAGCAAATGTGACCCAAGTCACGTAAGAAAGTCTTGTTCAGCCTCCAAGGATCAAATATACCAGTCTCAAATCCAGGAGCAAATAAGATCAATGCCGGCATTTTCACTGAGGAGAGAAAAGCTGAGCCTCTATTCTGTTTGTTCATAGAGTGAAACCTAGGATGCTGAGTGAGAAAGCCTCGATTTTCTCAGTGTCTTTGCTCATCCCCCACTGCTTTATTGGAGCCTCGCAATTGGGAGCTAGGACAAGAGTTATGATGTCCATGGAAGTACAAGACATTGACCTGCAGAAAGGGGTAGGGCCCTTCCCAAGTGCACGCAGGCAGGGGGACAGGGCAGACCTCCAGCCCAGGCCTTCTGATTCCCTGGGTCAGAAATCTTCTGCAATACTGAGAAACAAGGCACCCTTCAGAGCACAGGAGTGAATGCTTCCACCTGCTTCCAGCTCCATTACCCCATGAGAAGGAGAGGCCCTAGCAGAACCTGGGCCCTGTGTCTCCTTTTTCCTCAAGCTTAAAGAAAACCTCCTTCTATAGAAGTGAAACAAGGAGGAGCATGTTGAACAAAACAACTCTACTTTTTTTTTTTTTTTTTTTTTTTTTTTTTTTTTTTTTTTTTGAGATGGAGTCTCACTCTGTCACCCAGGCTAGAGTGCAGTGGCACGATCTTGGCTCACTGCAACCTCCACCTCCCAGGAGGTTCAAGTGATTCTCCTGCCTCAGCCTCCTGAGTAGCTGGGATTACAGGTGCACACTACCATGCCCAGCTGATTTTGTATTTTATACAGACAGAGTTTCTCCATGTTGGTCAGGCTGGTCTCAAACTCCTGACCTCAGGTAATCCACCTGCCTCAACCTCCCAAAGTGCTGGGATTACACGCATGAGCCACCACACCCGGCCCCAACTCTACTTTTGAGCTAACCCATACTGGATCTGGAACTTCAAGGAACTCACAGATGTCTTCTGACTGGGCTTGAAATTTGTGTGTGAGGGAATAATATCCCCTAGCAACAGCAACAGAAGCCCTATGTGTGTGTGCACATACACACGTGTGCACACACACACACACACACAGCTAAGAAGGTGTGCAGAAGGGTTCTCTCCTAATACCCAAGTCTTCTTGCTGTCCTCCTGGGTCTCATCCTTATCTACTTAGCTTCTTGTGACCCCAGTATTATATCCCCAAGTCATCCTCCTTCCCCTTAAAACCCCGGCCCAAGCTGGGCCAACAAGTCCTTCTCTTCCTTTCTGAAAGCAGAACTGACACAGCCAGACATCTCAGCACAGGGCAGTTAGAAAGAGTAGCCAGAGGATTGGAACCAAAAAGGCAAACACATTGCAATGGCCATACTTCCAAGGAGGAGCTTCTGATGCGGAGAGAAGTAGACTCACCCCAGGGCAGGGGCAACATCCCAGGGACCTGGGTTCCCAGGAGCTTGTCTCCAGTTCTGTCATCTGTGCTCGGCCTCCGTTAGTGCTGTGTCTGCATCTATGAAGTGAGATCACACACTCCTGCCAATCTCATGGGATCCCTGTGAACATCGAGAAAAATGTACCCACGAGACACAACTGAGACATCTTTAAATCTGAGAAAATATAAGATGTTTCCTTCCTTTCTTTGGTTTGTGGGTTTTTCTCCTTGATCTGTCATCCTTGGATGCGATTCATCTTATAGGTCAAAGGAAATATCTGTCAAAACCCCAGCAGACACCTGCCAGAAAAGAGAAAACTTAATAATGGTTTAAAAAAGAGGCTGGTGGGCCGTGCGTGGTGGCTCACTCCTGTATTCCCAGCACTTTGGGAGGTCGAGGCAGGCAGATCCCCTGAGGTCAGGAGTTCGAGACCAGCCTGGCCAACATGGTGAAACCCCATCTCTACTAAAAATACAAAAATTACTCGGGCATGGTGACATGAACCTGTAATCCCGGCTACTGGGGAGACTGAGACAGAAGAATCACTTGAACCTGGGAGGCAGAGCTGCAGTGAGCTAAGATTATGCCATTGCACTACAGCCTGGGCAAAAAGACCAAAACTTTTTCTCCAAAATAAATTAAATTAAATTAAAAAGAGGCTGGCACAGAACCGGGGTTCCCTTCAACTGTACTTGCAATCCTCCAATGAAGGCAAGCAACTTACTGCACTCCAAATCTCAATTTAGAAAAGGCCCATGTTGGCCAGCCATGGTGGCTCACACCTACAATCCTAGCACTTTGGGAGGTGAAGGCAGAAAGATCACTTTAGGTCAGGAGTTCGAACCAACACGGTGAAACTCCATCTCTACTAAAAACAGAAAAATTAGCCAGGTGTGGTGGCAGGCACCTGTAGTCCAAGCTACTCTGGAGGCTGAGGCAGGAGAATTGCTTGAACCTGGGAGGTGGAGGTTGCAGTAAGCCAAGATCGCACCACGGCACTCCAGCCTGGGCAACAGGGCGAGATCCTGTCTCAAAAAATGAAAAGGCTCACATCCATTTGTCAGGTTTACCTGCCCACAACAGGTGGCAGCCTCCAGACTCCTTCCCCCTCACTTGAGGGACTGGATAAAGTGGCAGGGTGGCCTGGCTGGGGAGGCCTTTTAGTGACCCCCAGAAAGTCTGCTCCTCGGTAGGCCCACCTTTCCCTTCAAGCTTATCCCCTCTACAGGTCTGTGCCTGCTACAGCCACCCCGCCTGGCTGACTTTGTCAACTCCAAATGTAAATATATGGGTGTCTGCAATGGGACTCCTCTGCTCTGAACCTTCCTAGCATGTGGACATAGAAGGGCCCAGAATAGAGTCAGCATTCAATAAACATTCGTTGGCTCTTTGCACAAATGAATGTGAGTCTCAAACATCAGAGGCCAAGATTTTACTTCGTTTGTATCTGTTCTGTATTTAACAGGTATTCAGGAAAAAGTTCATCAGGCAACATCTTAATTAAATCATAATAGTTTATCATTTAAAATATCTACTGTGTACCATGTACTTGACAGACATTCTGGAAATAATCATGAAACAATAGTGAGATGTTCTTATCCCCGTTTCACAGCTGATGAAACTGAAGCACAGGAGGTTTGGTAACAATGCCAGGTCATTTGATTATTTAATGGGGCTGGAACTTTATCTCCAGATTAACTGCAAAGGCCAGAGCCATCAATGTAACCAGCTGTCATTATACTTGCCTGTCCTTCCCCACCCACCAATGCCTTTCCAAAGAAAGGGTTTAGGACAACTCACTGAACAATGAGTCCTCAGGATCTTTCTCTAGAAAAATCTAGAGAAGTGTTCTATTTAGAAACTTTCCCTATGTTTTTGTTCAATCTTTTAGTCTCGGGGGTACGTGTGCAGGCCTGTTTTGTTACATGAGTAAGTTGTATGTTGCTGAGGCTTGGTGTACAAATGATTCCATTTCCCAGGTATGGGGCCTGATAGGAAGTTTTTCACCCTTGCCCCCTCTCATCCTTCCCCATCCAGTAGTTCCGTGTGTCAGTTATTCCCATCTTTATATCCATGTGTGCTCAACATCTAACTCCCACTTATGAGAACATGGGGTATTTGGTTTTCTGTTCCTACATTAATTTGCTTAGGATAATTTAAATATCAGAAATTGTTAGACTTTATCCAGACTCGCATTGGGGAAATAAAGTCATCAAAGAATGAAGTAAATCCAGTTTGATCAAAGAGCAGAGCAATGATTAAAATCACCGTGGGATGTCTATTATTAATCCAGTTCTAAGGCAATTCTGGAAGAAAAATCCCATTGAGTGTTAAGTGATCGTATCATTACAACAGGCCTCTCTTCTCAAATAGATTTATTTAAGGAGCAAAATACTCTCCCAGATTTATAAACTCTGGGGGTGTTTGGTTAAAAAATAAAATCATGCTACTTATTTATTACCAAATCAGGGTACTTTTAATCATATAATACATAAGGAGCTGTTGTAGAAAACAGGTTAATGTTTTCAGAATGTATCATTTCTATGTTTGGGGAAAAAGGGACTGTTCATATCCAGGAAGACAGACATGAATGAGATGCTGCTCAAATGTGTTCTTCAAAGTCAGACTTTCTTCTGAAAGGGGCAAAGTTTCCCTTTCCCTTCAAGCTCACTGAAATGCCAGCTTCCATGTTGGTGGAAAGCTTGAGGGACTGGATGAGGTTTATTTTTATGCTTGTTTGTGAAAAGGAGATTTCGTCAGAAAGGGCCTAAAAATAAAGGCCAAATCTCCATCAATAGGGCAGCTACCCATCTGCACATGCCCAGGGGCCTGCATGTCTCTGAAGCCCCATTTAGGTCAGTATCTTCATTCTGGCTGCTGTTGGAATCATCAGAAGGGCTTTCAGAACTCCCAGAGCCCACTTCACAATCCAGTGCAATTACATGAGCAACTCTGGGAAGGACCCAGTTGTGAATATTTTTTTAAAGCTCCCTGGGCAATTTCCATGGGTAACCCAGGTTAAGACCACAGCCACTTCAATTGTCTCCTGATGGCCAAGTTGCACCAAGATGTTGAGCCATCAAAACTCAACAGCAATGCTCACTTCAGCAACATGTATACTAAAACTGAAATGATACAGAGAAGATTCACATGGTCCCTGTGCAAGGATGACATACAAATTCATGAAGCATTCCATATTTGTAAATTTTGTGCCATGCATTAAAAATAACAAAAACAGGCTGTGCACAGTGGCTCATGACTGTAATCCCAGCACCTTAGGAGGCCGAGATGGGTGGATTACTTGAGGTCAGGAGTTTGAGACCAGTCTGAGCAACGTGGTGAAATCCTGTCTCTACTAAAAAACACAAAATCAGCTGGTTGTGGTGTTGGTTGCATGCCTCTAATCCCAGCTATTTGGTAGGCTGAGGCAGGAGATTCATTTCAACCCAGGAGACAGAGATTGCAGTGAG
Organism: Saimiri boliviensis; assembly: GCF_048565385.1. NCBI lineage: Eukaryota > Metazoa > Chordata > Mammalia > Primates > Cebidae > Saimiri > Saimiri boliviensis. The sequence continues at coordinate 72,986,408 of NC_133463.1, forward strand.
CTGAGAGCATGCCATCACACTCCAGCCTTGGCAATAAGAGCGAGAGCGAGAGCGAGAGAGAGAGAGAGAGAGAGAGACAGGGGTGGGGGGGAGGGAGGGAGGGAGAAAGGGAAGGAGGGAGGGAGGGAGGGAGGAAGGAAGGAATCAACAACAACAGCAACAGCAACTCAACAGCAGCAGCCAGCATCACGTAGCCCGGGAGGTGGCAGGCGGCTTCCCTGGCTCTCCCCACAACTATATGAATCCCGCCTCCATTACAATTCTCATTATGAGACCAAAGACATGCACAGAGTGCTGAATATTTCTGCACCTCCACTTCATCATCTGTAAAACAGAGATAAAGTTTTCTTTGGGAGTCATTGTGAAAATAACATAAGGTGATGTATAGAAGGAACTTAGCATCTGGCTGGCATGTAATGATTGTCAGGTAGTTGTTATTTCTAGAATCTCAGTATTCCATCCTGAGTTAAGAGGTGAAGAGCGAACAGTGCTTAGTGGCCTGGGAGGAGTTACCTATAATTTCTCTTTTCCCTTGCTTGCCACCAATAACCTGTGCCTCAGGGTTTGGGTGGGGTGCAAGAAAACTTAGAAACCTCAGTCTAGTTACAGAGCGGCCTTTAAAGACTGCCCCCCAGGGCAGGGGACAGTGTCTCAGGGTGGTAGAGAAGGAGCAGCTGCGTCCGGGGATGTGTCCTGGTTCCTGGACATCTTAGGAATGATCAGTCCCCTAGGGGAGGCCATCTGACTATGGATTCAGGGGTTTCCTAGACCTGAGGGGCTATGAGGAAGCCCCTTCTGTCTTCCTGACCTTCTGTGTGCAGTCACTATGAGTTCAGTTAAGCACCTTGAGCAACAGGAAGAAGAGATGCTGTGACCCAGCTTCCTTTTTTCTGAGAAGCAGAGAGTCTGAATCATAGAAGTACAGTGATTCAGATTTTGAGATAAGAAAGAACACATCAAAACAGTAATCGTCAGTTTTCACAGAAATACATATTTTACCTCCAACTACTGGCTAACAAATCATAGGCCGCTGTGAAGCTTGTTTTATTGGCAAAGGATCAATTCAGCATCTCTGACATGATGACAGGCACTGGGCATGCAGTATCGCATCACGGTAGCTGAGGCTTGTGAACTAGAAATAAACTAGCCAAGGTCATTCTGCTGGTAAATGCTGGATTCCAGAGACTAGAGTTTTCCGTAGCTCTCCACCTTGAACACACATCAGAATCCCCAGGGGTCTTGTTGAAACAGATTGCTGGCCCCACCTCCAGAGTGTCTGAGTCAGCATGCCTAGCATGCTACCTGAGAATCTGCATTCCTAACAAGTTCCCAGGTGATGCTGATGCTACCAAAGTGAAGACCACAGTTTGAAAACATCTGCTTTATAGCAGCAGCATCAATTACTAAGGCTCAGCCATGAAGTAAAAGGGAGGGGAAGTCCTTAAAAATACCTCTTAGAGAGGTGGTTAAGTTTTCCCCACTCACCCTCCTTACCCAACACAAACACACACACACACACACACACACACACACACACTGCTGACACCGTGATTTGTATTCTTCAGAGATACCAGAAACTTTCTGCTTTGTTGAGATTCAGTCGCACTCTGCATAATGACTGAGATCAGTGGACTAACATTTCACCAGCCTCCCTTAGTAGATTCCATGAGCGCCTTTTCTTGGGCCAGGTAAGGAAAAGTCCAAGAAAGACAGAACTGTCCACACAATGCAACCAGTGCACCCTCAGCCACTTCAGAAGACCTTGGCAATCAGGGAAGCCTGATTGCAATTTGTGGCTATTAACATAAGCTGGGCCTCTCGCGACCTCAGACAGCCTTTTTTGGTGATGTTTGTCTGGTTTCCTAGCAACCTGAACATTAAGGAACAGAGGTGTAAACAAACCTGCTGGATGTCCACTGGCCAGGTGTTGGGAGAAATTTCTGCAGAGAAAGGGTCTCAGCTGCCAGCTCAAGTAAGCTCTGTGATCCCATTCACAGGGTATACATAAAACCACAGGCAAATTCCTGTGTGCCTCCACAAATATTAAAGCCATGCAAAAGCACAATTGCAAAGGATATGGTGTAACTGTGAGCTGCTGGCAGAAACTTCAGCTCAGTATGCAATAATCTGAAATAAAATTTGTGTTTTAAAGCTGATGGCTTTGAGAAATATATGACGTGCCATTGTTAGAAGTCACTATTGTGAAGTCATTGCCATTTGCCCAATGGCATGAAACAGACCAAACTGGCAGCAAATGCTGCGCCAGTGAGATGTCTAGTCTAGAAAGACCATGTTGGAAGGGTGGCTGTTTGGAAAGGGATTGACAGTGTGAGCTTAATAGCCAACCAGGCATTCAAACCCAAGCTCTGCCATTTATCAGATGAGTGATCTTGGGTGGAATTAGGTGATATTCGTCACCTAATGAATGTCACCTAGTTTCCACGTCCTGACCAGCAGCAGATCCTCTTGGCTCTACCGCAAGATACGCTAAATCTGTCCAGGTGTGTCATTGCTACGCACCCCATCCAAGCCATCATCTCTAGTCTGGATCACTGCAATAACCTGCTAACCAGTTTCCTTGCTTCCATAGTACCCACTCAACAGTTCATTCTCCACTTAGCAGCCAGAGATCATTTTCTTTCATTGTGATAAAATACAAATAGTGAAAATTTTACCATCTTAACCATTTTTAGGTGTACAGTTCGGTAATGGTAAGTATATTCATATTGCTGTGCAAGCAATCTTCAGAACTTTTTTGTGTGTGACAGAGTCTGTCACCCAAGCTGGAGTGCAGTGGCGTGATCTCTGTTCACTGCAACCTCCATCTCCCAGGTTCAAGCAATTCTCTTGCCTCAGCCTCCTGAGTAGCTGGGACAGGTGCGAGGCACCAAGCCTGGCTAATTTTTGTATTTTGAGTAGAGATGAGGTTTCACTGTGTTGGCCAGGCTGGTCTCGAGCTCTTTACCTCATGGTCCACCTGCCTCAGCCTCCCAAAGTGCTGGAATTGCAGGCGCAAGACACTGTGCACAGCCAGAACTTTTTCGTCTTGCAAAACTGAAACCCTGTCTCCACTCAACAACTCCTGATTTCTCTATTCCCCCAGTCCCTAGAAGGTACTGTTCCATTTTCTATTTCAAAGCTGAGTACTCCAGGTCCCTCATATAAGTGTAATCACAGTGTTTATCCTTAGTTCATATAGCACAGTGTACTCACCTATGTTGTACAGTGTGTCAGAATTTCCTTCCTTTTTAAGATTGAATAACTGCCCATTGTATGCATATCACATTCTGTTTATTCATTCATCCACTGATGGAAATTCAGGCGATGTCTGCCTTTTGGCTATTGTGAATAATGCCACTATGAATATTGGTAGACAAACATCTCTCTGAGGCCTTGCTTTCAATGCTTTTGGATATGCTGGATCATATATAAATTCTATTTTTAAATTTTTGAGGAACAGCCATACTGGTTTATTTTTTTCTTTTTTTGACATGGAGTTTACTCTTGCACCCAGGCTGGAGTGAAGTGGTGCGATCTCGGTTCACTGCAACCTCCGCCCCCAGGTTCAAGCAATTCTCCTGTCTCAACCTCCCAAGTATCTGGAATTATAGGCGCCCACCACCACACATGGCTAATTTTGTATTTTTAGTAGAGACAGGGTTTGGCCTTGTTGGCCAGGCTGGTCTCAAACTCCTGATCTCAGGTGATCCACCTGCCTCAGTCTCCCAAAGTGCTAGTATCACAGGTGTGAGCCACTGTGCCCGGTACAATAGTGTTTTCCACAGCAGCTGCAGCATTTTACATCCCCACCAACAGCGCAGAGTGAACTTTTATAGAAAGACCTCAGCACTGTTGACATTTGGGTTCAATAAGTGTTTGCTGTTTAGTAGCATCACTGTCCTCTACCCACTGGATTCCGGTAGCACCTTCCCCCTTCCTAATTGTGACAGCAGAAAATGCCTCCAGGCATTGCCAAATGTCCCCTGGGGGCAAAAATCGCCCCTGGTTGAGAACCACTGAATTAGAGCCTCGTTCTGTGCCCAGGGTGGAGTGCAGTGGCGCGGGTGGAGGGAGGAGGGTGTGCTGCTACTGACAGTAAGTCCCTGAATAGGTGAGGTGGGATGGATGTTAAGTCCACCACAGAGCCAGGGAAGAAGCATCCCCCCAACTAAGAATCCTGGAAAACAGGGGTAAGGGAGGGGAATGGTAGTATGGTGGGGTGTGAGGAAGGTATGGGGTCGTGGCGGCAGCAGTCAGCTCTCAGGGAGTAACCAACTGGGGCAAAGGCTGAAGAGAGAGGTCAAAAACATAAGCAGAGTGGGGCAATAGGTTTCGTCATGTGGACATCCTTGGAAACTTTGATAAGCACTCTAGTGAACGCCTGACTGAAAAGGGTTCAAATGAGACTAGAAAGAGAAGAATTAGAGGCAGTTAAACACATTTTGAAGGACTTTTGCTATAGATCTAGAAAATCATTATTTGGAGTAAAAGGTCTCTATAAACACTTAGAACAGGGATTGTCTTGCAAGTGCTGGCACATGTCAGCCACTGCTGATTATCTACATCCCCACCTGATCCTCATCACATTCCTGAGAGGCGCAGAGGTCCAGTTTTATCAGAACTTGCCCTGAGAACGCTGAAGCAGATGAATACAGTGACTTTACTCCAGGTGTCCCCCACAGCCCACTGGATTATGAGATAAACAGATCAGGAAAGAGTAGAGCTGAAGCTAGGTCTCCTGGTCAGAAGATCAACTATTTCCCTAATAGACTAGGTGAAAGTGCTTAGCAACCTTTCAACCAGGCGTCCCCAGACTTTTTACACAGGGGGCCAGTTCACTGTCCCTCAGACCGTTGGAGGGCCACCACATACTGTGCTCCTCTCACTGACCACCAGTGAAAGAGGTGCCCCTTCCTGAAGTGCGGCGGGGGGTGGGCGTCAGATAAATGGCCTCAGGAGGCCACATGCGGCCCGCGGGCAGTAGTTTGGGGACGCCTGCTTTCAACTGATTTTTGCTATTAAATATGTGAATTACAAATCAAGGCAATGCAATTCTTTGAGTCTTCAAAGAGTCATCAATGTCATTACTAGATACGTTTATTTGATCTTCATTTTAAAAAATATGTAAATAGCACCGCCTACTAGAGGGCAGAAACTGTCCTTCGTGTTATGTTTCTGAGCTTCTCTGAAGTGGAAATCAACAGTCCTAAGGACCGAGCTTTCCTCTCACAGAATCACCAGCATTTCCAGACTATGACTTTGGGCTCTAGAAAGCCACCACAGTCAGCAGACTCTAGAGAAAGAGGTTAATTAGTAATCATTCTTGAGTTTGTTTAGACACATGAAAAGGCATCCTTTGGGGACAGGGCTGAAATCCTCAGTTCAGCCATCCCTCACTGTCAAAGAGGCAGAATGTAATCAATTGCCTGGGATTGAAAAGCTTGAACATCCGAGTGCAATCCATCTCCTTGAACTTTATTTCCAATGTTGTCTTCCAACCTCTTGAGTAATCCAATTTTTCTGGCCAAGAAAATTTAATATAGAATCAGAGAAGAGGCACCAATTAATCTCCCTCCCACCACCACTACCACCCAGTGCTGTCTGGAGGCAGAGATATACTTAAACTCTTTCAAATACAATCCTCCCTGAGGGAGTTTAGGGAGCTGTAGAGCTCCCTACATAGCTTCCTGGGGATCCATATCTACCTGAGTCCCTTCTCTAACACAGAAGTGAACAGCCAGAGGCAAGGATGGGCTGCCTGGCTATTAGCTAAGCTGAGATTTCAACCCCAGGCCCTGCTTTCCAAGTTTTTCTGCCTGTACCACAGCCCAGTGGTTACATGCACAGGCCATGGAGTGAGCCAGACTACAGCCAAGTCCTGGAGCTGACACCTGCTTTCGGTTTGCCTCTGGGTCCTGGATTTCAATTAAGACCCACCCAAGGGCTGGCATGATGGCTCATGACTGTAATCCCAGCACTTTGGGAGGCCAAGGAGGGCGGATCACGAGGTCAAGTGATCAAGATCATCCTGGCCAACATGGTGAAACCCTATCTCTACTAAAAATATAAAAATTAACTGGGCATGGTGGTGCGCACCTGTAGTCCCAGCTACTTAGGAGGCTGAGTCAGGAGGATTGCTTGGACCCAGGAGGCAGAGGTTGCAGTGAGCCGAGATCGAGCCACTGCACTCCAGCCTGGTGCCTGGCGACAGAGTGAGACTCTGTCTCAAAAGAAAAAGAAAAAGATCCACCCAAAAGTGTACAGATTGAAGAAGGCAATGTGTGCTGCATAAACTTCTAGAAGAGTTCCGGCACTTAAGAAATCAATGTAATAATTATTCATTACTATTGTTGCTTTCACACATGTGAGAACCAGATAGAAGCAGGAAGATTACAACAAACTCAGTTTAACATTTATCTCCAACTAACCATGTCACCTCAATTTAACTCTCTATACCACTAAAGATGGTGCATACTGTATTCAGATACTACCGTGTGTGCTGCCTCTGGAACTGCTGCTGCCTTAGAACCACAGCCTTCTGGGACCAGCAGCCTCACAATCTCAGTGTTTTTCCATCTGTTCAGTTAGTCTGATGACCCCAAGGTGGAAATATTCTGCCTTGCTGTAATTTTTGCAAATTCCTCAGACTCCTGTCCTACCACATTCTTCAGACAGGTTTGACTTAGACCCAAGACCCCAGGCAGGAGATTGAGATGTTGTATTTTCTGAAGAGCCTCAGACGCGTGTCTGGTTAGATCTGTCTGGCATGTTGCGTCTGACTTCAGGCAGCTGTTAGCTCCTCCCTTAGAGCACAAGCTTCCTTTCCCGTACTATATTTCTGGTGGTCTATGTTATGGGCTGAATTAAATCTTCCCCAAATTCATATGCTCAAGCCCTAATCCCCAGTCAAAATGTGACTGTATTTGGAGATCAGGTTCTTAAAGAAGCAATTAAGTTAAAATGAGGCCCTAATTCCATTTGACTGGTGTCCTTATGAGAATAGAAAATTTGGACACGGAGAGATACCAGGGATTCATGTGCCCAGAGACCATGAGAGAACACAGAGAGATGCTGAGGAGAGAAGCCTCAGGAGATAGCAAGCCTGCCAACATGACTGCTTTCCCAGTCTCCAGAACTATGAGAAAATTAAGTTCTGTGGCTTAAGCCACCTGGTCTGTGATATTCCATCATGGCAGCCCTAACGACTAACTCTATTTATTTTTCCAAACATGCAGACTCATCAGTGACATCAGCTCACAAGTTGAAATAAACCATGCTGACTCATTTTATGGTGGCCTTAGAGGTGCCATCACCAGCCAGCAACGTCTAAGGGCCACTCAACGGTGGCAGGGAGGGAAGAGCCGCATTTTATCTCATTTTTACCCCTATGGATATTTAGTGTTATTATAGTGTATTTATTATTATGAGGCAGAGTCTTGCTCTGTCACTCAGGCTGGAGTGCAGTTGGTTGACAGTTCTTCCGTCTCAAACTAATAAACAGACCTCATGACCTATAGATCAGTCTCTAGGAAGTACTACATGCCCTGTAGCCACCGAGGAAGGTTCTTTCCTCTGACACCCCCCTGATCTCAACCCTTGGCAATACGATCTTGCACTGGCTCATCCATGGAAGGTCTAAGGAACAAGACAATAATTGTTACTAAATCAATCAGTCAATCTGTAGGTACGTAGTGGTTCCTAATGCAAAACAACAATCTGGGGAGAACAAAGTCATTAAGTGGAAAAAATGAAAGGAGCAAGGTTATTAAAATATTATAAGGGGACGCTCAAACATGCACAGAAAGGAGGAACATCAACATCTCAAGTAGCACCTAATCCCTTCTGTTCCCGGAGACAACTGCGTAAGTCAGGTCATTTTCTCCAGACAGTGCAATTACCAACACCCAGAGTGGACACAATCTGATCCAAGGAGCTGCAGTATTTATCTAATATTCACCAGAGGGTTTTTCTTTCCTTATTGGCTTTTACTGTCTTTCTCTTTGAAGGAAAACACTTCACGTAGAAATGCCAGTGAATCAATAATATTTGTAAAGAACATTTTAGTTGCTCAGCATGAGGCAGGGAGGGTGACGAATTGTACAAGACATAGCTTCTGCCAGAGCCACTTTGTACAGCTGTGCAGATCGTGCACTGAATAGCCCTAGCGTGTGCACCTGTCCCCTTCCCTCAAGGTTGCTCAGTGAAATGTGTGGGGTATGGAGTAAACATGTCAACCAACTGTCTTTCCCTGTACACCAAATAGCTGGACATAAAATTACAACCAGAGCTTGCTTGATGAGTAGGGATATCAAGTTGGGGTGTTTGTAGACGGATACATAAAGGATATACCAACCCAAGAATAGGGACAGTGGTGCCCCTGAGGCAGCAGACATACTACAGGATGGTATTTGAAAGGCTCAGCCTGCTCCTGGCACTTCCAGGGTTTTTTTCCCTCTGTTCCCCAGCCTGTCTCTCACTTTTGATTCACATACTCTTTCACCACACTGTAAAGTACAAGTGAATAGATTTCAAAGATTCCTGCTTTGTCCCCTTGGGATTACTCCCAATCATGCCCGAGTACAAGTTCTTGTGGCCCCAAGCCCTCTAGTGCCTCATCCAGATGACTGCTTGGTTTGTTCCTAACTTCCACGTGTGGGTTTTCCCAATTTGATTCCCAAAGAAACTTTTCATCTGAGTTCCAGGGAAACATTAGGCTTGCCACCTAATTCAGTGTGTTTTTCCTGCTTTTTCTTTGTTTTGGTTTGGTTTGGTGTTTGAGATGGAGTCTCACTCTGTTGCCCAGGCTGGAGTGCAGTGGCGTGATCTCAGCTCACCACAAACTTCACCTCCCAGGTTCAAGCGATTCTCCTGCCTCAGCCTCCCGAGTAGCTGGGGTTACAGGCATCTGCCACGAGGCCCGGCTAATTTTTGTATTTTTAGTAGAGACAGGGTTTCACCATGTTGACCAGTCTGGTCTTGAACTCCTAACCTCAAGTAATTCACCTGCCTCAGCTTCCCAAAGTGCTGGGATTATAGGCATGAGCCACCACATGTGGCATTTTTTCCTGCTTTTAAAGAGCTGCTGTGATAAAAGTATGAGACAATGCCTACAACATTCCCACACTCATGCTTGGCACAATTAGATGGTCTATAATATTGGTTTCCTTTTCCATGAGTAATAAAGCATGTTTAGTATCTCTGTGCTATGATCTAAACATCTGTGTCCCCCCTCAGAATTGATACATTGAAACCTAATCCCCAAGGTGGCGCTATTAAGAGGTGAGGCCTTTGGAAGGTGCTAGGTCCTAAGAGCCCCACCCTTGTGAATGGGATGAGTGCCCTTACTAAAGAGGCCTGGGGGAGCCTGCTCATCCCTTCCGCTGTGTGAGGACACAGAAGGTGCCATATGGGAGCAGCGAGCCCTCGCCAGACTTTGAATCTCAGTAGATCTTGGACTTCCCAGCTGCCAGAAGTATAAGCAATAAAATTCTATTGCTTGTAAATTACCCAGTCTAAGGCATTTGTTATGCTTAAGGTTTTTATTCTTGAGGTTTTTCTAGCAGGCCGAATGGACTAAGACACTTTCCATATCCCATAGCATTATCATTGGGAAAGGGGACAGGTGCAGAAGTCCCCAGGAAAACTTCTGTTGAGTAATTGGAGGCATTCAAATCCCATCCCAATCCCAAATCCTAAATAAGAATCAGAGTGTGGCATGTGTGTGTGAGGGAGACCTGGAGGGGCAGATGTGCCTTGGAAGTGGATTCTCAGAGATAGCAGTGTTGACGCCTTGCTGGACTAACCTGTGACCACCCACTGTGATGGAGACAGTGATTTACTCTCCCAGCTGATGCTAAAGCTCTGATCAGATTGCATTCCAACAAAACCTCTAACTCAGAGCTCCAGAGATGCTTGCGAATCCAACAGAAAGTTCTCTTTGATATAAAGCAGGTTCCAAGGTGGTTGGCTATCTTTACCTCCTGCCATGGAGAGCAATAATCAGGCCTTATGTTCACTACCCCGAGATGGAGGAGAGAATGCAAAAAGAAAATAGAATTGTTGGCTTTTACTTTTTTTTTTTTTTGAGACTGAGTTTCACTCTTGTTGCCCAGGAGTGCAATGGCATGATCTCGGCTCACTGCAATCTCCACCTCCCAGGTTCAAGCGATTCTCCTGCCTCACCCTCCCGAGTAGCTGGGACTACAGGCATGCACCACCACACCCAGTTAATTTTTTGTATTTTTAGTAGAGATAGGTTTTCACTATGTTGGCCAGGCTGGTTTTGAACTCTTGACCTCAGGTGATCCACCAGCCTCAGCCTCCCAAAGTGCTGGGATTACAGGCGTGAGCCACTGTGCCTGGCCAGCTTTTACTTTTCAGTGAGAAAGGAAAAGTACGAGGCATTCTGTTGCAGGAATATTTTACTCATATGCATCCAGGGCCCAATGAAGAGACCACCAGCTCCTCCTGCAGCCTCAGAAGGGTGAGTCCATCTCTGTAAACAGGTGAGGCAGCTGGAGATGCACTGGTGCCACCTATTCCATCTGCAGCCCCCAAGCTTGAAAGTGGTCAGCATGAAAAGGAATAACCCTTAACTTTAGGAATGAAAATAGAAAGCTGAAGTCCAAGGACATTTCCAATACTCTCCAAGCAAACACAAAGCTATTTATGGAGCACCTGTTATGTGTTGACACCAAGCTGGCCACTGGGTATGTGTAATCTCATCTGATCTTCAGAATAATGCAAAGGGGTCAGTGGTATTATTACCCCACTTTCCAGAGGGAAGACTGAGGCTGGCAGGGTTAAGCTGCTGATTCACCCAAGACCACTCAGCTAGGAAGTGGCTCAAGCAGGATTTGGACTTGGATCCATCTAATATTCCCATTCTGCTCCATTGTTGGTGCCTGCAGGAAAGGGTCTGTGGCAGTGCAGATTATATAAGGCTTCCAAAACTTCATAACCTCCCTGTGCTTGTTATTTTTGTCTCTCAGCTGTCTGTGTCCCCACTGTGACAAGTTGAGAATAAAAAATCTTCAAACAAGAAGAGTCCATCTGCTTGTCTTTAGAGGCAGCAAGAAAAGAAATCTCTTGATCGGTAAGGCCAGAGTGGGGAAAGGTAGCATCTAAAGGCTGAGGATCTATTCGGAAAGACAGCGAGGGAGAGCCCTGGAGTCAGGCCAGGAGGAACTGCACCCCTCAATGGTAGGGACTCGATGGTAGAAAGACACGTGCTAAAATACATCAGGAAATCTTCATGTAGAGCAAAGAGGATCAAAGGTACACTGAGAATTGAGGGGCCCTGGTCATTTCATGGAAATTAGGGTAACACATATGCATAACAACATTGTTTATTTTCTTTTGTTTTTTTAAGAAATAGGGTGTCGCTCGTCTCACTATATTGCCCAGGCTGGTCTCCAACTCCTGGACTCAAGCAATCTTCCTACCTCAGCCTCCAAAAGTGCTGGGACTACAGGCATGAGCCATTGTGCCCAGCCATGTTGTCCATTTTGAAATAAGTTACTTTCTTTGGATCTGACAATATCTTTTTCTTTTTTCCTTTTTTTTAAATGGAGTTTTGCTCTGCCACTCAGACTGGAGTGTAGTGGTGTGATCTTGACTCACTGCAACCTCCGCTTCCTGGGTTCACGTGATTCTCCTGCCTCAGCCTCCCAACTAGCTGGGGTTACAGGCATGTACCACCATGCCCAGCTAATTTTTTCTTATTTTTAGTAGAGACAGGATTTCGCCGTGTTGGCCAGGCTAGTCTCAAACTCCTGACCTCAAATGATCTGCCTGCTTTGGCCTCCCAAAGTGGGAGCGACTGCGCTTAGCATTTTTTTTTTTTTAAGTCCCCATATTGTTTTGATCCTGGTCACATGTGGTCTGAGGCTGGGCCAAGGGAAGACACACTCAGGCTCCTCTTGATTCTTTGAGTGCTCATCTCCCTGCCCACCTGGTCTCTGATATGACACCATTAAAAGTAATGGCAAAGACTGCAATTACTTTGCACCTGCCTAATAATACATCCATCCTTTGCGATAAGGCAGGCATCCCCAAACTATGACCCGAGGGCCGCATGCGGCCCCCTGAGGCCATTTATCCCACCGCACTTCAGGAAGGGGCACCTCTTTCACTGGTGGTCAGTGAGAGGAGCACAATATGTGGCGGCCCTCCAACGGTCTGAGGGACAGTGAACTGGCCCCCTGTGTAAAAAGTTTGGGGACGCCTGCGATAAGGTATGGCTCATGCCTAATGCTCTTGAATTTGCTTCTTTTTCCTCTTGGCCTATTTTACTACAGGTTAAATATCTCTTATCTGGCCAGGTGCAGTGGCTCACACCTCTAATCCCAGCACTTTGGGAGGTTAAGGTGGGTGGATCACTTGAGCTCACAAGTTCGGGATCAGCCTGGGCAAACACAGTGAAAACGTGTTCTACAATAAAATATAAAAATTAGCTGGGTGTGGTGGTGTGCACCTGAAGTCCCAGCTGCTTGGGAGGCTGAGGTGGGAGGATCACTTGAGCCCGGGAAGCAAAGGTTGCAGTGAGCTGAGATGGTGCCACTGCACTCCAGCCTGGGTGATAGAGCCAGACCTTGTTTCAAAAGCCAAAACAACAACAAAAACTCTCTTATCTACAATTCCAAAATGCAAAAACATCTGAGAAACAATATTTTTTTGTAATTCATTTGGATGCAAAACTTGTCCTGAATTGATGAGTCCGTTTATAGAATTTATCCCACTTATGATGAATATTCATAAGTTTTACTGCAGAAATAATAACGTGTTTGACTTGAGAGTGTTGTCTCAGTTACCTCTGCGGGTGTCGAATACTGCATGAGATATTCTGAATTATGAAACTCATCTGGCCCCATGAGTTTTGCTTAACAAGTTATGGACTTACATTCTAGGAGTACATCCTAAGCTGTACTCATTCATGTACCACCTTCATGACTTTGTCACATCCTTACAACACCTGTATTAATACTCGCTTCGTACATTTTAGTTGAGTCAATTTTTACTTACTTTTCCAAATGAACCTTGTTTAAATGCACGGTGAAATAAATACCTAATTATACATAAAAACGTTTGTCTATATGACATCTCAAAGCATCCTGCTTATCACAGTGAAATGCACCCCACACTTTAAACAGAAGTTGTTTCAAACTGGCACAATGGGTTAGCTCTTAAATAGTTGGAACACCAGCAATAAGGGTGACATCTGTGAGGTGGACTCTTCTTTGAGGTTTTCAGTTATAAATATTCAGCAGTACAATTCCACCAAATGCTGGTTGCATTCCTGCTATGAACACGACACTGCTTAACTACATCAGCTGTGATGTTTTGTTGGAAAACCACAAACAGCCAGTAGACATGGATCTCCACTCAGAGCAGCTTACATATGATAAGTTCTTTCACAGACATTCTTACCCATTTCCCTCCTTCACCAACAGGATAGGTAGTATTAGAATTTAAAACAAAACAAAACAAAAAACAGGCCCACATGGATTGAGAGTTTGACCTAAGATCTCACAAGTTCCAGGTGGAACTGACGGTCCCGGAATTCAGGTCCCTGCTGCTGACCTGGATGTGCCTCTGCTACATTAAGCCCAGTCTTAGCTGCTCAGGGCATTGCTGACGCCACTTTCTGCCCTGGTTTATACGTTAATATTCACAAAAGCTGCTGGGAGCCTGGACTTTCATAAAACCAGCCTGCTTTCAGACTAAAATACCCCACTATGGCCTAGTTACGATCCTTTGCCTATTCTCTATTAAAAAGCTCTGCAGTGGTTGAAGGGGTCTCATAAGGCTTTTAGAGGTTTTGTGAATATTCAAAATGGACCAAGAAGAATTTGCAACTGTCTTAGCATTTTCCACAAAGTTAGAGAAATAGCAGTTAGTGGAAACAAGGTAGGGCCCAGGTCATCTGTTTCAAGGCCACGTATGGCATCATAATTTAGCCTTTTGGTAATCAAGAATTTCCCAATGATCCGAACAAGTTAAGGAAAATCCAACCCCTCTCCAACCCACCTGTACTAGTCCATTCTCACACTGCTATAAAGAAGTGCCTGAGACTGGGTCATTTATAAAGGAAAGACCCTTAATTGATTCACAGTTCTGCATGGCTGCGAAAGCCTCAGGAAACTTACAGTCATGGCAGAAGGGGAAGCAAACATGTCCTTCTTCACACGATGTCAGGAGAAAGAAGCGTAGCGTGAAGGTGGTAAGGCAGGGGCACTGGGCGGGGGATATCCCTTATAAAGCCATCAGATCTTGTGAGAACCCACTGGCTATCACGAGAACAGGATGGCAAAATGGAGAAAACCGCCCACGATTCAATTACCTCCACCTGGTCCCTCCCAGGACACGTGGGGATTATGGGAACTACAATTCAAGATGAGATTTGGGAGAAGACACAGCCAAACCATATTACCACCCTCTCTTTTTACTGGAATTAATCATTAATGTTTTCAGCTTTCCTTTTTCCCTACGTTTGAGGTCATGAAAAGAAAATTATGCTGGGGGTCAGGAATCGTGAGTCTTAAGTTCTGCCTTGATACCACCTAGCTGTGGGCCCAGGCAGGCTCTAAGGAGCTGGCCCACGGTGTAGTATGGAATTCCAGGTGCTGGGGGAAACAGACACATCTTTTCATCCTAGCTCTAGGATGCTCTCATCTCACCTCATCTTATCCTTTGGACAAGTTATTTTAAATTTCTCCGAGTCCCACCTTTCTTACCTATAAAACCTATCTCAATGGTGCTGATAAGGATTAAAGAACAAAACAGATGTAAAACACTGATCTCAGCCGTGGCAAAAAGCAAGAGGTAAATACATAGTAGCTGCTGTCATTACTGCCAATTTAGATAGTCTGAGCCTTCAGACCGGGCTATATGAGTTTATGTAATGAACAGCTCTTAAACTTCAGTGATTATGGATTTATCACCCAGAACAGAATGACTGGGGAAGCATCATGCAGCTGACAGATAAGCTCATCACAATTTAATTTCCAAATACATAAATTTTTCTAGCTTTGAAGGGCTATTCAAAGGGTGCCTTGAGAAAAAATCCACCAGTGTAACTTTAAATACAGCCAGTTCTTGACTAACAGTGGAAAAGGAAGTCAGGAAAAATGGAAATAAACACCATCAATGAATAATTATTATTTTCGTCTGCATCTTTAACTTCCAGGTCAGAACTTAAAAAGTGTCTTTAGCTGATTTGAGTTTCACCCAGTTATCCTCCCTGGTTTTCCCTTTACTGTAGGGAAATAGTCCAGGGTAGGCAGCCAGAGGCAGGCAAGAGAAGACAGGAGATCCTGAGGCTCATGTTTTGTAAGATACAGTCACCTGACCAATGGTATTACAGTAATCTATGTGCCTTTAAAATGTAGATCCTCCAGC
The DNA here is from genome assembly GCF_048565385.1 of Saimiri boliviensis. Lineage (NCBI taxonomy): Eukaryota > Metazoa > Chordata > Mammalia > Primates > Cebidae > Saimiri > Saimiri boliviensis. Next base: position 73,001,807 of record NC_133463.1, read on the forward strand.
CCCAAATAAACGAGGCTATTTGGGGCTGGGGGTTGAAAATGTTTTTGTGGTTGTTTTGTGTGTGTGTGTGTGTGTGTGTGTGTGTGTGTGTGTGTGTGTGTTTTAGATGGAATCTTGCTCTGTTGCCCAGGCTGGAGTGCAATGATGTGATCTCTGCTCACTGCAACCTTCACCTCCCAGGTTCAAGCTATTCTCCTGCCTCAGCCTCCTGAGTAGCTGGGATTACAGGCATCCACCACTATGCCTGGCTAATCTTTGTATTTTTAGTAGAGACCAGGTTTCACCATGTTGGCCAGGTTGATCTCGCACTCCTGACCTCTGGTGATCCTCCCACCTCGGCCTCCCAAAGTGTTGGAATTACAGGCGTGACCCACCACGCCCGGCGGAAAATATGCATTTTTAATAAGCACACTTGATACAACCAAAACTTTGAAAACCACTGATGTTAGGCCACGTTATAAGCCTACAATAAATGCTACATATATGAATCATTTATTTCTCCCTGTCTCTAGTAGAATTTATGGTCTAGGAGGAGTAAAAGACAAGTAAACAAACCATCCTAATAATTATATATCCAAAGAATACAGGTGAAAACATAGTACAGCGGTGTCCCAAGGCAGGGGTGATTAGCCTGCTTGAGGACACAGAGGGCGGGTTGTCAGAAAGATCTTCCCCAAGTGGAAGCTTCACCTCATTTTCCAAGTGGGTCAAGTGGGTGAAGTTTAGCATTTCATGGATGGATGGGGAAATGGAACAGAAGCAGGAAGAATAACGTGAACAAAGCAGAAGCCCATTCGAGGAGCTGCAAAGGTTCTTTACGTGGCTGGAAGGCAGGGAGTGAGGTTTGCAGGGATAGCAGAAACATTTCTTCTCAGCTGTGCAAAATTACAAATTATACTTCTCTTCCTTAAAGAAGGAAAGCGATCTCAAGTTTCTGGCATTAAAAAGCATAAACAAATCTCTAGGCTTTACTCCGACTTGATGATTTTTTCCTTTTCCTGACTTTAAAACTCACTTGCATCCCACACCAACCCAAGCAGATGCTAATATAATCTGCTCCTTGAGCCTGTTCCATCTACTCTGCCTAGTCAGTCTTTTCATTTGTGATTTATGCTCAGATTGTGGTTGAGTTAATTTAGTCAATTAACTTCAGTGAAACCAAAGGTTTATTTTCCATAAAGATTTTCCTTCTTATAAGTTATTGTTATAATGATGTTAGTTATATGCTTATGGATCAACTATTTTAATTGGGTCCATTTCACTTATCTATTGCCATGTAACAAACAGTCCCAAAATTTAATGGCTTAAAACAACCACCTTTGTATTTGCTCACTCTCTGATATCCAGACTGGGCTTAGCTGGATAAGGTTTCTGCTGATCTTGATGGTGGTCACTAATTGGCTGAATTCAGTGTGGGCTGGCTGGGGGCTGGGCTCAGCTGAGTTGCTGAGATGGCAAAGTTTCCTAAGGCCTCTTTATACAGCCCCTCTAGCAAGGTAGTTAGACTTTTTCTTTTTCTTTTTTTTTTTTTTTTTTTTGAGATGGAGTTTTGCTCTCGTTGTCCACGCTGGAGTGCAATGGCGTGATCTTGGCTCACTGCAACCTCCACCTCCCAGGTTCAAACGATTCTCCTGCCTCAGCCTCCCAAGTAGCTGGGGTTATAGACGTGTACCAACATGCCCTGCTAATTTTGTATTTTTAGTAGCGACGGGGTTTCTTCATGTTGTCAGGCTGGTCTCGAACTCCCAACCTCAGGTGATCCACCCACCTAGGCCTCCCAAAGTGCTGGGATTACAGATGTGAGCCACGGCACCTGGGCAATAGACTTTTTATATGGCACCTCAGAGCATCCAAGAGCACCAAAGCAGAAGCTGCCAGTACTTCTTAAGGCTCAGAACTAGGACAGTGTCACTTCTGCTGCATTTGATACATTAAAGCAAGTCGTAATCCCAGGCCAGATTCATGGGAAGCGGATTACACAAGGATATGAATACCAAGAGGCATTGTTTATTGGGGCCACCAGTAAACCTACTGCAACACTTTGCTCCCTGGTTTCTAATGGCTCACAGCCCTCCAACATGCAAAACACTCTCAACTCTCTCCCAAGACCCCTAAGAGTCTTACCCTATTACAGCAGAGTCTCAGGCTCAAGGTTCAAGATCTTGTCATCTAAACCAAGTACAGGTGTAGATGAGACTCCTCGGGTATATTTCTTTTGGATCTGAAGACAAATTGTTTTGTCCTATATACCAGTGAGCCCAGCATAAGGTAATCACAACAGACTCTCATCTAAATGGAGGAGAATGGGAGGAATGGAGGACTTGCCAGTCCACAGCAATTCTGAAGTCCAGCCAGACATATGTCACCAATTCCCCCTGCTCCAGGGACAGTTATCTTCCTAGAGAGTGGTTCTGCACGGTTCCTTACTCTGCTTTCTGACTCTTCCTTCTTTTTCCGTAAGGAGTGGCCAGTATCTGTAGCTGAATAGCTTTCTCACACTGTTTCCTGCCTTTATAAGGAGATAGTCCAGAGGCCTCTTTTCAAGTTGAGGTGTTTCTTTTTTGGGGGATTCATGTGCAGAACGTGCAGGTTTGTTACATAGGTATATATGTGCCAAGGTGGTTTGCTGCACCTATCAACCCATCATCTAGGTTTTAAGCCCCACTTGCATTAGCTATTTGTCCTAATACTCTCCCTCCCCTTGCCCACCCCTACCCCGCCATAGGCCCTGGTGTGTGACGTTCCCCTCCCTGTGTTCATGTGGTCTCATTGTTCAACTCCCACTTATGAGTGAGAAAATATGGTGTTTGGTTTTCCGTTCCTGTGTTAGTTTGCTGAGAATGATGGCTGCCAGCTTCATCCATGTCCCTGCAAAGGTCAATGAACTCATTCTTTTTTATGACTGCATTCTTTTTATGCCCTAGAAGGTCCTGCATGTGTGGTTTTTAAAGGCTGTTTCTTTTAGTACAACTTTTAGTACAACTCTTTGTGTTTCTGCTAGCATAGTTAACCTCAAAACTATTTAGGATTACTGTAAGTCTTATGAAGTTTCATTCCCTTAGATAAGAGCTATACTCATAAATCTCTCTGTGACAGACCTGTCTAAACTTTGGGCTGTCAGAGTGCTATGAGAAGATGTCCTTTAGATTCTTAGAAACACTTTTATCTAGCACTGAGATTCTAGAAGGTTCTACCGCGAATCTTTCTGGAGTCTTAACAAAGGGTCTTATAGCCACACTTGTGACTTGATTTTGACCCACATGTTCCATTTCACTGGTAGCACCTTAGATTTGATATTTCCCCCAAAGCCGTTTGGGAACCTTTTGCAGACTGGAAAAGCTGCAATGAGAGAGAATTTTATTTTCCAACACAGTAAGTCCTGGGTTGGAAAGTTTTCCCGTGTTGACACTTGTATTTTTTTAATCCTCTCTCTATATTTGTGCCTTATCATGCGCAGCTAAAAGAAGATGGTTAGCACTGTCAACGTTCTGTCTGGAAATAGTCTTAGTCAGATCCCCAAGTTCTTTAGACACATTTGCTATCTTTCATAGTCAACATGTTGCCAAACTTTCCACCACTACATGACACAGATGGTCTTTTCCCCAGACTCTAACAAGTGCTCACTGCCCTTTCAGCCTTCACTAACAGTCTCCTGGAGCCTCCTTCAGCTTCTACTCACCACCAAGGCCAAAAGCCATGGCCACAAGCCATGGCCACAAGGTTTGTGTTCTTTTTTTTTTTTTTTTTTTTTTTGAGACAGAGTTTTATTCTGTAGCCAGGCACCAGGCTGGAGTGCAGTGGCGCGATCTCGGCTCATTGCAATCTCCACCTCCTGGGTTCAAGCAATTCTCCTGCCTCAGCCTCCCAAGTAACTGGGACTACAGGCTCATGCCACCACGCCTAGCTAACTTTTGTATTTTTAATAGAGATGGGGTTTCACCATGTTGGCCAGGATGGTCTCGATCTCTTAACCTCATGATCCGCCCACCTCAGCCTCCCAAAGTGCAGCTTTGTGATCTTATTACAGAAGAAACCCACAACCAAGTGCCAACTTCTATTTGGTTAGCTATTGCTGCAAAACAAACTTGTCCTCAAATTTAGTGGCTTAAAATAATAATCATTCCATTTTCTCACAGTTCTGGAATCTGGTTTGGGGCTCAACTGAGTCGTTCTTCTACTGGTCTTTACAGTAGTCACTCTTGCATTTAGCTACAGAAAACCTGGGCCTAGGGTCAAGTATTGTTCTCAGCCAGTTTCACCTCTCCCTCCTTCTCTACTCACCTCTCTCTCTCTCTTTCCTTCTCTCTCTCTTCTTCTCTCTCTCATTCCACGTAATCTCAGGGCCTCTCCTCGTGTGGATTTGCCATGTGATCCCTTCAGTGGCAACCAAACTTCTTACATGGCAGCTTAAGAGTCCCAAGAATACAAAAGAAAAGGTCATTAGGCCTTCTTAAGACTGAGGCCTGCAATGAGCATAGCACCACTTCTGCCGCAATATAAGAAAACCATCCTCCACACAGATTCAAGGAGAAGGAACTACACAAGGGAGCCCTCAAACTCAGAGCTTGCCCTGGAAGGTTGTGCATGTGTGGTTATTAAGATCCTAAAATGGGCTGGGTGAGGTGGCCCACACCTGTAATCCCAGCAGTCTGGGAGACCGAGTCGGGTGGATCACCTGAGGCCAGGAGTTTTGAGACCAACCTGGGCAATGTGGTGAAACCCTGTCTCTACTAAAAATACAAAAATTAGCCTGGTGTGGTGGTGGGTGCCTGAAATCTGAGCTACTCTGGAGGCTGAGGCAGGAAAATCACCCTAACCTGGAAGGCGGAGGCTACGGTGAGCTGAGATCATGCCACTGTTTTCCAGCCTGTGTGACTGAGAAAGACTCCATCTCAAAAATAATCATAATAATAAAATATAAAATACCGAAATAAGTCTCCACACTTATATTTTGTATCCATCTGCATCCCCAACAAAACGATTTTAAATCACTCATATATTACTTTTGAAAGGGGTGACTATCTTTACTCCTGGACCTAGATGTCATTGTTTTCTACCCTTATCTGTAGAAGGGGGCAGTTTCCACTCAGCTACTTCAGTGGGTGGGTTGTGAAACTAAAACGAGATCCTTTGCATGAAGATGCTTTGTGAACTAAGATACATGTTGGGTATCATCAAGACCACTGTCCCTCCTGGTCCGTGGAGGTCCCAGGAGTACTGAAAGGGGCCTGACTGCTCTACACACTCAGAACTTCCCATGGGATTGAGCAATGGAAACTACCATTCAAATTTCATTGCCAGCTTGTAACAGAGTAATTTACTAATGGACAGTCAAAATTTTGAAAGTTCTCTCTCTCTCTCTCTCTGTCTCTCTCTCTGTCTCTCTCTCTGTCTCTCTCTCTGTCTCTCTCTCTCTCTCTCTCTCTCTCTCTGTGTGTGTGTGTGTGTGTGTGTGTGTGTGTGGTGTGATGTGGTATGATGTCTTCCTTCCTTCCTTCATTCCTTCTTTCCTTCCTTCTTTCCTTCCCTTTCTTTCTTTCAACCAAGTCTCACTCTGTTCCCAGGCTGGAGTGCAGTGGCACCATCTCGGCTCACTGCACCATCTCGGCTCACTGCAACCTCCGCCTTCCAGTTCAAGCAATTCTCCTGCCTCAGCTTCCCAAGTAGCTGAGATTACAGGCATATGCCACCATGCCCAGCTAACTTTTGTATTTTTAGCAGAGATGAGGTTTCACTCTATTAGCCAGGATGGTCTCAATCTTTTGACCTTGTGATCTGCCCACCTCAGCCTCCTAAAGTGCTAGGATTACAGGCGTGAGCCACCATACCTGGCCTACTTTTCTTTCTTATAACATCGCCTTCCTTCTGACTTTTCCATCTTTCCTTTTTCATTATCCAGTGCTTCCTTGGAGCCTCGACTACAAGAGTCCCCTTTTTCCAGATTCATCTCAACCTGGTATTCTTTCATCTTTCACCTGCAGCGCCACCTCACCAGCACCTGGGTGTTACCAATTTTGATAAATATTCTTTTTTCTTCAGCTTCAGTATAATTTTGAAAAATTTACTGAAAAAAAATGAACTCTAGAGGGCAGAGAGAAATGGGCTATTCTTAATTACATTGAAATCTATCACTGGAACTGCTGTCTGGGATTAATAAAGACTTACGGAAGACAAGGCATTTAACTATTCCCATAGCAACAAGGGAATCAGGCATTTCTGTATGACCCAATAGATGTTTATGGAAGTACCAACTCCTAAAAATGGATTATAAAGCAAAGAACATAAAATTTAGAGACCAAAGACCTGGGTGTTAAAGAACCATCTTTGTCATTCATTGCGATCTTGTGGTTCTCAGAATTCAAGGTGGTTCTCAGAATTCAAGTTCCTTGCCTAGAAAATGGGGAAGATACCAGTATCTTCACGGTTGTGATGGTCAAATGGGATAATCTGTATGAAATTTGTCAAGCAGAGACCTCTGGATAAATTAGGATCGCTGTTTCTGAACAGATGCTGAGGGTTAGGGGGTGGCAGCACCAAAGGCAGAGGGTCAAGCAGGGTACACACACAGCAGGCCTTTCTGGAACATCAGTGGGTAGGGGGGAAATTCAGAGACAAGACCCATTGCAGGTATGTGAGCCCTGTTGCCTGTTGAATTCAAACAGCACAGAAGAATCCAGCAGGGCCAAACTTCAAGTATTGAAAGAGAAACCTCAGTCTTTTGGCTGTAAGGCTTTATTTAAGAAAAAAAAAGTTGCATGACAGGGAGGACAGACAAGCTGTTCCCATGGTGTAATCAAGGGCTGGGGTCCAAACCTGTGGTCCCAGCAACACGACGTGGCAGGACTTTGGCCTCCATTTTTGTGGAAACACCTCAGTACTTAGCGGTTGGCAAAATCAAAAGTCTGTTGGGAGCTACAGCTGCATAATAAAGCAGAACCTCCATATGCAGCCCATGTCTACAGTTTACTCCGTATTTTAGGTTGGGTGAGCACCAATCCAACTGGAACACCACTTCAGAATTCTACCCTAAGTTGGGTTGATTATCTTAAACTCACAGTGGTAGCTGGTTTCTGTGGAGTTTTTCAGGGGCCAGCCTGTGAGGAACTAGACTTGGTAAGTTAGCCCTTACTTTTTAGTGGAGTAAAAAAGAATGCTACTTTTTCCCACTTGAGTTCTGAACTTTTTGAGAAAATAAATAAGCCAGGTAGGTGAAGATAAAATTAACAGCCTTACCGCTGATATAGGTAGGGGTGGAAATATGGCTGAGGTACGCTGCAACAACAGGCTTCCTAATTTTGCACCCCAGAACTAGGCCAAGCTATCAAATCACAGGAATCTTTTGTAAAGCATGGGTCTCCCTCTCCAAGGACAAAATGCTTTCTAATACAATTATTAATGGTCAATTTCTCTGTAGGGAGGCTGATTGCAAAGGAGACCTAGCAAGTGCCAAGTTTCCCACCTCACTCCCCAACCCAACCACCATAAATAAAATGGTAGATATAGACAACCCAGGGGAGGGGAGAAGTCAGGCCTGGGACTGAGAGAGGCTAAGGTTATGGTGGACAACCCATCAAGAAATGGCACTGGGGTATCAAGTGTCTCATCTTAACCAGTTCTGAGGAAGCCAGCGGACTTTAGTCAGTCCAGTTTCACATGAGAAAGGAGCTGTGTCTGAAGTTTTCCATGAAATGAAAGCCCCTATTTTTACCCCTATGGATGTCTAGTGTTATTGTAATGTATTTATTTATGTATTTATTTATTTTGAGGTAGAGTTTCGCTCTGTCACCCAGGCTGGAGTGCAGTGGTGCAGGCTCAGCTCACTGCAACCTCCTCCTACTGGGTTCAAGCGATTCTCCTGATTCAGCCTTCCAAGTAGCAGGGACCACAGATGTGTACCTGACTACTTTTTTTATACTTTCAGTAGAGACTGGCTTTCGTCATGTTGGCCAGGCTGGTCCCGAACTCCTGGACCAGTGATTTGCCTGCCTCAACCTCCCAAAGTGCTGGAATTACAGGTGTGAGCCACCGCACCCAGCCTGCTTAGTGTTATTAGAATTTAAGATAACAGTTGTCCCAATGACAAAGCCACTTCGAATGGGAAGTTTCATTCAATCTTAAAGCAAATCTAAAATCATAATAATGTGCAATGCTCATTTTTCATATGAGCTAAATGACTTGCCTAGGATAATACAGCTAGTAAGAGAAGACTTAAGACTTAGATTTAAACATTATTTCATTAATACTATAGGAGTTTCATAAGACTAGCAGCTTTTCAAAACACAAGATAATATTGGGAAGATCCAAATCATTGCATTTCAGTATATTTATTTTAGGAGTAGCAGTGGCACAAACAAATTCAAAATTTGTGTTTTGGCTGGGCATGGTGGCTAACACCTGTAATCCCAACACTTTGGGAGGTTGAGGTAGGAGGATCAAGTGAGGCCAGGCTGGGCAACATAGTGAGATTTCATTACTACAAAAAAAAAAAAAAAAAAGCTAGGCACAGTGGTACGGTACATCCCTGTAGTCCCAGCTACTAGAGAGGCTAAGGCAGGACGATCACTTGAGCCCAGGAATTTGAGGTTGCAATGAGCCCTGATCACACTTAACTTCCATCAGAAATGTGTCTGACAGACTGAATATTAAATGCTTAAAATAAGTGACACAATAAATTCTGAAAGATAAAATGCAATATTTTCACTGTTTTTCAGATCAAAACATGCTACAGGCTCCAATTTTTTTTTCCCCAATATCTTACAACCAGACTGAAGGGAGGAGAAACACCCTTAAAAACTTGCTTTTAGGGCTGGGTGCTGTGGCTCACACCTGTAATCCCAGCACTTTGGAAGTTTGTGTTTGTTTGTTTGAAGTGGACTCTTACTCTGTGACCCAGGCTAGACTGCAGTGGCATGACTTCAGCTCACTGCGACTTCTGCCTCCTGGGTTCAAGTGATTCTCCTGCCTCAGCCTCCGGAGCAGCTAGGATTACAGGCACATACCATCATACCCAGCTAATTTTTGTATTTTTAGTAGAGACGGTGTATCACCACATTGGCCAGGCTGCTCTTGAACTCCTGACCTCAAGGGATCCCCTGCCTCGGCCTCCCAAAGTGCTAGGATTACAGGCATAAGCCACTGTGCCTGACCCCAAAAAACACTTGTATCTTTACTACAACAATTTACTGAGCATCTTCTACATGCCAAGGATTTTACCAGGCACTAAGCACATAGAATTTCAATCTTTAAAATGCTATAATATAGGTCACCATTTTATCAATTTTATGGTCCTTATTTTACAAACAGCGGCACTTGAAGAGCTCAAAGAAGTTAATTCTCTTGCATTAAGTTTCCACCTCCAGGAATTGATTAACCTAGACTTGTTTGATCCCAAATGACAAATACTATTAACATAGCTGTGGAAAAGCAAAAGCCTTCAGCTGTGAAATTGCTGTATATTGATATCATCTTGTGTGACTGGCAGCCAGGCTTATCAGCAGCAACCATTCCACTTAGAGCCTGAAGGCACAAAAAGAACCCTGAAGATGGGAGAATAGTTTAAATCTACTCATTTATCTTTAATGAGTTTACAACTCTCCAATCAAGACTTCAGAAGTTCAAATTTGATACTGATCCTAATTTTTAAAACCACATAGAAAAGGAAATAATCTATAATATGGTGTTATGATAAACACCAAAGACACGACAAATGAATTAGAAATAGCTTTTGCATTTCAGGAGCTCAGTGTGGAGGCATGGCACAAATGAAGTAAAACAGAGTGTTCACGGTATTCACAAGGAGCCATGAAATCATGGAGAATTTAATTCATTAATTTAAACTGAACTGATGTCTTGCCCTCTAAGATTGCTAGGTTTCAATTGTACTTTTCCTGAACTGGAATAATTCCATGTTTTCATTTTAAAAGGTTGCATTTACATTAAGTCTTACTGCAGAGTAAAAATTAACTAATATGAATAGTATCAAAATGACTTACTGCCCAATATATTCGATTATTTAAAAAAAAAAAAGCACAACATAATGTATTACTAGACTTGGCAGCAACCTTGTCAACTATGTGAGTCACTCAGAATCCTGGAGCTTGCAGAGTACCCAAAAGACTGCAAAGCTGGCCAGGTGCAGTGGCTCATGCCTGTAATCCCAGCACTTGGGGAGGCCAAGGCAAGCGGATCACTTAGGTGAGGAGTTTGAGACCAGCCTAGTCAACATGGTGAAATCCCATCTCTACTAAAAATACAAAAAATTAATGGGCATGGTGGTGGGACCTGTAATCCTCCTACTGGGGAGGCTGAGGCAGGAGAATCGCTTGAACCCAGGAGGCAGAGGTTGCAGTGATGGCACCACTGCACTCCAGCCTGGGCGACAAGAGCAAGACCCTGTCTCAACAACAAAAAAGACTGCAAATCTCTTTGATACCATAAGAGCCTCAAGAGAAGAAACTGGATCTCATGATTCTGTTGACTCACCTTCCTCATAATTTGGTTCATTGTTGGACACCAAATACAGAAAATATTTGTTCTGAATTGCATTTTGAACTTCTAAATTTTGCAGTGCAAAGAGAAAGTCTGAATCTCAAGTCAGTTAAACCATTTATTAGCTGTCTAAGTGGGAAGAATATGGCAGGAAGATATAATTACAAAACCTGGATGCAGCAAGGATTCAGCTTAGAGCTTTCAACCTGTTTATAAAATATGCCAAATATCAGATGGCATGCAAAGGGTAATGTGTTAATAGCAGACAGGCAAAACATGGGCTGTAATTTCAGGAGGAAAGACTAAACAGAACAGCTCCACAACATACATTATCTCTTGGAATCTAACTGCTTAGAAAGGCCTGAAAATAAATAAGGGAAGTTTATTTTAGGCATCTTCAGCATTGTCCTTCTAAAATCTTTTATTTCATACACTGGGAAATATAAATACTAAAAGCATGGTACCAACCACCAGAATGTTTACTCTGTGAATATAAAAACCCCTAAATTATCCACCCCTCTCTTCAATTGCCTAACAAAATACCACCCCAGAGCTGCAGAATTTGAAGAGAAAAAAGAGCCTAGAATGTGGAATCAAAAGAGCTGTATTTAAATAAAGCTCTAGCTACTTAAGCAGCTTCTCAACTCCTCTCATCTGTTGCCCTTACCTACTTAGCTATAAAAATGTTGTTAAGATATTCTGGGCAGGCGCAGTGGCTCATGACTGTAGTCCCAACACTCTGGGAGGCCAAGGCAGGCAGATCACTTGAGGTCAGAGTTCGAGACCACTCTGGCTAACATGATGAAACCCCATCTCTAATAAAAATACAAAAATTAGGTGGGCATGGTGGTGTGTGCCTGTAATCCCAGCTACTAGGGAGGCTGAGGCAGGAGAATCGCTTGAACCTGGGAGGCAGAGGTTGCAGTGAGCCAAGATCATGCCACTGCCCTCCAGCCTGGGAGACAGAGTAAGACTCCATCAAAAAACAAAACAAAACAAAATAAAATAAAATAAAGATACTCTGATGGCTTATCGATAATTGCCCTTTGCTTTTGCCTGCTTTGGAGATCATTATTTTAAATTCTTTGGAATTTGTCTTTTCTCCTCTACCTCTACAATGATGCATCTTCAACCTTGGGGTTTTTGTTTTTTGTTTTTTGTTTTTGTTTTCTTTTTTGCCCTTATCTTTTACTTATCTTGTCATCCAGGAAAAATTCTACACATTATATTGTACATCTGTGATCATTGCAAAGGGAAGTAAGATCTGATTCCTGCCTTTAAGGAACTTACGATTTAATAGAAGGGATACAGGTATAATAGGCAGAAGTCCCTTCTTGGATATATGTTTTCCAACTATTTTTCCCATTTTGTTGTTTACACTTCCATTTTCATAACAGTATCTTTGGAAAGGCAAACCTTTTTTATTTTGATGATGTCCCTTTTTTTTTTTTTTTTTTTCATTTTAAGAAGTTTTACTTTGCAGATTTAGAATTTGAGATTTTTAATAATGGTAAAAGAAATTCAGTCACACCTAATGATTAACAGAATGTAGTGGTATATTATCTAAATAGAAGTTGTGCTGATGTGCCATAATAAATTGTCCATTAGTAAAAAAAAAAAAAAATGCACTTTAGGGTACAATATTGTATCACAAATTACAGTAGAGATACTTTGCAAGAATTTAATCAAACTGGAGAATTCTGAGTAACTGTTATCTTCTAAATGCAGCACTTAAAAATGTAACAACTTTGCATTCTTTTTCTTAAAAATATCTTTTATAATTCTCGCTTTTTGTGTCCAGTTTAAGAAAAATGTGCCAAGCCAAAGTCACTGAGATTTTCTCCTATGCTTTGCTCAAGAAGTTTTATACTTTACCTCTTGTATTTAGGACTATGATTTTTCTTGAAGTACCTTTTGAACACTGGTGTGAAATAAGGATTGAGGTTCATTTGTTTTTTGTTGTTGCTCTTTGTTTTTGTTGTTATTTGTTTGTTTATATGGATATCCATTTGCTCCAGCACCATTTATTGGTAAGACTATCATTTTACCATCGATTTACCCTGGCACCTTTGTTGAAAATCAATTGATTGGGCATCTGTATGCAGGTCTATTTCTGAACAAATTTTGTTACTTGGTCTATATCTGTTTACCCTTCTTTATATTGTGATTACCGCAGCTTTATAATGGATCTTGAAATCAGATAGTGTAAATCCTCCACGTAGCTCTTTTTTTAGCATTGTTTTGGCTATTCTAGGTTCTTTGCATTTTCATATAAATTTGGTAATTTCTTTTAAAAGCCTGCTAGGATTTTGATTGAGATTGTATTGAATATATATAGCTGAATTATAGAATAAATAAATCTTAACCATGTTGAATCTTTTAATATATAATTACAATATGTCTATTTATTTAGATTTTATTTATCCTAGCAATGTTTACTGGTTTTCAGTGAACAGGTCTCACAAGTCTTTTGGCAGGTTATCCTTAAATATTTCTTACTTTTGATGTTATTTTAAAATTTTCCATTTCTGATTGCTCAATGCTTCTACATAAAAATACAGTTGATTTTGGTATATTGGTCTTATATTCTGCCACCTTGAGAAACATTTATTGGTACTGGTAGCTTTTTGGTAAATTAGGATTTTCTACACAGATAATTGTGTCATCTGAAGAATAAGACAGTTTTATCCCTTCCTTTCTAATCTGGATATTACTCATTTATTTATTTAGCCTTATTACACTGGCTAGAAGTGGTAAGACTATACATCCTTGCCTTGTTCCTGATCTTAGAGAGAAAGCATTTCAGTCTTTCACATTAAGTATGATGCTTGCTTTTAGTTTTCACAGATGCATTTTATTAGGCTGTAAAATTTCCCTTCTAGTTCTAGTTTCTGGAAGTTTCTATCATGTATGGATGTTTATTTTGTTACATTCTGTCAATTTACTTTTTGCATCTATTGAACTGATCATATGGAGGAATGGAGTTCTTAAAACACCAGTGGTCTTCCCTCCTTCCCCTTCCCTTAAGAGTTCTGTCCTTGGCCCTGCTCTCTTGTGCTTTACAAATGAGAAGACCTATATATTATAATAGCTTCAACTAACAGCTGTGTATAAATGACTTCCAAGCATATGTTTCATCCCAAATTCTCAGCTGAACTTCAGACCAATATTCTCAGCTTCTAACTGTATTTTGCCTACTGTTATCCTCCATATATCTCTAGAGAGAGAAATAATAAGAGTGACATAAGAATCTAATGGCTATTCTATTCAATCAACTCACATTGAATTCAATGTTCATCAACTTGAATTTATACCGTTTTTGTGCCATTTAAGATCTTTTAAATCTGAAAGCAGAAAAATGTCTGAAATCAGAGTTTAAAAAAACAAAAACAAAAACAAAAAAAACAACAACAATAACAACAACGAAAACCACCGGGCAGGGTGGCTCATGCCTGTAATCCTAGCACTTTAGGAGGCTGAAGCAGGCGGATCACCAGAGGTCAGGAGTTCAAGACCAGCCTGACCAACATGGTGAAACGCTGTCTCTACTAAAAATACAAAATTAGCTGGGTGTGGTGGTGTAGCTCTGTAATCCCAGCTATTCAGGAGGCTGAGGCAGGAGAATTGCTTGAACCCAGGAGGTGGTGGAGGTTGCAGTAAGCCAAGATCGAGCCATTGCACTTTAGCCTGGGTGACAAGAGTGAAATTCAGTCTCAAAAAGAAAAAAAAGAGTTGTCTCAAGCCCTTTTTATGTTTCTTTTTTAGTTTCCTCCCCTCTGGGTAGAATGTAGATAATATGGCTGATACTGAAGCAGCCATTTTAGATCATGAAGTAACATTGAGAATGAAAATTGTACATGATGAAGCAGAAGGATGAAAAGCTGGGCCTCTGACCAACACTTTCCAGAGCATAGCCCTTATACCAGCCCTGGACAACATGCCACAATAATTTTACGTAGGAGATACATTTCTATCTTAATTCAGTGACTGCCGTTTTGGGGTTTTGTTACTTGCAACTAAGCCTCATATCTATTAGGAAAGTTCAGGACAGCAGTTCACAAAGTGTGTTGGCATGCTCTGCCGACTTATGAATTTTTTAAGGAGTTTGTGAAATCAAAACATTTTCAAAATATGTTAAGACATGATTTATCTTTTTCACTATGGCAACACATTCACCAACGTCACAAAAACCATGGTGGGCAAAAGTACCAGCATCTTTGAAACAGGTACTAGTAATCATTGTATTCTTCATTGCCATGTACCTGTAGGTGAGGGTCTGGGGGAGGGGTGGTTTCATTCAATGTCCTTAATAAAGCAGTAAAAATTAAATCTTTAATCTTAAGTCTTTTTTTTTTTTTTTTGAGATGGAGCCTCACTCTGTTGACCAGACTGGAGTGCAGTGGTGCACCCTCGGCCTACTGCAATCTCCACCTCCTGGGTTCAACCAATTCTCCTTCCTCAGCCTCCCAAATAGCTGGGACCACAGGCATGTGCCACCACACCCAGTTGTATTTTTAGTAAACACAGGGTTTCACCATGTTGACCAGGATGGTCTTGATCTCTTGACCTTGTAATCCACCCACCTTGGCCTCCCAAAGTGTTAGGATTACAGGCGTGAGCCACTGCACCTGGTCTTACTCTTGTCTTTTAAAGTTTCTGTATGAAGAAACGAGAAGTGTACATTAAGTACTTCTGAGGATACCAAAATATGATGGCTGTCTTGAGGAAAAGAACTTGAGGTTGTTTCGAGTTGTGAGAGAAGTGAGGCAATTCAGATGTGCGTATTTGACACACATTTCCTCAAACATGAACAAAATAAACTGACATTTCATGAAAAACTAACAGTATTTGTTGCCAATGATAAATTTTAAGCTTTCAAGTGAAAATTATTTTGGAAAACATGTATCTGCCATCTGAACTTGATGGCCTCTCAGTATTTAAGAGGCGTTTTAAATGAGATTGCTGGTCATATTAAACATGATTTTTAAACATTTTATATGGCAAATTATTAACATTTGGAAGATCTGCAAACTCAGTGAATCAATAGTTTCCATGAGCCAAATGCATGATTTTACAAAATTATTCATGGGAAAAAGTTTCACTCGAAGTGCAAGGTAGACCAACAGATTCTAATGAAATTCAACACAAAATCTCATTTGTACGGCTTCAAATTCTACATTGCAAATAACCTTTTAGATACTACCCCTTGTTCAGTTTTGTTACAGTGTCCAAGAATAAATCCACAGTCTAGGCTATTAAAATATTCCTCCATTTTACAACTTCATACCTGCATGAGGATGAATTTCTTTACTTACTTCAAACAAAACAACATCAAACAGACTGAATGCAGAAACAAGTATGAGAATCCAGCTGTCTTCTGTTAAGCCAGACATTGGAAAGATTTACAAAATTTGTATTAACAATGCTGCTCTTCTCACTAAATTATTTTTGAAAAATAATCCTCATAAAATTGTTGTTAGCATGAAACTGTTTTAGATTAGTAAATATACTTTTTAAAATTTGTCCGTTTTCGTTTCTGATATAGTCAATATAAACCTTCATAAACAAAGCTCTTTAAGAAAAAAACAGAACTACTATCTGATCCAGCAATCCCACTAATGGGTATTTAACCAAAGGGAAAGAAATCATTATATAAAAAAGATACCTATACTTATATGCCTATTGCAGCACTATTCATAATGGCAAAGATAGGGAATTGACTTAGGTGTCAATCCATTGACACTGGATAAAGAAAATGTAGTGGGTGGGTGGCTGGCTGTGTGTATGTGTGTGTGTGTGTGTGTGTGTGTGTGTGTGTGTGAGTGACATCATTTATATATATATTTGAGATACTCTTCGGCCATAAAAGATAATAAAATCATGCCTTTTGAAGCAACATGGATGGAGCTAGAGGCCATTATCTTAAGTGAAACATCTCAGAAACAGAAAGTCAAAAACCGTATGTCCTCATCTGTAAGTGGGAGCTAAATAAGGTGTACATACGGACATAGAGTGTGGAATGATGGACACTGGAGACTCAGAAGCGTGGGATGGTGGGAGGCAGGCATGTAAGGGATAGAAATTACTTAATGAGTACAATGTAGACTAACCAAATAATGGTTACACTAAAAGCCTGGACTTTACCACTATGCAATATATTCATGTAACAAAACTACACTTGTACCCCTTAAATTTATATAAACTTTTTTAAAAGCAAGAACAATAAAACATCCTCGGGACATCAATATTTTTCCAGTGCATTAAGTTCTTGAGTGTTAAGTTCTTAAAATGTCAAAATCTTAAGGCCAAATGTTTAAAATTATTATGATATTGAAAGAATTTGAAATAAAATCACAAAACTGTTCTGTTTATGAAATGTAAGAACAGTAGAAGTATTAAGCCCAGAGTTAGGTAAACAATGTCATGTTAAGAAGAGTGGGGCAGACAGATTCTAAAAACTGTAGATCAATATACTTAGTATTAACCCTCAGGGCAAAAGGTTAGATAACAGATTCAGCAGAAAGTGAAGTAACCATTAGCTCCCAACAGAAGTTTATTTACCAAGTCATGTCAAACTAAGGAGTATTTGTTTCTTTGATAATTGGTAGATAGGGAATGTATACACATATTGTATTTCCCATTAAGCATTTGATTATGTTACAAAACTATCATTAAAGGTAGAGAACTGTCATTGAAGACTGACCAAATCTGCCTGAAGTAAAATGTGATAAACTGCAGAAACAGTGCAGAATGACAATGGAAGTCATATAGAATTGGTTCTTGAACACAGGTTTGAACTGCATACATCCATTTTTTGATAAACATATTGAAAACTTTTTTGGAGATTTGCAACAATTTAAAAAACTTGCAGATGCGCCATGTAGCTTAGAAATATTGAAAACTAAGAAAAAAGTATGTCATGAATGCATAAAACATATGTAGATACTAGTCTATTTTATCATTTACTACCATAAAATATATACAAATCTATTATAAAAACTTAAAATTGGCCAGGCACAGTGGCTCACACCTGTAATCCCAGCACTTTGGAAGGCCAAGACAGGCAGATCACCTGAGGTCAGGAGTTCAAGACCAGCCTGGCCAACATGGTAAAACCCTGTCACTACTAAAAATACAAAAATTAGCTGGGCATGGTGATGCATGCCTGTAATTCCAACTACTTGGGAGGCTGAAGCATGAGAATCACCTGAACCCATGAGGCAGAGGTTGCAATGAACCAAGATTATGCCACTGCACTCCAGCTTGGGTGACATAGCAAGACTCCGTCTCAAAAAAAAAAAAAAAAAAAAAAAAAAAAAGTTAAATTTATCAAAACTTACACATACACAGACTATATATTGGAGCCATTTGCAGTTGAGGCAGACATAAAGATGCATTACTAAATTACAGCTGCATAAGATAAACTATAGGACATTCTGTACTACTACCATAATTTCAGAGCTACCTCCCGTTGCTATTGCTGTGAGCTCAAGTGCTATGAGTATCCATTCAAAATGTACACACGGACATTTAAAATACCATGTGATGTTTATCATATCCACATGAGCAGTTCATCTCTCCAGTAAATTGTGTATCATTGCAATAAGTGATATCTCATGGTTCTCAGTTATTTTTCATCATGTTTAGTACAATCACAAACCTTGCAAGAATACCATGGGACCCATACAAAGTTCCACTAGTGATGCTGGAAGTGCTCCCAAGAAGCAAAGTCATGACATTACAAGACAAAGTTAAATTGCTTGATGTGTACTGGTCTGTGGTTGTAGTTGCCTATCCTTCAAGATAAATGAATCCAGCATAAGTACGACTGTTAAAAAAAAAAAATTAAGAAAATTTAGGAAGCCTTTACTGCAGCTATACCAGCTAACCTTGCACTTTTTGTGATATACCTTTTTATCTCACACTGAAAACGCAGCTTTTATGTGGGTGCCATATTGCCATAAGAAAGATGTACCTAGAGGCTGTAACATGATTTGAGAAAAGGCAAAGTTATTTTATGACAACGTAAAGCAAAAGAAGGTGATGTATCTAAATCTAGAGAATTTAATGCCAGCAAAGGATGGCTTGATAATATTAGAAGTTTGGCTTTAAAAATGTTAACAGAAGCAGCAGCTCCTGTCTACCAACAGGCAGCAGATGAGTTCGCAGATGCCATTAAGAAAATCATTGAGGAGAGAGGATTATCTACCAGAACAGATTCTTAAGGCAGATAAGAGTGCCCTATTCTGGGGGTCGTGGGGAAGCCACAAAGAACATTTATTAGTAAAGAAGAGAAGTGAGCATCAGGATTTAAAGCAGAAAGGGACAGGCTCATGCTACTGGGTTTTTTTTGCAAATGCTATTGGGTTTATGATCAAGACTGTACTTATTTATAAAGTTGTTAACACCCAAGTTTTGAAGGGAAAAGATAAACACCAGCTGCCAGTCTTCTAGCAGTATAACAAGAAGGCCTGGACAAGAACCCTTTTTCTGGATTGGCTTCATTCATGTTCTGTCTTTGAAGTCAGAAAGTACCCTGCCAGAAAGAGACTGCCTTTTAAAGTTCTTTTGATACTGGACAGTGCCCCTGACCACCCACCCAGAACTGCGTGAGTTCAATACTAAAGGCATTGGAGTGATCTATTTGCCTGCAAACAGAATGTCTCTAATTTAGCTTCTCGATCAGGGAGTCCTAAGGACTTTGATGGCCCATTACACACAGTACGCTATGGAAAGAACCATCAGTGCTACACAAGAGAACTTTAACAAAGAGAACATCATCAAAGTCTGGAAGGATTCCACCACTGATGATGCCATCGTTGCTGCAGAAGCCATGAAGCCATCAAGCTCAAAACAACAAATTCCTGTGTGACTTCACAGAATCAAGAAAATCAAGAAAGAGGTTGTAGATATGTCCAAAAAAAAAAAAAAAAAAAAAGTGGAGGGTAAAAGCTTCAAGATCTGAATCCTGGAGTGAATCTAAAGCTAAGCGATTCAAAGCTTAGCTTTTAGAGATAAGTGCCTCCGAATCAGTGCCAGACAATGAGGAAGACATTTGGAGGCAGTGCCAGAAAACAAATCAACATTAGAAAATCTAGTAGAAGTGTTGTGATTATTCAAGACTGATTTTACAACATAGATTCTTCTATCAAACAAGCACTGAAACTAAAGCAAATGGTGGAAGAAGGATTATACACACACACACACACACACAGACACAGAAACATTTTTAGAGAAATGAAAAAAAGCAAAACATCAAAACTTACAGTGCATTTTCCTAGTTATACCTAGTGTGCCTACTTTTCCTGCTTCCCCTTCCACCTCTGCTACCAATAACCAAGACCAACCCTTCCTCTTCCTCCTCCGCCTCAGCCTACTCAACACGAAGACAAGGAGGATGAAGATTTTTATGATGATCCATTTCCACTTAGTGAATAATAAATGCATTTTCTCTTCCTGATTATCTTCCTAACATTTTCTTTCTTCTAGCTTGCTTTAGTATAAGAACACAATATACGATACATATAACATACAAAATATATGTTAATCTACTGTTTATGTTGTCAGACAGGCTTCTAGTCAACTATAGGCTATCAGTAAAGTTTGAGGAAGAGTCAAAAGTTGTATTCAGATTTTCAATTGCACAGGGGGTTGGTGTCCCTAATCCCTGTATTGTTCAAGAGTCAACTATAAATTACTTGCTGATGGAGTATCCACAGACTTTACTGAATTCTAAGGTTGCTTTCCCCATGCTTCTGTGCCATTTCCATCTACTGCTGTCAGTAAACATGAAAGAGTAAGTATTAAGATTTAAGTGTTACTCTTTAGACTTAATCCAGACATTAGTAATATGAAACAAAAAGAAAACATTTTACAATGCATTTCAAAGTGGAACATACTTCATGTATCTGAGATTTTCTTAACACCAACTTTCTAGCACCTAGCCTCATACTTTCTCTTCGCAGAATATCTGTACTGTTTGTACCTTCACTTCTTTCAGGTCTTCACTGAACATCTTCACTTATGACCACTGGTACTTTCTATCCTCTTTATCTTGTTTCATTTATCTGTATAGAACCTATCACCATCTGACATAAATAATATTTAAGTGTGTATCTGTGGGCCAGGTGCAGCGGCTCACACCTGTAATCCCAGCACTTTGGGAGGCCGAAATGGATGGATCACTTGAGGTCAGGAGTTTTGAGACCGGCCTGGCCAACATGGTAAAACCCTGTCTCTACTAAAAAGACAAAAAAATTAGAATGGCACGGCAGCATGCACCTATAATCCCATCTACTCAGGAGGTTAAGGCAGGAAAATCACTTGAACAGGAAGAGGAGGCTGCAGTGAGCCAAGATCATGCCACTACACTCCAGCCTGGGTGACAGCAAGACTCCATCTCAAAAAAAAAAAAAAATGTATATTTGCTTTTCTGTGTTCTCTTCCCCTATCACTATCCCACCAAAGAATAAGCTTCGTGAGGGTACGGATGTTCTGGTTGTTCACTCAGTGCCTTGAATGGTTCCTAGCACATAGTATGCAATAAAGAACATAGGACTTCTAAAATAAATCTTGAGATTACAAGTACAATACTCTTATAGATAAGAAAATGACTCTGTGAATCTGGAAGTAAAAAGGAACCTAGGCAAAGAACAGACATTATAAAGTCCATGCAACTCATGTCCCCACTGCCTAGCAGTTAAGAAAGCAGGCTTCATACTTGAACAAAATAGGATTCCAGTCCACTTATTCATAGTGCTATCATTGGCAAACTAACCTCTTCATGCCTCAATTTAGCTACTAGAAAATAGAGATGATAATGATAATGGCCCCAACTTAATGTTGTCATTAAGGTGATTAAATGCAATAATGCATGTAATTACTAGTGAATAAAGCAACAAATAAGTGTTTAATAAAAGGGAGCTATTATTATTACTACTGCCACAACTACTATCATCATCATCATCATCATCATCATCATCATCATCATCATCATTATCATCTCAGTCAGGATCCAAAGCTAATTTCATCTTCATCATCATCATCATCATCATCATCATCTCAGTCAAGATCCAAAGCCAATTTCATCATCATATCATCATCATCATCATCATCATCATCATCATCATCATCATCTCAGTCAGGATCCAAAGCCAATTTCATCATCATCATAACATCATCATCATCTCAGTCAGGATCCAAAGCTAATTTTTTAGTATTTCCCAAATAATTTATGGTAAGATAGGCTATCTAGTTTCTAAGTCCAAACAACTGAGAAAAAAAGCAGATTAGAGAGATAAAACAGTCGCCAGAAGAGCAGAAAAAAACAATGGAAAACTATAAAAACTAGATTCTTAAGGTACTCATTACCACACAATAATAATGTACATAAAGATAATGCTTAGCCACTAAGTAAAAGATACTATATTTAATATACTGTCTTAAGATGGTGAGAAATATGATTCTAAAATTAGAAAGATTTACTTTGAAATGGCTCATACAAACTTTTGGTATAAAAAACTTCCATTACCTTCAAAATTTATGTTCTAGAGAAAAGAATAAAGTAAATGAGACATTATTACATAAACAGCTTGGATATCTCTGCTGTAAATACCCATCAGTGTGACTTATGCTACTCTATCTGAAGCTTTTCTATGGGATCACTCATCACTTATACTCTGCAATGTTGTATCTCAAGTGCAGATTCCAGGGAGGCGGTAAATTGTTGTCACTGTCTCAGTGACATTGCTGCCACCTTGTAACAAATCTGTATTCATTAATCCTGTTTGCTACAGTAACAGAATATACCAAGGCCCTCTGAGATTAGTAAGAAATCAAATTTCAAAATCAAAACCACATTTCAAACTTCTTAAAAGATACTTTTTTGTTCAATTCCTTTGTAAAAACATTGGTCACCATTTAACATACATGGCAACAAAATGCACCCAATTTACATGCATCAACAAGTTAATAAATCGTAATACACGGACAACATAAATTTCAAACAAACAGTACTAAAGTAGCTCATGTTGCATTTAACGATAGTTCTTGTGCTCCTAATAGAGAAGTAGTTAATATGAGAAACAAACAGTTCCAGTTTAAACCTGAATTAAAGTTCTTTGTAGAAAATAACATGAAGCAATGATCATATGAAGTCATTATCTTAAAAAGAACCATTCTTCAGAAATCACTCTTGTGCAAAGCACCATGCTAGCATAGACTATGATTTTAAAAAACACATACCTTCAGTTAGAGACCAATGGTCTCCATTTTTTGAAATTTAATTACCTGATTCAAATTTTTATTATGCCCATAAATTAAAATCATCTTTCAATGTGAAGGCTATATATTTTGACACCTTAAGTAATTCGGCAGATGTTCATTAAAGCAAATATTCCTTAGGACTGATATGGGATTTAATTAATAAGAAGTTAAGCACCACATACATTTTTGGAAAACAGAATGGACTGCCATCAATATACAAGTTAGGGACAAAAGAAAGCACCTACAGTTTACCTCCCCACCGCCCAAAATATAGGTACTCTAATCCTACGAATCTGAAATTTTACAAAGGATTTTTTGTCTGGTTATCTGTGTGT
Organism: Saimiri boliviensis; assembly: GCF_048565385.1. Lineage (NCBI taxonomy): Eukaryota > Metazoa > Chordata > Mammalia > Primates > Cebidae > Saimiri > Saimiri boliviensis. The sequence continues at coordinate 73,024,894 of NC_133463.1, forward strand.
GGTATTACATGGAAGATACAAAACAAAACTCTATTTAAGATCACAAGTTCTAGAATTATGATTTGATTCAATAAGAATGTTATATTATTTGTGCATGTTATATACTTTTTAGATTATATGCTATATTTTTATGCTTTCTCCCCTCAAAGTCTATGATTAAAGGATAGCACTTATTCATTCTGAAGTGCATGAGAAAATTTACGACAAATTGCCTCATGAAAGAAAAAAATCCTCTTAAGAGTTCAAAGTAATTATGTATAAATAAAACCTCAAAATAAAATTGCTGTAAATCCTCTGCATCTATTTAACAACACAAATAACTTAAATAGCCAAAACATTATTTTAAGTTTCTCTCCTCCATGACGTATTTACACTGAAGTAAGAATAATTTTTTAGCATGTGTAACAGATCACACGCTAAAAAGTTTAAGGGTTCAGAAAACTAAAATTTATAATTCTTACATGGTTATTTAAGTCAGATATACAAAACTATAAAATAAGTAATTTCAACCTAAAATATTCTTTAAATACCACAAAAGAAGAAAAAAGAAAAACAGGGAGGAAGGATTTCCTTTCATGTAATTTTTGAGTAGACTAGCAAAAAAGCAAAATATTAAATACCTAATTTTCACTTCAAAAGAAATTATTCATAAATAAAATTCACTAAGTAAGATATAATGAGATTAGGAGTATGAGTACAGAATATTCAGATTCATTCCATTCAGATGAGATGATGACATATTTGGAGAAAAAAAAGAAACCTTCCCAAATAATGTAATTTGTATCTCATTAACCTTCCAAACATCATTTCAACTTCACCATTTATACCATAAACCTTCTTGACAGTTCCTATTTTCAACATTTTCTTTTTAAAAAAAACTTTAGCCTCTTAATTTTCAAGCATCATATTGAATCCCTTAGTTCAATCTAATTCCACAATCCCCATTTCAAAGACTCTAAAATAATCATTTTCTTCCCCTCAAAAGCCAGAACTCAACATGTAATTATTCAAAACTAGGAAACTAAAGGTTAAAAAAAATCAATTAAAAATAGTACACTTGTTAGTATAAACGGTTATATGTAGCAGGGAGACCACATAATTGCTCTTTCTTCTTAACCTCTGGCTCTTAAAATAGTAAAGTCAGAAAATTAAAATAAGTGATATATGCTTAAAATACTTAAAATCTGTATCCATATCCATTTTCAACACATGTGAGAGTTAAGAAAATGACTGAAATTATATGATTATAAATGTTTACTGCATAACAGTACAAAATTGATGTTGCCAAAAAGAGGGTAAAAAAAATCTTTAACTGATACTAAACATCTTAAGTAATTTGGAAAATTTTCAAGATTGAAATTTAACTACCAGGGAACAACAACCAAAAATGCTTTCATGCATGTACATATGTTAAGTAACAAATAAGCAAACCCCAAGTCAATACAGTACATCAATGACTGATACTTAAATAACATTATGAATATAAAAAGAAAAGATAAAATGTTGACTGCTATCGATGAAAAAGCATTTCAACAATTTACACAAAATGATACTGAATGGTTTTTTTAAAAAGATGTCCTAAGAAGGTCAAGCCACAATAAGTTAGTGTTTTCCATAATACATGCTAAATTATTTGATCCCAAATCTATACTGTTACTGTCTTAATTCCTAAATGTTGTGACAGCATATTTAATAACTGAGGTACATTAGTTTACATCTTTTTATAGGTATTCTAAGAGGATTAACTTTTTGTTTCCAGTTTTTCATCTTCTTCACCTCCTCCAAAGAAAATCAAAGGAAACATTCCTAGAATGCAGCCAATAGTCACCCCAACAGCTTTGCCCTAAGGAAAGAAGAGAGAACATTTTTGAAAAGTTACTTTATCTCTGATAACAAGAAGGCAGGAAAAAAATCTCACCAGCTATTCTCAATATATTTGGATTTGCTACCATTCATATATATTCTTTTTCAATATTTATCCCTGTATTTATGTAGATACAATTATATCTAATTTATGTAGACATAATCATTATGTAAACATAGCTTTGTTTTCTTCCTCAATCCGTATCCCTGCACAGACCACACATTTTCTTATAAACTCTTTTCCAAATTGCTGCATAAACTTAAAGACTTCTAAATTCCACTGAATTGACAGGTCTATATTCTACTCTTTACAGTAATAGCCACTGCTACTTCTTCAACATTGTAAGAGAAATAACAATGAGCATTTCCATGTATAGTTCTTCCCCAATTATTTACGTAAAAATCAAATAGAATTAATATTTGTGCATCTTCATGAAGTATTGTCATGCTGTCCATCCTTGACAAAGCAGCACATACTTACGTACCAATTTCAGTATATATAAATGTATACATAAATACCAATTTTCCTGCAACCTCTCCTACATTATAAAAATTTTGTTTTATTTTTATTCTTTTTAGAGACAAGGTCTCCCTCTCACCTAGGCTGGAGTGCAGTGCATGATCATAGCCCACTGCAGCCTTGAACTCGGGCTCAAGTGATCTTCCTCACTCAGTCTCCCCAGTAACTAGAACTACAGACACATGCCACTATCCCTAGCTAATTTTTTTTAGTTTTATTTATTTATTTATTTTGGTAGAGCTAGGGTCTCACTATGTTGTCCAAACTGATCTTGAACTCCTGGCTTCAAGAGATCCTCCTACCTTGGCCTCCCAAAAGGGATTACAGGCTGCAGGAACCACCACACCCAGATCATTATAAAAATTTAAAACTTTTATTTTTGTAAATGGTTTTCAAAAGTCGCATTCCTATGATGACTATCAAGTTTAAATACTTTTCAACTAAGTTTCATTTCCTCATACAAATATTTATTGAGAAGCTACAATGTGTCAAACTCTGTACTGGGTGTACCACAGAGATGGACTAGTCTTATGCAGTCTGTCTCTCTCCTTCAGGAACTTCTAGTTAAGTACATAGAGAAAGACAAAGTAAGTTCTAGCAAACATTACAGATATTATGATAGCTACATAAACTTAACCATGAATGAAATGTTTTCTCTTATACATTGTCTATTTAGCTATCATATCTTACAGTTTTTCTAACGAATTTTAATAGTAGACTAATGTTTTGACAATAGCTTGCATAAAAATTATTCAACTCTATTATTTTGATGGTTTTGGTGGTGGTAGTGGTATCGGTATTATAACCAATGCTTGATATTAATAATCAAAACTGTTATGTTCATTATGCCAAAACTTTAAAAGGTATCATTCATGCAGAGTTTTAACAAGCAGAAATTTTCTTCATTCCACATGCTGATAAAGTTAATCCCAGCTTCTTGTTTTTTGACTTTAACATATTTACTCATTTGAATACATGCAGAGAGAAATCATTACATTCTATTTTAGACTCCTGACTTTCTCATATACATAAAATAACCATTGCTAATAGGCCCCACTTTCATTTCTCACCCATTGTGTTAGAATTACTGTTTACTATAGTTCACAGCAACCAAGGCTTTCCCTACCCCTCACTTTAGGAATACCAGTCAGCAATTTCTAACCCAATTATCTCAAGAGATATAACATCAATAGGGTGGAGAGGAAGGAAAAAAGTGATATACTTTTCTTACTCCCTGATCCGGGAACTGAAACAAATCTTTCCATTGTAAAAAACAGTTATTTAATCATTATAACTATGTCTTATGATACTCTAGGCCCCATAGTTAACTACACTGGGGCTAATCGTAGAGCTTGAGTCCATCTGTAATACTGTTTCATAAGAAAATATCTTTTGACTTTCAAACAACCAAATTACAACTGAGGTTTAAAAATACACCTATGTCAATTGGAACCTGCATGTGTACTTGTATATATTCTATTATGGGTAAATTTCCGAGTTAGCTTATGTTACGAGTAGATGGTTGATCACTAACTTCAAATAGTGTAGGCTGTATAGAATCAAAATGCTATGTTACAGGGTAAAAGATTTGATTCTAATATAAAACAAGCAGAGTCAAAAACTAAGGAACAGAATCACTGTTGCCATATACTGATGAGGGCTTTATCATCTCACACACACACACACACACACACACGCTCAATATATTAATATTAGTTTAGTATTTAGATGTTTCTGCCATAGGGAAGAGAAAATGAACCTACTTTTAATATATAAAGAAAACAATTATTATGTCCCAGAAAAATAAACTTCTCCTAATCCCAACTTCAATGCTAAAATTTTAAGACAAATTGTTAGAATATTAGAATATCATTATTCCCTCAAAACTCCAGCTGGTATCAGGGGCTAGTCTCACTTTACTTACAAACTATAAGATATGAACACATGTAAACTAAAAGAAAAAGCCCAAAATTAACATTCAACTTTCTTAAAATACTTTTCAACCTTTATAAAGTAAAATACAACAAGCAAATAGGTCCTCATTTTGTTTCTCCACACTCTTCCTACATTTTGATTGAAAACCAAACACTTCCCTGGTATAGTTGTGATCCTTTTACTACTGATATTTTAAAGGGTAGCAATTATTGCAGATTTAAAGTGATTAGCAATGAATTTAATTCTATATTACCTATTTGCATGTTTTTATACTCTGTATGAATATTTTGCATGTAAAAATTGTTTACTTCCAAAACATTTAATATCTTCATTAAAATAAATTCCATCTAACTTAAGTACATTAATTTTACATTTTATTCTTCTTCATCTCCCATTAATGTTTCAATCTACTGCCATTTGGTTTTTCTTATATCAGTCCACAGAAATTGCTCAGAAACGATTATCAGTGAGCAACCACATACCAAATCCAAAAACAAACAAACAAAAATTATCAGAAATCTTACTTGATTTCTTTACATCAAGAGGAATTGATTACCATTCATTGCTTCTTAAAACTCCTTCCTTAAAAGCTCCGTAAGACTATGAGCTCTTAGGTATTTTCTAGGGTTCTTTAATTCTGCACATTCTCTGTGGAACAACAGCTCTCAAACTTTAATGTACATCAGAATTAACATACAAATTGCTGGGTTCTGTCTCCAGAATTTTTCATGCAGACAGATTTTAAGGTAGCCCCCATGATACCTTCCTTCCTTCTGGTATTTAAGTCTTTGCATAATCTCTTCCCCTTGAGCATGGGAAGGATGTCCTAACTTGCTTTGAATAATAGGAAAGGTGATGGGATACTACTCCTGTGATTATATTACATTACACAGGGCTCCATCTTGCCATCTCCCCAGCAGACTCATTCTCTTTCTGCCTTGTTGGCTCTGAAGATGCAGGCTGCCTTGTTGTGAGAGGGTCTACAGAAAGGACCACATGACAAGGAACTGCAGGTGACCAATAGATTGGGGTGTCCAATCTTCTGGCTTCCCTGGTTCACACTGGAAAAGAAGAATTTTCTTGGGCCACACATAAAATACATTAACACTAACGATAGCTGAAAAGCTTAAAAAAAAAAAAAAAAAAAAAAAAAAAAAGAATCCCAGAAAAATCTCATAATGTTTTAAAACAGTTTAGTTTACCAATTTGTGGTAACTTTTGGGTTACCAAAAGCAGGTTGCACAAGCTTCCTCTAGACGGAGGAAGGCCTCTAGGAGATGAGAATGCAACAGTAAGCCAGAGTTGGGTCCCTCACAGCCACAAGGGAATTAACTTTGCCAAAAACCTGGGTGAGCCTGGCAGTGGATCTATCACCACTTGAGCTTCCAGAAAGGAACCAGGTCCTATCTGGACATGATTGAACCCTTCCAGAGGACACTTCTAAGCTATTCCTAATCTGACCCACAGAAAATGAGAGATAACAAATATATGCTGTTTTAAGCTGCTGAATTTATAATAATTTTTACATAACAATAGACAGGTCTAAGATGAAGACTGAGTGTTTGCATTTCTAAGAAGTTAAGGTAATACTGATCCTGCTGATGCTGGCACCATATTTTGAGAACCACTCTCCTATAAAATCTCATCTTCTTCCATGGTTTTAACTATCACCTCCCTTTTCAGTGAGGCCTACAGTGACTCTCCTATTGGATATTGCAGTCTGCTTCCATCCTAGCACTCCTAGCCTCTTTAACCTCCCTCTGCTTTCTCTTTTTATTCCCATAACACATACAAACTTCTAATATGCTAAGTATTTTTATTTATCATATTGTTTATTGCCTGTCTCCCCACTGCTTGAATGTAAGATCTACCAGAAATAAGATCTTATTTTGTTAACCAATATATTCAAAACTCCTACATCTCTACCTGGCATAGAATACGTAAACAATAAGAATTTGTTGAATGAATGAGTGACAATATCCATTATCATTAACTCGGACCTATCTAAACTCCTGACTTTAACCCAAATGCCTACTAAGTTGTCACCACTCAAATGTACTACTAGTATCTCAAATTCAATGTGTCAAAAATGGAACTCATGATCTTCCCTTACAAGCTTATTCTTCCTCCTTTTTTTCTGGATTTTATTGATGGGATCACGATCCATCCAGTTTCCCTCTTATTTAAAACTCCCCTGGCTCTCCATCACTTAGGTAAGAAGCTCAAGCTCCTTAGCATTCATAAACAATGCCTTTCCTGTCTGATCCATGCTTACTTCTCCAACATTGCTTGCTGCTGCTGGTACCTACAGCTACTACATATTATATTCCTGAAATACGTTCTTGTATTTACCTAAATATACCCTTTTTTATCATGCTTTTCTACTTGCTAGTCAGTATACTTGGAATTCCTCTTATTCATCTAGAAAATGTCTCATCAATAATTCAAAAATCAGCTTAGATCTAATAATCACCAAGAAATCTCCCCACCAAAAGAAGTTTCTCCCCACAGTGTTAATTCCCTTGCCTCTATCATTGTTATATCTTGCACATAATTCTATTACTGCATGTCAAACTAAATTATAATTTGTTTACATGTTTAGTTTTCCACCTAAACAAGTTCCTCAAGGATAACCATAATTTTTCATTTTCTTTATTATTCATTTTATGTTCTTTAGTCCCCAACCTTTAAGAGATACTCCTATTGAGGAGTATCTACTAAGTGAATTGCATAAATATTTTTTAAAAATTAAGTATACCTACAAAAAATAGGGAGTTAATAACATAAATTACTGTTCTTCTGAAAACTGCCAAGGCCTGGAAAATTTTTGTTAAAAACTCCATTCAAACCATTTTTAGTCTCAAATTTCTCAAGGGCCTGAACTATACCGTATCTTGCTCTAGCTACCCAATTCATTATCATAAACCATGTAAATTACTTACCAAATGTGTACTAAGACGTGTTTGCCACATGTCAACTTGCTTTGGTGTGAGATCAGGAATTGACAGGCCTAACCTAGAAGCCAATGCTTCAACGTAGCCTGCAAGTCTTTGAAGAAACAAGACAATTCGGTATATGAGTTATGTTTCAATTAAGCCTTTATAAAAGCAAAAAAAAATGAGGATAGAATATAGGTTTTTAAAAAGACATGCAAATATCCTCATACAGTAAAAAACTAATTACTACAAGGAGAAGCAAGATAATTTTACATTTGCGCTTGGTACTCCAGAAATGACATAAACAGTCTTTACAACTTTCAATTTTTATTGTATGTAAATATATTGTTTAAAAAATATTTTCTTATTAATATTTAATACAAAGGAAAATCAATTGACTTAGAGCAATTATTCTCTAGTATTATTTTTAAAAACAATTCGAGGTATATAACAATTTTATACAGATAATTAGAATTTCTGTAATTATTTCAAACGCAAAGCAAAGCACTTTAACATAGGATACAAATTAGTAACTTATCAGACAGCAAAAGTTTCCAAAATTCCTCAGATTGGTAAACTAATAAAAATACCCTAGAACTTTCAGGCCATTCTCAAGTATTTTATCAATTCTAAGTTGCCATCATTTATTGGATACACTCTTACTTTATGAACCGTAAGAATGAAAAAAAAATGCCAATTAAACTATGCATACTACCAACAATAAGATGGATCCTGATATCAAGTATGTTAAGAATATGCATCTGAGAATGCATAAAATGTGACATTTGTTATTTAATGATACCCCCCAAAAAGAGAGAAGAGAAACAGTTTTGAAACACGAAGACTCCCAGAAAAATCTTCATCTCTAAACGAAAATAACTGTTTTATGATGTAATATACAACTAAATGGCTTTAAAATTCCTAGACCATTTGGTTCTATTAAATATATCAGAAAGCTATACAATGACTATAATATTCTCATTATTTACTTTAATGTTGAAAACTGGGAAATAGAATGTTTAAGAGGTGACGTCATGATATATTTATGCCAGGAATTTCAAGAATATAAAATTCTTGCCATGGTCCTAAAGCAAAGAAACTTCATTTTTAACTGTGGCTTTGGCCTCAAACACCAGTGCAGAAGTCTAACATAAAAGATTAAGGTTGGATCACTTATAAAGCTGGTTTGCCTAGATTACAGGGCTAAGTAAACTTTTACTAAGAAAAAAAATTCAGCTCTAAAATTCTAACACTCAAATGAACCAGGGAAAGAAGAAACAAAGTCAAAGAGCAAGAGAGAGCATATTTATCAAAATAATGTCCACTTAGGCTAATTTATATTCCCCCAGCCTTCCCCAAGCTCAGGAAGCAGCTCAGGCCATCTGCCACTTGGAACAAGAATGTAAAGAGAGAATGCTGGCCTTTTCTAAGTAGACATCCTCATTTTATTTCATTAGTCCTGCCACATGAAGTAAAAAGAGCAAAAAACAGCCACACCCATATATGCTTTGGCCATTACTTCCTTTGAAAAATCCCCTTTTGGAAAATAAGTCTAGTAGGTATCCTCAAATTTGAGCCATATCCTTTCTCTTTGGGTTGTGTGGGAGTAGCGTGAGGTGGAATAATGAGAGTTCTTGCTTTTAATCCTGCCTTACCCTTGGAGATCTCTATAAAATACATATAAATACTTCAGTAAACACAAGTTCCATTTTGCTTATATTACAGTCGATTTAGAATAAATTTTTGCATACATCAGAACCACTAATGAAAATTACCAAACACAAATGCTAGGGCTCCCTCTCCAGAGATACTAATAATGTATAACTGGGATATCACCCAGGCATCTACATTTGATGAACACCAAAGATTTAGTATTATTAGTTTAGAAAACGTAAATTTGAAATTTTAGTTCTAGAACACAAAGAAAAATTAAGTATTCCTTTTTTATGCTTCTCAATTAAAGAAGAGTAGGGAATAGAAAGACAGCAAGTACAGAAGACACAAATGAAGAAGTGAATGAACCTACCCAAGTCCAGCTAAATCTGACACAAGATTTCCCAAAGCAGCAGCTAAAAATTTAAAAAATTAACAAATAAATCATTACATAAAATAATAATTATAATACATCACTATGTAATCAATAAGCACTGATTTTGGAAGAGCTGCACATTTCTCAAACTACAGCAACTATATCCAAAGTAACTCATTGGACAGCTCTTATTCTGAAGGTTTTGAAATACAACACAATTTTGAAATTATAATAGTCTACCTCCATTAAGTAGTATTTTTTCTTCTGTTATGGCAGCCAGTTTCTATTTTGATTTCAATATTAATTGTACAATATTTTCTAGTATCTTTCATGTAATATTTAAAGGAATTAGTAAAGTTGCATGTAGAGCTATGAAATTCAAGAAAGTCAAGGAGAAAAAATACTTTTTCTCATTAATTCATTTACCTAATGCTTTCTACAATAAATACAACATAGAACTGTTCCCAAATTCTACCTCCGTGAAGAACAGAGTGGTAAAAAGGACAGAGGAGACAGATGTTTAATCCTGTATTTCCTTCTTTGATTTTTCTACCCAGCTTAAAAATATATATATATATATATACTTACTTAAAAATAAATTAAAAAATAAATATGTAAGTAATGGGCTGGGCGCAGTGGCTCACAACTGTAATCCCAGCGCTTCGGGAGGCCGAGGCGGGTGGATCATGAGGTCAGGGGTTTGAGACCAGCCTGGCCAACATGGCAAAACCCGTCTCTACTAAAAATACAAACATTAGCTAGGCGTGGTGGTGGGCGCCTATAGTCTCAGCTACTCAGGAGGCTGAGGCAAAAGAATCACTTGAGCCCGGGGCAAGGGCCCAGGAGTGAGCCAAGATTTCGCTACTGTACGCCAGCCTGGGCAACAGAGACTCCGTCTCATAAATAAATAACAGTGGCAAAGGGTAGAAATGTTTAGGAGTAACACTGAATTGCCAGAAAAACTTGTCTTAGCGAAATCAGTGTAACCGAGTACTGTTATCCAATAACTAATAATATAAAGTACTTAAAATTTTCAGAAAAAGTGCAACATATACAAAACTAAGAATTAGAAGAATAGGATGAAGAAAATTAACAGACATCTCAATGAGTAAACTCATTCAAATAAATTCCCTCTTCTAAACCTACTGAAATGTTTTATAAATGTAAAGACAATGAAGTAACAACATTAACTATTGTTAAATACCTGCCATAGTTGAAATTCCCAAAATAATTCCAATAGACATTTCAATATGGGTTCCCTGAAATATGATAAAAAATTAATCTTAAAAATTAAAGCTGAAGTGACTACAAAATAATAGCAAAGCATTGATAAAAACAGATACAATAGTGAAATCAACATGTTAGTGCTACAAAATTATATACATCAAATATGCACATATAATGTAGTAATTCATTACATTATTAAATATATGATTCATAGATATAACATCAATAATATTTTATTCAAATTAGGCTTTTATAAAAATAAAATTAGCAACACAAGAGAAATACAATTCTTCATTAAAAATCTAGAATTTATATTTTTCTATCACAGAGAAAAATGCTTTAAAGCTTTTGAACACAAGACCAACTCACATTGATTTTATATTCTGAACTATACATCTATACTATTGTTATTTACTCTCTCAAAAGATTAAAAAGAGACTAAACCAGTTTGTTATTTACTCTATCAAAAGATTAAAAAGAGACTAAACCAGTTTCTAGGGAAATTGGGGTTTATAAATTATCCTTGTAACACGTAGCTCTTTAACCATTAAGTAGTGAAACTATACATTCATTTATAAGCAGCAACAGCATTTAGTACAATAGATCTACATGAAAAACAAAGCCCTATTGCATCGCTACTGAACTGAGTTTAAGACTTTCTACCTGTATATCATCATTCCTCTGAAGCTCACATTTTCACTTACATTTTAAAAATGAGGAACTGAAGTGAAGGCGATTGAACTATTCCAATAGAATAGAGACCCTAGGATCTACTGCGCTAATTCAGTTCGAATCCCTGAGCAATGCTGCCATTAGTTAATTTTCAAGAGTTCTCTTGAATACTGGTGCTTGAACATTTCTAAAAAATGTTTCAAATCTCAATGATATTTGTGAAGGGAAAAAAGTCCTATTTGTTATGTAGAAAAACTGCATTCCTCATCAATTATTTACAAAACGGAAAAGAGTTTTCCTCAAGATTATTTCCCCTAGAGCTTTTGGTTGTATCACGTTAATACATAATTCTTGCTGAATATGGACCCAACAGCCTGATGCATAAAAGTTCGAAAGTCTTTTGTCTTAATGCATAAAAGTTCGAATTACAAGGCTGTAAATATACCCCAAGAAACAGATTTCTGAAGAAGAAATAAAGAGAAAGAAAAGAAAAGGTAAGACACTGAGAAAAAGAATGAAGATGTGTATCATTATATGTGAATGTAAAAAAAAAACTAGAGCACCAATATAGAAGAGAAGCACATGATAACAGTCTAATAATAAATACAGCATCTTAACAGCAATGGATGGCTGGCAATGGCCCAAAGAGAATCTCTTAATAATTTAATCATTTGGTTGAATGTAATACAGCTGAAGGTCCTTTTAACAGCAAGAAAAGCCCCATATAAAGTCAAAGATGGCTTGAGGGAAATGGACTATCCACTGCTTTACTGCGTCCCATAGTTACATCAAACTTTGTGTTAATAGGTGAGGTAGAAATTAAAAATAAGCTGAATACTAATAGTTGTCTTAAGTTACACGTGGTTCATTATTCTTAATACAATCAATCTACTCTAGAATTCTAATAAATTCCATCCAATTAAACTGTAAGTAAAGTAACTCAAAACAAACCCTAGTTATAAAAAGCAATCCAATAATATAAAAATATTTTTAAAACTATGAAACAAAGGTTTAGTATGAAAAGCAACCAATATAAGGGCCAAATCTAATACAGAGGTTACACAGGAATTTGTTTTTATGACTACCACTAGGGTGGGAAAGTACACCTAACAGGAAGGAGGAAAACATCAAAAGTCCATGATACAAAAAAAGAAGAATCAACTATCTCCTCAACTTACTGTCTTAAAACAGTTATAGCTGTCCCACAATGAGAGGGGTTGATCAATATTTTTTAAATAAAAGATGAAAAACATTCTCAAGATAATAATCATTTATTTCCCCTTTCATAGATTCTACAGTAAATTATTTATATGTTTTGGTCTCAGCATTCCATATTATAAAGCCTCAATGGAAAATTTTATTGTCTCTAAATTAGTTTGCAACTATCACAGGATAATATTTTTGCCACACCTACTACTATTAATCAGGTAGTGATGTCAGTGGCTTAAACATTTATTTCACTATTATTTAAATAAAAACTGCTTTTCTGTGTACTGGATGTGCTGGAGGGAAAAAATAAGAAAAAATAAATAAAATGGTTGTTAAACCCCTGAAACTGGATTTCAATATAAACAGAATAACAAGTATTACTAATTTGGAGTTAACCATCTCAGGCCTGGAAAAATAATGGACTCTTAGTTATCCTAATAATGAGGCCCAGACCTGGGGAACATCAAATAGTGAACAATACTACAATAATTTGACCCTAGAATGTGGGTGTTTGATTTAGTAGCTGACCCCCAGCAATCTGGATATAAGGCTAGACTATATAGAAAACAAAACCATTCTTGAATGAACCATGTTTACATAAAATTTATAATCTATACAATGTAAATACTTTTAAAATTCCTATTTTGAAACCAAATATATTTATGTCCATTTGTAGTACTTGTGATTTCTAAAACACCAAAAAGAAAACCTGCCTCTCTCATAGGTATTTTCCTCACATTCAACAATCCTAAGGTCATTCCACTTGTTCAGCAGTCTCCTACACTTTAGCTATCATTTAAAAAATTTTTTTAAAAGTTAGAGTTAGTGAAGCTGAGAACAAACTCTGTAAGTCCCAACTGAGAAAAGTTTCTAGTGTGAAACACTTTGATTTTCTCCAACGAGTTTAAATTAAGACCCTACCTGAGAACTCATAAACTGGTATTCAAAGTACATTATACTGTTTTCTCCTCCCACTAAGTGTATTCAAGATCTATTACCTTCAATCTAATGCTAATAGCTAAAAAGAATGACTTCACATAAAATATTCTAAAAATATGTATTTGAAGTTGGTAATTGCCATCTTAACTACACTGTGATCAATCTATCTTACTTGGACAAAATAAGAGAAGTGACTAGCTTTTTGACTGATTATGGCATTTTCTTTTTTTTTTTTTTTTGAGACAGAGTTTCGCTCTTGTTACCGAGGCTGGAGTGCAATGGCGCGATCTCGGCTCACTGCAACCTCCACTCCTGGGTTCAGGCAATTCTACTGCCTCAGCCTCCTGAGTAGCTGGGACTACAGGCACGCGCCACCATGCCCAGCTAATTTTTTGTATTTTTAGTAGAGACGGGGTTTCACCATGTTGACCAGGATGGTCTCGATCTCTTGACCTTGTGATCCACCCGCCTCGATCTCCCAAAGTACTGGGATTACAGGTGTGAGCCACTGCGCCCGGCTGGCATTTTCATGATATGTATATAAGAATAAAATTGGCCTATTTATATATCTGTGAATGTGAGAAACTTATTCAACTATTTAGAACCATGCCCTCTTCTCTGAAACTACTGAAATCTGAGTTGACTAGATTATTTAAACAACTACTGTAAATCAAATCTAATTGTAACAAAAACCTCATTATGATAAATTCATAAGCTGTAGTTAAATTTTGGTATGTTCTTGAAAATGGAGAGAGCACTGGGCAGTTTCAGAAGACTTGCATTTTAATCATGGATCCATTTCTGACTTGTAGAGTATGAACCTAATAGTGGTATACATTAACAAAAGGCCTTACATAGTAGTAAGAAAGGTAAGTCAGCCATCTCTGAGATTAAACACTTTTAAGGAGCACTCTTACATTAAAATACCATAGCAAAGGGGAATTTTTTTAACACTACGATGGAACAAAGGCAAAAGGGAGATATATTCATTTAATTGAATTGAAACTTTAAAAAAATGGCTAGACTGAAGGTTAGACTATGTATCCAAACATGCTTTAAAACACTTTCACGGCCGGGCACAGTGGTTCATGCCTGTAATCCCAACACTTCGGGAGGCCGAGGTGGGTGGATCATGAGGTCAAGAGATCGAGACCATCCTTGTCAACATGGTGAAACTCCATCTCTACTAAAAATACAAAAAATTAGCTGGGCATGGTAGCACGCGCCTGTAATCCCAGCTACTCAGGAGGCTGAGGCAGGAGAATTGCCTGAACCCAGGAGGTGGAGGTTGTGGTGAGCTGAGATCACGCCATTGCACTCCAGCCTGGGTAACAAGAGCGAAATTCTGTCTCAAAAAAAAAAAAAAAAAAAAAAAAAAAAAAAAAAAATTTTCACATTGGAAAATTGAACAAGGAACTAAATAAAAAACTTACCTATATATGTGATGATAATTGCCAACACAATTAAAGAACATCAGAACATTTTACATAGTATTTTTCTTTATTAAGAATGTTGAGATTAAATGGGATAATATAGGCCCCAAATGTTCTGTCTAAATGCTCTACCAAAAGTTTATTTGTTTAAATGGCTTACTTAACATCTTAATGATTAATAAATATGATGCCTTAAAATTGAACTACGGTCTAATTAATATAAGTAAAAAACATCCTTGTTCATTATATTAAAACTTTATAACTACAATAGGAAAATTATGAGGAAAATGTAGACCACATTAATTTATTAACTTAAAATAGAAGCAGTGAGAGAAAGAACTTACTGCAACAATCATAATTGCATTATCCAAAAAGCCAAACCCTATGAAAGGTATCGCATTGTGGATGAATACTGAAAAACAGAAAAATATATTTTAAGATTTCTATAACTTTAGAATGACAAAAACAGATGATATGATCAAAGTATCCTAAACAGACTTGATAATCTTCAAAATTTGATTCTCATTTTCCATAGCCAATAGATGCTGCTACTGCTATAAATAGAAGCTACATTGGGGAAAAAAACAAAACCAGAAAAAATACAAACATGTAAAATAATTGTTTTAGGCTTTTGTGTTTTCTTACTGGTAACACAAGCACACACACATAAATATACATACAATTAACAGTAGAACAAATTAGTAAACATATATAAGTACCATGTTTTACCTGATTAATTGCTACTGACATCAATTTCTTTTTCTCTTATGCCTAAAATCTGATACTATAAAATTGATTTCTGTATTAGAAATAATTAAAAATGTCCTAAATCAAATGTCAGAGAAGCTATTTGGTTGCTTTTACTCACTTGTTTTTTTTTTTAAAGAAATGTTAGTAAAAGGTGATTATCTCATCTATGTGCAATCTTTCCCACTCCCCACAATTTACTAATCTTCCTAAATGCTATTGCAAACTATAAACAATCAATATATTATTTAAATCAAATTGTAACTTCACCTCTTGCTACCAAAAACACACCTTACCTCATCTACTGGGTATATAATCTAAATGATCTGAGATATCAGAAATGTAACTACTAACACCTACATATTTTTTATATATTTATCTTCATTTCTTTCATATCTACATCTTCAGCAGAAAACCGAGGGCATAGAAGATGCTCAAAAAATATTATTTAATTAAGTTGATGACCACTAACCTGGAAAGTAAGAGAATTCCAGATTGAGAGAATTGAAGGCAGACTGTGAAACAGATTAAAAGCTGGGAATAGTTCAAAGACTTTATTCTAATTAATCTATAAAATTGCCAAGGTAGGGCCGGGCGCGGTGGCTCAAGCCTGTAATCCCAGCACTTTGGGAGGCCGAGGCGGGTGGATCACGAGGTCAAGAGATCGAGACCATCCTGGTCAATATGGTGAAACCCCGTCTCTACTAAAAATACAAAAAATTAGCTGGGCATGGTGGCACGTGCCTGTAATCCTAGCTACTCAGGAGACTGAGGCAGGAGAATTGTCTGAACCCGGGAGGCGGAGGTTGCGGTGAGCCAAGATCACGCCATTGCACTCCAGCCTGGGTAACAAGAGCGAAACTCCGTCTCAAAAAAAAAAAAAAAAAAAAAATTGCCAAGGTATAGTGAACATCTGTCCAGTAGAGGACTTTTTTCAACAGCATTAAAAAATAGTTTGTTTTCAACAAACATTAAATAAATAAATAAATAAACATCCAAAAAATAGTCTCTTAAACCAACTGGTTATATGTGTTTATTAATTTTCAGAGTCTTTTTTTCTTTTAATGCAGTTATTGCCACGGAAAGTATAATTAAAATATAATCCGGAAGTTATAAAAATTTGATATTACTATATTGAGCTCTGCACCTATCAGGGAAAGCTAATAAGCAGTCAAAAAAAAGCACTTCTACCCACAACCACTATCAGTGCCTAAGACCAAGGTACAATACTATATACAGTATAAGAATACTATTATTTCAATATTATTATAGCTATACAATATTACAGAAACCAGTACATAATAAGTATAAAATAGGTCATTTAAAATTTCTTCTTGATTTTAAATAAGAATGTCCAAGATCAAGGACAATATCTTTAATTACAAAAAATATTAGGTTATTAAAGATGGTAAAAATCAAGTAGAACATTAATAAAATGGAATTTTTCAAAGAGTCTAGCCTTAGTTTTTTAACTTACTGGCTAAGTCTGGTTGTTCACTAAACACTCAAAATTTTATGAAAAGCAGCTTCCAGAACCAATACATATTACAAATTTAATAGGTTAAGAATATAATGAAATTCTAAAAATTCACTAAATAAAACATTTACAGTGAAGAGAAAGCTACTTAAGTACAGCAAAATAATTATGAAACTGTTTAGAATTAATTAACATTTTGGGATTCACTCAATAGCATCTCTAAAATTGGCCAGTTACAAATATCTTAAAATTAGGTGATCTTAAATTAAGATTATACAAACTGCTATCCTAGTAAAACTTGGTCAGTAAAAACAAGGCACTCTGTTATAATAATCACTTTGAACTATAAGATTTGTTTTTAATGTTTATATCTATATAAATATGTCCTAAAATTAAAATTTATTTTAACTCAAAGAAAAAAATATTGTTTTTCAAAATGTTAAATAAGTATATACAGGGCACTCCACTGGGCACCTGAGATACCAAGATAAATAAGACTTGGTGCCCAGCCCTAAAGGGGTTTAGGTATGATAACACAGCCATATAAACAGTAAATTTCAATATTTCTATTTCTAAATGGCACTAATATTTTAATAATATTAGATCTTTTTAAAAATATTAGATATTTGAGTATTGTGTTATGTCATCAGCCAAGTTTATAAACTTTGTGCTTCATATAATGAACAGGATAATCTACTCTATCTGGAAAGATTTAATTTACTGACTCTTCTGTGCTATCAATGAATGATACAATTATTTCAAGTCCAAAAGATAGATGAACATATATTTAACAATTATAGAACCATTACCATATCTCAGCTGTCCTGGGGTGGGTGGTGGAGCTTCCAATTTTTCTAAAGGGGAAAAAAAGGGTGTGGGGCAAGAATTAGTTACTATAGCATGATATTTTTTATTACAATGAAGAAAATACAGAAGATTTACAAAGTGGGAGACTATCAGAGCTTATTAATAAATTAGGTTAATGGATCAAACTTATCCATACAGAAAATATTAATCAGTATGGATTAAATCAAAAGGTCAGCAAATGAAACTGAGCTTAGTTACAAGCCTAACATGGACTCTAGACCTGGGTAAGTTCATTTGTTTTTTGTTTTTCAGATTTTTTTAAGTCCTTGCATCTAGATAATGAGATTGTTTGCATTAATTAAAGTAGAAAAACACTTTAGAAATATAGCTACTCTTCTTTAAGATGACAACCCTAGATAACTTAAGAAATACACAAACAAAAATCATTGATAGTGGAAAAAGTGAATATTCCAACACATCTAGATATCTTTAAAAAGAAGAAAATATTTTTAAAGCAATGTATGAAAACAATGACTTCACTAAATTGTATTCTGTTCCTTAATCTCTGTTGATAAAATAACTGAACATTTTAACTTCTGGAACCTATACTACTGGGTAATAGGATACTCTACACAGTATAACAACTTTTAAAAGTAGGGTGATATTCAGAATCACAAGTAACAAAGTTTTCCCAAGCATAAGCCAGAGTATCTTTAAGTGTCATCATTATATCTAAAAATTAACAACTATTACAAGAAGCAACCTACCTAGTCTCATAACAATAACCATCTCACCATTTGTTTAAGAGTAAACTATAATAAAAAGGTAGAAAATTCCATCTTCTTTACAGTCAACCAATTGGACAGAATTGTCCTCATACAGAGAAGAATCCATATAGTGGATCACTCTAAAGTTTTGGTACAACCAGATTATCCTAAGAAACACATTACAAACTAAATATACATATTAAAAATTTTTACGTATATTATATGACAACATAAGAATAATTTAGTATAAAAAGTAAAAATCAAACAAATCTCCATTGATAATCTATATATAAAAGGAAATATAGTCCACATTAGTGACTGGTATCTTACACGTTCCATAATGGCTTTACAGTAAGAAATACATTAAAACTACGAGTTTAATTTTCATATTACTTAGAAAGTTCTAAGAAAGGAAGCTTAACTTTTACTTTTTCTTTTTTAGAAGAATTAAGAAGTGAAGATATATACTAATCTTTTAGAAATTTCACATATGATTAAAATATATTCTTCTTCTTTGATTAACATGATTAACTCAAAATCTCCTTTGAAAGCACGCAAGTGGTTTTCCAAATATCTATCAGGGAATACAGGATATTGCTATACTCCAGAGAATTTTCTGGTGACAAAAACATGCAAAAGTGGTTACTTACATACCAGAACTATTTGTTAGTTGCTTTACTCTCATCATCACTACAGTTCTGACACTGAGAAGTCCTTGTCAGTTGACTGCAACATCTTGAAATACCTAAAAATTCAACAAGCAGGACCTTCCCAATAGAATGAGAGTATATGGAGTCCTTGCTTTCACTTCTTCAAACTCCCAACTCACTGAGTAAAACATTTAAAAATTTTTACAATAGCAAAGAAGAAAAGGGCTAGGCAAGTTAAAAAAAAGCGTGTAGTGGAATACAGAAAAAAATCAAATAATATAATCAATGTTCCTAATCTTTCTTTCCTACTACACATAAAAAACTAGAGGCAATTAAGAAATGCTAAGAGAAAAAAATATAAAATAAAGGAGATAAAGCAGGAAGGAAAACTATTGGCACAAAGATGAAAGTATAATCAAAACACAGATTCTACCTCCTGCTTCACAAAGAACCTATAGAGTACAAGAGGAATCACGAAAAGAACATTTCCTAGGAAGTGAAAATCTTATTGGAAAGTATCCATCAAATTATTTTATTTTATTTTATTATTTTTTGAGACAGAGTCTCACTCTCTCACCCAGGCTGGAATGCAGCAGTACAATGTCAGCTCACTGCAGCCTCCGCCTCCCAGGTTCAAGTGATTCTCCTGTCTCAGCCTCTCGAGTAGGTGGTACTATAGACATGTGCCACCATACCCAGCTAATTTTGAATTTTTAGTACAGATGAGGTTTCACCATGTTGGCCAGGCTGGTCTTAAACTCCTAATCTCAGGTGATCCACCTGCCTCAGCCTCCCAAAGTGCTAGGATTACAGGCATGAGCCACTGCACCAGGCCCAGATTTTTTTTAAATCAGAAATTATTCTTTCTTATGTTAACTGAATCAAAACAAAACATACATCAGACGTAAAAAAAAAAAAAAAGAAAAAGAAAAAAAAAGTTACCTATACAATACACAACAGAACTTGTAAATCAGCCCAAGGTTTCAGTCATCTATAGGTTTTAAAATGTAATTACTGCTAATATCCCTGAAAATAGTCACAATACATCCCAGAAGGTTTATTTCCATATTTTTTTAAGAATTTCCTTTTGACATATGGTAAACTATCTATACTTACATTGGAAATGTTTTCTGCTCCAATTTTTTATTAAGTGAACTATGGAGTTAAAACATTTCTTTCCGTGTGTGTGTGTGTGTGTGTGTGTGTGTGTGTGTGTGTGTATTATATACATCATACTCTCTTCTTTTTCTGGATATTTTTAAATAATAAAATAACAATTAAGCTTGCACTTCACCATACCACATTTGCCACATTACTTTCCACGATGGCTGAGTAACCTCTTATCAGAGGAATTTTCCTGCATGGAACAACTATAAACTGCAGACAAAAATACAACAAATCAACTACCTGAAAGCACTAGAAAATTACTGAAACCAGGCTGATTCTAGAGAGGAATCAACACAGAAAAAGAAATGACACTAAGTGAGTTAGTTACCTGTTCGTTGCAGCTTTCAGCCTGTGGGCAGGCCCCAGTCACAACATGCAGAGCAACTAAAGCTCTGATGAAAATTCCTCAGTCTATCTGTCTGAAGAACCAGAGGATGAGGTGCCAGGTAACCAAAGCAACTAGAAAGTGAGGGAATAATCCTGGAAAGGATAGAGTCAGAAAGGAAGAGTCCTAAATTCTCTGCATATATTCAGTTCAAGTCTATAGCTGACTTGTGGAACCACACATGTGCAGGGAAAACTTCAAAAATGCCAGCTAAAGGTAAAATGAGTAAAGATTTGAGGGCAGCCTAGATGAGTTTGCAGTTTGAACCTAACCATTAAATGCCTGCTAAAACAAACAAAAATCAACGCATTTCAGATGAATAAAACAGAATCCAGAGTCTCTACAATGTAATAATTACAGCAATAACTAGGATACATCCAAAATTACTTCACAAAGAAAAAGAAAAATATGACCCATTTTCAGAAGACAATAGACAGAGACCAATTCCAAAGCCACTCAAATGTTAGAATTAGGAGATAAAAACTTTAAAGGAGTAATTAAAAGTATAGTCAAAGATGTAAATAAAAATATGCTTAAATGAATGATAAGACAGGAAATCTCATCAGAGACACAGAATACTGAAAAAAGAACCAATAAGAAGTTCTAGAACTGAAGAGTATATTATCTGAAGTTATAAAATTAACTAGGGCCAGGGGCAGTGGCTTACACCTGTAATCCCAGCACTTTGGGAGGCTGAGGCAGGCAGATCACAAGGTTAGGAGTTTGAGACCAGCTTGGCCAACATGGTGAAACCCTGTCCCTACTAAAAATACAAAAAGTAGCTAGGCATGGTGGCAGGCACCTGTAAGCCCAGCTACTCAGGAGGCTAAGGCAGGAGAGGTGGAGGTTGTCATGAGTCAAGATTGTGCCACTGCACTCCAGCCTGAGCAACGGAACAAGACTCCATCTCAAAAAAAAAAAAAAAAATAGAAATTAAAATTTTTAAAAATTAACTAGATAGGTTTACAAGCAGAATGAAGATTACAGAAGAGTTAGTGAAAATGATGTCAAATCAATAAAAATTATTCAGTCTGAACAACAGAGACTAAAAGAATTGAAAAACAATAAACCAGAGTCTCAGGGAGCAATGGCTAAATATTAAAAGGGCTAATATATGTATAATTGTAGTTAAAAGACAAGTAGAGAAACTAGGAACAAAAACTCTTTGAATAAATAATGGCTACAAATTTCCCAAATTTGGTGGAAGACAAAAATGTCAAAAGATTCTAGAAGTTCAGTGGACTTCTAGTGAAATCAACATGAAGAAAAATAATCACAAAGCAAAAAATCTTAAAAGTAGAAATAAATGGCATATTAAATACAAAAAACAATAACATGAGTATGCAGAAAGAAAATGGGTATTAGTCCAGTACTCTACATCCAAAGAACGTATCCTTTAAGAATGAAGGCAAAAAGCATTTCAGATAACTGACACTATAAGAATGCGTTAGTCAACCTGCAATACGAAAAATGCAAGAGAAACTCTTTAGTCTGAAGAGAAATAGCAGTTGAGAAGTAAGTTCCTGAGAAAAGAATAAAGACCATCAGAAATGGTAAATGTCTGGGTAAATATAAAAGATACTTTTTCCTAGTAATTTAATTTAAATAGACATGATTGTCTAATGCAAAAATTACAACACTGCCTTATAGCGTTTATAAAATACGTAGATGCAATACATATGACATCATAGCATTAAGGATGAACAGAGCAGCAAATGGACCAATTTCATAATTTAGTTGCAACATTTCTATGACGAAAATAAAATGGTCAATATTAGCTGTAAGAGTCCAAAAAGTTGGCCAGGCACAGTGACTCACACCTGTAATCCCAGCACTTTGGGATACCGGAGGCAGATGGATCATCTGAGGTTGGGTGTTCAAGACCAGCCTGACCAACACGAAAAAACCCCATCTCTAAAAAAAAGAGAGAAAAAAATTTTTTAAAAAAAGAAAAAGAGTCCAAAAAGTTAGGAATGTGTGCTGTAATCCCTAGAGTAATTACATATACAGACAAAATAAAAGAGAACATAGTTAAGAATCTAATAAATGACTTGAAGGAGAATTTGAAGAAATGTTCAATTAAGCATAAAGAATGCAGGAAAGGAAAACAAACAAAAAAATGGAAGGTCAAACAGAAAACAAACAGTAAAATAGTAAACTTATATCTAACCATATCAATAATAACATTCAATTTTAATGGACTAAACACTCCAATTAAAATGTAGAGACTGTAAAAATGAATTTAAAAAGTAAGACCCAACTACATGATATCCCAAGGATTACAGTTTAATAGGCTGAAAGTAAATAGATGGCAAAAAATATACTATACAAACAGTAGGATTATAAAGGCTGGAATGGCTCAATATCAGATGAAGTAGACTTAAAAGACAAAAAAAAATTACCGTAAATAAACCAGGGACATTTCAAAATGACAAAAGGGTCAATGCATCAGGAGGTATAACAACTGAATGTTTATGCCTAATAACAGAATTTCATAATGTGTAATGCTGAATCTAACAGAATTAAAGGGAAAAACAAACACTTCCATAATTATATTTAGAGATATAAAAGCCTTTTTCTAAGTAACTGACAGAAAACTAGGCAAAAATATCAGTAAGTAATAAAGTTGAATGCTATCAACTATGCTGATCTAATTGATATTTATACAAAACGACAACCAACAACTGTCAAATATATACTATTTTCTAGTACAGATGGCACATTCCTCATGATAGAACATATGCTGATCCACAAAATGTGAATAAATTTGATTAAAATTAATAAATTTGATTTAAATCATAAATACATTCTCTGACTATAATAGGATCAGTAACAATAAGATTCATGAAAAAACAAATTTGGAAATTAAATATCTTCTAACTACATGAACCAAAGAAGAAACCAAAATGGAAATTAGAGAATATTTCAAACTGAGTAACAATTTAAATGCAATGTATCAAAATTTGTAGAATGCAGCTAAATAAATGTTTGGGAAGAAATTTATCGTTTGAAATATATTAAAAAGAAGAAAGGTCTAACATAAATAATCTATGATTCTATCTTAAGAAGCTAAAAAGCAAAGTAAACATGAACTAGTAGGAAGAAGCAAAGAAACAGAAAGCAAACAATAAAGAGTCAAAATTGGTTATTTGAAAAGATCAATAAAATAATAAGACCCTAGCTCCTAACTACACTGATAGACAAAAAGAAAATAAGAATTACTCATAATAGGAATGAAAGAGGGGGCATCATTACAGATCTCACAGACATTTAAAAAGATAAGAGTATTATGAAAAATGTTACACCCACAAATTCAACAACATAGATGAAATGGACAAATTCCATAAAAAATACAATCTACTGAAACTAGCAGAAGATTCAACAAACAAAAATCTGAATAGCTCTAACAAAACTAATTTGTTACCAAACAACTTTATACGTAAACACACACACACACACACACACGCACACACACACACACACACACACACACACACACACACGCACACACCCTTCCAAACCTAGATGGTTTCATTGATGAATTTTGTTAAAACATTTAAAGAAAAAATACCAATCTTACAAACTCAAAAGTTCTTCCAAAAAATAGATGAGAAAATACTTTTCAACTCACTTAATAAGGACAGAATAACATTAAAAAACAAAGCCTAACCAAGAAACCTACGGAGAGAAAACTAGATGACCATTCCTCATGAACACAGAACAAAATCCTTAATATCAAAATATTCTGCTTTCGCCGGGCACGGTGGCTCACGCCTGTAATCCCAGCACTTTGGGAGGCCGAGGCGGGTGGATCACGAGGTCAAGAGATCGAGACCATCCTGGTTAACATGGTGAAACCCCGTCTCTACTAAAAATATAAAAAAATTAGCTGGGCATGGTGGCGTGTGCCTGTAATCCCAGCTACTCAGGAGGCTGAGGCAGGAGAATTGCCTGAACCCGGGAGGCGGAGGTTGTGGTGAGCCGAGATCGTGCCATTGCACTCCAGCCTGGGTAACAAGAGTGAAACTCCGTCTCAAAAAAAAAAAAAAAAAAAAAAATTCTGCTTTCCTAAAGTATAAGAGTTTATTCATAATAGTGGCAAAAATAACCAACATCCAAACTTCCTTACATGTCCTCTTTCTTAGACACTTCCCAATGAAGGAAAAGTTGTTCTTAATAGGATTCCATGTGTACAAATACATAGGATAGAAAAATTATCTACAAGAATCCATGAGATAATATTTACATATAAATTTCTTTCCTTTAGGTTTTACATTTTAAAGTAGTTGCTAAAGGGTAAACAAGACAGTTGCTATAAACTGCTGATTTATGTTGTAGTAAGTCAAATAAAAATTGTTTGAAATTAGACTATCTCTTTCACCAACCTGTTATTGAGGAAGTAAAGTTTTTTGTTTTTTTTTTTTTTTGAGACGGAGTTTCGCCCTTGTGACCCAGGCTGGAGTGCAATGGCGCGATCTCGGTTCACCGCAACCTCCGCCTCCTGGGCTCAGGCAATTCTCCTGCCTCAGCCTCCTGAGCAGCTGGGATTACAGGCACATGCCACCATGCCCAGCTAATTTTTTGCACTTTTAGTAGAGACAGGGTTTCACCATGTTGACCAGGATGGTCTCGATCTCTCGACCTCGTGATCCACCCGCCTCAGCCTCCCAAAGTGCTGGGATTACAGGCTTGAGCCACCGCGCCCGGCTGGAAGTAAAGTTTTAAGAAGTCAACAAAGTCTTTTCCTTTGGCTGCACTTTTTAGTCAGAACTGATTGCTATAATAGAGGTTTCACTGCAAATATTTTAAATTAAATAAGCCATTTTTATATATAAGTATTACATGCTTATATTCATAGTTGCATATGTTAAAAGGATAAGGATATTGAGTTTGTTTTTCATTAAGAGGAATTTTGAGGTAAAAATTAGAAAACACATCTAAAATACTAAATTTCTTTGGTTTATTTTTAATTACAAAGGTTATACAATTATAAAGAGTTAATGAGATTCAGAAAAGCAAAAAGAACCTTAAAAGCATCCACAATTTATAAGAAATAAACATTTTGAAGTACTGTCCTTCAATCTTTTTTCTATAAAGATGTATACACAAAACTGTATTCTGCCTTTTCCATAAAGCACTAAATAATGAATATTTTCCACATCTTTAAATTTTTTTAAAAAATTTTATTCATGAAAATTAATTTTATCATGATTTAGTCATTTAATTAATAGCCTATTATTATATATTTGTGTTATTTTTGCATTCTTTCAAATAACATTAACTTGTACCTAAATCATTGTGCACTCCTCTGAAAATTCCTTAGAATAGATTCCTATAAGTAGCATTACTGAACCAAAGAGAGAGAAAAACAGCAACAGAAAGAGAGAGGGAATATATTTAAGGCTTTTAAAATTATTATTATTTCTACAAAATTCATCACAGAAAAAGTATGTCAAGTTACCCCTACCTCACTGCATTTTTATTTTTTTAATGTTACACTCATACTTTCCTGTTTGCAGAATGCAAGTAAAATGTCATTAAGACAAAATCCTTAAATGTCAAGCAACAATTTCAAACTTATTTTAATTGATGACAAGATTCCAGTACATAAAACGGACAAGACAAGTCTGAATGTTCATTATAAGACTTAATCTGTATATCTCCTCTTTATTATATTTCCCTTTAAATAAAAATAGCTTCTTTATTAAAAAACCTTTGGTCCAATATTAGCAAAAGCATCTAAAATACTTTTTAGGATAAACTATGCCTGATACATATATATTTTTAAATAAGTTATGCTACTCTTAAATTAAATTTGGCCCAAAGCTGCCTGAGTACATAGTGAACTGTAACCTGATACAGTATGCAAACCAATTGCAACTCACCTTAAGAATATATTCTTGCAACAAGTAGCTTAATCTTGGCCAATCACAGCAGCTCAGCTTTCAGCCAATAACCAGCTGCAAACTGCTCAAACATGTCCAAATAAGGCAGACACAAACTGTAAGCAAAAAAGCTATTTCTGTGTATAATTTCCTTGTTCTGTCTATAAATACTCTCTGCCCACATTGCTGGAAGAAGTTCTCTAAACCTCTAAAGGTTCAGAGTGCTGCCCAATTCATGAGTTATTTCTTTGCTCAAATAAACTTTGTTATATTTAATCTGTCTAAAGTTTTTCTTTTAGCAGTTTGGCATCAAAAGTGAGACCTAAAGTATACCTCCAGGAGCACCAAGTGTCCAAGCAAAGGGCCAGAGCCCACTGTGCACATTGATCCCTCTGATTTGAGCACCGTGAATTTAAGTTTTGACCTCATTTACTTTATTTGCACATGTTTTACTAGAAAGGTTCAGGATTGGATTGGATCCCATTGGAAGACTCAGGTAGGTACCTTTTGAAAGTGGTTTCCCCTAAACCTAAAGAGTCTGGAAATCCACTTTCTAGGACACTGGCTAACTTAATAGAGAAAAATTACAGGCCCAGAACCTGTGTATTTTTGAAAAAATTGTCCTTAATCTTAGTAAGGATAACTTATAATTACAGTGGTCACAATAGAGAAGTTTTAACCTAGATTAAACTGTTCACTTGTGAGGTATATCAGAAAAGAAAGGATCCCAATGCCACAAAAGCAATGGAATGCATTCTTTAACTGGCAAACAGAGGTATTTAAAAGATAAATCAAAGACTGCCTCTTTAAAAGGTTCTTTACAGAAGGCAATTTTAAAAATCTTCAAAGTCTTTTTCACAAATACTATTCAAAAGCTGCAGCTAACTGGGCAGGAAATCTTATTCCACTGGCCAGAAAACCAATTTGCATCCAAGTATTTCCTTTTGTTTTTTTGAGACAGTTTCCCTGTGTTGCCAGGCTGGAGTGCAGTGGCACAATCTTGGCTAACTGCAACCTCCACCTCCTGGGTGCAAGTAACCCTCCTGTCTCAGCCTTCTGAGTAGCTGGGACTACAAATGTGTGCCACTACACCTGGCTATTTTTATATTTTTAGTAGAGATGAGGTTTTGCCATGTTGGCCAGGCTCCTGACCTCAGATCATCCACCTTCCTCTGCCTCCCAAAGGGCTTGGATTACAGGCCTGAACCACCGCACTTGGCAATCCAGGTATTCTTTAATAAATTAATGAGTGTTGCATTATTGTATGTGGAACATGGCTAAAAGTTTTAAATGAAAGGCATAATATCTGTTTCTGTTTATATGTTTATGTATGTCTGCATCTATGATATATACATATGTGTGATATTTTCTACATCCTTATGATATTGCCAAATTAAATTAAGAATGCTATTCAATTGACTTAAAGAAAAATAAGCACTTTTATAAATGAAGTATTTGTTCAGAAAAATAAGAACTGACCCAAATACTTTTTGAAGTTCATATGACTTGAGTAATCTTTGGCAAAAAAGAATATTATTGGTTTGATTAAAACAGACATATCTTCACAGTTGTTAACATTAAAATTAACACAGATACATGACACTTCCTACCTAGGTTTACCGGCAAAATAAACTTATGTTATCTCTACATTACAAAATTCGTCAGCAAGACAAGTAACTTAAGATAATGACTAGCTGTTTGATGCCCCATCTTGATAAGCAATCCAAGCACAATTATTAAAAACGAGTTAAACAGATGTAAGATAAAAGTCCTATGTGAAAGATGTCTTCCCTATACTGGAAGATTTTAACATTCTTATCATCAAGAATGGAAATTTGAGGCTGAGAAAAATGTGCACAATTTTATTCTCAGGCCTAGCCAAAAACCCAAAGAAGACAGAGATAACATTTTGCTTCTTCTACAGATTCTTATTACAGAGAGACTAAAGATACTTGGGGCCATTGGTAAACATGTTCTGTGCCACACAAACTGTGCTATAGGAAGTACACGCTTCTAGACATTATGCTTCATAGATTTGCAAATCCTCAGATGGCTGCTGTGACAAATAGTTCACAATTACTTGCTTCCTAGTGTCCTTTGGAAATTAAGGTCACTAAGAGTTCAGAATTCTACTTTATATACTAAAATTACTAAAAATAAGAGAAATAATTTTATATAAAGTATAAAAGAAAAGAATACATGGTTTTGGTAAGCAAAAGCTATAAAGCATAAGGATGTTTTGTTTCATTAAGGGAAAATGTAATTTTTGTTTGAAAGTAGAGTGGTTATTCCAAAATGAGAACAGGAAAAGTATAAAACAAAATCTAAATGCAGAAGAAAATTATAGGTTTGCGAAGGATGAATCTTGCAAAAAGAATTTTATGTGTGACAAAGACAGCTAAGATTAGATGGAAATTATTTATAAGTTTTTTCTTTAAAAAGGTGAGCATTAATATCAAGAGTATACTAATACAAAACTAGAATTTGGTCCCCTGTTTTAAACTGTAAGATATTCTTGGACTACTAGTCTGCTCTTAACAGGAAACTGTGAAAAGTTTTCTTTACCTTTTAGGTAATTCGTCTAGGAAACAAAGATTCTGTGTTTTACCAAAGTAATTTCTTGTGGTCCATGTTGCTTTTATTAGGTGTTTGAACACTTAAGAAAACAAAATCTTCACTATGAAAAGTGCTAAGGTTTCTCCACAACTATGTAGCTTTCTGCATATACCTTTGAAGTCTTGTAATTATCACTTTCGTTAAATGAATGACTACTGTTCACAGTGACCTGTAACCGTATTTTAAAGCATTTGATATTTTTGACATACTTCCTAAAATTAGATTCTTTTTTTTTTTTTTTTTTTTTTTGGACAGAGGTTCGCTCTTGTTACCCAGGCTGGAGAGCAATGGTGCGATCTCGGCTCACCGCAACCTCCGCCTCCTGGGTTCAGGCAATTCTCCTGCCTCGGCCTCCTGAGTAGCTGGGATTACAGACATGCGCCACCATGCCCAGCTAATTTTCTGTATTTTTAGTAGAGACGGGGTTTCACCAGGTTGACCAGGATGGTCTCAATCTCTCGACCTCGTGATCCACCCGCCTCAGCCTCCCAAAGTGCTGGAATTACAGGCTTGAGCCACCACGCCCGGCTTAAAATTAGATTCTTAATAAAGTGTTTCTCTTGACCTCAACTTTGATTTTCCAGACAGGCCCTTGAAACGGCTCAGAAGAATGCTTCTCCTTACATAAAAAGACAGATATTAAACTAATTGGGCTTATCTAACATACTAAATTATATGAGAAGTATTGCCAAGTAAGTTAGCTAAACTGTCTTTGATTTTCATTTGAATGGATGTGTTATTATGTGTTTCAAAAACTGAAATTCACAGCAATCTGATAGTTCTGGTATAATGCAATCCATCATCACTGTAGCTATCATATTCAAATGTTGTGTGCAACAGAAATAATCAAATTTCCATGTCAACTGCATCATCACTGTAATGAACACTCATCAAATATTTAGTCATGGCTATTTTAAGTTTTATCATTTACATTTGGTTATTATTTACCCTGGTACTTTCCTGAGCAACTATAAGCCTAAAGCATTACATCTTCAAGGAGATTCGTGTAAACAGGACTCTTAGAAGTACAAGTTTCTGGTATCTTTAAGATCATAGCATTGGACTAAGTCCAAGAACGCTAAGAAAAATATTCATTGGTTCATAAAACTGCTAACTCAACAGGCAGAACAAGAATTAATTAAATACTAAGGAAATGCCTTGGCAGATTTTCACAGCTCAACCAGTACTGAAATTGTTACGGTTTGAATGAACTCCATGAGATTAATCCAAGTCAAATTACCTATGATAACATGTATAATAAACAAGTGCTCTGCACCTGAATTAGAGAAATGAAATTGTTATTTAAAAGGATATAAATCCAATGTTAAGCATGGCTCATGGAAAGACTGGACAGCTGCCTGGTCATTCCTGACTCCTGAAAGCTTCCATTATTAAAAGCTCTGCACTCCATGACTCATCATAGAAGAGACAAAACGATCCAAATTATGAGGGAAAAAATTGTTTGAGTGATTGTTCTAAGATTGCTAAAATGGTTTATAACTAACGTTTGGTTTGGCAAACCCATAATTCTGGTAAGATAATAAAAAACCTGAGGTAATACATTTCTAGCACCTAATGAATCATTTGAACACTTAAAGATGAACTTCATTCAATTACCACATTTAACATAGGTTTTATGATTATATAGAAGCTTTCTGATTGTACATAAGGCTGATGCTATAAGAGCAACTAAAAGGCTATCAGAAAATGTGTTTCCTTTATGGGGCATTCCTGGAGAAATCTCCAGTGATAGAGGTATTCATTTCAATGGACAAGTTATAAAACAAATAAGGTTTTACAAACACAACAGCATTAAACAAAGCTAACTGAATTGACTTGACGGCCTTGGTCAAAGGTATTACCAATTGACGGCAATCAGATCCACTCCACTAGAAAACACAGATTGATCCCTTATGTAATAGCTACTAGAATGCCTATGTCCCTGATAATAGAACCTCGTGTATCTACCACTCTTATAAACTCTTATAAACTCTGACATGATGCCATATTGAGAGGTTTAAATGTAAGATGCTGAAGTATATTTTCATCAGGTAAAAGAAGCCCTTCATGACCCACCAACTGATGACAATCAGACCTTTTACTGCCTAGAATCTGGAGATTAGGTCTTTTGAAAAAGACACCATAGAAAGACTGCTCTTGAATTCTTTTGGAAGAAACAATACCAAGTTGTTCTCTGCAGTAAAATTTCAGGGCTTTGAATCTTGGATCCACATCTCTTAACTCAAGAGGGTCCCTCTAGACTCTTGAGACTGTATACCAGAGACTTCAAGGTAAGGCTGACCAGGAAAGCTATTTTTTATTTTACCCAGAAGCAGATGGCATCCTCGATGTGAACAGCTTTCCCAAGATTACAGATCAAGACTTCTCTGTCACCATGAAACCTGTGACTTTTTTCCTCTTTGGGCTGTGTTTCTTTCCTGTTTATATACGGCAAGATAATGTGATAATTAAGATTTCATAATTAACAGCTTCTGCAATTGAATGTTAGATATGGCATGTTACTAACAGTAGGCAAAACCCATAGTGAGGGTTTTGCAGTTAAATTAGGCCTAAAATTGTGTAAGAAAACCAAAGGAAGACAATTTGAGTTTGTAGACAAATGTATAACCCTAATTCCTTGTCAGTAGCCTCCAACTTTGCAATGATTCAATAATGGAGCCTTAGACAAATAATGCTAGTGCTTTTCTAATAGTGACCTCTAATGTACAAAGCATTCCACAAGGAACTGCCTGTTGTGTACCTCCAAGATATATTTTTATCTGTGGAGGATTTAATGATCAACCATATATGTGGGCAATTCCATGTCCTTATAAGTGGAAAATAAGGAGTCAATGTGGTTTAGAAATTCTAACAGTATTACCATCACTGCCACTGCTAACTGTAATTTTTCAGAGGATGCAAATTTGCCAGCAGGTGCAAATCCTCTAAATGGGCTTTTTTTTTTTTTTTTTGGTAAAATACTCCTTCCCTGGCTTGGCATAAATGTAAATGACATTATGATTAGAAATTTGTCTCAAACATTAGCTACTACAGCTGACTCTACTGCAAGGGCTATAGTTGCCCAGCAAACTTCTACAAATTCTCTTGCTAAACCTGTTTTAGACAGCATCATTGCTTTGGACTCTGGTGGCTGAACAAAGAAGATTATATGCAATAGATAACACCTCCTGCTGCACTTGCATAAATACATCTGGTATGACAGAAACTCAGTTGCCAGAAATCAATAAATAAGCTACTTGGTTAAAACAAGTAGATTCTTCTTTAGATCATTTTTTATGTATTTGATTTTGATTGGTTCAATTGGCAGGAGGGCTTGTTAAGAAGTATACTTCAGTCTCTTAGTATTATCCCCCTGATAGCCATGATAATAGTCTCCCTGGTGTACCATATCCTTTCAAGAGTATTAAATGCTCACGTATAGCCATCCACTATACGTCAAATGGCCTCACTATGAATAAAAATGTGAAGAGAAGATAAACATTCAGCTTACCTGACGTTAAGAATTGTGAATTAAATAGAGAGCAAACAAGTCTTTTATGATGGTGACAAAAAGAGTGGTGTCAATGCCCAAAATTTCGGTCAATCTCTCAAAACTGAGAGACTGATCAAAAGGGAGAAACTGCTGAATTAAAGTTGGCCTAGAGCTGCTTCCATGTGTAGGAAACTGCAATCTAATTTTGTATGTAAAGAAACTGAAACCTGCCAGGCGCGGTGGCTCATGCCTGTAATTCCAGCACTTTGGGAGGCCAAGGCAGGTGGATCATGAGGTCAAGAGATCGAGACCATCCTGGTCAACATGGTGAAACCCCATCTCTACTAAAAATACAAAAAATTAGCTGGGCATGGTGGCGCATGCCTGTAATCCCAGCTACTCAGGAGGCTGAGGCAGAAGAATTGCCTGAACCCAGGAGGCAGAGGTTGCAGTGAGCCGAGATCGTGCCATTGCACTCCAGCCTGGGTAACAAGAGCAAAACTTCATCTCAAAAAAAAAAAAAAAGAAACTGCAACCTATCTCCAGTATATTCTTGTAACAAGTAGCTGGCCCTTGGCCAATAACAGGAGCTGACCTTTCAGCCAATGATAGGCTGCAAGCTGCTCAGACACCTCCAAATAAGGAAAACACCAACTTGTAAACAAAAGGCTGTTTCTGTATGTCACTTCCATCTGTCTATAAATAATGCCTGCCCATGTGTCGCTAGGAGAAGCTCTCTAAATCTTTGCAGGTTTGTCACCAGTAAAGGTTCAGAGAGATACCCAACTCATGAGTTGTCTCTTTGCTCAGATGAACTCTGTTAACTTTAATTTTTCTCTAGATTATCTTTTTTTTTTTTTTTAAGGCGGAGTTTCGCTCTTGTTACCCAGGCTGGAGTGCAATGGCGCGATCTCGGCTCACCGCAACCTCCGCCTCCTGGGTTCAGGCAATTCTCCTGCCTCAGCCTCCTGAGTAGCTGGGATTACAGGCACACGCCACCATGCCCAGCTAATTTTTTATATTTTTAGTAGAGACGGGGTTTCACCATGTTAACCAGGATGGTCTCGATCTCTCGACCTCGTGATCCACCCGCCTCGGTCTCCCAAAGGGCTGGGATTACAGGCTTGAGCCACCGCGCCCGGCTAGATTATCTTTTAACACTACTAAAAGATACAACCTAAATTAAAAATCAATAGACTTTGGTAAAAGAAATGTGCAACACCTATAGTTTCTACATTTTAGTCACCCTTATAAAATTACAAAACATTTTTACACCAATGGTGATGCTGGAACACAAAAACAGGGCCAATGGCATACAGAGTGAGTTCTATTATTTATTAGAAACTAATTTATCATTTCAATTGTTTAATGTTCCATTAAATTTAACAATACTGTATTAATCCATTCTTACACTGCTGTAAAGATACTACCTGCGACTGGGTAACTTATAAAGAAAGGAAGTTTAATTGACTCACAGTTTTGCATGGCTGGGAAGGCTTCAGGAAACACAATCATGGCAGAAGGCAAACGGAAAGCAAGGCATATCTTACACAGCATCAGGAGAGAGCAAGTGTGCAGGGGAAACTGCCACATTTTAAAACCATCAGATCTTGTGAGTTCTTCCTCCTTATCATAAGAACAGCATGGGGGAACTGCCCCCATGATCTAATCATTTCCTACCATGTCCCTCCCTCGACACCTGGGGATTACAATTTGAGATGAGATTTGGGTGGGGACACAGAGCCAAACCATATCACTACTTTACAAGGTATGTAAATCCATACTCGAAATAAAATAAAATCTGAAAAGCCAAGAGTCTTATTTCCTAGTCTATTTTTTTATTATGCTTTCATGGAAATAATGATTCTTAATGTGATATTTCAGTCTATTATCATGGATGTAAAAAGCAATATACAATCACAAATGAAGGGGAGAACTCCAAATTATTTATAATAAGCTTAATAAGAAAAGTATCAAAGCATCAGCCACAGTGGCTCATGCATGTAATCCCAACACTTTGGGAGGCCAAGATGGGCAGATCAACTGAGGTCAGGAGTTCGATACCAACATGGGAAACCCCATCTCTACTAAAAATACAAAAAATTAGCCAGGCATGGTGGTGGGTGCCTATAATCTCAGCTACTCAGGAGGCTGAGGCAGGAAGAATTGCTTGAACCAGGGAGGCAGAGGTTGCAGTGAATTGAGATCATGCCACTGCACTCCAGCCTCGGCGAGAGAGCGAGACTCTAGCTCAGAAAAAAAAAAAAAAAAAGGGAAAGTAAAAGATAAGTACCAAAGCAGCTTCACTGTGAGATGACAGAAAAGGAATAGTTTAATGCATATAGTATTCCTTTAGTACAAATAACTCAGTGTGTCTAATTATGCAGTTTCTGACCTCTGACCACCTAGTATTTATTCCAGACTCACCCCACTATCTTTCTCAAAAAAGTACAGGAAGTAGACATGGCAACACAAATCACAGTCTGGCCTAATTAGAAGATTTATGAAAAGAATAGATATTAAACTAGTGAGTTTAAGCAATAATTTGGGGACTGAGGGTCTCAGTTACCCATATTTCTGAACATTATGAATAATTGTTTAGTCCTTTAACAGAACCAAAAGTTCAAATGGGTAAGGTAAAATTTACAATAAATATACAATATATTAAAGAACACAAACTTAAAATGCAAACCATGCTGTAAGCAAAATAATTTAAGCAAATCAAATGCCAAAGCATCCAACATGCACCAAAAGTGGTTTACAAAGCAACACAGCAGTGTTTTTTCAAAAAGAAACAAATTCATATGGCCAAGTTATATAGTTATAAAAACTGACACTCAAAACTGAAAAACGAATGTTAAGCTTTCTAAAGTTAAGCTCTTTAGAAATAGCAGAGAGCATAGCTTTTAATTTAGATTTTAATTAACTAGTCTTTTTAAATAGAAATTTTAATTGTAAAAGAACTTTTTAATTATTTTTAAATATGTATGTCTTACATAAAACTCATACAGGTCCTTGAGTGTAATCTTGTAATTTAATTTAGCATTTAAAAGTAATTACTGCAACATATACATTATGTAGAAAAGAAATTTCTACTTCAATTTTATAAAAACAAATATCATAATGGAAATTGGAGACCTAAAATGAAAGCGGTCAGGAGAAAGGTGAAGGACAAAAAAATTACCTATTGGGTACAATGTATACTATTCAGGTAATGGGTACACCAAAAGCCCAGGCTTCATCACTATACAATTTCTCCAGGTAAGCAAAAACTACTTGTACCCCTAAAACTATCAATTTTTAATTAAATAATTAAGTAAATAAAAGAACTAGAACTGTCACCTTGTTAACCTTCCAGGGAACTTACCACGCGACCTGAGACTTCACTGCAACCGGTTAACTAGAAGCAGCAAATGAATTCCAGACTGGTAGAGGCCAGCGGTATAACAGCTGAGGACAGGAGCTGGCCAGTAGCAGTCATGAAGAAAACTATAGTATTCAATTAATCATCACCTTTACTAACAACCACATTAATGTACTATCCCCATTAACTGTTTAACTCTGACTTAAGTAATAGTAAATACTAGAGCCACAATAATTGTACCTCTTAGTACAATTGCATTTCATGGTCGTTTTTTTTTTTTTTAAAGGATAATCAGATATACTACTGATCTGTGATCTTACACATATAACTGTGTACTTTAACAATTATATATACTACTAAAATTATATTCCTTCCCTTCTTTTATGCCTATAGAAGATAAAGAAAATAATTACTATATACAATGATATTCCTTTTTAAAAGGCTAAGATATTAAAACAACAGTAAAACTTTAAAAAAATCTTGTGCTTTGGCCGGGCACAGTGGCTCACGCCTGTAATCCCAGCACTTTGGGAGGCCAAGGTGGGTGGATCACAAGGTCAGGAGTTCGAGATCAGCCTGGCCAATGTGGTAAAACCCTGTCTTTAAGAAAAAAAATAAATAAATCTTATGCTTTTACTTATAGAGATAGTAGTATATAACTTTTTGTTTAAAAAATCATATAGCTATGGATGATACTGTAGAGAGAAAGCCTAAGGCAAGCTAGAATAAAATAATTTATCTTGAAACATCGTAAGTGGTAGCTCTGTGAACAGTCTACACAGATTCGCAAAAGATACTCATTTTAAAATAAAATCGTTTCATATCTAGAAAGCGGTAGAGGCTTTTCAGTGTATGATATATTACCTTCTTCCCTTTCAGTCATTCCCTGAATAAGAATTCTTTCACAGAATGTTGAAGCTGAAAGAATTCTTAGAGACCATTTGCCAGTAGTTCTCAACATGTAGTGGTCCCTTCCCCTAGAAGAGGTTTACATATGCAGGGTTGTTTTGGATATGACAATGACTGGGAAATTCTACCACCCTCATTAAGGATTCTAGACTTCCTACAATGTACAATAGAGTCCTTTGTAATGAAGAATTATCCAACCCAAATACCAAAAGCACACCCACTGTGAAATACTGACTTAATTCTCCACTTTCAAGATTAGTCACTTAGGCCCAGAGAAGTTAATTGACTTACTCAACGACACACAGCTAAGTCCAGAACTCAGATTCTCATTTTCCCATTCTACTTCTCATTCAATTAATAAATTCTCAATAGAAAAACATAGAAGAACCAAAAATCAATCATATATGCATATATAAAACACTGTCAACCCTGGTCATATATTAGTATTTGAAATTGAAATAAAACAGCATTTAAATAAATAAATCTAAAATACTAATAAATAAATCTAAATACTAGATTTTTAAATAAATCTAAAATACTAATATCCTTTTCAAATTGCTTTTTTTTCTCATAAAATATAATTCCCCTTCAGATACATATTTTTTTAAAACCATTCAAGTTAAAACAAAGAGAAAACCAAATGATAGATCATAGTTACCAAATAAAATATTTTTTGAATGGAGGTATTAGGTGGTTTCTGCTGGATGGTTTCAGAACAACTGGAAACTATTACATAGTTCCAAAACAACTGGATACCCTATAACCTAGGGCTAATCAATTGCTAACACTGAAGAAATGTATTAGAGTGAAAAACAGCACTAACTAAAAGCCCAAAAGACTTAACACAAATACCTACTCTGATACAAAATTAGTCACTAAATCTTCAGCAGGTTACAAGCCCTCTGGGTGTTAGTTTTATGATACAAAAAACGAGTTGGTTTTCATGATCCTTTCAAGAGAGGTACCATCTAAACATTCATACAGAAGTATACTACTTTAAGTAGGGATATAACTAAACACTGAGTCTCAAAAGCTAAGAGCACTGACAGGTAAGTCCTACTATCAGTTATCATTCAGCAACACCTAATCTCCCAGTGACATTGTTTGCCCTAATCTATAAGAATAAGTATCTTATTCTTAATAGAATAAAATGTGAATTTTATTCAAATAAATCTGAGTAAGTATCAAATAAGTATTTGAGAACTAAAGTATCTTCAGAATATTTCAAAATTAACATTTTATTCTTCAAAATACATTTGCATTAAATGTTCAACTTCTACATGCAAATTGAGATTAAAAATTTTTAATATTAGAGCTGGCAAAGTAAGAGCATGCTGGGGTATTTTTGCAGACAATGTACTAATATGTCATTGTGTGTGTCTGTGTGCCTGTGTCTGTATGTAAACACACTATGCCCCTATATTTCTCTGAAGTTCTTACAGATTAGTTTTTGCCTGACATCATATACAGTCTGAGTTTTATTTAACTCTTAGCCCTACAAAATTTCAATTGGTCCACAAAATATTTCAGATTCCTTTTCATACACTGTGTTATACTTCTTAGGCAAAGTAACTAAATCAAATACTAATCAGAAATAAATAAAACAGGGACAGAGAGATATTTGTTTTACTATTTCTCTCTCTCCCCCCTCCCTCTTTCATAACATACCCCTACTCACTCTCTCACTCTTTCTCTCTCTCTCTCTCTCTCTCTCTCTCTCTTACACACACACACACACACACACACACACACACACTCTTCTACCACCACCAAAGCATGTAACCTGAGTTAGACATCAAGCTGAATGGTGGCTGAATCTAAAACATTTTCATGAATGACCTTAATATGAACTTATTTAAGGCTGTCAAACTATTCAAAAACATCTTTTAAAAACACTCTGCATTTCCAGTAGCGATTGTACTTAAATGCAGTCTCTGTTTGCAATATTCTGAAGATTTCCCTGCATGAGGTCCTTTTTTCCTACTCATTTGTCCTAAAGAAATTCATAGACTTCATTGCTTCTGACGTTTCACTTGCTATGGTTATTTCATCAATTTTTAAATATTCTATTTAAATATTATTAAATATAAGTGATTTTGCCTTTTCTTAAGGTCATGAATTTAATCCTTCAGTTAGTCAAGCATGCAATTATTGTTCTATCATACAGATGGTCAAAAACACTAATGCGAAAAGAAAAAATTTAGGCATTCTATTTCAAACAAGCAAGAAGTTCCATCAAATAGACGCTTTACTACTTGAAATAAACATCTGGCAAACAATCAACACTGTAAGATTGTACTATACCAAAACTATCAGGGATCTCTGCTGAGGATACTTCCTTTGCACGCTTCACAATGGCAATCTCAGGTTTGGGATATCTGCATGCTGAAAGTATTTTAAAATTAAAATATATTCACACAACAAAGTAAACAAAATATGTACACATTTCTAAATATATTTATAACTTAGAAGTGCCACATGCTAGTATACAGGCAGTCTTTGCTTTACACAGTAGGTGGGGCCATATAATTGATAATGCAAGTTTAAACTGTACAAAGCAGTTTTAGTAACCAATGGGAAAAGTTGCAATTATTCTGTAACCTTTCAAATTTTTTTGGCAAAACGCAAAAAACTCTTACGACAGGTATAAACATAAAGGCCAATTTTGAAAATAGTGAAACTAGCCAGAAGCAGTGGCTCACGCCTGTAATCCCAGCACTCTAGGAGGCCAAGGCAAGTGGATCATGAGGTCAGGTGTTTTGATACCAACCTGGCCAACACAGTAAAACCCCATCTCTACTAAAAATACAAAAAATTAGCCAGGTATGGTGGTAGGCACCTGTAATCCCAGTTACTCAGGAGGCTGAGGCAGAATCACTTGAACCCAGGAGGCAGAGGTTGCAGTGAGCTGAGATCACGCCACTGCACTCCACTCCAGTCTGGGCAACAGTACAAGACTCTATCTCAGAAAAACAAATAAACAAAAAAGAAAATAGTAAAACTAATGTTTACTTAGCATAGTTTAAAACATTAGAAAGACTATTACAGTGTTTTGTGTTTTTTCGAAAAAACAGTGCTAGTCTTCTCATACAACTTCTCATCATATAATATACAGTGAGCATCTTTCCATACCTTGATAAATTGTCATACACTTTTCTAAGTCTGGATTAGTTTCTAACATTTTATTCTTTATATTTCCAATGTCATGATATATCTCCAAGGGTTTCTTTAATGTGAACTTTTTGCCAGGGTCACTTCCCCTGAAATGGCTTCATCTTTTCACCACAACCTCCTCATTGTCTTCATTTATATTGGTAAGTTCATCCTCCCTAACCTCTTCTGCATGTATATCTGTAGTCTCTCAAATGGCAGCAGTTCAATAGCAGTATCAACATTCCCAAATCAGCTATTTCGTCTATACTTCATTTATACTTGATTGGAATTTCAGTTCAGCATTTTCGCTTTTTGTTTCGTGGCTGCTCTTTCATCTTGTTTGGTCAATTTCCTTTTGAATATTCATTTTGTAAAACATCACATAGGTTATCAATGAGAGACAAGGAAGAAACATACCTACATGCTCTGCTGTCTGTGTGTGAACTGAAAGATATACCAATCACCAAGAGACTAAAGAAAAGTGATGTGATTGGTCATGATCGTGATGCACATGTTTTTACGGAGTGATTTATGGACTGAGGAGCTAGCAGCAAAGTTTGTATTTTATACAATTAATGAAAGTTATTATACTGTACTAAATTAATTTGAACTGAGTTGTTGGGGACTGATGTTATTTAACTAAAACATTGTTACTGAGATTTATGAGTATGAAAATTATGTAAAGCAGGGACTGCCTATAATAATGAAAAATTAATTATTTAATGAAATTTGCATAAATCCAGAAAAATAATAGGGTATTAAAATTTAATATACATTTGTTTTCTGCATAAACAAATTAATGTAAAATCAAAGGAACAAGATACTCTTTCTTAGAAGTCAAATGTTTTCCACTTAAATTCTTGGACTTTACTATCGTTCAAATATAAAAGAGTAGTTGATTTATAATAAAGCAGAGTTCAATGATCAAATTTTTTATTTAAAAACAAAAAAAACCCCTTCATCATAAATCATCTAGTAAGTTTTTTTGGGATCTGCCTTTGCATTTGTCGCTTAGAAAAAAAAAACTTCTTAAAAACTACTAACGGGGAAAAAAAATTACAGAAAATAGCCCCTGATCGCAAAGTATGACATGAAGTCAGTAGGATATACAGACATGAGATGATTACAGAACAAAAAATATATAGTGTAAGTTTCCAGAAAGGAGAAATCATTTCCCTAAGAAGTAGGAGGCAAATTCCAAGAAGATGAAGAATTTGGCCTTAAAGTATTGCAGGATTTAAGTAAGTGAGGGGAGGTGGGATTTCTCTTCTCTTTCCCATAAAGCTCTGTCCAAAAGCCATGAGGAAGAAATGAGTGAGACGGCATCTGTGTAGGAGGCAGTGGAAGCCACAGTCGCCTAGAACAGGGTTTTAGAGCTCAAGCAGTGTGAGGTGTATCCACACAGGGAGGTCAGTCTGGTACAAGCTGTCAGAAACCAGCTGGGCCGGATGCAGTGGCTCACGCCCATTTTGGGAGGCTGAGGCAGGCAGATCACTTGAGGTCAGGAGTTTCAGACCAGCCTGGCCAAAATGGGGAAACCCCGTCTCTACTAAAAATACAAAAATTCACTGGGCATGGTACATGGTAGCACAAGCCTGTAATCTCAGCTACTGGGGAGGATGAGGCAGGAGAGTTGTTTGAACCCAAGGGGGAGAGGTTGCAGTGAGCAGAAATCATGCCATTACACTCGAGCCTAGGCAACAGAGGGAGGCTCTGTCTAAAAAAAAAAAAAGGAACCCAGTTGGTTGAGAAAGGCTTCCACATGGTAAGGGGAAGGGTTTGTGGCTCAAGGGTGTCAGTGCCCAAACTGGTGTGAGGAGAGCATCTGTATAGGAATATGTGGGCAGTAGCAGTGATGAGATTTTGGTGACAGGAGTAGTGGTCAAAAATGAATAAATATATTAAAAATAACAGGAGCTAGGAATTTCTCCATCAGAGAATGGAGTTATAAATACAGAAAGTGAGAAAACTAGAATATGCCCTGTGGTATTAAATTGGTATTGAAGAAATTATAATGAATCTTTATAATATATAGAGCTACACAGAACTATAAATAATACAGATCATGTATATAAATACATACATTCATTTATTTACTAGCTCCGTCTACTCTTAAGGCAACACCCTAATAGTTATGAGCACATCTAATGCCCAGATCTTGGTTTCTCAATACAATTCCACACTGAAAGAAACCAGTTTCTTGTAAAATGGCTGATTCTAGGGCTAGAGCAGGAAAAGTGGATTATTCAAGCCAGGAATTATTCAAGGAGTAATAGAGACAGGTCAAAAAGACACAGAAACCAGCTTGCAGGGGTTCTTACTGGCCAAATATGGGGTAGCTGGAAAATAAAAAATGATAGTAACAAATTATAACCCATTGAATAGAAATCCATTAGTATATATTGAGATAAATTGTTACAGTGAATGATGAGGAATGGGATATTTCATAGACTCAAAGTATCACTTCACAAAAGACTTACCAATTATAAAAAGGAAAACAGTAACTTTTGAATGGGTAAGTCAGATAGATACCATGTTAGTCAAATGTGCAAAGTTAACATCACCAAGGACAAATTGAAATCATGGGCCATATGATAGGATGAAAAAGATTATAATATTGATTCTGTGATATTCCTGTTAAAGATGCATAACTGAAATATATTCATAAAGAAAGAGAGAAACCAATTTGGGTTTCTCTCAAAGACATGCTACAAAATACCCAAAGACAAGCTACAAAAAAACTGGTCTATAATCCCCAAAAGTGTAAAGGTCAACGCAACTCAAGGGGAAGACTAAGGAACTGTTCCAGATGGATGGAAATTAAAAATAGGTAAAAACTAAATCAGAACTAAATGTACAGTTCTAATCTAAATCTTTTTGCTCTAAAGAATTACCGAGATAATTGGTGGAACTTGAACGACATCAGAGTACTAGAAGGTAGTAAGATACCCATGTTATATTGTGGCTATTCAGGACAATGTTCTTGTTTATAGGAAATACATACCACAGTACTCCAGTCGCAGTGGACACTGTGGTACATAATCTGATCCTTAGCTGCCAGAAGTCCTGATAAAGAAACAGCCTTCAACAATCAGTCATCTTGGGGATTTGACTCAGCTGAAGAATGCTGCCTCACTCAACGATCTGTACCCTGCCCAGGGCACTCCATAACTAATAGCTTGTTTTCACAGACACAGAGGCCCAAACCTCTCGCCCAACTCAAGACAACACAAAAGCGTCATCCCATCTCCAAAACTCCCTAGAGTGTCAGCTGAAGCTTCCACTGAAACGGTATCACAATTTTACTACTACCTCTGCCCAGGCCTCCTTTCCCTTCACTTCCCTTCCCAAGGTGAGGATTCCAACAGCATTATTCAACCAACTACTTGCATGTTCATCTTTGTCTCAGAAATTGCTTGCCAAGGAACTCAATCTGTGAAAGGAATGATAGGGCATCATATCAGAAAGTTATTATCTAATGATTTAGGAGAGGAGAAAAAAAGTTTCTTGTGCCATACTTGAAACTCTTCTGTAAATTTAAGACTGTTTCAAAATGTAAAATGAAATTAAAAAAAAATAAGGTGGGAAAAACACAGGAGAATAATATTTTAAAAAGCAGAAAAGAAAAAAGTATGATAAAGGTCACAGTTTAATAAAGAAATTAGACTATCCAATGGACAGTGTATTCCAGGTAATAATGGGAAGTAAAGGACAGATAGAATAGTAGTTCTTGCTTACTTAGGACAGATGCAACTGGACACCATAAGAAGGGTACAGCTAAAAGTAGGTAAACAGCTAAAGGCAGAGAGGGAGATTTTCAGGCAGTATGAAGCTACTAGGGTATGCACAAATTGGGGGAATCTACACCTTCTTTCAGATTCTGTTGCCAGAAATCCCACCAGACACACACACAAAAAGAAAGTCCTAAGAAAATGCCCACTACAGTAGAAACCTGAAGGAGGGGAATAGCAGTATTGTAGGAAGAACATGAAACTCATGGCTCCTTCTCCCAGTTTCTATGAGTCAATCCTTAATCTGTGGGAACAAAAAATACTGTCACCATTAGGGCAGGTACCTGGGACTGTTTCAGTTTTATTACTCTAAGTCCTACATGCCAGGAAACCCTTCCCTGGAATACAAAATGTTTCTTTTTAGGTGATGGGTGCAGAATATTGAAGGAAAGTACAAAACTTATACAAAGGTCCCCAAAACAGGGACTAACATCAGTATGGTTTTTAGTATTAAATGGATCTGGCATAGATTACCTCCATTCCTTAGTTGCTAACACTGTTTTGTCTTTTTTTCCTTGACCACAAATGCTGGCAACCATGATTTACAGTTCACAGTTATGAATTATCCATTGTTACACCACTCCTAGTAATGCCACTTAAGTATGTTGTAATCTTGAACATTAACAATCTGTTTTTGACTTTGGTTGTGAACTGTTGCAAAGTGTATTGAAATAACACTACTTTGTTTTTTAACATTATGAATACTATGACCATGTTTTCTATGAATTTAGATAATAAAAATGAGAAAAATAACACAAACACCAGCATGATGAGATTAGCACTGGTACAGTTAAACAACTCTGCTATTCTAATGATCAATGGAAGAATGCATGCAATTAAATTTGGGAGGTAAACAACCAAGTACAGCATACTACACAATATGCAGAAAAGAATTTGGGATTCAGCATGTGGAAAAGAGGATGTGAAAACTCTCTTTTGT
The DNA here is from genome assembly GCF_048565385.1 of Saimiri boliviensis. Lineage (NCBI taxonomy): Eukaryota > Metazoa > Chordata > Mammalia > Primates > Cebidae > Saimiri > Saimiri boliviensis. The sequence goes on from NC_133463.1 coordinate 73,069,808, forward strand.
AACTCTGTAACTGAATGTTACAAAGCCAGGACTAGACAGGTAAGTATTTCTAACTCAGTTAGAAGATAAAGATACCCATGCCCAAATAGTGGCCACTGAATTAACTTGGACATATCATACAATCAAACGTGCTTTATGTATTATATTATTCCCTTGGCTGCTCTATGAAACTGTATGAAGTTACATTTCCTAATTTAGAGACTGCAACTAAAATGTCCATTGAGTAAACAAAATGGAAAATTTTTAAAAATAAATGTTAGCACTTTACAGTGCAGGGCTGATTCAATCAGATCATTCCAATAATCATACTTCATACCATATAAAGAATTATGCACTGAAACATGGTAATGACAACAACAAAAAGTTCCCTTAGCTCTTAGGTACTCTAATTTGAAAAATGAAGTTTCATATCATCTTCTTGATTTCCATGAAAATTTTAATGAAACTGTAGGAAAAGAAAAACCAAAAGATGGACTTTGCTAATTTATAATTTATCTGCATATTTGGCAGACAGTACAAATATAAATTTTGGCAAATTCTATTTAAATTCCATTTCAAGACCAATCACGGTGGCTCATGCCTGTAATCCCAGCATTTTGGAAGTCTGAGGCAGGTGGATCACCTGAGGTCAGGAGTTCAAGACCAGCCTGGGAAACATGGTGAAACCCTGTATCTACTAAAAATACAAAAATTAGCTGGGTGCGGTGGTACGTGCCTGTAATCCCAGCTACTTGGGAGGCTGAAACAGGAGAATCACTTGAGCTCGGGAGGCAGAGGTTGCAGTGAGCCAGGATTGTGCCATTGCACTCCAGCCTGGCAGAGAGTGAGGCTCTGTTTCAAAAACTATTTTTTAAAAATTCCATTTCATCTATCAGCTTCTTACCGGAGAAGGTTATCATGAAAAGATCTTATCTGCTAAGTGGCCTGCACATTTTCTACACAATGTTGCTTTTCAAAAGGTGTGATTTGCCTACTTGTGATATTGAAGCTCTCATAATGAAATGTTCTGGTCAATTTTAAGTTTCCTCAAGACATGTAGAGATACATAATAAGATTTCTGACATTATAGAAATGAAAGATCCCCTCTTTAGACCTGTGCCTACAAGATAGTTATTATTCCCAGCTATAGAAAAGTGTGTTGTAAAATCATATTTCAAAGTATGGAACAAGAAGAATGCTGTTCTCTAATTTATAAATATATTGAGAATCAGAATGGAACAAAGTAAGTGGAAGACTGGAAACTTGAATTCATATAGTATGAGAATAATATCACTAATGAACTAGAATTCTACACAAGACCTTCTATTAAAAAATAAGTATACTACTGAAGTCCCAAAATACGACTCCCTGGTATAATGAGTATTTTAAATGAGAGGCCCTTAGAGGTAACAGACTCTGGAGCCAGAGACTTTCCCCCATCTACATAAAGACCAGACAGACCCACCACACAGAACAATTGTTCTTCCTGATCCTTCCTGTTGTCTCATTATTTACTGCAGAAGACAAAGAACGTAACCAAACCTGAAAAGACCCACAAGATAACATGTCTATGGTTACAAATTAATCTCTGTTCCCTGATCCACTCATCTTCTGTAGCAATCATTTATTGCTCCTCAGCATATCAACCTTGATATGGTTTGGATCTGTAAACCCACCAAATCTCACATCGAATTATAACCCCAGTATTAGAGGTAGAGCCTGGTGGGAGGTGACTGGATCAAGTGGGCAGAGTTCTCATGAATGGTTTAGTACCATCCCCTCAGTGCTATTCTCTTGATGGTGAGTTCTTACCAGATCTGGTTGTTTAAAAGTGTATGGCACCTCCACCCAGTCTCTATTCCTCCTATTCCTGCCATGTAAAATACCTGCTACTGCTTTGCCTTCTGCCCAGAGTAACAGCTCCCTGAAACCTCCCCAGCAGCAGATGTTGCCATACTTATATAGCCTGCTGAGCGGTGAACCAATTAAATCTCTTTTCTTTATAAATTATCCAGTCTCAGGTATTTCTTTATAACAGCACAAGAATGGCCTAATAATACCTATATTACCCATCTCTTCCCTCCCTTCTTAAATAAGTATGTGGGCCCCATTAGGATACTGTGTAATCACTCTGTGACTTTCCCCCATGCATAGTAATACATTTGTAGGCCATTTCTCTTATTAATCTGCCTTTTGTCAGTGAATCTTCAGAGGGCAAAGGAGATTTCCCTTTATCTCTACACCAGTAACATATACATAAAATAAATTCAATTTTTGACTTATAAGCAAAGAGACAATCTCAAATAAAATCAAGCTATTGCCCAACATCTCCCTTCCATATCCAAAGTTCCCTTCAGAAAGTTGAATCCTTCCTTACTGATACTCCCTTCTCTCAAATAAAATCTGGCTTCTCCTCACACAGCTATCATTAAAACTGCTCTGACAAAAACATCAATCTCTTTCACGTTATTAAATCTAATGGACCCCACACACACCTCAGCCCCAGTATTCCTCTCACTTGACCCATCTAAAACATCAGATCATTCCTTCTTTTTTTAAATTTATTTTATCTTATTGAGACAGGGTCTTGTTCTGTCACCCAGGTTGGTGTGCAGTGGTGTATTCTCGGCTCACTGCACCCTTTGCTTCACAGGCTATAGTGATCTCAACTCAGCCTCCTGAGTAGCTGGGACCACAGGCATGCACCACCATGATAAGCTAATTTTTGTATTTTCAGTAGAGACAGGGTTTTAGCATGTTGTCCAGGCTGGTTGCAAACTCCTGAACTCAAAAAATCCTCCAACCTCGGCATCCCAAAGTGATGAGATTACAGGTGTGAGCCATCATTCCTGGCCTAATTCCCACTTTCTTGAAATGCCCTATCTACTCTTAGTTTCTAGGATATCACTATTATCTTTTTTCCTGTCACTCTGGACATTACTCCTCACTCTATTTGTAGTTCTTGTTCTTCTTCCTCTTCTCTTCCAATAAACACTGGTGTTTTCAGCATTCTCTCCTGAGATCTTCTCCTATCACTCTATTTATGCCGCCTAGCCCTAGTTACTAGCATAGGGTAGAATTCCCAAATTTGACTCTTACTCTGGAGGTCCAGAGTTGATACATACAATTAACTACTGGATATCTTTATGTAGTTATCTCACAAGTGCCCAAAACCCAGAAAGCTGAGAATGAACTCAAAGTCTGGAAAGCTTTCCTATGGGTTAAATGTCAGATTTTTCTTTCAAAAAAAATCACACATTTGAGTTAGGAATTCATTTATAAAATAAATAAAAATTTTAAAATCTTTCAAAAACCTAAAGGAAAATTAAAGATTACAGATTTATGGGTTACAAATCCTAAATACTAGTTTTCTGACTTCAGACGCCACTGTTTTTTGTTTTTTGTTTTTGAGATGGAGTTTCACTCTTGTAGCCTAGGCTGGAGTGCAATGGCATGATCTCGGCTCATTGCAACCTCCACCTCCCAGGTTCAAGCGATTCTCCTGCCTCAGCCTCCCGAGTAGCTGGGATTAGAGATGTCTGCCACCACAACCAGCTAAATTTTTGTATTTTAAGTAGATTTGGAGTTTTGCCATGTTGGCCAGGCTAGTCTCAAACTCTTGACCTCAGGTGATCCACCCACCTTGGCCTCACAAAATGCTGGGATTATAGGCATGAGCCACTACACCTAGCCAAAGTCGTTATTAACTCTACTCTGACATATTGGTTGAAGAATTTGGGGCAAACTAATCTTAGCATTAGTATACTAATCTATAAAATGGAGATAATTCCTTCTCCCTCCAAGTAAACAAAACAATCACATAAAAACTCGGCTCAGTATGTCTGGCACACAGCAAGTACTCAATAATTGGTAAGTAATGGTAGTGAAGATAGTGTTGCTAAATTAAGTTTAGCCTAATGCTGCCTCCTTATATACTTAAGCCTAAAGGTTTCTCCATATATAATGAACTATAACCTAACTGGATATGTAAACAGACTGTAATCTACTCTTGTAACAAATAGGTGAGTCTCAGCCAATCACAGCAGCCATACTTCAATGAATTAACAGGTAGCAAACTCTTCAAACAACGTTCAAATAAGGCATATGCCAACCCGTAACCAATCTGCCTGCTTCTGCACCTCATTTCCATTTTCCATACATCACTTTCCTTTTTCCATACATAAATCCCCTCTGACCATGAAGCAACTCCAGAGTGACTCGGAATCTATTCTGGTTCAGGGGCTGCCCAATTTGTAAATCATTCTTTGCTCAAAGAAACTGTTTAATTTAATTTGTCTAAAGTTTTCCCTTAACAGATTCACGCCTGTAATCCCAGCACTTTGGGAGGCCGAGGCGGGTGGATCACGAGGTCAAGAGATCAAGACCATCCTGGTCAACATAGTGAAACCCCGTCTCTACTAAAAATACAAAAAATTAGCTGGGCATGGTGGCGCGTGCCTGTAATCCCAGCTACTCAGGAGGCTGAGGCAGGAGAATTGCCTGAACCCACGAGGCAGAGGTTGCGGTGAGCCAAGATCGCGCCATTGCACTCCAGCCTGGGTAACGAGGGAAACTCCGTCACAAAAAAAAAAAAAAAAAAAAAAAGACAAGCTTCCAGCAACCCCCAGAAACAAGTGACCAAGTGAGGTACCCACAGGATCCACTGTGTCTACTACTCTCTCACAGCAAATGGGGATTATGGGTAGGTTCTCTCTAGGATTCCAAAGCTCCATGGATGTATGTTTTTAGCTATCTGAGTTTGAGCAATGTTTCCATCTGAACTGAATTTGGAAGTTGTGAGAGAAACTGGACTGGGTCCAGCACAGAATTGGATCTAATCATTAACTGGCATGGATCCAGTTAGAGGCCTCAGATGTCTGACTGGGTCAGAAAGAAACTGGTAGTAAATGGCAAATTTACTACCAGTAAATTTAGGGTAATTTACAGGGATGCAAGCTTTGGCTTTTGGAAATTCATGGGAAATTTTGTGTTCTACCCCATTTGTTTCTTTTCCTTTCACTCTTAGGTAGGGAAAAATCATTGGTTAAATTGATCAAGGTGATCTAAGAGCAAAAACCAAAATTCAGTGTAAAGTAAGATCCTTAATTTCTGAAGAACTGAGTACTCAACCTTCTGGCTATACCTACCTATACCTTATAAATATTAAGCCCTGGAAGCAGCAAACACTTAAAGGGAGCAAAATTTTACTAAAGGTAATTCATTACATTTGAAAGTGAGGACTGCTCAATTAGTCTTATCTAAGGATGCCTATTGATATGCAGAAGTTTCTAAAAAAGATTTCAACATTTTTATTGCCCCAGAGGGAAAACTTAGATAGAGTTAATGTCCATTCTAAGTATTCTCTTTTCAAGAAAAGAAACAGTAGACATGGAGAGCCAGAGAGAGAGAGAAACACAGAGTCAGAGAGAGAGAGAATCAGAGAGAAAGAGAGAAAGGAGGAGGCAAAGAGAAAATGAGAGACAAAGGAGAGAGATTAGGAAGAAGAGAAATGTTTAAAAAGTTACAGGTATAAGAATGCACCTTTAGTAAGGAAAGGTATAAAACAAAGTTAAGATTGTCTACGATAGTTGTGGAAAATGTTATTAAAAGGAATTTATGCAAGAAATGTATAATTTTTGCTTTCAAAGTTTAAGTGAGTTTTGAAATGCTAATTGTCAAGGAAATTTGGTGTGTAAACATATTAGCTAAAGTTAAAGAGGTATCATCCAGTTTTTCTGTAAAGTGGACATTAAAAGCACAACAGGTTTTTCTTAAGCCATTAACCTGCTCTTTAACAAAGGTTATAGAAGGCCGGGCGCGGTGGCTCAAGCCTGTAATCCCAGCACTTTGGGAGGCCGAGGCGGGTGGATCACGAGGTCAAGAGATCAAGACCATCCTGGTCAACACGGTGAAACCCCGTCTCTACTAAAAATACTAAAAATTAGCTGGGCATGGTGGCGTGTGCCTGTAATCCCAGCTACTCAGGAGGCTGAGGCAGGAGAATTGCCTGAACCCAGGAGGCAGAGGTTGCAGTGAGCCCAGATCATGCCATTGCACTCCAGCCTGGGTAACAAGAGGGAAACTCCATTTCAAAACAAACAAACAAACAAACAAAGGTTATAGAAGGTCTCTTAGCGCAGGCACCACTCCTAGAATTTCCAGTACACCAGCACCAGCCTAGAGGCTACCCTACCTCGTGCTACTAGCGACCAAGACTGCCGTTTGTACAGCAGGAAAGAGATGGACACATCACACCCGAGTCAAGAAAGCACCATTACCGTTAGAATCATGCGCTATTGTTACAGGATCAGACCCTACCACGTTAAAGCTAAGAAAAGCTTAATCCATCTATCTTTTCTTTTTTCTTTTCTTTCCTTTAACTACTCCCCATCTTGTTATCAATGTGATTAGATCTGGCTTACCTCAAGTTGTTGCTTTGGTGTCTGTTTAGTTATGCCTTGTGGAGATTTGCATAACCAAGGACAGCTTGCTGCTTCAGAAAGATATCTCTGTCCGTCTTACACTTCCTCAGATTAGGAAGACATAATGAGTTCCTCTAAGGATACTAGTAATCCAAGGAATAGCAGCTGTATTAATTGGTAGAAATCAGAGACCCTTGACCATCTAAAACAGAATCTCTATGTTCTGCTTAGTCTAATATCATATGGAACACTAAAGGTTTAAGATACACTGCTTCCACAGGTCTTAGTCCTTAAAACTATATATCCACTTCACCAAAGGAATTACTCCTTCTAGCTGTCAATATAACAAATGGCCGGGCACGGTGGCTCAAGCCTGTAATCCCAGCACTTTCGGAGGCCGAGGCGGGTGGATCATGAGGTCCAGAGATCGAGACCATCCTGGTCAACATGGTGAAACCCCGTCTCTACTAAAAATACAAAAAATTAGCTGGGCATGGTGGCGCGTGCCTGTAATCCCAGCTACTCAGGAGGCTGAGGCAGGAGAACTGCCTGAACCCAGGAGGCGGAGGTTGCGGTGAGCCGAGATCGTGCCATTGCACTCGTGCCTGGGTAACAAGGGCAAAACTCCGTCTCAAAAAAAAAAAAAAACATATATATATATATATATAAAACAAATGTAACCCTATGTGGCTTACTATTGTTATTGTAACATCTGAAAACTCTTCTCCTTCATTAAGTAGTATTTATGGTATAGGAGCCAACATTTCAGGACAGAATCCTAAAGAAGTTTTTGAAATGCACTTTATTGCTCCTTCAACCTCTTTATCAATCACTCCTCCTAGACACAATGACAAAACCAAAGTCTCAATGGTAGAAGTAGAGGATCTAAGGCAAACCATAGCCATTGAAACAGGATATAAGGATGCAAATGCCTGGTTAGAATGGATTAAATATTCTGATCACACCTTAAATAGAAGTGACTGTTACGCTTGTGCACATAGTAGGCCGGAGGTCCAGGTTGTCCCCTTTCTACTTGGATGGTTCTCAAATCAAACAGACATGGAATGCATAGTAGCTCTTTCTCAGGATTCCAACACCTCGAATAACAAATTGTGCCAAGTTCTTTCTCTGCTATTTCCTGAGGTTCAACACCCTGTGGAGTCGGCCCCTGAGGGCCATTCAACCTCCATCTTCTGAGGTAGGGTTCGCCTCATGCCTCTCATGGCAGGAGGAGAACTCAATATTCCTTGGAAATTTCATAGGATGTAGTGAAGTAAGGCACTTTGGAGAGCTAACCCATCAGTCTTCCATCAATCATCCCCAAGTGGACATATAACGGTATTGCGGGGGACCCTTACTGTACACTCTGCCAAATAACTGGAGTGGTACTTGTGCTCTAGTCCAGTTAGCTATCCCTTTTACCCAGACATTTCATCAACCAAAGACAGAGGACACCCACCAACAACATACAAGAGGAGCCCCATATGGGTCTTTTGATTCTCCTATGTACCTAGATGCAATTGGGGTCCCAAGAGGAGTTCCAAATGAATTTAAAGCCAGAGATCAGACAGCTGCTATATTTGAATCAATACTATTCTGGTGGGTGACAATAAACAAAAGTGTAGACTGGATAAATTATGTTTATTATAATCAACAACGATTTGTTAACTATCCCAAGTATGCTGTTAAGGGAATCACGGAACAGTTAAGGTCTACCAGCCAAATGGCATGAAAAAACAGGACTGCTCTTCATAGGATATTAGCTGAAAAGGGTGGTGTTTGTGTAATGATTGAGACCCAATGCTGTACTTTCATTCCAAATAACATGGCTCCAGATGGAAGTATCATGAGAGCCTTACAGGGACTTATGGCCCTATCTAATGAACTAGCCAAAAATTCAGGAATAAATAACCCCATTCAAACTGGCTAGAGAACTGATTCAGCAAATGGAAGGACACTTTGGCACCAGTCTTCACTTCCCTTGTAGTGGCATTAGGTATACTTCTTGAAGGATGTTGTGTTATACCCTGTATTCGAGGACTTGTGCAAAGCCTCATTAATACTACCCTCGCTAACCTATCTCCAACTCCTCTTCCACCCTATCCAGAGAAATTACTTCTGTTAGAAGACCAAGCCGAACAATGAAGCAAGGACCTATTAGAAAAGTTTGAAGAAGAATTATGAAATAAAAAGAGGAGGAATTGTAAGAAATGGGAAGTTCTTCTTCAAAGTTTATATTTTAGACTACCTTATAAGGAGTTATAATCTCTTGCTCTATGGCCATTATCCACTATTAGCATAAAAATATACCCATGTATATATATTCTCTAAATCAGCTATGCCTTGAATCAGCTCTCTTGACTCGCTCCAGCATCTCTGAACAGAACTGGGCAAGCTCCAAACCCTGGTGCATGCCATTCCTTATTTGGAAACCCTCCTGACCTTCTCCTGACTAGCCTCCTCTTCTTCCTTCTTTCCCCCTTATCTATTCAGGAAATGTCCAAGTTTTTAGCCAATCAGGTCAAGCATAGAATGTGAGGTCCCATTCCGGCCAATGGAAACTGGACACAGCAGTAGGACAATTGCATCAAGTTATAAAAGTTATAAATGTCCCTGTCTCCTTTGCTCAGGTGTACTCTTGTGGCAAGACTGCAGGCAAGTTGCACCCTTCCTGCAGGAAGTAAACTAGCCTTGCTGAGTGATCCACTTTCTCGGTGCACATTTTTCCCAATGTTATAAACTCGTTTCCAACATTAGGGTTTCCGATTGTGTGGAAAACAGAGTCACTTCTCTATCAGAGAATAAAGGGTTCTGCTTTTAAAACTCTTTTAATTACCACTTTGGCTAAAAGTATGACTATTATTTTACAGTGATCTTTGGTCCTATTTTAATTAAGTGCTTTAAATCTTTGATACATTTGATGCGCTTTCAAAATCAAATTTCAAATTCAAAATTAAGTCTTTTGACCTAAAGCTAACTTTGGGACATTACACAGAGGAACCCGCAGCATCCAAAAGAGAGATAATAAAGAAGCTTATCTAGTACGTTAAATTACATGGGAAGCATTGTAAAATAAGAAAGGATGTTTAACCTTCTTGGAGTTATAGTTTATGTGTATGATACTAATATATATTCCAAAATTGTATGAGCTTCCTAACATTCTGGTGTGTCTTGGTATGTTATCAGTCCTAATTATAGTGATCATTTTAAATTAATTATTGTAGGCCACAGAAATAAACAAATTTTCTTGTCAACTGTATCTTTAACCATGACAATTTTAAGCCATTTCCACAGTTAACTGCTTCATTCTAATGCATTTTCAACCAAGCAGCCTGTTCGCTAATCCCCTACAACAGAATCTCCATAATAACTGATATATTCATCCATGTAACAACAAAAAGGGTCAGCGATTGCACAGATTCTTCCCCATTTAGCCAACAGGTAATCTAGAGCAATTCTGTTATCTAGTAAAACTTTAGTAAAAGAATTTAAAGGATTTTTGCACAAAATACCATAACCTTTGCAGAATATTCCAGAAAACCTATTATGAGGGCTATTATTAAAAATAACATCTTAAGTGTAAGAGCTAAAGAGTCAAAAATCAATAATAACGTTATAGAGGCAACTAGTTAGCTGAAAACACAAAAGAGAACAGTTATCCTTGAAATGTCTATCAAGATTAAACCCTACTGAAAAGCAAAGGTGGGAGTAAAAAGTGATAAAAAGTAAAAGAAAAAGAAGAAAATCAAAAACAATGGAAGAGTGACAACTGGCAGAAGTAAAAGCAGACCTTAGAAACAAAAACAGAATGCCAAGAAGCAGACCTCTTTATACAGCAGAAAAGAGTTTACTATAACTACAAGGAATGAATGAGAATAGAGTAGAATAGTCTGAGAGCACTGAGGAGGAGGGAGGGGCAAACTAAGTCCAACACATTTCACTACCACTATGACAGTCTAAAAAGCATGCCAAATGAAACAGCAGTGTTCTGGAGGCATTCGGTGTAATGACTAGTATGTCTACAAATAGAAGTAACCCCAAATAAACTTATTGTAAAATATAGTATATAAGAACTCCAACATCTGGTAGAAGCTAAATTACGTTCATTACACTTTTAAAGAGGCAGAGAAAAAATGCAATATGTTCAAATATTTTACCATCAAAAGCGATCAAAGTAAACGTCTTAGAGCTTAAGAGAAATGATTTTGTCACCTACAGTCTTTTATCTACAAGAACCTCTTATTTACTCTTACCTCGTATTGTCTGTCTGAGGTAATTTTAATATATAACTACTAGTTTGTATGTGTTTTCCTTTACTTAAAGCAAACATAAACCTGTGAGTCAAAGACAAGGCTAGAGTCCTATAAAACTACATACTAATTAATTCAGATGACTTGGGCAAGATGCTAATAAAATCTACACTCAGGATTTAGTCCCTATTTGTTCCAGTTATTTTATACCCAAACACACCAAAGGAAACCAGACAAGAGTGTGGTTATGCAAACTCATCATTATTTTTAGAAAAATGAAAACAATCTCCATTAAGAATGGCTCAATATCACATCATCCCAAACATTCAAGATCATCTATTATCTGTAGTTCGACCTGACCCTCTGGACGACCCTATCAATTACTGACTTTATATTACTTCAATTTTCTATCCACAAATTTGTTCATAAAAATTTGCTTATCAGAAATAATAAATAAGCAATAAATGACTATTAAGGTGAAAAACAAATTAATTACTAGTAAATTAAACTATAGATGTAAGTGTTTGACTTACCTGGAAGCCATATTTCCCAAGTTTCTAATATTTAGAAGTTAGTCAAGAACTGAGAAGTGAAGAGACAACATAATGAAGGAAGACAATTACCCAAAGGATCTATTTAATAAAGAGGTGAGAAGTCTGATAGATAAGGAATCACCTTTCTGTCCTCCTTTTAATTTCCCTTCCCTTGAATCTGGACTGGCTTTAGTGACTTGCTTGACCAATTACATGCAGCAGAAATGATGTTCTGGAACTTCCAAAGCTAGGTCATAATAAGTCTGTGGTAGGATGAATAATGGCCCCCAAAGATACCCCAAATTCTAATTCCCTAACCTGTAAATATGTTACATTATGTGGCAAAAAGAATTTTGCAAATGTAATTAAATTAAGGATTTGGAGAAAGTGAGATTATCCTGGATTATCCAGGTAAAACCTAAATATAATCATGAGGGTTCTTATAAGAAGGAGGTTAAAAGGTCAATGAAGAAGAAGATGAGGGAACAGAGATTTTAGTGATGTGTCCAGGAACCAAGGAATCCCAAAAGATGAAAGAAGCAAAGAACGTATTCTCCCCTGAAGTCTCCAGAAGGACAGAGCCTTGCTGACACTTTGATTTTAGTCCCTTAAGACTTATTTTAAACTTCGGACTTTGAGAACTCTAAGAGAATATGTTGTTTTATACCACTGTATTTTACAGAAGCAATAGAAAACTAATACAGTCTGGACATGGTGGCTCATGACTGTAATCCCAGCACTTTGGGAGGCTGAGCTGGGCAGATCACCTGAGGTCAGGAGTTTGAAACCAGCCTGGCCAGCATGGTGAAACCCCAGTGCTACTAAAAATAAAAAACTTAGCCAGGCACAGTGGTGCACGCCTGTAATCCCAGCTTCTCAGGAGGCTGAGGCAGGAGAATCGCTTGAACCTCGGAGACGGAGTTGCAGTGAGCCAAGATCACACCACTGCACTCCACCTTGGGCAACAGAAGGAGACTCTGTCTCAAAAAAAATTTAAAAAAAAAAAAAAAAGAATTTCTACTTTCTCACATAATCCTGAGCAATGGGCTGAAAAAAAAGAGGCTAATCTTGTTAAAGGTTCAAGATCTCTAGTGAACAGGGATTCCATAACAAATCTCCATTTATTTTTAAGTGTTCTAGATATTCAATTTAGTATAAAATCTTTATCCTCCAGTCTTCTGTTTTGTCAAAGTCCTCTTACGCTATATGGCAAGATCTCAAAACAAAGCTCTTCACCCTACCTTAAACAATCACAAAAAATGGAGGACTGCAAGATTAAAGTTTAGAATTATTTGGTTAATGTATACAAACGCAGATAAATGGTTAAAAAAAAAAAGTCAAACGGACACAATTACCACTTATATAGAGGAACCAAAAAATGCAAGCTCACTAAGATCTAACGCTGATAGAAAAACTGCTCTGTTCACCTCAATACATCTGTTATTTGCTAAGTGTAAAAAGAATCTCATTTTAAAAATATATTAAGTACACATTTAACAAAAAATATTCCCTAAGAAGCTCCTTTTTTTCAAAACATATCTCTCATTGTACCTCTCCAATAGCAAGTTCTTGTTTCTCTATGTAACTCTCTGATAAGCATTAATTACACCACCTTAAATAAGTGTGGAAGCCAGCCTCCAAGATGTACCCCCAATGATTCCCACTCCCTTGTATTCACACCTTGTGTAGTACTCTCCCACATTGTGTCAGGACAAAAGAGTTGGACTGTCAGACTGTCACTTCTAAGACTGTTATAAAAGTCTGTCTGTGGCTTCCAGCTTAGGTGTTCACAGGTGCAGTCTTGCAAACACGCTCACGCGTGCACTCGCACACATACTCATAAGCACTCTCTCTCTCTCATCACTTGCTCTGGAGGAAACCCACTGCCATGTCGTGAGAATACTCAGGCAGCCCTGTGGAGGACCACATGGGAGGAAATTGAGACATCTAGCCAACAGCCATGTGAGTGAGACTTCTTGGAAATTGATCCTCCAGCCCCAGTCGAGACTTCAGATGATGTCACCGCAGCTGAGAGCTTGATTTCAACTTCATAAGATCCTGAGCCAAAAATACCCAACTAAGATGCTACAGAATTCCTGAGCCTCAGAAATTATGCGCTAATACTTGCTTGTTTTAAGCCACTGTGTTTTAGGATAATTTGTTATACCACAATGGACAGCTAACTGGACAGCTAATACAATGAGCACTGTCTATCTTTCAATACCAAATTGCTAGATTTTAAAAACTTTTAAAAATAATTATAAATGGAAATACTAATTACAAAAATTGGGAAGAAATTTTGTTTTAAAAATGTTGGCTAACATTGAAAGGCAACTGTAATAATGTCAGCTTGCCAGTATTACTTGTAAAAACATGAACAATGCACTATCAGCAGAATATGGTCTGTTTATGGAAGAAGAGAGATCAGCTGAGCAGGTAAACTGAAGGTGCAATGTCAACTTTTTTATAAATTGGGAAGGAAATCAGTAATTTTAAAAAATCACAATATTCTATTTAACTATGATAAGACATCCCACAAGGTCTGCCTTATCTATTACAAACTCATTCCAAAGCTTTATCTCATCACAGATTATATCACATGCCTACTGATAAAAATATAAGAAAGATAAAGGGCAAATGTACCAAATTTCAACCGCAGATTCCACTGCCATATTAAAGCATGGATGATTTTTTTTCAGTAACATTTCCATTCCAAATCCAAAACACTTCCTTAGTTTATACAAGCACCCTTTCTAAAGACATTTAAGATTTTCTATGGCAAGAAACAGCCCTTTTGATAGAATTAATTTTGTTAGAAAGTACACTTAGTAGACAACACTTAATACATTAGTTAAGTATTTGAAAATATCATTCAAAAAGCAACAATAAAAGCAAACATGGAGTTTTTCATTCATCTGACTAGAAAAAAAATGTTGATTTCAGCAACGGAATGAGCTGTATGCATTCTCAACATAACAAAATCCCTTTTACCTTAAATGATTAATGAATAGATAATTTCCTAAGTAATGATTCTAGTGATCTCCATAATAACTATATGCATTGATACTGAAAGCGGTAAGTGAACACCAAGACTATACTAGCAAAAAAGCAGCATCTGTGTCATTTGATTCATAGGACAATCATTTTGTCATCAACATCAGCAAAAATTGCTGATTTAAACTTTGATGTTCTCTAGCTTATAAATAGGAGAGATAAGCATCTATCCATTGTTTCAAATATCCTTGACTGTTTCTCCTGGGTAAAGAAGACAATTTAAAGTACTAACTTGTCTCTCATATTAGTTACCTAACTAAGTTTAACTGATGTTAATGATCTCCAATGAATAAAAAGTGTTTAGGTCCTTTTCAGAACATTTAAAACCATATTGAATTTAAAATAATATCTTTGTTAGGAAATGTAGCATTGCTACTGCAATATTGCTGGCATGTACAAAAATAATGTATGAGAAAAAATTTATTCAGTCACATTGCGGACATGCTTTTCAAGAACCGCCATAAAACTATATTCATAGGGCCCTACAATCTTGTAACTTGCTGACAATGCAGAATTTCCAAGAAACTACTGGGAAAAGGTAAAATGTGTGTTTGAATAGTTTTGTCAGTGGAGATTCAAAAGTTAATGTTCTAGTACATGACTGACTATATTATTTTCTAAGGAGCACATTTTCAGAATTGACTACTTTTAAACTGCATACTGATTCCACACATAGACTACAAATGTCCTAGTGTTTGATTATGATTTCATATACCATCATTATTACATATTTAATAATGGAATTGGCAGGATGTTACATTTTCCTGTAAAAGCACTGTGGGTAAACAATGTCTGGAATCAATCATCCACTATAAATTGGTTCACCATTCCCTGAACTGAGGGAGGTGGGGAAATGTGATTAAAAGCCACAACTAAAATAAGTTTCTGAAGTAGTACAGATAACGTCATGCTTACTTGAGGTAAATAATTCTTTCCTCATTCCTGCACATCAGCTAAAGATACACTTTCAATTGTCTCTGGCAAATCAAATGCCATAATCCGAATCAATGTGCTCTAAACTTAGGAATCTATGAGATGTGAACATACCTACCAAGTTTAGAAGGGGGAGTAAACTTTAAAACTTTCAAACACATCAGAATGTAATACAAACTGAAGCAATGCGTTTTGTTTACATAACTGTAAGTGACG
Organism: Saimiri boliviensis; assembly: GCF_048565385.1. Classification (NCBI taxonomy): domain Eukaryota; kingdom Metazoa; phylum Chordata; class Mammalia; order Primates; family Cebidae; genus Saimiri; species Saimiri boliviensis. The sequence continues at coordinate 73,085,195 of NC_133463.1, forward strand.
GAAATATTTTAAGACAACCATTTCAGTCGTTTGCTCCTTTCATCCTTTTGATTTTCTGACCTTTTAGCCTTTTCACCTAGACTCAAATTCTGACCGACCCCATTCTGGACTTGTTTTAAAAATATCCTATTTTAACATGTTAGCTTAAAAATAGTTTTGGTTTCATCGTTCCAAATTACTTCTGAGCAGAAGTCTGACTTTTACTGCAGAACTACAGATTTTCAAAAAATATACTTCCTTATTTATTTCATTCTTTCAACCTCTGGGAAAAAACAAAACTGGAGTTTCACTTGAATCTATCTTTCCATTTCTGGCAAAAACTTTTCCTCTGGCTGCTCTAATTAACGCAACCAGACGTGTGTGGAAACAAGCAGCTGAGAGCATCCCTGACTTTCGAAGCTACACCCCTTCTTTTGGCTACCCACCCATAGATCTTCATGTGATCACCGTTCAAAAAGTTTCTTCCTGCCAGGCGGGTTGGTAGCACTTTCTCGGAGCAGGCACAGCGTGCCACCTGCGCGGGTGCTCGCTCGCTCGAAAGCAACCAGCGAAGGCAAAGGGACAGGAGGGCCGGGGAGGGGGGACACCGGGCACACCAAACTGAATCCCAACCGTGTCACCTGGCAGTTTAGGCCGAAGCTCCGGATTCCGAGGCCGGGGGGGACCTAGCCAGGCGCCGGCCTCAGCTGCCTGGGGGAAACTCGGGCTGCGGAAGGTCCCCCCGCCCCCAGCCGTCCCAGGCGCGGGGCCAGGCGGGCGAGGGGGGCAGATGGGGGGCGGCGGCGGGGGTCCAAGGCCGAGGGCCGCGGAGGGCTCCCGGTGGGCTGCGGCTCGCGGAGGGCGCTGGGGCCCCAGGGCTCGCCCCCCCCCACCCCGCTTACCTTGGGCGATGGCAATGGACTCGAAGCGGTGCAGCTCTTTGAGCAGGCAGCTCCTCTCCGTGGAGTGCAGGCTATAGATGAAGTCGCGCGCGCCCTGCGCAGTGTTCAGCGCCTCCATGGGCTCCTTCTTGGGGTGCGTGCCCAGCCGCCGCGGACCGCCCGGGAAGCCGCCGAGGGGCGCGAGCGCCAGCAGCCCCCGCCTGCAGCAGCACCAGGACGGCGGGCGGGGCGCGGCAGCGGCGGCCGGGCCCGGCCTCAGGCTGCGCGCGGTCCGGCTCCTCAGCAGCGGCAGCAGCCGGGACATGACGAGCCGAGGAGCGGGGACCCCCGCGGCCGTCCGCGAAGGCGGTTTCTGGCGCGGCTGAGGGGAAAAGTAGCTGGGCTCGGCCCGACCCCGCCCCGAGGTCCTCCTGCCAGGCGGCCGAGGCGCCGGGCACCATGCAATCCGCGGGCCCGCGCGGCTCTCGCCTCCTGTTCCGTCCCTCTGCCCTTCCAAAAGGCCCGCGGTGGCTCCGGCCCCTCGGATGGGAAAAACTTTCTCTGAGACGGCCGGGCCCGGACAGCGCCCGAGAGGGCGGGCGGGAGGTGCGGGCGGGCGCCTCCCGGCTGAGGTGGAGCGGCGCGGGCGGGCGGGAGCGCGAGTGTGTGTGCCGATCAGTCTGATCTTCCAGAGGGATGAGTCAGCCACGCGCCGCCCTCCTCCAGCGCCGCCCTCCTCTCCCGTCGGCTTTCTCACCCTGTAGCCTCCCCGCGTCCCCACTCTGTAGGGTTCCCGAGCCCTCAAAGCAGCCGCGCTCCCGGACCGCAGCCGCCGCCGCTACCCCTAGCGGCAGCACACGGGGGAACGGGGCGGGGCGAAGCGGAAGGAGGCGGAGTGGAAGCCGGGCTGCGCAGGCGCAGTCTGCATGCTCTCGGGCCGCGCTCCCGCCTGGGGGAGGAGCGCGCACACGCGTCCCCTCCCCCCCTGGTGCGTGAAGGTGGAAGGAGGTGGGGTGCGTCACCCTGTGCTGGCGTTAAATCCACAGGTCGGAATGGGGAGAAAGAGCTCTGAACCTCTCGCCCGCCTGGGTAGTGCAGCTGCCACCCGGACCCCCACCGGGGCCCAACGCCACTCTGGAGCTCGTTCTGAAAGTTGCCGCAGCGCGCGGCCCGACTCAGGCCAGGCGGAGAGCTGCGCTACCGCCCCAGCCCCGGCGGGGTCGCGGCGCTCTGCTCCGAAACGCAGAGCCGCAATTGCGCCCTTTGCCAAGTCGGCGCCCACCGCCGCCTCGGCCGAGTAGGCCGGCTCTGAGGCACCTGCTGTGGGCGCTCCAAAGAGAAAGCGAAGCCAGTTCCATCTCTGCCCAAGGAGGATCTGAGACTGAGCCCTTGACATGAGAGCAGTCTTCCCCGTTCAGACTCCAGCCGCTGGTAATGCAAATTGTTAATGCTGGAGCCAGAGGCAAGAATGTCAGACCTTTCCTAGTGGTTGCTTGTGAGTTGTTCTTTTTTTTTTTTTTTTTTTTTTTTTTGTCTCCGTACTAAAGCGGCAAGAATTCTTTGGTGGTTCACGATTTCCCCTGGTCCAGGTCCTAGACATCTTTCAAGACCCAGGTCAAAGGGTCTCCTAACTTCATTAAGTTATCCCTAATCTCTTCCTAAGAGAGATCTCTGCTTTATCTGAACCTGTCTAATGACACTTAGGCACCCTTAGAGAATAAATCCACTTAATAAATCTGCTCCAGCGTAATCAAGATCTAAATCCCATCCTGTCATGAACAGTGCTGCACTCAGCCCGGAAACTTGTATGTAGTAAATGTGCTACGTGTTAGTAGAATATAAAACTGAATAAACGGAGGATTGTTACCACTAAAGCCGCCTACTTCTCTAACTCTGGTTCTGAAAGTGAGTCCCTGAGCTTCTTAGACATGGGAAATAGTCAGAACGTAGGCATTGGATCCAGTCATGTGGATTTTAGCAAGCCCTCCTGTTAATAATAACACACACGGCCGGGTGCGGTGGCTCACGCCTGTAAATCCCAGCACTTTAGGAGGCTGAGGCAGGCGGATCACCTGAGGTCGCGAGTTCGAGACCAGTCTGATCAACATGGAGAAACCCCATCTCTACTAAAAACACAAAATTAGCCAGGCATGGTGGTGCATACCTATAATCCCGGCTGAGGCAGGACAATCGCTTGAACCCAGGAGGCGGAGGTTGCACTGAACTGAGATCGCTCCATTGCACTCCAGCCTGGGCAACAAGAGTGAAACTTCATCTCAAAAATAATAATGATATTAATAATAACACACACGGAAGCTTGAGAACCACTGATCTTAAACATGGAAAGAAACCGCTTCTTTTTTAAATTTCAAGGTGTTGCCTCTGTGATGTAATAATGACAAGATGATCTCTGTTGAAATGAAAGCTTTTTGAGTGCAGAATCTGTGTCTTCTTTGTCTTTGAAACCCTCTTCATCCCCTAGTATGCATTGGAATCCTCTGCAAAGTCATTTCAGCCTCAGGTTCATGGAAGTACCCCCAAAGCCTCCCACAATTTCCCTACCCCCAAGAGATTCTGATTCATTGGGGTGGGGCGTGGGAAGTGAGATTTGAAAAAAGCTCTTCAGTACGAACCCATTCCCCAACAACCTCCAGAATAGCAGTTTAGTGTGTAGACTCCAAAGACAGATTGTGGAAAGTTTGATTCCTGGATCAAGCATTTTCTAGCTATATATTAGCATCAGATTATTAAAATAGTGATCCCCAGTGAATTACACCATTATCTGCTCCATCATGTATTCCACTTCTACATGGACTGTGGGCTTGGCTATTTGACTTGTTTTGGTCAATAAACAGGCCATCACAAACCTGATAATGATACATATTTGCTTATTGGGGGTTGCTGTAATGCTTTTGCTATATTACTATAGAATATTTAATTATAAAACAAGAGAAATTAAAATGTAGAAGCAAGTCACTTATAAGACATGTTACACAGAATGAATGGCTATGTGTTGAACATAGGTAAAAAGGATGGAACAGGCCAGGCACGGTGGCTCATGCCTGTAATCCTAACACTTTGGGAGACTGAGATGGGCAGATCACAAGGTCAGGAGTTTGAGACCAGCCTGACCAACATGGAGAAACCCTGTCTCTACTAAAAGAAATACAAAACAAATTAGTGGAGCATGGTGGTGCATGCCTGTAATGCCAGCTACTCAGGAAGCTGACGCAGAAGAATCACTTGAACCCAGTGAGCTGAGATTGTGCCGCTGCACCACAGCCTGGACAACAGAGCAAGACTGTTTCAAAAAAAAAAGAAAAAAAAAAAAGGATGGAACAAATGAAAATGCTACTTTAGATAAAAAGAGGCAGAAAGGGCTAGGTGTGGTGGCTCATGTCTGTAATCTCAGTACTTTGGGAGCTGAGGCAGGCAGATCATGAGGTCAGGAGTTTGAGACCAGCCTGGCCAACATAGTGAAACCCCGTCTCTACTAAAAATACAAAAATTAGCCTGGTGTGGTGGCACACGCCTGTAGTCCCAGCTACTCCGGAGGCCGAGGCAGGAGAATTGCTTGAACCCGGGAGACGGAGGTTGCAGTGAGCTGAGACCATGACCATTGCACTCCAGCCTGGGTGACAGAGTGAGACTCTGCGTAAAAAAAATGAATAAATAAATAAATAATAAAAGAGGCAGAAAGACAAAGGGACTTTAAGTATTAATAAGGTACAGATCATACTACCTTCAGATTGACAGCCATGTCATCCCTATATTGCACACCTACTGATGATACCCATTGTAGCCCTATTATGGCCTCATGTAATTTTATTTCCCAAGAAAAGCAAATAAACTCCCAGCTACAAAACCGACTAATGCCAGCTGCCATTATAACCAGACACACTTGCCCCTCAGCTCCCTAACAGAACAGATGTATTATGAGCCCAGGCCCCTTCAGTCTACTGAATCACCTTACTTACTCTCCAGTCTGGTCCTTGTAACCACTCTATGTGCTGAGAAGACTGGATGGTGGAGAGGGATAACACATGAGAACATTGCATAAAACAGAATTTAGGTGCTTCAGCCTATCCTAAACTTACTCATCTATGCTTTCTCTTTCCCCTTGCTTCTCACTGTTTTATGTTGGTTGGTAAACTCTTCTCATTATTATTGCTGCTCTTTGGGTAAACACATTATGCCAAAACTCAGGAGTTTAAATAGCCAGCTTATTTTGCTCTTAATTTTGAGGCTCAGAAATTTGGGAAGAACTTACTTAGACAGTTAATTTATTGAGTCATTTATGTAGTGTCAATCAGATTTCAACACAACTGCTGTCATTTGAAAGTTCAGCTGGGCTGAATAGCTAAGATGGCTCACTCACATGGCTGGCTGGAAGCTCAAATGGGGCTGAGAACCAGAGCACCTTCACACAGCCTGTCCAGCATGATGAACTTCTCGCCTGGCAGCTGGCTTCCCCCAGAGTGAATGTCTGAAAAGAACCAGCCTTGTGGCCTTTTCTGACCTACCTATCCTTGGAAGTCACACAGTATTACTTCCACTGTATTCTACTGCCTACAAGCCAACCACTAGGACCAGCCCATGTTTAAGGGAAGGGGATATAGACCCCAAATATTAATAGAAGTAATGCCAAAACATTTGAGGATACATTTTAGAACCACCATATAAGCAATGTGATTTAAGCTTCTTAATTTGGCTTATAAGTTTATCCGTTTCATGACCTGTAGGTGGTAGACATGGAGGCTGCCATTGCATCAGGGTAATTTTCCACATGGGAAAATTGCCTTGAAGACATTTACCTTTTGGAATCCAGCTGCTGCATAAAGAAGTCTGAGCCGGGCGCGGTGGCTCAAGCCTGTAATCCCAGCACTTTGGGAGGCTGAGGCGGGTGGATCACAAGGTCAGGAGATCGAGACCATCCTGGTCAACATGGTGAAACCCCGTCTCTACTAAAAATACAAAAAAATCAACTGGGCATGGTGGTGCGTGCCTGTAATCCCAGCTACTCAGGAGGCTGAGGCAGGAGAATTGCCTGAACCCAGGAGGCGGAGGTTGCGGTGAGCTGAGATCGCGCCATTGCACTCCAGCCTGGGTAACGAGAGCGAAACTCCGTCTCAAAAAAAAAAAAAAAAAAAGAAGTCTGACATATCCTGCTGGAGAGACCAAACAGAGGAGGAGGCCCCATCCAACAGCCCCAGCTAACTGCCAGCCAGGCATGACACCATCTTGGACCATCCAGGCTCAGTTAAGCCCCAGATGACAGCATTGTTGTTAAAAGCACTAGCTCTAGACCCAGACTGCCTGGATTTGAGTCCTTATACTGTCATTTATTAGTTGTGTCACCTTGGGCTGATCAGCCTTTCCGTGGTTGACAATCTGTTTGATGGGAATAAGAACATGTTCAGTTTGCTCACCTGTTAAATACAGATAAGGGCATCTGCTTTGTAATGTTATAGTGAAACCAAATTAATACATGTAAAGCATTTCAAACAGCACCTGATACATGACAAGCATGCAGTAAATACTAGCTATTATTATCTAAATACCCACAGACCTCTCAAATCTCGGGGATTATGTCTTTGGACCCTCATTTGAGAAATGCCCACCTAGCTATCTGTCGTTTAATACATGGATGTGTATTAACTGGATCCCCTGACCACTTCCCTCTCTGAACCCTTGAATATCCTAAATATGAATAAATGAAGGAGCTAGGGAGACAGATTTGGGGAACGTTTATGGGGCTGTGGAGAGGTATAGGATAGAGCAGGTCTAGATGCAGGTGGCAAAGGGGAGGTTCCAAGGAAATATGATGGTGCTAAAGAGGAAATGCTAGCAGGCTGGAGGGGGTCACAGAAATGGAAGACAGAAGGAAGGAAAGCCCCAAAGGCAAAATGGCCTGGGTTCAGCCCAGACTGTTCTTTGCTTTTAAGGAGGACAACCATCATTCCTCAGTTAACAATCACAGTTTCCTCCTCATGAAAAATTGCTGCTGAATCATCAGTCCATGGTAAGCCGCGTCGTGTAAATACACTCCAGAGCTCCTGACTTCCCTGCTGCTGGCAGGGCACACAGCTGTTTGCTGCCTGTCATTGATGATACATTATACACCCAGCTACTCTGCGTTAAAATTCTTGAAATTGTTGCTTTACCTAGCGGAATCTTTACTGTTCTGTTCACATTTTTGCAATTTCTTTTTTCTTTTTTTTTTTTCCATATTTGAGACGGAATTTTTGCTCTTGCTGCCCAGGCTGGAGTGCAATGGCACGATCTAGGCTCACCGCAACCTCCGCCTCCTGGGTTCAGGCAATTCTCCTGCCTCAGCCTCCTGAGTAGCTGGGATTACAGGCACGCGTCACCATGCCCAGCTAATTTTTTGTATTTTTAGTAGAGACGGGGTTTCACCATGTTGACCAGGATAGTCTGGATCTTTTGACCTTGTGATCCACCCGCCTCGGTCTCCCAAAGTGCTGGGATTACAGGCGTGAGCCACCGCGCCCGGCGTTTTGCAATTTCTTGATTGCACTTCTCATGCATCAAGTTCCTGCCTTTGTCTTCTGACCCCTGGAAGGCCTCTACCCCAGCATAGTGGTGGTGAATAACTTGTTTCGGCACAATGGAAACCACAAAGTCTTATTAGAAAAATTAAAGAAGACTTAAATAAATGGAGGGAAATACCAATTCAAGTTTGAAAAACTCAATAATATGTCAATTCTCCATAAATGCATTTGTCAGGGTTCTCTAGAGAAACACAACCAGTAGGATATTAGAGATATATGTAGAAAGATATTAATTATGAGAAATTGGCTGGTATTGTTATGGAGGCTGAGAAGTTTCATTGTCTGCTGTCTGCAAGCTGAAGGCCCAGGAAGGATGGTGGTATAATTTAGTCCACGTCTGATAGCATGAGAACCAGGGGGGTCACAAGTGTAAGTCCCAGTCCAAGCCTGAAGGCCTGAGAACCAGGAGCACCAATGTCCAAGAGATGGAGGAGACAGATGTCTTAGCTCAGGCAGAGATAGTGCTTTTACCCTTCTTCTGCCTTTTGGTTCCATTTCAGACTTCTATATATTGGATGATGCCCACTCACATTGGTGAATACGGTCTCCTTTACTCAATCTACCAGTTCAGATGCTGATCTCCTCCAGAAATATCCTCGCCAGCATACCTGGTTCTCTGTTCTATTCCATTGGTCTACATATTTACTTTTATAATCCATGCTGTTTTTGTTACTATAGGCTTTTGGTATAATTTGAAGTCGGGAAATGTGCTGCCTCTATATTTGTTCTTTTTGCTTAGGATTGTTTTGGTTATTCAAGCTCTTTATTGGTTCCGTATGAATTTTGGGATTGCTTTTTCTGAGAAAATGGTGAGTCTTTAGGGTTTTCTAGATATGTGATCACATGAGCAGCAGTAGTAGTTTGACGTCCTATTTTCCAATTTGATTACCCTTTGTTTCTCTTGCCTGCTTGCTGTGGCTAGGACTTCTAGTACTGTGTTGAATAAAAATGGTGAAAATGGGCATCCTTATCACATTCCACTTCTCAGGAGGAATGCTTTGAATGTTTTTCCATTCAGTATAATGTCGCCTGTGTGTTTGTAATAGATGGCTTTTATTATTTTAACGTATGTTTCTTCTATGATTAGTTTGTTGAAGGTTTTTATTGTAAAGCAATGCTGGATTTTATCAAATGCTTTTTCTGCATCTATTGAGATATGGTTTTTGTTTTAATTCTGTTTATGAGATGTAGCACATCTATTTACTTGCATATGTTAAATCATCCCTGCATCCCATGGGTGAAACTCACTTGATCATGGTGTATCATCTTTTTGATGTGCCCTTGGATGCAGCTTGCTAGTATTTTGTTGAGCATTTGTGCATCTGTGTTCATCAGAGATATTGGTCTATAGTTTTCTTTTTTTGTTATGTCTTCTCCTAATTTTGGTATTATGGTGACATTGGCTTCACAGAATGAATTAGGGAAGATTCCCTCTTTCTCCATCTTTTGGAGTAGCTTCAGCATGATTAGTACCAATTCTTCTTTGAATGTCTGCTAGAATTCAGCTGTGAATCCATCTGGCCCTAGGTTTTTTTTTTGTTGTTATTGGCAATTTTTTTATTACTGATCAATCATATTGCTTGTTACTGTTCTGTTCAATATTCCTATTTATTCCTGATTCAATCTAGGTCGGTTATCTGTTTCCAGGAATGTATCTATTTCTTCTAGAATTTCTAGTTTGTGTGCATAGAGGTGTTCATAGTAGACTCAAATTATCTTTTATGTATCTATGGTGTTGGTGGTAATGTCTCCAATTTTATCTCTAATTTAGCTTAAACCCTCTCTTCTTGTTTAATCTAGCTAATGGTCTATGAAGTTCATTAATCTTGTCAAATAGTCACCTTTTTGTGTCATTGATCTTTCGTATTTTTGTTTCAATTTCATTTAGCTCTATTTTGATCTTTGTTACTTATATTCTTCTGCTAACTTTGGGTTTGGTTTGTTCTTGTTTCTCTAGTTTCTTGAGGTATGACATTAATTTGTGAATTTGTGATCTTTCACACTTTTTTACATAGGCGTTTGGCACAATACTTTCATCTTAGCACTGCTAACATGGTGAAACCCCGTCTCAAAAAAAAAAAAAAAAAAAAGTTTTCCTCAATTATTCCCTCAAATAACTTTTCCAAATTTTTTTCTCTCTATTCTCCCTGGGGAACACCAGTGATTCTTAGGTTTGGCCAATTTATATAATCTGATATTTATTGGAGACTTTGCTCATTTATTATTTTTTTATTAATCTTTATCTGATTAATTCAAAAGCCTTATCTTCAAGTTTTGAGAGTCTTTCTTCCACTTGGCCTAGTGTACTGTTAAAACCTTCTACCGCCTTTAGTAATTCCCTAAATGTGTTTTTCATTTCTAGAAGTTCTGATTAGTTTTCTTTTTTTTTTTTTTTTTTTTTTGAGACGGAGTTTCGCTCTCGTTACCCAGGCTGGAGTGCAATGGCGCGATCTCGGCTCACCGCAACCTCCGCCTCCTGGGTTCAGGCAATTCTCCTGCCTCAGCCTCCTGAGTAGCTGGGATTACAGGCACGCGCCACCATGCCCAGCTAATTTTTTGTATTTTTAGTAGAGACGGGGTTTCACCATGTTGACCAGGATGGTCTCGATCTCTTGACCTTGTGATCCACCCGCCTCAGCCTCCCAAAGTGCTGGGATTACAGGCTTGAGCCACTGCGCCCGGCCGGTCTCGATCTCTTGACCTCGTGATCCACCCGCCTCGGCCTCCCAAAGTGCTGGGATTACAGGCTTGAGCCACCGCACCCGGACTGATTGGTTTTTCTTTAAGATATGTATCTCTTTAGGAAACTTTTCATTCATATTCTGAATTTTTTTTTAATTTTTTTATGTTGGCTGTCACCTTTCTCTTGTATCTTCCTCCTTGAATAGCTTAATCATCAGCTTTTTGAATTTTTTATCTAGTAATTCAAAGATTTAATCTTGGTTTGCATCCATTGGTGGAGAGCTACTGCAGCCTTTTGGGGGTTATCATGGAACCTTGTTTTGTAATATTGCCAGAATTATTTTTCTTGTTCCTTCTCACTTGGGTAGACTGTTTTTTCTAATTACTATTATTTTTTTTTCTTAGAGTCTTGCCGAGGCTGGAGTGCAGTGGTACAGTCTTGCTTACTGCAGTCTTCCCTCCCAGGAGGTTCAAGACATTCTCCTGTCTCAACCTCCCCAGTAGCTGGGATTATAGGTGTGCACCACGATACACAGCTAATTTTTTGTGTTTTTAGTAGAGATGGGGTTTCACCATGTTGGTTAGGCTGGTTTTGAACTCCTGACCTTATGATCCCCCTGCCTCAGCCTCCCAAAGTGTTAGGATTACAGGCAAGAGCTACCACACCCAGCCTCTTCTAATTATTCTTAAATTTATTTTTTATTCAACTGTGTCTTTTTTCCCTTGAGGATGTGACTTTAATGTTTACTGTTTACATTTTACTGTAGCCTAATTCAGCTCTCAGTGCTTTTCAGAGGTGAAGACTCTGTATGAGTTTCTTTGTTACAGTCTTTGTATGGTAGTTTTCTCAGATGCTGGTTGTAGTGGAAATGTGCTCAGTGTCTGAGCAGATTCACCATATCCTGTAGGGTTGGAATGCCAGAGCTCTCTTGAAGCTTACCTCATTCCCCAGTGATGTGTACTTTTATATTTACATATTTATCCCCTAGTATTTGATTTACTGGGTTGAGCAGTTCAGACTTCAGACCAGTAAGGGAGACATTTCTGGGTAAAAACTGGTTGTGGCTAAAGCAGGTGGGTAAAAACAATACCAGATGGTGGGCAGAGGCCCCAGCCTTGACAGAGGCAGCTGAGGGAGCTCTCCGTGAAGTGTACTGAAGTTTTGGAGGCAGAGGTTTCAGTGAGCCACGATGGCACCATTGCACTCCAGCCTTGGCAACAGAGCAAGACTCCATCTCAAAAAAAAAGAAAAAAAGTACTGAAGTTTTATCAGGGGGAAGGATGGAAGCCACCTCAGCTCACCAGGCCAGCAGGAAAGTGACCCACCTCCTGTCACACTCCTTACCCAGTGTTCCAGCTATTCAGATCAGACGGACACCTCTACTCAGCTGCAGGAATTTTGATATTCCATGTAGAGAGAAACTGTGACTCTACCCCTTGTGCAAACCTAAACCTGGAGGTTACTCCTCCTGTGGGGATGCGGTCACTCCAAAGTGTTCCAGAAAGGCTGTCTGTAGGTACATCCTCACTGAGGTCCCATGGGAGTATCCCAGATATGTCTTCAGTGGAGATGAGGGAGAAAATAAGTCCCCTTCTCCAAAACCCTTCACAAGTACCAAGGCTGCCTGACTGCTGGGGTACAGCCAAAGACTTTTCCTGCTGAGCGCAGCAGTGCACCTGTGCCCCTGCTGAAAAAAAAACTTCCCACAAGCAGAAAGTTCTGGGACTCAAGGCCTTCCTTCTGGATGTTTTTGGTCCCATGAGGTGATCCTTTGATGGGGTACACTCCCCCTTCCCCTAAGAGTAACAGTCCCTGAGAGCCAGACTGCTGTGAATGCTGCTGCTCCTCTGGGTCTGGCCTCCCAGTGGGACTGCCACACTCCAAGCTGGTGCTGGGGAATGTCTGTAAGGGATCCAGTGATGTGACCTGTCCTCAAGTCTCCCAGCAGTGGGTACCAGCACTAGTTCTGATGGGGGTAGCAAGGGAGTGATACAGACTCTGTGAGATTCCTTGGTTATAAATAGCCTTAGTGTGTTGGCTTTCTCAAATGCCAGGTGTAGTAATAATGAACTGGTCACGTAGACAGACTCAGGACCTCCTGATTAGCCAGTGTAGTGGAGGCAATGGTGATAGCTAAGGTCACACACACATTTTCTCCTTCCTAGGCCCTGTTTTATTCTACGGGGAGATGTTAAATGGACTGCCTCAGTTGGCCTTTAGTCAGGAGGCAGTCTTTTTTAAAAGACCAGGATTTATTCTTGCTTTATGTTACCCAGGGGAAGTACTCTGATGTCTCAGGGAATGGTCAGAGCAATTGAGCTCCCAAAAGATTCTGTCTTTTCTGTACAGCTACCAGGGTGGGTAGAGGGACAAAGCCACATGGGGGCTGGGTCAGGCAAATCTGTGCTCTGGCTCTCCATGTGCAGGGCAAGTAGCAGCCCCAGTGGGGATTGGAAGGCAGTTCTCTGACCACTGGGATAACGTTCCCAGGAGAAGCACAGCTGTTTCTGCTGGACAAAAGAATCCACATGGGTAATGGGGTATAGCAGGTGGCAGTAAATCCCATTCAGCTCCCATGCACTTGTCAAGACAGGTCTCACACCTACTGTGTTCTGCTATCAGCAGCTAGCTTGGTTCCAGAGTCTGCACTCAGAACTCAAAATTGCCTCAAACCATAAGCCTTCCTGACCAAGACAGAAACCTTGGCTTTCAGGCCATGCCCCTCCTGGTCTACTCATGAAGCAGGGGCACCCAGTTCCTGTACTCATGCCTGCAGCACACTTCCCACTCGCCCCTCGGTTCTAGCCACGCGAGTTGGTCCCCACTCAAGATAACGCAAATCTCAGTTGGGAGCTTTCCACAACCTGTGACTGCCACCTGAATCTAGCAGACTTCCAGGATGTCCCCTGTGAGGTAGGATCAAGAGTCACCTCCTTCCATCCCTGCCAGAGTCTGGGGGTGCACACAAAGGCTGTCCAGATGCCACTCCTTCTCATATACTCCCAACCGCTCACTAAATCAGCTCAGGACTGGGTAGGGTTAAAGCCTTCCCCCATGGTCACCTGATTCTCTATACACTATTTTCTATACAATATGTTGTCTTCCCAAGTGGGAGAAGTATGCTAACAATGCTTCCAATCTTCCATCTTCTGTTATCTCTTTTTTGTTTTTTGAGACAGAATTTCACTGTTGTTGCCCAGGCTGGAGTTTAATGGCATGATCTCAGCTCACTGCAACCTCCACCTCTTGGGTTCAAGTGATTCTCCCTGCCTCAGCCTAAGTAGCTGGGACTACAGGTTTCTGCTGCCATACCTGGCTAATTTTTCTATTTTAGTGGAGACGGGGTTTCATCATGTTGGTCATGGCTGGTCTCAAACTCCTGACCTCGGGTGATCCACTCACCTCAGCCTCCCAAATTGCTGGGGTTAAAGGCGTGAGCCATAACACCTAGCCTGTTTCTCTTCTCATAAGAGCCCTAATGCCAGGGCCCACCTTCATGACCTCATCTAAACCTGGTTACCTCCCCAAAGCCCCATCTCCAAATACCGTCACATTGAGGGTTAGGGCTTCAACATAATGAGTTTAGAGTTACCGATTCAGTTCATAACAGGAAGAGTGTGAGTGTGTGTGTGGTGCCTCATATATATGTTGTGTAGCAAGGAAACAAGAGTAGGAAAACTAAATCCTTCTCTTCCATATCTTCCATAGTGAGCTATATCAGTGAGGTCACAGCAGGACATCTATGGTGGTATACTCTAACTAGGATTATTTGAACAGGGATTATTTTCAAAGGGACCATTTACAAAGCTGCGGGTGTACAGGAGCCACAAGAGACAGCACAGTAACCCAGAGTTTAGTCATAATTGTGCTGCTACCAACGCTGGGCTCAAGGAGGTAAGAGGAGTGTGTGGTAGGTATTTACAGTGTAAATAAAGGTTAAGAGCACAGACATCAGAGACAGACTAACCTAGACTAACATCTTGCCTCCGCTCCTCACTAGCTACACGTCCTTGAACAAATTACTCTCCTTGAGCCCCAGTTTTCTTCTTGGCAAAATTTAGACAATAATGCTACCTACCTCCCAGCGCTGTTTATATGCAGTTATGCATTGCTTAACAGTGGGGTTATGTTCTGAGAAGTGCATCATGAGATGATGTTGTCATTGTGTGAACATCACAGAGGGAGCTTACACAAACCAAGATGGTATAGCCCAATACACACCCAGGCTATATGGTATATCCTGTTGTTTCTATGCTACAAATTGTACAGCACATTACTGTACGGAATACTGTAGGTAACTGTGACACAATGGAAAGTATTTGTATATCTAAACATAGAAAAGGTGCAGTAAAAGTACAGTATAAAAGTTACAAAATGGTATGCCTGACCAGGCACAGTGGCTCACACCTGTAATCTCAGGACTTTGGGAGGTCAAGGCGGTGGATCTCCTAAGGTCAAAAGTTCGAGACCAGCCTGGCCAACATGGTGAAACCCTGTCTCTACTAAAAATATAAAAATTAGTCAGGCATGGCGAGACACACCTGTAATCCCATCCACTCTGGAGGCTGAGGCAGGAGAATCTCTTGAACCCAGGCGGTGGAAGTTGCAGTGAGCCAAGATCAGGGCACTATATTCCAGCCTGGGTGACAAAGTGAGACTCTGTCTCAATCAGTCAATCAATCAATCAATCAATAATAGTATACCTGTATAGAGCACTTACTATGAATGGAGCTTGAAGGACTAGAAGCTGCTGTGGGTGAGTCAGTGAGTGGTAAGTGAATATGAAGGCCTAGGATGTTACTGTACACTACTGTGAACTTTATCAGCACTGCACACCTCGGCTGCACTAAACTTATTATTTTATTTTTTTATTTTTCTAGCTAGGTATGGTGGCTTATGCCTGTAATCTCAGAACTTTGGGAGGCTGAGGAGGGCAGATCACCTGAGGTCAGAAGTTCAAAACCAGCCTGACCAACATGGAGAAACCCCATCTCTACTAAAAATACAAAGTTAGCTGAGCGTGGTTGTGCGTGCCTGTAGTCCCAGCTACTCGGGAAGTTGAGGCAGGAGAATCACTTGAACACAGGAGGCAGAGGTTGCAGTGAGTCGAGATCACACCATTGCACTCCAGCCTGGACAGCAGAGCAAAACCCTGTCTCAAAAATAAAGATAAAATAGTATGGTAAACACATAAACTACTAACCTAGTTGTTTACTATCAAGTATTCTATACTGTACCTAATTGTGATATTACCTTTACAAACCTTTGACTGAGACAGTGAAAGAGATCTAACTTGACGGACTCCATTTTGCTTCTAACCTCCAAGCTGTCCTTGTTCATTCCTGGGCGTAGGCTGAACTATCTTTGGGTGAAACTTAATTTATAGTTTATAGTTTAAAACAGAAACAATGACCACAGCCTTTTCCCAAAGAAGACCTCCTTCTTGCCTGGGGACTAGATTGCCTCTGTAGGACTAACATTGGCCACAAGATTGGAAATTATGGTTTAAGAGTCATGCAACTAGAGGCTACAAGTTCCTGACTCTCTCTAAACTGCTCCTGAGATCAGTGCTGGAGATATTTTGCAGACCCTGTACTTGATGGATCAACAGGCACCACCCAGGTAGATAAACTGGCTTATCCGATCTTGTAGCCTTCACCCAGGAACTGACTCAGTGCAACCAGACAGCTCCAACTCCCTGTGATTTCATCTCTGATGAATCAGCACTCCTGGCACACTGGCCTCCCCCCACTCACCAAATTGTCCTTAAACACTCTACTCCTTAGGCCAGGTGCAGTGGCTCGCTCCTGTAATCCCAGCATTTTGGTAGACCAAGGCAGATGGATCATGACATCAGGAGTTTAAGAGCATCCTGGCCATCATGGCAAAACCCTATCTCTACTAAAAATACAAAAATTGCATGGGAGTGGTGGCGGGTGCCTGTAGTCCCAGCTACCTGGGAGGCTGAGGCAGGAGAATCGCTTGAACCCAGGACGTAGAGGTGGCAGTGAGCCCAGATCACACCACTACACTCCAGCCTGATGACAGAGTAAGACTTCATCTCAACAACAACAACAACAACAACTCTGCTCCCCAAATAAATCCTCCAGGAGACTGACTTGAGTAATAATAAAACTCTGGTCTCCCACACTGCCAGCTCTGTGTGAATTACTCTTTTTCTATTGCAATTCCCCTGTCTTGATGAATTGGCTCTGTCTAGGCAGCAGGCAAGATGAACCCTTGAGCAGTTACAATTGTATGTGCTATACTTTTCAATGACTGGCAGTGTAGTAGCTTTGTTTACACCAGGATCACTACAAACATGTAATGCTTTGTGCTGTGAGGTTACAATGGCTGCAACTTCACCAGGCAGTAAGAATTTTTCGGCTTATGGGTTAGATTATAACGATTATAATCTTTTAGGACCACCAGCACATATATATGGGGTCCGTGGTTGACTACAATGTCATCATGTGGCACAGGACTATACTTAAATAGGATAATGTATACAAAGAGGTTTTCCTAATGCCTGGAGTACACCATATAAACTCAATAAGCAAAAGCTTTATTTTCTTTGGTTACGTCTCCATTACAAAGTTGCTATGAACATTAGCTTTAGAATTAAACAGAGCTGCAGAGTTCTTATTAGGAAAGAAAAAATGAGGGTTATTTGTTGAAAGGCTCATAACACTTTGATCTCCAGGTACAGAGCAGATGTAGGCTCTCAGAAAGAATGTGGCTAAATGCAGTTGTGCTTGCTTGAGTCTTCCCCACTCTTCAGACACATTAGGACTCCGGTATCCTAAAGCTATTTCCATGAGAGTCTCTGATTTACTATTTTTTTTTTTTAAAGACACAGTCTTACTCTATTGCTCAGGCTGGAGTGCAGTGGCACAATCTTGGCTCACCGAACCTCTGCCTCCTGGGTGCAAGCAATTCTCATGCCTCAGTGCCTCAGTCTCCTGAGTAGCTGGTGTTACAAGTACATGCCACTACACCCAGCTAATTGTGTGTGTGTGTGTGTGTGTGTGTGTGTGTGTGTATTTTAATTGTACTTTTGGTTCTGGGGTACATGTGCAGATCATGCAGGATTGTTGCATAGGTACATACATGGCAATGTGGTTTGCTGCCTCCATCTCCCATCACCTATATCTGGCACTTCTCCCCAAGTTACCCCTCCCCAACCTCCCTACCCCCTGCTGTTCCTCCCCTATTTCCCCACAAAGACCCCAGTGTGTGATGCTACCCTCCCTGTTTCCATGTGTTCTCATTGTTCAACGCCCACCTATGAGTAAGAACATGTGGTGTGTGATTTTCTGTTCTGTGTCAGTTTGCTGAGAATAATGGTGTCCAGATTCATCCATGTCCCTACAAAGGACACAAACTCATCGTTTTTTAAGGCTGTATAGTATTCCATGGTGTATATGTGCCACATTTTCCTTGCCCAGTCTATCATCAATGGGCATTTGGGTTGGTTTCAGGTCTTTGCTATTGTGAACAGTGCCTCAAGGAACATAAGTGTGCATGTGTCTTTATAATAGAACGATTTATAATCCTTTGGATATATACCCAGTAATGGGGTAGAAACAGGGTTTCACCATGTTGCCCAGGCTGGTCTTGAACTCCTGAGCTCAGGCAATCCACCCTCCTCGGCCTCCCAAAGTGCTAGGATTATAGGCGTGAGCCACTGCACCCAGCCCAGAAAGACTTTTAAAGGCTAACATTAATCAGTACGTGGTTCAAGAGAGGGAGAGCTCGGCTGGGCCCAGTGGCTCACACCTGTAATCCCAGCACTTTGGGAGGCTGAGGCAGGCAGGTCACGAGGTCAGGAAATCAAGACCATCCTGGACAATATGGTGAGATCCTGTCGCTACTAAAATTACAAAAATTAGCTGGGCATGGTGGCATGCACCTGTTAGTCCCAGCTACTTGGGAGGCTGAGGCAGGAGAATCCCTTGAACCCAGAAGGTGGGGGTTGGAGTAAGCCAAGATCCTGCCACTGCACTTCAGCCTGGCAACAGAGTGAGATTCTGTCTCAAAAAAAAAAGTGAGAAAGCCTTATTTTTTTTTATCCATCACTTCTCAATTGTTCTATCCCTTCTCTGAAATAAATGATGAGATAATTAGTTCTGGTTATCAATTTCCTAGAAATAGCTAACCATTAGTTAGAATTCAAGGCATGGCAGATACTGTGCTAGGTACTTTGTATACTTCACCTCATTCAATTCTGTTAGCCTGGAAAGTGGTTTTTGCTATCTCCAATTTATAGATTATATTTAATAGTAATAACAGTAATTATAACTCATTATTGAGCTTACCATGATTCAGTTACAGTATTAAACCCTCAATACAGATAATATCTCTTTATCTTCATTAATAATTATCAGGCAGAAACTATTTTTAACATCCATTTTTTAGATAAGAAACTATAGGCACAGACAGATTCAGTAACTTGCCCAAGGTCACACAACTAATAAATGGACAGGATTCAAACCTCTGGTCTCTATGGCTCCAGAGTTCAAAGATTTTTCTGCTCAAAGGCTCAACAAGTTCAGGCAGGGACTTATTTTTACAACTGAGAGATACTGAGTCATTGCAAAATTTCTTTATGAGTTTCAAGATTTCTCAAAATCAGAAGTCTATTTATCCTCTTCATAGCTCCAGTAGCAACTTCCCTCAATAAATTACCTGTTGCCTGACTAGCTCCATGTTTAATGACTTTATTACTCTCCAGTTTGAATTTCCTATTCTCACTACCCTTTTTAATCATCCAAAATAATTTGTTCATGTAATGTTGTCCCTGAAGCATTAGAATATATATCAATTGAGGAAAAGTTCTGTAAGATAAATGCACTAAATACGAGGTCCATTAAGACTAACAACAGCATGGTATCTCGTGCCTATAATCCCAATATTTTGGGAGGCCGAGGCAGGTGGATCACCTGAGGTCAGTAATTTGAGATTAGCCTGGCCGACACAGTGAAACCTGTCTCTACTAAAAATATAAAAATTAGCTGGGTGTCGTAATGTGTACCTGTAATCCCAGCTACTTGGGAAGACTGAGGCAGGAGAATCATTTGAACCCTGGAGGCGGAGGTTGCAGTGAGCTGAGGTCACGCCATTGCACTCCAGCCTAGGCAACAGAGCAAGGCTCTGTCTTGAAAAAAAAAAAAAGAAAAGAAAAGAAAGGAAAAGAAAAGAAAAATTAGCTAGGTATGGTGATATCTGCCTGTAATCCTAGCTACTCGGGAAGCTGAGGCAGGAGAATAGCTTGAACCTGGGAGTCAGAGGTTGCAGTAAGCTGAGATGATGCCACTGCACTCCAGCTGGAGCAACAGCAACAGGATTACCTGAGGGCAGGAGTTCAAGACCAGCCTGGCCAACATGGTGAAACCCCATCTCTACCAGAAATACAAAAATCAGTCAGTTGTGGTAGTGTGCGCCTTTAATCCCAGCTACTCAGGAGGCTAAGGCAGGAGAATCCCTTGAACCTGGGAAGCGGAGTTTGCAATGAGATATGATCATGCCACTGCACTCCAGTCTGGGCAACAAAGTGAGACAAAAAAAAAAAGGACCACGAAAACACAAAAACTACTAAAAAAAAAAAAAAAGAGGGCCAGGCGTGGTGGCTCAAGCCTGTAATCCCAGCACTTTGGGAGGCTGAGGCGGGTGGATCACGAGGTCAAGAGATCGAGACCATCCTGGTCAACATGGTGAAACCCCGTCTCTACTAAAAATACAAAACATTAGCTGGGCATGGTGGCACGTGCCTGTAATCCCAGCTACTCGGGAGGCTGAGGCAGGAGAATTGCCTGAACCCAGGAGGTGGAGGTTACAGTGAGCCGAGATCGCGCCATTGCACTCCAGTCTGGGTAACAAGAGTGAAACTCCGCCTCAAAAAATTAAAAAAAAAAACAAAAACAACTATTAAAAAGGATTACTGTAGTTCAGTTTTTGTTTTGTTTTGTTTCAGATGTAGTCTCACTCTGTCGCCTAGGCTGGAGTGCAGTGGTGCAATCTTGGCTCACTGCAACCTCTGCCTCCTGTGTTCAAGCAGTTCTCGTGCCTCAGCCTCCGAGTAGCTGGGACTACAGGCATGTATCACCAGCTTTGCTAATTTTTGTGTTTTTAGTACAGATGGGGTTTCCTCATGTTGGTCAGGCTAGTCTCAAGCTCCTGACCTCAGGTGATCCACCTGCCTCGGCCTCCCAAAATGTCAGGATTGCAGGCATGAGCCACCATGCCCAGCCCAGTCTTTTCTTTCTTTCTTTCTTTCTTTCTTTTTTTTTTTTTTTTTTTTTGAGACAGAGTTTTGCTCTTGTTACCCAGGCTGGAGTGCAATGGCGCGATCTCGGCTCACTGCCACCTCCGCCTTCTGGGTTCAAGCAATTCTCCTGCCTCAGCCTCCCGAGTAGCTGGGATTACAGGCACGCACCACCATGCCCAGGTAATTTTTGTATTTTTAGTAGAGACGGGGTTTCACCTTGTTGATCGGGATGGTCTCGATCTCTTGACCTCGTGATCCACCCGCCTCAGCCTCCCAAAGTGCTGGGATTACAGGCATGAGCCACCGCGCCCAGCAGGCTTTTTCATTTGTGACTATTTATTGGTATTGGTAACCTTCTCTCTGTCTACATCTGTGCCAAGCATCCTGATCTCTCAGTCCCGTAACCTCCTGTCCCTCCAGTGATCCTTTACTCCGCCTCATTTCAGCTGCTTTTCCCATGATCATACATGGCCTGGTCAGCACAAATAATTTCAACAACTTCAAATGCAGTTATAGCTCTGTATTCTGACCACACTTTTTATTCTTCTAGGTGAATTATTCTTACTCCTCAACACCTACAATTGTTTGACCCTATCAGGGCCTCTAACCTACTGACTCTTACGACCCTTTCATTACTCATCAACCTCTTACATCCTCCTCTCCCTTTCAGCCCTGTCTAAATTCCATGGCCGTATAATTACTGTCTTTGAAATACTGTTAACTTGCTTGCCTCCCTCACTCTCCATCTTGCTTGTTTGGAAAATGTCAACTCTAGCTAAACCCAGTTGTGGATAATTGGCTAATTATCCACACCTGTTTCTGAGCAGAAGCCTGTGACTAGAGAGCATCACAATCACAATCACAATCTTCTTTTCTTTTTTTTTTTTTTTTTGGAGACAGGATCTTGCTCTGTCACCCTGGCTAGAGTGCAATAGTGTGATCATGGCTCACTGCAACCTCTGCCTCCTCAGCTCAAACGATCCTCCTATCTTAGCTTCCTGAGTAGCTAGAACTACAGACATGCTCCACTATGCCCAGCTAATTTTTCTATATTTTGTAGAGATAGGGTTTTGCCATTTTGCCTAGGCTGGTCTTAAACTCTTGGACTCAAGTGACCCAACTTCCTTGGCTTCCCAAAGTGCTGGGATCACAGGCATGAGCCACCACACCTGGCCCAATCTTCTTTACCACTTTCCTTTTTGTTTGTGTGTGAGAGTCTCACTTTGTCACCCAGGCTGGAGTGCAATGGCACGATCTCAGCTCACCACAACCTCTGCCTCCAGGTTCAAGTGATTCTCCTGCCTTAGCCTCCTACAGGCATGTGCCACCATGCCCCAGCTAATTTTTGTATTTTTAGTAGAGATGGGGTTTCACCATGTTGGCCAGGATGGTCTCGATCTCTTGACCTCGTGATCTGCCCACCTCGGCCTTTCAAAGTGCTGGGATTACAGGCATAAGCCACCATACCCTGCCCAGCTTCTGTTTCTCCTGCATGCAATAGGCTGTTTATCCACCTCCCCAAAATTGTCCTCTTGTCAAAACCTTTTCTGACCAGCCTATGTAGAGTTACCTCTCCCACATTTACTCTAGATGTCATTTCACTTTATTATTTAAAACAGCAATTTTAGTTATCTGAAATCATCTTATTTATTTGTATTTTTTTTACTTTTTATTATTTATTTATTTTGAAACAGGGTTTTCCTTTGCCCAGCCTGGAGCGCAGTGGTGTGATCATGGCTCACTGCAGCCTCAACCTCCCGGGCCCAAGCCATTCTCTTCAGCTTCCTAAGTAGCTGGGACCATAGGGGCATACCAACACCCCCAGCTAAATTTTTAAAAACTTTTTGTAGATATGGGGTCTCCCTATGTTGCACAGGCTGGTCTTGAACTCCTTGTCCCAAGCGATCCTCTTGTCTAGGCTTCCCAAAGTGCTAGGATTACAGGCATGAGCCACCAGGCCAGGCTGTGATGGAATTTCAATAGGAAGAAAAACCACTGGGAGAGTCCTTGGAGGAACACAGGTAAGTCAATTTCCTTATCGTTAAGCAGATTAGACTAAATGAGCCCAAAGTTTCCTTTCATTAGACAATTTTGATTCTAGGATTATATGGAATGCATGCCATTATATGGTATTTGGCATAGGTGGTGTCTGAAGTTACTGAGAAGTCATTGGGTTCTTGGGACGCTAGCATAATTCACACCCCAACTTAGTATTGGCTTTTCCCAGGGCATTAGGAAGACATTTGTGCTTTCTTTAAAACTTGATGACGTGCTGGGCGCGGTGGCTCAAGCCTGTAATCCCAGCACTTTGGGAGGCCGAGGCGGGTGGATCACGAGGCCAAGAGATCGAGACCATCCTGGTCAACATAGTGAAACCCCGTCTCTACTAAAAATACAAAAAATTAGCTGGGCATGGTGGCGCATGCCTGTAATCCCAGCTACTCAGGAGGTTGAGGCAGGAGAATTGCCTGAGCCCACGAGGCGGAGGTTGCAGTGAGCCGAGATCGTGCCATTGCACTCCAGCCTGGGTAACAAGAGCGAAACTCTGTCTCAAAAAAAAAAAAAAAAAAAAAAAAAAAGGCCGGGTGCGGTGGCTCAAGCCTGTAATCCCAGCACTCTGGGAGGCCGAGGCGGGTGGATCACGAGGTCAAGAGATCGAGACCATCCTGGTCAACATGGTGAAACCCCGTCTCTACTAAAGGTACAAAAAATTAGCTGGACATGGTGGTGCGTGCCTGTAATCCCAGCTACTCAGGAGGCTGAGGCAGGAGAATTGCCTGAACCCAGGAGGCGGAGGTTGCGGTGAGCCGAGATCGCGCCATTGCACTCCAGCCTGGGTAACAAGAGCGAAACTCTGTCTCAAAAAAAAAAAAAAAAAAAAAAAAAAAAAAAAAAGCTTGATGACTACAGCATTTATGCTAATAGATTACATTGTGGTTTAGGAACAGTTTTTGAAAGGGACTTAAAGAATGCTTAAATTACTTTCTTAAAGAATGCTTAAATTTCTTCCTTAAAGAGTACTTAAATTCTTCCTCAAAATTACTAGTTTAAGATGGCAAGGCCAAGTACTGAAATAGAAAGAACATTGGTTCTGGAGCCAGAACTGGGACACGTCCTAGCTCTGCGTGTGCTATTTGTATCACCTTCACCACATCATGGAATTCCTGTGGGATTTCGTTTTTCTTCACTCTTAAGTAACATTTTAGCTGGGCAATCTCTAAACTCCCTTCGAGTTCTGAAGACCCATGATCCAAGGTACTGTAAAAGTTTATAAACATGAGCATGTTATTCCTGCACTTAAAAATTCCCTATGCTTCTATTTGTACTTAAAATAAAACCCAGACTCCCTATGCTGATTAGACAATCAGCATAATCTAGCCCCTGCCTACTTCTCCACCTGATCTCAACCTCTTTATCTATCTGTTTTTATAATATGCCAGGCATGTTGCTGCATCAGGATGGTGCATGTGTTAGTTCCACTGGATTATTCTGAGCCCAGATCTTTGTATTACTGGCTCCTTTTTATCATTCAAATTCAGCACAGATGTTACCCTCCTGAGAGTGGCCTTTCCCAAACACTCAAGCCCAAGTAGTCTTGGAACTTGTCTGACTATCCAATACCCCGTTGCATCCTCAGTAACCAGCCTAGTGCCTGGCACCAAAGTAGGTTCTCAATAACTATTTACTAGTTTCAGCCTCAGAATCAAGTACAGCTGTTCTCTTTGTATCTTTTTTCACATAATCAAGATAGGTAGGTCTCCAAATATGGAAAGTTTTTTGGAACGATGAAAAGTAGAAGTCACATTAGTATTTCCCCCTAAAATATCTTGTTATAGCAACATCAGTTTTAAGAACAACCACTAAAGTGAACGGATTGGGGACGGCGATTGCATCACATAAAAGTCATAGTATTCCAAAAATTAGCTGAGCCTGCTGGTGCACACCTATAATCCTAGCTGCTTGGGAGGCTGAAACAGGAGAATCACTTGAACTCAGGAGGCAGAGTTTGCAGTGAGCCAAGATGGCACCACTGCACTCCAGCCTGGGTGACAGAACAAGACTCTGTCTCAAAAATAAATAAATAAATATCATGGTATTCACCAGGTATTCAAAATATCAACCTTCATCAATAAGCAGGGAAAGACTTAAGATAGGTACTATTTATTTACATTCTAATACAGTTTACAGTCATTAAATACAACTGTCTTTGCACTTCTCTGTATTTTATTTTACGGATTTAAACTTGTGCAGCTCTCCCATGTACTAGCCGTATGAGCCGGAGCAAATTACTTGCTCTCTGTTCCTCATCTATGAAATGAAGATTAAAAATGTGCACCATAGGGCCAGGCAGAGTGGCTTACCGCTGTAATCCCAGCTACTCCGGAGGCTGAGGCAGGCGAATTGCTTGAACCAGGGAGGTGGAGGTTGTGGTGAGCCAAGAATGCGCCATTGCACTCCAACCTGGGCAACAGGAGCAAAACTCCTTCTCAAAAAAAAAAAAAAAAAAAAAGAAAGAAAAAAAAAAGAGTGTGCAGGGTTGTTACAAGAATTCACTGAGATGATGTCCATAACAAACCATAGAGCACCAGGCTCATAGTAGGTACCCAACAAGATTTTCTTTCCATTACCTGTCTCTCAAAACCCTTATGATTATGGAGTTCTTAATGAATTTCAAGACAATAATCAGTGCATGACATTATGACATTTCCCAGACCTGAGTAGTGTTACTAAATCTTAATTGTAGCCACTGCTAAAAATATCTTAAGACCAGTTGCTTAATATGACTTTGACCTTGACATATTTAAATACTGACAGGGTGTTTGGAATTCTCGTTTCAGTTTTGACTAGTATTTTCTGAATGGCTTTGGGTAAATAATTTATTGTTTCTATCTATAACAATGTTCCCTTTCCTTTGGATAACCTTCAGTACATAGGTTTGAATGTAATTTATAAAATTGAGATGGTGATTAATAAGCATAAAGAGATAAGGTGTTTTCTCAGAGAGCATGCATAATTAATATTATTGCCTTAATGATTAAATTGTACTTAATAAAGCATATTCTGCCAGAATCTGAAGTAGTCCCTTGTTAATTAGAATAACCTTTGAAATCATTACCTTTGAGTGGTTATTTGATACCAAGCAAGGTGTGACATATGAAGCAGCCAGGTTACCCAGGCTCCAAAGATCAGTGCGTTATATATAAATAAGTACTTATGAAATGCCGACTTTTCTATAAATTCCTTGAGAACAGCAGCCATAGATTTTTTATCTACTACAATTTATGAATCACAGTTATCTGAGATGTATTAAATTAATACATCTAATAAAACCATGAAGACTTCCCAAAGTGATGGAATTACAGGCATGAGTCTTCACGGATTTATAAGATAAGAAAATCCCAAATTACAAATGTGTTTTTTTACAATGATATCCCTTTTCTTAACATTGCTTTCTATAGAAATGTATGCATATGTGCATTTCTATACAAATGCATAATTTTTACAGAAATAACTATATAAATGAAAGTGGTAATTAAAACGTATCAGTAATAGGTAACATATTACAATATATACTTTTTTTTTTTTTTGAGACAGTGTCTTGCACAGTCACCCAAGCTGGAAATCAGTGGCATAATCTCAGCTCTCTGCAACCTCCACCTCCCAGGTTCAAGTGATTCTCCTGCCTCAGCCTCCCAAGTAGCTGGGACTACAGGTGTGTGCCACCATGCCCAGCTAAGTTTTATATTTTTAGTAGAGACGGAGTTTCACCATATTACCCAGGCTGGTCTCAAACTCCTGACCTCAGGTGATCTGCCAGCCTAGGCCTCCCAAAGTGCTGGATTTCAGGCATGACCCACCACATCCAGCCAATATATACTTATAAGTATATGATATATTAAATATGCATTACATTATGTTTCTAAGCTGGTCCACAAACTTGAAGTGATCCCAAAATAAAGCAACTAAATTGTACTTTCTTTTGAATATAACTACAATATTTAAATTTGTTGGCTTGCTTTTTTTTTTTTTTTTAAGAGACAGGGTCTAGCTCTGTTGCCCAGGCTGGAGCGCAGTAGCACAAACATGGCTCACAGCAGCCTCAACCTCCTGGGCTCAAGCGATCCTCATGTGCTGGCTCCCTAGGTGCTGGAAACTAAGTGTGAGCCACCATTCAGGGCCCATGTATTTTAATACATAACAAGATGTCTAAGGATCATCACTAGGCCAGGTTTCCCTCCGAAGTGAATCTCTGATTCACAATCACTGTGTAAATCCCCAAACAGGGTGATGAGACTGAATTGGGGGATAAGAGGCAGAAAGCATAGAGTTGCTGTGAGTCACACTCCAGTGACAGAAAAGGGACCAAGAGACTTTTGGTTTGCATTCATCTGGCTCCCAGGAAACAGTATTGGGAGCAGGCTCTGCCAGTCAGCATTTATGATTTATAAGGTGTCTATCTCTTGTATATCAGATTTTTATGACCCAGAGCCTATGGGATGTATAGTGGATTAATCCACTAGACAGAAAGGAGTTCTGGAGTTCAAGAGCGACTGCCCTGAAATTTTAGGCAAAGTCTAGAGTGTATATCCATTACTCCACAGAGGGTCATTCCAGAGGGTTTTGTGACTCAAACAAGAGCCCCAAAGATAGGGTCTCATTTGCCATCCATAATTACTTGGGGAAGGGGAATAGTGTGAGGATTATTATCTCAGGGTCCCCACCAATTAGGGCCTGTGGGTAGCTATTAGTAGCCCTACATAGCCCACCAACCAGCTGCTCAGGTAAGCAAGAGTCAAAGTGTATAGGCACCGTGAGCAGGACTGCTGTCTGGGGAGGGAAAGCAAGAGAGAATGACAGAAAAGCTGGAGGGAATTCCCTATGGTAACACCGTGAGAGGGAGGAGAAGAAGAAAAGAGAGCTTACGTGGAATTGAAGGGTGATGTTGTGATGTAATAAGAAATATGTATTTGTTCTCTGCCCTCAGTCCCTGGCGCAGAGCTCCTACAACCCTTGTAACTTGCTGAGCAATAGAGGTACTAGCTGTGCCAGCATGGTGGCACATGCCTGTAGTCCCAGCTACTCAGGAGGCTGAGGCTGGAGGATCACTTGAGTCCAGGAGTTCTGGGCTGCAGTGCGCTCTGCCAATCAGGTGTCCGCACTAAGTTCAGCATCAATATGGTGACCTCCCGGGAGCGAGGGACCACCAGGTTGCATAAGGAGGGGTGAACGGGCCCAGGTCAGGAATGGAGCAGGTCAAAACTCCTGTGCTGATCAGTAGTGGGATCGCACCTGTGAATAGCCACTGCACTCCAGCCTGGGCAACATAGTGAGACCCCATCTCTTAAAAAAAAAAAAAAAAAAAAAGGTACTAGCTGCATCTTTTGTTCTAATATGTTGTTTTTGACTGTGGTTCCTGACACTGAGCTCCTAAATACTCTGGAATTTCTTGGGTGACAGGAGCATTTTTTTGTTCTAATGAGGTGGCTCTTCGTGAGCCCCTGGACAGGGGTTGCTCACCAGAAAGACCAAGCCATGATTAGAAGCTTGGAGCTTGGCCGGGCTTGGTAGCTCACACCTGTAATCTCAGCACTTTGGGAGGTTGAGGAGGGCAGCTCACTTGAGGTCAGAAGTTCAAGACCAGCCTGGCCAACATGGTGAAACCCTGTCTTTATTTAAAAAATTTAAAAAAAAAAAAAAAAAAGCTTGGAGCTTTCAGGCTGGGCGTGGGGGTTCACATCTGTAATCCTAGCACTTTGGGAGGCTGAGGCGGGCAGATCAGGAGGTCAAGAGATTGAGATCATCCTGGCCAACATGGTGAAACCTCATTTCTACTGAAAATACAAAAACTAGCCAGGAGTGGTGATTTGCGCCTGTAGTCCCAGCTACTTGGGAAGTTGAGGGGGAATGATCGCTTGAACCCGGGAGGCTGAGGTTGCAGTGAGCCAAGATTGCACCAGTGCACTCCAGCCTGGGTGACAGAGTGAGATTCTATCTCAAAAAACAAAAACAAAACAACAACAAAAAAAGCAGCTCAGAGCTTTCAGCCTCAGGCCCTCCAATCTCTGGGAGGAAAAGAAAAAAGAGCTGGAGATGGAGTTAATAATTAATCATGCCTTCGTGCTGAAGCCTCATAAATACCTCTGAACTATGGAGTTTAGAGGGCTTTTGGGTTGCTGAGCATGTACAGGTGCAAGGAGGGTGGCACGTCTGGGGAGGGCACAGAAGCTCTGCACCCTGGCCAAGCACACTGGGTCATGCCTGTAATCTCAGCACTTTGGGAGGCCAAGGTGGGCAGATCCCTGAGGGTGGGAGTTCAAGACCAGCCTGGCCAACATGGTGAAACCCCATCTCTACTAACAATAGAAAAGTTAGCTGGGTGCTCGCTTCAGCAGCACATATACTAAAATTGAAACGATACAGAGAAGATTAGCATGGCCCCTGCGCAAGGATGACATGCAAATTCGTGAAGCGTTCCATATTATTTTAGAATAAAATACCTAGGAATACAACTAACAAGGAACGTAAAGGACTTCTTCAAGGAGAACTACAAGCCATTGCTCAATGAAATAAGAGAGGATACAAACAGATGGAGAAACATTCCATGTTCATGGTTAGGAAGAATCAACATCGTGAAAATGGCCATACTGCCCAAAGTAATTTACAGATTCAACGCTATTCCCATCAAGCTACCAATGACCTTCTTCACAGAACTGGAAAAAAACACCTTAAACTTCATATGGAACCAAAAGAGAGCCCACATAGCCAAGTCAATTCTAAGCAAAAAGAACAAAGCAGGAGGCATCACACTACTGGACTTCAAACTATACTACAAGGCTACAGTAATCAAAACAGTATGGTACTGGTACCAAAACAGAGATATAGACCAATGGAACAGAACAGAGGCCTCAGAGGAAATACAACATACCCACAAACATCTGATCTTCGACAAACCTGACAAAAACAAGCAATGGGGAAAGGACTCCCTGTTTAATAAATGGTGCTGGGAAAACTGGCTAGCCATGTGCAGAAAGCAGAAACAGGACCCCTTCCTGACACCTTACACCAAAATTAACTCCAGATGGATTAAAGACTTAAACATCAGACCTAACACCATAAAAACCCTAGAAGAAAATCTAGGCAAAACCATTCAGGACATAGGTGTAGGCAAGGACTTCATGACCAAAATGCCAAAAGCAATGGCATCAAAAGCCAAAATAGACAAATGGGACCTAATCAAACTCCACAGCTTCTGCACGGCAAAAGAAACAGTCAGTAGAGTGAATTGGCAACCAACAGAATGGGAAAAAATTTTTGCAGTCTACCCATCTGACAAGGGGCTGATATCCAGAATTTACAAAGAACTAAAGCAGATCTACAAGAAAAAAACAAACAAGCCCATTCAAAAATGGGCGAAGGATATGAACAGATACTTTACAAAAGAAGACATACAGGAGGCCAACAAACATATGAAAAAATGCTCATCATCACTGGTCATCAGAGAAATGCAAATCAAAACCACATTGAGATACCATCTCACACCAGTTAGAATGGCGATCATTAAAAAATCGGGAAACAACAGATGCTGTAGAGGATGTGGAGAAATAGGAACACTTTTACACTGTTGGTGGGAATGTAAATTAATTCAACCATTGTGGAAGACAGTGTGGCGATTCCTCAAGGACCTAAAAATAGAAATCCCATTTGACCCAGCAATCCCATTACTGGGTATATATCCAAAGGATTATAAATCATTCTACTACAAGGACATGTGCACACGAATGTTTATTGCAGCACTGTTTACAATAGCAAAGACCTGGAACCAACCCAAATGCCCAACGATGATAGACTGGATAGGGAAAATGTGGTACATATACACCATGGAATATTACACAGCCATCAAAAACGATGAGTTCACGTCCTTTGTAGGGACATGGATGAACCTGGAAACCATCATTCTCAGTAAACTGACACAAGAGCAGAAAATCAAACACCGTATATTCTTGCTCATAGGCGGGTGTTGAACAATGAAAACACATGGACACAGGGAGGGGAGCACTACACACTGGGGTCCGTTGGGGGGCAATGGGGGAGGGATGGGGGGTGGGGAGGTGGGAAGAGATAGCATGGGGAGAAATGACAGATACAGGTGAGGGGACGGAAGACAGCAAACCACACTGCCATGTGTGTACCTATGCAACAATCTTGCATGTTCTTCACATGTACCCCAAAACCTAAAATTAAAAAAAAAAAGTTAGCTAGGTGTGGTGGTGCACACCTGTAATCCCAGCTACTCCAGAGGCTGAGTAGGGAGAATTGCTTGAACCTGGGAGGCAGAGGTTGCAGTGAGCCAAGATCACACCACTACACTACAGCCTGGGCAACAGAGCAAGACACTGGATGAAGAAGAAAGAAGAAAGAAGCAGCAGCCCTTCACCGCTTTCCAACCCCTTCTCACATACCTTGCCTTTGTACCTCATCATCTGGTCTTTTAACTGTATCCTTTGTAATATTCTTTGTAATAAATGAGTCAACAGATGTAAAGTGTTTCACTGAGTTCTGTGAGCCATCCTAGCAAATAATCAAACCAAAAGGGGGTCTTGGTAACCCCAATTTATAGCCAGTTGGTCAGAAATACCAGAAGCCTAGACTTGTTCTTGGCATCTAAAGGTGGAGGACAGTCTTGTGGGACTGAGCCCTTAACCTGTGGGATCTGATACTAACTCTTGGTAGAGAGTGTCAGAATTGAACTGAACTGTGGGACCACCAGTTGGTGTTCACTGGAGAGTTGCTAGCTGTGGGGAAAATCCCTATATTTTCTGGTGACCAGAAGAGCTGTGAGAGCATTGAAGAGGAAAAACTGTTTGTTTTTCTATACAAAAGGAAAGAGAGAAACCTGAAAAAAAATGGCATGTCTACAATTTTTATTCAAGGCATACAAAGAAATGCTGGGATAAGGCCCAGTCACTCTCTCAAGGGGCTCACACTGCTGCTGGGCATTGGCATGTAGAAGTTAGGATAAGTCGCCAGGTGTGGTGGCTCATGCCTATAATCCCAGCATTTTGGGAGGCTGAGGCAGGTGGATCACTTGAGGTCAGAAGTTCGAGACCAGCCTGGCCAATATAAATCTGTCTCTACTAAAAATACAAAAATTAGCTGGGTGTGGTGGCGGGTGCCTGTAATTTTTGTAAATAATATAAAAATTAGCCAGGCCTGCTGGCACTTGCCTGTAATCCCAGCTACTCAGGAGGCTGAGGCAGGAGAGTTGCTTGAACTCAGAAGGTGGAGGTTGTAGTGAGCTGAGATCGCACCATTGCACTCCAGCCTGGGCAACAGAGTGAGACTGTCTCAAAAAAAAAAAAAAAAAAAAGAATTGATTCCATTCTACAAGCAGTAAACATCTGATAGTTTGACAAGTGCTCAACATCAGAATGAGAAATTTGGCATTTGGTATTTTATAATAAACACTAAAGATAAATAGGAAATATGACAATGTGACCTGGATTTGATAGCAGGCACCTGTGCCTAATGGATGATGGGTGTCTGCCAAACATTAGTGAGTTTTAAAGATGCATCCCAGTCACAGACATAAAGCACTGATAGATAGGATGTCCTTGGGTACACAGGGCGATTTCCTATGCTAGGGACATATCTAGCTCTAACATTTTATACTTTTCAGTGTAGAGGTCTTACACATCCTCCATTAGCTATATCCCAAAGTATTTTGTGTTTCTGATGCAATTATAAATTATTTAAAAATTTTCATCCTATTTAAGTTTATTTTTCTCTTTTAAAAAATATAATTATTTTAAGTATTCACATATATCAAACATCACATTAGATAACATGCAAATTTTTTAACCATCAAATACGAAACTTTCAGTTTTAGAAACTTTCTTAAAACTTGAGAAGTGTTACTGCAGTAAAGAAAGGGGGGGAAATTATTTGCATAGAAGCACAGCTGAAAAGATGAATCCCATATTATGACCACAATTTTTTGTGAGTTTGTGTCACAATATAGTTGGTTTTATACTAATAATCAGTGATGAGACATGATTCTGAATAGCTAGCTGTACTCGTGTATAATAGTTTTTTATTCCAGACACAAAGCACATTTTTTTTTTTTTTTTCTTTGAGAGGGAGTCTCACTCTTATCACCCAGGCTGGAGTGCAATGGTGTGATCTTGGCTCACGGCAACCTCTGCCTCCTGGATTCAAGCTATTCTCTTGCCTCAGCCTCCTGAGTAGCTGGGATTACAGGCACCCACCACCACGCCTGGCTCATTTTTGTATTTTTAGTAGAGATGGGGTTTTACTGTGTTGGCCAGGATGGTCTCAATCTCCTGACCTCAGGAAATGTGCCCACCTCAGCCTCCAAAGTGCTGGGATTACAGGCGTGAGCCACCGCACCCAGCCACAGAAGAAAATTTAATATACCAAATTTAATTTTGCAATTGGTAACCATTATAAAATTGAAGACAGTTCTTCAAGAATATTTTGGTTTTCCCACTGTCGCCTTCACACACGTGAACTCGGAAGACAAAGGTGCTTTTTCTAAGCTGGTGGAAGCTGTCCGCACAAACTATAATAATAGATATGATGAGATCCGCCGTCAATGGGGAGGCAATGTCCTGGGTCCCAAGTCTGTGGCTCGCATCGCCAAGCTTGAAAAGCCAAAGGCGAAAGAACTGGCCACAAAACTGTGTTAAATTGTAAAATTTTTTAAAAAAAAAATAATAAAAATTTTCCTTCAAAAAAAAAAAAAAAAAGAAAGAATATTTTGGTTTTCAAAACAAAGCCATACTAAAAGATGCAAAAACATTCTTAAACATCCAAAAGGTAATTAATAACATTATAATTTAAATATTATACTATAAAAAATAACACAAAGTACCAGATTGCCTACTTATTTTAAAAAGTTATTAAAAAGAAAAAGACATGTATGGCAGACATTAATTGCCTACTAAAAATCCATTCTTCCCTGCTTTCTTATTAATACAGTTTTTCTTTTGTCTGTCTGTTTTGCAACAGTGTCTCACTCTATAGCCCAGGCTGTGGTGCAGTGACACGATCTTGGCTCACTGCAACCTCTGCCTCCTGGGTTCAAGTGATTCTCCTGCCTCAGCCTCCAGAGTAGCTGGGACTAGAGGCTTACGCTACCATGCCCAGCTGATTTTTATATTTTTAGTAGAGATGGGGTTTCGCTATGTTGGCCAGGCTGGTTTCAGACTCCTGACCTCAAGTGATCCGCCTGCCTCAGCCACCCAAAGTGCTAGGATTACAGGCGTGAGCTACTGTGTCCAGCCTATACAGTTCTGACTAGTGTAGATGTCAATGTCCTCTTTCAAATAGTACCTCCTTTACTATTGGTGACCAGTAACCCACCTCTCGCCAATGAGAAACCAGTGGAATTCACTGAGTGGAACTCCTAAGGAAGTACACTAAAGATGACGGACTGGGCGCCAGGCCTTTTGACTTTCTCCATTACTCCTTTTCCAGTTTCTTTCCCAGAATGTAGCTCAATGCTTAGAGATGGCACAGCCATTCTGACACCATGAGAATAAAAATATTTGAGAAAACCAGAAGGATCGCTGGTCTCTGACGGCAGCATAAAGCTGCCATTACTACCCAAGTTTACCTACTTCTGGACCTGTTTCTATGAGAAAACAAAAAACAAACAAGCAAACAAAAACTAAGACCTTTTGGATAATCAACTATGTCGGGGGAAGTCCTCACCATCAGGATTTCTGATTCAATGGGTTGGAGGTAGAACCCAGGAACTTACGACCTTCACATGAGCCCCAAATAATTCCCATGCCAGTAATTCAAGGATTATCCTACAGAAACGCTGCGTTGGTAGGTGTGAATTGGAAATTTAACGTTAACTGGGGAGTCAAGAGGATTATGAACTTGGGTGAGGGGGTAGGAAGTAAAGTGATAAATTGCTAGTGGCATACAAAAGTTCACAAATGACCCCTTAGGCTTGATGTCATAATTCACTAACATTTCCCTGGAATTTTCTAAATTATGCTCTGTCACAGAGAAATGAATGCTGATAGTAAAACTGTAAATTGTTTGCAGCGGATTAAGTCCTTCAATCCTAGTTTAACTTTATTGTGAAATCCCACTGAAAAACTGAAATGAGTATTTTCTTCCTGAGGACAGTTGCTCTATAAAATATTGCCTTGGGTGACCTATACCAAGACATAAAAGATCTATCTGATTCACAGAAGTGCAGTTCAGGCAGTTCTATTTCTAAAAGGCAATACTAAATGTAATAAATGGATGCCACAGCAGTTTAAATGGATAAATGGTTTTCATTGTCAACATCAATGCCAAAAACTTCAATTTGTTTCTTCCTGAGATTATCTTAGACATTAACCCGTTTTATTTATTTATTTATTTATTGACTCAGGTTCTGACTCTGCATCCCAGGCTGGAATGCAGAGGTGTGCTACCATGGCTCACTGCAGGCTCAAACTCCTGGGCTCAAAGGATCCTCCCACCTCAGCCTCCTCTGAAGGGAGTGCCTGGGGACTACGCGCATGCCCCACTATGCCCAGCTATATTTTTTTTTAAAGATGGGGTCTCACTCTATTACCCAGGCTAACTTCAAACTCCTAGGCTCAAGCAATCTTCCCCAAAGTGCTGGGATTAGAGACATGAACCACTGCACCTGGCCCCCAGTTTTATTTTTTTAACCATGACAGCTGTAGCTTTGTCCAACTGTGATAGCTCTCTTCTTAAAATAAATCCAGCAATATTCTGTTGTTACACAAAGACACACATGCTATTTTTCCTTTTTTTATGACAGTAAGCTCCTTAATGATTTTTTTTTTTTTAGATGGAGATATCACTATGCTGCCCAGGTTGATCTCAGACTCCTGGATTCAAGCAATCCTCTCCTATCAGCCTCCCCAGTAGCTGAGATTATAGGTGTACACCAATCACATACAGTTCAGCTAATGAATTTACAAGTAAACTTTATTGAGATTTAGGATTATAATTCTTACATTAAAAAATTTTGTAAAGTCTGTATATAACAGGTATAAAATTATTTCAATGGAATTCTTTTTTTTGGGGGGGGGGTGGAGTCGCACTCTGTCACCAGGCTGGAGTGCAGTGGCTAGATATCAGCTCACTGCAATCTCTACCTCCTGGGTTCAAGCAATTTTTCTGCCTCAGCCTCCTGAGTAGCTGGGACTACAGGTGCCTACTACCACCATGCCCAGCTAATTTTTGTATTTTTAGTAGAGGCAGAGTTTCACTATGTTGGCCAGGCTGGTCTTGAACTCCTGACCTCAGGTGATCTGCTGACCTCGGCCTCCCAAAATGCTGGGATTACAGGCATGAGCCACTGTACCCTACCAGAATTGTATCTTATGCAAGAGTTAGGTACTTAAATGCACTCAGGCATAGACAGAAATTAACTTTAGAAGTGTCTTGGCCAGGTGTTGTGGCTCACGCCTGTAATTCCAGTGCTTTGGGAGGCCAAGGCAGGCAGATAAAGAGGTCAGGAGTTCGAGATCAGCCTGACCAACATGGTGAAACCCCTGCCTCTACTAAAAATACAAAAAATTAGCTGCGCATAGTGGCAGGTACCTGTAATCCCAGCTACTCAGGAGGCTGAGGCAGGAGAATTGCTTGAACCCAAGAGGCAGAGGCTGCAGTCAGCCAAGACTGTGCCACTGTACTCCAGCCTGGGCAGCAGAGCAAGGCTCCATCTTAAAAAGAAGTGTCTTAAATTATCCATGCAGTGTAATGCAAATAATAGTTGTCCCTGGTCTTCAAGGATATGAATCCTTAAATACAGAATCCATACTTTCATACTTTCAGAGCTAAAAAGGAACTGAGATGAACGACTGACAGGTTCAGACTGCCCATCTCTGCCAAGGGCAGGGCATTCAGAGGAAAAGGAGGAAGTGACAGCCCAGCAGTGGTTCAGTCCAACAGGGATGACAGCTTGTAAACAGGTAAGTATAGTGGCTGTATCAAGGGCCCATAAAGGAGAAAGCTGTGCGTTTGAGCCAGGGAGAAGGGGAGGCAGCCAGGAAGACATCTGAGAGGAGGTGCTGGCATAGGAGCTGAATTGTAAAGGTTGGCAAAAATAAGCCTGTGTGTGCTGCTCGGACAGAGGAAGGGCATGACATGGGGCAGCGATTATTTCTCAAGGCCAAAGCACAAGGTGTTTTTGAAGAGGGGCTATAATATCATGTAAGAGCTATTAAGCCCACAGCACAAAATATGTCGAACACAGTGCCAAGAAATTGTAACTTTATTCTGTATATAATGGGCAGTCATTGAAGGATATTCAGCAGGAAAATGAATTGACCAGATACGCACATTAGAAAATTTCCTCTGATTATGTTTGGTATTTATGGTCCTTTTTGTATATCAGTCAATATGAGAATCTTGGTAAGGAAATTCACCTCCTGACATAACCACTCTAGTTTCTTTGTATTTCCTCTGAAATTAGCACACAAAATAAGAACAACTTCCCACGTAGCTCTATGTAGTGTTTTGATTATGAAACTTAGAGACTTCTCTGAATTTTTTTTTTTAATCAATGTGAAGCAGGGCACGGTGGCCACCTGTAATGCCAACACTTTAGGAGGCTGAGGCGGGCAGATCACTTGAGGTCAGGAGTTCAAGACCAGCCTGGCCAACATGGTGAAACCTCATCACTACTAAAAATATATAAAGTAGCTGGGCCTGATAGTGGGTACCTGTAATCCCAGCTACTGGGGAGTCTGAGGCAGGAGAATCACCCCAGGAGGTAGAGGTTGCAGTGAGCAGAGATAGCACCACTACACTCCAGCCTGGGCAACAGAATGAGACTTTGCCAAAAAAAAAAAAAAAGTAAAAAAAATTTATTCTTTTAATTTTTTATTTTTTTTTTATTTTTTTGGTGGAGATGGAGTTATGTTACCCAGGCTGGTCTTGAACTCCTTGCCTCAAGTGATCCTTCTGCTTCAGCCTCCCAAAGTGCTGGGATGATAGGTTTGAGCTGCCACACCTGTCCCCAAAAACTAATTTAATAGAAACTATGTAGTCAGTTCTCTTCATTCATGTAGTTCCCAAGGCCGGTTTTTAAGTGAATCTATATAGAGAAAATGTTACCATGGGAATTCAATGTGTGCTTTAAATGTACATAACAGCTCATGGTAAAAAATAATGAAAAATAAGCTCAAATCTCTAGTAACTGTGCAACACATACAATTATATGACAGTGATTTGATTGTTCTATACAAAGGAAATTTAGAATCAAACCCAGTTTGAACCAATTCATAGGATTGTAGTCCTGAATAATTATCCCATCTGTCCACAGGCCAGACAGAGGGACAGCCTGTTTATCTATATTTCTTTATTGTATACATATGTATTTATGGAATATAAGACCACAAATAGAGATAATCTCTAAACTGAACATACTTTGAGATACAATCCAAAATTCAAATAGTAGGCCAGTTGCGACGGCTCACACCTATAATCCCAGCACTTTGGGAGGCTGAGGCGGGCAGATCACCTGAGGTCAAGAGTTTGAGACCAGCCTAGCCAGTATGGCGAAACCCTGTCTCTACTAAAAATATAAAAATTAGCCAGGAATGGTGGCACGCACCTGTAATCCCAGATACTCAGGAGGCTGAGGCAGGAGAATCACTTGAACCCGGGAGGTGGAGATTGCAGAGAGCCAAGATCATGTCACCGCACTCCAGCCTGGGCAATAAGAGCACACCTCCATCTCAAAACAAACAAACAAACAAAAACAATGATGCTACAGCTACATTCCCTCTGAAGGCTTTAGAGAGGAATCCATTTCCTTCCCCTTTGTAGCTTCTAGAAACTTCCTGCATTCCTTGGCTAGTGGCTTTTGCATCATTCCAGCCTCTTGCTTCTACAGTCACACCTCCCACTACTCACTTTGCTCCTCCTGCCTTTCTGTCATAATAACCCTGTGATTACACTGGGGCCACACATGTAATCAAGGCTCATCTCCCCATCTCAAAGTCCTCAATTTAATAACAACTGCAAAGCCCCTTTCACTGTGTAAGGCAACACAGTCACAGTTCCGGGAGTTGGAACACAGACATCTTCAGAGAACCATTATTCAGCCTACCAGAAGGTCCGATGTTCCTGAAAATCTCCTGTGTTGCATGAACCTTATTTTGAAGGTAACCAATCTGAACTTCCCCAACAGGCCGAGGCCACAGTGCTTCACTAAAAAGGCCTCCTGGACTATCTCATTTCAGGCTAGCAAATCCTGTCAGACTCTAAACATATATTGTTATTCATATAATCTATTAGTACTCAGGAAAAAAAGCAGTGGACACTAGAAGAAAGGATCAATTTATTCTTATTCCTCCCCCTCACCACCCCCCCTTTTTTTTCTGTTTTTGTTTGTTTTGAGATGGAATCTCGCTCTGTGGCCCAGACTGGAGTGCAGTAGCATGATCTCGGCTCACTGCAACCTCTGCCCTTCTGGCTCGAGCAATTCTCCTGCCTCAGCCTCCCAAGTAGCTGAGACTATAGGCACATGCCACCACACCCAGCTTATTTTTTCGTATTTTTAGTAGAGACGGGTTTTCACCGTGTGAGCCAGGATGGTCTCAGTCTCCTGACCTCGTGATCCGCCCACCCTGGCCTCCCAAAGTGCTGGGATTTCCGGCATGAGCCACCGCCCAGCCTCCCTTTGAATTCTTCCTTGACATGCAAGTTTGTGGCCTGGGTCTGAGCACAGAGTGGCTTTCCTGGAATTCTGGAGGAACAGAATTGGGGGATCCAATCTTGTCATCTGTTGATCAACATCTTCTATGGTTCCCCGTCACTTTCTGGACTAAGCCGAAGGCCTGCATTGTCCTTCCAAAGCCGTTTGGGCTCCGACTCCTGCCTGTCATCAATTCTCCCTGAGCACCCCCTAGTGGTACTTTAAGCGCTAGCACCACCAAAGTCCTGTTGGTGTCCAATCTCATATTCTCTCGCACCCCGACTCCCACACATACCATGCTTATCAACAGTGCTCCCTCTGCCTAAGTGACCATCTGACAAATGAACCTTGTCAGTGAGCAAACGTTTCCTTTAATTTATCCCTCCTCACTGCCTTAGGAAAACATGCCCTCAGTTTATGGGTTCTCCTCTCTATCTGCTCTACAGAGATTCTGTCATTATTCTAGTGAGGATCAGCTGCATAATTTGTGCGGTCCAGTGAAAAATAAAAATGAGGGGTCCCTCTGCTCCAGCCTGATTGACAGCGTCTGTTTGCCATGTACCTGGATGCGACAGCCCCGAGGGAGCTGCCCCGCCCCATCCCCTTGAGGCATGGTACGGCCCTGTATCCCCAATACCAAATCTGACTCCAAAACTATGGAGTGTGACATAGAAGTGACTAAACACTTCCTGGGGAGCTGGCGGAGGGGCACTTCGACCACCACACAGAACAGCTTCATCAAAACGCAGCTCGCAATTTCTCCCTCAGGTGCCTGCCCCCTGCTGCCGGCCTTTGCTCCTTCACCTCCAACACCTCTCCAAATACAAATCCCTCCTCCCGCTCTGAGCGATTCAGCTCTGCCTGCAGCTGGTACGTGTCTCTCCCCTGGGAAAACAAGAGCTGGGTCGTTTAGCCAAATGGCACTCCCTCGAGTCCACTACAGGCCGCTCATTCACCCATCACATACGGAGGGGTTCTGAGTGAGAACGAAAGTTCTAGGCGGCAGCTGGAATCCCTCTGGACCTGCATCCTGGCCCCAGCAGAAATCTATTGTCCAGGCAGCAAAAAGTCGGAGATTCTGCAACACGAACTCAAGGCAAGCAAACACAACAAAACAAAATTCATAGAAAGAAGATGACGGCTAAGACATGGCGGGGGGCCTGGAGGGAGCCTCCAGCTCTGAGCTACCCTAGGATCGGCCGCCTTCTCCTCCACACATCGCTCAGTTTCTGCCGCTGATGCTGCAGCCTATGGAGACTCTCAACAGAGAGTCTCTTTGTTCTCACTCTCAACAGAGCTGTAGCTGACTATGGTATGACTCCCCACATGCCCAGCCCCCTCACTCCAACATCCTACTGGCTATAGCAGAGAATACCTCTGAACCAAGATTCTGCTTTAATCATCATTTACATTGTTTTCTTCCGGAAGGCTCCCTTGTATACCCTCCCTAACCCACAAACCTGTTAACATTATCTTAAGGTGAAATGGCTATAAAATCAGTATTTAATAAATTTTTCTGTATTCCTCTTTCAAAAAAAAAAAAATGAGAGTTCTCTAATTCAAAAATTATTAAACATTCCAAGGCAGCAACAGCAGAGCATTAAACCGAGCACGGGGTCCTCCGAGCCCCATGCCGCGTGCGACCGCACAGCTTGCACACCTGTGACCTCAACCCTGGCCCTAGCGCATGTGTACTAAGGACAGCGAGGACAGAAACTGCATTTATGACCCAGGTCTTCTCCAGCCTTTGGTCAGTGCCCCCTCATCCCCTCTACACACACACACACACACACGCACACACACGACAGCTGAGTGGATGCACAAATGAATGAATGAGTAATGTTGATGATAGTTTTTACTCTACAGAAGACGGTATGTACGTAGTAGTTTTCTAACACTGCCATAACAAATGGCCACAACTCAGTGGCTGAAAACAACAGAAATTTATTTTCTCTAAATAGGTAGGTATGGTAGCGGGCATGTAATCCCAGCTACTCAGGAGACTGAGGCAGGAGAAAAGCTTGAACCCGGGAAGCGGAGGTTGCAGTGAGCTGAGACCACGCCATTGCCTGGGTGACAGAGCGAGATTCTGTCTAAAGAAAAAAAAAAAAAAAAAAAAAAAAAAAAAAAAAAAAAAAAAAAAAACACAGAAATTTATTTTCTAATCGTTCTGGAAGCTAGAATTCCAAAGTGAAGGTGCTGGCAGGGCCATGCTCCCTCTGAAGGCTCAAGAGAAGGACCCTTCCTTACCTCTATCTAGATTCTGGTAGCTTCGGCAGTCCTTGGTGTTCCTTGGATTGCAGCCACATCACTCCTGACTCGGACTCCACCATCACCTGGTATTCTTCCCTCTGCGTGTATCTTTGGGCGTCTCCTCTTGTTATAAGGGCACCAATCATTGGATTTAATGCCCACCTGAATCCAGTATAACCTCATCTTAACTATTTACGTCTGCAAAGACCCCCGTTTCCAAATAAGACCACATTCTGAGATTCCAGATGGACATGAATTTGAGGGTGGGCACTCACTATTCAACCCACTACATTTTTTCTTTTTTTGAGATGGAGTTTCACTCTTGTTGCCCAGTCTGGAGTGTAATGGTGCAATCTCAGCTCACTGCAACCTCCGCCTCCCAGGTTCAAGCAATTCTCCAGCCTCAGCCTCCCAAGTAGCTGGGATTACAGGTGTGTACCACCAAGCCCGACTAATTGTGTATTTTTTTTTAGTAGAGGCAGGGTCTCACCATGTTGGCCAGGATGGTCTTAAACTCTGACCTCAAGTGATCCATCTGCCTCAACCTCCCAAAGTGCTGGGATTACAGGCGTGAACCACAGTCCCCTGCCTCAACCCACTACATTTATTAATAGGATATTCTTCAGAATGCCTCCAGGGTATTTGTTGCTGCTATATGTTTAACAGTTGATGTGAATTGTAACTTAATTTTATTTGCCAAGGGAAAATTGAAGGATCCATAAAACCATACAGATTGTATAGAGGCATGTATAATAAATGAAGCATAACCTGGGGAACTAAAAATTTTTAGATGTGGTCACGCAACCAGTTATGGTTGAAACATCTTGGAAATGTGAAGGGCAAAACAACAACAAAAATAAATGGGAAGATGCCCAATTTTCCATAGAAAAATTAAGTGAAATCTGGCTGGATAGGGTGGCTCACACCTGTAATCCCAGCAATTTGGGAGGCTGAGGCAGGTGGATCATGAGGTCAAGAGTTCAAGACCAGCCTGACCAACGTGGTGAAACTCCGCCTCTACTAAAATTACAGAAATTAGCCAAGCGTGGTAGCACATCCCTGTAATCCCAGCTACTTGGGAGGCTGAGGCAGGAGAATCGATGAACCTGGGAGGGAGAGATTACAGCGAGCCGAGGTCGCACCACTGCACTCCAGCCTGGGTGACAGAGCAAGGCTCCATCTCAACAAAGAAAAGAGAAAAGGAAAAATTAAGTGAAATCCAGGAACTGCAAAGTTTTCTGCCTGCATTACACAATGGCTTCCTGAGTTAGGGCTTCCTGTAGCAGAGCCCTAGCACCAACTCCCCTCCTAGGTGGAAACTGGGGGAAAGTCGAGCATGGTTAGAAAGCCCTTGAGGCTCAGCAGTTTGCATCAATTGTTTATTAAGGGTTAGGAACGTTGCATCACTTTGCATATGTTAAGTAGATAGGGATCTCAGTCAGGCCCCTTGGGGTTTTAATTAAAATAAACTGTTAACATTTGTTTTTCTTTGTGGAATGTTTATTGTTTTATTAAGCTATCACAGAAGCATGGAGGGTTTAAGGTTTTGTTAATGTGTTTCCCTGTGAAAGATAGAGGAGAATGTTGGTTAACAAGAGAAATCATGTTTAATGCTCAGTTGATAGCCATATAGTTTAATAATCATTTGATAGTCAAAACAAGGGGCCTAGGGACCATTTCCCATTCTCCAGGTGCCCAGCCAGGTCACTTGGTCTCTTTTATTATTATTTATTTATTTATTTATCTATTTATTTATTTTGGAGGCTATTTATTTATTATCTTTGCTCTGTCACCCAAATTGGAGTGCAGTGGCACCATCTCAGCTCACTGCAACCTCCACCTCCTGGGTCCAAGCAATTCTCGTGCCTCAGCCTACCGAATAACTGGAACTGCAGGCATGCTCCACAACGCCCAGCTAATTTTTGTGTTTTTAAGAGAGATGGGATTTCACCATGTTGGCCAGGCTGGTCTCAAACTCCTGACCTCAAGTGACCCACCCACCTCGGCCTCCCAAAGTGCTGGGATTGCAGGCATGAGCCACCACACCCAGCCAGGTCACTTAGTCTCTTAAGTCACTTAGTCTGCCTTTAGCATGATAGGCAGAGACATAAAGGCTTTACATTGGAAATTCTGACTCACAGCCAGGCTGGGTGATTAATGCCAGTAATTCCAGCATTTTGGGAGACTGAAGATAGAGGATTCCTTGAGGCCAGAAGTTCAAGAACAGCCTAGGCAACATAGCAAGACCCCTATCTCTACAAAAACTTTTTTTTTTTTTTTTTTTTTGAGACGGAGTTTCTCTCTGTTGCCAGGCTGGAGAGCAGCAGCTTGATCTTGGCTCACTGCAACCTCCACCTTCTGGGTTCACACTATCCTCCTGCCTCAGCCTCCCAAGTAGCTAGGATTATAGGCTGGCACCACCACACCTGGCTAATTTTTGAATTTTTAGTAGAAATAGGGTTTCACCGTATTG
This sequence comes from Saimiri boliviensis, assembly GCF_048565385.1. Classification (NCBI taxonomy): domain Eukaryota; kingdom Metazoa; phylum Chordata; class Mammalia; order Primates; family Cebidae; genus Saimiri; species Saimiri boliviensis. The sequence continues at coordinate 73,129,006 of NC_133463.1, forward strand.
GCCAGTATGATCTCAGTCTCTTGACCTGGTGATCCGCCCACCCGCCTCTGGCTCCCAAAGTGCTGGGATTACAGGCGTGAGCCACCACGCCCAGCCTACAAAAGCTTTTTTAAAAGTCTCAGCTACTTGGGAGACAGGGGCAAGAGGATCATTTGAGGGAAGGAAAGAAAAACATCTGAGGAAAGAACAAATGAACGGAAGAAAGAGAGAGAGAGAGGAAAGAGGGAAGGAAGGAAGGAAAACAAGTGAAGGGAAGGGAGGGGAGGGAAGGTGGTAGGGGAGGGAAGGGGGAGGAGAGGGAAGGGGAGGAGAGGGAAGGGGAGGGCAGAGGGTGGTGAGGGAAGAGGGAGGGGAGGTGAGGGAAAGCGGGAGGGAAGGAGGAGGGAATGGAAGGGGGAGGGGAGGGAAGGGACTGACTTTTGAATCACTTAATGCTAATAGAGTTCTGTGTGTTGTTCATAGGGCACCAGATGTTGGGAACCAGCCCAATCCCGTACATGGGTGCCCTTAGTCCTGGCAGTGACGAGGGATTGAGAAAAGGAAATAAAGACAGAGACACAAGAGTAGAATTTACAGCATGGGTCCAGGGCACCAAGGCAAGCATGGAAAGGGGACCAACACAAGCGTGGAAAACGCATTGGCCCCGAGCTCTGGGCTCCAAACACTTACTATGTTCACGATCTCATTGATCTTATGGGTGTGGAAAGGGAGAGCAAAGGAGTAGGTAAGATAGCCAGGTGGAGAGCACTTGAGATCCTTCTAAGACATGCTAAACTTGTACTCTGAGTAATAGTTTTGAGTACTCCGATTGCTATCAGGGTGCGGCTGCATCAGAAGTATAGCGGATGAGGAGCCACCACGTCTGACCACTCCCAATGCATCAAGGGGCTTTTCTCTCCAGAGCATTGATGACACAGAGCAATTAAAATCACTCTACAGAGCCCAAAGCCCCAGCTCTTTGTTCAGTTGACTTACCGTTGCTTACCTTAAACAATAATTGTAGATGGAAATCACTTGTGATTGGGAGAAGAATAAATAAAAACCTTTGATTCAGACCAAAAAAAAAAAAAAAATCACTCCGTATTCCTAGAACCTAGGCAGAGCCTGAGGTGTTCCGTGATCTCTGCCCTGCAAGGCTTTTCTCCTCCTTGCCAGGTCCCATCTGCAAAGACCCTCCTGGATCTTGTGAGCAGAGGTCACCTCCCTTCTCAGAGATCTTTGCATAAGCCCTCTTTACTTTGTGTAGTCTCCAGATTGGGAAGGCATCTGTGGGACCAGAGCAGTATCCCCTGCTCTGCAACCACCCAGCAGTGTTCCCCGGTGTTACTGCACTCTCGGGTGGTCTTTACCTTAGGCCCCTGTTGCTGCTTGATTTCTAATTAACTGCACCAATAATATAGTTTAGTTTGGTGTATAAACTTCAGTGTACTGTGAGCCAAGCAAGCTTATAATTATTTAGCTAGAATTAACATAGGTCCCCCCTGGCCATCTTGACCCACACTGTGGGCATCCACACTGTCTTGCTCCACCTGGCCACTCTTCCCCTGTTTCCTCCAAGTGCAATAGAAAAGCCTGCAGCCCCTCAAACAACTGAGCATGCAGTTTGTGGTGGACTTATTTTCAGGGAGCTGATGCCTCTCGTCTTTTCTCTCAGAACTAATTTCTCTGAAATGGGCTGTAGACTGGAACTGCTTTGCTGCTCCAGTGTTGCCAAAGCCCCTTGTCTGGAATGCATTCCTCCTGTGTAGCCTCAAGGGCATTGTTAGGCAGTATGGTAAGATACTCACACCTGTAATCCCAGCATTTGGGAGGCCGAGGTGGGTGGATCACTGGAGGTCAGGAGTCTGAGACCAGCCTGGTTGACATGGTGAAACCCCATCTCTACTAAAAATATGAAAATTAGCCAGGCATGGAGGTGGGTACCTGTAATCCCAGCTACTCGGGAGGCTGAGGCCTGAGAATCGCTTGAACCCAGGAGACGGAGGTTGTACTGAGGCAAGATGGCACCACTACACCACTCCAGCCTAGGCAACAGATAAATGGCCTCAGGGGGCCACATGCGGCCCACGGGCCATAGTTTGGGGATGCCTGATCTAAGCCATCCTCCCGGCTCTAAGCCTTTCTCTTGGTTGTGAGAGGAATATCATTTTATTTCAACCATTAAAAAAGCAACAGGCAGACATTTTTCTCTTGCAGAATTGCATTTTCATTGAGTACATTTTAGTGTGGCTTCTCCCCAATGCCAGATTAATGAAGATTCAGCTCACTCACAGTACATGCCTCACAGATTCTGGTATATTAGTCATGAGCAGAGGGACTGCCTGGATTTGAGCGTCAGTTGTGACACCCACCAGGGTGCCTTAGGTAGGTCATTCAACCTCTGCTTCTTGTGATTTATTTTATTTTTTGAGATAGAATCTCTACTAAAAAATACAAAATTAGCTGGGCATGGTTGTGCATGGCCGTAATCCCAGCTACTTGGGAGGCTGAGGCAGGAGAATTGTTTGAACCCAGGAGGCAGAGGTTGCAGTGAGCCAAGATCAGCCATTGCACTCCAGCCTGAGCAACAAGAGTAAAACTCCATCTCAAAATAATAATAGTAAGAAGAAGAAAATAAATATTTCCAAAAGAGGACTAGTAATAGTCTACACCTCACAGAAACCTTAGAAAACAAATAATATGAATCATTGGAATCAGTGCCGGGCACACGGTACACACTTGCTGAATGTTCATTGTTTTCCTCGGTGCCACTATTTTACGTAATTTTAAAGTTTTCTTTCTCTTTCTCTCTCTTTTTAAAATCTCTCCTAGAAGTCAACAGAGATGGGACAGAAAGGAAAGAAAACCCTGAAAGGTATTTTTGAAGAAGGTGATCCTAAATCTGAATCCAAATTTTCAGAAATAGATATGTGTCTTCTGGGTGAAGGTTGAGGTAGCAAGAGTCTGCCCAGCACCCCCCCAACTCTATTTTTTTTTTTTTTTTTCTGAGAAAAGTGAGTCTGGCTCTCTGTCGCCCAGGCTGGAGTGCAGTGGTGTGATTTTGGCTCACTGCAACCTCCACCTTCTTGGTTCAGGCAATTATCGTGCCTCGACCTCCCCAGTAGATGGGACTACAGGCATCTGCCACCATGCTTAACTAATTTTTGCATTTTTAGTAGAGATGGGGTTTCATCATGTTGGCCAGGCTGGTCTCGAACTTCTGACCTCACGTGATCTGCCTGCCTCGGCCTCCCGAAGTGCTGGGATTACAGCACCCAGCCCTGTCTAGCTCCACCCAGCCCCTTTTAACCTCTCCTGTCTGACTCACATATTTTCCCAGCTGCTGTTCTTTGCTCCTTCCCTCCTCTCTGTCTTTCATGTAAACCCCGTCCAGAGGCTCTGTTGTTCCTGGGGCCTTTCACGAACTTCTTAGAGAAAGGCCACTTACTGGCTAATGTTTGCCGCTCTCCCTCATGTGTCCTTGATTACAGGGACCAAGAGATAAAATCAAACGATTTTCCAGCCTTCCCAGTAGTCAGGGGTGGCCATGGGAATCCATTTTGCCCTTGAGAGGCAGGCAGAAGTCCATGGGGCAGATGCTTTTTATGTCTTCCCGCTCTGTCTTAATTGCTCTGGAAGCCCAGAAGTGAAGCAGCCATCTCAAAACCACAAAAAATAAAGGGTCCCCCAGAGGCTGAGAAGGAGCCTGGCAGACTGAGGATTTCCCTTTGCAGCAACATCAGCCCTGGACCCCTTTAATTAAAAGTAATGGCAAAAACTGTGATTACTTTTGCAACAACCCAGTAAAAAGGGGTCCAGGGCTGGTGTTGCTGCAAAGGGAAATGGTATTGAGGTTTCCATTACTTGTTGCCAAACGCACTCACGCACCTGACTATCCTGTCCATAGGGATGTTTCATGGAGATGCAGGGACAAAAGCCTGTGGGGCCCTTGGAAGGCCAAGTACCCGCACATTCTTCCCCACGCTCAGCTGCTGCGGTACGGGTGCCTGTTTCCATCTAGTGTCCATATTTTAGAACTACACCGCTGCTTTGCGACATGAACTATTTTCTTTCCTTCCATCATTCATTCATTTGTTCACTTGTGAAAGGAAAATAAAATATTAGGACCTCAATTCAACCTACCAAAAGGAAAGAAAAAGAAGCCAAAAGCCAAGTCTTTTCCTTTGTTCCTAAGCAGATGCTACAGATAAAGGCCAGATACCTCCAGCTGCTTGAAGTCCACCTTAGCTTATCAAGTGCTGATTTACTGAGCATGAGGCAAATACATAACTGACTATTCCCCTACCTGCTCCTTGTCTCTGGCAACATGTGGATTCTCTGATGTGGCTGGAGCTTCCCTCTTTCCCCTCCAGCCTGCTCTTCCCCTTTAGATACTGAAGCCCACAAAAATCGTCTTTGGAGAAAGGCACAGATCACAGACTGTTTCTGTGGTGTGTATGTTCCCTTCTTCCAGTATGTGCCTTACATTAGCTTCTAAACTTAACAAAGTTCTAAATTGATTGAGACTTGTGTCAGACGTATTTTGGTTGACAAATTGGCATCCAATAGAAGGAACTCTGAGTGGAGGTGGTCCTGACTTTGACAAATCTCCCATTGGTGCTTGGTGCCAGCCTGGGTTACTTTTATTGCTCGAACTGTTAGCAGAAAGGGGTCTGGAACTAGAGCACAGAGCAAGTTCTTGGATCTCTCACAGGAAAGAATTCGGGCCAGTCACAGAGCAGGGTGAAAAAAGCAGGTTTATTAAAGACTACTCTATTACAGAGTAGGGCATCCTCAGAAAGGAGGAAGAGGATACTAGACACAGTTGCTCACACCTGTAATCCCAGCACTTTGGAGGGTGAGGTGTTGAGCCCAGGAGTTCAAGACCAGCCTGGATAACATAATGAGACCCCGTCTGCAATAAAAATTAAAAACACATTAGCCTTGAGTGGTAGCATACCTGTAGTCCCAGCTGCTAGAGAGACTAGGCAGTAGGATCTCATGAGTCTGGGACATCAAGGCTGCAGTGAGCCATTATTGTGTCACTGCACTCCTGCCTGGGTGATAGATAAGGCCTCGTCTCAAAAGAAAAAGAAAAAAGAAAAGCAAGAGTACGACCTATTATTTGCATAATAAAATGCTTATGTAAAAAGGAAGCTGGCCAGGCGCAGTGGCTCACACCTGTAATTCCAGCACTTTGGCAGGCCGAGGTGGGTGGATCACTTGAGGTCAGGAGTTCAAGACCAGCCTGGCCAACATGGTGAAACCCTGTCTCGGCCAAAAATATAAAAAATTAGCCAGGTGTGGTGGCATGCCCCTGTAATTCCAGTTACTTGGGAGGCTGAGACAGGAGAATCATTTGAACCTGGGAGGAGGAGGTTGCAGTGAGCAGAGATCGCGCCCTTGCACTCCAACCTGGGTAACAGAGTGAGACTTCATCTCGAAAGCAAAACGAAAAAAAAAAAAAAAAAGAACTAAAATAACGAACTCCTGTGCTTTATTTTAAAGGCTTGTGATCAGCTTGTGACAGGCTAGCAATATGTTATCCTCTTGTGTAACTGTTTAGTTGAGCGGGAATTTATGAATATACTATTATCTATTCGTGTAAGAAACTTATTATCTATTAGTATAAGAGAAACCTATGCTTGGCTGGGCATGGTGGCTCACATCTGTAATCCCAGCACTTTTGGAGGCCAAAGTGGGTGGATCACTTGAAGTCAGGAGTTCAAGACCAGCCTGGCCAGCATGGTGAAACCCCATCTCTACTAAAAATACAAAAAAAAAAAAATAGCTGGGCATGGTGGTGCATGCCTGTAGTCCCAGCTACCTGAGAGGCTGAGGAAGGAGAATGGTTTGAACTTGGGAGGTGGAGGTTCCAGTAAGTCAAGATCATGTCACTGCACTCCAGCCTGGGCAACAGAGCAAGACTCTGTCTTGAGATATCAGAACATCAAAACATTTTGTTAAGTTCTGGGTCTTGTTTACTTAGTATCATTAACTTATTCTCTGAACCATAAAGGTCTTCTGAAGGAGAGTGCTTAAATTCCTGGGAATGGAATCCAGCAGGTTTTATTTCATTCGGCCTTTTTCAAGATGGAGTCACTCTGGTTTGAATCCCTCTGACATATTTTCTCCTCTCTTTTATAAAGGGACCCTTAATTCTAAGGGGTGCAGAGGGACAGAGGTCTATCTTCAGAAACATCTTCAAGCTGTAATGATATTCCTCCCTAACCACTGGGATCCCTTGTATTTAGACTGGAGAGAAGTTCACTCAGCAACTGTTGGCATGGAGGGGACCAGTCATTATTGTGACTTTCAACAAAAGGTGAAATCTGGAAAATTAGTAAGTGTTCAGTATAAGGAAGCTATTTAATAGGTTTACCTTGTTTTCTTTCCTTTTTTTTTTTTTCTCTCTCTCTCTCCTTTTTTTTTTTTAAGATGGCATTTTGCTCTTGTTGCCCAGGCTGCAGTGCAGTGGTGCAATCTCAGCTCACTGCAATCTCTGCCTCCCAGGTTCAAGTGATTCTCCTGCCTCAGCCTCCCAAGTAGATGGGACAACAGGTGTGCACCACCACGCCTGGATAATTGTATTTTTAGCAGAGACAGAGTTTCATCATGTTGGCCAGGCTGGTCTGGAACTCCTGACCTGAAGTGATCCACCTACCTTAGCCTCCCAAAGTGCTGGGATTACAGGTGTGAGCCACTGCACCTGGCCCTAGAGGCCCATCTTTTAAATCTGACCAGCTGGAATAAATTTGCTCCATAGCTTGTGTATGCAAATGATCTAGGATGCCTGTAGACCCACGTAGCTAGCTAGCCAGGTTTAAGGTCTTCTGCTGCACTTTAAGAGTTATGTCAAGAGTACCTTGCAATAAAACCTGATACTTTAATAACTATTCTCTACTCATCTATTGGTGCCCTTTAGCTTCTAGAGCCTCTGCTACTTGGTATGGGGTCAAAACCTCCAGATGTTGTCCCAAAGTTATTGTCTACATCTACCAGAAGAGCAGTTGTTACAACTGCCCTGAGACACCTGGGTCTTCTTGAAGCCACATGATTAATTGGTTAGAATAATATGTCATGAGGCCAGGAGCAGTGGCTCATGCCTGTAATCCCAGCACTTTGGGAGGTTGAGTGAGGTGGATCACAAGGTCAGGAGTTTGAAACCAGCCTGACCAACATGGTGAAACCCCATCTCTACTAAAAATACAAAAATTAGTCAGGCATGGTGGTGGGCACCTGTAATCCCAGCTATTCAGGAGGCTGAGGCAGGGGAATTGCTTGAACCCAGGAGGCAGAGGTTGCAGTGAGCTGAGATTTCACCACTACACTCCAGTCTGGGCAACAGAGCAAGACTCTGTCACAAAAAAAAAAAAAGAAAAGAAAAGAAAAGAAAAAGAAAAGAAAAAAGTATGCAATGGGGTCAAGGGATGTATCCCTGTTTCTGGACAAGAACACATAGGGCCATTCCTTGTTATTCAGCCACATAAAGAAGAATAAATGAAAGCTGTCCCTAAACCCACAGGAAAAAACTGTCCAAGTAACCACAGAAACCAAATGATTTTAGGGTCAGTCATTCAAAAGTAAAGAGTGCAATAGAGGACTCAGCAAAAGAAATGAAATGAAAAATGTTTAGAAAGGAATGTCTAAGGCAAGCAGGACAAGATTTACATGCCCTTGCCATTTGTAAACAAAAAGTAAAAGTCATTCCATTAGCAAGGAGATGAAAAAGAACCGCTGGAAAGCAATCTCTGGTTTTCCATCCAGGAGCAGTTCACCTATGGGGGACTGGTATAATTGCTGCCAGGTTTAATCTTTCACAGTGGACCTTTTCATTTAAAATTTGTAAATACAAAATTCCAAGTAATCTTTTTTTTTTTTTTTTTTTTAGGAATCTCGCTCTGTCACCCAGACTGGAGTGCAGTGGTGTGATCTCAGCTCACTGCAACCTCTGCCTCTTGGATTCAAGCGAGTCTCCTGCTTCAGCCTCCCAAGTGGCTGGGACTACAGGCGCGTGCCGCCATGCCCAGCTAATTTTTGTAATTGTAGTAGAGACAGGGTTTCACCATGCTGGCCGGGCTTGTCTTGAACTCCCGAACTTGTGATCCGCCCGCCTGCCTCGGCCTCCCAAAGTTCTAGGATTACACGCGTGAGCCGCTGCGCCCAGCCTCAAGTATTCTTTCCAAAGAAGGAGAAACAATAAACAATGCACTGCAGTTGACTAGATATAGGGAAAGTAAATATTGCAGAGCCACTTGTCCCCAATGTCTTTTAGCAACATGCCAGAACAGACCGGCAAATGGCCCATAACCCAAAGGCAAACAAGGAAAGGGCAAGTTATAAACCTCAGGACTGGTCCAACGAAGTCTCTCTCATAAAGCAGCAGTGAAGCATAGAAAGCAATCAGGAAATTGGCAAGTGGCAGCTTTTGGAATGCTCTTACAGAGAGCACAAGAAGGACGAATCCACAGTGAAAAATAGTTAACATCACATCATGCTAAACCCATTTTCAGCTGTGAGGGGCCTTTAACCCTCCCAAGTAGGCCTCAAACCCAATCTTAGATAAGTGTCCTTGTCCTTCATTGGTAAAAAAATGTATTCCCCCACTTACGCAAAGTCAGTCAGTTGGTCCTGCGCAGTCTATTTCTTTCAGATTGAAGGTCTCACCTCAGTAATGTCCTTGGGAGTTGTCACAGGAAATGTTAATTAAAAGACATTTTGTTCCAGACCTGAAAAGCAGGTTCTTGAATCTCAGGCAGGAGCAAATTCAGAGCCAGTCACAGAGCACAGTGAAAGAAGCAAGTTTATTGAAGACTACTCTATTACAGAGTAGAGTGTTCTCAGAAAGCAAGAGGAGGACCCCACACCAACAATTATATAGCTAGCTAAGAATAATGGTTTCATGTGCTTTAGTACAACAGCTTGTGATCCACTTGTGACAGATTATTAGAACTGTTATTCTCTGGGTAACTACTGATTTTGGCAAAAATTTATGAATATATTATTATCTTTAAAGAGAAATCTATTCTTAAACTAGAATGCTTTCTGTTCTCAAGATATCAGGACATCAGGACATTTCCTTAAGTTCTAGATCTTGTTTAGTGAGTAAGAATCATTAACCTGTTCCTTCAACCAGAAGGTCTTGTTACGGGTAGAGGGTGTCCAGGTTCGTGGTGTCTTGAACAAAGAATTGGACAAAACGCACAAAGCAAGGAAAGAATGAAGCAACAAAAACAGATTTATTGAAAATGAAAGTACACGCCACAGGATGGAAGCCGTCCCTGCACAAGGATTCAAGGGCCCATTTATAGACTCTTCTGGGGTCCAAATACTCACTAGAGGTTTCCCATTGGTCACTTGCTGTTCACCCCATGCAAAGAAGTAGTGGCCTACAATCAGAGGCCAAAGAGAAGTTATAAAGTCGCACTCCTATGCAAACGTCTGATTGCAGGTCATTACTTCATTTGCATGGAGTGAACATCAAGTGGCCAATGGGAAACCTCTAGTGGGTATTTGGATTGATTGGTGGCTTTCTGCAACCAGTCAAAGGTACTTTCAATTTCCCATCTGCCCTGCAGAAAAGCAAGGGAATTAGCCTCTGGTCCTTTTGTTACTTAGGCATGGAAAGTTGGGTTTTTCTTTTGATTTAGTTCTAGGAATCAATGTGAATCAGCCTTAGGTTTCTTGCCTCCAAACCCTATTCTCCTGCTTATGATGGAGAGTACTTAACTTTCTGGGAATGTAACCCGGCAGGTTTTGCTTTATTCAGCCTTTATTCAAGGTGGAGTCACTCTGGTTTGGACTCCACTGACAGTGGGAGTGAAGTAGAAGTGATAGGATTTCTTTACAGTTCTTATATTCAACTATTTCATTTAGTCAGTAGGGAATTCCCTTTTGTCTTCTTTAGGTATTTCAAAGTATTTCTATAATTCTCTCTTGTTTTTGCGATGAAGTCTTGCTCTGTCACCCAGGCTGGAGTGCAGTGGCACAATCTCTGCTCACTACAACCTCTGCCTCCCAGGTTCAAGTGATTCTCCTGCCTCAGCTTCCCGAGTAGATAGAACTACAGGTGCGTGCCATCACGCCCAGCTAATTTTTGTATTTTTAGTAGAGATGGGGTTTCACCATGTTGGCCAGGATGTTCTCATCTCTTGACATGGCCCACCTTGGCCTCCCAAAGTGCTGGGATTACAGGTATGAACCACCTAGTGCCACCAAGGTATTTTAAAGCATTTCAAAAGGTATTTAGTATTTATGAGCTAACCAACTTGTTACTTTGTATCTTTTTAAGTACCTACTCTTTACTGGTTATTGTCTAAGGCACTATAATGTCTCTACTCACTATAGCAACTTCTGAAGATTAGATTCCATTTTATAAGTAAAGATTCCAATTTTGAGCCATGATATGATTTATTGGAGCTCAGTTCCTTCTGACTTTCAAATAGTTGTTTCTTGGACCATAGGACAGTGGAATGGTGATGGCTATATCTGCATGAAAAGGGAATGAGGAAGCTATATCTGACTTTTCACTTTCAGCAAATAAGGTGTTGCTGATGCTAAACTGAGAGCAGCTCTAGGCTATGGGAAAGCTTTCTCCAAATTCAGATAATCATTTTGTTACAGAAAAGGAGTCCTGATCCAGACCCCAACAGAGGATTCTTGGATCTCACGGAAGAAAGAATTCAGAGCAAGTCCGCAATGCAAAGTGAAATCAAGTTTATTAAGAAAGTAAAGGATTGGCCGGGTGCGGTGGCTCAAGCCTGTAATCCCAGCACTTTGGGAGGCCGAGGCGGGTGGATCACGAGGTCGAGAGATCGAGACCATCCTGGTCAACAAGGTGAAACCCCGTCTCTACTAAAAATACAAAAAGTTAGCTGGGCATGGTGGTGCGTGCCTGTAATCCCAGCTACTTAGGAGGCTGAGGCAGGAGAATTGCCTGAGCCCAGGAGGCGGAGGTTGCGGTGAGCCGAGATCGCGCCATTGCACTCCAGCCTGGGTAACAAGAGCAAAACTCCGTCTCAAAAAAAAAAAAAAAAGAAAGTAAAGGATTAAAAGAATGGCTACTCCATAGAGCAGCTCCCAGGGCTGCAGGTGGCACATTTTATGGTTATTTCTCGATGATATGCAAAATGAGGAGTGACTTATTCATGTCTCCCCTTTTTAGACCACATAGGGTAACTTCCTGATGTTGCCATGGCATTTGTAAACTGTCACGGCGCTACTGGGAGTGTAGCAGTGAGGGCGACCAGAGGTCACTCTCCTGGTCATTTTGGTTTTGGTACTCTCTTTAAATGCAACCTGCTTTCAAGGTCTTTATGACCTGTATTTTGTGCTGGCTTCCTGTCTTATCCTGTGACTTAGAATGCCTTACCGTCTGGGAATGCAGCCCAATAGGTTTGAGCCTCATTTTACCCAGCTCCTATTTAAGATGGAGTTGCTCTGGTTCACAGAGCTCTGAGAATTTTATGTTCATTTCTCTCTTTGGATTCATGAGCAGCGCTGAAAAGAGTGCATAGGTTTCTGAAGAATACCAATTTTAAGTCTTTTAGTACATAAGGTTCCCTGTTACAAATTTCCTCCTAGGCTGAATAAAGTAATGGTTGACCACAAAAAAGATGGCGACTACAGCTTCTCCGCGACAACAAGACGCCATTCTCCAGCAATCACATCAATACATCTAGTTCCGGCCTGTTGCGCGTCACTTCCGGCACCGACGCGGCGTCGTCCGCGGCGTCATCCGCGCTGCAGTCTTCCTAATTGCGACTGGGAATTTAGCCTGGTGAGGCGCCTCTGAGGAGAGGGAGTGTCGCTGAGGTGATGGGAGAGAATGTGGTCGTTGGCAACATGGAGAGAGAAAGTGGAAAGTCTGTGGGTGTTGTTGCAGTCGTGACTGAGCCTCGGTTTACCCAGCGCTGCAGGGAATATCTCGAGAAGCAGAAACTCTTGGATCGACAGCACCGTGTGGAAAAGATGCCGGACGGCTCGGTGGCGCTGCCGGTGCTGGGAGAGACGTTTCCAGAGCGGCACCTGCAGGAGCTGAGGAATCGTGTGGCCCCGGGCGGTGCCTGTATGCTGACGCGGCTCCCGGATCCTGTTCCTTCCAAGAGGGCCCAGGGTTGTTCACCTGCCCAGAAATTGTGTCTTGAGGTGAGTCGCTGGGTCGAGGGCCGGGGAGTCAAGTGGTCAGCCGAGTTGGAGGCTGATCTGCCCCGATCGTGGCAACGGCATGGGAATCTCTTGTTGCTGAGTGAAGACTGTTTCCAAGCCAAGCAGTGGAACAATCTGGGGCCGGAACTCTGGGAGACCATTGCCTCGGCACTTGGCGTCCAGCGTTTGGCAAAACGAGGGCGGGTATCACCGGATGGCACTCGAACGCCAGCAGTGACGCTGCTGCTGGGCGACCATGGTTGGGTAGAGCATGTGGATAACGGTATCCACTATAAGTTTGACGTGACCCAGTGTATGTTCTCCTTCGGAAACATCACTGAGAAGCTTCGAATGGCATCATTGTCCTGTGCTGGAGAAGTGCTGGTGGATCTCTATGCAGGGATTGGTTATTTTACATTGCCCTTCCTAGTTCATGCTGGTGCTGCTTTTGTCCATGCTTGTGAGTGGAATCCCCATGCTGTAGTTGCTCTGAGAGATAACCTTGAGATCAATGGAGTGGCAGATCGGTGCCAAATACACTTTGGAGATAACAGAAAACTGAAGCTCTCAAATATTGCAGATAGGGTGATCCTGGGGCTGCTTCCCAGCTCTGAAGAAGGCTGGCCCATTGCCTGCCAAGTGCTACGGCAGGATGCTGGGGGCATTTTGCATATCCACCAAAACGTGGAATCTTTCCCAGGGAAAAATCTTCAGCCTCTTGGGGTCAGCAAAATAGAGAAAGAGCATTGGCCTTATCCTCAGCAAACTGTCACCAACCAGTGGAAAAATGGAGCTACCAGGGATTCTAGGAGAAAAATGCTGTCACCAACTGCCAAACCAGAGTGGCAAATGTGGGCAGAATCTGCAGAAACTCGAATCGCCACCCTTCTTCAGCAGGTGCATGGGAAACCATGGAAGACACAAATTCTGCACATCCAACCAGTGAAATCCTATGCACCCCATGTGGATCACATAGTCCTCGATCTGGAATGCTGCCCCTGTCCTTCAGTTGGCTAGAGGAGGTGGATCCTGGGACACAAGGGGTCCATGTGCGAGTGGCCCTTAATGGATCAGTTCAGTCCAGTTTGTCATCCCTTTTGTCCCCTGGTGATTGGTTTTAACATTTGGTAGCCCCGAAAGCAGGCTCTAGATCAATTCAAATGATTTTATTTGTCTTCCATTGATAACATAGAAAATGAAATACCTATTTGGGAGAAGCAGCATGACCCATTGAAATGAGGCTCATCTGTGCAATTATAAATTACAAATTCTGACCTCAGTTCTAGCATTGAGGTTTCAGTATGTTTGGCCTTGGATTTCGTTATTTGCAAAATGAGAGTTTCTTTGAACTGTCTCAAGTAGCTATTTATTAAGCAGCTATACCAAGGACATTGGTTACTTTAGAGTGAAAGACACAGTGCTTTTTCCAAATTTCTCTGGCTTCAATATAGAAAATTGACTGGAGGAGGGCCAAGATGGAAGCAGGGAGGCCAGTGAAGAGGCTTCTATAGTTGTCCAGGTCTGAGGTGATGGTAACTTGCATTAGGGTGGTGGTAATGGGAGATAGATGGATATGAGAAATAAAATTGACAGGACCAAGCAATGGAATCAGAATTAAGTCATTAACATGATGCTGCTTTGTTATTATGACTGACTAAATTAGGGAGAGAAGGGAACAAAAATTATTTTAGTGTATTTACATTCCCCTGTTGTGGCATTCCTAAACAATTGTGGGGGGATGTCTTATAAATTTGGTTTGTTGTGGTGGAAATATGGTTAAGAATCACCAGTCTTTTTTTTAAAGCTCATCTGCTGAAAACGAATCACTGTTCTAAATCATAGGAATCTAGATTTCTAGCCTCAAGCTTCTGTATTAGCTGCCAATTGCTATTTGTTTAAAGTTCCTATTAAAATCTTAGATTTCTATAGGCCTCAAGCTTTCTCTTCATCTTCCTTCCCTGGCTGAAAACACCAGGGACAACCTAAGAAGCAATAGGGAATGTGAGATATTCTTCAGAGCATTTCAAGCTTCACCTTATTTTATGGCTGTCTGCCATAAAAGATTGCCTCTTGGAATGAAAAATTGTGTGTGTGTGACAGAATCTTGCTCTGTCACCCAGGCTGGAGTGCAGTAGCACCATTTCGGCTCACTGCAACCTCCACCTCCCAGGCTCAAGTGATTCTTGAGCCTCAGCCTCCCAAGTAGCTGGGATTACAGGTGTGTGCCGCCATGCCCAGGTAATTTTTGTATTTTTAGCAGAGATGGGGTTTTACCATGTTGGTCAGGCTGATCTCAAACTCCTGACCTCAAGTGATCCCTTCACCTCTGGGATTACAGGTGTGAGCCACTACTCATGGCCTGGGGTGACTAGTTGTTGATTATCACTCAGAGCTTTGTTTTGGTGCATTTTAAGCTATCAGCTGGTTTGCTAGATGAAGTAAATACAGAAAAGTGTGGCTTTATCAGGATTATGATTGTATTTGACATTTGGCTGGCTGGATTTAGCCATGGCTATTGCCCTTCTCTTGCAACAGTGGCAGTAAGGACAGGTTGGTGCTCTTTGTGTTATCCAACAAATATTAAGTGCCTACTATATACCAAAGCCACAGAAACATAACGATCCATTAGAGAGAGTTCCTGTCTCTGAGGAACCCACAACCTAGCAGCAGAAATGACACAAATACTGAAAGACTTGGAGTGCAGTAAGGTAAGTGTCATATGAGTGATAGCATGTTGTAGGAATACAAAGGTGGGAAAGAAGAGTTCTCAGAACTGAATAGAGAAGTCTTCAGAGAGGCAGTGTTTGAATTGGCTCATGAAAACTGGGCAAGACTTTGATGGACAGTTTGGGGGTAGAAAAAGGCACTAGTAGAAGAGAATAACAGATGCAAAAGTTAGAATCCTCAGAAAATGATATGTTGTCATTAGATAAGTTTGGAACAGAGGAAGCAGTGAGAGATGTGTTGAAGATGGGGGTTGTTATAAGGATTAAAAAGCACTGTGTCTTGTACACAGTAATCCTCTAGGGAGATGTTAGCCAGCATGTGATCCCACCACAAATCAAAAAAACAGCCTGCTTATTTCCATTTCCATCTCACAGAGTGGCCTCCCTATGTTACCTTAATTATCTCCTCTTTTACATAGTGGGTTTTTCCTCACTTTTGTGCCTACAGCTTGCTCTCCTCAAACTAATGCTAAAGATACCAACCTGGAGGTTGAGCCAATATGGGAAAGGAGTCGTCCCGACAACCATATGCAAGTGTCTCTATATATGTTTTTTATATATATATATATAGACATATATGTCAGTATAGGCCGTGTGTGTACAGTGATGAAACATTGACATGGCTCTGCCTTCATAGAATTTGTTTTTATTTTTATTTTTTGGAGGTGGTGTCTCACTCTGTCACCCAGGCTGGAGTGGAGTGGAGTGATCTCAGCTCACTGCAACCTCCCCCTCCCAGGTTCAAGCAATTCTCCTGCCTCAGCTTTCTGAGTAGCTGGGATTACAGGCATCTGCCACCATGCCTCGATAATTTTTGTATTTTTGGTAGAGACAGGGTTTCACCATGTTGGCCAGGCTGGTCTCAAACTCCTGACATCCAGTGATCCACCAGCACCGGCCTCCCAAATGCCTTCATAGAATTTAAATTCCACTCATTCAACTCCTGACTCCTCTACTTTCTGTGTGACCTCAGGCAAGTCATGAATCTCTCAAGATTTATTTTCCTCATCTGTACATTAAGGGTTAACAATTGTACATATCATATCCTATAGGGTAGTTCTTGGGTTTAAATGAATTAATATATGTTAAGCTGTCATCACGGTGACTCACTGAGTAGTGAATACTTTTGTAAAATAAGTGTCTGAGACAGGTCCCAATCAGTTTATTTTGCCAAGTTTGAGGACACACATGGGAAAAAGGAGACAAGTCACAGTAGGATCTGTAGCCCACACTTTTTCCAAAGAGGATTTTGAGGGCTTCAGTATTTAAAGGGGAAAGTGAGGGTAGGAGGGGTAGGGGTAGAGGGAAAAAAAAAGCAGAAAGTTGTGTAGGTAGTAAGTGGTCACATTCTTGTGAGGCTTTGATTAGTGCTTACTGAATCCACGTTTGTTACAGGTGAAATGGGGTAGAGGAACAGTCAATTATGCATTTGTCTGGACTCAGTAAATATGCATATGTGTAGGGTGGGCAGAGGGATGATTTCTAGTCTTTGTGCTGTATCTGTGAAGATAAGCTGTTAATTTATATTGTCAAGGTTAGGGAGGCCAACTGAGGAGCTATGTAATCTTCTGTCTTGCAGCTGTGTTTAGGAACAAAAGGAAAGGCAGGTTTTTTTTTTTTTTTTGCATGACTGAGTTTCAAAGCTTCACTATTTCCTATGGCATAGTAAGTTTGGGGTCTGACATCTTATTTTCCTTTCACACTTCATTCTATCAGTCATTCATTGTATATGATGAACCACCCCTACCTCTCCTACCCTCACTTTCCCCTTTAAATACTGAAGCCCTCAAAATCCTCTTTGGAAAAAGTGTGGGCTACAGATCCTTTTTCCCATGTGTGTCCTCAACCTTGGCAAAATAAACCTCTAAACTGACTGGGACCTGTGAGGGGTTGCTGTAAGTCTGGCCTACTTGAGGCAGAATGTCATTATTTTGAAGTCATTCATGGATTTATTAGGACATGCTGTGTACTCTCTCCATTAAGCACCGTGCTTGGAGCCAGTGACATAGAGATGAACAAAACTGAGGCCGGGCGCGGTGGCTCAAGCCTGTAATCCCAGCACTTTGGAAGGCCGAGGCGGGTGGATCACGATGTCAAGAGATCAAGACCATCTTAGTCAACATGGTGAAACCCCGTCTCTACTAAAAAAAAACAAAAAAACAAAAAATTAGCTGGGCATGGTGGCGCGTGCCTGTAGTCCCAGCTACTCAGGAGGCTGAGGCAGGAGAATTGCCTGAACCCAGGAGGCGGAGGTTGCGATGAGCCGAGATCGCGCCATTGCACTCCAGCCTGGGTAACAAGAGCGAAACTCCGTCTCAAAAAAAAAAAAAAAAAAAAAAAAAAAAACTGAGTCCTGCCCGCAATGGGATCACTATCTGGTGACATGGATCCAGAGAAAACAATGTCAATGCTGTTTACTGAATGCTTAGATAGAAATAAACAAGGGTTTTTATGGGTACACATAGGAGAGGCAGCCACGCTCATCTGAGGATCTGGGTTGAGAACTGGACAGGGTGACTGGGAAGGTGGGAGAAGGGATGCCTAAGCAAAGGAGTATTAAAGAATGAGCAGGAGTTAATGTGTGAATGGAAGAAAATAAGCCTCCTTTAAGCTTTTTCTCTACTTAAGCATGTTCATTTACCTTACAGTTTTCTTTGAGGACTTGCTAGATTGCCCTGGTGCCCTGGTTGGGAAGAAGCATCTTATGGAACCAAGGATAAAAGACTGAAGGGTTCAGGAGGCTCATGGGGTTCTTATCATGTCAGTGCAGCAATTTGTATAAGTTCCCATGAAATTTGTAAAGGCTTCCCATGCAAGCTTCACTATTAGTTGCCAGTCAGTGCAGCCACTTGATAGAGATACAGTGATTTTTAAAAAAATAGTAATTTTTTAAAACTCCCTCAAACTTGAGCTGCTTTAACTTGGTGATTCAAAAAAATTATATGAGTGCACTAATATATGAATACAATATGTGCCTTTGAAATACACAAACAGGCCAGTTGTGGTGGCTCGTGCCTGTAATCCCAGCAGTTTAGGAGGCTTTGGTGGGTGGATCAGCTGAGGTCGGAAGTTCGAGGCCAGCCTGGCCAATATGGCAAAACCCTATCTCTACTAAAAATACAAAAATTAGCCAGGTGTGGTGGTGGGGTCCTGTAATCCCAGCTACTCATGAGGCTGAGGTAGGAGAATCTTGTGAACCCAGTAGGCAGAGGTTGCAGTGAGCCGAGATCATGCCACTGTACTTCAGCCTGGGTGACAGAGCAAGACTCGGTCTCAAAAACAAAAAACAAAACCATATATTAACAGAAATTAAAAACGGTAAGAAACAAATAGGATTTAAATTTCATTTTTTTCCTACCCTGGGCGCATGTGACAAAATCCAGTATATGTTGTTCTGAACAGCCTCAGGATACAGCAACTTTATATTGCAGAAGCTGTAAAACAGTCATTTTCAAACTAAACAATTATTTAAAATGATGACAACTATTTAAACGTGTTTAAAATAAATATCCAACCCTGTTCACTTGAGAAACAGTTTGGCAGTTTCTCAAAATGTTGAACATAGAGTTATCATATAACCCAGCAGTAGATTAACCAAATAAATAAGACATATGTGATAGAGGTATATATACCAAAGAAAATGCAAACATATGTCCACACAAAGGCTTGTACATGAATATTTATAGCAGCCTTATTCATAATAACCAAAGTATGGAAACAACCCAAAAGTCCATCAACTGATGAATGAGTAAACAAAATGTCATATCTATACAAAGGAATCTGTAAAAAGGAATACAGTACTGATACATGGTTTCTAGGTGAACCTTGAAAACATTATGCTGAGTGAAAGAATCCAGTCACAAAAGGCCATTCGTTGTGTGGTCCCATTTATATGAAATGACCAGAATAGGCAAATCTATAGAAACAGTAAGTTCCCAGGGGCTGTGGGGAGTGGAGAATGGAGAATGACTGCTAGTAAGTACTGGGTTTCTTTTGCGGGAAGATGAAAATATTCTGAAAATAGATGGTGGTGATGATTGCACAACTCTGTAATATGCGAACCAGCCATTTAGTTGTATATTTTAAAAGAGTGAATTTCCCTACTTGCTTCAGCAAAATATACACTAAAAGGGTAAATTTTGTAGTATGTGAATTATATCTCAGTAAAGCTGTTTTAAAAACAACAAGGAAATAACTTGGTAACGCCTCCTACAGGAAGGAACACCAGAGCTGCATTTTATTATTTTTTGGGTCTTGCTTTGTCAGCCAGGCTGGAACACAGTGGTGCAATCAAAGCTCACTGCAGGCTGGGAGTGGTGGCTAATACCTGTAACTCCAGCTCACACCTGTAAGCTTTGGGAGGCCATGGTGGGTGGATCACCTGAGGTTGGGAGTTCTAGACCAGCCTGGCCACCATGATGAAACCCCGTCTCTACTAAAAATACAAAAATTAGCTGGGCTTGGTGGTGGGTGCCTGTAGTCCCAGCTACTCAGGAGGCTGAGGCAGGAGAATCGCTTGAACCTGGGAGGCAGAGGTTGCAGTGAGCCAAGATAGTGGCACTGCACTCCAGCCTGGGTGACAGAGTGAGACTCTGCCTAAAAAAAAAAAATTAGTCAGGTGTGGTGGCAGACACCTGTAATCCCAGCTACTCAGAAAACTGAGGCAGGACAATCGCTTGAACCCAGGAGGTGGAGGTTGCAGCGAGCAGAGATCTCACCACGGCACTGTAGCCTAGGTGACAGAGTGAGACTCTGTCTCAAATGAACAAAAAAAGAGGCTCACTTGCAGCTTTGACCTTCTGGGCTCAAATAATCCTCCTGCCTCCGAAGCAGCCTTCCCAACCTCCACCCTCCCAGGATCAAGCAATTCTGCCTCAGCCACCTGAGTAGGTGGAATTACAGGTGTGCACCACCATGCCCAGCTAATTTTTGTGTTTTTAGTGGAGATGGGGTTTCACCATGTTGGCCAGGCTGGTCTTGAACTCCTGACCTCAAGTGATGCAGCCACCTCAGCTTCCCAAAGTGCTGGGAATACAGGTGTGAGCCAATGTGCCCGGCCATAATTTTTGTAATTTTTAAATTACAAAATTACAGGTCTCACTATGTTGCCCAGACTGGTCTCGAACTCTAGGGCTCAAGTGATCCTCTAACCTCAGCCTCCCAAAGCGCTGGGATCACAGGCATGAGCTATGGTGCCTGTCCTAGAGGTGAATTTTAAATCTGAATAGGATCAACCAGGTAAAGGTAGAAGAAGTGAAAGCCCCTTAACCTCTTCTCCAAGATAAACTATTTGTCTCATTGAAACTTTCTCTTGAATATTACAGTTACCATTGTGCATTTCCTGTAGGCCCTTCTCCAGATTCTCCAAGTTGTTCACTATAACCTTTTCACTGGGGGCCAGAATTGACTCACAGTATCCATCCCAATTCTCCTTTCTCTTAAAAAAAGAAGCTGGAAAACTAAAGTACTGTGCTAAATTTCCCAGCCTCTCTTGCACAGATAGCAGCCATGTGAATCAGTTCTGGGAAAGAGCTACAGACAGAGGTCCTCAGGGAGGGCTTTGGGTCTCTGACCCTTGAGATGTAGCAGCCATCTCTCCAAGCATGCTAAGACTGGCAGAGCAGCACTGTAGGACTCTGATTTCTTTTCTTTTCTTTTTTTTTTTTTTTGAGACGGAGTTTCGCTTTTGTTACCCAGGCTGGAGTGCAATGGCGCGATCTCGGCTCACCGCAACCTCTGCCTCCTGGGTTCAGGCAATTCTGCCTCAGCCTCCTGAGTAGCTGGGATTACAGGCACGCGCCACCATGCCCAGCTAATTTTTTGTATTTTTAGTAGAGACGGGGTTTCACCACGTTGACCAGGATAGTCTCGATCCGTTGACCTCGTGATCCACCCGCCTCGGCCTCCCAAAGTACTGGGATTACAGGCTTGAGCCACCGCGCCCGGCCTAGGACTCTGATTTCTTAAGGGGATCCTTGATCAGCTACACAGCCCTGAAATGTCTATCTCTGAACTTGTCATATGAAAAAAAATAACCTGCAACTCCACCCCCAAACCTATTTAAGTCACTGTGGTAATTTCTTTTTAACTTACAGGCAAGAAATATTTCTCCCTGATATTCTGAGTACTGGATTAACCAAATAAATAGAGGTGAGTAAATAAAAACTGAGCAGGAATGCTCACAGAGCTCGCACCACCCAAAACAGGGCATTTTGAAATAATTTTTTTCAGATGTTTCAACTGTTAATGCTTCCATCTAGTGGAAATGCTGTGGAAATAAAAACTTTATTCAGCCTTGAAATTAATTTATCCATGACTCAAAGGACTGCCTTTGTTCTTTTTTTTTTTTTTTTTTTTTTTTATCAAAATGATAGATACTCAGTAATGGGATTTGTTCCCTGAACAGGAATCTAACTCAGGCTGCAGCCACAAAAATGCAGAATCTTAGCTACTAGACCACAAGCTGGAGTGTTTTGTTTTCTATTTCTTTTTCCCTTCTCTCTTCTTACCCTTTCATAAGTGTTTTTGGGCCCCAATATTGTACCAGACACTGGCAACCACTGGGAATAAAATAGCGAACAAAACAAGACTCAATCCCAGGCTCCATGGACCTTATACTCTAATGATAGAGGAATAGGCATTTATCCAGTAATCACACACCCTATACATTTCATATAACAACTTGCATACTAGTAAACGCTGGGAGGAGAGGTTCTCGGGGTGCAACTGGAACCTACGACAGGTTGGCCTGGTCAGGAAGGTCAGGGAAGTCTTCCCTGAGAATTGGATGACTGAACTGCGAGCTGAAGGGTGAGTAGGAATTAATCAGTGGCCAAAACAGGGAACAGATTTCCAGGCTCTGATTGTGTGCAAGTGCCATGTGGAGGATTTTGAGGGGCTAAAATGAACGGTAGGGTGGATAGAGAGGAAAGAGTAAGGGATGAAGGAGTGTTAATTAGGCTGCAGAGTTAAGTGATGGCCAGCTTATGCAGGGGGCAATGTAGGCTATGTTAAGAACACTATCCCAATAGCAATGGGATGTCATTGAAAGGTCTATGCAAAAATAAAACATGGTTAAATATGTGGGGTCTTGCAAATTCAGTTTGTCAAAATCCTAGTATTCTAAAACATTTAAAAATATACTCAACATATACACAAACCCCTACTGTTCCTTTTCCTTAGTCTGCCCACCCTCATTTCCAACAACTGTGGTGACATGGGATTATACAAGGAGTTGGCTTCATATACATAATTCATAGTCAATAATTTTTGTGTTATGCTCATGGGATAAATGCTGGCTCATATAATGAGTTGACTCAGTTGGGATGTATTCTTCCATTTTCTGGAAAAGTTTGTGTAAAATTGTTATTTCTTCCTTAATGTTTGTTAGAAGTCCCCAGTGAAGCTCTCTGCACCTGGATTTTTTCTTTGTGGGAAGATTTGTGACTACAAATTCAATTTCTTTAAAAGATAGTTTTTTAGGGTGTCTATTTTTTGGCTGAGCTTTAGTGGTTTGCATGTTTAAGGAATTTTTCTGTTTTATCTAAGTTTGCCAAATATACTGATACAAAGTGTTCAAAATGTTCCCCTTTAAGAACTGTAGAATCTGTAATGTTATCACCTCATACTGATATTGGTAACTTGTTTTCTCTCTCTCTTTCCTGATCAGTCTGCCTGGCACCTGCCACCATGCCCAGCTAATTTTTTTTTTTTTTTTTTTTTTTTTGCATTTTTAGTAGAGACAGGGTTTCACCATGATGGCCAGGCGGGTCTTGAACTCCTGACCTTGTGATCCACCCACCTCGGCCTCCCAGAGTGCTGGGATTACAGGCGTGAGCTACCATGCCCTGCCTACTTTTTCTTTTGATTTCTGCTCTATTTCTTTTTTTTTTTTTTTTTCCTGCTTACTTTGGACTAGACCACCACTATTTTTTGCTCCCCACTCTTCTCCTTCAAGGACTCCAATTATACACATACACTTTGGTGCCTCAAGTTGTCCCACCTTTTACTGATGCTCTATTTATATTGGTAGGAGGTGTGTGTTTCATTTTTTTTTTCTCTTTCAGGGAGGTTCTATTGCTGTGTCTTCAAGTTCACTAATCTTTTTGCAATGTCTAATTGTCATTAATCTAACATATTTTTTGTCTCAGACATTGGAGTTTTCATCTCTAGAAGTTTGACACGGGTATTTTTATACCTTGTCTGTAGTATCTGTCTTTCCTATGGTTTCTGTATGGAATATTATTATTGTTTTAATGACCTTGTCTAATAATCATCATCTAATTTGAGTCAGTTTTAACAGAATGTTTTATTTTTTTGTTTTGAGACAGAGTCTTGCTCTGTTGCCCAGGCTGGAGTGCAGTGGCACACTCTCGCTGCAACCTCTGCCTCCTGAATTCAAGTGATTCTCCTGCCTCAGCCTCCCAAGTAGCTGGGACTACAGGTGTGCACCACTACACCCTGCTGCTTTTTGTACTTTTAGTAGAGACGCGGTTTCACCATGTTGGCCAGGCTGGTCTCACTCAGGTTATTCACCTACCTCAGCCTCCCAAAGTGCTGGGATTATAGGTGTGAGCCACCATGCCCAGCCCAGCATGTTTTATTTTTCTTATTATGTGTTGTATTTTTTTGTTGCATGCCTGGTAATTTTTGATTGGATGTCAGCCATTGTGAATTTTACTTTGTAGATTATTTTCATTCTTAAAATAGTTTGAGCTTTCTTCTGAAATATGATTTAAGCTATTTGGACAGTTTGAATGTTTTTGGGTCTTGCTTTTAGGCTTCGTTAGGTATTCTAGAGCATTAATTGAGGGTTAATTTTTCCCACTATTGAAGCAAGACCTTTCTTAGTATTCTAACAGGTGCCTTGTGAATTATGAGGTTTTCCACTCTTGCTGATGGGATCAGGAATAATTCACCATCCCGTGTGAGCTTTGAGTATTGTTTCCTCTGATCCTTTCTGATGGTTATTTTCCAAGCCTTTGGTTATTTCCTCTCATGCATGTACTGATCATTATTTAGCTTAATACTTTAGGGGAATGGTCAGCAGATCTCTGGAGTTCCCTATGTCACTCTGTCCTCTCCAGTATTCTCGCCTGTGAACTCTAGTTGCTTTGGGCTCCCGGGTCTCCCAGTTATGTCTTCTTACCTCATGGAGTCTTCTGTGTTTCCTCTCCCCATGCCAAAGCCTTTCTTCAGGCAGCAGGTTAGAGCAATTGTATGGCTCACCTTGTTTGCATCCCATCTTTTATGGATCACTGTCCTTCACACCGATGTCCAATGCCTTAAGGACCATTGTTTCGTATATTTTGCCCATTTAAAAAAGTATTTGGGAATTTATAATTACTTTCTAATTAAATTTACACAATCATTATTGAAGAAATTCACTCTTGCAATACTAATATACTTCAGTTGACACAGAATTTCAACATGCAAAGCATATAAAAAGTTCTTGCCACAATTATGTTTAGAATGCTTACCTATATTATCAGGTGAATATTAAAATATTAGTAAATACAATGACTTTTTTTCAGATTAGACATGATAAATACCCTGCAAGATTATTTGATCATTGGTCACACAGAATCTGAGAGATCAGAATGTCTTTTTGGCTTTTTAAAGGTCAAGGCTGAATCAAAGGTAAACAGAACATACTGCATAAATATGAAGCTAAAATTGAATTTGATGTAGCACACACAACATTAGGTGAATAGAGATAGGTAGATAGACAGACTGTCCCAGTTTCTTTTTAGTAATTTTTATTATTTTTTTAATCAAAGCTTTACACGTAATTTAAAAACTCAAAGGTGGCCGGGTGCGGTGGCTCACGCCTGTAATGCCAGCACTTTGGGAGGCTGAGGTGGGTGGATCACCTGAGGTCAGGAGTT
The DNA here is from genome assembly GCF_048565385.1 of Saimiri boliviensis. Lineage (NCBI taxonomy): Eukaryota > Metazoa > Chordata > Mammalia > Primates > Cebidae > Saimiri > Saimiri boliviensis. The sequence goes on from NC_133463.1 coordinate 73,153,745, forward strand.
CAAGAGCAGTCTGACCACCATGGTGAAACCCCATCTTAAAAAAAAAAAAAACTCAAAGGTAACAAAACCTGCTATGAAAAAAGCCCACACCATGATGAAGCAGCTGTTGCGCAGCTGTCTATTTTCAATTCCAAATGGGCCTATATGACAAAGGAGATGCAGGACCCAATCAACCTGTACCAACAGGAACCATGGGCATGTGTATGGAAATTGGAGCTTGATGAGAATTAAGTTTGTGTTTATGTAGAACAGCAGTACCCATTTATATGACTGCCCTAGGGTTATGTTAACTCTTCCACACTGCATCATATAATAAAATGAGATCTAGACCATCTTAACATCACACATAATGTCACAATGACCTACCACATTGATGACATCATGCTAGCTGGGTGAGGTGAATAAAAGCAGCTAGCATACTGTACACTGGAGGATGGGAAAAAATCCTTTAAGACCCAGCAAGCTGTTAGATCAGTGAAATTTTTAGGGCCCAGTAGGCTGCTTGAATGCCAAGATAACCCCTTCACAGTAAAGGACAAATTATTGCATCTCACCCACTCATTTCACCAAAATTATTCTGCCACCAAGGAAGCACACCAAGTTGTGTAGGCCTCTGTGGGAATTCAGAACTTGGCAATACTGTTCTGACTCATAAACTGGGTGAGATAGAAGTCTGCCAATTTTCAGTGGGATCCACAGCAGGTAAAAGTTCTCTAGCAGGTACAGTGCATTTAGCCCTGTTGCATGGACCAATTCAGGATATTCTATGGTACAAGAGTATATGTGATAAGAAGCCATGAAAGCTGACGGCAAGCCCCAATGGGAGAATCACAAGGTCGACTCCTGGGATTCTGTGGCAAGACCAGGCCATCTGCAGTGCAAAACCCAAAAAGCAACTATCCATGCATGCTAATGTGCCTTGCTAAGAACTGATCATGGACATCAAGTGACCATGCAGCTGGAGATGCCCATCATGAGCTGAGCACAAGCAGGTGGTCAGGCTCCCACACTGTATCTATTCTTTACCAATGTCCCTTCCTCAGCTCACACTTAGGGCCACTTGGGAGGCTCTCCTGTCTAACTTATGGAGGACAAAAGCCTATGCTGAATTCATGAATTCACTGAGTTTTCTTGGAATATAGGTTCAAAACAAAAATGGACTGCTACTGCCCTACAGCCCCACACAGGACTGGCCTTAAAAGACAGCAGTGAGGCCTGGGCGCGGTGGCTCAAGCCTGTAATCCCAGCACTTTGGGAGGCCGAGGCGGGTGGATCACGAGGTCAAGAGATCGAGACCATCCTGGTCAACATGGTGAAACCCGTCTCTACTAAAAATACAAAAAATTAGCTGGGCATGGTGGCATGTGCCTGTAATCCCAGCTACTCAGGAGGCTGAGGCAGGAGAATTGCCTGAACCCAGGAGGCGGAGGTTGCAGTGAGCCAAGATAGTGCCATTGTACTCCAGCCTGGGTAATAAGAGTGAAACTCTGTCTCAAAAAAAAAAAAAAAAAAAAAAAAAAAAAAAAAAAAAAAGAGAGAGACAGCAGTGAGGAGAACCCTTCCAAAAGGCATAATGTGGGCCAGTATTCCTGGTCATCAACTTTATGTGGAAAAAAAGTGGCTTGAAGTAATAACATATTTTCATGGCAAATGGCAAATAAGTTGGCTAGTTAATCAGGGGCCTGGAATGAGAAAGACTGGCATATCAGGGACAAGAAGTCTGGAGAAGCAGTGGAGAAATATATGAGATATGGCACGTAAGTAGAGGGTTTTGTATTACATAACATAATCTTTATCTGCCAGAGACAATCCAACATGTAAGCAGCATTAAACAACCAAGTAGAATCGTCAGTTAACTTCAGCAGCTGCAGCCATCAGCTCCACAGTCCCCTCTCCCCACCCCTAGGAATGGCATAGGGGAGCTCATGATGAAGTAGTCATCTTGCAGGAATGCAAGTGAGCAAGAGGCAAACAGATAGCTTCCACTTATCAAATAGTCACTCCCCAATGTTAAACACTAAGTTCCTGATATGGCACTAACCCTCAAGGATACCAAGCAGCTAATTGGCAGGAAGCTGATTTATGCTGGATTCCTTCCATCCTAGAATGGGCAGTGATTCTCCTTTACTAGAAACTGCCCAACTCCATGTATGAGTTTGACCTCCTTGCCTATAAGTTGTTGGCCAGCTCTACTATTCGAAGGTTTACAGGTTTTTGATCCATCAACATGTATCCTAATATTGCCTTTGATTTAGGGACCCACTTTACAGCAAAGGAGGTATGTGCCTGATATCAGCAGGCACATAACCATGGGATCCACTGGTCCTATCAAATACTCTATAACCTAGAAAATACAGGCTTGATGGAATGATGGAAACCCTTTAGAAGGTGAAACTGAAGGAAAAGCTTGAAGATAATAGCCTGTGAAGATGGAATGGCCTTGTTCACCAGGGTACAGCATATATACTAAATCAACACTCACTGTATGGTACTGTGTCTCATATACATATAACATGCATGTTTGGGAATTGAGACGTGAGTCACCACTTGCAGAAGTCTGACTTGCAGACCCTGACTCAATGACAGATGAATGAATGCACTCACACCATTACAGTGTTTCAAGTGGGCTAGGGATGGCTGTTGGCTGCTTTCAGAGGGCAAAATGCAACCAATCGACTCAGACCCTCTGTCTGTCCACACATTTATTCCCTCAAGATTTTACAACAGGGCTGGGCATGGCAGCTCACACCTGTAATCCCAGCACTTTGGGAGGCTGAGGCAGGTGGATCACCTGAGGTCAGGAGTTCGAGACCAGCCTGACCAATATGGTGAAACCCCATCTTTACTAAAAATACAAAATTAGCTGGGCATGGTGGCACATGCTTGTAATTCCAGTTACTCAGGAGGCTGAGGCAGGAGAATTGCCTGAACCCAGGAGGTGGAGGTTGCGGTGAGCTGGGATGGCACCATTGCACTCCAGCCTGGGAAACAGTAACAAAACTCCATCTCAAAAAAAAAAAAAAGATTTTACAACTGAGGTTCTAAGTTAACACATTTGTGGGTAATTAACATGGTTAAAATAGTAGTTTTACCACTCAACCAAAAGTTAAAAGCTTTTGGTTCTAGGGCCCAGAGTAAATACTATTACTAGGTAATTCTTTGATCCTCCACCTAGCACAAAATTAACATGAGTAAACAGAGTAGGGACTCATTTTCCTATGAGTAGCACAGGAAAGAGATGGCTGCCTTCAATCTGCCTCAATAAAACCCTTTGGCCTTCTAAAAGGTTTGAGACTATAATCTCTTAACTTTCCCTAAATATTTTCTGTAATATTTTGCCAACCACCCTGAGTGAATAGCAAAAGGGAATGAAAGGACATAAATAGAATTCCCACTGCATAGTAGGCTGAATAATGGCCCCCAAATATGACCATATCCTAATAACTGGATTCTATGAATATGTTACCTTCATGGTAAAAGGATCTCAAGATACAGAGATTATCTTGACTATCCAGTAGGTCCAATATAATCATGAAGACTCTTGCAAGGGAGAGGCAGGTTTGCTTAGTAGATGTGATGACTTAAGCAGGAGGATGGAGGGATGTGAGGAAGGGGCCATGAGCCATGGAAATGTAGGCAGCCTCTAGAAATTGAAAAAGGCAAGGAAACAGACTTTTTGTTGAAGACTTCAGGAAAAACAGTCCTGTTGACACCTTAATTTTAGGCTTCCAGAACTATAAGAAAATAAATTTGTGTTGTCTGAAACCACTAGGTTTGTAGTAATGTCATGGGAATGGCAGGAAATTAATATAACCACATACTCTCACTCCCAGTGAGCCATCTGGGGAATTTGTGAGTCTAGAAGTCCTGATTCCCAAGAGAGGAACTTTTTCATCAAGAGACACAATAACAGATCCTTCAAGTTTTAACTTGCTGAGGTTTCCCAGTCACTTCAGGGTCCCTGTGCCAGAAGACCAGCAGGTAAGGAAGAGTCACCGTGTTGGTTGGGGTAATTGAATTCATTCATCAGGAGGAAGTAGCGTTATTGCTACACGATGATGGTAGGAAGGAATATACCTGTATTTTACACTCAAGGTACAGTGGTATCTTGAAACTTCCCAGTATCAATTAAAATGGACAACTTCCAAAACAGCAGGGTAAAGATCTCCAAATACTGGCTCCTCTACAAAAGCAATGAGAACATGGGCAAAAATGGTCAAAGTCAACTTTTTCAGAACTCTAGAATTTAACTAAAAGCTTACAATCTGAAGTGCCTTTACTTTAGAAAAACAGCTAAATCTTGGTAAACAGGGAAGCATTTTAACTTGCCTTATTCCCACTCCCCACCTCTAACACAATGTTAAATAACAGTGGCAACAGTGAGCAACCTTGCCTGGCTCCTAACTTTAGGGAGAATGCTTCTAGCATGTTTCACTATTAAGCAATATGCAGTATCCAGAGTCCTGTTATACTGTTGGCTTTCTGTCATCCATTTCCCACTGCACTGTAGGGTCACTTTTCTAATGAATGAAGTGATTCTATATGTGTGGAGTTTTTCTAGACTTTCTGTTCTGTTCCATGGGTCAGTTTTTCTATCCATGCACCAATACTATCTTTTCTTCTTTACTATAGCTTGGAATAGGTGCTGATGTCTCACAGTATAAATCCTTCAACTTTGTTTTTTAAGACTGCCTTAGCTATTCTTGACATTTTCCAGTTTCTTAGGAATTTTAAAATCAGGTTTTTTTGTTTTTTTGAAAAAAGAACCTACTGAGATTTTTTTCTTTTTAATTGAGATTACATAGAATCTATTGGTCAACATCTTCACAATATTGAATCTTCCATCTTGAAGTTTAAAGAATTATTCTGTCTCTTGATGAAAAAGTTCCTCTCTTGGGAATCAGGACTTCTAGACTCACAAAGTTGTGGGGATGAGAAGCACAAACTCCCCACATGGCTCCCTGGGAGTGACAGTATGTGGTTATATTAATTTCCTATCGCTGCTATGACATTACTACAAACTTGAACTTCTGGGCTCAAGCGACCCACCCTCCTCCGCCTCCCAAAGTGCTGAGATTTCAGGCATGAGCCACCACACCCAGCTGGGAACATCTTTTATCTTAAAAATTTCTAAGCATCTTAAAAATTACCTCATTACTATAAATTTAGTTTTAACATAGCATTTTAACACACTTGCCAAGATCTTATTCAAACCTTCATTTTATAGACAGAGAAAGAAAGCTCACACAGGGCAGTCCAAGGGAGAGAATACAGTTATGGGTTCTTAGTTTCCGTTTCTGGTTGGGCCAGTAAATACCCTTCCTCATCCTCTTTTCCGCTTATCACTAGAGACAGAAACTAAAAACCATGGCTTCAGCCTGTTAAAAACCTAAAACAAAACAGAACACAACAATAACAAAATAAGGTGGATTGGAAAAGCTTGGCAGAGAGCCTGCTGGAGAAGCTGTGTGAAAAAGATAAGAAAGACTCTGCCATCACTCCTGAAAGTTCTTGGCCCAAGACGGAAGTTAGTCTCCGAAACTCTTATACCAATACAATTTGTACATCAAATTAAGATCAGAGGCAGTTAAAACATTAATAAAGACTGAAACATTTGTTCATTACACATAATTTTATTTCATATTTACATTTATTTTAAAATAAAAATCAGAGGAAAGCCTATCATCTTACTTTCCATGAACATAATATAATAGAACTTACCTATCTCCTCTACGCAACTTGTGGTTTAGATGAGTCCTTCTGGATCTTTTTCCCCATAAGGGTCTCTCTCCTTTTGCTTTACAGTGTAATCAGGGCAGAATAGATAGGTTGAGTAGCTAATTTATATCTCTGAAGATCTCCATAGATGTCTGAAGTTCTAAGTCTTCATAGTCTTTGCACCTTGCCTTTCCTTCGGGAATTTCGTCATAACCACAAGGTTATTCCCCAGACATGCAGTTTGGGGAAATTAACCTGGCAGTAAACGGACTGGATTAGAAACAGTGGCAATCGTAATGAGGTTATGCAATAAATGCGCAAAGCCACAGAAGGATCTTGAGTTAGGACAATGACAGTGACAACAGAAACGAGACCAGTACAAGAGATGGTGAAGACGGAATGGATACAATTTAGTTGCAAAACTGGCTGTGAGTGAAAGGAATAAATCAAAGATGCCTGAAGCTGTGAGCTTCAGGTAGCCCTGGGTTTAACTTAGTTTTGACTTATCTTTGGATATACTAATTGCTGACTACCAACTCAACAAGGTAGTCACCTTGTCATCTTGTAACTTATCTAAGTCTCCACCTCTGTAAAACTATCAAAATAAAGCCGATGAAAGGATTGAAATAAAATATAAAACCCTTAGCACAGTGCCTAGTATCCATTAAGCAGTAGGCGGTCATTATTAGGGAGTAGGGTAGAGGATAAGAACAGAAGGTTAAAAACAAGAGTAGCAGTCAGGATTTTGGGGTGGGGTTCGATCTTTCTATTACACATTACACATACCTCTAAGCAGAGAAAGGGGTTGGAGGAGAGTTTGATAATGTGACTAACAATCCTCCTCCCCTTAGGCGGGGATCTTGATAAAGGATAACTACCCACGCGGAGGCCCGATATAAACTGGATTGCAGAATGCACTTGAGCTGGGAGCCCACGTGGGCCAGGCTTCTTGCTTTCTATTTTATCCCCCTTAAGCTAGGATAGCTAGGTCTATAGTGCAGCCTCAGACCTAACTTACACTATCATTTGCTGCTGAAGTTTCCGAACAAACATAAAGATAGCCAGATCATATTAGTTACATGGACAGGCAAGAAAGCATGAGCCCTGAGCAGGAAGGAAGGAACTGTCCGGGTGTACTTACCCCAGAGATGAGAAACCGAAGACAGCAAACCCCGGATTCCTGCCCTTCAGTCACTAACTCCTTGCCATTGGTAAAACGCGGCCGATGAATGTCCTCACTTCTGTCCATCTGGGCAGGAGGTGATAAGGGCGATGTGCAAAGGCGTGGGAGGAACGTTTTCCTCCGCAGCGCCCACCACACCCAGCCCAGGGCCACGCACAGCAAGCGCTCCATAAACGCGCACAGCGCCGCCTCTACCAGGATCCCGGGCGGCCTTCACGGGATTTCTCCTGGCGTCAGCTTTCAGACTCGGCCTCCGGGCGGGTGGAACAGGTCGAGGGGGCGGCATTCTTTGGCTTTTCTCCTCCCAAGCTGCTCTGAACCATGTTTATGCAACGTTTAATGGACTCTAATAAAACTACTAATAATTTTGCTCTGCGGAATCACCGACTACCTTGTGAAGCCATGACCCTGAGGCGGGAAAGTGCGGCTATGGAAAAGCGCATGCGCCACGGGGAGACGCTAGCGCTAGCTGCGGAGGTGGGCGGAAACCATGGCAACCCTGCGTGATGACGACATGGTAAGCGTCCCTAGCGCTGGATTATGACGCAGGCAGTGGGCGTGGATTCTGCGGTTCGCGTGACCGCGGGCGCAGCCGCCGGGCCTCGCCAAAGCAGCAACGGCAGAGGCCGGCGGGCGAGGTCAAGATGGTGGCTCCGCGGGCGGGGGAGGCAGTGGAGGGAGGAGGAGTCAGACCTTAGCCAGCCGGAAACACCGACACCCAGAGACCTCCTGGGGAGCCGCCGCCGCCTTTTCAGCCACCGCCGCCTCCGCCGCCTGCTCCAGCTCGAGGGACGCGAGCGGGCGGCGGGGCGGGCCGTGAGAGAGACACGAGAGGAAGGAGGGCGGGGGCGGAGTTGCCCGCCTTAGCTCCCGCCTCCGGCCGCGGCCCGCGGCTCTACCCGGCCCGCCCAGCCCCGGTGTGGCAGCGGCTCATGGCGGCGGTGGGGCCCCCGCAGCAGCAGGTGCGGATGGCCCATCAGCAGGTCTGGGCGGCGCTCGAAGTGGCGCTCCGGGTGCCCTGCCTTTACATCATCGACGCCATCTTCAACTCCTACCCCGATTCCAGCCAAAGCCGGTTCTGCATCGTGCTCCAGATCTTTCTCCGGCTCCTTGGTAAGGGAACAGGGTACCCTGCGTCCCGGGACGGCTCTGCGGGCCGAGACGTGCCCCGGGGAGCGGGCAGGCGCGCAGAGGCCATGGGTCGATTTGGGACTGGGAACTCCGGTTTCATCCCTCAAAGGGTCGTCTTTACGTGGTGGGAGGGGGAAGGAAATGATAACTTGTCTGAGTTGACAGCGGAGCAGTCCCCCTAGCGAGGACTCAGTGTTGCACCCGAGTGAGGCAGGGAAGCAAGGTTATGTGAGCATGCGGCTCTTTGGCCGCTGTTTGTCCTGGGAAATGAGTACTGGTTTACCGCGTCCTGTGCGACAGTCTTCGAAAAACAACTCTACTGTCCCAATCTCGTCGTGTGTGACCTTGGACCTGTGCCAAGGCGTGGGCCTCAGTTTCCCTTATTACAAAATACAGAGTACTTTTATGTTGTCCCTTCTGCTGCACCCTAGGGTCCACAGGATCATGAATTGTCTATGGTAAATGACATCCAAGCGAAGGAGACAGGGTTTCAAATGTCAGACCTTGAAACCATTACCAGAAATTGTCATGAAAATGGTGATGCTTAAATCGAGTCCTAAAATTTTCCATTAATGAACGAGAAGGTATTGAAGATGACTGTAAAAAGTGATGAGACATTTGCAAAAGAGACTTTTGAAAATCATTGTCTTTGCTTCATATGGGTGGAGTGTTAAAAGTATCTTTCCTTCTTCCTCTCCATCTTCACTGACATCATCAGAGTGAGATGCATTTATGCATAAAAGAATTTTTTAAGTAATTGCAACTTGACAAATTTTGTTAATGAGGTAATTCTAGTGCTCGGTCTTAAGCAGGCTAGTAGTGCTTATGTAGTGTTGCTGAGGGCACACTGATGGTGAGGTCCTTACCAAGCCTTTCTGAATCACAAGCCATCTGTTGCTTTATTCCTACAAAAGGGGAGTGGCAATAAAGGCTGAATTTTGTTCTTAGCAATAAACAGCCATATTTTACATTTGTCTCGTACTTTACTTTTGCAAAGCATTTTCACTGGTATTATCTAACCTGACCTTCAAACATCCCTCAGAGGTGGGTGGTGGTATTCTCATTTTACAAACCAGGAAACAGGGTCATAGAGGTTAAGTGTTTTGCTTTTGGTAGGCAGCCGGTATGTGGTTGCCAGAGCCTGGGCTTAAAAATCTTTTGACATTAAGTATGGTTTACTTTTCCTCCCTAACAGCTGCAATCCACATACAGAACTCTGTAGTAATGATCATATGCTAGATCTTAAACCTTAATTTTAACTAAAGCAAACGCGATGTTCTTCAGCACAAGCTGCTTCAGTTACCCACCGGCTACCTAATTCCAGCCATTCCTTCTTGCCAGTGCTAACGTATAACACCACCATTATTTGTGTTAAAATTTGGGCTCTGTTTGAGAGGATTCTGCATATTGATCCCAGAAATAGGGTAGTGATTGCTTTGAATATTCTTACAGCATGATAACTGCAGATTCTCTGAGAATCCCTTTGGGACCTGGTGCTTTACTGCAGCACTCTGTTGAGCTTCAAGCTTCAGGCTAGGCAGCCTCAAAGAAAAGAAGTATTTTCCCTAATTAAATAATTTGTAGTTTAAGAACATTGAACAAGGTAATCTGGTATTTTCCTTGTGCTCACCATGCTTCTTTTGTAATAAATTGTGGAAGTTTATGTTTGACAATTTAAAGAACATGACTTAAGGTGACTGCTCAGTGCTATGGTTTTTTATTTTTATGTTTTAAAATGTGGACAGTGATACCTGTTTCATAGGGTGTTAAAGACAATAAAACTATTTTAATGCTTCATTTAATACATATTTTGTTAGATATTTTGGTCTTTTGAAATCATCAGCAAAATATTGGTGCTGTTTATTTGAAAATTTTGATCCCAGAATTCTGCATCAGACTTTTGAGAAATACGAAATATTTTCCAAATCTATCATCTTACGATATTGTGTCATGTAATTATGCTAATTTTTCCCATTTGTAAGGATGGTAAGAATGAAAAAAAAAAACGAGTTTTGGTACTTAAAAATTACATGTTACTGAAAGACAGAGGTTTGTATGTAAAAGATGCCAGTGGATAGTTGAAATTAATTGTTCTGCCTTGTTAGTTTCTTACAGTTATAGACTTCTAAGTACTGCTGTGTATAAGTCTTAAAACTTTTCAATCTCACCTTTTTCTTTAAAATTAATGTGTAAAAATGGGAATCCATCTCTAAGTAAAAAGCATTACCAGTTTTATGTGTGATGGTAGAAGTATTTACTCCTCTCTAACTACAAAACGGTGCTTCAACTGTACCTTCATTTGATATCAAACTAATTTGAGATTTCAACAGGTCAGAAAATAAAGCAACTCATTTTGGAGATCCAAATAAAATTATATGACAATATACAGAATATTGAAGAACATAAAAGCTGTGTCTTAGGGGATGTTAAATGCTAAATGAAACTCAACCCAGAGTAGCATAATGCTGAGTTAGCAAATTTAAATCCAAAGCAGAAAATGCAAGCCTAGGAGTTTGTTTTAATAGTATTACTCATATAGTGATAATTCATTGAGGTGGGAAAAGGCTTTAAACATAACAGAAAACCCAGAAGTTACAAGGAAGAATCTGATAAATTTGAGTACACAAAAATGAAAAGGTTTTTTATGGCAAAACTTAAAAATCCTTAAATGACAAACCGAGAGAAAGTACTTGCATCATATGTGATTCACATTCTAGTAAGACTTTCACCCTGCCAGGAAGGCTGAGGTAGGAGAATCGCTTGAATTAGGGAGTCGGAGGTTGCAGTGAGCTGAGATCTCACCACTGCACTCCACCCTGGCAACAGATCGAGACTGTCTGAAAAGAAAAAGGACCTTACACTCCCTTAGGAAAATGCCTGAAACAAGCAATTCACAATAAACAATGTTCAATAAGTAAGAGAAAAGTATTTAGCCCTTCCTGCAGAAGCTTGATTTTATGGGGAAAAAAAAAAAACTTAGCCTTATTTATAACTGAATACAGTCAAGAGCAGGCACGGTGGCTCACGCCTGTAATCCCAGCACTTTGGGGAGGCTGAGGTGGGTAGATTGCTTGAGGCCAGGAGTTTGAGACTAGCTTGGTCAAATGATGAAACCTGTCTCTACCAAAAAATGCAAAAATTAGCCGGGTACAGTGGTGCCCTTCCCCGCCAACCCCAACTACTCTGTAGGCTGAGGCACAAGAATCAGTTGAACCTAGGAGGTGGAGGTTGCAGTGAGCCAAGATCGCGCCACTGCACTCCAGCCTGGGCAACGGAGAGACACTGCCTAAAAAAAAAAAAAAAAAAAAGTCAAGGCACGACACAGTGGCCCACGCCTGTAATCCCAGCACTTTGGGAGGCCAAGGTGGGTGGATCACAATGTCAGGAGTTCTAGAGCAGCCAACATTGTGAAACCCTGTCTCTGTTAAAAATACAAAAATTAGCCGGGTGTGGTGGTGTATGCCTGTAATCTCAGCTACTCAGGAGGCTGAGGCAAGAGAATCACTTGAACCTGGGAGGCAGAGGTTGCAGTAAGCTGGGATCATGCCACTGCACTCCAGCCTGGGCAACAGGGTGAGACTCTTTAAAAAAAAAAAAAAGTCAAAACAAAATATGTTTATCAGATTGATGAAGAGTTCAAAGTTTGATTAGTTTGGCAAAGGTATTTACCATTTTGAAATAGGTAAATGTATACAATTTTGGAAGACTCTTCTGTGTAAAACCATTAGACACCATCAACTGTCATTTACAACTGACTTTTTTTTTTTTTTTTTTTTTTTAATGGAGTCTCACTGTATCGCCCAGGCTGGAGTACAGTGGCATGATTATCAGTTCACTGCAACCTCCACCTCCGGGGTCAAGCGATTCTCCTGCCTCAGCCTACTGAGTAGCTGGGATTATAATCACGTGCCACCATGCCCAGCTAAGTTTTGTATTTTTAGTAGAGACAGGGTTTCAACATGTTGGTCAGACTGCTCTGGAACTCCTGACCTTGTAATTTACCTGCCTTGGCTTCCCAAAGTGCTGGGATTACAGGCATGAGCCACTGTGCCCAGCCCTTTTTTTTTTTTTGTTTTGTTTTTTGTTTTTTAGAGACAGTCTTGCTTTGTGACCCAGGCTTGCAGTGGCATGATCTCATCTCTCTGCAACCTCCGCCTCCCAGGTTCAAGAGATTCTCCTGCCTTAGCCTCGCAAGTAGTTGGGACTACAGGTGCATGCCACCCCACCAGGCTCATACAACTTTTGATTCACAATTTCAATTCTAGGGAATTGGCCTAGGGACATAGTAGTGCAAAAGAATTACGGGCAAGCAATACTGGAAATAACAAAGCAACAAACCTAATCTGAATATGTATCAATACAAATCTGTCCATTGTATTAGGTCTAGCCATGCAATAAAGTTCTTTTCTTTTCTTTTCTTTTTTTTTTTTTTTTTTGAGAGAGTTTTGCTCTTGTTGCCTAGGCTGAGTGCAGTGGCGCTATATGGCTTACCTCAACTTATGCGTCCTGGGTTCAAGCGATTCTCCTGACTCAGCCTCCTGAGTAGCTGGGATTACAGGCATGTGCCACTACACCCAGCTAATTTGTGTTTTTAGTAGAGACAAAGTTTATCCATGTTGGTCCGTCTGGTCTCGAACTCCCAATTTCACGTGATCCACCCAAAGTGCTGAGGTTACAGGTGAGAGTCACCACGTCTGGCCGCAATAAAGTTCTTGAAAGGAATGAGATAGCTAGCTATTTTTGGTGCCGTAAAAGACCTCACAAAACCTATGAATTGAAAACACAAAGCCAACGTAATTGTAACTGTCATAGGAATAAACTGAGATTTTTCAACAGTGGCAATATTGACATTTTGGACAGGATAATTGTTTGTTTGGGGGTGGGGGCTCTCCTGTGCACTGTAAGATTTTTTTAGCAGCATCTCTGTCCCCTACCCATTAGATGCCAGTAGCACCTTGTACCCCCACAACCCAGTGTGACAGCCAAAACTGTCTCTAGATATTGCCAAATCCTGGTTGAGAACCACTGGGATAGGCAAATAGATTAGTACTTAAACTTTAAATACATAGCCCAGAAACAGACTGCTAATTGTATATATAGAAATAATGTGTTTCAGAGATAGAATTGAAGCACATTGGGGTAAATGTGGACTGTTGAATTAATGATTATTTTGTTACACCTATGGAAAAAAATTATACGTCTGCCTCATGTCAGTATATAAACAGTCAGTTCTAGCCTGGGCAATGTAGTGAGACCCTGTCTCTACAAAAAAAAAAAAAAAAAAAAAAGCCAGACTTGGTGGCAGGTGCCTGTAGTCCTACCTACTCAGGAGGCTGGGGTTACCTACTCAGGAGGCTGGGGTGGGAAGATTGCTTGAGCCCAGGAGTTCAAGGCTGCAGTGAGCTATGATTGCATAACAGCACTCCAGCCCGGGTGACAGAGCAAGACCCTGTCTCTTAAAAAAAAAAATAGTCATTTTTAAGTGTATTCTTAGCCATGTAAATATGAAATGCAGAACTTGAACTGTTTAGAAGAAAATGTGGAATTATTTTTCCAATCTTAGATTAAGGAGGAAATTCCTTAAAAATACATAAAACCAAATATATAATGAAGATTGATAAACTGAATGATATTGAAGTTAAAAGCCTATATTAATCAAAAGATCGTGCCATTGCACTCCAGCCTGGGCAACAGACCGGGACTTCATCACTTAAAAAAAAAAAAGAAAGTGAAACCTCTGGTAAAGAGGAGCTACTGTGCTTAAATTTAACCATTTATTGTAAAGGCTGTTACAAGGAGACAAATGAATTGACTAGATGGAAGGAGATGTATAAGGCGAAGGAGAGAAGGGGAGAAGAAGGGGCACGGAGCTTCAGTGTTCGGCTATCTGAGAGCTCACAAAACTAAGTCCTTTTGGCTTTTTATAGAAGCTTCATTAAACAGGCATGATTGATTAGATCACTGGGCATTGGTTTATGGACTCAATCTTCAGCTTCTTTCCCCTTCCCAGAGGTGGGGTCTGGGGGTAGGAATGAAAGTTATAACCCTTAATCCCTGGGTTGGTTCTCCTGGCTACCTAGACCCGTCCTGAAGCTATCTAGGGACCACAGGCACCAGTCATCTGATTATTGTCAGAACAGTCACTCCAGAGATTCCAAGGATTTTTAGAAGCCTCGTCAGAAAATGGGACAAAGACCAAATATTAATGTATTTTTTATGATATCACAGATGGGAAAGACAGACAAGAAAAACTTGCTTTAACTCTTCATTTAATACCTCTCTGAAGGGTTTGGCTTTTTAAAATCCATGTTCATATATTTTTCATAAAAGCATACTTGTTATAATTGTAGTTTAAAAGCAAAAATTTAATTTTGTGTTCTGTACTTAGAATACTTTTTTTAAAAACCTAAAATGAGAATCCAATAGAAATTTTTTCTTTATGATTTGTCAAGTATGCCAACAGACTGACTGACATTTCAAGACACTACTTTGTTGTAAATTTCATTGCTTAAGGCTCCCTTGGGAGTAAGGTAGTAAATACATTTATTTCTATGCTTTTCCATATTCTGTCAGGTATTAAAATGTTTTTCCACATTTTTGTTTTAAAGGTATTTAGGGCACTTGGAGAATTGTAAATACCATGTTTTATACCGTGATTTTTTTTTTTTTTTTTTGAGACGGAGTTTCACTCTTGTTACGCAGGCTGGAGTGCAATGGCGCGATCTCGGCTCACCGCAACCTCCGCCTCCTGGGCTCAGGCAATTCTCCTGTCTCGGCCTCTTGAGTAGCTGGGATTACAGGCACGCGCCACCATGCCCAGCTAATTTTTTGTATTTTTAGTAGAGACGGGGTTTCACTATGTTGACCAGGATGGTCTCGATCTCTTGACCTCGTGATCCACCCGCCTCGGCCTCCCAAAGTGCTGGGATTACAGGCTTGAGCCACCGCGCCCGGCCTATACCGTGATTTTTAGTCACAAGTTTCCAAAAGAGGGTAAGGGTATGAATGGACTTTACACATAAAAGAGAGAAACACTTTCTTATGTAACATGCATGGTAAGTTTTTTTATTTTTCCCTTTGTTTTTATTTGCTTGTTTTTGGTAATCCAAATTGAAAAGGCCTGAACTCTTTCATGAGTTGAGTTCACATATAGTTTCAAAGTTCCTGAATTGATTTGGATACCTGCCTCTTTTTGACTACCTTGAAAACTCATATTGAAACTCTCTTAATCACAGGAGAACTGGATTAAGATCTCCGAGTTGTGATTTGAGTAAATTCTGTTTTCTGGTGTCCCAAGGTTTTAATTCTTTATAAAGCAGCATTTAGACATAGCCTTGATTACTTGTCCAAGTCACTTCCAAATCCTAATGAGAAACTGTCCCTGGACTTTTTTTTTTCTGAGACAGAGTCTCACTCTGTTCCCTGCTAGAGTGCAGTGACACGATCTCAGCTGACTGTAACCTCTGCTTCTGGAAGCGATTCTCCTGCCTCAGCCTCCTGAGTAGCTGGAATTACAGGCAGCTGCCACTGCGCCCAGCTAATTTTTTTAGTAGAAACAGGGTTTTGACATCTTGGACAGGCTGGTCTTGAACTCCTGACCTCGTGATCCACCCACCTCGGCCTCACAAACTGCTGGGATTACAGGCGTGAGCTACCATGCCTGGCCTGTCTCCGGACTTTTATATTTTCTTAGACCTACAGTATAAATACCAAGAAAGAGTTTCATGTCTAATGTAAACATGCAATGAAATTTTGATATTATTCTGTAAAGGCCATGAGAAAGATTATTACTTTGCAGACTTATTACTTGGGATGTTGGCTTTTAAAATGAGAGCAAATTCTTTCCAAATTCCATAGGTAGGAACATGAATATAAAAGAAAAATCTATGAACCCTTTATGCCTACAAACTTTGGGTAGGAATTATTTTGTTCTTTAACTTCGACAACTTAGAAGATTTGTTTTAAAGTTTTTAAAGTTTTGTCTCAGGAAAAATAAGGTTGTTTTCCATGTAGAGAACGTAAGGTTACATATGGCATCTGGAAGGCTGAATTAATTCCATTTCCTTGTTACCTTCCATGGAAGAAGTGCCTAATAAAAAATAAAATCTATTTTCTGTTAAAAGAGCCTGTTGAGCTCACAACTCTTTGGGAGATTATTAGCGGCCCATTTGCTTGGGGAATCAGGTGGTTCGTATTCAGAGGTTTATGTATCTTCTACTTCATTGTGTCCTTTTGTTTTCCTTTTCACACTTTGGTACAGGATACATTTTAAATCCCTGGGCAGAATCATCACTTAAAGGAACTAGCCTGGCCAGGTACAGTAGTTCATGCCTGTAATCCCAGCACTTGGGAGACTCATGAGGATCATGAGGTCAGGAGTTTGAGATCAGCCTGGCCAGCATGGTGGCATGCCCAGGAGGCGGAGGTTGCAATGAGCCGAGATAGTGACAGGGTGAGACTCCGTGTCAAAAGAAACAGGACCTAGCTCTTGCTTTTATGTGCAATAGATTGTGAAATGTGTCCACTGTAATAATATGCAGTGTCTTGATTACCTGCTGAAATAGGGTGGATAGATGGACTTTTATTGCTTAATATTTATTTATTTATTTTGAGACAGGGTCTTACTGTCACCTGTGCTGACGTGCAGTTGGTGCCATCTCAGCTCACTACAACCTCCTCCTTCCAGGTCAAGCGATTCTCCCGCCACAGTCTCCTGAGTAGCTGGGAGTACAGGGGTGTGCCACCATGCCTGGCACATTTTTATATTTTTAGAAGAGACAGGGTTTCATCAGGTTGACATGGTCTTGAACTCCTGGCCTCAAGATGCACCTGCCTCGGCCTCCCAAAGTGTTGGGATTACAGGCGTGAGACACCACACCCGGCCATGATGGATTTTTAATTTGGAGTTTGTCACTTTTTCTTTACTCCAGGATATGGTTTCTCATTGTCTTTTTCATAGATTTTATTTTTCAAGCAGGTTATATTTTGTAGTTGCCTTTAAAAATAACCGGATGTGACAGACATTTCCCCATGAATACTAATTGTACTTACTTTGTACAGACTATTGTAGGATCCATAGATGGACAGGTAGGATCCCTGCTTTCTGTTGTAGATACATGTATAATAGGGTAGATGATACTTAGATAAATACAGACTGCAATATCAGGTGACATACGAGTGTTAGGTGTTTCACTAAGTTCTGCGGGTATGCTGAAAGAATAGTTTCTATCAAAGAAAATGGGTTTCTAGGATAGGTAGGATTTGAACAGTCAGGGATTGGGAAGTTGGTGGAGTTATCATCATTCCAAGCGAAGAGAATCTAAACACCACTGTACCTATAGTGGAGAAAGGAATGTGGGGAACATAATAAGTCTGGAGCATTGATGTATGTGTGTTAGGAGGAGTTTTACTATACAGCAAATTGGATACTTGAATGCCAGGAGCAGGAATATAGGTTTTAGTTGATAGTAATTTCAGAGCTGTTGAAGTATTTTGAGCAGAGGAATGAAGAAGGCAATTTGGTGATGGCTTGTAGATGGATTTAGACAAGATGAGGTTTTTTTGTTTTTTGTTTTTGAGACATTAATTGGTTGGTGTCACAGAAAAGGGAGAGATGTTAGAATTTGGCAACTAATTGGCAGAGTTTGAGTGTGTGGGGTTGGGTTGAGAGTAGCTCTAAGAGATTAATGATGGTACCTTCAACTGAAATATCAAATCATAAGGAAAAGCTGATTCTAGTTTAAGGCAAGTTGTGCTTTAGAACTTTGGAGATTTGCAGTTGTAGGAGTGAAACTAGGTGAATATTTAGATGTCATTCCAATTGTTGAAACGTTGGACAATAACGTGTTTATTGTAATCCTACTTAAAATATGCATTTTCTGTCAGTACAAAGAAAGATGGTGTCTATGGAGTGGGGGAATTACCATTTTTTAAAAACATGTCTTGGTTTTCTGAGTGTTACTTTTGTTATGTGAAGAACAATAGAAAGAGTTGACTATTTTAAGAAACAGATTCAGCATTGTACAGGAAAAAGGGAACTTGGAGGATGTTTCTAAGTCTGAAAAGAAACTAGGTAGGAGGGAAAAAACCCTGAATTGTTTGACCCTTTGAAGAATGCTCAGAGTTAAAGAGCAGGAAAAATAAGAGCTGTTATGACTTAGCTAGAAGAAAAGGAAGAATTAGATGGAAGTATAAAACTTGAACTTGATTTCCTAAAGAATGCTTTAAACCAAAAATCTAAAACTTGGCTGGGCATGGTGGCTCACGCCTGTAATCCCAGCACTTTGGGAGGCTGAGGTGGGTGGATCACTTGAGCTCAGGAAGAGACCAGTCTGGCCAACATGGTAAAACCTTGTCTCTACTAAAAATACAAAAATTAGCTGGGTGCGGTGGTAGGTACCTGTAATCCCAGTTACTTGGGAGGCTGAGGCAGGAGAATTGCTTGAGCCTGGGAGGCAGAGGTTGCGGTGAGCTGAGATTGTGCTAGTGCATTCCAACCTGGGTGACAGAGCAAGACTCCATCTCAATCAATCAAAAACTTAATAGGAACAAATGGTTTTCATTTGGGTTAATTTTAGCTTGTTATTTAAAAAATTACCTTAATGATTATCAAATGATGAAGGACATATTCTTTTACAAATTCATCTTGAAGATGATTTAGTAATTTGGTGCCTTGGGCATATACTGTGTCACTTGAAATAATCTGGAAATTAGGAAGGAAGGACATTTTAGAAAGAAAGGAAGGAAGTAAAGAATTTACCATCCTAGCCAACATGGCGAAATCCCATCTCTACTAAAAATACAAAAATTAGCCAGGTGTGGTGGCAGGCACTTGTAATCCCAGCTACTTGGGAGGCTGAGACAGGAGAATCGCTTGAACCCGGGAGGTGGAGGTTGCAGTGAGCCAACATTGCACCACTGCACTCCAGCCTGGCGACAGAGCGAGACACCATCTCAAAAAAAAAAAAAAAAAAAGAATGCATTATGTTTGGTCTGTCCTCTTGAACTCTGACTTTACAAAACCTTCATTGCCCTTTAAACCTAAATTGTCTTGAGGCTTAATGTACTGAACATACTCATATTTCCTAATTAAAGAATATCGTTAACTATTAGTGGGAAAACATTCTTATAGATACTCCATTCAAATGACTTTTTCTTTCTTTCTTTTAGGTATATTTGTATCCAGTATTGTTCTGATCTTGTCCCAGCGATCACTTTTCAAGTTTTACATGTACAGCTCAGCCTTTCTGTTAGCTGCAACTTCAGTGTTGGTGAATTACTATGCTGCTTTGCACATTGACTTCTATGGTGGCTACAACACATCAGCTTTTGGAATTGAGCTGCTTCCTCGAAAAGGTCCCTCGCTATGGATGGCAGTTATCGTTCTACAGCTAACATTTGGAATTGGATACATTACACTACTCCAGATTCATTCCATCTATTCACAATTAATCATTTTGGATCTCTTGGTTCCTGTAATAGGCTTAATCACAGAGCTACCATTACATGTCAGAGAGACTTTAGTGTTTACTTCTTCCTTGATTCTCACATTAAATACAGTGCTTGTCCTGGCAGTGAAACTGAAGTGGTTTTACTATTCCACACGATATGTTTATCTTTTAGTGAGGCACATGTATCGAATTTATGGATTACAGTTATTGATGGAGGACACATGGAAGAGGATTCGTTTCCCAGACATACTGCGAGTCTTTTGGCTAACAAGAGTTACAGCTCAGGCTACAGTGTTAATGTACATCTTAAGGATGGCAAATGAAACTGATTCCTTCTTTATTTCTTGGGATGATTTTTGGGACCTCATTTGCAATCTTATAATTAGTGGATGTGATTCTACACTAACCGTGCTGGGCATGAGTGCTGTAATTTCCTCAGTAGCCCATTATTTGGGGCTTGGAATATTGGCCTTCATTGGATCAACTGAGGAAGATGACAGGCGACTTGGCTTTGTTGCACCAGTTTTATTTTTTATTTTGGCTCTTCAGACTGGGTTAAGTGGGCTAAGACCAGAAGAGAGACTTATCCGCTTAAGTAGAAACATGTGCCTTCTATTAACTGCAGTCCTGCATTTCATCCATGGAATGACAGACCCTGTATTAATGTCTCTCAGTGCCTCTCATGTGTCATCTTTTCGTAGACATTTTCCTGTGCTGTTTGTCTCTGCTTGCCTGTTTATTCTTCCTGTCTTACTCAGTTATGTTCTTTGGCATCACTATGCACTAAATACATGGTTGTTTGCAGTTACAGCATTTTGTGTGGAACTATGCTTAAAAGTAATTGTTTCTCTCACTGTTTATACGTTATTCATGATTGACGGCTACTATAACGTCCTCTGGGAAAAGCTTGATGATTATGTCTACTACGTTCGTTCAACAGGAAGTATTATTGAATTTATATTTGGAGTTGTAATGTTTGGAAATGGGGCTTACACTATGATGTTTGAGTCAGGAAGTAAAATTCGGGCTTTTATGATGTGCCTACATGCATATTTTAATATCTACTTACAAGCCAAAAATGGCTGGAAGACATTCATGAATCGTAGGACTGCTGTGAAGAAAATTAATTCACTTCCTGAAATAAAAGGGAGCCGCTTACAAGAAATAGATGATGTATGTGCAATCTGCTATCATGAGTTTACAACATCTGCTCGTATTACACCATGTAATCATTATTTCCACGCACTTTGCCTTCGGAAATGGCTGTACATTCAAGATACTTGTCCAATGTGCCATCAAAAAGTATACAACGAAGATGATATCAAAGATAACTCAAATGTATCTAACAACAATGGATTTGTTGCACCCAATGAAAATCCAGAGGAACCTGTAAGAGAAGCTGCTGCAGAATCTGACAGGGAATTGAACGAAGATGACAGTACAGATTGTGATGATGATGTTCAAAGAGAAAGAAATGGAGTGATTCAGCACACAGGCACAGCAGCTGAAGAACTTAATGATGATACTGACTGATTAAAATAGCATTTATTAATCATTGAGGCATTTGTTTAAAATTCAGTTCATCCAAAATGGAGTAATATCCTTCACCTTCAGTGTGTAACCAAGCACAAAAACAGTATCAATGTTGAATCTGTGAATGGTTTTCCGTTTACTGTGATGTGCTACTGTAAATATACCTCTTTAATTACTTCTGGTCTCTTTGGTGACCTGTTTAAATTTGTGTACATTATTGTACATAGAATAAAATGTTTTCACATTTTTATGACAAAATTTGAACAAATAGCTTTTTAATAGATGTAATGCATGTGGTGCGTCAACTGTGCCAAAGATTCTTAATGAGATTATATAGTGTATCTAACTTTGGACCTCAGTTTTTCTTTAGAGTGGGTGGGAGAATGAAAAATACAAGTCAGGAAACCACATTAAAGTCAAGGAAATAAATAAAATAATTTGACCAGAGGATAAAGGACATGAGAGAGTATTTCAAAACTAAAGAAAAAATGAGCTTGCCAGAAGCAACTGAAGAACTTTTCTGAAACTTGAGTAGCAGTGTAATTGAGCTGAGTCTGAAAGTCATGATTCAGAGACTGAGGGCTGAGAAATAAACTATCGACTAAACTTTGATATAAATCAGAATGTGCTATTTTTTTTTAATGTAAAATTGGTTTGTTAGCCATTCTGTGTCTGCAGTATTGTCATAAAATTATCCTTTCATTGTTTTGAAGATATTACAAAAGTTTTATTGTTTTAAACAATAAGTAAGGTATTATTTTTTATTGTTTTAAACAATAAATAAGGTATTCAATGATACAAAAACATCCTGATCTGATTTTATGAGAAAAAGAAGGGGAATGGTGGGGAATGGTGTTTACTGATACATAGTATTTCTTTAGACAACTTCCAGATAATTTCTTTATTGAAACTATCAGTAAGTTTTACTGTGAAATTTTACATACATGATGGAAAGTGGAAGACATGTGCCGATTATATTCCAGGAAAAAATACTTTAATAGTATTGTTATATAGTGTATTGGCCAGTTCCAGTGGATCCTCATCTCTCACTGCTGACATTATCTCCAATATTTGACTAAAACAAAACAAAAACAAAAATGGTTAAATCTCCAAGTACACATTTTGTTTTAAAGCCATATAATATTTTTCCATATAAAGGAAAATATTAGAGCACCTTTAATATAATAAAGTTTAACAGTTGTAAGTTTTTCAGCAATGTCAATAAAAACTTACTGCCAGTAACTAGAAACAGACTTATGGGACTGTCTTGAATATAACTAGAGCTAAAAACCAGGTTCAAGGAAATTATTAAAGCATCCATCTATATTATGTGCACCACAGTTATGGCATTAACCCAGTGGAAATGAAGAGTCGTTTTCAGTTGCGGCTCACAGCATCATTAGGGGGTCATGATAAGCATCTTAAAAATGGACAAGTATACTGTACTTAGTAAGGGTAAGTACTGTTCCATTTTTCTTTTGGTTTTATTATGTATGTGTCCTAAGTCACAATGTAATTTGTAATAGGGGACAGCAGGTACAGTTGGAAAGCCGCTGCTAGAGAACTAGCCCTTGAGAGACAGCAAATGAAGGTTATCAGGTTGGTGCAAAAGTAATATTTACTTGGAAAAATGTGTGGTTATTGAGAGAGAGAGAGAGGAGAGAGAGAGAGAGAAGTAAGCCCAGGTGTCTTTCTTTCAGTTTTTTGTTTGGTTTTGTTTTTGAGATGGAGACTCACTGTGTCGCCTGGGCCGGAGTGCAGTGGTACTATCTCAGCTCATTGCAACCTCTGCAGCCCAGGTCCAGGTGATTCTCCTGCCTCAGTCTCCCAAGTAGCTAGCATTAATAGGCGCCCACCATCACACCTAGCTATTTTTGTATTTTTAGTGGAGGCGAGGGTTCACCATGTTGGCCAGGCTGGTCTTGAACTCCTGACCTCATGATCCACCCACCTCCACCTCACAGAGTGTTAGGATTACAGGCGTGAGCCACTGCACTCAGCCACATCTTTCAGTTTCTGTTCTTAAAATAATGATTATCCATAGTGTCTCCTAGCAGTATTATATATAAGTGGAATATTTTAAATACATGAATTAGGAAGTTCCAACGCCAAAATTGAACATTTGAATATTTTTTGCCTAAGCTTTTTGTTCCCTTAGTGGGTATCTTAAATGTTAACATGTAAAAATTAAGGATGGGGATCTAAGATTAATGGGAATTAAAATTTTTTTTTTTAAATAAAATTGTTGGCTGTGTATGGATTAAAAATTGTTTTGTAATAGTGACACAAAAGCCTTGCTTGATGTTTATACTAAGCAAACATTACACTAAATTTTTATCTGACAGTCAAAATATCCTAAAAACAAACCTATTAACATTTAAATTAAGACAGTGAAAATCCAGTTTTCTTAGGAAACTACCGAATGTCCCTCTGTATGTACTTCTCAGAACTGGAACTGTTGATCAGTGCTGCTGATGACAGTTTTGAAGGTTACAGCAGCTTTGCTAAGATTATATTGCATAGCAAATTCATTTTATTGAAATTACTTATAAGAAATCTATTGGGGCCAGACGGGGTGGCTCACACCTGCAATCACCGCACTTTGGGAGGCTGAGGTGTGCGGACTGCCTGAGCTCAGGAGTTTGAGACCAGCCTGGGCAACACAGTGAAACCCCATTTCTACTAAAACACAAAAAATTAGCCAGGCGTGGTGGAATACACCTATAGTCCTAGCTACTGGGGAGGCTGAGGCAGGAGAACTGGCTGGAGGTGGACGTTGCAGTGAGCTGAGATTGTGCCAGTACACTCCACTGCACTCCAGCCTGGGCAACAGAGCAAGACACTTGTCTCCAAAAAAAAGAAAATCTATTGGAACTTAGGACATCCTATTTTACTGTTTGATAAGTGATCATGCAGTTTATGGCAATCTTTGAATAACACTTCTACAGCCATGCTATTTCCATATATCTTCGGTGGTCAAAGCTACAGTTATTCCAAAGCGAATATAAAGTTGTTTAATGTCCCTGAGAATTTGGTGGCTTTTGTTTAATGTAGCACTTTTACAGTAGGCACAGGTTTCTGTGGGATTTTTTTTTTTTTGAGATGAAGTCGCACACTGTGGCCCAGGCTGGAGTGCAGTGGCACGATCTCGGCTCACTGCAATCTCTGCCTCTCAGGTTCAAGCGATTCTTTTGCCTCAGCCTCCCAAGTAGCTGGGATTACAGGCACCCACCACCATGCCTGGCTAATTTTTTTTTTATTTTTCGTAGAGATGGGGGTTTTGCCATGTTGGCTAGGCTACTTTTGAACTCCTGACCTTAAGTGATCCACCCACCTAGGCCTCCTATAGGATGACAGGCGTGTCACTGCACCCCGGCCAGGCAGAGGTTTTGTCTTGCAGGATCTGTATGATTCCTGCCACCATCTCCTTTCCAGCCCTTCTCCATACCGATGCTAGTTACAGCTTTTAAAAAAAATAATTGCTGGCCGGGCGCGGTGGCTCAAGCCTGTAATCCCAGCACTTTGGGAGGCCGAGGCGGGTGGATCACGAGGTCGAGAGATCGAGACCATCCTGGTCAACATGGTGAAACCCCGTCTCTACTAAAAATACAAAAAAAATTAGCTGGGCATGGTGGCACGTGCCTGTAATCCCAGCTACTCAGGAGGCTGAGGCAGGAGAATTGCTTGAACCCAGGAGGCGGAGGTTGCGGTGAGCCGAGATCGCGCCATTGCACTCCAGCCTGGGTAACAAGAGCGAAACTCTGTCTCAAAAAAAAAAAAAAAAATAATAATAATAATAATAATTGCCACTCTCTTGCTTAAAATTCTTTGGGTAGTGATAAAATCTAAGCAAAATGCTGGCATATAAGAGCGCTCACAATCTGGGCTCATTCTACCTTCCCAGACTTCTTCCACTTACCCCGTGCATTCTACTTCCTGCCACACTGTTCCTCTGGATCAGTCAAGCCCTTCTGCAGTCTGCCTTTGCTCAACGTGTTTGTCTTTCTCTGGCTTAACTCCCAGTCATGCTTAGTAAACAACTGAAATGTCACCTTGTTAAAGCTCTATTTCCTATTTCCCTCAAAGCAGTTCAAAGCTCCTATTTCCCTCAAAGCAGTTGATGTGCCCTATGGTCCTGGTCATATATTCCAACTTGTATAACAGCACTACCATCTTGGACTCTGTCTGCTTATTTGCTCCAGGAGGGCAGGGATCCTCCCTGACTCACTGAATGCCTTATCTAAAGTGCCAGGTGGCACAGTGTGCCTATTCATCTGGTGGATGGATAAGACAGGGACTGTCTTGATTCTTCTGTGTAGCCTTAGTAACTTGTACCTTTCCTGACATATGGCAGGGGCTCCAAAACATCTGTTGCAAACAGTTTATATTGAAAAGATCTCTGTAAAAATAATTAGAATGTAAAATTGCTAACCGAATGGAGGTTGATAAAAATGACTTTGGAAGTAGGAATTAACTTGCCAACTCATAATTAGCAGATTAGAGGACTGTGTATTTTGAAATGCGGTTTAAAATTTTTCAGCTTGCAGGTGCTAATTTTCCTAAGCTCTGCCTGCTTAGCTAACTGAAGAACAGGTATTCATGAAGCTTTCCGTTTTTTGTTGTTTTTGTTTTTTTGAGACGGAGTTTTGCTCTCGTCGCCCTGGCTGGAGTGCAATGGTGCAGTCTTGGCTCACTGCAGCCTCCGCCTACCAGGTCCAAGTGATTTCTCCTGCCTCATCCTCCGAGTAGCTGGGATTACAGGTGGTCCGCCACCACATCCAGCTAATTTTTGTATTTTTAGTAGAGACAGGGTTTTACCATGTTGGCCAGGCTGGTCTGGAGCTCCTGACCTCAGGTGATCCACCCCCTCCTCAAAGTGCTGGGATTACAGATGTGAGTCACCGTGCCTGGCCAGCCTTCACAGTTCTTAAACAGTCTACATTTAAAAACACCTTGAAATTTTGTCTTGCAAATGTATAGCTAAAGTCGACAGTGATAATTTTACATAAGATTAAGAAGTATAGAAAATGACTTGTGTATACTGTTGGCAACTACTTCCTGTAAGCTGGCTGCTGGCAAAATACCAGTTTCTTTTCTCTAATGTCCTCTTAGATCCCCAAAGAATTTGCTGGGTGCGGTGGCTCACGCCTGTAATCCCAACACTTTGGGAGACCGAGGTGGGTGGATCACTTGAGGTCAAGAGTTTGAGACCACCCTGTCCAACATGGTGAAAACCCATCTCTACTAAAAACACAAAAATTAGCCAGGCGTAGTGGCACACGCCTATAATCTCAGCTACTTGGGAGGCTTAGGCAGGAGAATTGATTGGACCCAGGGGGCAGAGGTTGCAGTGAGCCGAGATCATGCCACTGTACACTGTCTCAAAAAATACAGAATTATTTAGAAATACTGTCTCATGACTGAATTTGCAAGTACTTACATTTCTCCATTTTAAAAAATTTTCTTTATTTCTTTAGAGACAGGGGTCTCCCTATCTTGCCTGAGCTGACCTCGATACTCCTGGGCTCAAGCAGTCTCCCCAAGTAGCTGGGGTACAGGTGTAGGCCACCATGCCTGGCTGCTTCAGTTTTAAAGTCTTTGTCAGCTCAAGCATGTTAATAAAGAAAAATAACCTTTCAAATATATTTTAATAGAATAATTCTTCACTGTTTTGCCTGCTGGATTTTAGATCTGGCTTATCTTCTAATACTCTTCCTGTTAAAAACTACTTAAAAGATCGTACATATGGAATGAATAGTCTTAAAAGCAACAATCTATTTTTTTCTCTTTTTTACTCCTCATGAAGACACAGAACCAATTAGTTTTTATGAATGTATTATAAGTATGCCCAATTGTCTGAACTGGTAAATCATATAAGACTGATATAATCGGGCTGGGTGCAGTGGCTCAAGCCTGTAATCCCAGCACTTTGGGAGGCCGAGGTGGGTGGATCACAAGGTCAAGAGATCGAGACCATCCTGGTCAACATGGTGAAACCCTGTCTCTACTAAAAATATGAAAAATTAGCTGGGCATGGTGGCACGTGCCTGTAATTCCAGCTACTCAGGAGGCTAAGGCAGGAGAATTGCCTGAACCCAGGAGGAGGAGGTTGCGGTGAGCCGAGATTGCGCCATTGCACTCCAGCCTGGGTAACAAGAGCAAAACTCCGTCTCAAAAAAAAAAAAAAAAAAAAAAAAAAGACTGATATAATCTAGATTAAACTATCTGTGCAAACAAAAGAAACTGGATTATGTGCCCATGAAAATGATATAAAAACCTTTTCCTGTTAGTTACCTTGACAGCTCTTTGATAGATGGGCAGTAGCCCCTCTTCTCATCTATGCTATACATCACAATTTAAAAGATTCTGATTTGCTGCTTTTTTAGGAAATAAAATGCACTAAAGTCCAACCCCCTTTGATTGGAAAAAGGAAATCCTATCACTGTCCTTTTGTTCTGAGTCTTAAATAAATGTGTTATTTCATAGATTTTTAGAGGCTGTCAAATCATTTAAATGCAAAATATTCTGCTAAGGCTTTCTTGTTACCAAAGACTAGAAGGAAGTTGCAGTGAGAATAGAAGTTAAACCAGGTAAGGTGATTATATTGATGGCTTTAAGATCTTTTCTTTCTCCCACAAAATGACCAAAATCTCATTTATTTTTCACTGCTGCAATAAAATCATGTTGGGTTGAGAAGACAGGAAAAGAGGAGCTGAGATACATCAATTCAGATGCAGATTCCTCCAAATCACTGCATTAATATGGTGGTCTTGAACCTGAACTTCCCTTGGATTTTGCAAAATTTTAATTCTGTCCCTTGAGTTCATTTTGTAAGTGGTGGTTGACTAATGATTTTGAAGACCATGAAAGCAAAATACTTACATTATATGGCAGGGTTCATTTCTGTCTTTTAAGCAATGCCCACTTTCCCACTTCTTTTTGGTAGGAAATACAGTTTTTATGTATTTTGATCCAGCATGTGTACTTTTGACTCCACACCACGGTGCATCTAGTTAAGCAAAGAAAGTGTTTCTTAAGGGGTTTACGTTCAAAAAAAATTTTAATGACCATTATCAAACTAATACATAACTTCTAAATGATAAACCATGATTCAGCTTCCAAAACAGCACAATCATTGCAACAGAAAACAGTTCTAACAAAAAGCACAAGATAAAAATCTTGAATTGCATCTTAAATAACTTCTAAGACTCACTTTTATTCCTTTTATCTGCTAATGTTGGTGTGAAGCATGTTTTTTTGAAAAAAGACCTAAAGCTTAAGTACAATTGTATAATAACATGGAAACATTTAGACATTTTTCAGTTTTTAAAAAAATTTTTTGCTATGCATGTAATGAGTTTTGCATAAGTTACATTTCTCTCTTGCCTCTACTGATTGTGAAACTGGTTTTGAATATTTTTAAATAAAAATTACAACAGTTTACACATTTTACAAGTATTGTACTTTTAATCAAATCATTTTATTTTCCTAACTGCCCAAAGAAATGAATGTGACTTCTCCAGACTTGACTTTCCTCAAGTCCACGGTATAAGGAAAGCCTTGATAGGGTTTAAATAAAAGTTTTAGCTTTTCACCTTGTTTATTTATTATTACTATATTTTTGAGACAGAGTCTCACTCTGTCTCCAAGTCTGAAGTGCAGTGGCGCAATCTCAGCTAACTGCAACCTCTGCTTCTCAGGTTCAAACGATTCTTGTGCCTCAGCCTCCTGAGTAGCTGGGACTATGGCATGGGCCACCACGCCCAGCTAATGTTTTGCATTTTCTTTTCTTTTCTTTTCTTTCTTTTTTTGAGATGGAGTTTTTCTCTTGTTGCCCAGGCTGGAGTGTAATGGTACAATCTCAGATCACCACAACCTGCACCCCTCAGGTTCAAGCAGTTCTCCTGCCTCAGCCTCCCAAGTAGCTGGGATTACAGGCATGTGCCACCACTGGCTAATTTTGAATTTTTAGTAGAGACAGGGTTTACTCCATGTTGGTCAGGCTGGTCCCAAACTCCCGACCTCAGGTTATCTGCCCACCTCGGCTTCCCAAAGTGCTGGGATTACAGGTATGAGCCACTGCGCCCGGCCCAGTTTTTTGCATTTTTAGTAGAGATGGGGTTTTACCATGTTGGCCAGGCTGGTCTTGAACTCCTGAGTGCAGGTGATCTGCCCACCTCAGCCTCCCTAAGTGCTGGGATTACAGGCATGAGCCACCGCTTCTGGCCTCATCTTGTTTTATTTTAAGAGGCAACAGATCCTAAAATTCTTATACTAAACCAACTTAATGTTTTTGCACTGTAAAAAGTACTACAGAATTAAGCCATTATAAAGACACTGTGAACAAAATTCTGAACAGATTTTGAAACTTGAAAGTGTCATGTGCTTAGTCAAGACCCCTTGTTTAACTAAATATTCTTAACTACAACCTCCTGAGTTATATTCTGACATTTTTTAAAGTGCTTAGGAACAGCAAACTTCTAAAACTGAAAAAAGTCATTTGCATATGTTTTTCCATTAATTAATAACCCCCAAAGACCTTCTGGAAAGCATAACTGTTGAAGTTGAGCATGCTGTTTTAAAATACTTGTTCACTAAGGTTTGAAGTCTAATTTCGTTCTCTAACTTTTTTGCTTTTTTGGTATGGTTTAATATGAAACTTAAAGTTCTGAAAACAAACTTACCTGTCTCGATCATTAATTTTTCACTAGGAATTGACTTCAAAACTTCCAAATTAGCTTCAGTTTTCAGTGAGCTTAAAAAAAAGTGTACACATATATTTATTTTAAAAGGCAGCAATTAAGAAATACCTTTTTTTATACCACAACTTATCTGAAATATTACAAAACCAACCCAAAACCCCGTAACATTTTGTTTTCAGTATACTTTAGAAAGTATTTGCACACTCCCATACTTCAACAATTCAGATTAAAATCTACTTTAACTCGATCTGCCTTCCGGAAATGCAATTTTCCATGCTTATCAGTTGATTTCCAATAGTGTTCTGTATCAGTTTAAGTAAAATTTAACTTTTTAAAAGAATTCATTTGCTTCTGAGTAATTTGCACAACTTAGAGGTGCTCATAAGGCTGTTAATGTTCATTTCCTGAATTTTCCATTTTTAGCCCAAGACCGATTCTTCAGTCTAGCCGAATTATGTGTCTGCACCCTTGTCATGGTTTCTTTGTAGGATGAACTCTATTGCTTGAATCCGGCTTTGGCCTCAAGTCCTGCTATGGCTGCCTGTGGCAGCCTCTATCAGCCAAAACCCTGCTGACTCAAAGATCCACGAATGTGAACATAAATGCTTCCTGTAATGTGGCAGTCAGGTTTGGAATCGTGTACCATACAATGTGATAACAACTATTACTGTTCTTATATTACTTTAAAAACAAAATTTTTGTAATCACAAGTTTATTTTGGAATAATTTTTTAAGAGTTTTAGGTTTACTAAAAAAACCTAAATAAAAAGTACAGAGATTCCCCAACCATATGCTCCCACTCTCATAATTCCACACCATACTGGTAGGTACATTTGTCATTGATGAACCTACCTTGACACAAAAATGTCACCCAAAACCCAGAGTTTACATTAGAGTTCACCTAGTGTTATGTGTTCTGCGGGTTTGGACAAATATGCAATGACTTGTATCTACCATTGTGTTATCATGCTGAGTAGTTTCACGGTCTTAAAAATCTGTGTCATCCCTCCTTCCCCTCCACTCCCTTATCTTTCTACGGTCCCCATAGTTTTGCCTTTTCCAGAATGTCACATAGTCTGAATCATATAGTTCGTAGTCTTTTCAGGCTTTTTTCATTTGGAAACACAATCAAATTCCATGTTTTTCAGGGTTTGACAGCTCATTTCTTTTTAATATTGAGTAATATTCCACTGGATATATCACAGTTTATTCCTTCATTCACTTGCTGAGGAATATCTTGGTTGCTTCCTTATGTAGCAGTGTTAATTTCAGCATTTGTTATTACGAAGAATTTAAAATATACATTGAATTGGGTAATCTCATATAGTTATCACCCAGCCCTATCAATCAACAACACATGGCCAATCCTGTTCCACCCACGTATAGTTTTAATCTTTCAGCATTTAATTCAGGATGTTTTGGCATGTGTCTCTGAGCATAAGGATTCTCTTTAAAAAATGCAACCACAATACTACTACATGTTTAAGAAAAACCCAAACCTTCTAGCATTCAGATTTGCAGTTGTCTCATTGTCATACATTCTTTTTAAGTTTGATTACATTAGGACACAAATGAGAGGCCCACACATTGCAATTGGTCATTGTCTTCTACAGTCTCAACGTTGCTATTACGATCTCCTGCATCTTTTTACCCTTCAAATTTCTTTGTTGAAGAAACCAAGCTGTTCACCCTGTGGAGTTTTCACTTTGCTGACTTCATCTGCATTGCAGTTTAACAGGTTCCTCTGCCCTCTGTATTTCTTTTAGGAGATCTAGAGTACCATCTACAGGCTGGATTGGATTTGGGTTGGGTTTTTTTTTTTTGGTAAGACTATTTCATAGGTGGTGGTATGATCTTTCATCCACAGACATATATCTGGTTGTATTTTTGTGATATAAGGCAACCATGGATGCCCAGTGCCTAATTCACCAGGAGCTACAAAATCTTGAAATAATTCTATCAGCCCTTCACTTATTAGAGTACTTCCATATAAATAAAATTCTGTATGCCTACTACCTGATTGCTCAAATATATGTAGTCTGTATAGAAAAAAAAATGTATCTTTCTGTCAAATGTGTTGATTCCCTAGCTTCTTCCAATGGTGCTGTTATTTTAACACCACCATTTATAATCTTTAAGGAGCTCTTATTCTTTTATGTTCTTTTAGCATTCTGTTCGTATTTCATATATTAACATCTCAAATCTTACTATGTTGGGTCTCTTCCCATTGGGGTTAGTTTTTCTGTTTATCTTGGCCTTTTTCTTTCATACTTCTGGTTCACCTCACTTGTCTGGTGATCCTTGGATATCCATTTATATTTAAGGAGGTTGCTATTGTTGCATTTCCTTTGCTTTTGTGAAAGCAGGCCTGTATTACTGCCAGTTCTGTTCTCTGAGTGGGGATTCTTAGAGGGACCTTCTGGTGGGAGAAGGTATGTTATGAAACTTCATTTAAAGGTAAGAGTACAGGGAGCTAATCATTAGGGTCATGGTTCTCTAAGTGCTTTCCTACAGGGTTGACGTAAGCACTCCAAGCCTCCCTCACCATACAGTTGGTTCAATTTTCTTAAGAAAAAAATCCCTCCCCCCCAGCCCCTGTGTAAATGTTTACTGCTTTTGTCCTCCATTCACAGGAGTGGATATGTGAGGGAGATCTTTTCTCTATATAGGCCCTCAATTAATCATCATTTGTAATCCTATTTTATACTAACTCTAAGCCCAAAGCCTTGCTATGGGATTTTGTTTGCTAGACTTGCTCCCTTCCCTTCTGAGGCCCCTTAGTGGTGTAATCTAAGCTTTCTCTTCCAGTTTCCCCTGTCTTCAGAAATCTACAGACCATTTCTTTTCTTTTCTTTTTTTTTTTTTTTAAGAGATGGGGGTCTCATTATGTTGCCCAGACTGGTCACGTGTGTAGATCTAGCTACTGAAGATGCTGTGTCAGGAGTATCACTTGACCTCCTGGGCTCACCCAGCTACAAAACATTCATTAGCAAAACTCCGGCCTTTTTTCTTTGCCATTATAGGTTCTTTCCTTTTTCAATATCTGTAATTTTATTTTCATAGGATTTTAGGAGGAGTGGGTGGGATGTCATTAGTTTGACATTAAGTAGCAATCAATGCTCCCTAGAAAAGATTATTTCTTAATACTTGGTCAATATGGATATTTTCTAAAATATATTGGTGTGCCTTGTATGGATACTAAAAACTTTTCACCAAATTATCAGATAATTTGTATTTTTGATCTCACTAAATCGTGTCTGATTAACTTAATATTTTTCTATGTCTATTCCATACCTGTAAGAATTTGCCCAAATATATATATATATATACTAATAAAAGAAATATTTTAAATAGAAGCCAGTATTTCTATTTAATAAGGTTTCTCATTTAATGATGAGCAACTACATGCTTCTGAAGTCAAGTTTGAAATACATCTTCCCATTTTCTTGGGGGAAAAAATTCTAATTTAACTTAGAAACCAAAGACTTTATGTGATATGCTACTGTAAGTAGACTAAGTCATCATACCTCAGAGACTCAGATTAAGATGACAATGAATTAGATTTCAAAATAAGAATATAAGCATCCACTTTAATAAATGACTAACCTATTAATTCTGAAGCTAATATTAATGTAGGAGAAAAGAATCTTTTGTGATTAGCTTAAAGCAACATCATAATAAACTCAAGATCATTTAGAAATATCTAAGGAGCCAGGTAAGGTGGCTCATGTCTGTAATCACAGCACTTTGGGAGGCAGATTGCTTGAGCTCAGGAGTTTGAGACCAGCCTGGGCAACATGGTGAAACCCTGTCTCCACAAAAAGTACAAACATTAGCCAAGTGTGGTGATGGGAGCTTGTGGTCTCAGCTACTATACTTGGGAGGATTGCTTGAGCCCAGGAGGTTGAGACTGCAGTGAGTCATTCAGCCTGGGAGACAGAGTGAGACCCTGCCTCAAAAAAAAAAAAAAAGAAATCGAAGAATTACGGTTTTAAGTTGGTGAAATAAAGATCTACCCCATTCTTTTAAAACAACAACAAAAAAACAAACCCCCAAACTTACAAGGAGAAAACCACAATTTTTTAAATGAAACTAGGAGACATATGTTACCCCAAATCACAACATATAAAGCTGAAAGTGGACGGAGAAGTGATAAACACCATTGTTTAAGTACCAAATGACTTATATGCTATGTGCCTGGAGAGAAAGACAAGAAACCTAGAAGTAGATACAGTCCCTAGAAAGGTGGAGTAAGGCAGGGACTTGAATGGAAATTGTTTGAAAACACCCCAAGAGAAGATGGGGTTCCTAGGTTATGTATCTGTGACTTGGTGCAGAGAAAGGGTTGCTGGGTCTCAAGAGAACCTACATCAGAAACAGCTAGAGAACAAGCACAGAGAAGCACAGGCGTCAGGCACAGGCCTGATCATGGAGACCAGGACAGCCCACCAAACAGTGAGATCCTCTAACCCATCCTGCTCCAAAACACTGTCACGGACATTTACAAACCCTTTCCCTCCACTGTTCCCACTTTTCCAGCAGATAACAGAGGATGCCTTTCTGGAGAAACTAAACCAACCCAGAAAAAAGATCTCTACACAATGACATTTGAGAATCCCTAGTAAAAAGTCAGTTGGCCATCTGAGCCTTCCAGTTACTGGAATGCTTTCTAGAGAGCTTCCAAATGGCTTTTTTTTTTTTCTTTTCTTTTTTTCTTTTAGACAGAGTCTCGCTCTTGTTTTCCAGGCTGGAGTGCAATGGCCTGATCTCAGCTCACTGCAACCTCTGCCTCCTGGATACAAGTGATTCTCCCGCCTTGGCCTCCCAAGTAGCTGGGATTCCAGGCACGAGCCACCATGCCCAGCTAATTTTTGTATTTTTAGTAGAGACGAGGTTTCACCCTGTTGGTCAGACTGGTCTCAAACTCCAGACTTCAAGTGATCCTCCTGTCTTGGCCTCCCAAAATGCTAGGATTACAGGCATGAGCCACTGTGCCCGGCCAAATGGCTTTTTAAAAACAGACAGCAAAGGATTGCCTGACATTTGAAGAAAGTTTCCATCATCACAGAGACCAAAGCAAAGAAGAAAAGGGGACTTTTGAGGAAATAAATGCAGGAAGACAAGCAGAAAGTAACTTTAAACTGTAATTCATATCTTTAGAGAGATCAGAAGATACTGCAATATAAAAACTGTTCAGAAACTGAAAACAAAAGCTGAAGTAAATTTCATAAAAAGGGTTTCAAAATATAGCACTTTCTTTGGAAGGAGGGAAACAATGGAAATAGAATAAAAAAAATACGAGTTATCAGTCTGGTATGCCCAAGGAAAGAACAGAAAAGAAAATTCAAATTCCAAGGATGGGTAAAGATAAGCCCCCTGCTGGAAGGACTAGTGAAAGAGCAACATGAGGCATGACGAACACCATCAACACACATCTTCATGAAATTTCACATCAGAGATGAAAAACTAAAACCTTTCACAAGAGAAGGAAACTAGGTCACAGGTAAATGATTAGGAATCAGAAAACACTGAAACCTACTGATAGGACATTGTAAATTCTCAATGAAAATGATTTCTGATCTAGAATTTTATACACAGAGAAACTATCAATTGAAAGTGGGCTTCTCTCCCCTTTCATTAATTACCCAGGCTAACTTTTAAGAGGAAGAGTAGAAACAAAATTCAGTTTCAAACATGCACAATTTCAAGAAACTTCATTCCCATGAAAACGTCCTCAGAGGGTGTTACAGAATGTGTTCCACTAAAACAAACACAAGGAATTCATGGGATCTAAAAATAGGAGTTCTATCACAGAAGAGACACTAGTCCAAAGTGAGAATGATGGAAGGGTCTGGAACTGACAGAACTATGAGATTACCTAGATAGGTTTCCTCATGTGTTACATAGTGCTTACATTTATTTTCCTGTACCACTTTTTGTTTCCCTGGAGTAACTTTCCTCATATTTTTATTTACTTGGCTTTTTTAAACTTGAAGCCCAGCCTGGACACATGGCAAGACCCTGTCTCAACTAAAAATTTTTAAAATAGCCGGGTGCGGTGGCATGCACCAGTATTCCCAGTTACTCAGGAGGCTGAGGTGGGAGGGTGGCTTGAGCCAGAGAGGTCAAGGCTGCAGTGAGTTATGATCATGCCACTGTATTCCAGCTTGGGCTACAGAGCAAGTCCCTGTCTTAAAAACAAACAAAAAACAAAAAACTTGAAACTCTCTCATACTCTGCATAGCCCTGTGAAATTATATACTTATACAGACATAATAATGAGAAAACATTTATATAGACGTAATAATGAAAACATGAGTATACATATAACCAAAAATATTGAAATAACTACAATGAGAGTGATATGGAGAGAATAATAGAGGTAGGGGATTAGTATGCGTTATAAGAATGTTCTCATATACCCCAATGAGAGTAGCCAAAGGGATGAATCAAGAGACAATAGTATATGGATATTATTTAGAAATATGGTGACAAATAGCAAAATTGTTGCTGCCAGAAAAACTGACTTGTGCTAAGGTCGTGCTGGGGAGACTCTGATATTTGTTTATAGCTGTTAGTACTACTTGACTTTTTAATCTCTCTGCATATATTCCCTTGCATATTAAAGTTAATTAAGCCATTAATTTAAATATAAAGGCATCCATGACATTTAAACTCTGAACTCTAGAGCAAATACATAATTCCATGATTCTATTTCCCTAGATTTTAATCAAAAGTAATGCAACTGGAAATAATTTTAAGGGTATGAGACAATGAAGAAGAACAAAGTCTTATACTATTTTGCAGCTGATTTAATGGGCACATTGACATCCTGTGAAAAGACACTGGTAGAAGTTCTTACATATTTGACAAAACAAACCCAGGGACCTAGCTGTGCTAGCTGTTTGAGTGTGTGAAGGTTAGTGTGGTTTTGCAGCAGAAAGGTCACTGAGTGAGGAGCCAGAGGACACAGGTTCTCACACTTGGAGAAACTCTATACCTGTTTCCTGATCTTTTGAGCCTTGGTTTCTTTGCCTCGAGAGATGTATGACTGTCATAGAATAACCTTTCGCCCACAGTCAGACATGACATGTGTATATGTATATATAATGCTGTGAACTCATGTTTTCAAGGGATCAAATGATCTGAGAATAAATTGGATTACTAGAGAAAGGTAGCTGTTGATCTCAACACAAAATTGTTTTCCATTATTAGAACACGGGTAGTAGTCTGTAACTTTCAAGCTTTAAATTGTAATAGTAATATACTGTTTAATTTCTTACATAATTACTGAAATTCCCAGGCAAAGATCAATGCAAAACTTTATGAAAATACATATTCATCAGCAATTCACTGTAAAACAATTTAAGAAATCTGCTTAAATAAAAGTTAAAAATAAAACAACCTAAGAACGTACCAACCATTAAATCCTATATAAAGATCCAAGTCAATCAAAGTAGCTGCTGCTTCCTTAGTACCATCAAATGAATGCACCTGGGGACACACAGGTATTTTTATTATAGTAATAGTTACTCTTCAAAATTCTAAATAACATTAATAAGACGTTGTAGGCAAAAACAGAGATCCCTGTAAGTTTTTGGACCTCAAGGTTTCAAAGGTGGTAGCCCCTATAATTTTTATTTTGTATTAAATTTCCCAGTTATAACCTGTCATCATCTCCAGTGACATGATGAAAAATGTTAGCTGCCTAGAATTTCTCTCTTGACAGTGACAGTGTTGCTGTCTCTGCGCTAGCATTAGTGCAGAAGCTCCAGGAAGGGGCTCAGGAATAAACATATTCTTAGGCAAAAACATGAGGAAAGCTTAGAAATTTTATAGCACCATTTAAAAGATGTTTTAAAATACTGCTGAATTTTCTGTTAGAGGATACTTTTTTCTAGAAAAGAAATCACTTTTAAGGGGCAAGGAAGAAGAAATTCTTTTTTTTGTTTTTGTTTTTGTTTTTGTTTTTGTTTTGAGACGGAGTTTTTGCTCTTGTTACCCAGGCTGGAGTGCAATGGCGCAGTCTCGGCTCACCGCAACCTCCGCCTCCTGGGTTCAGGCAATTCTCCTGCCTCAGCCTCCCGAGTAGCTGGGATTACAGGCACGTGCCACCATGCCCAGCTAATTTTTTGTATTTTTAGTAGAGACGGGGTTTCACCATGTTGACCAGGATAGTCTGGATCTTTTGACCTTGTGATCCACCCGCCTCAGCCTCCCAAAGTGTTGGGATTACAGGCGTGAGCCACCGCACCCGGCCGAAGAAATTCTTATAAATGGGTGAGACTGTTGCTTAAAAAGCACAAACCATTATATAATCAATAATATCAGCTTAGCAAGCAGAAGGGATTAAGATGGTGTTTTTCTTCTTCAAAAGTATAGGGGTCAAGATACAGTTTTTCATAGTTTGGATGTATTTATGTAATGAAAAACAACATATAACAACAACCACCCACCTTTAAAAAGTAGGGTCACCTAAACAAGTGATGTCACATTACTACTGAGTCCAGAGACCCTGAATACACTGTGGATAACGCACTTCTCAACAGTAAGGAAGTCTGCATTACACAGCTGCCTGCATTATTCTTTCCTTCAGCACTTCCAGCTGACTAGAAAAGATACCCTCCATTAATATCAAAATAATTTTAAATGTGATTCCTCATAAGCCATTTCAGAAAATTAGTTATAAATTATTTGGCAATTTCTTTTTTGATAAGAATCAAACATTTAGGTTACATTTGTTGTAGCTTCTGTTCATTTTCAAAAACTATTAATAGAACCCAAGTAAATTCTTATTTAGAAATCGGCTGGGTGCAGTGGCTCACATCTGTAATCCCAGCACTTTGGGAGGCTGAGGCAGGTGGATTGCTTGAGGTCAAGAGTTCAGGACCAGCCTGGCCAACATGATGAAACCCCATCTCTACTAAAGATACAAAAATTAGCCGGGTGTGGTGGTGCACGGCTGTCGCCCCAGCTACTGAGGAGGCTCAGGTAAGATAATTGCTTGAACTTGGAAGATGGAAGTTTTGGTGAGCCAAGATTGCGCCACTGCACTCCAGCCTGGGTGACAGAGCAAAGCTATGTCTCAAAAAAACAAAAAAAAGCAAATAAACTCAGAGGTAGAGTCTGCAGGTTATGATAAATACCACTAATAATCTCAAGGGCATTAATTAAAACTCAAACCTCTCTCAATTCCTAAGTACAGTTCCTAGAGGATAAATTACAGAGTCAGTAAAAACAGGAAAAAAGTACACAGTAATATTAACACTACAGCAATGCAGGATGCATACATATTACTAGTGGAGTAAATGAGGCAGAGGCTGAAAACAGAGAATATGCATAAAACTCTCAACGTCAGGCAGCATGGGAATGCAAGTGCTCGGTGCCATTTCCTCTTTCCGCAGCTGGCATAGTGTAACTGTGACTTGATATACCTGGATTACAGTACTTTTGCTAGACACAGCCACTCACTAAGTCTCTCCTGAAATTGCATGTGAGTATATCTGAGCATTTTTCTAAGCCAGATTCCCAAAGGAGTCCATGATCCAAGAGATTAAAAATCACTGCCATAGGTATCTGAGGTAAGTGGTGAGCAGATAATATTTATGGGAAATGTCTCCAAAATAATGACGAAAATGATTGTATTACAGAAGTGTTTAGTGCAGAATGCAAATTACAGAAAGGAGAATGACTCTGTAGATCACAATGATAATTGTAGATGAATACAGCTGACAAGAAATGAGGACGGCAAACCTAAAACAAATGGCAAAAGATTTCAAAACAAAAATTAGTTGATATTTTTCTCAAAATTTGGATGGAAGAACATTAAAGAATAGCTGATGGAAGAGATGAAGAATATCATGCACAGTATTAGGATGTACAGATGTGAATTCAGAGGCTAGGCACAGTGGCTCACACCTCTCATCCCAATATTTCAGAAAGCCAAGGTGGGCTGATTACTTGAGTTTAGGAGTTCCAGACCAGCCTGGGCAACAAAATATACAAAAAATACAAACTATACAAAAAAATTAGCTGGGCATGTTGGTGTGTGCCTGTCGTCCCAGCTACTCAGGA
This sequence comes from Saimiri boliviensis, assembly GCF_048565385.1. NCBI lineage: Eukaryota > Metazoa > Chordata > Mammalia > Primates > Cebidae > Saimiri > Saimiri boliviensis. Next base: position 73,193,536 of record NC_133463.1, read on the forward strand.
GGCTAAGGATGGCTGGAGCCCAGGGAAGTGGAGGTTGCAGTGAACTGAGATTGTGCCACTGCACTCCAGCCTGCATGACAGAGTCACACCCCGTCTCAATAACCAAAAAAAGAGAATTCCCAGGGTTTCCTTGTGAATGGACTTCTGTACTCATTCTTGTACTCTGAACAAAGGAACTAAAACTAAAACTGATTTGTGTTTATACCATATCTGGCCCATAAATTCAACAGTAAATTTACATGTCTTTCAAAAAATGGGAAAAGAAGCTCCTAATTCTATTGAATTCTACCGAAGTCGTATGTTTTTCTTTTTCCTTTTTAAAAAAATTGAAATGTTGACATCTGAATTAGAGGCCATCCTTAATAACTACGATGCAGTGTGTGTCACTTATCCCAAGTGTGTGGGACCAAAAGTGTTTCATATTTCAGATATTTTCAGAGTTTAGAATATCTACATATACATAAAAATAAATCTTTGGGAAGGGACTCAAGTCTAAACATGAAATTCATTTATTTTTCATATACACCTTATACCACATCCTGAAGGTAAATGTTTTAAATAAATTTGTGCATGAAACAAAATTTGTAAACAATGAATCATCAGAAAGCAAAGGTGTCACTATCTCATGTCAACGCTTAAGAAGTTTCAGATTTTTGAGCATTTTGGACTTGGGAGTATTTTGGATTTTGGATTAGAGATGTTTGACTTATATTAATAATGACTATTTTATACTTACCACTCCCCCTACACATCGATCTCTATTTCTTTTCATTATATCTGTGAATTAAAAACAAAGAACTTTTAGCAAATAGCTTGATTTCTACAAGATACTTAAATTCTAAATGAGACTAGTTTTAACTCACCCAAAAATTCAGCATGTGAGTTTCGGCAGTGAAGAAACATTGGTAATTTTGTTTGTTCTGACAGTTCAAACTGTTTTTCAAAATATCTGCATAATGCAAAAAAATTTCTCATTACAAATTTTATTTTAGCATGGAAAGGTAATTAAAAACAGGTAATTAAAAAACAAGAGTTGTAACTTCCGTCTCTGACAAAATAGACTTTAATAGTAACAAAGACTAAAAGAAACAAGGACATCACATAATGGTAAAAGGATCAATGCAACAACAGGAGTCAATGATCATAAATACATATGCACCCAATATAGGAGCACCCAGATACATAAGACAAGTTCTTAATGACTTATAAAGAGACTTGGACTCCCGCACAATAGTAGCGGGAGACTTTGACACCACATTGTTAATATTCTACAGATCAACAAGATAGAAAATTAACAGGGACATTTATGATTTGAACTCAGACCTGGAACAAGTAAACTCAGTGAATATTTATAGAATTCTTCACCTCAGGTCCACAGAACATACATTTTATTCAGTATCACATTACAACTATTTTGAAAGTGACCACATAAATAGAAGTAAATCACTCTTCAACATTTGCATAGCATTTCACAGATTTAAATGAGATATTGGTTGGCTGTTTGTTATTTTCTTCCCTTATTCCTTTCTGTCTCCGCTGTTAAGTACAATTACTGTATAGGCATAAAAGAGGCTTTTAATACCTATTTTTAGATTGCATTCCAGCCTGGGCAATAGAGCAAGACTCCTGTTCTCTCTCCCCCTTTCTCTTTCTCTTTCTTTCTTTGCAGCCCTCCCCTGTCCCACCCTGCATGCCTCCCTTCCCCTCCCCTACCTCAAAAAAAAAAAAAGAGAGAAAGGTAATTATGTCAAAAGATGTTTTAAATTAAAGGTATTTTATTCTCTAGAAATTACAGTACAAAAATCGTGACTATTTAAAGCACGTCAGAGTTTGAAAGGGGCTCTTATAACTTACAGCTTCTGGAAAGAAATACTTCCTTTTCTGGGCTTACAAAATTATTTTCAGAAAGTAACACCAAGGCCCCTTGCCACTCAAGCTAGCTGAGCACCATCAGTGGGAGTCAGCTCACCAAGTCAGAAGCCCGGCAGCGTTTTATCCTGCATGCTAATCTATTCCACTTTGCAACCAATTTTTTATGTGCTGTTACAAACGAAGTTACTGCCACTGAGGAAAATGAACAAGGTTTCCTTCAAAAACAAAATTTAAGTATTTGCTAAATAGCAAATAACTCAATTATGCTATTTAAAAACCAAAATGAAAATTACATGATAAAGTGATAGCCCTGAATATCTTAGAGTACTTTACAAGGTTTTCTCAATTACCACGTATCATTGTCTCATTGGATTTTCAAAATAACCTAAGGATAAAAGCTGGTGTCAGAGAGGTGTAGTACTTTGTCCAAGATAACAATAAATGGCATGGCCAACTTGAAACCAGAACTTCAGTGCTCTAATTCCAAGTCCCAGCATAAACAACAAAAGCCTGTTATGTTTTCAAGAAGCTTCCTTCTGGTCCCAGAGTATAATGACAATATTCGGAGGATATAATGAATGTTCATTCTGTTTGTTTTTTCACTGCAACACAGTGCTCCCTCTTGTTCTCACAAATGGTAGGATCAGCTGAATCAGGACAACAGCTGGCTTATTATTTTCTTAAATGTGCTGCTCACCTCTTTCTAAGTACTTTAATTTGGGGCTATAATTTCTCTGTTTAACTTAAACCTCTTTTGCTCTATTTTCCTATGTCATCTTTCCTGATGTGTAGGACTATTTTCCCCCTTTGCACTTTTTTTTTTTTTTTTTTTTTGAGACGGAGTTTCGCTCTCGTTACCCAGGCTGGAGTGCAATGGCGCAGTCTCAGCTCACCGCAACCTCCGCCTCCTGGGTTCAGGCAATTCTCCTGCCTCAGCCTCCTGAGCAGCTGGGATTACAGGCACGCGCCACCATGCCCAGCTAATTTTTTGTATTTTTAGTAGAGACGGGGTTTCACCATGTTGACCAGGATGGTCTCGATCTTTTGACCTCGTGATCCACCCGCCTCGGCCTCCCAAAGTGCTGAGATTATAGGCTTGAGCCACCGTGCCCGGCCTTGCACTCTTAGAGATGCTGAATTTTAAAATTAGAAATAGAAATGTACTTCTTAAGAAACCATCTTCAGGCCAGGCGTAGTGGCTCAAACTGCTAATACCAGCATTTTGCGAGGCCAAGGTGGGCGGGTCGCTTGAGGAGTTCAAGACCAGCCTGGCCAACATGGTGAAACCCCGTCTCTACTAAAAATACACAAATTAGCTGGGCGTGTTGGCACACGTCTGTAATCCTAGCTACTCAGGAGACTGAGGCATGAGAATCACTTGAACCCAGGGTCAGAGGCTGCAGTGAGCCAAGATCACACCACTGCACTCCGGCCTGGGTGATGGAGCAAGACTCTGTCTCAAAAAATAATAATAATAATTAATTTTAAAAAATAGAAACAGTCTTCCTAAAATTGGTGGTCTATGTCTTTATTACCAAATGTTTGGATCCTAAAATCTCCTTTTCAGATTCTGCCAGGTTAGAATAAGCAAAAATATTTTCCTTTCATTAACAAAGTGCTGACATTTTGCAGTGTAGGAAATATTAATGAAACTTGAACAAAAAATGTCTTTAATAATACTACCAGTCACTACTTCCAAAGCCTCTAAAGTAATCCAAATGTTAGCAATTAAGTGTGCTCTAGTCATTATGTCAACTTTACTAATGTATTTGGCTTGTGGCTACACACAGCAGGCAGTACTCTTCATTGTGTGTACTGCTCTACACTGTACTGGTTATTTTTTCCACACACGATTCCATGGACCAAACCACATGACCAAGCTACGGATTAACAGTATCTAATGGTCGGATGGAAAACTGGCTTCCTATCTCAAGGTAAGCAAAAGTACAGTTTATGAAAATAACAGAGGCCAGCTGGGTGTGGTGGTTCATGCCTGTAATCCCAGCACTTTGGGAGGCGGAGGCTGGCGGATTGCTTGAGCTCAGCAGTCCGAGACCAACCTGGGCAACATGGTGAAACCCCACCTCTACAAAAAATAAAAGAATTAGCCAGGTGTGGTGTCATGCACCTATAGTCCCACTTACTTGGGAGGTTGAGATGGGAAGATTGCTTGAGCCTAGTGAAGTCAAGGCTGCGGTGAGACATGATCACACCACTATACTCCAGCAGCTTGGATGACAGAGTGAGACCCTGTCTCCAAAAAAAAAAAAAAAAAAAAAAAAGGGGAAAACAGAAGCCCAATCAATGAACTCACAGAATTTTACATAATTCAAGAAAAGTCCCTGAATTCATACTTGCTAGGTATCATAAGGAAGCCATGTGGTTAAAAAAAAAAAAAAAATTATTCCTAATGATACAAATTGAGGATAATTAGTACTGAACAATAAATGACTACTACCTTTAGAGAAGAAAAACCCACATGGTAACTAGAAATAATGGCGTAAGTTACAGGGTAGGAATTGGCATCTATTAAGAGACTTCTCAGCCTGTTTTACTCATTGACTTTTTTTGTAAAGTTCATAAATGAAAATCATTTTCCACTTGAGTTAGATTTGTTCATCTTAGTGAAGCTTCTGATTGTATTACTGCTTCTTACAGTTGAGGTTTAACTATCTAAGGACAAGAGCTGGAAGAGTTCAGCTTCAGAGCAGCAGCTGTTATTAATTAGGATCAAGGCAAATCCAAAAAGCCCAGTGAGTTACATGGGTATACCTTAACACAGGTAGTAATCCCTCCTCTGTAAGCTGATTGATGGCAACATGGCCCCAATTGCTCATCTCTAGGGTCCTCTAAGTCCCCAAAGGATTACTTTAAATCTTCTTGTTGTTTTTAAGACCTGCACAGTATTAACATTTTAAAGCCCTAAGAAAAATGCCCAAAACAAATTCACCTACCCAAGAGAACAGAGCTCTAAATTGCAGCAAGGAAAGAAGTGTAGCATAAGGCCAGGAAATTGAAAATACAGGGTATGGCTTAAAGGGTAAACTTTCCATAACTAGATCAGGCCTTTTCCTTGTCTTCACTCTTTGCTTCTCTTAGTCTTTAAAAAATACTTTTTCAGAAAGGGTCTGGTGCTAAAACAAGAAAAAAATATTAAAAAGAAAAACTTTTAAAACTTCCAAACAAAAACAGTAGCTAGCAGCTTCCTTTAGGGTGGTAATATTTCTAGTATGAATAATGTAACAACAGCCATGATTGCATACATACTCTGCACCACTCATGCCAGTATGGGCTTTATGCACCTTATGTTAAGAAAGGTAGGCAGTAATCTCCCCATTTTAAAGGGGATGTACAAAGGGGCAAACTGACACCAAGGACAATTATAAATCTCACCCAAAGATCTGCTGACTCCAAAGCTCCTCCTTTTAAACAGGGTTATATACACTGCCTTCACTTACCATCATTTTTCAGACACTATATCTACTGTCTGTTAATTTTTCTGTCTTGCCTCCTAATTTTCTATTTTTCTTTTCTCATACATCTCCCTTTTTCTGACTACATTTTTACTTAAAAACAAATCACAGCTGGGCGCGGTGGCTCACACCTGTAATCCTAGCATTTAGGGAAGCGAAGGCAGGCAGATTGCTTCAGGTCTGTAGTTTGAAACGAGCTGGCCAACATGGTAAAACCCCATCTCTATTAAAAATAACCATGTGCTCAGAGTACTGTGCTAAGTGCTATGGAGCTGTAACATGAGTGAGACTTGCTGTGTGCCTTTGAGGATCTCAAAGATACTAGTCTGTTGTGGGGAAGAAGGGATGACCTAAAACCAATTTCTGTACAACATGGTAAGTGCTGAAACAAGTAGATTGCTGTCTACACAGAACAGGTTGCATGCTGTGAGTACACACTAGGAGAAAAGGAGTGAGGGGCAGAGGATGTGGGATCTGTTTCCTTAACAACAATCAAAATGTGATTGTTACTAGTGTGTGTGTGTGTATGTATGTATATATATATATATATATATATATATTTTTTTTTTTTTTTTTTGAGATAGTCTTGCTTTGTTACCCAGGCTGGAGTGCAATGGCACTATCTTGGCTCACTGCAACCTCCACCTCCCCAGTTTAAGCAATTCTCCTGCCTCAGCCTCCCGAGTAGCTGGGATTACAGGCACCCGCCACCATGCCCAGCTAATTTTTGTATTTTAAGTAGAGAAAGGGTTTCACCAAGTTGGCCAGGCTGGTCTTAAACTCCTGACCTCAGGTGATCTGCCTGCCTTGGCCTCCCAAAGTGCTGGGATTACAGGTGTGAGCGACCACACCTGGCTGTTTTATTTAACCAAGTCATTTGATGTTTTATTATTAAAAATTTTTAAATCTCAAGTAGAACTGTTTATCAAAATTTCCTCCTACATTAGTTTGTCAGTAGCTTATCCACTCTGGAATAAGCCAATGTCACCTGCTGTCACCTTCAATCCTCCCCCAGAAAGTCAGTCCTTCCCTCTGCTGTTCACACACTTCAGTGACAGTAGTTCCAATCTATTTTCATTATTTATGTCCTCTCTTGTCTACAGAGGCGCTAAGGATCAAGTCTTATTCTTCTTTGTAACATGCTGAGGAGGCACTCAGTAATCATTTACCGAATGAAAGAACCTCTCTATTAGCAATTAACACTTGGCAAGTGAGTCGAAGCACAAGCTGTGATATGCATATTCTAAGATCAGACGCTATTTCAAACATCCTCTGATGATGGTGAATAATCTTCAGAACAGTAAATTAAACTGATACTGTCAATGTTTTCAATTAACCCTAAAATGGAGTTTAAAGTATTCACGTTGCACTTTAGAATCAGTTCTAACTCATTTTAAATGAAAAGTCGTATGGGCAAAAAACCTTGAGGACTCTGCCACTGCCCTTGCTCGTCATAACACACAGTCTACTAGACTTACAAGGCTCATCCCGGCCAAAACCAGACGTTAAAGTTGAGGAATATGATCTGTGGGCTTAACCTAAAGAACTATTAAGGAGAACTGTTTTTCTATTTCAATGTGAACAAGAGAACTTTTAAAGTTAAGTGTGCTGGCCTACATATATTTGACAGAGGTATAGGGTTTTAGTAACCCTGCTGGTAACCACATGAATGTCCCTAAAAGACACAGCAAATAATATACCACAAACTAAACAGTTCTAAAAGGGATGTATAAATGAGTGACCTGAAAGAGAGAGTATGTATCCACAAAGCATTACTCTAACCCATCCTATTCTACTTAGTGCTAGATCTTCACATTCCAGAACTCTGGAGCTTGAGGTCTAGGGTATGACAGACTCTACTAGTAAATCTGCTCCTCACCCAGTGATTTTCATCCAGTGGGGACATATCAGAATCCCACTTGTGGGGAGCAGGGAGAGAAGGGGGAGGAAGTACACTTTCAGCATGTGTAATTTTAAAAATCCCTTCAGGCCATCAAGTCACTAGTTTAATCATATGCTCATACACAACATAACAAAATTATTCATTATTAAATATTATGATAGTATCTTAATAGAAATAGTATTATATCTATCTGGATAGTATCTTACGAGAGAATCTGATCCTAATTATTCTTTGTGTATAAGAAACTAAGGAGGATAGAGGATTGTTTATTCTTAAAGGTCTCTAGGGATAGATATACCTTACTCAAATTTCTGCATACTATGAGTTCTCAGCAGTGGCTGGCACGCAGTGCTCCATAAATATTTGCTGAATGGATAAATAACTAAATTAATCCCATATAAAAGCTCAGTCTAATGTTTAATCATCTTCATAATTAAGTTGTTTTTGAAATTTGACAAAATGCTTATGTTTTAAATTCAGACTGTGACCTGTTTTCTTTTCAATTTATAACACTCACTCACCAGTATAATGACAGGAGCTCCAAATTTAGGTACAAGCAAGGGGTTATAGGATGTCCTACAGGGTGGTGAGCTTTGGAGTCTTCTCAGAAGCCACCACCCAACATGGCTCCTATTAAAGGAATCTTGCAGTTCCAAACTAACAATATTCAACACCCAGCAAGAGTAAAATATGCTTTTCTAGCTTTGGTGATTGGTCCTATAATACTTTCATGGGTTGTTTTTGTTTGTTTGTTTGTTTGTTTTTTCATAGAGACAGAGTCTCCTTATATTGCTCAGGCTTGTCTGGAGTTCAAGCAATTTTCCTGCCTCAGCCTCTCAAACAGCTGTGACTATGGGTAAAGGCTGCTGTGCCTGGCTTGTAACACACTTTTAATATCCTTTGCTGTTAAATCACATCCCCCAATTTGGGAAGCCAGGGTGGGTGGGTCACTTGAGGTCAGGAGTTAAGACCAGCCTGACCAACATGGTGAAACCCTATCTTTACTAAAAACAACTACTCGGGAGGCTGAAGCATGAGACTTGTTTGAACCTAGGAGATGGAGGTTGCAGTGAGCCGAGAACACGTCACTGCACTCCAGCCTGGGTGACAGAGAGAGACTCTGTCTCAAAAAACAAAACAAAACAAAACAATCACATTCCCCAAAATAATTTAACTCATTGAATGCATCTGTTAAACAAAAAATGTAAAGTCAGGTAAAACTCATTCTTCATTTCTACCATTAAAATCAAATTAAGTGGTTCATCAACCAGAAAATGACATGCTTCCATACCTTTGAATTACACGCAGGTATGCATGGAATTTGTTTCACTTAACTTCTGATATACAAAGAGAAAAACAAACATGTCCTGATGCTTAATCCAACTATAGTCTCAACTGATAAAAGTTATTTTAAAATCACTCAAGATGTTACAAAAATTTGTACAGTCAACAAATTTCCTTACTTGAGTTGAGTATCTTTGGGACAAAACTGTAGTCGGTCAAAATCTTTAAAAAGACAAAAAAGAATAATTATTCATAACTTATACAGAACAAATTATTTATTTTCAAACAAAGTCATTCTAAGAGGCCAGGTTGGCACTCACCAAGTCCACATTCTCCTATTGCCACAACTTTCCCTTTATTGCTTTCGGCAAGATTTAGCAACTCCTTTAAGTAAAGATCAGGGTTATTCTTTTCAAATTCACCACATCTTGTAGGATGACAACCAACAGTACTGAAAAACAGATCTAACACAAAATAATGTCTTAGGATTATTTTCAAAGTATTTTCTTATATTTATTATGATATTTAGAGGATATCAAGTAATTTCGACTGGTTTTCAACAATGGCAATAAATTATTCAAATAAGAACTGCATTATGTTAATTATATGACAATTTCTGGAAAACCTAAATAAAGTAGGATACGAATATGAAAATTGCTTTAATGTATTAATAAAATAATTAATTCAACTTTTTCTTTCTTTTTTTTTTTTTTTGAGACAGAGTTTCGCTCTTGTTACCCAGGCTGGAGTGCAATGGTGCGATGTTGGCTCATTGCAACCTCCACCTGCTGGGTTCAGGCAATTCTCCTGCCTCAGCCTCCTGAGTAGCTGGGATTACAGGCACGCGCCACCACGCCCAGCTAATTTTTTTTGTATTTTTAGTAGAGACGGGGTTTCACCATGTTGACCAGGATGGTCTCGATCTCTTGACCTCATGATCCACTCGCCTCGGCCTCCCAAAGTGCTGGGATTACAGGCTTGAGCCACCGCGCCCGGCCTAATTCAACTTTTTCTAAAGCTTGGCATTTAGGGCTGTAGAATGCAAAATGAACATTTTTTTTTGAGACAAGGTCCCATTGTCACCCAGGCTGGAGTGCAGTGGTGCTATCACTGCAGCCTTGACCTCCTGGCCTCCAGTGTTTCTCCCACCTCAGCATACCAAGTAGCTGGGACTACAGACACATGCCACTATGCCTGGCTAACTTTAAATTGTTTTTTTTTTGTTGTTGAGACAGGGTTTCACTACATTGCCCAGGCTAGTCTTGATCTCCTGAGCTCAAGTGATCCGCCTCCCAAAGTGCTGGTATTACAGGCCTGAGCCACCATGTCCAGCACTAATTTTATCTTTTATATTCACCAGTGATGTGACTATCTTGATTTGTATATTTTTGTTTAACACCAATTATTCCATTATTGATTTATGCATTTAATATAGCAATAAAAATGTATTCCCTTAAAAAGGTTAATAATGGGGGTGATTTAAAGAGGTGGAAAGGGGGATTTGTTTTTCTAATAGAAGAATGAGGGCCAGGTGAGGTGGCTCACGCCTGTAATCCCAACACTTTGGGAGGCCAATGTGGGCGGATCATGAGGTCAAGATATCGAGACCATCCTGACCAACATGGTGGAAACCCCGTCTTCAAAATAAATAAATAAATAAAAAGAATGAGGTTCACTTATTTGGAGGATACTCTGACAGCTTTACTTATATAGAATACAAATGGGGAGTCAAAACCACTTTTTGAATGGCTTAGCTGAGCCTGAACCTTGGGAGAGGTATCAAGCCTTCTTGGCGCTCTCATGCAGATGTTTACAAACATGTGCAAACAAAGGAAGCAGCACTTTTAAAGCTATAAGAACACAAGTTACATGGAGAGGAGTGGAAAAGAGCTGATAATGGAGGTGGGAGAACTTTAAAATGCATAGATGTCTGGGGATAAAACGTAAGGATAAAATGTTCTTATATGTCAAAAACTCCCTGGAAGATACTCTATCTTTAATCTCTAAGAAAAAGTGTCAATGAATCCTAAAGAGAAGTGTGCATTTTAGAGAGATTTCCACAAAAATATAGCTTTTAGTAAGTTTTCAAACATAAAGGAAACATACAGTATCTTAAATTACAAAATTTAAAAATTACGTAGAATATTTAATTCCTCAGTGACTAGCACGTAAGATATGAAAAAGAAGTTATCTGGGCGAGGTGGCTCACACCTGTAATCCCAGCACTTTGGGAGGCCAGAGGATGGATCTTGAGGTCAGGAGTTCAAGACCAGCCTGGCCAAGATGGCGAAACCCCATTTCTACTAAAAACATAAAAATTAGCTGGGTGTGGTGGTGGGCACCTATAATCCCAGTTACTCAGGAGGCTGAGGCAGAGAATTGCTTGAATCTGGGAGGCGGAGGTTGCAGTGAGCCGAGATCACACCATTGTACTCCAGCCTGGGCAACAAGAGCAAGACTCCGGCTCAAAAAATAAATAAATAAATAAATACGTGAATGCCAGATAAAAGAGGTTTTACGTAACTAGGAATCCTTTAACAATCATTCTTAAAACTTTTAAGATTTTAAACAAATGCAAAATGTATGAACATAAAGCGAGCATATGAGGGATTGTACAGCATTATTATTTGCATTCCTGGTCCACCAAGTAAAAATTTAATTAAATGATCCTTCATAGCTTAAGTTAAAAAAGAGTAAACAAAAAGCAACTTGTATTTTAAACACGTTAAAACACACACATGAATTCCACATCAAAAACACCTGAGGTTATATTGTGTACTTGGAGAACTTTATTCTCATTAACTAATCTTTGTTTAGTACTATGAAATGGTTTTATAAACATCTGATATACCAATGAGTACTTTGAATTTCATCATCTTAATCATGTCCCATTGAAATTAGTCAATTTTCCTGTTGTTTCCACAGTCTTGATCCATCGTATTGTACCTGAAGCAGTTTTCAGAAAGACTTCTTCAAAATTACTTAATTCCTATTTTTTTGGTAAAAGTAATATGAAGATACCATTTGTTTGTGCCAAATGCAGTGCATCTTTACTGTCTTGTAGGTTTCCACCTGTAATCATAAACTGAAATAGAAAGAAATAAAATAATCTGACTTTAATAGGGCATCAACAACAGTTTCCTAAACACGCCTTCCTACCACTTCCTTATTCTAGAATGCTCTTTCCTCTGTGACTGTCACACACCTACCCTCTGTTTAAAATTCAGCTGCGAGATTACCTCCTATGCAGAGTGGTACCTGACTACCCCTCAGGGATGTATGTATGTAGGTGTGTGTGCATGCAGAGGTATAGATTTCATCACCAGATTCTGTTAAAATGTATTTACAATGTCTATCTTTCCTACTAGACAAGGAGTTCCTTGAGGACAGTGATCAGGTGTTATAGAATAGTGAATAATTAAATCAGTGATTCAGTAGTGCTGACTGACTAAACGGTTATCCAAGTATAGTCTGGTAACTCCCAGTAAGTATGTGAAGTCAAAACTATTTTCATAATAATAATAAGACACTTTCTTTTTCATCCTCACTCTATTCCAAGTGTCTACAGGTATTCAAGAAGCTACACAATATGTGATACCACCACAGACTAAATACAGAAAAAACTATGAAAATTCAGCAGGCTAGCTGGGCATGGTGGCTCACGCCTGTAATCCCAGCACTTTGGGAGGCCGAGGAGGGCGAATCACGAGGTCAGGAGTCAAGACCAGCCTGGCCAAGATGGTGAAACCCTGTCTCTACTAAAACTACAAAAATTAGCCAGACATGGTGGCAGGCGCCTGTAATCCCAGCTACTCAGGAGGCTAAGGCAGAGAATTGCTTGAACCCGGGAGGCAGAGGTTGCAGTGAGCCAAGATCGCACCACTGCACTCAGCCTGGGGGATGAAGTGAGACTCCATCTCAGAAAAAAAAAAAAAATCAGCAGGCTTCTATTAACCCAGTCATTGAGATGTGGAAAAACATCCAACTATACTCATGTTGTTAAATTTTTTTTGTTCTGGAATATACTTATTTTTCATAAAAACATTCCATTTATTTTATGTAGTAGTTTCTTGTGATTTTAAAATAAATTAATAAATATTTAAAGTTTTTTGTTTTAAATTTTAGTATAGTATATATCAGTAGGTAAGGCTCACAGAAACAAAAGCTCTTTGGAGGTCCTCAATAATGAGAGCAAAAGTTTTGAAAATCAATGAGTTAATGCACACTAATGAATTATCTGTAGGAAAATGTATGGCTTTTGGCATATAAGCACACTTCTACATAGACAACCATTAGGGTCCACCCAGTAATTAGAATGCCATCTCTCCTAATCTGTTAAAATGAAAATGTCACTGAAGAGCTATGTGTTGATAGAGCACTGAAGCAGTGCTGTGTAAGAGGCACGTTCTTCTAAAGATGTGATTCAAGCACAATGATATATATTTTTGTAAAGCATACTTCAAGAGTCTTAACAAAAATGAATAATTCATTCTAGGTACAACTTAGGAAGAAAACAAAAAACAAAAATAGAATTGCAAATGATAAACAGATGTTTTCTTATAGCTATTTAAACCTTTAATATGATTAGACACTGAGTATCCATTCAGGAAACACATATCCATAATTACATCCTTGACTGTCTGTAAAACATAAGATATAAGGCAAGGCATGGTGGCTCACGCCTATAATCCCAGCATTTTGGGAGGTCAAGGGAGGCAGATCACCTACGGTCAGGAATTTGAGACCAGCTTGGCCAACATGGCAAAACTCCACCTCTACTAAAAATACAAAAATTAGCTGGGCGTGGTGGCAGGCCCCTGCAGTCCCAGTTACTTGGGAGGCTGAGGCAGGGGAATCGCTTAAACCCAGGCGGCAGAGGTTGCAGGAAGCTGAGATCGTGCCACTGCACTCCAGCCTAGGTGACAGAGCAAGACTCTGTCTCAAAAAAAAAAAAATATTGGGAAAACTTTCTTGTTACTAACATACCTAAAACTTTAATACTAGAACAAATGCCTACATTCAGTATTTAAATTATGTAAAAAACTAACCAAGTCTACTTTTCATTTTACTTGTAACTTTTCTAAACAGGCAATGAATGGCAAGACTAGAGGGCATCATCTCCTCTCCCAGTGTATAAGATGATAACAATGATGATGATCTCAGGGTGGTGGCTTCCATCATACACATAATGTAGGTTGTTTCTTTTATGCCAGGTATAATACCAAATGCTTTACATTGAATATATTATTTAGCCTTCATAACAACTCTATTAATTAAATACTATTATCATTCTCATTTTACAGATGAGAAAACTGAAGTCTAGTGAGATAAAATACCCCAGGTTATAAAGCTAAGAAAAATGAAGCAGGGGCTGGATACCAGGTTTGTTACGCCTTGACTATGCTCTTAACTACTACAACATAAAGGCAAGGTATTGAGTCAAATTTCAGTTTGGAACCATGCCCAAGGAAAAATCACTTCAGTTCTGTCATTCCTAAGAGTGTATGTGTGTGCATGTTTGTGTGCGTGTGTGTGTGTATGTGTGTGTGTGTGTGTGTGTGTGTGTGTGTGAGAGAGAGAGAGAGAGAGAGAGAATAAACATTAAGATTAAACTACCTATGGCTGAAACATGAAAATTTAGGAGCTTAGTATTTCAGAGTTTGCAGAAAAGCACTATTTAAAGTGATTTTCCAAGCTGAGTGACTGCATAATGAGAAATGAATGTTAACTTCTATCTTTTCATATTATTTGTGAATAATAACGAATAAAAGTTTAGAACTGGAGATTGCAGAACTTATTTAGCCACCAATGTCACTTTCCAAAACAGGTTATTCAACTTGGAGGCAGTGGCAACCAAGTGTCCTGATAGCACACTATGGAATTCAACCTTATTTCTTATGTGTATATGTGGGCTAGCTCCCTGTTTTAAAGCTAATTTAAAGAAATATCTATTCATTTGCTTACTAGAACTCTCTTAAAAAAAAAAAAAGGAGGCATTTTATTACTGTACAAATTAAAGTTTTATCTCTGTTACTTGAAATGGTATACCCTAACTATAAAAAGCCACACTAGGTGTCAGATACATGTCTTTTTGACTATTACTTAATTCTGACAAATGCTCAGTTATGTTATAAAATTGATTAAAAGTGGCCTCTTAGGAAGCCTGGTAATTCACATAGGCTTAAAAATTTTTTTTTCAAAGAGGTTTTGCCATTTATCATATATAAGAACTATACATGAGGTTTGTGTAACTTAAATTGCTACCAACAGAATGTTTTGATATTTTATTTCAATTAACTTTTTAATATCACAAGTAGACAATATGTACCCCAAATGTGGCATTGGTTTGTTCCCTTCTCCTTTGCAAAATTTTAACTAAAATTTAGTTAAAAAATAAATTTAAACAATCTCAAGAATAAGAAAACAGATGTTACCTTTTTAACACCAATCTCGACAGCTCTCCCTATTACATCCTGTAAGTCATCTGTAAAAGAGAAACTCCACATGAAGAAAACGTGGGAGACAACAATTTGACTTTTTTTTAGCTTTTGGGCAAATGGCTATTTGAAGTTTTATACTCAAAACTATAAACTTCTACAGGTAAGAAGACCTTGATTAAACTGTATTATAAATGTTCATGATCATGGTTTATCAATATACGTGTTTCACTTTGTTTAGTTTCATCCAAGATGCATAATGAGTTCTCTTTTTTTTTTTTTTTTTTTTTTGAGGCGGAATTTCATTCTTTTTGCCCAGGTTGAAGTGCAATGGCATGGTCTCAGCTCACTGTAACCTCTGCCTCCAGGTTCAAGCAATTCTCTTGCCTCAGCCTCCCAAGTAGTTGGGATTACAGGCACACACCACCACACCTGGCTAATTTTTTTGTGTTTTTAGTAGAGATGGGGTTTCACCGTGTTGGCCAGGCTAGTCTTGAACTCCTCACCTCAGGTGATCTGCCCACCTTGGCCCCCCAAAGTGCTGGGATTACAGGCGTGAGCCATTCATTGCCCCTGGCCATGGGTTCTTTATTATTTCAATTTTAAGAGTGGATTATGTTGCCCAGGCTGGTCTTGAACTCCTGTGCTCAGGCAATCCTCCCGTCTCAGACTCCCAAAGTGTTGGGATTACAGGTGTGAGCCACAAAGCCCAGCTTGGATTATGCGTTTCAAGATCTCCTGAGGCAGAAAATTTGTCTTCAAGGAGAAACTATTTGCCTTAATAAAGGAAATACTTACCTTGATGCTTTTGAACCCCCCTATAAATTCCTCTGAACACAGGGTCAGTCAAGTTGATACCAATATCTGTAGAAAGCAAAAATCGCTGATTAATCATTGAGTCTCTACTTGAAACTTCTACTTACATAAAAGCTTCTGTTACTAAACTTTTTGTTCACACACTCATCTACTCAAACAATATCCAAGTGCCTACCACTTGTCAACCAGTTTGCTAGAAGTATGGGACATGAAGATGAATAGGATATAATTCCTGCTTTCCAGAAACTCACTGCAGAATTGGTAAGGCAGATCCATTATCGGACAATCATGAAATATTGGAAGTAAACACTGGTACAATGGGACACAGAAGAGACTTCCAGAAAGAAGTAATCATTGAACTGAATCTTAAAGGATGAGTGACTTAATCCTGTGGAAGAGAGGTAAGTGCAGACAGGAAATAGGAGGAGCAAAGCCTTCAGGAGAGGAAAGAGCACAGTGCCTGCAAAGAGCTACAGGCTGTTTCGGCTGCTGGAGAGAACAATTGGCCCTTTGTATTTCTTGGATTTGGATCTGCAGATTCGGCCAATCACAGGTCCACTGACAATATTAGAAAATAAAAATAACAATACAACAATAAAAAATAATATAAACAAAAGCAAAGTAAGGTATAAAAACCATTTATATAGCATTTACATCGATTAGGTATTTTAAGTAATCTAGACATGATTTAAAGTATACATGAGGATACGAATAGGTTATAGGCAAACACCATGCCATTTTATGTAAGGAACTTGAATATCTGAGGGTTGTGGCACCTGCAGGAGGTCCTGGAACCAATCTCCTGCTGATACTGAGGGAAGACAGTGTAAGGAAGGGAGAGGTCAGAAGATGCCAGATCCAGCTATGGTACAGACACCTGTCTTTAAAATACCGGACGCAACAGGAAGCTCTGTCCTGCTGTAAAATATAAGGGAACATGGGGAACAAGACATCAACTTAGACTGTGATTAGTCACAGGCAAGAAAAAAACTGCCTCCCTTATTTAAAATATACATCATTTAGCTTTTAGCAGAAGAAGAATCTTAAAATTTGCAGTGGTGGTAGGCAGCTGATTATCAACAGACTCCCTACGTTATTTCTGTCAAGTTTCAGCTTCTTTGTATGTTCTCATTCTAATTTCTGCCAAGCTGGTCCCAAGGAATGTCTGCTCCAACAATAAGACACACCTTGAAAGTGAATGGGAGTTTAGAGGATTTAAGAGATGTGGAAAATATTTCAGGCATTTGAAACAACAGGGGAAAAAGTAAAATGTGGAAAACTACAAAGATATTTGGGTACCAACATGTCAACAAAGATGGGTGGGGTGATGAATTCACAAGTGGCATCCTTTAATTAGAAGGGCTATTAACATACAAACATCACCTAATACTATACATACAGTACAGGGGTTCCGTGGAATGGCCCCATCAGAAGAATTACTAACTAGTTTATTTATAAGTAAGGAAAGGAAATTAGACAAAGGGGGCAGATTGAGAAAGGAAACCCAGAGAAGAGAGGAGAGGCTTTTCTGCCTAAAATAATCCTTCACAGAGGTTTAGTCTAGGGTCACCGACCGTCACTGCTCATTAGGAAAAGAGAAATGCTCTGTATCTCTTTTAGACCACTTCCTCTTTGTACAGTGTTAAGCAAACAATTATTTATAATGCTTGTCAAAAGACTTTGAGGAAGCCTTTATTCAAGAGAGACTACTGATGTCAGTGAGGGTTTTGCAGAAGGGAGGGACTGGGCTCAATTTTGAATACAAGGACAAGTGAACATTTATTGCCACCAAGTGGAATGGGGATCAATAGATGAAAAATTACTAAGAGGAAACATCAAAGGTAAGGGAAGACTGTGGGCATATTCAACTTGATGGACTCCTGCTGAAGGAAGGACAGAGTGATAGGATACCAAAGATGGGGGATAAGGGAGTGATCAGATAGCAAGGTAGGGATTTTCACTAAACTGACCTACAGAATTCCAGCTAAAACTGAACCTAGTGGGCCATGGACAAAGCCTAAAGTTGGGGCCTACTCCAGAAGCCAAGTCAGGGCAGTCTAATTCAGGCTTCAAAGGAGAGTCTTTGTCGGCATTAAAAAGATTTGATTTTTTCCAAAGCAAAAGCAATCTTTCAGTAGAATACAAAGTGAAAAACAGACGGAACTGAGAAGTGTGCAAATTTACCAAGTAAACATTTCTGATTCCAAGTTTAAAAGCTAACTGAAGATTAGCTTGGAGGATTAGTTTATAAAGCCATTCCTTGCTGCCCTAACAGGAATGAGTGTTAAGGGAAGGCTAAATTGTTCTACAATGCCTACCCTGAAGCAGATGCTGGCTGAGGTCGACTCTAGGTGATAGTACTTTCTCTTAGAACTGGCTTCTGAAGGGTCCATTGTTCAGGCCCTGAATCACAGTGTACCTTCTAAATGCAGATTTGGATCCAGGTGTGTCTTGGCCTTTAGGGTGCCCTGCACTGGCTCAGTAACCAATTCCTTCCCTCTTCTCTGAGAATCTCTGGTGACTTACAGCCCTTTTCTTTCTGACACGTGGCTTGCCTACAGTGTATTCCTTAGCCAGTTGTTAATAGCTGCTTCTGTGCTTTGATGAATAAACAGTCTGCTTCACCTAAGCCAGGAGGTTCGGTAGCAAGTATCCTTTTCTGGATGCTGTGTTTCACAGCTGTTTCTTTTAAGAAGTTTTCTTCTCTCCTAGAGGGAACAACCTCGGAGACAAACCACTTCCTCACCTACCTACCCACTAGCAAACACCTGCAGAGTGATTAAGATAATTGACAAATAAATACAGAAGGGCCGAAGAAAAGTTCAAACTGATCACTAAAAGTATTCCATCTGTGAACAAGTTCCAAGAAATGCCATAAAATGGAGAAAGTACAATTATGCAGGTAAGGAAAGAAAACGGGCTTTGGATGCCAGAATTTCTGGCACTGCCAATTATAAGCTAAATAATGGTGGAGAAACAACAAAGTTAATGCCAACAAAATTTATAGTGATTCCCTTATGCCTATAAATAGTTCAGCAACTGGGATAGAATAAATGGGAATCGAAATGAAGACTGGGCAACTTCTCAACCTCACTAATAATACATTTGTATCTTTTCCTCGATTTTTCCCTTCTATTAATATTTAGAAATTTTGTCAGATCTCACTTATCCTGCCTATAATAATGGTCATACTTATTTGCATCACATACAGTTAACGCAGTATCTCGTTTTGTGTCTTCTAGAATACAACAATTTCAAACCAAAACGTTACTGCAGTGAGGACAACAGCCACTAAAAGAACTCCATGACTCTTTTGGAGGCAGCAGGGCAAAATTTTTAGGCTGCAAACGCTGTTCCCCCATGGTCCTACAACTCTGCCCAATTTAACTCCCAACCCAAAGATCTGGGCCCATGTAACTTCCCGACTAACAGTCCTAGGTAAGGCCAGCTCTATACCCCTGGTCAGCAGGTCAGCTAGAAGATGAGACCTTCACCCACATGCCAAAGATTTGTCACTGTTGGCTCTGTCAGGAAGGGGGAATGTGGAGTCGGGATTAGGGGAAAGGAGTCAGGCTGGTGGGACCAGGGGAAAGCAAAGAGGTAACGTACATACCTCACAAATTTCCTGCTTCTTATCAAATACCTTGGCTGACAGAAGAATGCAAGTTAGCTCCCTGCTACCTTGGTGTTATCAGTACTGCATGTGGCACTCTGTAGCCTAAGGACCACCCTATAAAATCTCCAGCAAGCCTTTATTTCCTTAGTCAGCTCCTCTTCTGCTGATTCTGACTGCTGCAACCCTGCAATGCATATTCATACTTTCTCTAATGAGTCTGCCTTTCTTTACCTACAACTGTCTTGGAAAATTCTTCTTTTCTTCTTTTTTTCTTGAAACAGAATCTCACTCTGTTGCCCAGGTTAGAGTGCAGTGGCACAATCACGTCTCACTGCAACCTCCGCCTCCCAGCTTCAAGCAATTCTCTTGTCTCAGCCTCCCAAGTAGCTAGGATTATGGGTGCCCGCCACTATACCTGCCTAATTTTTTGTATTTTTAGTAGAGACAGAGTTTCACCATGTTGGCCAGGCTGGACTTGAACTTCTGACCTCAGGTGCTCCACCTACCTTGGCCTCCCAGAGTGCTGGGATTACAGGCGTGAACCACTGTGGCCAGCCAGTCTTGGTAAATTCTTGTACCCTCGCACTGCTGGCCCAGATAGTCAAAGCTCATCCACCGTAAGTGTCTTTCTAAGCCTCAGTTTTCTCACTAGTAGGGTGGGCATAACATTTCTCCTTCCAGCAACAAAATGTGGCTCAAATCCAAAAACGAATGTGAAAGCATTTTGCAAATTAAAAGTCCTATTAACATGTAATTACTGGGAACAGTGTTGTTATAAACACTGTAACATGCCAACAACAAATGGAATTTGAATCAGCATTAGTTATATTGTAATACCACCTTAAGTAGTTAAGGCTCCTTATCCAAGAATGCATTATCAAATATCCAAATGTGAGTCAATATGTTTTGAACATTAAGACTCGTGATGTAATCACAAAAATAAAGCCACTCAAAATCCTATTTAACTTGTTCAAAATGTTCTTATTTATATTAAGGGATAGTGAGAAACAAAAACCTAGTAACGAGAAATACAAGCACCTTCAAAATATCAAGCCCAAAAAGGCATTTAAAATGTTAACAGCAGTCCAAGCTCACTCCCCTTTGAGCTAAATAATTACTTCTTGAAGCCACTTGCTATGTGGGCTCTAGACTGACACCAAGTGGCCCTAAAATGCCATACACTCTCTAGTTCAACAATACATAGCCAATCACTAACCAATGTTATTTCTGTAAACCAGTGAGAATCCCTGATTAACAATTTTTGTAATCACCCCCCTCCTTATGATTTGTCCTTTAAAACCTGAGCCTCTTTTTTGTTCTCGGGAGCACTCCCTAAGGCAACTTGGAAGTGTGTCCTGGGCTGCAGTCCTCAACTGTTGTGCTTGAATGAACTCTGTAAACTTGATTCTGACCTTTTTGATTATTTGAGGTTGACAATACTATCTTTTAAATTAAAAGTCTCTACTAGATGTATGCCTATTGGCATGTAAACTCGAAGTAGACAAATACTGTATGAAAACCAATGTCTAGCCAGATCCAGCTAAAGAAAGTAAGTAGCTTGAAAAGCTAAGAAAGTAAGAGATACAGGTGGGAGGGAATGACAGGAAGAAAAACAAGGCGATGTGGAAAATTACTACTTCTGATTAGGGGAGGAAACTGAAGGATTCATACATTCAGTAGCATGTCACCCTATATAGATCAGAAATGTTTCTTTTTCATTAATTTTTTTTCAAATAGCTGGCTTGAAAAGCAGTACCTACTTTATTATTCAAGAGTTCTTCAAATATTGAGTTTTCGTTTTTAAAACAAAGAGTAGAAAACAGCACTGTTTGTAACCAGGAGAAAACCACAACTCTTAGGCTGAAGCCTCGGTATTTGGGCTCACTGAATCATGTCACATCACTGCCACTTGTGATCTAGGGATAACAAGGGACAGCAAATAGGGCACAATTTTTCTTTTTTAAAGATATTGTTAGTCTTTAGATATAACTTCAAGTTTATAGCAAATACAGGGGATTAGAGAACAAGCTCAATGATATTACTATTTAGCAAATGAACAAAGCCAGGATATAAGACTTTCTGTAGGATGTTGACTTAAAATCATGAGATCTATACATTAGGGAAGAGGGAAGAATTTTTTTTTTTTTTTTTTTTGAGACGGAGTTTTGTTGCCCAGCTGGAGTGCAATGGCGTGATACCTGCTCACCACCACCTTTGCCTCCCTGGTTCAGGCGATTCTCTTGCCTCAGCCTTCTGAGTAGCTGGGTTTACAGATGCCTGCCACCATGCCTGGTTAATTTTTTGTATTTTTAGTAGAGATGGAATTTCACCATGTCGGCCAGGCTGGTCTCAAACTGCTGACATCAGGTGATCCACCCACCCTGGCCTCCCAAATTGCTGTGATTACAGGCATGAGCCACCACACCCTGCCTTAGAACTTTCTTATATTGAGGTGCAACCTGCAGGCTGGGAAGCAGAGCCTTTGGCTGAGACCAAAACCAAGTATTTCAAGGGAGGAAGTGGGGAACAGGAGTTTTACACTAAATGCTAATGTACATATTTAATACGTTATAGGAGGAGCTATGTCTATTCATGAAAGGTGGACTTATGCATGTATGATAAGCAACCATACATGTTACATAAACCCCATCTTCACTTTGGGGTGATTTAACATTAAAATGCAGTAAAATTAAGCTTTATATGTCAAAAGGTGCATAGCCTAAGTAACCCACCCAGAACTAGTCTGTGACTGGGTGGTCATTTTTCAGGAAAGAATGTGCCATGAAACTGATCAGCTGTCATGTCAAAACCACAAAAAAGGAGAGGAGTCTGGGTGTGGTGTCAGGTGGTCAGCTGAAGTCAGCAGAGGCATTGAGTCTTCTGTTTCTGTTCCAGGGTTGGTTTCTACTTCATGCTTACAAAAAAAAAAGTCTGGTATCGGTGAGGAAGTGGGTGTACTGAAGTGTGACCAACCTCTCATTTCATCATGGCTAGAAAACTTGGCTTTTAAAGTTTTTCTGGGGTCTCCTTGGCCAGGGTGGTGTCCATTCAGTCAGTCAGGTAGGGTAGGGGGATGCTTAGAATTTTATTTTTATTTCACATTTCCCACTTTTGGCCATGATCTGCTGCAGCCAGCACCAATGGCCAAATCTTTATTTTTCGTCCCATGCATTGCCAGGGTGGTGTGGCTACCTGTCCCAGATCCATCTATTCCCTAGGATAGCCAATTGGACATCCTAGATGAGGAAGGAATAGAGGCAGCAGGTACTCATTAACCCATAAGGCATAAGAGATATAAGAGCCAAAAGAAAGGGCTACAGAATTAACTTCCCTCTAAGTTCTATGCACTGAGCCATCATAATTCTGGCTGTAATGGGGACTTCTTGCAGTCCTATCATATGTAATTTAAATATTAAAAAAGAAAGTATGATGGAGACTATGAATATGACAAACACTTAGCAGCTTGAAAGGGATTTCCCAGGCCAGTTGGAAGCCAACTAAATAGATCACTGAGAGTATTAGTAGTTCATACCTCTTGTAACCATTTAAGTTTGTTTGGATAGTCTTTCTCTAACAGTTGCTATTTCACCTTAAGTACTTACGTAAGTGTAACAGGAAGCATGAGCCAAACAACTCCTTGTCTGGCTAGGAGAAAATCTACAGCAATTTTATTATCTAATATTACTCAAGCCAAGGAGTTTAAAGACTTTGGTTGAGCTACAAGGCTTTTTGCAGCATTTGCAGCTTTCTGACCAATAGTGGCAGAGACTTTTCAAATCATATCCTTATTGACATAAACCCCAACACTTGGAATTAATATTCCCAGGATGTTTTGATCTGTATCATCTTCATACCCTGCCAGCATAGGCCTTTCAGTTTTTTTTTTTTTTTTGAGACGGAGTTTCGCTCTTGTTACCCAGGCTGGAGTGCAATGGTGCGAACTCGGCTCACCGCAACCTCCGCCTCCTGGGCTCAGGCAATTCTCCTGCCTCAGCCTCCTGAGTAGCTGGGATTATAGGCACGCGCCACCATGCCCAGCTAATTTTTTGTATTTTTTTAGTAGAGACGGGGTTTCACCATGTTGACCAGGTTGGTCTCGATCTCTCGACCTTGTGATCCACCCGCCTCGGCCTCCCAAAGTGCTGGGATTACAGGCTTGAGCCACCGCGCCCGGCCGGCCTTTCAGTTTAATAACGAAGAGAGAAAGTGGGTCCTTCCATAAGTTTGTGTAAGGATAAGGGGGTTACAAAATATCCCAGCAAACATGAACCTTCTAACTGTAGGCTGTCAAGGCAACAGTATGCCCAAAGCTGTGCAGGTGGTTCAGACCCTATGCCCCATATAAACACAAGCCTGAATGGGGGGCATAAGTGATACTTCTGATGGTGTGTTCATTATCAGTGCATTCATAGGGAGTGCTGACAACACCAGACTGAACCATGGGCCATTTCTCTTGCAGGCTTTCCAGAATCCACTCACATATTTTAAATGCAAATACTGCTGGCACTGTAGGGATATATTTTTCACTTTATTTATCTGATGTAGATGACACTTGTCTACCCAGTAATTCACAGATAAAAAAGGTGTCATGATAGGCTGGGGGCAGTGGCTCACGCCTGCAATCCCAGTACTTTGGGAGGCCAAAATATGTGGATCACCTGAGGTCAGGATAAGACCAGCCTGGCCAACATGATGAAATCCAGTCTCTACTAAAAATAGAAAAATTAGCAAGGCATGGTGGCGGGTGCCTGTAATCCCGGCTACTTGGGAGGCTGAGGCAGGAGAATCGCTCAAACCTGGGAGGCGGAGTTTGCAGTGAGCCAAGAATGCGCCATTGCATTCCAGCCTGGGTAACAGAGCAAGACTCAGTCTCGAAAAAACCAAACAACAACAACAAAGAAGGCTCTATGGTAAAGAATGGGTTTCCAATGTTAAAAACCAAGGACAAATCAGAACAAAGGGTGACAATATCTGAGCTTTAAAGCAATTGGACCTGGAAAGTCAACAGGGAAAGGGGTTGGTCTGGGTAAGTGGTGACATTAGGGACATCTGAGAAGTCAGTGACTGATATTACCAACGGCATATATTTACCATGAATGGATCAGGAAAGTTGTTGGCAAATCCAGCAATCCAGTAAGTTTCCTTCTACTAGCAACATTTGGCACAGCTTAACTAAAGTGTTATCATGCTATTCTCTGCATTGAGATAATCGCAAACAGGGAGGGGGAAGGGGACAGTAGGGCTGAGGGTAAAAGGAAAAAAGGGAACAGACATTTAACAATTCAGAAAAGTGAACCAAGGGAAAAACCATAAATTCCATACAAATCCAATGGGATTATCTGATAAACTTTAGGGACTGTCCTTAAGTAAGAGAACACCTCATCAGAGGAACAGAGCAATGATGTTCTTGGTGGGGGGTGGTCACAAGCCCTGCTTAGTTCTGATAAAGACAGGAAGAGCGCGCACACAGGTAGCTAGCTAGGCACTGAAGTTACCTAGTAGAAAGGCATGGAACAAACTCTATTAGTTAACAGGCAAATTATTAAATGAGTCCCAGTGTCTTTGAATATAGTCTTGGCCTTGGGTCTCACAAAAGCAGTTTATGTTGACTATTGCCTTTTTCTAGGTCTAAAGATGAGGCTTTGGTTAACTGAAGTCTGGTGTGAGAGACTGGCATCAACTTCCAAAATTCAGCAGGGGCTGGTGTTTTCAGATGAGACATGTGCAACTACGAGTCAACTCTCTGCAACTTTGCAGCATAAGGATTAGTTAACAGCACCCATCCAGTAGGCTGGAGGAGGTATTTTAATTGATGTCTCTTCCAGTACTTGTCATCACCAAGCTGGAGGTGGTAATACTGGAGTTTAGGCCTGATGGGAAGCTGTAAAAAGATCCTACAACCTGCAGTGATTGATCTTTATAGCTTTAACAAGCCCCTGACAATAAGCCAAAAGCTCCCCCTGTAATTGGGTGGGAGAAAATAGTTCCTGGTCTAAGTGCACAGACCAACCCGTAACAATTTCAAAAGGGGAGACCTGATATTTCCCAGTGGGAATGAACTGCAGAATCAGTAACACTAACGAGAGAGCTTTAGGCCAGGATGGGTTAAAAGTTTTTGTAACTTTTGCCAGCTGGTTTTCAATGATCCCATTAGACTGTTCAACTAGCCCAGAGGACTAGGGGTGACAGGCACAGTGAAAGTGCTATAAAATGGGCAGGCTTTTAAAAATTTGTTCTAGTATTCAGCAGGTAAAATGAGTGCCTGTATCACTGTGGAATTCAGTGGGAACACCCTAGGTAGGAACGGTTTTTCTCAAGAAGCATTTTGGCCACCACCACAGCTGTTGCTTGTTTACAGGTGAAAGACTTACCTCGATGAGAATATATAGTCAACCATCAGAAGAACAAAACTTAATCTGTAGGATGGTGGTAACTCAGTGAAACCAAGTTGTCATATGGTGAAGGGACCTTAGGGGAGAGAACATTGTCCTGAAGGGAGCTTCAGGAGTTCACCTGGGTTATACTGAGAGTAGATATTGCAAAGTTTATATACCTGAGGGGCAAGAGCTGGAGAAAGCCACCAACAGTCTACCTCGCTGAATCATTTTGTCTGGATTCTAATGGGTTAGATTATGTATGAAGGTTGTCTGTCTTTGCAGGGTACTGGGTTAGGACTGGGTGTCCATTCGGATCTTCCCATAATTTTGTCTGGGGAAGTGCAATTTTGTTTCATCCATTTCCCTCTTCCAGACTCCAAGACTGTCTTTTGTGAAAATGAGTCTGGAAAGGAGGTCTTCAGATGGGGAGGGGAGCAAGGAAGAAGGAAGAGCAAGGGGAGGAGGAGAAGGAGTGGGTTGAGTACACATAACTGAGGGAAGGGGCTACTTGCAGGGTGGCAGCTTTAGCTGCCGTATCCACTAGGTGGTTGCCGTTGCTGTCTTCCATCTTGTCAGATAAATATCCCTGGACTTTGATAATGGCTAGGGCTCAATGAGCCTAAACGGAATCTAAGAGAAACAAGATAGTCCGTTTTATGAGAACAGAGTTGCACTCTGTCACGTAGGCTGGAGTGCAGTGGCATGATCTCAGCTCACTGCAACCTCCGCCTCTCAGGCTCATGTGATTCTCCTCCCATGTAGCTGAGATTACAGGTGCGTGTCACCATGTCTGGCTAATTTTTGTGGTTTTTTTTTTTGTTTTTTTTTTGTTTTTTTTGTAGAGACGAGGTTTCACCATGTTGGCCAGGCTGATCTCAAACTCCTGACTTCAAGTGGTCCACACACCCTGGCCTCCCAAAGTGCTAAGATTACAGGCATGAGCCCCCGGCCTTGTCTCTGTTCTTAATAGGTTGTCCAGAGGAAGTAAAAAATCCTGTTTCTAGAATATGCCAAAATCATGGGAATTAAAAAATCCTCTGTTTCTAGAGTATGCCAAAATCATGGGCAATTCCAAAGACATATGTGCTGTCCGTATAAATATTAGCCATTTCATCCCTGGCCAGTAGGCAGGCCCAAGTGAAGGGCATGCTAATTCTACTTGTTGGGCAGATCAGGCAGTTGGCTGGAGGCCTGATTAAATGGTTTCCATCAGAGAGAACACCACGTAGGCTGCATAATGGAAGCCAGCAGAATTTTTGAGAAAGGGTCCCTTAGTGGGTATAAGTCTATATGAGGTGAGAGAAAGGGCTCTGTAAAGACAACGCAGTCATGGGGAACATCTCCTATTAAACGCAAAAGGGTAGCTGGATTAAGGAGGCAAATCACAGTTAGGTTACAAGAGGAGAAAATTATTTCATAGGAAGTCAATCAATTGGCTGAAAGATGCCCAGGTGCAAAGGGCCTAAATTGAATGAGAAACATATAAAATGAGAGGGGATTCCAGGAGTATTTTTTTGGTAGCCTTAGTGAGACCTGAGGTGGTGGCAACTGCCCTCAGTACAGGAAGGAATGCCTCGTTGAACTGGTCAGCTGTCATGGTGAAACTTAAAAAGGAGGGAAGGCTGGTCACAATGTCAGGCAGTTGGCTGAAGTCCACAGAGCAGCGTTCTTTGCTTTTCATTCTTTTTTTTTTTTTTCCAGGGCTGGTTCTATTTAACTTTTAGGGAAAAAATCTGATATTGGTTAGTAAGGGGACCATGACCAACCTTGCATCTTGTCATGTTTGGGAATCTTAGTTTTTCACATTTTTCTGGGGTCTACTTGGCCAAAGAGGGGGTCCATTCAGCCAGTTTAGGGGGCTTAGAATTTCATTTTTATTTCACAGGACAACTAGTCCAGGTGTTTTGGCAAGTCAGTGTCATTAAAAAAAGAAATGCACTAGTAAGGGGTTGGTAAATTAAGGCTCACAAGCTACTGCCTAATTTTGTTTGCCCCTAAGCTAAGAATGACCTCACATTTTTAAATAGTTGAAGAAAATCAAAAGAATATTTTGTGACACATCAAAATTATAAGAAATCCAATGTCCATAAGTTTTACTGGTATGTAGCCACACCTATTTACATTCTATCACCTGCTTTTGAATGACAAGGTGTGAGATTGGAAAAAACGCAAATTGCTTTCTTCTACTGTATTCTCATACAATACTCTAAATACTTCATTTTTTCAAAAAAATAGAGATGGGGTCTCACTTTGTTGCCCAGCCTGATCTTTAACTCTTGGGTTCAAAAAGTGCTCCCACCTTGGCCTCCCAAAGTGCTGGAATTACAGGCCTGAGGCACCTTGCCCAGCCATTCGCTTTTGACATCAGGTGTGTATGGGGTTTCCCCTCCCAATAACCAATTCTCTGACTCCAGCTGCATGTCCTACAATTTAAGTCAATTCTCACACTATCTATCTGGAGATAACATCAGACTGGAGAGGTCAAGGGCTCAGCACCACAAGACTCCCGCCATTTCAGATACCAAATGCAAGCAGTAGGTTCCCAGGTTACCCACAACTTGTCTAACTTGCTACAATCAGAGGTTCCCACACCCCCTTTTCAGGTTTCATCATTTGCTAGAGCAGCTCACGGAACTCAGGAAAGCACTTTACTTACTATCACCCATTCACTATAAAAAGATGCAACTCAAAGACAGCCAAGTGGAAGAGATGCATAGAGACATGGATGGGTTTTTATAGAGGCTTCAACATGTAGGTTATGACTGATTAAATCATTGGCCATTAGTGAACAACTCAACCTTCAGTACCTCTCCCCTTCCCCAGAGGTAGGAGTGGGTGGGAGGGACTGAGACTTCCCTCTCTAATCACATGATTGGTTTTTCTAGGCAAACCCCATCCTGAGGTTATCTAGGAACCCCCAGCCATCAGTCATCTTAGTAGCATGCAAAAAGACACTTAGTACTTAAGAGATTCAAGAGTGTCAGGAGTTGTGCACCAAAAAAATGGGAGCAGAGAACAAATATGTATTTATTATGACATCACAGGACACATAAGGGCAGAGTTGAACAGCAGCAATAGAGATCACATGGCCCTCAAAGTCTAAAATATTTACTATATGGCCCTTTAAAGAAAACGTTTGCAAACCTCTGCACCTGATTTAAAACGTCAACAACCAAATGTGTGGCTCTAAATGGGATACTATTTTGGATATGACCACCTGGTAAGGGGCATTTTTGAAACAACAGGAAAAATTTGAGTATAGTTTTGGTATTAGTTAAGATGAAAACTTACTAAAATGGAAAGGTGGAGACTGTGATTGAAAAAAGCAGATTACAAAAGAGTAGCCTCAGTATGATCATTTTGTTTGGTATGCCTACAAAAGATCTGGAAAGATAGATATGGAGGTGTTATGTGTGATTTATAGGAACTGTATTCACCTGTTTTTGCATTGCTATAAAGGAATACCTGAGATTGGGTGATTTATAAAGAAAAGAGGTTTATTTGGCTCATGGTTCTGCAGGCTGTACAAGAGGCATGGCATCAGCATCTGCTTCTGATGAGGATCTCAGGAAGCTTCCAGTCCTGGTGGAAAGCGAAGGGGAGCCAGGGCGAACTCACTCACTACCATGGGGAAGCCATCAAGCCTTTCATGAGGGATCCATCCCCATGAGTTGGATGGTGGGAAGTGACCCAAACACCTCCAACTGGGCCCACCTCAGTGTTGGAGAGCAAATTTCAACATAAGATTTGGAGGGGACAAATATCTAAACTGCACCAGGAATGGAATGTGATGTTTTTATTTTCACTGTTGTCTGTATTTTGCATTTTCTTCTTCACAGATATTTCTCTCTCTCGCTTTTTTTTTTTTGGGTGTACTGTGTAGTCTAAAGATCCATGCAATAAAGACTCTGGCATATAATAGGTTGCAGGTAGAAGTATTTTTGAGAGTGGAAGAGTTTGCAAATAACGCCCAGGGAATAGCATATACAAAATTCCACTTGTGGAGAAAGAAAAGAGAGTATAAGTTGGGCTAAAAAAATTCTCGCCGGGCATGGTGGCTCAAGCCTGTAATCCCAGCACTTTGGGAGGCCGAGGCGGGTGGATCACGAGGTCAAGAGATCAAGACCATCCTGTTCAACATGGTGAAACCCCGTCTCTACTAAAAATACAAAAAAATAGCTGGGCATGGTAGTGTGTGCCTGTAATCCCAGCTACTCAGGAGGCTGAGGCAGGAGAATTGCCTGAACCCAGGAGGCGGAGGTTGCGGTGAGCCGAGATCACGCCATTGCACTCCAGCCTGGGTAACAAGAGCGAAACTCCGTTTCAAAAGAAAAAAAAAAAAATTCTCATGCTGGCTGGTGGCTCCATGTGTAATCCCAGCACTTTGAGAGGCGGAGGTGGAAGGACTGCTTAAGGCCAGCGATTCAAGACCAGCCTGAGCAACATAGCAAGACACTGTCTCTACAAAAAAAGATTAGCTTGGTGTGGTGGTCAGCACCTCTAGTCTAAGCTACTTGGGAAGCTGAAGCAGAAAGATCACTTGAGCCCAGGAGGTCAACGCGGGAGCCATGATCTGTAAGCCACTGTACTGACCCTATCTCAAAACAAACAAAAACCCCCCACTGTTTGGGTATAGTTCTAAAGGGCAGCCAGCTGTTATGCAATCAGAAAAGAGAGAAATGTAGAAAGATTATAATATATATATATATATATATATATATATATATAAATAAAAAATAAATAGTGGAAAAAAAATTACAATGGCCAGCTGTCCTAAACCAAAATCTAACATTATTTTTACAATACTGGTTTAATTTTTCATGCAATTGTCCCATGTGAAGCTTGTTGGTGAACCAATCTTCCATGGGTTTAACACAAGTGTTTTTCAAAGTATTGTTCAGAACTCATTATTAGGTTAAGAAATTAGTATAGTGATTCATGGGCAGAATTTTTTAAATGACACAGACTGAAAGATTAAATATCAGAGTAAGTCATATACCAAGGATAGAATGCATAATGTGATCTCATTTCTATTTTAAAAATGAAAAAAAAAACTTGATATGTTGTATTGTTATGAATCTGTATGAATCTATTTAAAAAGTAAGGAAATACATACTTTAAAATTTTAACATGGTTACTTTAGGCTACAGGAGACCATGCAGAAAAAAATTTATTCCAATTATTTATTCCAATAAAGTCACCTTCTTTAAGAAGCCTTTTCTTGCTTATTTTATCTGGTGCTAATCCCCTTCCTAATTTTCTTATCACCAAAGCACTAAAGCCATTCATTCATACTTCCCCAAACAGTCATTGTACTAAGCTTCTAAGAAAAATATATAAATACCAGATCTGCCTTAAGAGTTTGGTCTAGTGGGAAAGGCAGATACATAAATATTTAAATAATGTGGTAAAGAGTAGAGTTATAACAATTTAAGGAATAAGCAGGCAGACAGGCAACAGAGGGAATATTTTGGCCCCAAACTGCCACTCTAAAACCTTGTCAGAAGTAATAAACAGCATGCACAAGTGTTGATAGAGCAGCCCAGGGATGAGGCTAGAGAAGTGGGCAGAACTGGACAACGGAAGGGCTTTGTATGGTGTTAAAGCCCTTAGACTATCCTGAGGGGAGTACATGAAAGATCTGAAGCAAAAGAAACATGTAGCTGATTTGTATTTTAGATATACCAAAATGGAGTCTACATGGAGGATGGATTTAAGACATTAACTTGAGGCAGGGATTTGGTTGTATAGCATAAACACACTTTAAAAAACGTATGTGGCCTTTCTTTGTGCAATACTTCATGGCTCTTTATTCCATCTCCCTCATCAATTATACCAACGATTAGGATGGAAAGGCTAAGACAGGACAATGTCTTATTTGAGGACCCCTTCCTACACCCCTACCCTTGGCTTTCCCACAGCAATTTCAAAACCTTTTCCCTGGTACTTAACACATTCTCCCCTGCATTTGCTTTTGACTGTGTGGTACATAGGTCTTACATCTCCAGTCTGAAAACTGCACCATCAGATTTTACAGTTTCAAAGTACTTAGCACAACGTCTTCGGGGAAAAAAAATACGGCTTAAAATAACTCTCAGATCTAAATTTGTAATCCTAATCTCTCTTGTGATTGCCAGACTGCATTTCCAATTGCCCAGATATCTCTCCCTGGGAGTCCTATGATTATCTCAAACTTAACCTAATCAAAATGGACCTGGGTACCTCTCCTCACCGCAAAACTCGTCATGCTTCCATTTCATATTTAAGCATTTTTCCAAACCCTAAGTCATAGTTCACTCTCTACTACCTGCTGTGAACACTCAGCTGCTAAATGCTGCACACATCTCTTCCATTTCTCTTTTCCATTACCATAGTTTAATTTCTTGAAATGCTTCCTTACCTCTCCCTATTTTCCACCAAACCTACCTAATTAAGCTATTAGGATTACCTTGCTAAAGCAGAGATGTGATCATTGTCATTTCCCATCTTCAAGTAGCTGGAAACCCCACAAAGACGAGGATCATTCCCATTTAAATCCCTGCAGCATTCTCCCTCTTGTTTTACTGATGCTGACTGGATCACTGTACTTGCCAAGTAACAGAATTTGTTTTTCTCCCCCTACTTGTGTTCTCTAGTTTCTCCACCAGATGTGATGCCAGTAGAACTGAGAGCTTTGTGCCGTGTGTTCCTAGGCCAGTCCCAGGCCCACCTGAGGCGCTCGGTAACTATATGAACGAATGAATGGCAGAGTGAATTGGTGCCTAGAAGCGGTCATCCTCTCTGCCAAGGCAGAGCGGAAGGACCGGGAGGTGCAAGTGGGCTGAATGGGAACAGAATGATTGCGTTTTTGGAGTTTTCTCTCTTTTTAAAAAACCGAATACATCACACACGTTGAAAAGAGCACAAAAATTCCTAACTGTACGGCTTATTTTTCACAAATAAATACAGGACCTAGATCAAGAATCGGAACATTACCAGCGCCCAGAAACCTCCCCGCGCCCTCTTCCTTTGAGCGGCCCTTTCAACCCTTACAAAGCAAGAAGGCGCAAGTCCTGGGCCCTGTGACCTTGATGGCCGACGCCCGGGACCAGTCAGAAGGACACAAGGACGGGGAAAACGCTCCTCTTACCGATAAACTTGAAGCGACTCATGACTGCGTCCGGGGCACCCCGCCGGCGAAAGCGGAAGTGGCCGCCTGCAGCTCCGCCCTTCCGGCCGGCACCGCTCCGTCACCAGCGGCAGATATCCAGTTTCCCGGCTACCTCCGCGGCCGCTGAAGGTCGACGGAGCCATGGCGTTCTCCGCGCCCGCGGCGTTCTCCGCGCCGGTGGCCTACCTGACCCATCAGCAGAAGGTGTTGCGGCTTTATAAGCGGGCGCTGCGTCACCTCGAGTCGTGGTGTGTCCACAGGTGAGGGATGGGGACCCAGGGCTCAGGGGAGGTGACCTTGGGGGTCATATGGAAGTGGAGAGGCCCCCCGGGTACCGGGAGGTTCAAGGGCTTCGGAACGGAATTGGAAGGCGGCCTCTAGCTCCAGAGAATCCTCTCGTAGACCCGGGTTTGAATCTAGGCTTCGCCACTCATAGCCGCGAGACCTTGTAGAGTTGGTTATCCGGTCTGGGCCTCAGTATTGAGTATAACCGACGTAGGACCAGCGCAGAGGATCGCAGGAAGATTAAGTAAAATAAAGGAATGTGCCTAAAACGGTAATTGTCACGGGTCCAGCACTCATTAATCGCCTTCTTCACGATCTTTTCCTTTCTAATATTAACAGTCATGAAATATGCATTATTTTCTTTAGTCTGCAAAACTCTAGGAGTTAGGAATTATCTTAAGATTATTTTACAGATGAGGAAATAAGCACAGCTAGTAACTTGCGCAAGGTGATAGAGTTTGTGAGTGTCTGCGCCAAGGTTGAAATTTAGATCTGACTCCAAAGCATCATCATTCTCCCACCCATTAGCTTTTCTCTATTTAGCTTCATCTAGTTCTTTTCATTACCGTTACATCTTTTTTCACCTTTTACATAATTCTCCTTCCTCCTCAATCCATCCGAGACTAGTCTTAGAACATAGTGTTAAAATGTGTAGATTTTGACAACCTAAATTCAATGCATGGTGGGCTAACAACCTAAGATGCGTGAATGCTAGGCCTCCACTCCACTCTTATGACTCCCCAAACCTAGTTTCATAGGAAGGGCTTCTGGGAAAAATCTCTAAACTGTGGAAAATGGAGTAGGCCTGGAAGAATTGCAGAGGGTATCCTTGAAGCCCAGATTACATGTATATGACTGTTAGAAAATCACAGACATGCTTATCTTGATTTGGCAGGAAGATGGCCAAGTACAGTGTGGTGGGATTGTTAGTTTCTTCCTTGAGTTTTCCTTATTTATTGACAGAATTTGCAATTCAGATTCTCTGCTCTATGCTAAATATATAAATGTTAGTAAATCCGCTTTTGAGCTGCAGCAGCTCATGGGTTAGTAGGGGAAATGTAAACTAATCAATGGACATGTAAACTAATTCATGATGAAGGAAGTTGAGCCATCAAGGATTCAGGTATCCCAACACAAATGATAAATGTTTGAGGAGATGAATATCCTAATTACCCTGATTTGATCAATATACATTATATAAGTATTAAAATATCACATGTACCCCATAAATAGGTACAATTATTATGTGCCAAAAAAAGTTAAACACGAAAAAAAGAATTCAAGCAATACTGAACTACAGCTGGGAATACTAAAGTCCGTAGTCCTAGAGGAAAATGATATAAACTAGCTACTGTGACAGCTATGGCTCAACATTTTTTAGATCTGACATTCTTTCTCAATCCTTACCTTAATTTATTCCTCAGAGTGCTATTCTCTCTGGTTTCATCTTAGGCTTACTGTGTTGCTGTATGTACTCTGGGCAGCTTCATTAAGTGCTGGCACTTGAGTCACCACCTGTGCTCATTTGTCCCTAGAGCTGTAGTTTGAATTGTTTGTTAGATCATAGACTGTTGGCCCAGCACGGTGGCCCACACCGGTAATCCCAGCACTTTAGGAGGCCGAGACGGGTGGATCACCTGAAGTCAGGAGTTTGAGATCAGCCTGGCCAACATAGTGAAACCTTGTCTGTACTAAAAATACAAAAGTTAGCTAGGCGTGGTGGCGGGTGCCTGTAATCCCCGCTACTGAGGCAGAAGAATTGCTTGAACCTGGGAGATGGAGGTTGCAGTGAGCCAGTATCACATCATTGTACTCCAGCCTGGGCAACAAGAGTGAAACTCTGTCTCAAAAAATGATAATAATAAAAATTTTAAAAGATCACCGACTATTCTCTGAAACTCAATTTAGCCAAATTCTTTGATATCAAACTTGTTTTCTTATCACTCCCCATTCTGTTTTCCTAAATTCTCTGCCTCTGCTAATGGTGTCATTAGTAATTTAGTTATCCAGCTTTTTTTTGTTTGTTTTTGTTTTTGTTTTTGTTTTTGTTTTTGAGACAGAGTCTCGCTTTGTTGCCAGGCCCCAGGCTGGAGTGCAGTGGTGTGATCTCAGCTCACTGCAACCTCCACCTCCCGGGTTCAAGCAATTCTCCTGCCTCAGCCTCCTGAGTAGCTGAGACTACAGGTGCATGCCACCACACCCAGATAATTTTTGTATTTTTAGTAGAGATGGGGTTTCATCATGTTGGCCAGGATTGTCTCGACCTCTTGACCTCGTGATCCGCCCGCCTAGGCCTCCCAAAGTGCTGGGAGTACAGGCGTGAGCCACCACACCTGGCCTATCCAGCTTTAATTATTGGGATTCTTCTCAAGTATTTACTCCTTTCTCCTTTGCCAATAATACACATACTCATACACCATGTATAACTGGACACTGGTTTTGGTAAATTCTCCTTCCAGTTTGATATTAGTAACTGACATTATTGAGCACTTGGGATGTGCCAGGCACTTTTTGAAGTGTGTTTATGTGTTTATCTTACAGAATCTTTACGACAACCTTAAGATATATACCTTGTTACTATCACTATTTTATAGAGGAGGAACCTGTGGCCTAGAAGACTTTTTTTTAATTTCTTTTTTTTTTTGAGACGAAGTTTTACTCTTGTTGCCCAGCTGGAGTGCAGTGGTGTGATCTCAGCTCACTGCAACCTCCACCTCCTGGGTTTAAGCGATTGTCCTGCCTCAGCCTCCCCAGTAGCTGGGGTTACTGGCATGTACCACTACACCCAGCTAATTTTTGTGTTGTGTGTGTGTGTATATATATATATATATATATATATATATATATATATATATATATATTTTTTTTTTTTTTTTTTTTCACTCTTGTTGCCCGGCTGGAGTGCAATGGTGCAATCTCGGCTCACTGCAACCTTCGCCTGCCAGGTTCAAGCGATTCTCCTGCCTCAGGCTCCCAAATAGCTGGGATTACAGGCGCCCGCCACCAAGCCCGGCTAATTTTTGTATTTTTAGTAGAGATGGGGTTTCACCATGTTGGCCAGGCTGCTCTCAAACTCCTGACCTCAGGTGATCCACCCACTTGGGCCTCCCAAAGTTGCTGGGATTATAGGTGTGAGCCACTACATCTGGCCAGAAGACATTAACTTACCCCAGATTACACAGGTAGTAGTGGCAGAGCTCTCCATACAGTCTGATTGGAGATCCTGTTCTCATAACTTGGAAGTCTAAATGTCTCTCAGTGTCTCTGCTGTCTCCTGTCACCATCACAGCTCCCTACTTTCAGGCCATTGTCATCTTTGTCCTAGATTATTGTCAAAACCTCCTAACTGATCTTTGCCCACTTTCTTTAGAACTTGACCTTATCTTGCCTAAGGTTATGCAGCTAGTGTCAGAGTCAGGATACAAACTCAACTCTGTATGAGCCAAGCAATACTGTTTCTGCCAGGTAACACCTTTCTTGTTCATCTTTCTGTTTCCAGAATTTAGCATAGTGACTAGCACAAGATAGAAGGAAATGGACGAAGTTGTCATTCGATTAATACTGAATGATCCTACAGAGGTTATATAGCTTTTCTGTTTTGCAAATTCTTTTTTGTTTGTTTAAATCCTCTTTCCATTGTTGGATGTAAGTGGGGGAAGTGGTTAGGCCATATATTTAATACAGTATTTTTTTTTGCTGCTGCTGTTTGGTGGGCTTGAAACAGCTGCTCCATTGGCAGGGTTGGGGGAGGTCCACTGTTCATCCAGAAGGTATCAGGAGTGCAGCCTGCTGTCAGATAGCAACACTGACCACGTCAGTAGGTGACATTTCTAATCCTCAAAATCATTTTGATTTAAGGGACAAGTACCGATACTTCGCTTGTTTGATGAGAGCCCGGTTTGAAGAACATAAGAATGAAAAGGATATGATGAAGGCCACCCTGCTGCTGAAGGAGGCTGAGGAAGAATTCTGGTACCGTCAGCATCCACAGCCATACATCTTCCCTGACTCTCCTGGGGGTACCTCGTATGAGAGATATGAGTGTTACAAGGTAGGTGAGAGTTATGATGACTGCCTTCTGAGAGATAAGACTTTGCTTCTCCAGTCCCAGACCTCAGCCTTATAAATCACTTGCCCTTCAAGGGGTACCTGGGAGACTTCTTTCCTGACAGTTGTCAGATACAGGCCTACTTCATTTTATTGCATTTTGTTTTGTTGTGCTTTGCAGAGACTGTGTTTTTACAGATTGAAGGTTTGTGGCAACCCCATGCTGAGCAAGTCTATGGGCTCCCATTTTTCCAACAGCATGTGCTCACTTCATGTCTCTGTTTCCCAGTTTGGCAGTTCTTGGAGTATTTCAGACTTATTACTGTATCTGTTGTGGTGAACTGTGATCAGTCACCTTTGATGTTACTATTGTAATTGTTTTGGAGCATCATAAACCATGCCCGTATAAGACGGCAGACTTAATCGATAAATGTTGTGTGTGTGCTGACTGTTTAACCAACCAACAGTTCCTCTGCCCCTGTCCCCCTCCTCAGGGCTTCCTATTCCCTAAGACACAGCAACACTGAAATTGGGATAATTAACCACCATACCATAGCCTCTAAGTGTTCAAGTGAAAGGAAGAGTTACATGTCTCTCACTTTAAATCCGTTGCACATCTCTTACTTCAAATCAAAAGCTAGAAATGAATAAGCTTAGTGAGGAAGGCATGTTGAAAACCAAGGTAGGCAGAAAGCTAGGCCTCTTGTGCTAATTAGCCAAGTTGTGAATGCAAAGGAAATTAAAAGTGCTACTCCAGTGAACACACAAATGATAAGTGAAACAGTCTTATTGCTGATATGGAGAAAGTTTTAGTGGTTGGTACAAAAGATCGGCCACAACATTCTCTTAAGCCAAAGCCTAATCCAGAGCAAGTCTTTAACTCTTCATATCTATGAAGGCTGAGAGAGATGAGGAAGCTGCAGAAAAAAGTTGGAAGCTAGTAGAGATTAGTCCATGAGGTTTAAGGAAAGAAGCCATCTTTATAACCCAAATGTGCAAGCCGAAGCAACAAGTGCTGGTGGAAAAGCTGCAGCAAGGTATTATACAAAATCTAGCTAAGACAGTTGATGAAGGTGGCTATACTCAACAACGGGTTTTCAGTGGAGATGAGTAGCCTTTTATTGGAAGAAGATAACATCTAGAACTTTCATACTTAGAAGTCAATGCCTGGTTTTAAAAGTTCAAGGACAGGCTGACTGTCTTGTTAGGGGCTTGTGCAGCCGGTGCTTTTAAGTTGAAGCCATTGTTCATTTGCCATTCTGAAAATCCTAGAGCCCTTAAGAATTATGCTAAACCTACTCTGCCTGTGCCCTAGAAATGGAATAACAAAGCTGAATTACAGCACCTCTGTATACAGCATGGTTTACTGAATATTTTAAGCCCACTGTTGAGACCTGCTTCCATGTCTGCTACCACAACATTCATTCTGCATCCCATGGATCGAGGAGTAATTTCAACTGCAAGTCTTACTATTTAAGAAATATATTTTGCAAAGTTATAGCTGCCATAAACAGTGATTCCTCTAATGGATCTGGGCAAAGTAAAATTTTCTGGAAAGAATTCACCATTCTAAATGCCACTAAGGATATTTATGATTCACAGGAGGAGATCAAAATATCAGTTTTAACAGGGGTTGGAAGAAGTTGATTCCAACCCTTGTGCATGACTTTGAAGGGCTCAAAATCAAGGAGTGATTTCAAAGTTATAGTTGCCATTGATAGTGATTCGTCTGATGGATCTGAGCAAAGTAAAATTTTCCGGAGAGAATTCACCATTCTAAATGCCACTAAGGATATTTATGATTTATGGGAGGAGATCAAAATATCAGCTTTAAGGGGGTTGGAAGAAGTTAATTCCCACCCTTGTGCATGACTTTGAAGGGCTCAAGACTTCAGTGGAGGAAGTAACTGCAGATGCTGTGGAAATAGCAAGAGAGCCAGAATGGAAGTTGATCCTGAAGATGTGACTGAATTGCTGCAATCTCATGATAAATCTTGAGCAGATGAGGACTTGGAAGAGTTGCTTTTTTTTTTCTTTTTTTGAGATGGAGTCTCACTCTATTGCCAGGTTGAAGTGCAGTGGCACAATCTTGGCTCACTGTAACCTCTGCCTCCTGGGTTCAAACGATTCTCCTGCCTCAGCCTCCCAAGTAGCTGAGATTACAGGCATGTGCCACCATGCCCAGCTAATTTCTGTATATTTGTAGACACAGGATTTCACCATGTTGGCCAGGGCAGTCTCGATCTCTGGACCTTGTGATCCACCTGCTTTGGCCTCCCAAAGTGCTGGGATTACAGCTGTGAGCCACTATGCCTGGCCAGAGTTACTGCTTAGGGATGAATAAAGAAAGTGATTTCTTGAGATGGAGTCTCCTGGTGAAGATTTTGTGAACATTGGTGAAATGATAAAAAGGACTTTGAATAGTTCAACTTAGTTGATTCAGCAGCAGCAGGGTTTGAGAGGATTGACTCCAGTTTTGCAAAAAGTTCTTCTGTGGGTAAAATGCTATCAAATGGCATCATATACTAGAACAATGTTTGGTGAAAGAGTCGATTCATGTGGCAGACCTCATTGTTATTTTAGGAAATAGCCAAAGCCACTCCAACCATTAGCAACCGTCAGCCTGATTAGTCAGCAGCCATCAACATTGGCACAATACTCTCCACCAGTAAAAAGATTGATTTGCTGAAGGCTCAGGTGATTGTTGGCAGTTTTTATCCATAATGTATTCGTTTTGTTTTTGTTTTGGAGATAGGATCTCCCTCTGTTGCCCAGGCTGGAGTGCAATGCCATGATCATAGCTCACTATAGCCTGGAACCCCTGGGCTGAAGCAGTCCTGTCCTAGCCAACCAAGTAGCTAAGAATACAGGTGCACACCACCACATCTAGCTAATTGGTTTTAATTTTTGTAGAGATGAGCCTTGCTTTGTTGTCCAGGCTGGTCTCAAACTCCTCCCCTCATAGAATCTCCCAACCTCGGCCTTCAAAGGGCTGAGACTAAAGGCGGGAGCCATCGCACCCAACCGATGTATTTTGAAATTTTGTACATTTTGTACATTTTTATTTTTTTATTTATTTTTTATTTTAGTAGAGACGGTGTTTCACCATGCTGACCAGGATGGTCTCGATTTCCTGACCCTTGTGATCCACCTACCTCGGCTTCCCAAAGTGCTGGGATTACAGGCGTGAGCCACCGCGCCCGGCCCCCATTTTGTACATTTTTAGTGTGTATTATGTGAGGTTTGCCACATCAATTGACTCTTCCTTTCACGAAATATTTCTGTAGTATGTGATACCATTTGATAGCATTTTACCCACAGAAGAACTTCTTTCAAAATTGGAGTCAATCCTCTCAAACCCTGCTGCTGCTTAATCAGCTAAGTTGAACTATTCAAAGTCCTTTTTGTCATTTCATCAATGTTCACAAAATCTTCACTATACTACAGTCTATTAAGGACTCAATCTCAACAGACATCATAATGCTGTCGGACACTTAATAGACTATAGTATGGCATAAACATAATTTCTGTATGCACTGGGAAACTGAAACAATCTGACTTGCTTTATTGTGATATTTGCGATATTGCAGTAGTCTGGAACCAAACCCACAGTATCTGTAAGGTGTGCCTGTACTGGATTTTAGGTGTCACGTTTTCTCTCTCTCAGATGTCATTAAGACTTTTCTTTCTACATTCAAATTTAAGGTCATACAGTATACTTTTTGCTGTAACAAAGTTCATTTTAAAGTTAACCAACTTGGATTGGTGCTTAATATTTCTGAGATACTAAGAGTCCCAAGTAAGATAAAACTACCCTGGATATTTAGAGAACGCAGGTAGGAGAGGAATGATGCCAGTTCTCCTTGGACTGACGATGGTGCTATTTTTCAGCACTGTCTTTGACTCTAAGGCATTTTCTTTTATCTTCGGTCCCTGCTTATCCTCTGCTGTTGCTTGCTTAGAGTCAGAAACAGTCTAGTAGTTGGAGTGGTTATAAAAATGCGCCTCGATCTTTGTCTTACGTCTCCTGAGCAAGCCCTGTCAGTGATACATAAATGTGTCCTGTGGATTGATACCATGATTTCCTCTCCTGACAGCTTCCAGAAAACTGCTTAGATGCCTGGCATCCTTCCGAGAAGGCAATGTATCCTGATTACTTTGCCAAGAGAGAAAAGTGGAAGAAACTGCGGAGAGAAAGCTGGGAACGAGAGGTGCGTCTTACTTGAACTTCGTTATTGCTTAGCTACGTAGGTGGAATCAGGTTTTGCTCCCCATATGCAGAGGTCCAGATTCCTGCCATGACAGTTATTCTGGGCCCTTGCTTCTCAGATATACATTAGTTTCTAAGTGTATCAATGTCGCGTAACTACCTTCCAAATAGGTTAAAGTGCATACCTTGGTTTTTTTAGCTTTGTCTTTGATTTTGCTTCAGATCTTTTCTTTAGTCCTTTGCCCGACTTTCTTGCCTTCTTGCTATACTGTCCCTTAACCTTCCTTTCCACTAGAGCCTTACGCATTTTTCAGTCATGTTAGGATGGTCAGTTCTATTTTTAAAAGCTCAATCTTGCTGTAGTGTGAAGAATACATTGGAGAGGGGAAGGGAAGATGCAGAGAGACCCTTCTCGGATTATTGCAGAAGTGTATCAAAAGGTTGTCATGACCAGCACTAGGGTAGATGAAGTGGACATGGAAGGAAATCGACTCAGGACATCATTTGGAGGGATGTGATGACTGACTGGATGTTGGGGGTGGGCAAGGCACAGGGAGGAATCAAGAATGGTTTCTGGGGCAGGGTGCGGTGGCTCATGCCTATAGTCCCAGCACTTTGGGAGGCCAAGGTGGGTGGATCAGTTGAGGTCAGGAGTTCATGACCAGCCTGACCAACATGGTGAAACTCCGTCTCTACTAAAAGTACAAAAAATTACCCTGGCGTGGTGGCACACACCTGGAATCCCAGCTACTTGGGAGGCTGAAGCAGGAGAATTGCTTGAACCCAGGAGGTAGAGGTTGCAGTGAGCTGATATTGTGCCACTGCACTCCAGCCTGGGCAACAGAGCAAGACTGCATCTCAAAAAAAAAAAAAAAAAGAGAGAGAGAGAGAATGATTTCTGGGTTTTAAGCTTTAACATTTGGAGTTGGTGGTAATGTTTACTGAGATAGGGAAGGTGGGGAAGGGGGCACAGGTGTCAGAGCAGCAATCAAGAATTCGTTTTGGAAGTGTGCAGTTTGAGAATCCTGTGAGACATCAAGTGCACATGTCAGAAGGCAACTTTAGATGTGGAAATCTTGAACTCCAAGGAGAGATGTGGCCTAGAAACAGAAACTTGGAAGTTTTCAGTTTGAAAAGCCGTGGAGAGGTGTATGGAGTCCTTAGGAGAGAGTGTAGAGAAAGAAGAAACAGAGAAAGGATTCTTCGTCCATTATAATTGGGCAAAAGATTGTATATAAATACATTGTGTTAGAAGTTTTGAAGATGTCAGACTTCTAGACTTCTGTGATAGCTTCATTTTTTTTTTTTTTGAGACGGAGTTTCGCTCTTGTTACCCAGGCTGGAGTGCAATGGCGCGATCTCCGCTCACCGCAACCTCCGCCTCCTGGGTTCAGGCAATTCTCCTGCCTCAGCCTCCTGAGTAGGTGGAATTACAGGCACGCACCACCATGCCCAGCTAATTTTTTGTATTTTTGGTAGAGACGGGGTTTCACCATGTTGACCAGGATGGTCTCGATCTCTTGACCTCGTGATCCACCCGCCTCAGCCTCCCAAAGTGCTGGGATTACAGGCTTGAGCCACTGCGCCTGGCCAATAGCTTCATTTTTTTTTAGTGAAATAAGAGGAAAAGCCAACAAGTGGGGGCAGCATATTTGGAGAACGTGACAAGGTGTGATAGTCATTCATGGAGAGGAAGAGCTTGCTGGAGAGTAGGATGGCCAGGTGGTGAAGGCCTATTTGAAGCTGGGAATAATGAGTGAGTTTTGACTCCGATCCGCTTTAGTGCCTTTTCTCTCTTTGGCAATACTAAGCTGTATGGGTGCAGGCCTGAGGGTAGATGGTTCGGTTTGTCTGTTGCTCAGAGAGAGTGACAAGGGACTTGAGGTTATTCGAAAAGGAGCTATTGTCATGATGGAATCTAAGCTGGATTTAAAAAAATAAAAATCGAGCCAGGGGAGGCAGATGCAGAGGGAAGGCCAAGTTGGGAAGATCTGTGAATTGATAGTCTTTCACAGAGGCATTTAAACAAATGAGTAGGAAAGGGAAAGCATGGTTGGATAATGGGATATTTGAAGTCATGATTTTGGAAGTTGTGCTGGTTTTGGTGATGACACCCAGGATATTGGCCTTTGACCTTTGACAGTGTCTGAGGAGGAGCAGAAGGAAGAGCACTGTGGCCAAAGAGGGCAACGTTTTGTCAGAAATGTCGTAGCATTTAGAAGCTTGAAGCGTATTCATGGTGAGCCGCCACAGGTTCATTCTGCAGTTGATCACTGGGATAACTTCTTCTCAAACAATTCCTCCTTTACATATTCTATCACTTCAGCATCATGAAGCAGCACGTGTCTGGAGGCCCAGAGCAGCCACACTCCAGAATGGGTTAGCCTCATCTATCTTGGCTATAACTAGAACCAGAGGTAGTAGGTCAGCAACGGGCAGAACTGGGCACATTTTTACATGTGATTTCGAGTTTTTTGTCCTTGGTTGCTAGGAAGAGGGCTTACAATTAACATCCCCAACATATTATGAACTGAGGTTTCTTAATGCATGGTACTTTTGGAGAACACTTAACTGAGACACGAAAATAAATGTTCTTCTGGTCACTGGGCGGGGGACTGTGACAGGGAGCACTGGAATGGCAGTTGTCATGTTTTTGTCTACAGAATAAGAGGAGGTCCAGGTATATAAGGAGGTGATGAAAAAGTAGGGTAAAGAATAGGAAGGGTAGGCTTTGCTATTTAAAAGAATGGGAAAACCCTTAAGGAAACTTTTCTCAAAGTGTGGCCATGAAAATAAAGCGGGTTTATGTAAAAAACACTTCATTGTTGAGATCAGATAGTGTGTAATGTCAGTGACACACCGTAGAAATAAAGCTGACCCTTCACTGCAGCAGATTTTCATAGTCAATTAGATTCCTTTGGTAATTATTCCTTCCTTGCCTCCTTCTAGGTTAAGCAGCTGGAGGAGGAAACGCCACCTGGTGGTCCTCTGACTGAAGCTTTGCCTCCTGCTCGAAAGGAAGGTGATTTGCCCCCACTGTGGTGGCATATTGTGACCAGACCCCGGGAGCGGCCGGTGTAGAGAGAAATACATTACAGAACATACACTTGCCCTAATAAAAAATCTTTCATGCTTGCAAGTGA
Organism: Saimiri boliviensis; assembly: GCF_048565385.1. Taxonomy (NCBI): domain Eukaryota; kingdom Metazoa; phylum Chordata; class Mammalia; order Primates; family Cebidae; genus Saimiri; species Saimiri boliviensis. The sequence goes on from NC_133463.1 coordinate 73,238,149, forward strand.
AATACGTTACAGAACATAACACTTGCCCTAATAAAAAAATCTTTTATGTTTGCAAGTGAAATACGTTACAAAACATACACTTGCCCTAATAAAAAAATCCGTGAAATGGTCTGGTATGACTGATGTTCTTTTAAGAATTACCATGATGCCAAGTGACTGTACCACTGTCATTGTTTTATCAGTTGTGCATGACGGGACGTAGTCAGTCAGCTGTGTTACCCTCTGCAATAAATCACTGATAGCACATGTTACCAGTAAGGAAAAACTGAGGCAGAACCAGACACAACGTTTATTCAGGATTGAGGTGAATAAACTCCTCTTAGGCAAAGGCCTAATTAGCTATGGGGATTAGAAGGAATAAACAAAGCCAGGAACAGAAATACGTAGGACTTAAAAATAACCTTTTTGGTTTTCTAAAGATTTCACTAATGGAATTTTAGTTATTAGAAGAACAACTCTTCCTAAGTAGTACATAGTCAACAAATAAGCAGAGAATTTGTGGAGTTCTCTCAAGGGTGGGGGTTTGATGGTTGGGGTTGGGGGTTCCAATCTGGGATGAAACTTCCTGTGGCACTTACTTTAGAACCGGTTTTCCGGCTTTGCTTCTGCTAAGGTAGCTTGGATCGTCTGCAGACTTGAAGGTAAGGGTGTAACGGAACTCCTTAAATGTTTCAGAAGCTTTGTTTTTTAAAAGATAAAGCTGTTTTTAAAACTGTCAGCCTAAAACAGCTGCTTTTAGTTCTTGATACCTCATTAGATGGGACTGTTTTCAAATAGTTTCCAGAAACTAGTGATCTTATAACCATCACAAAAATATTCTGTCACTTTTCTATGTAAGCTCAATTTGAGTCTCAGTCCTTCTTCTAACATTTGACTAAGACCTTAGACGGAATTGCAAGGAGACTTGAAATCCAGGACTTTTTAAACTAGTGGTTCTTTATTTATAACATAGGCTGAAGCAATTGTTACAATGTAGAAGGGAGACAGGTTACACAATTGTTATTTATACAAGTTTAGAACAAAAAACTGCACAGGGAGAGGTCAACTCTCAGTACAAACTAGCAACTAAACCACAATAATTTACAGTTAGAAACGATTTCTTTATTTTTAGCTGTGACACGGCTTTTACAATATGCAAAAACACAAGCAGAACTACCCAAGGTGTGTTGTCACATTCTTTCTACATTGAATTTGGCAACATTTTATTTATTCAGATTATACTAACGTTTAAAAACTAAACAAGTGAAAAGCTCTGTACCAAGGTACAGTTACATCCATTTATTTCAAAGGTTTAAAATACCACTTTTATCTATTGTGATTACCTTGTAGCGATTTCTGCTTTTGCAAAAACCATCTCAAGCATCATATGCACAATGCATCAGCTACTTTTTGTCATCAAGATTGGTGGGCTAAACCACAGGCACTACTGTTGCTTATATTCTGTAGAAGGAGCTTGTTTTTCAAAGAAAAAAGCTTAGTTTCTAATAATCATGCCTTTGCTGTAAAGCCATAACATAAAATGTCCTTGAGCAATCGCAGCAGTGTTCAATGTTAATATATAGAACAATGACCATACAGGTACGTTACTCTCACATCCAACGCAGTTATGTGTTAAAGCATAAGATTAGGTAATTGAGGATTAGAGCCAACAGAAATCTGCAGGGTGTATGAGACCCACCAAGCTCCTCTTCCTTGAGAGGTTCAGTCAGAAATGTGCCCTGCTAACTGACCTGACTGCTAAGGAACTTGCTTGCTTGCTTAAACACTATTGTCTTCAAATGTGATCCCTTTAAATCTACAAATCTCTGTTGGTATTAGGGGATGGGCATTGTAACAAATTAAACTTCCACTTAAAAAAGTAAAGACAAATCCTTTCCAAAAAACATTACCCAGAATACAAAAAAGGACAGGATAGTGGTCAGATTCCCAATTACAATAAACAAATCCTCCTCTCTTCAATGTTTACTATGAAGCCAATTAACTACCATTTATTTAAAAGAAGAAAAACAAGCCCCCAGATTGGTAAACACATTGGCAAGTTGCTAAACTCCAAGCTGGCTACCCTTGTCAGATCCGTTTTAAAGTTTTTTTCAAAATATTTGGGCTTTTTAACGCACCCAGCCTGCTGGGCACAGCTAAGTAAAAGGCATTTACTATCATCTTAAGAATTCCCTGCTATCATTTTTAAATGTTTTCACATTTTTAAAACTGCCTTACTTTTTTTGGATGTATTTGGATTCCATGGAGGTGAGTACAATCAAAGAGAAACTCAAGTGGGGGATTCTACAACTACCCAGTGGCAGCATGCATGGGACTGGAGGTGGGTGCTGTGTGCAGTCAAGAGGAATCGTGGAAGAAAGGAAGTCCTTCAACACCCTACAGAAACAAACACTGCAATCCAGTATGGCTTATTCGAATGCATTTACCATGAAGCTACTAGAAGAAATTCAACCTACAAGGCTACTCTTAAATGTAACAGGATCGGCTATGTTGACAGTGTGCCCCTCCCATGGCCCTCCCCCCAATCCCAACAGTCTACCATTTCCAGTTACTTCACTCTGAATATTGCTCACCAATTGATACTCCTGCTCTTTTCGTCCAGAACATTGTATATTTAAATGAGGATTTTTACCTCTTACCCATTTAGTTTGTACATTAAAATAAGTTGCATTTGCTTCTAAGCTAGACTACTACACTGCATCTACAAAAGCTTGTGGGGGGGGGAAAAAGAAGAGTGAAGTATAGTAAATCCTTTTCTAAAATTAACTACTTCGTGGTTCCCCTGCCCCAGCCCCCCCTTATGCATTTAAAATTTTACAAAGACTTGTAAAAAAGTTAAATGGAATTTGGCACCTTCAGAAAAATCAAAAGGGAAACTAAGATTAAAATGTGCAGAAAGAAAACTCAGTATTTACAAATTAAAAGATCAAGATTATGTCAGTTACGTATGTTGGTTTTAATTCTTATCTAAAGGTGTCGAGTACTTTCAAAAGAGCTATATTCTGAGTTGCCTACAAAATCTTTTGTTTTATTATAGATTGGAATGGATCAAGACAAATTAGGTTTCATTAATTAAACAGTTCAATCCTCACTGGCAGCGTTTCTTGTGAGCCTAAGAGAGGCGAGGGGCTGAGCGATCGTTTGTCGTGGTCTTCTTCAGTTTCACGCCTCTTCGGATGGCGTTCAGCATGTCTTCTCCTTGTGGAGTATCCCTTGGGCTCAGGTCTGCGGGGTCACTCTCTGGAATCTGGCCTGGGGAGACAGTGGCACTTGGGGGATCCCGTTCCTGGTCTTCTGCTTCACTTTCCGGAATTGCCTGTCTGTGCTCCTCAGGGATACTGGGCTTCGGGCCTGGAAGTGGAGGGTTGATGGAAGCTTGGCCACTCCACATTGAGGAGGGCATGCTGGTGACACCTTGGGGGCCTTCACCCACAGATGGCGACTCGGGGCTGTGCTCCCCCTGCTCTTCTGGCCCATCTGGAGGTGCTGGCAACACTCCTGGGAGGTCTGGGACAGTTGGGGTCTTGACAGGGATCACAGGTGTCTTGATGGGGATGGGACCAGCTCCGATGGTCCCTCGGCGGACAGAAGGCTTGGTGGAAGGGGTCCGTCGGATAGTTGCAACCCCTGGAGTGACCATAGCAGGTCCCAGGGTGGTGGGGAGGCCAGCAGTTGAGGCTGGACGCTTGGCTTGGAACATCCGTCGGTAAGACTGGCTGATGTCGCTGTTTCTTGGAATGGTGGAGGACTTGTCGAACTCCTGCTGATCTGCCTCCTGGTCACCACTTACAGAGAAATAATCATAATCTGAAACTGATTATAGGATTTGATTAGACATATTCAAGAGAGCAGCTTTGCTTTTTGATTATTCTGTGCTGGGAGGACAAAAGGCACGCAAGGCAGGGTACGCATGCAGTCTCATCCCAAGCTTCCCCCAGGGTTCTCTACCATCTTCAGAAAGCTTCACCAACTAAGAAATCCCTGGCAGGGAGCGTTGCTTTGTTCACTGATGTATCCTGAGTACCTAGAATAGTGCTGGGCATAGTTGCCACTCAAATGCCATCAATGGGGAAGAAGGTAAAGCTACTAGGCTGCGGCGAAGCTACCTCCAAGCATCTCTGGGAGAAGTAAGGAGGACGAAAGAAGACAAATTCTCCAGTCCAGAATTCAGCATGAAGATCAAACCTCAAATAGACTAGTCTAGGCTATAACATCTCGCTTCCTTGTAAGACCAATCTCAGGATGATGTGGGAGCTTGCAGATTAAACAGCTCACAGCACTGACTCTGAACCGCCATGCTACTGATCACTTGGGCCAGATCGTTCTTTGTTGCGGAGGACATGGTGGGGAGGGGCCGTGCTGTGCTTTTTTACAGGATGTTTAAGTGGTATCCGTGGCCTGTGCCCACTAGATGCCAATAGTACCCCTCCCGTTGTGACAACCAGAAATGTCTACAAATATTGCCAAATGTCCCCTGGGAAATAAAATCACCCTCCAATGAGACTCACTGTCTTAGAGGTTTTGACTGATGAACTGCATAGCTTTTGGTCAATTATCATAGATATTCCAGCTGTTGGATTTTCATCTTGCCTGACTTGTGTGTGTAGTGGACATGGAGATGAGGGAGAAGGGTTTGATAGAGGATTTGGCTGAAATATGTTAAGAGCTTGGACATTACACTCTAACACACTTAAGTTCCAACTCCAGTTCTGCTACTTATTGGTTGTGTGAATATGAGTGAGTTACTAAGTCTTAATTTCCACTTCGTATAACAGGGATAAAGATACCTACCCCATAAGTGGCTGTAAAGATTAAATGGGAAAATAACCGTAAAGTGTGTAGTGCAAACTGCTAAAACAAAAATGAAGCTATTCCTTTGAAACAGGGTCTCATTTTGTTGCCCAGGCTGGAGTGCAGTGGCGCAATCATGGATCATCACAGCCTCAACCTCGAAGGCTCAAGCAGTCCTCCCACCTCAGCCTCCAAAATAGTTGGGACCGCAGGTGTGTGCCACCACACCTGGCTAATTTTTATATTTTTTGTAAAAAAAAGAGTTTCGCCATGTTTCCCAGGCTGGTCTTGAACTTCTGCAGCTCAAGCAATCTGCTCACTGCGACATCCAAAAGTGCTGGGATTAACAGGCATGAACCACAGCCCCTGGCCTGAAGCCGTTCTTATTACAGGACATGTCTCCATTCAAATTGGAGACTGCTGAGTATGACGCTGAAAAACGCAAAAGGCTGTGAAAGTCCAGATCCCTTTCTTACATGGCAGCTACCTGACAACTACAGATGAGTTCCCCAAGGCATTCCTAGGTGACGGAAACAATCCTGATGCGTGTTAGCCAGTGGTGAGGCTGTGGGTAAAATGGACCACCAGTTTTCTATCTCCTCACCTGGGGCTGCTCAGAAAGCCCAACTGCACACCCCAGGCTGCCCCGTACCTTGAGAAGGGATGGTATCCTCAGAGCAGCACGGGGTGGTCGTCTGGGTGCTGTAGCCACTGGAGCATTGAAGCGAGTCCCGGCTGCTCCTCTGGGTGTCCAGCTGCAGGCCCCGAGACAGGGCCAGGGCCAGCTCCTCACAAGCCTCCATCTCCTCACCAGGCTGCAGGATGGAGGAGAGATACACGTGTTGCTTTGGGGGGGGGCGCTCAATGTCACTCCTGTTCTGCCCCCAGGAGCACTCCATGTCTGTGGGCCCAGAGGGCTATTGACTTGCTTGGGTCCCACTCAGACCCTATGAAGTTCTGCCTCTCTGGTTCCCACACAAGGCTTTTTCCCAGGGACTCTGCCGTAGAGCAGTAAGTCAGGGAATGGAGCCCAGGTGCCTCCAGCTGCAAGGCTGCCTCGGCCCCCAGTTGCTGGCCAGAATATGGCCCCCAGCCAGGCGGACATAGCCCCAACCAACTATCGAGAATAAGAGCGTCACCCTGGTGGCAGCCGACACAGTCATGCTCCGTGGTCTCTGAGCCTCCTCAGCTGCTGCAGGTGGGCCGCTGGCGGTGGTGGGTCCTCCCCCGTTGGGGTCCGGCTCTCGCTTCTCTTTGCGGCGCTGTAGGGTGTTCACCAGAGGCTGGTCGTAGGGCCCTGGCTTAGCCCAGTCCTATGCAGAACAAGTGGGGTCAGGAGCCAGGGCCTCTCCCTCCACTGGAGGGCTGCAGGGACCCCACAGACAGCTCCCCAGAGAAGGCAGCTGGGTCCCTTAAGGGGAACTCTGGCTGGGACAGGCCACGGGCCCTCCACATGCCCTCTCCAGGCTCTAAAGGGCAAGCAATGGAAAACCCTTTGGGGGCCCCCTGTGTACCTTCCTTTTCCTCATCTCTGCCCAATGATTAAAACTCTCACCCACCAGGCGGCAGCAGGAGACCCAGCAGCCACCTAACAGGTGACCCATGTAAGCTAAGGGCACCTGCCAGTGGACAGCACATCCTGCTTCTCCTGTCTGAAGGGACCATCGCTCCTTAGCAATCCGGACGGCTTCCCGTTAGGGGAGCGGCCATCAGCGAGCATTAGAGTAATAGCCCCTTCTCCCTCCATTCCCAGGAAACCAGCCTCAAAGCGCATGGCAGTCTCCCTGCCCTCTCAAGCCCTCAGAAGGAAAGGAAGGCTCCCAGGGGCAGGAGAAAGATTCTGAGGAGTCTTGAGAGGTCCAGACAGCCTGTGAAGGCTGAAGTCAAAACCTGCTCAAAATGCTGGCAGCCGAGGGGCCTACTTAGGGTCCTCCTCCCAAAAGAGAGCAGATTATCCTCCTGGAGGAGCATTCATCGGACTTGTGGGGGATCATTTTCAAACTTTGTCTTTATATTAAAGCAAACATGTTTGAACACTCAAGACTAAAACTAAAGTCTGCATGTGCTTTTAAGTTCAATATAATCATCCCAAACCTGCTTTGGGTTATGGTTCTGTTACCACAGCCCAGCAGGGAACTCATTAGGGACAACGGGAAACATGGCCAGAAGGACAGTCCCCCCCGGTCCTCCTAGAAGCTCTCTGATCACGCTGACACCCTCAGGTGGCCCCCGGGAGGGGATCAACCCACAGATTACAACTGGATGAAAAACTGGGCCTTTCAACTTGGAACCGCTGCTGCCTGCGGTGCACCTTGCGTTGCTGTCTATCAGGGATTGACCAAAATCCCCTCAAGGAAGATCTCAGCCCCAGCTACCCATGGAAATTGCTGTCTTAGAGCAGCTGGCTGCTTTTTGGTTCTCCCGCAATGGGAGTTTCCTGAGGGAGAGGCACTATGGGGAAGAAGGCAGAGTGTGAAAGGAAGGGGGTGAGGGGAGAGTCGGGTGAGGGGGTGGAACAGAAAAGGGGTGAGTACAGAGGCAATGACAGGAGGAGAGGAGGAGGAGGGGGAGAGACACAAACCTTCCAGCTAGGGATCTGAGATGACGGGAACATGCCGGGCCCAATGGTGTAATAATGAGCGTAGTCTGGAAGGTGGACAGAGGTGACCCGAGGGAGCAGGCGGGAGGCAGGCAGGCAATGAGGGAAAAGGCCTGCACCCGCGGGCCCCACGTGGGACTCACTTGATAAACTATAGTGAGAAAACCCGTTAGACAACTGGAAACAAACAAAAAAGGGGGAAAAAGGAAAAAAAAATTAATATAACAGGATGAGTGTGGAGATACAAAATGGCATTGACATTCAAGGGAGGGGAAACCTGAATATTTATCAATAAAAGAAACATCAGAGCTCCACTGCTCACGGCTGATCCGTGATGCAAGAGAAAGAGCCGGGGTGCAAAGAACGCACATCGATTTGACACCAAATAAGCATCTTTGTTTGACCTACATGTTAGAAGTTTGGAAACTGATCAGTGCTCTCCATTTGTCGTCTTCTCAATGGTTTTTGATTATGTAACTAAAGAAGCCTCACTCATTTCATGGTGATAGTATTTGCTCATTTCATTATGCAAATTTAAAAATTCCAAAGCGTTTTCAAATGAATCTGTTCATTCTAGGTTTCCAAAATCATCGCATTGCTCAGGAGCAGATTCTCAATCAAGGGCAGTGGGTGGGGGTGCAAACTAAGCAGCAGCAAAGCACGCAGCCTGACACAGTGACATGGCTCATCCAACGGGCTGGTGGATTGCTTGGGAAGGGAGGGGGGAGGATGGATAGGCACGCACATCTGGCCTGGGAGAAAGCCTTCACACCTCCAAATTCCCCATATCCCTTCTTTTCCCTCGGGACGGTCATTGTTCAGCAGCCAGGCACTCATTCTAGAAAATCCCCTCAGCCTTGTCCCACCCACTGTCCCCCAGAGGAGCCCCACTCTTGGTGTCATTCTGAGCTTCCAGGTTGCTACAGCTGTGAGGGCTGTGTGAGCAGCAGGTGGGGGGAGGACCAGGGGAATGGGGCCGCTGTGGCTGCCACCCGGGCGGTCACCTTCTCTGTGGACACCCAGGCGCCCATGGTGGAGCCCGAGCTGACAGAGGTGGGCGAGCTGCACTCGCTCACTGACTGGCAGGTTTCCGAGGCTTCGGAGGAGGCCGAGCTGGACGAGTTCTGTAGCAGGGGAGGGGCCACACGAGGGGACCAACAGAAATCGAACCACACGCCACCAAAATGTAATAAATGAAAAGAATGGGGGCAGGAGTGGGGAAGGGCACGCACAGAGAGAGACAGACATACACAGAAGAGGGGGGGATGAGAGAAGCACAGGGTTAGGGTTACTTTTCCCCCAAAGTTGCATCCACGCAGAGGCTTTCAAGCCCTTGAAAAGAAGTATGCGACCCAGCCAGCCCCAGATCACTAGGCTGTCGGTCCCCAAGGACACACGTTTGTGTGTCTTTTGCTGGGACCCAGAAAGCATGCCTGGCACTAGACTATCTGCGCATGGCATTGGAACTCCCAGCAAGGCCGTGCTCTCTTGGGTGTTGCTTCACATGCCACAGGCCCAGGTCCCCAGGGAGGCCCTGCCTGTCACTTCTTATGTGCACAGGCATAATTTATTGCATGAAGGTAGACTCCGGCTTGGGCTTTGCTACATGTCTGCCTGGAACAGTTCTACTTCCTGGACTCTGCCTTCATCAAATGCGGCCTGTGGATCCGGGAGGGGTGGTTTCCAGCTATCAAGTGTCATTAAGATAGACTTTTAGGTTTCGCATCCTGGAGTGTGATTTTGGGGTTTGAGGCAGTGAAGCCTTCTGGTCAGCACGATGTTTCTGGTGGCCATTGTGGGGCGGAATGAACCATCTCTGGAGAGGTCTCATTTGGGAAACCATCTCTTTACGCTGATCTGTATTAAGTATCAGCCAGGGCATGCCCTCCCAGCCTGGCTTCCTGATGTTCAGCTGGGGCAGGGACTGTTGCTGTGACCTCAGCTACACTCACACCCAGGTGTCTTCTAGTCCTGGACCTGGCACATGGCTGGGTCTCAAAAAATAATGAATGAGAGACAGTGATCCTCTCTTTCTTGTAAACTGGGTCTCCTGGGCACTGCTTCGTGTCCATCCGGGTACTTGCTTTACGTTTTTTCACTGTTAACTGCAATCTCTGGCTTAACCTCAGTTTGTTTAAATAAGCTGACTCCTCTCTCTCTTGTAATTTATCTGAAAGTGTTCCTGTATTCACCATCAAGGAGGCCAGGTTCATGTTTCTGTCTCTTTCACCTACAAAAGAGAGGTCCCTATAAAGGAACAGAGATTTCGCTTTCCTGTCCTATAAGGGCAAGGAACCAATCAAACACTCAACAATGTGTAGGGCTCGGTGGACCTAAGGCAAGGAGAGGCTCCACAGTGGACGGACATCCTAGCTGCACCTTGAGCTTGGTTTCTGGTTAGCAGCCCAGGATCTGAAGCTGGAAGGTTTGGATTTAAGTCACATTTCTGCCACTTCCCAGTTGAGAAACTGTGAACTTAAAGCCCTTTAAACCTCAGATTTTTTTTATCAACAAAAAACAGCCAGATGTGGTGGCTCATGCCTGTAATCCTAGCCCTTTGGGAGGCCAAGGCAGGAGGACTGTGGAGGCTAGGAGTTGGAGAACAGCCTGGGCAACACAGCAAGACCTCATCTCTACAAAAAATAAAACGTAAAAGGGGAGAGGAGTGAGAGTTGAAAAATTGCCCAAATTGCCCATCAGGTAAATGTTCAATATCTGGGTAATGGGTACACTAGAAGCCCCATCCCCACTGGTATGCAAGGCACATGTATTCTCAAATCTAAAATAGCATAAGCCCAGCATGGTGGCACATGCCTATAGTCCCAGCTACTTGGTGGGCTGAGATAGGAGAATTGCCTAAATCCAGGAGTTCGAGGTTACAGTGAGCTATGATCCCGCCACTGCAATCCATCCTGGCTACAGAGTGAGACCCTGCCTCAAAAAACAAAAACAAACCAATAAAACAGTAACCCATCATAGGGCTGCAGGTGCAGATTTCTCCGGACTTCTGCTCATTTTTGACTCAAATGTAGTAAATAGCTCTAGGGTGAGACCCTCATTGAAGACATGGCTCACTCCTGGGCACTGTTGGGTGAAGGCACAATCTGAAGAGTGGAGGGGAGGTAAACCAGAGAATTCTAAACAAATTCCATCACTCAGCTTTCATCTCAGACCTGTGTTACTCAGAAGAGAAATGAAGGGCTCCTGGGCCTCCCTTTCCCCCACCCTAAAGGAAAGGTTCCTGCCTTCAGGACATGGTACCCTCCGGCTAATGTGATCTGTACAACTGCCTTTAATTTTCCCTTTATCTTATAGTAATAAGCAGTTGAATTTTTTCTTAAAAAACAGAGTCCTCTATTAAGTGTTGCTGCATCCCTGAGCTCATTAAAACTACCCTAGTGGCTGGGCGTGGTGGGCTCGCGACTGTAATCCCAGAACTTTGGGAAGCTGAGGTGGGCAGATCACCTGACATCAGCCTGACCAGCCTGGCAAAACCCCATCTCTACTAAAAATACAAAAGTTAGCTGGGCGTGGTGGCGTGTGCCTGTAGTCTCAGCTACTTGGGAGGCTGAGTCAAGAGAATCACTTGAACTCAGGAGGCAGAGGTTACAGTGAGCCAACATCGTACCACTGCACTCCAGCCTGGGGCGACAAAGCCAGACTCTGTCTCAAAAACCCAAGAAAACCAAACAAAAACCTACCCTAGAGTTGCTAGACACACGTCTTGAGCGCGGGTTTTCAGATCGAAGTAAACCCAACATGCCCCCTTCCGCTTCCCTCCATGCCACGGGAAACACCGCTCTAGCCCATCCACACGCACAGTCTTAGAAGGGAAGGCTGTGGCACGCGGCCTCTCCTTTTCAGAAAGGAGTGTCAGTGCACACTGCCATGTTAATTTGTCAGTCAGTTAAACACACACACAATTGTGCTGCACACTCCCGCTCTCCTCCGGACCCTTGGCTCTCTCTGCTTGTGAGCAGCACATACGGTTTAGTGAAGCACACGGCAGGGAAGAGGGGACTCCTTACAGACCGAGCCAAGCACCCCAGCTGGGACACGCACTTTCAAGCACTCTCAAACTACAGCCGTGGCTCTTGGCTCTGAGTGCATTTAAAATTGAGTGTGTATCCGAGGAAGAGAGACAGAGGCCACAGTCCCCCAGGATGGCTGAAAAATTCTAGCAGGAGAGCTGAGCTGTGAGGAGAGTAACACAGAGCTCTGGCACGGGTTTCCCAGCAGGTGGGGCTGTGGGGCACCCAGCATTCCGTACGTAGAGCTACTTGCCAAGTTCAAGGCACACACCAACCCAATGACACTAAGGAAGAAAGGACAGAGAGGGGATCACATACATTGAAGACACACATGAAGGGTGTTCAGAGGCCCTGCCAAGCTCTTGCTCTCTGCTCCAGCTGGAACCATTGGCCTAGCACCGTTAAACCCAACAGTAGTTGAAGAGATTTCTCCACACCTCCCCTTCCAGAATCTTAGTGCCAACAGAATTACGTGCATAAGCTCTGATGGTCCATTCTCATTCTCAACACAGATTGATAAAGGGAAACTGAGCACGCCAAGGAATGGTATCGGAAGCACTATTCAACCTTAGAATCTCAGTCATTCAAGGAGAACCCGAGATATGGGGGAACAGGTGTCCCCATTGTGAAATGCCCGTTAATTAGCACATTTAATTATGCCCGGCTGGGCACTTACAGGGATGCCTGAGAGTGGTCAAACCTCTTTCAATCCATCTACTTACATGTGAGAGCTCCCCAAATCGATGTGGTAATGCAACCATTACCACCATGGAGACAGGCTTCAAACCCACTTAGAGCATCTCTCCCTTTGGGGAACAACACATCTAAAGATGAGAAATTAAGCCAGAGGTTTCTCAAGTCAGTAGGCAGGGGCTTGTCGAAGCCAAGGTACTTCTCTGGTTCTGGCCATTGATGGTGGTCAGGGCACCAGGTGTGACAGCCGCTCCTGGAGCCAAGGGTGCCCTTACCTGGTTGGGGGCCTCTGGCGGCATCGGGGATGGTGACTTGGATTGGAAGGCGTCCTGGGATATGAATCCTGAGTCGTGGGAGGACACACTGGACAGCCTTACAGGAGCCTGCTGGGCCAGGTTGGAGCTGCGGTAGCGGTAATGTGAGCTGGGGGAATGGGAGTGGGAGCCGCTGGACCGAGAGTCGCTGCTGTTGACACTGTTCAGGCTGCTGTGGGGGACAAGCAGGGGTGAGGGGAGGGCAAGGAAGGTAAAGAGAGCGGGGGCAGTGGTCAAAGAAAGGAGGAAGGAGGGGAACAGACAAGAGGCAGAAGAGGGAGGAGCACAACATAATGCAATCAGCTCTCTGCCCCGAGACACAGCGCAAACCACGAGACATGTTTTCAAAACACCAAATCAACTAGTGAACAAAAGGCTTTCCAGGTGACCCGGGGGAAATACAGCTGCCAGCACTCAGGTATCTGATGGTAACCATGTGGCATACTTAGGAGGGAGGTCTGGGGTTCTAAAAAGTCAAGTGCCACCCAACTCTGCTGCTTCACCTCCCACCAAAACCAGGGGAGCTGCTGTCAGTAGCAAGAACAGGGACAGGGCTATCTGCCTGCAGGAACCATGAGCCTGCAGCAAAGCCCACTGGGGCTTCAGCATGACTGCAATGTTTTCGGATGGAACATCTGGGTCCACACTACCAATGGATTTGCCGAGGTGATTTCACCTAGGGGAGTCTGGTCAAGCCCGCTGTAAAGAACATCAGCACATCAACTCAATGTGTTGTACATGGGTTTTACCTTTGGTTAACAAAGTGATGCTTTAATTAATGGTTTTACTTTGACCCCAGCGGTTTCTCTGTTAAAATACCCGTGGGTCTGGCACAATAGCACACCTGGCAAGAGGCAGGCAGCTTTCAGAGACTAAGGGCAATCAATGCTCAGCTGTTTGCTTTTGAGATGGCACAGTAAACAGAGCATCAAATAATGACGCACCCTCTCTGGGTTTCTGTCTGCATTCCACCTCCACTCATAAGAAATATGCTCCTCGCCAGGCGTAGTGGCTCATGCCTGTAATCCCAACACTTTGAGAGGCCAAGGTGGGTGGATCACTTGAAGTCAGGTATTAAGAGACCAGCCTGGCCAACATGGTGAAACCCCATCTCTGCTAAAAATACAAAAATCAGCCAGGCATGGTGGCCGGCGCCTGCAATCCCAGCTACTTGGGAGGGCAAGGCAGGAGAATCGCTTGAACCTGGGAGATGGAAGTTGCAGTGAGCTGAGATTGTGCCATCGCACTCCAGCCTGGATGACAAGCATGACCCAATCTCAAAAAAAAAGAAGAAACATGCCCCACACTCTGTATAGTAACTTAGATCATAAAAAGCAGAAAACAGACTCCCATGGTCCAAACAAGCAGCTGAAATAAAAAGAGCAGTGGTAGAGGCACCAGTAGGGATGAACTAAACAACCCAGGCTGGGATTGGAAAATTCATGGTTTCTGCTCCCAAGCCTGCAAGAGATTCTGGTTTGCAAAATCTGGCAGCTAATAAGGTACTCAGGGGCCGTGTGACGGTTCCATGCTAGAATTACTTGGTGCGAATGTTCAGACAGACACGGAGGAGCCTGCTGGAGCAAACCGCTGTGGTCAGGAATAAATATCATGATTTGCCTTTCCTCCAATCAGCCAGAAGGGGGCAGCTGGGGACCAACAGTAAAGCTCACAGCCGCTCCACCCCAGCAGCCTCAGAGTTGCAGATGTCAATGCAACACGGCTTTCTACTCAAACTAAAATTATAAGGAAGAAAAACTACTCATGCAACTTTGTTAGACATGAACGAGAGAGACTTTTCTTGGCAACAACAACAAAAAGGTCTCTCTCTTCCCCCGCCTCACACACACACACACACACACACACACGCACGCATACACACAGTTGATGAAAGATAAGAAACAAACCAACATCTTCACGGGGCAGAATGTCAGGATGCAGCATCTTAGGTCTGAACTTCCTGCTAAGTGTACAGCGTACAAGCTCCGCAGTGAAAGGAAATACACATCAGCAGGTACCAAACATCACCATGTACAGATTTAGCAGACCCATCCTGCCCTTGACTCTCAATGCTCATACACAGGAAGTGGAAACTCATTTGGCTTTGAAAAGTTAAATTAAAAGAGTAACAGGACTAGTATACCAAGAGAGTTAAGTGGTACATCATGCTTCCATCTTTCAAGAAGAGGAGAATAAACTTTCCTAGTCGGCAAAGAACTTCTAACAGAAAACTGCTAAAGAACAGTTTTGCAGATGGCAGAATTATTCCAAAGGATTTTGTTCCAGTAGGGAACAGTACTAATTAATAGAGGTGTGGGTGTGGTAGTGGCAGTCGTAGTAGTAGACACTGACAGAGCAAGAACTCTATTTAGTTTATGAAACCCTGAAATAAAAATATGCGACAAAATGAAAGCATAAGCCATTGTTACTTCCTTCATTTGTTCTGGCAACAGTGAGATCAGCCTGTATAAGAATCAACCTAGTTTCATCATTTTTTGGGCCTTAGCAGGTTTTCACACTGCTAAACAGGAAAATCAAATGTGATCTCATAGAATGGGAAAATTCCCACAACACGCAAATGAGAGAGAACAAGCTACATCCATGAGTCCAGGGCTAATGGGGTTTTCTTTCTGATCCAAAATTAATGCAGAGACTAAAGAGCAAGACCAAAATCATTACCATCCTTTCAATTTATCATCCCCCCATTTCCTGTTTAAAAATGAGCCATTCTAAGAGATGAAGACTGGCTCTATTGCTCACATTGGCATAAAGAAAAATGACCTGTCCTGAAAGCAGGAGCGGACCCCAACTTCACTTACCTGCAGACGCTGGACTTCCTGGACATGGTGGTGCTGGGAGAAGAGGGTGGCGTCTGGTATGACCAGCTATAATCAGAACCTTTCAAGTCCAAAATCACCTAAGGGGACAGAGCCAGCTGGGTGAGGGAGGTGCTGAGAAGGGAAACATTAGCCATCAAAGCTTAACACCCACCAAAGCATCCAAAGGCTGCCATCGTGGGGGTGGGAATGAAAGGAAAACACGTTCAACAGTATTTTTTAACTGAAGTGCCACACAACCAAATCCATGAATGCCATAGTCCTTTTACTGAGAGAAGTAAAACTATAATTAATAGGGAGAAAGGGGGAAAGGGAAAAGGAAAATCATGAAATATCAGCTGAGAGAGAGAGAAATACAGTGACCAATTAACAATTTACAAGAGCCATTTATACCCCAGGCTAGAATTTACAGGATTTTCCTCGTATAACACCGTATCAAGGTTCCCAGACTTGCTGATATTGCATTCTATCCACTTGATATTCAGTGGTCATTTCTGCCCTATTTTACCAGCACTGGAAATTTTAAAGCCTGACAGAATTAAGAGCAAGCCAATTCTTTCACCATTGTTTTTACATCTGTCTCCCTTGCTTGACAAAGGGCCACATGAGTGTAAGGCCCATGTTTCATTCACATAAGAAGCACTCAGTAAATGTTTATTTGTCGAGTGAATGTATGCACAGTCTGGTCTAATAAATATAATTTGATAGAAGAGAAAGCACGAGCACCCAAATTTGCCCTCTGAGCTGGCTCTCCAAGGAGGCAAAAAGACTGTCACCAAGTGCAAAAGCCAGCGTGTGATTCATCAGCTGTTTCCCCAAATATGTCTCTTCCCACGTGACATAGTGTTTGTGTGATGTGAATTAAATGAATAAAGCATAAAAATGTCATCTTTTTCATAAGACAAGGGAGATCTTCATCCATTGCTCAATTAGAATGAGAGAAATGGAGAATGGTTGACAAGGTCAACTGAAACACATCAGTGACATATTCTTATGAGAGCTGATTTCTTGGGGATAGATGAACACAGCAATTAAGTGCATGGGATCTGGAAGCTGACCACTTGGTTCAAATCCCAGTTTTACCACTTACTAGCTAGGTGAACCTGGCTAAGAGACTCCACCTCTCTGTGTGTCAGCATCCTCCTCTATAAAACAAGCATAGTCATGAAGATGAACAGAGGAAGTCAGGCTCTGTCAAATGCCTGGGACAGTGCCTGACACACAACAGGTCCTATGTGACAGCTCTCTGATTCCGTATATTACATCGTAAAGGACATGGTGAATATGACTAGTTTAAGATGTGACAAATGTCACAAGAAACACTCAGGGCCTTGAATTTTTTTTTTTTTTTAAATGGAGTTTCGCTGTCACCAGGCTGGAGTGCAACAGCATGATCTCGGCTCACCGCAACCTCCACCTCCCAGGTTCAAGCGATTCTCCTGCCTCAGCCTCCTGAGTAGCTCAGATTACAGGCATGTGCCACCACGCCTAGCTCATTTTTTGTATTTTTAGTAGAGACAGGGTTTCACCATGTTAGTCAGGCTGGTCTCGAACTCCTGCCCTCGTGATCTGCCTGCCTTGGCCTCCCAAGGTGCTGGAATTACAGGCGTGAGCCACCACGTCTGGCCAGGGCCTTGAACTTTACCTCTTTGGTTTGGTCCTGTAAGTGCTTAACCCCTGACCCCTACCTGTTCACTCGAGGAGGGCAGTTTGTGAGGGTCCATGGTCAGGCTTTTCAGATCTTCTGAGATGGTCTGAAGGTGGGTTATTTCCCCTAGCATTGAGATTTCTTCTTCCTAAAGGAAAAGTCATTCATGAAATGTTGTTACCATGAGTGATTCCCTTCATTGCTCTAGTCCAACTATTTTTATTCAGGTCTCTGTATAACCCTTTCGATTTTTCCGAAAAGACGCCGTTGGGACTGGCAAATCTTTGCTGAAGGCACTACATGCCCTTTCTTTTGGGAAATGGGAGGGAAAAAGAAATCTGCCGTAATCAAGGAGTGACCTGTACATGGGGGACAATGGGGAACACATGGCTGCCCTCCCAGGGCCTGGGGGCTGCCAGGCCTGCACGGATGGTCTGTGTGTTCCCATGGGATCATGCAGCACAGCCCCCTTCACAAAGTGGTCCTTTGCTGAAGTTGCTTAGCTTCAGTGGGTGACACAACTTGGAGATATTTTGGTTCAGATCTTTGTGACAGTGCCTGTGTGTTCAACAGAGGCTAACTTTTCCCCTTCTTTCTTGTGTTTTTCCATCAACTTGATAAAAGACAAGTAACACAGGAGCTGGGGACCATGAAGGAAACATCCCATGTGCTTTATCAAAGTGCCACGTTGGGACTATGGGGCTTGGCTAGAATGATCCATGGAAAAGTTCTACACTCAGGAGAACAATTCAGATTCAGACATTTTGCAAGGGCTAAGGGAAACGAGCTGGCACCTTTGAGTCAGCTTCAAGAACACCTGCACTGGGAGTTCTCAATTACAGCGTGGAAATGATTTCTTTAAAAATTAAGTTTAAATTGATTCATTGAGGCGCTTCGATAGATATTCATCTCACGGTTACCCCTTGGTACTTGGCTTGAACAGTGAGTCTCCAAACCACCTAGAGTTCTTAAAACACAGTTGACTGGGTCCCCACCCACAGAGGTTTAGATTTGGTGGGTCTGGGTTGGGCCTAAGAATTTGCATTTCTAGCCAGTTCCCATGTGATGCTGCTGAGCTGGGGACCCCACTCTGAGAACCACTCTGCTGGGCTTTCTTGACTTGGTGAGAAAAAGTAATGCGGAACACGCAGTGCTAGGAACAGTGAAGGAAGAATGAGCTATCATGGCCATCAACTCTCACTGAGTCACTGGTCTGTACAAGAGATTCCACCACCATGATTCCTGACAGTAGAGCCTCAATGACTCAACAGTGGATGGATAAAATTAGAAGGAAGCCACCTCCACACCAGCATCTTAAATCTCTGGAGTTTTCCATTAACTTACAATCACTGGCCGCAGCATAGAGATAAAGGTGCAGAATCGGCCACGTTCTTCAATCAAAGCCTTCCGGACGGCCTGCTTTTCTGTTTCTTCCAATAAGAGATACTTATCATTGACATCTTGGAGAGCACTGTCCAACTGAGGCTGGATATCACCTCTCCCTGCAAACAAAACAAAGACTCAAGCACGGCTTGCTGAAACGCCAGCTTCTGGAACAAGTGCCCCCTCCTCCCTGGGGTCCTTGCTGGAGTCAAAAACCACAATTTTCCAGGACGTAAAAAAATTATTTATTCATGCCCCAAAAGGATTTAAGATGGCTGTTTTTCTAGGACCAGCCATTTCCAATTTCCAATGCCCAAAGGGGTCACTTAGCCTGATTTATTTGTGACAAGGAAAATTTCCTGGCAACTCTTCATGACTTGCCTTCTCGCATTGCACAAACCCACCGAGCCTTCTGCCAACAAAACTCCAGGACACAGAGCCAGAGAGCATTCTTTCCTTTTAGAACGTTCTGAAGAGGCGAAGGGATGTGGAAACAAGGTAAGAGCCTGTGGGTGTTTCCAAAAACAGGCACCAGCTGGCTTTGTTGGGTCAACCTCAATCAAAGAGCCTCTGTCTGGATAGAAGTTTCTGTTCCTAAAGACAGAGGTGAGAAGCATCCGCTCTCCTGGCTCTGGGGGCCATGGGAATCCTTGGCAGTGGGGAGTCCAGAATGTTCTTGCTGTAAAACAGGCCCAGTAACAACAAGACCTCCAGACAGGTCTCTGTTGGTAAAACTGAAAGTAGGGTCTATGCTGAGCCTAGCCCACGTTCAGGAATTATCTGGCCAGGTCCACAGACCCCAGTTAGGTAGAGGCAACCATTTCTAGAGTTTAAGATGGGGTGTTAATCTTTTAAATGACTACCACATGGTCAGCAAGCTGTCCTTGCAAATAAAGTTTTATTAGAACACAGCTACATCCATTTATTTACCATATTGCCTGTACCAGTTCTCCCCACAATGGCAGAGTAGTGTGACACTGAGAATATGGCCCCCAAACCATGGCTCCTGGCATAACAAGTCTGCTGTCCTAGAAGATAAACATGGACCAACAGGCACTGTGTCCAAAAGAGCAGCTACTACAAATCTGATCTGTAGGTGGGGACAGCAGGGTGACGGGCAGGGGACAGCAGCTCATGAGCTTCCACCCTGGGCTGCCTATGCAGGGGCCTCACCTATCGCTCAAACCAGAGAGAATTTCTAAACTCCTGCAGGGTAGGATTTTGGTCTTTCCCAGCACAGCCCCTAGTACAATGTCATGTGTATACAGCAAGTGCTTAATAAATTTCTGTTTAATAGTTTTAACATAAAATGTTAGAGCAGGAAGGAGTTATCCAAAAGGGCCAATTTGCTCGTGTTTCAATGGAGACCAAGTCCTAGAGAAGTCAAGGGACTCATCTAAGGTCACGCAAAGAATGGTAGAGAGGCAGGGGAGAGCCACATGGCCTCTTTCCCTGAACACTGAGCCTATTCTCTGTCCCACCAACTCGTAGGAAGGGCCCTGCAGTTCCCTTCCATCCTTCTTAATGACGTAGAGAACATTAAATGAGACGATCCATTTGGTTTGATGAAAGAAAGGGTCAGGGAAAATTGCCTTGGATGTAGGAACATATTCTGTATTTTTCTCTCATAAGCAGAAGAGAATGTTTAATTTGGAGCAAGAAGCAGTCAGGCTTAAAGCACATCCCAATAGAAAAGGTAGTCAGATTTTAGTAAGGAAAAGTCACTTCTCAGGCATGGAATAAGTTTAAGTTAGTATATAATAAGAAAATTATAGATAGTCAAAGATCACCCTTGAAAATGCCTTAGATGGTCAATAAATACAGTATGCACAGCTTTGTGTATATAACCCTCACCAGTCGAGTGAGCAGAAATGTGCAGACAGTATCTAAGTGCACGGAGGGATGCTATCCAACAGTTACACCACAGTGGCCCCCTCACCTGCTGTTTTGTTTCCTAAAGTTTCAGTTACCCAGGGTGTGGTAAAATAAGGTATTTTGAAAGAGAGAAAGAGACTACATTCATATGACTTTTATTACAGTATATCATTATAATTGTATTATCATTGTTAATCTCTTACTGTGCCTAAATCATATATTAAATTTTATCATAGACATGTATACATGGAAAAAAACACAATATACGTAAGCTTTGGTGCTAGCTGCAGTTTTAGGAACCACTGGGGGTCTTGGAATGGATCCCCTGAAGATAAGAGGAACTACTATATACAAGAAATTTGCTGGGCCTAGCGTGGTGGCTCACACCTGTAATCCCAGCACTTTGGGAGACTGAGGCAGGCGGATCATGAGATCAGGAGATCAAAACCAGCCTGGCCAACACAGTAAAACCCCATCTCTACTAAAAATACAAAAAAAGTAGCCGGGCATGGTGGCACGTGCCTGTAGTCCCAGCTACTCAGGAGGCCGAGGCAGGAGAATCGTTTGAACCTGGGAAGCAGAGGTTGCAGTGAGCTGAGATTGCGCCACCGTACTCCAGCCAGGGCAACAGAGTGAGACTCTGAATTTAAAAAAAAAAAAAAAAGAAAGAAAGAAATTTGCTGCTTGAGCTTGAGAATTCTGCATAATTCTCCTTTTTGGAGACAGGGTCTTGCTCTGTCACTCAGGCTGGAGTGCAATGCAACGATCATAGCTCATTGTAGCCTCAGTCTCTTGAGCAGCTGAAACTACCATCGTGCACCATCGTGCACCACCATGCCCCACTAATTTTTCAATTTTTTGGTAGAGATTGGGTCTTGCTTTGCTGGCCAGGCGGTCTTGAACTCCTGGCCTCAAGTGATCCTCCCACCTCAGCCTCCCAAAGTGCTGGGATTACAGGTTGAGCCACCACGCCTGGCTGTCTCAGCAGATTTTCAAGGTGACCCACTCACCCATTCTTCCATGTAGTCACTACCTCCACCCCTCAGAATAATTCTTTACCATGTCTTCAATATATTCCTCAAGGATGTAGGAGTAATCATCACCATACATTAATGTGGCCACCTGAGCCACTGGTTTCATGTGTTTTATAAATTACATGTTGCACTAATACATGTAATTATATTTATTTTAAAAAAAAAACTGTGAAAGAAATTATTTCATGTCCTAGTTGGATATACTGGTTTTAAGACAGAGTGATCTTTTCAAGTCCACAAATTCAGAGTTGGTGTTGGTGCTGATTTAATACATACAAAAGCCCACTCACTTGTCTCCATCGGCAGTGTCAGGAGAGTCACCAGTGACTCACTGAGCACCGGTCCTGGCCATTCCGGCTCCCATGGACTTCACTCCATCCTCTTGTCTCACCCCTGCTACCCCCACTCTCACTGGGCCATCCCATCGCTATCTGAGACAGAGTTTCGCTCTTGTTGCCCAGGCTGGAGTGCAGTGGCATGATCTCAGCTCACTGCAACCTCTAGCTTTTGGGTTCGAGAGAGCATGTCCAACTAATTTTTGCATTTTTTGTAGAGACAGGGTTTCACCATGTTGGCCAGGAATGCAACAGCCCCTAATGTGTCACCCCAGACTGCACTTGGACTAGCTCACCCAGAGCAGCCCTGGGTTACTTTCTTCTTTCTTTTTTTTTTTTTTTTTGTGATGGAGTCCCCTCTGTCATCCAGGCTGGAGTGCAATGGCATACTATCAGCTCACTATAACCTCTGCCTCCCGGATTCAAGCGATTGATTCTCCTGCCTCAGCCACCCAAGTAGCTGGAATTACAGGCGTGCACCACCACACCCAGCTAATTTTTGTATTTTTAGTAGAGATGGGGTTTCTCCATGCCGGCCAAGGCAGGTCTCGACTCTTGACCTCAAGTGATCCACCCACCTCGACTTCCCAAAGTGCTGGGATTATAAGCATGAGCCACCGCACCTGGTCATAGATTACTTTCAAAATACAAATATTCTCATGCTTTTCAACAGCTCCCTTTGCTCTCAAGAAAAGTCCAATGTCCTTAACATGGCCTTCCCTGCAAGGCATGAAAGGTCACTGCCTGTCCACCTCCTAACCTCAGCCATTGCGGGCCATTCTGTCCCCCTCTCCTCTCCCTCTCATCCTCCAGGGTCTGGACCCCTTCCCACTTTCACTCCACTCTCCCTCTGCTACATTCCTAACACCTGCTTATCCTACAGGTCTCACAGAATTTTCAGTCCTTCAGGGAATCCCGCCGGGGACTTCCTCCCCAGATTAGGCTTCTTTTACTTGATCTCTGAAGTCCCTTATACTTATCATTTGCAGCACTTTCCCGGTTTGAATTTCATCTTTATTTCTCTCGTTATTTGATTGACGTCAGTCTCCCCTACTCAGGGGGCGGTCCCACGGGGGCAGAACCCATTAATGCTTTTGCTCCCTGCTGTCTCTCCTCAGTCAGCACACTTGCCTGGAAGTGGCAGGTATTCAAATATTTGCAATTGAATCAAGCACGGATACAACTTGACCAAGTTTGCTCCCTGGCCTCAGCCATCATGCCCTTAAATGCCCTAATGCTTCAGAACCAGCAAATTCCAGGATCAACAAGCAGCCAAGAGGAGTGGGGGGGGGTGCCTTAGATGGGCTTCCCAGACAAAATTCTTGTGCAAACAATTGCTTTCGGCTTTCTTTCGTAATATCTTAGGCATCTTCAGTCTTCAGAATTTTTTTCCTGCTGCTGGTTTGCAGGTCCTGGTGTATTCAGGTGGGGGAATTCTGATGAACAGCAGCCAGGAGCCCCTTATTCCCCCCTCCCCAGGGGAAATCATGATTATTCTCTTTGCAGAAAATGTTACTGGGGCAAAGCGTTGTGAATGCACCGTGATATGGGCCAAGGCAGCACCCCTAAAGAATTTTTTTTTTTTTTTTTGAGATTGAGTCTTGCTCTGTTGCCCAGGCTGGAGTGCAGTGGCACAATCTCTGCTCACTGCAACCTCTGCCTCCTGCGTTCAAGTAGCTCATCCGACTAATTTTTGTAGAGACAGGGTTTCACCACGTTGGCCAGGCTGGTCTTGAACTCCTGACCTCAAGAGATCTGCCTGCCTCAGCCTCCCATAGTGCTGGGATTACAGATGTGAGCCATCGCTGCGCCTGGCCATAGAAGGAAGGAATTTTTAAGTGAGTTAAGTTTAGTTTTCTGGATTAAAATGAAGATCCTTTATCAACTTCAACACTTGCATTTTATTTCCTTAATTATTACATACACATTCAAGGCAGGACTGAATACCCCTTTTGATAGATGGGGAAGCTAAGACAGAGGGAGGCCAAGTGGCTTGCACAAGGCCGCCATCCAAAGCACGGAGCTAGCCACCGGCACAGCTAGAATCCAGCCCCAGGTCCTTCTCATTCTGAAGACAGGGTTCTTTGTGTTTCCTGCTCACAGCAAACATGAATGCTGGGAACAAGCTGCCCGCAGCTAAACAGCCAATCAGAAAGCCACTGAAATGTGATTAGTGTTATCTGTACTGGCCCGACCTCTTCATACACAGGCTGCACTCGCGTGGTAAGCTTCATGGCTCAGCCAAGCCAGCGGCTGTTCTCTGGCAAAGGGCTTTCCAATGGGGAAGAGCAAACCCAGGATACTCTGGGCCAAGAATGCTGCCGGGAGTCAGCAAAACACCCCAAATCCTTTCTTTCTTCTGAGACAGACGTATGGAGAAGTCATTAGAATCCTGCAAAACGACTTTCAACTGCTTCTGACTCATACAAATACTGCATTTCATTCTGAGATAGCCACTTTCCCCCATTTTTACACCTCACTAATCAGGGTGTGTCACAGTTTAATCAGTAGGTTTTTTTCTCTCTTAGTGGCCTGGAAAATAATGGTGCATCTGACAATTGCTGGTATCCCAGAGCCAAATGCAACATGGGATATAAAATACTAAAATGCAAAATTATATCAAAAATATACAAAGGATCCGGAAATGGACATGCAAGGTGACACTGGAGATCAGAATTTGGAGAAAACTTCTCTCTTCCCAGCAAAAGAAGGCTATCTTCATTATCCCTTTGAAAGTCATCTTCTACTCTTAATAACCCACAGTGGGTTTTAATTGACTCCCAAAAGAAAAAAACCAACCCAAAATCAAAAGAAAGATAGATGTGATTAGGTAAGACTGAAGGCTTTTAGCCTTAAACTTTTTCAAACAAACTCCATTTCCATTATTTTTCAACTGACCGTGCCCCAGTTTCCCTTTACCTGTGGGACGTAAATAATAACAGTATCAAGCTCACAGGGCTGATGGTGGGGGGAATGAACGAATCCACATGAGGCGTTCAGAACAACGCCCAGCACGTGGTGAGCACTCACTACAGGTCAGGCGCGACCAGCTGCCGCTTTAGCATCTCTCAAGTTGTCCCTTCTGACACTGGGGAGTTTAGCACGCGGTAATATGCAGGGTAGGGTGAGTTTTGTTTTTTTAAAGAGAACTTTCAGTTCAAGGTCCTTTTTGACGTAAGAAAATGCAAAAGATCCCATAATTCTTTCACTAAAAGAGTTTTATCATCAAGATTCTTCACCGGTCTCTGGGCAATCAGCTGTTTATCAAAGCAAAGGATAAAAAGAGACAGCTCAGAGAACAAGAAAACGTCCCATGTCAACCTGTGGCTCACCATCCAGAGTGTCTCCAACAGATTGCAGGTAAAGATACGCTCCACCATCTGCCAACCTGGATACCAGATCCAGAAATTTACCATCGCCTTCAACTCTTCTTTCCTTTGCATTTCTCCTAAGTAGCTCTTGAATCCACCTGTCTTCCTCTCTATCTCTGCGGCCACTTCCCTGAGCCCAGGCCACTATCATCTGTCACCTAGACAGCAACTACCACTTGCTAACTGGATCTCCAGTTAAGCCACAGTCTAATCCAAATACACACTGTCACGGTGGAATTATGAAGCCAAAAAGGCTTCAAGGACTTCAGCAGAGTCCTGAACATCTTTAACGTAGTGAACAAGACTACAACCTGCATCTTTATAGGAAGCCAGTCATTGCAAATACGGTACTTTTCTGTGTTCTACAAGTCCTCCTAAAAAATTATTAAACTTGATGGGCGAGGGGGGTTATAGGAAACCCCAAATTTGTGGTCGGCTGGGCATTAGTGTGAGGACTCTGGGGACCCCACTTGTGGTGGTGACTGAATCTGGGGCAGTCTCACAGGACTTAACTCTTAATGGGGTCTGCACTAACACTAGGTAGTGTCATAACTGAATTGAACAGGAGGACAGCCGGCTGCAGTTAGAGAACTGATGTTGGAACATAAATGCATTCTTCGTTCTAAGGACAGCTTGAGGGTGGATGCTACTTTTACCTCCTTAGCAGCTAACAGAGTCTAAGAACTGAAGACCCCTTTCCTGAATGAATGAAAGAACGAACTAATAGATGGAGGCTTGAGTGTTTTGCAGCACTCATCTGAATGGAAGGATGGCACCAGGCGTGAATCAATTAGACCTACGAAAACCATGAATGGCTGATGGGCTGCAACTCCAGAGAGGCAGCAACTACTTCCCCACCCTGCCACTCCATCAGGCTTTGCCTTACTTGTCCTTTTCCTTCTCTGCTGTTTTGTATTTGGTCAAAAATTAATGCTAAGAAAAGCACCCAGCTCCTGGCATGCCTTCACACTTTACATACCTCTCCCCTGGCCCCTGAAGGTAGCCACAGAGTAGTCAGGTGCACTGCACCTTGATAATAGTTCCACTGTGCACAGGGACACCCAGAGCATTCTGAGACCAGAGTCATGGGCAAGGCACTCAAGGAGCTGTGTCTACGTGAGGTTTTACTGGACATGAGCTTTGCAAAGGAAGACAGTTCACAGCTCCAGGCCTCTGGCGGATGTGTTTGGCCTGTGTTTATCTAGAATCCTCACTTGTCAAGTACAGCTAATAAACAGCCCAACCTCTGAAGGCTACGTGCATTCACCTGAAATGCAACATCCTTCTGCAGGGGATTTCTTTTCTTTTCTTTTGGAGACAGGCTCTCACTCTGTTGCCCAGACTGGAGTGCAGTGGAGAGATCTTGGCTCACTGCAACCTCCACCTCCCAGGTTTAAGCAGTTCTCCTGCCTCGGTGTCCCAAGTAGCTGAGAGTACAGGTGCACGCCACCATGCTCGGCAAGCTTTTGTATTTTCAGTAGAGATGGGGTTGCGCCATGACGGCCAGGCTGGTCTCAAACTCCTGACCTCAAGTGATCTGCCTGCCTTGGCCTCCCAAAGTGCTGGGATTATAGGCGTGCACCACCACGCCTAGCCTTGCAGGAGATTCCTGAGTTAAATTCAGACACCCATGGATTCAGGTCAGGGCCAGCTTCCTGATTGTCAAACTAGGTCTAAAGGCAAAATTCTACCACCCCTGCTTCCTCTCAAATGGAAGGGTTCTGGCTGTGCCCACATTCTGAATTTCCCCATCAGCCTTCTGAGCCCTGGGCGTGGCCTCGAAGAAGTGGCTGGAATCATCGCACTGTCTGCTCCTTGTTCTTCCTCCACCGACATCCCTGTGGGAAGAGGAGCTCTGAGCACTATCCCTCTTCAAAAATCAAGGGGGGTGGGTTGCAGGGAATCTAGACATATTCAATTTTTACCACTGAGGCAGGGCACTGAAGGCTTGATTGTGGGTTTCAGGGTCATTCTGAGAGTGCTTTCTGCGGGTCTTGTAAACATAAGAAACGTATGCGTGGATGAGTGCCTAGGCTGGATATGCTCAGGGATGAGCAGACCACCGCACACAGGGGAAAGGATTCACATTTCACAGGCTTTTTCTAAGAAAGGAAGAATGATGTGCAGAGGTGTTTGGGATTCACTTTGGGGTCTGATCAGAATTGAGGCCCAGTGATTGAACCATCCTGGAGGCAGGTCAGTGTGTGGGGACGGGCGCGGTCCAGGAAGCCAGAAGCTGAGCAGCCAGGAGTCACTAATGATTCTCTATGCCAGGCATCCCCAAACTACGGCCCGCAGGCTGCATGCGGCCCCCTGAGGCCATTTATCCGGCCCCCAGCCGCACTTCAGGAAGGGGCACCTCTTTCATTGGTGGTCAGTGAGAGGAGCACAGTATGTGGCGGCCCTCCAACGGTCTGAGGGACAGTGAACTGGCCCCTGTGTAAAAAGTTTGGGGACGCCTGCTCTACGCATACAGTCCACCCTTGGTGGGACGACAGCCCCACTTCAAGGCATCACACACACGTGACATGACTACCCTTTACCACTGTTGCCGGTGCTCCTCTCTAAATGGCAAGAGCTATGTCTTGGTTCATGCTGTCCCCTCTACATAAATACCCCCTCCCCATTCTTCACCAGCTGACCCCTCACTATCCTCCTCTTTATCACTACCCTATCCCCAGGCTTAGTGAGGCTCCTTCCTCTCGACCCCCAGGTTACTCCTTTTGCTTATATTATTCCCAGCACTGGCTGGGCACACTTTGGGAGGCCAAGGTGAGAGGATCACCTGAGTTCAGGAGTTGGAGACCACCGTGGCCCACATGGTGAAACCCTCTCTCTACTAAAAATACAAAAATTAGCCAGGTGTGGTGACAGGTACCTGTAATCCCAGCTACTCAAGAGGCTGAAGCTGGAGAATCACTTGAACCCAGGAGGTGGAGGTTGCAGTGAGCCAAGATCATGATGGGGTTTTTGCATGTTGACCAAGCTGGTTTTGAACTCCTGACCTCAGGTGATCTGCCCACCTCAGCCTTCCAAAGTGCTGGGATTACAGGCGTGAGCCACCACAACACCATGCTCAGCCAAGCCAATTCCTAAAAATAATTAAAGAATTATTTTTCTCTCTGTAGATATATTTTAAAAATTTATAAGAGCTAGAAATCATACAGCTTTTCTCGTGTCTTTAGAGCCAAATTCACTGTGACTTTGCTCTACGAACCAGCCCCTACAAGAGAAAAAACTAAAGGGGACTGCAGAGATTTCTCTTTGAAAATAAGCAGAATCTTTAGAACTTACAAAGTCAGAAGGCTATACAGTTTCTATATTCATTCCAAACTGACTTCCCGTCATGTCAAATAAATAAAATGCTCTGTTTACTCCATGAACTGACTCATGCCAGGCTCTAGGCAAAGGTTCCAGTAACACCCAAGACTCAAGAGAGTGTATCCTCAGAAGGCTCTGTACTGTATGATTCCATTTGTATAAAATGCCCAGAATAGGCAAATCCAGAGACAGAAGGCAGATGAGTGGTGGTCAGGGTCTGGGCGGGTGGGGAGACTGGGAAATGGAGTGACTGCTAATGGGCATCAGGTGTCTTTCAGGGCTAATAAAAATGTTCTGAAATGAGACAGTGGTGATGGTTGCACAATACCATGAATGTACTAAAAGCCACTGAAACTAATGGTTAAAACAATAAATTCTGTTTTGTGAATTTTACTGCAATAAGCCAAAAAGTGGCTGTGTCTTACCGTCCTTCCAAAGGTTTACTAGAAACTGTGCCAGCTGTTTCATAATCACAATGTTCAGAACTGGAAAGGATGATCATTTTTAAAGTTGGGGAACCACTAGCCCAATATTGCCATGAGGGGGAATAGAGGCAGAAGTATGTCTCCGAAGACAGTGGGCCATGCCAGCCCCAGCCGTCAGAGGAGACGTTTGTGCGCTGGGTTTGCTGTAAATGACAGAATCCACTTCAAAAGCCCCTTTGGAGCTCTTTAGCAAAATGCTCAGAAAACACCTGGGGACACTCAGGCAAGAGAAACCACACAGACACCTCGCAGACAGACCTCCTGGGACAGAGGGACAGCAACAGGACTCCAAAAGCAACTTGAAGTTTTAGCAGCATGATCACCCACAGAGTGAAGTTCAACATTCAGTCAAGAAGAATCATTCTGATTACTTAATTGGAAGATCTGATACTTTTGAAATGAAACATTTCACAAACTCTACTGAAATAAGAAATACTTTTTAAATTAATTAATTAATTTTTTGAGACGGGGTTTCGCTATTGTTGCCCAGGCTGGAGTGCAGTGGCACAGTCTGTGAGTTCACCACAACCTCCGCCTCCCAAGTTCAAGTGATTCTCCTGCCTCAGCCTCTTGAGTAGCTGGGATTACAGGCATGTGCCACCACGCCCAGCTGATTTTGTATTTTTAGTAAAGATGGGGTTTCTCCATGTTGGTCAGGCTGGTCTTGAACTCTGGACCTCAGGTGATCTGCCCACCTCTGCCTCCCAAAGTGCTGGGATTACAGGCGTGAGTCACCACACCTGGCCTGATTTATTTTTTTAAAAATGAATCACCGATTATGGAAAGAACTATATGGTCTTGCAGAAAGGACAAAGTTAAGATGTTTTGCAAGCTTAAAGCAACCAAATCTGATTTGAGAATTATTGTGAGGCTTGCAGCTCTAGTTTGTGGCGTAAATATATACATACATATCTACACAGGTAGATATGTTCACAAAAATGCTGATTTCCTATGGAAAGGACAGTTTAAGTCACTCTGTATTTCTTTTTTCCATGAGTCTAATACTGAATTATAATGATTCAAAGGCTCTCAGACTGTCGTGCTAACATTGTAAATGGCCAAACATCCAAGAAAGAAAACAAAGCACAACACACACAATTTTCTTAAAGTTGTGGAAAATTAAGTAGGCACAATTGATTGTTCTGAGCTGGCAGGAAAACTTGGGAAGCTAGCAGAGATCTGGACAACCACGGAAAGCCCACAGCAAGGACCACACCGTGAGCAGCCACCAGAGATTTGGGATGGTAGACTTACCAAGAGTGTCCACTGGCGGGGGGCACACGGTGAGAAAGTGCAGGATACACAATTGACACAAAAAGGAAAATAATAAAGTCAAACTGGTGTCCAAGCAGCAGCAGTCTTACCTTTGTTTCATGTGTCACGCAGTCCACGGCTCGCCACCAAATTTGGTATTAGAGCTGATGAAACCCACATCCAGCAGGAGCTCACATCCACCTTCCCCTTCTCTGTCTTACTAATATCTGTTCCTTCTCATCTAAACAAAACCTTCCCCATTAGCAATAAAAAAAGCCCCAGAGAATACAGCAAGGATTTTTTAAAAGAGAGATGAAGAATATATACCCAGAAGAAGCCAAGCTTTGGCAAGAAAACCTTTCGAGTGTAATTTACCATCACTTGAAAAATATCTAGGGAATCCTAGGAAGCAAAGCTTAGGGAGGGATGAGAATGGAAAAAAAAATTAAAGAACTTAAAATTGTCGTGTAACAGCAAATATTATATTAGTATTGAACTCTGTGAGTCTGTTTATTACATTTATAACACTGGCTTTGCAGCCTCTAGTGGAAAGAGTCAACTATTTAAACGTCAGCTGTACAGTTAATATATTATAACGGTCAGTTCTCTCTCTCTTTCTCTCTCTCTCAAAAACAGTCCCCGCTGGGCGCAGTGGTGTCTGCCTATAATCCCAGCTACTAGGGAGGCTAAGACGGGAAGATTCCTGGAGCCCGGGAGTTTGAGGCCAGCCTAGGCCAACTATCAAGCTGCTGACTCAAAAAAACAAACAAACAAACAAACAAACAAACAAAAAAAAACAAGACTTCTTCAGTGTAATGATCTCACGGTAATACATGGAACACTGATCCTAAGAAGCATCTAATGAATGCTGGCCATTATTACTTTTAAAAATCCTTGACAAACTTTTAGTAGTTACAGATGGAAACAGAAGGCTTTACCAGAATTAATTTTTTTTTTTTTTTCTGAGACAGAGTCTCATTCTGTCACCAGGCTGGAGTGCAGTGACGCGATCTCAGCTCACTGCAACCTCTGCCTCCTGGGTTCAAGTGATTCTCCCGTCTCAGCTTCCCGAGTAGCTAAGACTACAGGCATGTGCTACCACGCCCAGCTAGTTTTTGTATTTTTAGTAGAGATGGAGTTTCACCATGTTGGCCAGGATGGTCTTGATCTCTTGACCTCATGATTCACCCGCCTCAGCCTCCCAAAGTGCTGGGATTACAGGTGTGAGCCATCGCACCCATCCCAGAATTAATTCTTAGTTTACACTGGTAATAATACGGGAATTAAATGAAAATAAGTCTGCTGAGTTCCGTTCATACAGTCGGGTGGCACATATAGGTAAATACAACGTAAAACGCCTCTCATTTCCGATCTTCTCTTACTTTCCCCCATTGGGTCATGGTCAACTCCAAGACCTTCACGGCAATGAGCTGACATCATGAAGCAGGCAGAGGGCTCAAGAGAGACTGTCCAGAGCCTGCGGCTATAGAGTCAGCTCCAGACCGTCTCCCTAGCATCCTGCCACCTCTGTCCCTCCACCTACTGGCAACGCTGGCTCTGCCCCGCACTCTTGACCTATGCAAGAGCCCAGAATTTCTCTGAGGGTGAGGACTGGCTAACTCCTGGCCTCGTGTTTACTTTTAGCAGGCATCCAACAAGCCTGCCTTCAAGAAAAACAGGCGCACTCACCCACAGCAATAGCATATCCCGAATTGCTTTACAGTGATTTTGAGATAAAACCTACCAAAGGCAAACAATTCAAAGTTTCTTGATGGAAATATTTAAACTACCTTTAGATTACAAACTACCTCTCTCTATAGTAAGAAAGAGTCGAAGAATGTGATAAAAGGTGTTATCTGCAGAGTAAGAAGGAAAGTGAGCCGCTCACAAAAATCACATCCGTGCATGTCTGCCCACGTCAAGGATGGTGGTAAAACCACGCTTACAAGCAAAAGGCACTTGAAATGCTAAAAGGAGAGTCTGAAGAATTTTTAGATCAAAGATCATAGTTTTTGAAAAAGGCATGGCAGAAAGCTGCTTGAGAATCTCCTGGAAAGGTATTAAAAAAGGAAGTGATTATCTGGCTGCATACATCAGATTCCGTCTATCAGGGCAAAAAAAAAAAAAAAAAAAAAAAGTATCCAAAGCCTTCATCATCCATCCGAAACGCATGGTGTGTTAAAAGGAACTGCTAACAGTTTTGCAAACCAAGGGTCCAGGAATCTGCCACTTGAAAGAGATGAAATAGATCCCTCGAGGTTTTCTAGGAGAAAGGGAAATGTCAGCTAACCAAACCCCTAACAACGCAAAGCCTCAAATAAACAGATTTCTTTTAGCCCTTAAGTGAGTTGTGTTTTATTCAGTCCACTCTCAGCCATATGTGTGCCTCTCCATAAACCAGTACAGTCCGGATGTGACTCTAGTACCTTTTAGAAGGCTGCTTTCATCCCAGAAATATACCAATAGAAACACCTGATCCAAAAATGCACTTACAAATTTTAGAAAAAGATTTTTATAAAGGATAGAAATACAAATTATTTTCTGGTTGTATCTTGAAGTAACTAGAAATCCTCCAGAACATTCCAAGCTACTGATCTGACCGATCTTGTGGACATAAGTCTACCATCTGACATGGTGCCAGAGACTGCTGGCATGAACCTCTAGCTGAGAAGACAGATGCTTCAGAAACTCCTGATCTCAGCCTCCACTCTCTCAGCCTTCAGGCCCATGTGCCCAAGGGAACCACACAACTAAATGCCAGTCATTCCCAAGTCCCAGGGCCAGATGCCCCTCTTCACATTATGCACAGTGCAGCATCCTATGGGTCCCAAGTCTTTCTTTCCAGCCTCGATGGGGAGCTCGTAATCCTGCAGGCAGCCCAAGCCAGTGCTAGGAAGTTCTAATTGCCAGAAACTTCCTTTGATGTTGCACTGTAATCACCCTATCAGGCTTCACCCAGAGGTATAAATTCTGTTAATTGGGCAACGTCAGTGACTTTGAGTGACAGATGAGAACCAATTCAGCCTCCATGCAGAATTTAGATAAAAGGATTATCACTGCAGCCAAGAACTTTAGGCCTCTGAAAAGTGAGCTCTGGAAGAGCTGAGGCAAAATAGCTACTTTTTCTTACCTCATCCTTTTCACCAAACTCCCAAACCTTTCCTAAACCTAAGCATCTTCCCTGGACCATCTCTCTCAGCCCAGGAATCCCTCCTCTCTCAAAGCTGCCAACCTGTTACAGGGAGTTCAGCACCAAACTACAACCAGCCTGTTCTCCTCTGGACCTTGGCCTTCATGGAATATGGTAATAATTTTACTTATAAATGTTTACCTCTCGAGTCACTAAAATGTTGCTATGTCATAAACCCTATTACTTATCAAACACTAGCTCCCAGGTGCCTTGGTTAGAAAGGATACAAATATGAGGAGCTCCAGACCAAAAAAACATCCAAAAGAAACGGCAGGGGCCAACCCTGATGGAAAATCTGATGTCGGTGAAAATTCTGCTGTCTTTATCTTGAAATGGGCTTATGACTGTTGTGAAAATCTGGGGTGGTGGGCTCATTTTTTAGAAATGTTCAAGGTTAAAAACTGTCCTATCACCACCCCAACCCACACCTCTCTCCTCCATCCCATCCCTCCAAGTGTGTTTGCTTCTGTTCCCAACAGAGAACTGCTTGTTTGGGGGAGAGGAAATTCAGTGTGGGGGATCCCAACTGGAGATGGTTGCTGTCTCAAATTGATGGTAAATACCACCCACAGAGCAGCCTGACGGGAGAACCCCATCTTCTCAGTGGTGAAGCAGCAGATTCAGAAAAGAAACTTGATGTCAAAGAAGAACAGACTGGAAGGAATGTTGCCTTCTCCAGCTCAGGACAAAGTCCCTATGTTTTTAGGTGGTAGTAAAATGTTACAAGTGCAGACTGGGCGCGGTGGCTCACGCCTGTAATCCCAGCACTTTTAGAGGCGGGCGGATCACAAGGTCAGGAGATTGAGACCATCCTGGCCAACGTGGTGAAACCCCATCTCTACTAAAAATACAAAAATTAGCGGGGCATGGTGGCACACACCTGTAGTCTCAGCTACTTGAGAGGCTGAGGCAGGAGAATCACTTGAACCAGGGAGTCAGAGGTTGCAGTGAGCCAAGATCATGCCACTGCACTCCAGCCTGGTGACAGAGTGAAACTCCATCTCAAAAAAAAAAAAAAGTTAAAAGCGCTTACAAACTGGATGCCGCTAGATTTTTCTCTCAAACTCCCAGTCCATTCTGGAGGAACAAAGGTGGGTCAAAGATCTGACAATTCACTGGTTTTCGAGGGAGGATAAACAAGGACATGGGGGCAGGCATCTTGCGTGGTTCTGTTCAGTGGTAGATTATCAAGCTCCTCCCCCACGAACACCATGGAAAATCCCCTGTATGGTCATGACTCCCAGCTTCCCCTGCACCCATTCCTAGCATTTTTACAAGACTTAATAAAGGGTTTCGGAGATTATAGGCTGTGAAAGCTGCAGGAGAAAATGACATAATTTCTGTAATAATTACTAGAGAACATTTGCATAAAGGCCTTTCTGCATTATCCCAAGGCTTCTAAGAAATTTATAGGTATCATTACAAAGCACAGTAGGCATGGAAACTGTCAAACTTGGAAGACAAAGCTGGGGGAAGGAACGTGTCAAGCACCACTTGGCGAGGGCCTCAAATTAATACCTACTCTGCACTTTGAGAACTTTCACTCAGACGAGTCCTATTTGCTCCCATCTGGGTTTCCAGGGCCATCATACTTAAGGAGGTCTCTGAGGTGAGCACCTTTTGCTTCAAAGACAAATCAAGCACTCCATCAGAAGTAACAACATCGGTGGCAGAATTTTAGGAGTTACCTTTTTTTGCTTTCTTCTGCAGTTTCAGCGTATCCGAGGACTTCTTTTTTATCTCTTGGCGGGCTTTTTTATATTCTAAGAGAAAGCAGACATGGAATATTTTTAGCACTTTGCTTAACAGAAAATATTTTAGGGACAGCCATTATCTGAGAAAGCATAAACTGTGACATGTTGTCAATGGCTTTATCAGAATACGAGATGATAATCTCATGATGACATTTTTCAACCAAGGGGCTAGGGACATGAAAACAAGATGCACAATGGCCTTGCCCTGTCATATTCACTCATATCAGCTTTCAGGGGAGATTCCATTTGGAAATACTTTTTTTTTTTTTCTTTTTTGGAGATGGAGTCTCATTCTATAGCCCAGGCTGATATGCAGTGGTGTGATCTCAGCTCATTGCAACCTCTACCTCCCGAGTTCAAGCGATTCTCCTGCCTCAGCCTCCCAAATAGCTGGGATTACAGGCACCTGCCACCACACCCGGCTAATTTTTGTGTTTTAAATAGAGATGTGGTTTTATCATGTTGGCGAGGGTAGTCTTAAACACCTG
Organism: Saimiri boliviensis; assembly: GCF_048565385.1. Lineage (NCBI taxonomy): Eukaryota > Metazoa > Chordata > Mammalia > Primates > Cebidae > Saimiri > Saimiri boliviensis. Next base: position 73,273,552 of record NC_133463.1, read on the forward strand.
ACCTCAAGTGATTCACCCACCTCTGCCTCCCAAAGTGCTGGGATTATAGGCATGAGCCACTGCACCGAGCCAGGAATACTTTAATAAAAATGAAAAAAATTCACCATTTCTCAGCTCAAGTATCTGGAAAGATTTTTCAATATTATCTACTTTCCCAAAGCCCAAATCCACAGTATTTTGCTAAAACAAAACAAAATAAAATAAAACTCTACATGGAAAAGATGCTGGCCAGATGTTAAAGTCCAGAAAAAAGTGTCTGGTATAGCAGGAGAAGCTAGATCACACAGTGGGAATACTGGGCAAGAGCCAGCTGCCTTACTTTCAGCACGGATCCTGTGGTTAGCTCCATGGACACCTCAGAGGGGCAGCCCACGTGCACCACATTCCCCACCAACTGCTTCCTCCCCCACCAATGGCCCATTCACAGAGTGCCCCATTTCTGTTGCTGGCATCCTCATCATCCAGACACAGACACCTGGGATGATGGTCACCTCTGACCCTTCTCGCCTTTGCTGCCCCCAGAGTCAATTAATTGCCCGCTGCTGTACATTTCACCTTGGGCAGCTCCCTCGCAGCCAGCTCTGATGTTTCCCTTCCATTGGCCCTAAGCCTATTTATATGCACCTGGAATCACCCTGCAGCCAGTCCTTCCTCTCCTTCCCTCTCTCTCCAGTTTCTCCTCCTGAGCTCGACCTGCAGGCCTTCTCTCCTTCCTGTCACTCACTGCAGGTGTGGGATCCTTTGATCCACGTCTCCCCACCCACTGCTGGCCCACCAGCATCTGCGCACTTTGGTTCCAGAAAGAAGGGGTTGTATCTTTCTGGACCCCTCTGTCTCCAATGCCTCGCATAAAGCCTGGCACATGGGTGCGGAGATACATTTGTGGAAGGCTTAAACTGTGGCCAGAAGAGTTTTCCAAAAGCACAACGCTGTTCATGTCATAACTCTCAGGCTCCCTCACACCAGCACCCAAAGCCTGCAGGATGAACTGAGGTCTACGGAGGGCGGCTCTCCACTCTCTTCTGGTCATTCGCCCATCTTCCCTGCCTATCTGCATGGTTATCTCTGACTGGGACACCTTCACCGCTCTTATCAACGTGATGAAACCACGTCCATCCACTGGGATCCCTCCACACGGCACCTCGTTTTCTCACTCCTCAACCAGACTTCAACCTCTGGGCCCCCCTGTATCTCTCTCCCCCAACATCCTGTGCTCTGCCCTGCAGTCTCTCCTCCCCCTCCCTGTAAGCTTCCTGAGGGCAGGAGCAGTGTCTGGGTTACATCTGAGCATCCTGGGCTAGCAGGGTGGGTTATGTGTCACGGCTACTTGGATCACACTCCCTCAGTTAGGGCTGAACCGAAAAGATGAAGGAAGTGCTGTGTCACTGAGGCTGGGGGTCAGGGGTTCTGTACACCACGACATCTTGGCCTCTGTGCAGAGAGGCCACTGAGCAGAGATTCAGGTCCAGATAATGGGTTTCAATTCACCTTCAGGCCTAGGCTCTTCGTCTCTGTATGGGACCCCTAAGAAGAAAATTGAGACCTGCTTCTCTGTATGCAGTCAGGATGGGAGGGAGGGGAATATTCCATGAAAATCAAGGGACCTGTGTTTTATGGGATGAGTAGAGCTCTCTGCAAGACCTGCTACCTTCTCCAGTGGGCTCCGCACAATCACTCTTACAAAAGGCCTTACACATCCAATCTGAAGTCTCAGTTTTGCTGCACTAGCAAAGGGGAACATTTAATAGAGAAAGAGAAGGGTGGTGGGGACCCAAAAGGCCTGGGCAGGCTGCACCGGCTCCTCACAGGCACAGAGGGTGAAGACAGACCCACGCAGGAGTGCAGGCTCCCTGAGGGCAAGTGCTGGGCTGGCTGGTTGTCTGCTGCATCCCCAGGGCCTTGACCAGCAGCTGGCGTGGGCATGCAGCAGTTGCCTGACAAATCCTCAGCCAATGAATGAGCCAAGTCAGCCAGCACGAACTGAACTGGGCCAAACATAAACTATCAACTCTTTCCCCATCTGAAAAAATTTCAAATGGTTCTATTTTCTTTTACCCAATGAAAAGTACAGATGGGTAAATCTCGTGAGCCTAAGAAAACTCATGACCTGATTAACATACAGTGGGACCCAGTTAATCCTCTGAATTTGCCTCTCTCCCTAACTTCAAGTTAAGGTAGAGGGGATAAAAATTTATATATTAACTTTTTTTTTCCTTGAGAGGGAGTCTTGCTGTGTTGCAGGTTTGAGTGCAGCGTCAAACGTGGAGTGCAACAGCACGATCTTGGCTCACCGCAGCCTCTGCCTCCTGAATTCAAGTGATTCTCCTGCCACAGCCTCCCGAGTAGCTGGGATTACAGGTGCATGCCACCCCGCCCAGGTAATTTTTTGTGTGTGTTTTAGTAGAGACAGGGTTTCGCCATGTTGGCCAGGCTGGTTTCAAACTCCTGACCTTAAGTGATCCAACCGCCTCAGCCTCCCAAAGTGCTGGGATTACAGGCGTGTGCCATCATGCCTGGCCTCTATTAACTTTATATAACTGCTAAATATTTGGCTATTGTATCTATACTTCTGAATCTCAACACAAATAAGCCATCACTCCTCCCGGTTCTTGTATCAAAATGGTTTGCTGAAGTTCTACACAAGACCGATTTCTGATCAAAAAGAAGACATGACTGCAGTCTACTGTCTGTAATAGACAAATTTAAAGGACATGCACCAAAAACCAAGACCAACTTATTTATTTCTGTGGCTCCAGAGCATGCACAGGCATGGAATACGGTACGTTCTCAGTAGCGTCAGTGCCTGAACGAGGGGAGGGATGAATAATCGGAATGAACATGCAACGTTTTGGAGGCTACTCATAGTTGCTGAGGACACAGAATGATTTTTCTTTTTTGTTCTTCCGAGACAGAGTTTTGCTCTTGTTGCCCAGGCTGGAGTGCAATGGTGCAATCTCAGCTCACTGTAACCTCCGCCTCCTGGGTTCAAGCGATTCTCCTGCCTCAGCCTCTGAAGTAGCTGGAATTAGAGGCATGCACCACCTCACCTGGCTAATTTTTGTATTTTTAGTAGAGATGAGGTTTCTCCATGTTGGTCAGGCTGGTCTCAAACTCCCAACCTCAGGTGATCTGCCTACCTCAGCCTCCCAAAGTGCTGAGATTACAGGCATAAGCCACTGAGTCCAGCCCAGAATGACTTTCATTATATAGCTTGCAGTGAGCAGAATAAACCATCCTCATAGTCACAAAGAGGCCTGTTTTAGGAGCTCCCATTGACATTCCCAGAGCACCCAGTTGGGTCTTCATTGCAGTCTTTTACTTTGCTTTGTAACAGGGTTAATATATTTCTGTTTCAGTAGATACCACACTCATCGTTCTGTAGCCCCCACAGCCCCTATCACGTAAGAAGCATCAGAATGACCTGATCAGGGGATGAGAAGCTCTAACAAAACAGTCTGGTTGGCCTGTGTGAAGGGAACACAAACACTCTCATTTGAGAGTATCAGTGCTATTTGCTCTGCAGATTATGCTTAGTTCCTTCACATACTGTCAAGGTCCCTGACAACTGACTCAACCAGTTCACAAAGACCTGTCTCACCTACCTGAGTACAGAGAGAATGGGCAGGACACCTAGGATAAGCTAGTATCATTTAAAGTCTGGCCTTCAAAATGTGCTGAAATGCCTTAAGTGTTTGACATTTAAACCTGTCATTATGATTTACACTTTTTTGGGGGGGCTGGGGGGTAGCAGTGTCTTGCTGTCACTCAGGCTGGAGTGCAGCGGTGTAATCTCAGCTCACTGCAACCTCTGCCTCCCAGGTTCAAGTGATTCTCGTGTCTCAGCCTTCCGAAGTGCTGGGATTACAGGCGTGTACCACCATGCCTGGCTAATTTTTTAAATTTTAGTAGAGACGGGGTTTCACCAAGTAGGCCAGGCTGGTTTTGAACTCCTGACCTCAAGTGATCCATCCACTTCAGCCTCCCCAAGTGCTGGGATTACAGGTGTGAGTCACTGCACTTGGCCTATGATTTTTTCTTTTTTTCTTTTTTCGAGACGGAGTCTCCCTCTGTTGCCCAATCTGGAGTACAGTGGTGCAATCTCAGCTCACTGCAACCTCCACCTCCTGGGTTGGAGCAATTCTCCCACCTCAGCCTCCCCAGTAGCTGGGATTACAGGCACTCGCCACCAACCCTGGCTAATTTTTGTAATTTTAGTAGAGATGGGGTTTAACCACGTTGGCCAGGCTGGTCTCGAACTCATGACCTCAAGTGATCCGCCTGTCTTAGCCTCCCAAAGTGCTAGGGATTACAGGCCTGAGCCACCTCGCCCACCCTGTGATTTATTCTTAATTCAGCTGAGTACAATTCATGCCACCGAGGGATCAAAGTATCAGCTGCTGAATGTTGGTACACACCAAAGAAACTGCACTCAGCCTTGCAACGGGATCACTTTGTTCTCCTCATCCCCTGACACAGATGTCCCTACAGGAGAAGCAGGGACAGAGCTGGCCCTTAGCTGTTGTCATGACACCAGTAAACTTAGCAGAGGGGTCGGGCAGCAACTTCCCACAGCGCCCCCTAGTGTGCGATGATGCGCTAGACATCTCGCTTCTGTACCTTTTGCATGGTCTTTATCCAGCTGGTTGGCCACTTTCTTCCATTCTTCCATCTGTTCTTGAAGTGGGTTTATCAGACAATCAATTAAAGCACTTTTACCGAGAAGGGATTAAAAAAAGGAAGAAATTAAATAGATGCATTCTGTTCTCAGGATTTACATGTGGTTGTCAAAATATACCTAAAGCACAATTACCTAAAACTGACATTTTCATTTAAACCCCTGGGCTCCCGAACAGTCATGTTCCACGAATGCTTGTTTTTTGGAGATGGAGTCTCATTCTGTCACCACGCTGGAGTGCAGTGGCGCAATCTTGGCTCACTGCAACCTCCGCCTCCCAGCTTCAAGTGATTCCCCTGCCTCAGCCTCCCAAGTAGCTGGGACTACAGGCACACACCACCATGCCCAGCTAATTTTTTGTATTTTAGTAGAGTCGGGATTTCATCATGTTGGTCAGGATGGTCTTGATTTCCTGACCTCGTGATCCGCCCGCCTCAGTCTCTCAAAGTGCTGGGATTACAGGCATGAGTCACCACGCCCAACCCCAAGAACGCTTTTCAATAGCTATTAAGAAGCTGCCAACGTGACAGGTGGGAGTGACCCTTCTTCCCATTCTCCCTGTGATATTCCAGGGCTTGTATTAACAAGCCAAGTTGCAGAACCACAGGGGTCACAACAGGGACTCCCAAAATGCAAGCACACCTGGGCCTTACCTCACCCTCAGTGGAGAATTTAAGGGTGGGGCCCAGCGGCACTATTTAAAAAAAAATACCCACAAGATTCTGATGTGCATGTGGCCTGACAGGTCATAAATATGCACTAAGTGGGCACAGCCTTGAGAAAAAGAAGAGTGAAGGGACCCAGAAAATTCTCGAGCTGCACCACCAGCCTCACAGTCACGGAGGGGTGAAGGTGTCTGCAGGTGCGCCCCTTCATTTTATGCGGTCTCTCAAACAGAATCATGTGAAACTGCTGAACAATGCTGATCTGCTTGGGAAAAAAAATGTCCACTTTCACTTGAACATTTGTAACTCAATTCCGGTGCCAGCCACTACCATTTCTCCCTACTCTGGATGCCTGCAAGCCAGACAGAAAGCTGGCAGTGTGGAGGGGTCTGTGAGCTGCCACATCCCTAGGTGAGTCTGGAGGAAGCACACAGGATAGCAAGGCACACCTCACTCTCCAACTTCACAGCCCCTCTTCCTACAAGGCTCCTGCAGGGCAGTGGGGGCCCCAAAGGCCTCAGCAGGCTGCACCAGCTCCTCGCACAGCAGAGGGTGAGGAGAGACCCATGCAGGATGGCAGGCTCAGTGAAGCCAGGGGCCTGGCTGGCTGGTTGTCTGCTCCATCCCCAGGGCCTCAACCAGTGGCAGGCATGCAGCAGATGCCTGACAAATACTCATCCAATGAATGAGCCAAGTCAGGAAAAAGACAGGTTGTGGGGATTTAAATGCTGTGTGCCATGCATGAGTGCTTCCTTAACCTGAAATCTGCAAGGGTGTTTGAGATGGAGGCAAAACATGAGCCTTACCTTGAAAACTGCCTCAGCTTGGCTTCTATGCTTCTGTGCCTCATGCACATCCTGGTGAGAGCAGATCCAATCTCCCTGGTCCCACCTGAAAGAGCAACAGAGGCAAAGGTGAGGGAGAGGACTAGCAGGGATCACTGACAAGTCAGATTTTACCATGTTGTAAAATCTAAGCCACTATCTTTAGAAACTTCTCGCCATGCACATGTGTGCATACACACAAGCACATGTAAACATCTATGTATGTCTGGTGACAGATCTCTGTATCACCAGAACTATTGCAAAAGGCTGCTCTTACTATATAGCACACTCTGTGCATTTCTATTCGGTCTGGTTTTTGTTTTTTTGGTTTTTTTTGAACGCTGATTGTGATCTAGAAATTGACTTTACAACCTATAAATCGACCATGACCTGTAGTTTGAAAAACAGTTCTCATGAAAGATAATCAAGATAGTATCTGCTGTTTAGGGAAGAGCTATATTTTTTCTCACCAATTCTGACAAAATAATCCTCTCAACATTATTTAGAACAGCTAAGGCAGCCACGCTAGTGAATTATTTCAAGACAAATGTTCTAGAATACAAGTAATTCAGAGAATAGCAAGACTAAAGCAAAATGAGGTAACAGGACTTTTTTTTTTTTTTTTTTTTTTTTTGAGATGGGGTTTTGCTCAGGCTGGAATGCAGTGGTGCGATCACAGCTCACTGCAACCTCTACCGCCCAGATCCAGGTGATTCTCCTGACTCAGCCTCCTGAGTAGCTGGGATTACAGGCGCATGCCACCATACCCAGCTGATTTGTGTGTGTGTGTGGTAGAGATGGAGTTTTTCACCATGTTGTCCAGGCTGGTCTCGAATTCCTGACCTCAGGTGGTCCACCTGCCTCAGCCTCCCAAAGTGCTGAGATTACAGGCCAGTAATAGAATTTTTTTTTTTTTTTTTGAGACAGAATTTTGCATGTGTTGCCCAGGCTGGAGTGCAATGGTGCAATCTTGGCTCACTGCAACCTATGCCTCCCAGGTTCAAGTGATTCTCCTGACCTCAGCCTCCCAAGTAGCTGGAATTACAGGCATGTGCCATCACGCCTGGCTAATTTTATTTTTTTAGTAGAGACAGGGTTTCTGCATGTTGGTCAGGCTGCTCTCGAACTCCTGATCTCAGGTGATCCACCCACCTCAGCCTCTGAAAAAGCTAAAATTACAGGCATGAGCCACCGCACCCGGCCAGTAACAGGACATTTTTCAAATGGGCTTGGGTAACACCAGGAACAGAGGTCTTCAAGCTCAGCAGATACTGAAGGAAGTTGCAGCCCATTTGATTTTCCCGAAATTCGTGTCATACTTTTCCCCTTTAGGCACATCTTCTCTAAGATTATTTTTGAAGTTCTTCTCTTCCTTCTCCCTCTTAAAAACAAAGCTTGAATTAGAATTTACTGGGGTGCGGGAGAGCAAATTTTAACCACACATGGTCATTCTGCACCGAACACTGGAGGGCACAATTATAAGCATTATGAAAACACTGGTGCTTGTGAATTCGGGGGAAAGTATCCAATAAAGCACTATTTTTAACAGACAGGACCTTAAAGGGAAAGCCACAGGAATTTGTGGCAGGTTTCACCATGTCGAATTACCAGAAGAACATTCCCTCTCTTATTATTACTCATGACATTATTACGGGTTGGATTTTCCTGTGCCCTCTCTTCAAGAAATGTCCACTTGCTCTTCCAGTTCCACCTGTTTTCCATTTCATTGTGCAAAACCATCAGGTTTCTACAACCAAATAATAGTAACTATGACATATATATATATATATATATAGTATATTAATATTTCTATATTTTATTTCATACTGAAAAGAGAAACCTTAGGGCAATGCCTCTATTCCTCGAAAAACGGGATTTTCTCAATCGATATTGACAGCCTGGGCTGATGCTGCTTTGCTGCTGGGCTGTGCTGTGTGGTGTGAGATGTTTAGCAGTGTCCTTGGCTCTACCCACCTGAAGTCTATGGCTGACTTCCTTTAACCCCACACCCAGATTCGTGATCCTCCAAAATGTCTCCAGAGTACCAAGTGCTGGGCAAAACATCATCCCTGCTGAAACTGCTGCTATAAAAAAACCCAAGTGAGGGCTAACTGTTACCAGAGTTTGACTTTTTAAGTGAGCAGAGTCTCCTAAAAATGTACCTGCCTCCAAAAAGGAGGGGATGCCAAGCCCATCTTAGCATTGCTGTCCACCGGTGTTCACACCAGGGAGAGCCAGCAGAGGGCGCTGTTTTCACACACTCTGCACTGCCTTCTGCACTCTCCAAGTTCTCCTGAGCTTTTTGCTGCTTAGAAGCAAAGATGAGGAACATTTTATCCCCAGGGAAATATTTCCTATTTTTTTTCTGGGCCTTTATTTGATTAAAAGTTAATAACCTGGCCTCACAACTAAACCGGCACACTCACTCACTAACGGCAGGAGTGCAAACTACTACTTTCCTGGAGCAAAATGTGGTGGCATCTATCAAGAAAAGCCTTGAAAATATTTTTCTTTGACCCAGCAATTCTAGTTCTAGAAATGTAACCTGCGGAAATGATTAAGAGTGAGAACAAGCCCTTACCGACGAGGGCAGTCACCGAAATGCTGTTTACAGTGTCAAAAGACTGGGAACCAAATTCCATTGCAGAGATCAGGTTAAACCAACCACAGACTACCACCATGTGATGGAATTGCACGTGGTCATTTAAAATGCTGGAGAACGTTCAAGTGTACAGGAAAATGTACAGCACTTGATGTGCCGGGCACTGCTGTGAGTTGAGCACACTTCAACTCATTTAATCCTCGACGCACCTCCAGCCACGTCAGTACTGTGACCAATCCCATGTTACACGAAGGAAAAGTGCCTGAGTGATTGTCACAGGTTACATCGCTAGTAAGTGGAACTCAAACCTAGGCTGACACTCCAGCGTCTATACATTTATCCCCTCGGGTATATTGCACTAGTTATAGATACAGGGAGATGGGATAGAGCAGAGAGGAGAGCCTAGAACCACCTACACCAAACCTATTATTCTACATGTTATTATGGGTGTCAGTGCTTTATGGCCAGCTCTCAAATTTGCTTCTAGAGCCTAGCCCTGAGCCTAGCCCTGTCTAATCGGCACCACAGGGATTGAGCTCCGTCCTTGCTAAGCTACTACAGGGAGTTCAGGGATGGAGAGCTGCTTCATGGATAACTCATGCCTCCGTTTCTTCGAGATTATGATGTTGGAAAAGATCATCTCAAACGTCAGTGCCCCCACTCCGTTTCTCTGCTTTACTACTTCTGTCACATTCCCAGGTATTTCCCATAGATTGCCACTGGTCACTTACCATCTCCAGAAAAGCCCAAGGCTTCTCAGAAACAAACTGGCCAGGTGTGGTGGCTCATGCCTGTAATCCCAGCAGGGTGGAAGGCCAAGGGGGGGGCAGATCATCTGGGGTCAGGAGTTCAAGACCAGCCTGGCCAACATGGTGAAACTCTGTCTTTACTAAAAATACAAAAATTAGCCAGGTGTGGTGGCGCATGCTTATAATCCCAGTTATTCAGGAGACTGAAGCAGGAGAATCGCTGGAACCATGGAGGTGGATGTGGCAGTGAGCTAAGATGACGCCACTGCACTCCAGCCTGGGCAATAGAGTGAGACTCTGTCTGAACATTGAAAAGAAAATAGCTGAACTATGGTACAATATCAATTTCTAGACATAATGTATGTGGCTCCACCACTGTGCCTCTGTAGAACAGGAAGCCCTAGAGAGGACAGGAAATAACCACACACACACACAAAAATTCCAAACAGCAGCGTTTCTGTGTCCAGCTGGCACGAGGACAGGAGGCAGATGACATCATCTGTGGACCCCAGGACTGGGCTGGTGGAATCACTGCTCATCTCGGCAACATGGGGCACTCTAAAAATAGGTCCCTCTGTGGAAGTGCTTCACGTCTTATACTCTCCCGAGCCCTTGCAATAATTTAAACAAAAATCAGCAGGTTTGAATACGCTTCAGAGGAAACTGGCTTGAGCTACAAAGACGGAGAAAACATCGGGAAGAGCTCCCACTTGCGAGTGAGCATATTTGTGGAATCAAGTGGCTGGCTGAGGCACACGCAGCAGCTCGAGTGAAGATAAGACCTTACTTCTGTGTTCTCCACACCCAGTACTGGTGTTGGATAAAGGAACCGACATTTATCATTTTCAGAGCAAATCACCAGGCTGGCCCTATCTGGAGACAGGACCAGGGACTGGGTTTGTCTTTTATTTAATCTCCAAATACTTCTATAAAATATTCAAAATAAAAACAAGTTGTTTCATCTTAGCAAAGTTCTACATTGATTCTTGATCAGCCTAGAGATACAATGCTGTATTTGTTTCCCTTTGGTGCTGTAATAAATTACCACAAGCTTAGTGGCTTAAAACAACAGAAGTTTATTATCTTATAGTTCCAGAAGTCAGAAGTCCAAACTCAGTTTCACTGGTCTAACATCAGGGTATCAGGTATCACACCTGCATTCCTTCTGAAGACTTTAGGGGAGAATCTATTTCCTTGCCTTTTCCCACTTCTAGAGGCTGCCTGCACTCCTTGGCTTGTGGCCCCTTCGTCTATCTTCAAAGCCAGCGATGTAGCATCTCCTCCCTTCTCCGACCTCTGCTTCCGTCCTTACATCTCTCTCTGCCTCTGATTCTCCTGCCTCCTTCTCATGAGAGTCCTTGCGATGAGGCAGAACCCACCTGGATCATCCAGGATCACTTCCCTGTCTCAAGACCGTTCAACACATCAGCACACATCAGCGGAGATCCCTTTGGCCATGTACAATAACATTCACAGGTTCTAGGGATTAGAACATGGACATTTTTGTGGCACCTTTATCATGGCCATTGAACACAGGGTAGGAGTTGTGAATTTGGAGAGTGTGGCAGGGCACTGTGGCTGACTGCAGCACCCATTCACCCTCACATGGTTGGTCTAGACCAGGCGTCCCCAAACTACGGCCCTCGGGCCGCATGCAGCCCCCTGAGGCCATTTATCCGGCCCCCTGCCGCACTTCAGGAAGGGGCACCTCTTTCATTGGTGGTCAGTGAGAGGAGCACAGTATGTGGTGGCCCTCCAACCGTCTGAGGGACAGGGAACTGGCCCCCTGTGTAAAAAGTCTGGGGATGCCTGGTCTAGACCCATGATGCTAACTCCATCCCCTGTGGCAGTGGCTGGTTCGGGGATGAGACGAAGACACAGAGAAGAGGCTGCTGAGGAGATCTCTGGGGAAAGATTTCCTCCTCTTAAGAGAAACACACCAAAGGGCTTCAAAGGCCACAAACAGGGAAGCAGGCTGTGCAGCTGCTGCCATCAGCTGTCCTATGGCCATGGGGATACCTGCCTTAGGATGACACGCCTATGGACAGAAGACAGATCCTGGGTCCCCAGTGAGCTCCCTTAGCCACCAACCTGAACCCACTCTTCCTCTGGGCCTGGCACCCCTGCTTTGCAAGCATATCCATTTCCTTATTGTTAGAGCCACTTTGATTTGGTTCTGCTTCTTGGAAGAAAAGAGAAGGGAAGAGAAGGGACCAATAGCCTCTCATGCTTCTTCCCAGAACCAGGAGCCAATGCGTTGCTAAAAGAAATGGAGGTCGGTCACTTGATGCCGCTGCTTAGCGATGCATAAATACTTTATGGCAAAAACGTCACCTCGTTCCATGTGGTACATGTAGAAACTTTCTCCCATAACGAGCAAACGCTTTTCTAATGAAGCAGCCTAAAATCAGCCGGTATCTACACGGGGTGATCTGTGAAGGAGTCCTCCATGAAAACGAAGTGAACCATCCAGACGCTGGGCGGCCCAGCACCAGATATTTTGCATATGAAGACACGCTCCGTCAGCGTTCACTGCGTATTTGTACTGGCTTTTTGGGGCTGCTGTAACGAAGCATCCCAAACTGGCTGGCTTAAAGCAACCATCGTTCTGGAGGCTACAAATCTGAAATCCAGATGTCAGCAGGGCCACGCTCCCTCTGAATCCTCCAGGGAGAGTCCTTCCTTGCCTTCTCCTTGCTCTGGTGGCTCTGGCATTCCTTGGCTTGCAGCTACATTGTTTGGATTTCTGCCTCCATTGTGCTGGGCTTGCAGCCTGTATGTGTCCATCTTCCCAAGAGACACATGTGAAGGCATTCGTGTTGTGTGTGTGTGTCCAAATTTCACTCTTCCTATAAAGACCCCAGTCCCATTGGATTAGGGTCCTCCTAATGACGTCATCCTAACTTAATGACATCAGCAAAGACCATGTGTCCAATGGTCACATTCCCGGATGCCAGGGATTAGGACGCCAACATATCTTTCCAGGGTGCACTACATTCAGTGGCCCGTGTCCTACCATGCAGCAAAGACTAATGTGATTTCAAGGATGGTGAAGAAAGGGGCCTGGCCCTTGAGCACCTTACAAAGATTGGTTGGAGGGATACAGATAAAATGGTGCAAGGAGCACCATCCTGACAGCAACCCTCTGTAATAGGCACCATCAGCCCCATTTTACAAATGAAAACACCTGAGCATCAACTGCCTTACTCAGAGCCACAGAGCTGGTCAGCTCCAGACCCAAAATCCAAGCCCTGCTTCTACAGATCCCGAGGGCTCTCTCCCACTACGACAAGCTGGAGACATTCCCAGCTGAGGACAAAGAGGCACATTAAAGTCACAAACAGAATACAAATTGTTTAATGCATATTTGGGGTGGGGGGGAGGAAATAAGAAAAGCAAAGTTTCCTTGCCCCCTAAAGTCCGAAGTCAGACTGCCCCTTGCTGCAGAGACCTGGCAGCGACAGGCAGGACAGTGGGGTCCATCGAGGGGCATTGTCCCGTCCCCACAAGCGGCCTCATTTGCAGGCAGCTGCCATCTCCCTGCATAGCAGGGGACTAATGACAGGCATTCTCGGGGGCTACAGTGTGGGCAGGTGGCAAGCGAGGTCTGAAAAGCTGTTTTGTCAGGCCCAGCTTCTGCGGCGTGGAGGGGAAGGGCTGAAGGAAGCCAGACTGAAGAGCTGCTTTGGTGAAAGTGTGCCGCCGTGACAGTAAGTCACTGTGCGTCTCTGCTGTTCGCGAGAGCTGACATTGCTCGAAGGCCAATCAGGAGCCAGACAGAACCAAAGAAGAGAACGCTCTCAGGCACCTCTGCAGGAGAAGAGCCCAGGGCAGGGGAATTCATCTAGGGTAGAGCATCTCGGCCTCAGCTCTGCTGACATTGGAAGCAGATCATTCTTTGTAATCAAGAATGAGCATTTTTGGCCAGGCATGTTGGCGATGCCTATAATCTCAACACTTTGGGAGGCCGAGGCAGGAGGATCACGTAAAGTTTGGTCTCAAACTTCTGGCTTTAAGCGACACCAGCCAGCAACAAAGCAATACCTCATCTCTACCAAAGAAAAACAATGAGCTGGGTGTGGCAATGCACACCTACAGTCCCAACCACTCAGGAGGCTGAGGCAGGAGGGTCACCTGCGCTCAGGAGCTCAAGGCTACAGTGAGTTATCATCACACCGCCACACTCCAACCTGAGTGACTGAGCCCCTGCCTCAAAAAAAAAAAAAAAAAAAAAAAAAAAGAAAAGAAAAGAAAAAAAGGAACGATCATTTTTGTGTCCTGTGTATTGTACGATGTTCTGCAGCTTCCCTGGCCTCTACCCTCTAGAAGCCAGTAACACCCGTCAAGTCATGACAACTCGAAGTGTCCCCAGGGGGGCACACTTGCCCCTGGAGAGATGCGAGGGCTTAGGGAACATGCGTCCTTTTCCCATCAGGAGGGCTCGATGTTTCCAGTGCTGGCCCCGGGAAGCCATGCGACCCGCTCACTGCACCAGTGGCCTTCCCGCAAACCCTCGCTGCAGAAGCTCTGAAAAGCTCTTGAGTTCGCTGCCCACCCCCAGCTTCATAAGCACAGAGGTAACAGGCAACTCATGTTCTCATAATGAAAAAAATGTTCTACTTGCCATTAAAGAAACACTGATTGAAAAACACATAATGGACATTCCCCACAAAGCCATCAGGCACTAACCCCCTCTTCTACGGCCTCAGGGATGCGTTAATTCAACTAGAGGCAGCTTGTGTACAAGTCCAAAGTATTGGAAATATTCGAGTAACTAGGGAAGGCAGCCCGAGAAGATACATCACAGGATCTAAGGCAGCAGCTGTCTGGTGAGGAAGAGCTCCTTCGCAGCACCCACATAGAACGTGAAGGAAGAATGGGTGGTGGATAAGAAAGCTACCTCCAACCACTCAATGGCTCGTGACTTCTGTCTGAACACTGACCACCAATGAACAGCCAGCTCCAAAGTGTCCCTGAAGATCTGCAGAAAACAGCAGCTGGAACTCCAACACCAGTAGCTGCTCCCTTCCCCAAAGCCCTCGCTGCCTGCTGATGGAAGAGAGTGTGTGCATGTTTTAGAAACAGATTCCTGATACAGTATGTCACAAGGAAACCTACATATTTATTCTATTTGATGTGTGTGGTAGTTACGTGCCCTTTCTGTTACTGTATCCGCTAGGGTTCAAGTTGAAAATGTCCAAGTAGCTGGGTGCGGTGGCTCACGCCTATAATCGCAGCACTTTGGGAGGCCAAGGTGGACAGACTGCCTGAGGTCAGGAGTTTGAGACCAGCCTGGCCAATAGGGTGAAACCCTGTCTCTATTAAAAATACAAAAACTAGCCCGCATGGTGGTATGTGCCTGTAATCCTGGCGACTCGGGAGGCTGAGGCAGGATAATTGCTTGAATCCGGGAGGCAGAGGTTGCAGTGAGCCAAGACCACACCATTGCATTCCAGTGTGGGGGACAGACAAAATAAAAAAAAGAAAGAAAGAAAGAAAAAAAAAAACCAAGACAGATCTAAGTAAAGTGGAAATCTATAATCTATGGTTCCTAGGCACACAGCTACCACACACACCAAATATAACAAATGTGATTGCCCTGTGACATACTGCATCAGGAATCTTTTTCTAAAACAGACGCACACCAAAAACTAACCTATTGAGATAAGTGACCCCTTCTCCTCCCGCAACTGACCTCCACAAGGGCCTTGGTGCTCCTTAGCGGCTGTATTCCCATCTCCCTCTTTCCCACACACTTGGATGACAGGCACATCCCACACAGTCTGCAAACCATAGAGTTTCAGTACCTGCAGTGTCTTTCACTGTGGCTAATCTTGGGTCTTAGCAGAGACTCCTAGTATCTTCTAAATGAGCAGGAGGATCCGCAGAAGAACCACAGGGTTAAAAGCCTAGATCTGAAATCAGCTGATGTGCCTTTGAAGCCCAGCTCCCGCGTCTGCAGCCTGCGTGGCCTCTGTAAGGGTCTGACTGGCTTTGGCTCAAATGTAGATGGTTGTGCTCCCCAAAAAAACCCCAAATATGCTGACCAGTGTCTCACGCCATCTTTGTTGCATATATCACACCCAAAATGCATCATCTGGGATTTCCATGTCGGGCTGCTTGTGAAGCAACTTGAATATTCTAGATTTTTGCAAATTTTGTTCCCAAATCTTGTGCAGTTGCCTTATCCATACTTAATTTGATGGCATTTTTCTTCACGAAAGCAACCTGTATTAATATCATATCTTTCTAAACATTCTAATTCTTTTGTAGAAACGACAAATCTTGGTTTTCATATTCACATTACAAATGTTTACACACTTTATAATTAAATCATTAAACTGTGTGCAACAGGCACATACACGTTTGGGAGTGCACACAGTAGGTGCTGGTGAAGTCTACAGCTCAGGTGTGAGAAGTGTGTGTGCGTGCTAGAGAGAGGCGGTGAGCTCCCTGAAGGCAGGGGTTGGAATATTTTATAGGGAAAATAAAGGGCACTGGTTACATCGATGGTCCAATTAAGCAGAGCTGTGATGTAGCAATAATAAGCTGAGTCCATCAGGAAGGCAGAGGCTGGAGTATTAACTCTGGCTGGGCTGGGGCATCTGTCCATAACGACACACTGAACAACAGATCAGGATCCCCACTCCTCCCACATCTAACATCTACCTTCTCTAAGGAGCTGACAAATCAGTACACAGAGGGCAAATTAACAGTGCAAAGGGTAGCTTCCAAGAAAGCACAATTGTTCCTTCTTCCCATATATCTCAGAAGGGCAAAGGCCTAGGAGGAGCCGTCCAGAGGGCTGTCTGCAAGGTTCTGTTTGTACTTATTAATAGTTATGCATCAGCAACGTGGGTATCTGATGGAAGTGGAAGCTGGGGCACAAAGAGGCTCATGAAAAGCAACTCCAGTGAGCCTCCATCCTCTGCCCCTGCCCCTTCCCCTTCAAAACAG
Organism: Saimiri boliviensis; assembly: GCF_048565385.1. Taxonomy (NCBI): domain Eukaryota; kingdom Metazoa; phylum Chordata; class Mammalia; order Primates; family Cebidae; genus Saimiri; species Saimiri boliviensis. The sequence goes on from NC_133463.1 coordinate 73,290,024, forward strand.
AAAGGCTAAACAGCTTTGTAAAGTGTCCTTGACCCCCTAGATTTCCCTTGGCTGTTAAAAATTGAGACAGAGTCCCACACTGTTGCCCAGGCTGGAGTGCAGTGGTGCAATCTTGGCTCACAGCAACCGCCACCTCCCAGGTTCAAGCAATTCTCTTGCCTCAGCCTCCTGAGTAGCTGATATTACAGGCGTGTGCCAACATGCCCAGCTAATTTTTATATTTTTAGTAGAGACAAAGTTTCACCATGTCAGCCAGGCTGGTCTCGAACTACTGATCTTAGGTGATCCACCCACCTTCACCTCCCAAAGTGCTGGGATTACAGGCATGAGTCACTGCACTGGCTCCCTTGACTGATAATTTTTATATTTCAGAGCTCACAACAGTTGCATCACCAGCTTCCCTCCAGCCAAGAATGACAAGGAAAGCTCCTACAAAATCCAGGGCTCGGGACTGTGTCATAGGACACTCAGGGCCATGCAGGGACACTTCTGCAATGGCCCATGGCAGGTTGTAATATTTTAGTTTCATATATGAGAAAACAGCCTCTCCTGTCTCTCAAGCCCTTGCTTTGGGAGAGCCCAGAAGTCCGGAATTGGCAGGGGTCTTTTCACCTTGACGGCGGGCTGGAGGACTGCCCGGGGGTTGTGTTACAGAAGTTGCCTCAGCGTGCATTGCTGCCACTGTGGCTGGACCAAGCAGGGCAAGGCTGGGTACACCATCTGCTGCCCAGGGGGATGCCTGGAGGCCAGCACTAGCCACGGCTGACCCAGCTCTGCATACACGCACACATGAGCGTCAGACTTGACCACGAAGCTGGGCACCCCTCTTCTGCAATCGCAGTGTATATTTCAGGATTCTTTTCTTTTATAACGTGAAATGACGGGACACAGCCTTTAAAGAAAAGTAAGAGTGTTTCCAAATGGCAAACACTGAGTGTGAACCTGAATTCTAATAAAAGAATAGGAAGCTCAGTTCTTAGGCCTGGAAAAGTTCAATCATGATTCCCTAGCTAAAAAAGACCATACTTTACCCAAAGATTTCTACCAGGGGTGTCCAATCTTTTGGCTTCCTTGGGCCATATTGGAAGAACTGTCTTGGGCCACATATAAAGTACACTAACACCACCAATAGCTAACGTAATTTGTAAAACACACATACACACACATACACACACACACAGCTCACTGCAACCTCCACCTCTGGGTTCAAACGATCCTCCAACCTCAGCCTCCCGAGTAGCTGGGACTACAGGTAAGCACTACCCATGCCTAGCTAATTTTCATATTTTTAGTAGAGACAGGGTTTCACCATGTTGACCAGGCTGGTCTCGAACTCCTGGCCTCAAGTGATCCGCCCGCCTCAGCCTCCCAAAGTGCTAGAATTATAGGTGTGAGCCACCATGCCCAGGCTCGTAACGTTTTAAGAAAGCTCACGAATTTGTGTTAGGCTGCATTCAAAGTTGTCCTGAGCCACAAGCTTGATCTAGACCATGGGGCAAAACCCAATAGGCTAGTCGGTGGACAACTATAAGCCAGACCAACAAAATAACTATCAGTAAGGAAGCTCCAGGCAAGGGGCTAGTCAGACCTCAGCTAGAGGAGGGGACATCGGCACAGAGGTCAGTAAGGTGGATCTCCTTTGTGACCTCCAAGTTAGACTAGATGGCCCCTCTTCCTGGCAGCTAAAATGCTAGAGTAGAGAAAGTCAGCAAATTTTTAGGTAATGTTACCTTGGTCCAATGATTGTGCTATGAAGTAAGGAGACGCCCCTGCCCTCATAAAGTGGACATCTCCTATAACTGGAAATGATGAATTTTTTTTTTTTTTGAGACAGAATCTTGCTCTGTTCCCAGGCTGGAGTAAAATGGGATGATCTCAGCATACTGCAACCTCTGCCTCCCAGATTCAAGCGATTTCCCTGCCTCAGCCTACCAAGTAGCTGAGGTATTACAGGCATGCGCCACCACACCCACCTATATTTTTGTATTTTAGTAGAGACAGGTTTTCACCACATTGGCCAGGATGGTCTTGATCACCTGACCTCATGATCCAAAGTGCTGGGATTACAGGCGTGAGCCATCCAAAATGATGGATTTTCATGGTGACCTCAGAACTGGAAGGTGCCTTAGAAAACTCACAGAGCAACAAACCAGCAGCTCCTTGCTATTGGGAATCCCATTCTTCTTCTATTTTTTTTTGAGATGGAGTCTCGCTCTGTTGCCCACGCTGGAGCACAATGGCATGATCTCAGCTCACTGCAACCTCCACCTCCCGGGTTCAAGCAATTCTCTAGCCTCAGCCTACTAAGTAGCTGGGATTACAGCATGCACCACCATTCCTGGATCATTTTTGTATTTTTAGTAGAGATGAGGTTTTACCATGTTGGCCAGGCTGGTCTTGAACTTCTGACCTCAAGTGATCCACCCACCTCAGCCTCCCAAAGTGCTGGGATAGATGTGAGCCATTGTGCTTGGCCAGGCATCCCACTCTTCCCTTTAATTAGCTGAGTGCTCCCGATACACTCAGGACTTCCACGCCTGCTGCTTTTTCTCTTGTTCAGGGAAACTCATCCTTGTTTTTTAAGCTGCACATTTGTGAGGCAGCCGGCCCCTGCTGGGAGGACCGTCATTTTCATTAAACGTTGAAGCCAGCACTCAGGATATTAAGAAATTAAAATGAGCAAACTATGTTCCTTCTGAGTTCATCAGCATTTTATTTTTTACCCTTGGGCATGGAGAGACAGACAACCAGGGGAAAGTGGCATCATTTGATGCCCTACATTTGTTTAACTACAGAGAGGGGAGGGAGAAAGGGAGGAAATGGAGAAGCGAGCAGCTTCTGGTATCACAAGTCTTCATAGAGACCAGACTCTGTTCACATGAGACAAGCATCCCCCTCTACTCCATAGAGACCCTGGTCACACATAAGTCACTGATACCTTATGTTAACCTTGGAAATGTCTGCAAAACACAAACTTTTTCGCTTGTGACATTTAAAAGATCATCTAAATCGGGTGTGTCCAATCTTTTGGGTTCCTTGGGCCATGTGGAAGAAGTCTTGGGCCACACATAAAATACACTAATGATAGCTGATGAGTTAAAAACCAACCAAACAAAACACAAAAATATAAATCTAATAATGTTTTCAGAAAGTTTGGGCCAGGCTGTGGATTGGACAAGCTCGATCTAAATGTTCTTGCAACAAACACACAATCTGATGTCAAGGAAACTAACAGAAGAGAAACATTAGTACTTTAAGCTGTGAAAAGAGGTTCCTTAGAACAAACGTAAAATAACTTAAAAAGATTTTCAAAAATAAACCCATAGAGCCCCCAACAAAGGAAGTACCACTTCCCTTTTGCTACAGTGGCAATCCTAACAACTCGTTTCAATCTTTAAGGAAGAGAAAAACATGTAGAATTTCCTGTTTTGTTTTTAAACCTGTTTTATTCAGCTACTGTATATAGCTGAGTATGTAATGAAGAACCCAGCTGGTGTTTACGGGACAGCTAATACTGCACATTCGGCAAACGCTAGGTAGGGTCAGCAGCACAGTTTTGGAAGACACCGCTGTGCCCACACACAGGGTAGAAGATACTGCAAACTGTTATCAGATGAGAATCTTCCAGCCAATCTCTCACTTCTCAGTCTCTCCCACTTCACGACTTCTCAAAAAGCAGAAGAAACAAAACCACACACAATCCTACCACCATCTGGCGGCTTCAGACCAGCAAGCACGAGATTCTGGCATGCACCATACTGGCAGCCACAAAGACCAATATTCCTCTTTGTTGCTGTTTTAAAAGCAAAGCGAGAACGGTAATATGGAAACACAAAAACACGGACACGCTCACACTATGGGAAAACCACGTTAGGAGCAAACACATTCCGACAGGGAGGCTGCCCTGTCTGTGTTTTGGATGGAATGGTGTCTGATTGCAAAACCCTGTGGGGGTGTCACCTGGGAAATGCCGGCTGGCTCCCCGACATCTGCCACCATGAACCCCCACTGCCACGGTCTGCCTCTGCTGCGTGGGCACAGAAACAGGCTCCTGCTGAAGCCAGGTCTGAGCGGCTCGATGACGCCAGCTCCTGCCAGGGAAGCAGATGTGGCCTGATGCAGAAACCACATGTCATTTTCTTAGTGCACAGAACTGAACTGTCGGGTAGATACGGCGTGCACAGCATTCGCATCAGGGCTTTATCTCCCAGGCAGTCTTCTTGGATTGTCAGATAATTTAGAAAGTGGCCAGAGGAATATGGAATCAGAACCAGGGGGTTAGTGTTTTAGGGATCAGAGTAAGAGCCTGCTACATCCATTCCCCACAAAGGGACTGCTGTATGCTGGGACTCTGCAGAAAGAGCCCTCGCATTGACTCGCTCCCTGGCTTCTTGCTGGCCTCCCGCTCGGGATCAGAACTCCCTGTGATTAACATCCTTGAACTCGCTAGCACCTAAAATCAGTTTTCATGCATGTGTCACTGGCCTAAGAACTACTTTATTCCTTTAAGAGGTTTCTGTACATCCCCAAACTATGCCAGAATATAATGACTTTATCATCATCTCTTAGGAGGCAATCTTGCGATTTTCCATATTTTTAGGAAAAGCTATGATGTACTGAGCGCTTGCAATGTGACAAACCCTTGCAGGAATGTTGTTTTAAAAATCTCATTATACTCCTCTTATAGGTATCATTATAAAGTAGGTATCTCTTTTTGAGACAGAATCTCGCTCTGTTGTCCAGGCTGGAGTGCAGTGGTACAATCTCTGCTCACTGCAACTTCTGCTTCCCAGGTTCACGTGATTCTTGTCCCTCAGCCTCCCAAGTAGCTGGACTACAGGCATGTGCCACCATACCCAGCTAATTTGGGGGTTTGTTTTGTTATTTTGAGACGGAGTTTTGATCTTGTTGCCCAGGCTGGAGTGCAATGGCACAATCTTAGCTCACTGCAATCTCCGCCTGCCGGGTTCAAGCAATTCTCCTGCCTCAGCCTCCTGAGTAGCTGGGATTACAGGCACCTGCCACTACACCCAGCTAATTTTTTTATTTTTAGTAGAGACAGGGTTTCACCATGTTGGTCAGGCCAGTCTCAAACTCCTGATCCCAAGTGAGCCACCCACCTCGGCTTCCCAAAGTGCTGGGATTATAGGCGTGAGCCATCACACCTGGCCACTAATTTTTGTATTTTTTAGTAGAGACAGAGTTTCATCATGTTGGCCAGGCTGGCTCAAACTCCTGACCTCAAGTGATCCACCTGCCTCAGCCTCCCAAAGTGCTGAGATTGCAGGCGTAAGCCACAGCGCCCAGCCAAAAGTAGATATCACTATCCTCGTTTTACAGATGAGGACAAGGGTACTCAGAGAGGTTAAGTAACTTGCCCAAAGTCACACAGAATTCAGAATTTACATCCAGGGCCGAGTCTACAGCTAGAACTTTTAACTACTCCATTCTTGGGGGCATCTCATTGTTGCCAGGACTTCGCGAATAGAAACATTTGGCAATGTCCTGGCAACAAATCTGGGGAGTTAGGTTTCCTTCCCCCACCCCCATCCTCTAACTGGGAGAAAATAAGAGCCCTTCCCTCTGAACATCTGTTTTATCAGCCAGATTCGAACCATGCTGTCGCCACTTCCTCAGTAAAGTGTGCACGGTTGGCTGGTCCACATCCAAGGCTGTGAGTTCAGGGTGGACCTGTACTGTCAGGCTTCAGCATGAATCACCTCCTGCCGGCTTCCTTTAGCAGGGCACAGTGCTTATTCATGCAGAGGACACCTCCCTATTTGCCAGGAGAATCGATCCTGAAATCAGCATTTCAGCTACTGACTCCCGTCTGCAACCCATCTTAGCAGGAGGCATCTTGAGTACAGCTTCCCAGGGATGGGCCCCCTACTCATGCTTAGCTGAATTCAGGATCCTGCTTTCTAGAAATTGATGTTTTAGAGACAGCTTCTGACATAGCAGGAGCTCAACATACGTGAATAAATGGAATGGGGCCAACATACCAAGCTTCGCGTTCTAGGCTTGTAATATTTGCTCTTCCTTGATTCTCTCCCCGCTCCTCCTCATCCCTCTTCCCCATTTTCACGGTACACCTTTACTGAGTTACAGTTCCAGAGGAAAAGTGGCTGTAATTAAGCCAAGACTCTATCAAAGGCCCTTGGGGGGTGCAGGCCAGGGAGGGAGGATGTGTTCTGCAGTTGATTTCCTGGCCAAACTCATCTGGGGGTCATTTAAACGAACTCATCTACTATCTTCTCCTCTCTACCTCTTCCATTTCTATCTCAAGTCATATCTTCCCAGATGGTTTCTGAATGAGCGTCTAGATGGTTTCCGATCCAAGCAGAAGTTAAAAAAAAAAAAGTAACTGAAATTCTAACCCTGGGATAGCCAACAAGAGGCTGGCTCTCACCACTCAAGAGCGAAAGTAAGTGTGAGGCTCGCGCAGGAAAGGGAGCAGCACCATGACATAACCAAAGTGCCCTTGAGTCCCTACAAGCTGAGCGAGCCCCAGCCTCCCAGCCTCCATCTATTCAATGAAGGGCATGCCTGGTTTTAGTTTCTAGCTCCCAAATTGAGTCCCAGGTCAAGTGGTGGTAATGTGAATCCAAAAACTATCCTCAGTAAGTCTAAAAGCCTCTTTACTGCTCAGGCTAACCTAAGCACCCACAGTCCTTTACTTTCTGTTGGAATTATGTCAAATCTGATCAAAATGACCCCAGGCTAACAGTTACTATTGATCTTTAAAGAAAAGGGGGGGGCTTAATTATTACTTAAAAATGGAATTTGTTTGGTGAATAAGATTTTATAAAGCTGAGGTAGGTCGGGTAGAGATTGGTAAAATGCAAAGCGTTCTCAGTGGTTAGAAGCTGCAGCTCTAAGTGGAAGAAAAAATGTGTATCCCCAAAACATTTTCCCTTTCCTTCCCAATTACCACGAAAATGGGACACAATTCTAGAATCCAGACGGCCCTTTGAGGTTAAACTAAACTGCTGTATATTAGATGCCCCTGGGAGCTGGTCATTGTCATGTGATGAAGACTTTTCTAGATAACCCAAGCCACTCTTGTTCCTCTTCCAGTTCTCCTTCTCCTGCACTGTTCTCTTCCCCACATCCACTTTAGCAACTGTGTTCTAACAGAATGCAGATGAGGAGAATAATTACCAACAAATGACTGAAACCTGACTGTTGCTCAGTCATCAGGAAGTTGCCAGAACAGAAGGCAATGGGACTGTGGGACACGGGCTGACCACATGTCCTAAGCATAAGCACAGGAGCCAGGATAACATGATAGCCTTGCCTCCTCCAGCAAGGTCATCGCCCAGCCGCAGAGGAACAGTAGGATCTGGTTTGTCGCCACCGTATCGAGCATGTTCGGATTGCCGACATCTGTTTATTGAGTGGGCCTGAGTGTTCCTTCCCTCTGTCCTGGGGTATGATGAGGGTCCTACTTCCCAACCCTGAAGGCCTATGCGAAAAGCTATTTCCTTGTTTTGTTTGTTTGTTTTTTAGAATGAACTCTTCACCAACAAAGGCAAGGATGGTAAATGGGTTTCTCTCCTGGGCTAATTCTCATCAGCTATATGGATGCCTGGGACACTGTGGGGAGGGGGCGATGGCCGACTAGGCACTTGATGGAAAATGGATTGCCTAGATCAGCTAGTAATGTCTGCTCCAATCGCAGGAGCAGTGGAAGGGTACAGACTCTGTATTTGCTACCCTGAGCCTAAGATCTCAAAACAGAACTCAAGGCACAACTTGTTAAACTTCAGTATACACAAGGATCACCAGGGAATTGTGCTAAATATACATTCTGACCCAGAAGGTCTAGAGAGTTGGCATATCTGAGAGGTTTCCACAAGATGCTGACTTGCTAGTAGACCACCAACCACACTTGGAGTGAAAGGGGCTAGAATACTTTCCCAAGCTCCCTGAGAACATCATCAGAATGCAGATCCCTGTCAGGTGAAATCCAGCTGGACTGGCTTTCCTGAGACAGTAGACATGACTGTTTTCCTGCTGCGCCGCTGAAGGACGTGGGGTCTGCTGCTGGGACACGCTCCTGCTGATGAAGCTCTCCACCCCTCGCCTTAAGCTCCCATCCCATACCATACTCTTCCCTTTAACCAGAGGCCCTCCTACCAACGAGTGAAATGGCAACCCCGGTCTAGAGGAAAGAGAGAGGATAGGAGGGCTGACAATGTCTGAGGGCAAAGCAGTGTGACAGCAGAAGAGTGAGGGTCAGAAAGAGTCCCTTGGTTCCCACCTGCTCCCATCATCCCCACGTCTAGGACATTTAGGTAGCGTTCCAGAGTGACCTCGTATAAAAAGGTGGGCAAGGGGCCAGGCACGGTGGCTCCTGCCTGTAATCCCAGCACTTTGAGAGGCCGACGCAGGTGGAGCACTTGAGGTCAGGAGTTTGAGACCAGCCTGGCCAACATGGAGAAACCCTGTCTCTACTAAGACTGCAAAAATTAGTCAGGCATGGTACACGCGCCTGTAATCCCAGCTACTCGGGAGGCTGAAGCAGGAGAATTGCTTGAACCCAGGGGGTGGAGGTTGCAGTGAACCAAGATTGTGCCACTGCACTCCAGCCTGGAAGACAGAGTGAGACTCCATTTCAGGAAGAAAAAAAAGGTGGGCAAGAAGTAAGCTTTTATCTGCTCCCTTGCAGAGGATTAGAAAGGGGTTCAGAGGCCTCTAGTCCTTGCAAATAAGGATGGGAGAACGGAGGCAGGGAGGGACAGGGAGACTAAGGGGACCAAGTGCATTCCCACGCTTACTGTGCTGCCCTGGGCTCACTGCTCCATGGGCCTGTGTCCTCCATTAGACAGCAGCCACCTTGGACGAACAACCACGTGTGAGCCATTCTTGACTTCCCAGTATCTGGCAAAATGCATGACTTAGAATAAAGGCTCAGCTGATGTTTGCAGATAAAGGGGAAGTTTTTAAACTGGAAAATATCCTATTGTGAAGAGCAGGTATGCCTAACATTTTGGCAGCTGAGCTAACTCTGAGCTCCCAGGAGAGGGACATGAGAGGTTCTTCATACCGATCAGACTCACCTGTGGCTTCCCTCTCCCTGGTGTTGTGTAAACAAGAGGGACAGGACATCTGGACCATAAAGCCGTGGGCTCTGAGAGGCCTGCCTAGTTTGAGAGTCAAGTTCATCTAGGGAAAGAACATATGTAAGTGCTCATCTAATAAAAGATATTTAGATCAATCCTCAGCTTTTCTGCCTGCCTTTCAAATCAAATTAAGTATATGAGCACCTACTATGTGCATGGCATTATTAACAATAGGATCGTGCCTCTTCTTCCACATCAGACATGCTCAAAAGAAAAAAATGAAAACAAAACAATGAATCGAGTCTTTTTATTTTATGACATGGGGCTGGTACAGACCTCAAAAGTCCCCATAAGGCTGGAACCTGGCCCATTAAAATGCTCACAATACTCAGGACATATTTTTTTAGAAGATAATTACTAACAATCTCGGAAGCTTCAGGTCCCCTTATATGCTACGAGAAAAGCCTTCACGGGAACAGATCTGTTGCCATGACAACAGTCACTTGGCTGCGTATAAAGAAGGGCGGGGGGCCTACCGAATGGTATTCTCAACCATCAGCCCTGGGATTTCTTAAAGCCACTTTCTAAAGAACCATCAGCATCTAGGAGAATCTAAAACAGGCGTCCCCAAACTTTTTACACAGGGGGCCAGTTCACCGTCCCTCAGACCGTTGCAGGGCCGCCACATACTGTGCTCCTCTCACTGACCACCAATGAAAGAGGTGTCCCTTCCTAAAGTGTGGCAGGGGGCCGGATAAATGGCCTCAGGGGGCCGCATGCAGCCTGCGGGCCGTAGTTTGGGGACGCCTGATCTAAAAGCTGAATGAGATCTTAGGGGTAACCTAGTTTCACATGACACCAGAATTTCTTCTTTATCGTCCCTGCCAAATAGTCATTTGGACTCAGCTAAAACATCTCCAGGGCCAGAGAACTTGCTCCCCTTTATGCTGGGAGGATGAAGGTAGGGAGCTTTCTTCAATAATCCCAGAGTGAGGTGAGCAGAGGTACAAGGGAGGGAGTAATTACTCGAAGGACCTTCCCCTTTCCGAACAGGAGGTTTAGGCTTTGACAGCGCCTGCCATGAGCTCAAGGAGCCCAAACAAAACAAACAAACAAAAAGCCTGCAAGGGAGCTCCTCCCAGATCTCCAATACTACCAACTCCAGAGCTGGTTTCCAATTCTACCCATTCAATGCCACCTGGAAATTCATGGTTGTCACTGTTAGACTACATGGAAGCAGCACCAAGGACCCTGGTAGTATTCCGTGAACCATGTGGAAGGCTGCGTGGGGAAAAGCACAGCCATGTGCCTTGTATCCACATGCTGTAGAAACAGTGCATCTGCATGAGTACACGTGTGCACAAACCCACCGGAGACCCCCAGCACGTGACTCTTAACAGCCGCCTCTGTAGAGCATCACTAAAGATGGCTTCGCCCATCAATTACCTTTTGAGACAAATGCACGTGGATTCTTAGGTAACTTACAGGGAAACACATTTGTGTAGACAAAGATTGGAGAAAGAGCTGGGGTGAGCTGAGGGGAGTGCTGAGTAAGTAGCATGCATCACACAAAAGTGGGTACAAGCCCCACTGAAGGAGAAATAAATGCCTTGCCCATGTGTTGCTGCTATGAGGAGCACTGTGACCTGTGGAGGAGGCTTTCAGGCTCAGCCAATCTGAGCACACAACCTCTAACTGTCAGCTGGCATCCCCCCATTACGATGAGGTTCCACCAAGACAGGTGCCTGGAACATGCTCCTACAGGCTACCTCCATTCTGCCCACGCAGAACAGCACAGACCCTCGGCTCCCTGCAATATACCACACCCCTCGGCTCACCACCCACCTCAACACTTTCCAGATGGCCTTTAGATACCATCAGCATCTTTCAGTAATCACTCCAGGCTGACATTGTGAGACACAGTTCACCAGCCTGAACAAGCTTAGTGGCCCATTTCATATGAGAAAGAGAATCAGAAATATTAAAAGGAAATACCCTGTTTTTTAAGCCCTAATTTACTTAGTACCTTATCAGTAATATCTACCATCCCCAAAGAAGACTGAAAAAAACCAAAAAGATTTACATGACCTACAATGTGATCTTGATCTCAGACACCTGAGTAGACACCCAAGTGTATTCGCACAGAAGCAGATTTGATGTGAAGATGGCACCTGTCAACAGGGACCTCCCAGAGCCCACACTTACCCCAGGGAGGGCTCTGCTGCTGGTGGGGCTCACAGAATGCTGGAATATAGCCTCTGAGCTTTTCCACCAAGGTTCCCAATCAGAAACTCTGCACTCATTTAGGGAAGAGCCGAGCAAAGCATCTTAATGATACTTAACTAGCAAAGTTACTAATGTTTCAGGCAGGAATTAGCTGCTGCAGGAATTAGTATAGATTTGGTGAGCATCCTACAGGGGCAACATTAGACCACTCCAAACCAGCAGTGACAACTGGGGGAGAAAGAAAGCACAAAGAGCAGCTCCTGACCACAAGGCAGAGGACAAAGAGTGGGGTGATGGCAGGAGCAGACACATCCTGATTACAGAAAAGAAGCCAGGACCGTCCCCAGCTGTGGGACTGTTCCCAGCTGTGGCCGCCATTTCCAGATGGCTGCACATGCCCACAGGAAACGGCACAGGCAGGGCAGTCATTAGGAGAGAAGAGCTTCACATTCACATAACTGAAAAGACAAGCTTGCATTCCCTAAGATGCTGGTTTATTTTAGCAGACAATTACCCAGTTGTCATAAAGCTGAAACTGACCTTTCAGGTAGAAATCTTGGCATCAGGGATCTTCTTGTCCCAAGCAGGAAAAACCATGAGGTTTTAACAACCAAGCTGAGAGAGAGAGAGAGAGAGAGAGAGAGAGAGAGAGAGAGAGAGAGAGAGAGAATGTGTGTGTGTGTGTGTGTGTGTGTGTGTGTGTGTTTGAGAGAGAGAGAGAGAGACACAAAGAAACACAAGTGAACCTAACAGCAGGGACAGATTTCATCACCAGGCAGTCCTAGGTCACTAGATTAACACTGAATTGTATTCATCCCATAAACAAACATTCAAAAGCAGATTAAGAATGTTGTGTTGGAAAATGAGATTAAACAAATCCAATTTTCTAATTTTTTTTTAAGTTCAAAAGACTGAAACCCATCAAGTGAATTAAGTACACAGGACAACTACCATCCAGCCCCACTGGACAAGTGGACAAATCCCGTAGGCAGGCTACCCCTGCAAATTTCAGTTCTCAGAAAGCAAAGCATGGTGCTATGACAGAAAGAGAGGTCTCTGGGGCACTTCTGTGGTCCTGGAAGGATGGCCTGATTCCTGAAGGTATGCTGGAAGTATGCATCTATCTATACCCAGGCTGTCTCTCGATACACTCAGCCGTCCGAGGACCATCTTACAGATGAGGAGCAAGACTCAGAGAGCAGAACAATTTGCTCAGGGCAACCTACCGAGCAGGAGCATATCCAAGAGGTTAAGATTCAGGGTTCTGGAGCTGGATATCCCTGATCCCTGTTCCAGCTCCCTCCAACCAATGCTATAACCTTGGGTGATGTCCACTCTGACAACATCGAACAGGAGCTGCTCCACAGTGCTATCAAGGAATGAATGGGATCATCCAAGTAGGATGCTGAGGACCAGGGCCTGTGCACACAGAGTCAGATCACCATGCAATTAACATGCAAACCTACAGCTGCCTGATTCCAGAACTCTTCACTGCCTCTGTATGCACAGCTTCATGCAACAAAAGACTCTCAGCTAAATCTGACTCTGGATTTACTTCTCAACTCACTGCAAAATGTATTTGAGTTTCCTGTTTCATGTATCAATTCCTTTGTAGAAATGTGTGTAACAATTGGGAGGAGAGTGTCACTGCTTCCAAAGACAGCTACAGAAAGGTCCTTCAAGCCTACGGGGGCTGCTATGTACAGCTCCACAGGTAGCTCACTGCGCAAGTCAAAGAGAATGCTGTTTCCATAGACAAGGAGTCATGAGTATCCTCAAGCCTGGTTTCTACCCGAGTCAAATCCAGAATGAGGTCTGAGGAGTACTGAGTCATGGCATTGCCTGCTCTGCTGCCCCATCCCTTTCTTTCCTTTTGTTTTGGCTGTTGGTAAACTTTAAACTAGATTCATTTGTTCTCAACCATGGCAAGGTTTAAAGGTTAGAGATATAGCTGGGTGCAGTGGCTGTAATCCTAGCACTTTGGGAGGCCGAGGCAGGAGGATGGCTTGAGCTCAGAAGTTCAAGACCAGCTTGGGCAACACAGTGAGACCTCATATCCACAAAAAAATTAAAATACACGCCAGGTATGACGGTCTGCAGCTGTGGTCCTGGCTACTTGGGTGGCTGAGGTGGGACGATGGCACTGCACTCCAGACTGGGCGACAGCAAATATCTGCCTCAAAAAAAAAAAAAAAGGAATGTGGCAAGAGGTGGTAGCAAAGAGATGGGTCCGGCCCCGCATAGCTAAGGGAAAGAACAGGGGAATTACCTGCTACTGAACCTTGCTCAAATGCAAGCCAGGTGCTAACACCAATGGCTTGCCACGTTTATAAAAACAATCACACATTTAATTCTCAGGAGGTTTTGCTCATCTCAGAGCGAGGCTGCGATACCGTTTTCCTCTCCTTTCTAAGGGATGGGTGTATTTCTTTTCAGGATGTGGAGATGGGGGATACTCACCATTGTCCTCATCATGGGCGTGGAAAATCATCTCTGATTTCCAAACCAATGGCAGAGCCACCAACAAAGCCCAACTTCCCAAAAAGGCACAGGACCCAGAAGACTATACTTCAGCTGTTTTGGAAATGGATATGTTTTTTTCCCCCGAAAGAAGCAATGTCATGAATGGCAGTTAAGTTCTCAGGCTGGCTTACAAACTTAATCCACTATATACCTACATCAGATACTACTGAACTTGACCATGTCCTATAAGGATGTTTCTATAGGAAAAAAGTACCCAATTTCAGCCTGGGACATGGATTTTGGTGAAGAAAAGGGCAGAGGGAGGAAAGGAAGAGGCTCCTGACTTTGAAAGAATGACAATCTTCATGTGTTTACTAAATCATCCATATCTACCATGCACAGATTATTTTATTTTAGTCCATAAAATAGTCCTTGCCTCAAAATAAACACAGGCCCAGTGATACAAAATGACAGATAAATAGTACTGGAAGATGCAATGTGATCGGAGGAGGGCAAGAAGGGCTTGTCTAAGTTGAGATGGAAGGGGCCCAGCCAGGCTAAGACAGTGTCTGTTGGAGGTTCCAGAAGGTGGGAAGATGCAGCATTCCAGAGGAACAGAAGAGCACGTGCAAAAAAGGCCTGGCAGTAAGAGAGAACAGTGTGTGCCGGGGCGGGGGGTCTCTAAGGAGTCCAATGTGGCTGGAGTGCCATGGATGTGGGTGGGGCAGTGAGAGGATGAGGCTGGAACGAGAGAGGCAGGAAGAGGCCAGGCCTGGAAATGGCTGCAGGAAGGCCATGCTGTGGGGTAAGCAGAGCCTTCACCCCAAGACAAATGAGCCGTGGAAAGGACTAAAAGGGATGTAGCCAAGAGGTGGAAGCAACCCAAATATCCACTGGGAATGAATGGATAAACATATACATACAATGGATTATTCCAGCCTAAAAAAGGAAGGAAATCTCGACATAGACTCCAACAGTGGATGAGCTCTGAGGACATTATGCTAAGTCAAATAAGCCAGCCACAAAGAGCAGATGCTGCGTGATTCCACTTCCACGAGGTGTCTAGCAGAATCACATTCACAGAAACAGAAAGGAGAATGCTGCTTATCAGGCGCTGCGGGAAAGGGGGAAAATGAGAGCTGTTGAATAGGTTCAGAGCTTCAGTTTTGCAAGATGAAAAAGTCCTGGAGATCTATGGCACGATACTACTGAACTCTATACCTAAAAATGATTAAGACAGTAAATTTTATGTTATGCACATTTCACCACAACTAAAAATTAAATTTTTTTAAAAAACCAACGATCTCACCATAGTTTTGGTTGATACTCTGGGGATGATTCTGGAAGGGAAACTGAGGCAAGAACAGAAAGTGCCTCCTTCCCTAACCAAATCAGCCTAGAACTACTGGTGGCCCTAGAACCAGCCATTCATGATCACAGGAGGAAGGGCTAAGGACAGCCCCTTTCTCCTGGTCAGTGCCCTGGATGCTATGGCTGCTACGACAGCCCCATGGCCTTCGACCTTCAGGGTTCTCCCGCTTCCTCCTCGGCGTCACTCTTCCCTATGCCACCATCAGAGGTGACAGCAGCACAGATACACACGGTTCTGGACCACCTGTGCCTCCAACTCAACCAAGAATGCAAGTTCAAGATTCCAAATTCAGGACACAGATAAACCAAACCAACACATTCAACATGAACATGCAAATGCTCTGCTGCGTCGTCAGAAGGGGCGTAAGATCCTAGGCTTCAGTACGCAACAGACAAGATTCCCCTGCAACAAACTGCAAAACAGCGTCTATGTTTATTTGCATCAGATTCACGGGGAAGCCGCTGGAACGAAGACCCTTGACTCAGGCATCTTCTCATTATGTTTTTGTCATTGCCGCAGCTGTTAAGTGTGCCTGTTTCAAGGAATTAAAAAAAAAAAAACCCTATCAGCTTTACTTTATTACTTGAGCTCAGCCCACCAATATGCTTCAGGATGTTCTGACATCCTGCCCGGGGCTGGATGATGTGACTCAACCCCCGTATGTCAGTGCTGGGCAGAGGAAAAATAACAACAAACAAGAAAGTCCCCGCTATCAGTCCAGGTCTCACCGGAGAGTGAGATACACAAGCAGACGGGCAAGCTACAGTTCCCAGGTATGAGACTAGGGGAACACACAACAGAGGGAAGAATGGGATCCTCTGGACTCCCCGTATTCTTTAGCAACTTACCTGTCTGATTCTGAAGTGATTTCTGTTGCTAAAACTTAGAACCTTGACTGACAGTATCAGGGACTGAACTAAGCCCTTCTCGATTCACTGTCTGAGCAACAAGGCACTCAATTGTTGAAATCTTCAAATTATGAGACCAATGTGCTGCCTACTGAGCTAAGGAGGCGACTGAGTTGCTGAAATTTTGATTGCTTTTTCATTTCACATGTGAACCTTTCCATTTCAAATTTGAAATTCACAAAAATAGGGATCGATGAACAAACAATCAGATTAACTGGCATTTCGTCTAGGAACCAGCATTTCATCTAGGAACCAGTATTTCACCTGACCTGTGGCCTGCCACACATCCTACTGTTTTTCCAATCAGGATTACATAAGTGGTAAACCAACAGATGGAAACGCTGTCTGGGCAGAGAACGAGAGCAGTGTCTGCCTCTACCACATATGAGTGTGTCAGACTTCCAGTCCATGCCTAATGCTTTTCCCAGAACCATTCCCAGAATACCAGCAGCAAGAAAATGATTTTCAGGCAGGCTGGACATCTCTTTCTTTGCTGTTAGTGAAGAAAACCAGGAGCTGCCTCTAAGGAGTAGGGTTTCCGCCGTTTGCTTCCATTTCTAGGAGATTGAGGACCCACCAAAGAGCCCGTTGAGTCCCAGGGGGCTCCCATTCACACTGGGAACAGATATGTTGAGGCCCAAAAGCCTCTGACTCCTTTAACCCATTTATCCTAATTTTCCTGGCAAATTACAAAAAACCTGAAATTCAGTTCTTCCATTTCGTATGCAAGAACCATGAGACCTGGGAAGGTTCTTGAAATATCATCTTGCACTTTAAAGAGCAATCTCACCTAAACCAGAGATTTTCAAGAGAATAATTCTTCATACAGGAACCCCCTATTTTGATATGAGATGTTTCACAGGACAAGAGGGGGGTGCTGGGCTCTCCATAGACTGCTATACTCCAGCCCCCACCACAAGCCCCTCTGAGAGCTCACTTACCTGATCACGCCACTCAACATCAGAGCAACCTGGAGGTCGGTGACCTCAGAGATCCAAGAAAGTCACCTGGCAAAATTTACCGCCACGGTTTCATTTTGTTTTGAGATGAAGTTTTATTCTTCTTGCCCAAGCTGGAGTGCAATGGCGCCATCTGGGCTCACTGCAACCTCCGCCTCCTGGGTTCAGGTGATTCTCCTGCCTCAGCCCCCCGAGTAACTGGGATTACAGGCATACCCCACCACACCTGGCTAATTTTGTATTTTTAGTAGAGACAGGATTTCTCCATCTTGGTCAGCCTGGTCTCGAACTCCCAACCTCAGGTGATCTACCCACCTCAGCCTCCCGAAGTGCTGGGATTACAGATGTGAGCCACTGCACACCGCCATGGTTTACACTCCTTGCTTGGAGTAGTAACCTGGTGCTAAGCAATGTATAGACTTTATTTCTAAAATCCCTGACAACTCTATGTGGCAGGCATGAATATTCCCATCATAGAAGAGGAAAATGAGACACATAGACTATAGTACTTTCAAGAGCTGGCCTGGCACATTAGCCCTCATTATGTTCTGATTCTATTTTTGGGAAAGGAATTATTTATGTGGATTATGAAGGTTTTCTGTTTTGTATAAAGTATTATGTAAGAATACTCACTCCTTCCAAATGGACTGCTACCTAAACACTTCCTATAATAACATTCTCAAGATGCCTTTGCACAGAGAGGGTAAGGAACCTGCCTTGGGTCACACAACTAACATGCAACAGGACTGGGCTTCAGATGAAGTCATGTGCCTCCAAAGCCCGTGTACCAGACTCCTCAGCCTTTTGTAACCTAAATCCCTTAGGCTGCTGCTCAGGCCTGTCCACTTCGAAGACCCAGACCTCAATGGAAGGCGAACAGGCCGCCACCCTCCACATACCAATTTTTCCCAAGCAAATGGACAAGTACCCAAAACACACTTTATTTTTTAAGATGGAGTTTTACTTTTATTGCCCAGGCTGGAGTACAGTGGCACAATCTGGGCTCACTGCAACCTCTGCCTCCCAGGTTCAAGTGATTCTCCTGCCTCAGCCTCCCAAGTAGCTGGGATTATAGGCATGCATCACTATGCCCAGCTGATTTTGTATTTTTAGTAGAGACGGGGTTTCTCCATGTTGGTCAGGCTGGTCTCGAACTCCCGAATTCAGGTGATCCACCCACCTCAGGCTCCCAAAACCAAAATACACTTTCCTGTTTCACAACATTTCTGGCCTTCATTCATGCCAAGAGTGAGCAACTGTCGCATCATTCTGCACGATCACAATACAGATTCCCCAAGACAGCAACAACAGGGCAGGGTCTGTGTACCGGTTTTTTCATTTTTAATCTGCAGTTGACAAAACTAATGCTTGGGCAGCTGGCAGAGTGCACTTGGTGAACATGTTGCCGAAACCACACCTGCTCTTTATGACCCGGGACCAGGTTGAAGGACAGCAACTAGGAACAGGAGCCCCAGGTCACTCTTTCCAATCCAAAGGGCACACCAAGTATGAGGTGTCCTGCATTTGCCTTCACACTGGCTCTGCAATGACCCTGGGAGCCGGCAGCTCTCCATAACATAGCTGCCCACTCATCACCATTCAACACACACTGGGCCAGAAGAGGGGCTTTTCCCAGACACAGGGAAAAAAGAAAGAAGAAGAAGACAAATACAAAAAGCAGGTTCTAAGGAACGAAGGAAAACAGATAGAGGCAAAACAATCTCAGATCCAGTAACTTTTACACATCCTCCACATCATTTTACACTAACAGGATGGTATGATGGCTGGAAGATCTAAGGAGTCAGTGCTTTGCTCCAAATGATTTGGACAGATGTTTACTAAGTTTGCCTTTCTAAAATTTTCTTGTACGTGGTTAACAGCAGGCGATTAATATTCATGCAAGGAGGATTTCACCGGAATTTCGTGGCGTTGACATCTATTAAAGTTAACAGACAAAAAGGCAGAGCTGTGAATGTTCTTTTAAACTGGCATCTGAGAGTCTTTGCAGGGAACAAGATCATCACAAGCTGCCAACACACGCGCTTCAGGTGACAGGCATCATGGCACCTCCCGAACGCTCTGTTCCTGCTCCTGCTTACCTCCCGGCTTCTGTGCACGCCGTTCCCTCCACCGCTGGGATGTTGCCCTTCTCACCGGCTTCTATGCACCTTCACCACCTTGCCTGGGTATCACCTAGACTGAGCAGCATTTCCCATGCTCTGCCTCCAAGAGACCCTCCTCTCCACCTGAACCAGACCTCTGTGCCCCGTCACACCTGTCCTGCTATTGTCTCTACTTTTTGTCTCCTCTGCTAAGGCTAAGCTTCTTGCGGGTGGGGCTCTCCTCTCTTGCGCAGTGCGTGGCATGGAGCAGCACTCAAAAAACACCTGCTGAATGATATTAAAGAGGAAAGGAACAAATCACTGAGAAATATGGGAGGGAGAAGGTGTCTCTAAAGCCAATGGGAACACAAACAAACCTGCACAAAACAGATCTGGTCTATCTTTTCAGACATTTTTAAAAAAATTTTTTTGAGATGGAGTTTTGCTCTTGTTGCCCAGGCTGGATTGCAATGGCACCATCTCGGCTCACCGCAATCTCTGCCTCACAGGTTCAAGTGATTCCTCTGCCTCAGCCTCCTTGAGTAGCTGGGATTACTGGCATGCACCACCATGCCCAGATAATTTTGTATTTTTAGTAGAGATGGGGTTTCTCTATATTGGTCAGGCTGGTCTTGAACTCCTGACCTCAGGTGATCCGCCTGCCTCGTCCTCCCAGAGTGCTTAGGATTAGAGGCATGAGCCACTGCGCCTGGCCTTATTTAAATTTTATTTTTTATTTAAAGTTTTTTCTGAAATCACTAGTAGGCTGGATGAAAGCATCATGGAATTGAGACTCCTGGCACCAGAAGGGCTCCTAGGTCACGTGGCCCAACAGCTCCATAATGCAGGAAGCATGTGTCTGCTCTGTGCTGGGTCCAACACATCGCTGTTGCTCTGTCGGTCCTGGCAGATGTGTCTCCCTTTAGGGCCGTCGGCTGCAGGTCTGGTTTTCAGCCAGAGAATAACTACAAAAATGATAGCATGACTTTTTCTCTCCACTGCTTCAACCTTCTCCTGTTCATCATCTTCAACAGTTGCAAAGAAACTTGGCAGACGGAGTGTCATACCCAAATGTGGGCATTTTTGTCCTTGAGAAAAGGCTACACAGAAGTCTTCTAAGAGGAATAGCTTTTGCTCCTCTCTAGAAAATCCAAGGTATTCATGGAGGGCATCAGACTGGCTCTGCAACTCCCAAGGGTGTCCAGCAAGGTCATAGCAAGCACTGGACACTCAAAATATTTCACAGTTGATCTTTTACCCACCTAAACCCCCTGTGTCAGCCACATGTCTTTGCTTTCAAGGGCCCTAACTCTTTCCGCCTGAAATTCCCATCAAATGGTGCAAGAAGCCGTAGAGGCTGGAGTCACCTAGAAAACTAATCAAGTCCATTGATTTTACTGCTAGAATACTCAGGGCAGGACCCGACCACAGGCTGAGGACAGATGTTAGTGGAAGGAACGGCTATCTTGTTAACACGCAATAACACCAAGAAGAGGAAGAAAAAGCCATCAGAATTTTAAAACATCTTTTCATCTTCCTGCACAAAAAATTAAGTTAAAAAGAAGAACAATGGAATTTCAACACCTCACTGAGCTCTGATGGAGCCAATGAAACGGTATGCTGAATGGCTGGATAGGGAATACAGTTTCTTGTATTAAACAGGATCACCTAGTTCAGAGGCCGCCCGCTCCCACATTCCAGCCCCTTGCTGGTATCCCTCTGGGGAATCAATTCTAGGGAAGGCCAGAAAAGAAGCAGTGTAGCTCCTGTGATCCCCTGGAATCCCTCCACTGATAAAGGCAACTTCCAACGACTCCTCTTCCTTCCCAGGCATCCTACTCCTCTTCCCCTTTCTTCCACCTGAACCCACAAAAGAGAGAAAATGACAATCCTGCAATTGCCATGACTCTGACCTTTAAATGTTCAAGCAGAGATCTGTTTTTTTAAGGGCCAGATGAAAAGGTAGGTGATTAGCTTTCAACATGAGTCACAATATTCCTGCAGTGAAATAATTCAATTAAATATTTAACGGCCTTAGGTTTTGTTTGAAGCACTGTTAATGGCAGCCTGGTTAGCCCCAGCCGTGGTCTCAGGAGTGAAGTGGAAGGAGCCAGCTCTCCAGGAGGGACGGTCGATTGGTAGGGAGTCTTCCTTAAACAGGGACTAGAAAGCCAGGCCCATGGGGAGGACGAGTATCTGCTAGGGAAGCATCACGGCACTGTCATTCCAATCACAGTGCACAGCCCTGACATGATGGATGGGTCTCTTATACTTTCTGTGCCTTTTTTTTTTTTTTAAGACGGAGTCTGGCTCTGTCTCCCAGGCTAGAGTGCAGTAACGCCATCTTGGCTCACAGCAACTTCCGCTTCCAAAGTTCAAGTGATTCTCCTGCCTCAGCCTCCAGAGTAGCTGAGATTACAGGCGCCCACCACCACATCCAGCTAATTTCTCTATTTTTACTAGAGACTGGGTTTCACCATGTTGGCCAGGCTGTTCTTGAACTCCTGATTTCAAGTGATCTGCCCGCCTCAGCCTCCCAAGGTGCTGGGATTACAGGTGTGAGCCACCGTGCTTGGCCCCTGTCACTTTCCCCAGAGAAATCCTTACTAACCCTTGGAGAATCAGAAAGATTCAACCAGAAAGTGGGTCCTAGGCACTTGACTGGTACGTTTCAGGTTTGGGTGTGGTTTCGTTTCTCTCAGTGATGCACTAGCATGAGGTGGCTTCACTCTCTCAGTTAAGAACCTTCCTGGTTGCAGTGAGCTGAGGTCACGCCACTGTACTCCAGCCTAGCGACTGAGTGGGAACTCCATCTCAAAAAAAAAAAAAGGTAATTATGTGAAATGATGGATATGTTAACTTGCTTGACTATAGTAACCATTTCACTAGGTGTATCAAAACTTCATGTTGTACACCTTAAATATATACACAAACACAGAAAAGACAGCCTTCCCTGACCTGGAAAGTACAGAGTGGGAGCCCAAGGCAGGATCAGAGCACCGGCGAGCCCATCCTGTCTAACAGTAAGAACAATCCAGCCTGCCTGCCTTTCTCACGCCTACCAGGAGGACAAGTCATGTGATGAAATGAAGCATTCAAGTGGTACCTAATCCAAAGAACTGTCTCAATTGAAGGATTCCAATAAGAAAAGCCTCCCAGAGGCCTTGACTGGCCGTTTCAGAGTACAGAGACCCCACTGAAATCTGCTTAACTTCAACCCCGTTTCTTGTCCTCTGAACTCACACACGTTTATTCTTCTTACAAAGACAACACACAACTAAACTGCATGTACCTGTGCTCATGTCTATAGTAAACCTGTCATATGTCCCCAGACGTTTTTTCCAATAAGGTATTGATCAACCAGCCACCTTTGTGAGCAGTAACGTGGAAAGGTGAAAATTATTGGAAAATGTGGTTACACTCAATTTTGTGAATGCCACATTTTCTTTTACCAAACATAACCAAATCAGACACCCAAAAGAGTCTGGTGCCCTGACCCTCCCCCTAAACAACTCATCAGTCCAATAACCACATGCTGACTTCATATTCAAGCGATTCTCCTGCATCAGCCTCCTGAGTAGCTGGGACTACAGGCCTGCACCACCACGCCCAGCTAATTTCTGTATATTTAGTAGAGATGGGGTTTCACCATGTTGGCCAGGCTGGTCTCGAACTCCTGACCTCAGCCTCGGCCTCTCAAAGTGCTGGGATTACAGGTGTAAGCCACCTTGCGGGACCCGCACTAAACACCTTCTAAAACTCACTGCCATCTTGCCTTTCCCTGGGAAGGTAAGGAAACTGCCTCCTCTCTCGACAGCTCATCAAAGCTATCAACCATTGCTTCCTGCGGGTGAACTGATACGTGCTGGTTACACCAGTTTAAAACAAAGGAGAGAGGCTTACTTGCAACCCTCCTTTTACTCATGTTCGTATTTGAAAAGGCTTGTCACTGTGCAAAGACTCGTATAGGGCAGAAGAAGAAGAGGACAGTTCCTGTCCTCAGTGAGTGGGCCACAGTGTGGGGGAAAAGCAGTAAGCCCATGGTTTATTTTTGCACTATCAGAGCGCTCTAAGCCAAGTGGCTCGGTGTTCAGACAGCAAGAGCACACCCTCTTTCTAAGCAGGGAAGGGATGTTTTCAGAAGCTCCTCAGCCCCACTTGTAAAAAGAGAAACTGGGAGGCCTGGACCAGACATTCAGAGAACTGGTGACCAAAAGCGGCCTAGACTCAGGTGACGATATGGCAGAGAAAAAGAAAAGAAAGGGATGGGTACAGGAGAACCGCAGGGGGCAGCTTCTATTCAGCCTGGTAGCTTGAGAGCAATGACAGAGGCAGGACTAGGGATCTGCAGGCAGTCTGACACTTGAAGCCCAGGTATCTCCACCTGGGAGTCCCACCAACAAACAGGGAAATCAGGAGAAGGCAGTTTGGTTTGGCTACGTCTCAGGTACCGGGGGAAGGTCAAATATTCCTGCACCATGCCAGCCATATTGATGGCACTGAAATAAATGTCTGTTCGGATGAATGGAGACCAACCACCAGAATGCTGGAAATGGGAAACTCAAGCTGACTCAAAGATGTGGATTTTCCCAGAGCGGGGAGGTGCAGGCACAGGAATGAATGAGGTCCGCACACAAAGCTGTTTGCTACCCTCCACATTAAAATGGCAGATGTCTGGCAAATGCCTGGAAATTTCCTGACACTCATTGTCCTTGTTTCATAGACAAACGCTCTAGATGACATGCCCATATTTCCCCAGCCACAGACCTCAGCGGCTGTAATAGCACGTGCCCCAAATCTGTCAGGGCCTGGGTGTGTGGATTTCAGATCCAAAAATGCAAATCTTCTCTTTTCAGAGAAATGGTTTTCTGGGCAGGGTTCTGGGCTTGGGAGCCAGAAAGGAGACTGAAAGAGAAGGCATTGTCCAAATAATTGTCATCCTCGTCTGTCAGGATCAGATTCATGTCCTGCCTCTGCCTCTCTTTAGTTACACGATCCTAGAAAGGAAACCTGATCTCTCTGAGCTTTGGTGGGCTCATCTGTAACATGGAGCTCTGTACTTGCTTTGTAAGATTCTTCTAAGGTTCATCAAAAATATATGCCAGGAGAACATACTATAAAATGTAAAGCCCTCCGCATGTGCAAGGGTTTCTTGGCAAGTAATTGAATCCTTCTAATGTAACCACTGTCCCTATCAAAATAATTCTGGCTCATTCGTGAAGGCAGGATTACAGTCCAGAGTAATGAGTGCATGGTTGAGAACTGAAGGATCGCAAATGCTGAAACTTTAGACAGACCAGCATTTTCGGACACAGACGTTCAGTTCTCCAACACAGGCGGCTTTCATGGCGAAGTTCAGCTGGTATAGGCCATCTGCTGGCGAGGCAACTCTACCCCCAGAAGCAGCCAAGTCCAGGCTCTGAGCGAGAAGGCCAGTTAAGGCGCTCCCCCACACAAAAACTGCAGCTTTGAGAACTGTTGTGAAAGAGGCTTAAATGTTCCAGCTGCAACTGTAACTAGGCTGCCTTCTTTAAATGCATCTAGTTCCTTTTGTTTCATGATGAACAGATTCCCAGGCACTGCTGCAAGAAGGAAGGCGACAGACACGTCCATTTTGACGAGCAAACCCTCATCCACAACACTGCTTTCCTCCAGGAAATCCAGACATCAGGATGATATCCTTGCGGTGTCCCCACTGTCTCTCTCCTTCACCTCTCAGTTGGCTCCAGGGTCAAATTTTCTGTAGGCTGTGACTTTTAGCTTAAGCATAGTGAACACCTACTCTTTGCAGCAGGAAACTGTGCAGAGTCTGATGAGAACTCAAAGGCGGAGGCTGCAAACCCAACCCAAAGAGAACTCTAGGGCCAGCACTTTTAGCCATGCCTCTATGTTGAAAAGGATGGTAATAATGAGGATAAATGAAAGGACAAGACAAAGTCAACACCACAGCGAATACAAAGGGCTACGGGGCAGAAGTTGCAGGTGTGCTGGTCTGACCACACTGAGCCATTCTAGTGTTTCACCAGGTCTTCTCTTGGGAATATTCTACACACAAAGCACTGGCCCGGGCGAGCCCACCACCAGCTTTTCTGCCAGGATGCTTGAGCTAAAAAATGATCCTATAAGCCAGGCATGGTGGCACACACCTGTAATTTCAGCTACTCAGGAAGCTGAGGTGGGAGGATAGCTTGAGCCCAGGAGTTCAATCAAGACCAGCCTAGGTAACCTAGAGAGACCCACGCTTCTAAATAAAAATTAAAAAACGCTGGCTGTGATGGCTCACGCCTGTAATCCCAGCACTTTGGGAAGCTGAGGCGGGCAGATCACGAGGTCAGGAGTTCAAGACCCGTGTGATCAACGTGGTGAGACCCTGCCTCTACTAAAAATACAAAAATTAGCCAGGCGTGGTAGTGTGCACCTGTAATCACAGCTACTCAGGAGGCTGAGGCAGGAGAATCGCTTGACTCAGGAGGCGGAGGTTGCAGTGAGCCGAGATCATACCACTGCCCTCCAGCCTGGGTGACAGAGCAAGACTCCATCAAATAAATAAGGAAGCAAGCAAGCAAACCAACCATGATCCTACAGTCAAAGTAGCTCCAGTCAAAAGGACTTCGAGAAATATGAAATCCGGAAATTAGCAATCTTAGCCACTGGGCTGCAGGGTGTGGGATGAGGATCTGGGGAGGTTCCCTTCAACAAGGTTGTCTGTGAGGAGGCCTTCAACCTGCCCTTGGGAGGAGATGATGCGATGTGCCCGCTCATGGGAACAGTGTGGTTGGACAGGACTGTACTGCAGTGAGGACACATCAGGGGCCCCTGCAAGTTCTGTCTGGGACTCTTGGTTCCAGGTTTCTTCCTATGGGCATCATCCCAGCCTCTGCCACAACAGACAGAGGAAAAGTCAACAAGAATCGTGTCTCCACGGTGACGGTCACAGAGTCTGATATATGCTGCCCAGCACTAGGAAAGGTCTCCCAAGGCAGGCCCTGGTCACTGCAGATCATGAGTCCGCAGTCTGCACCCAGCCCCTGCCCAGCCTGCACACAGCTGTTGGACATGAACCTGTCACGCAACACTGCTTCATTCCATGAGTCCTTTGCACACTTCCATTCCCAGGCAGCAGCTGAGCAGCTCACACCAAAGTTTGCACCGGGAAAACCTTCCAGGGCTGCCACCAGGGTCTCAAAAGAGAAACTGAGGCTGTGATTATCCTCCCTTGCAACCTGGTACCACTGGCCTCTGACCCTGGTGTCTCCTTGGCCCTCTGAGCTATCTAAAAAGCTGGAATCATCTTACAGTGTTTAAAAAACCCGGTTCAATGAAGTTATCAAGTTGGTACTCAAAAGATGAGTGCTAGCCATCAGTGAGAAACTGGGCATGGTCGTTATATTAGCTAACACTTACTGAGCCACTTCACGCATTAGGCACTTGACATGTCACCTTCTCTGCAACCCTCAAGGCAGGCAGCTCTATCCTATAAAGGCAGAGACCAAGTCTCACATAGGTTAAGTTGCTGATCCACAGTCACCACAGGAGAATGAATGTGTTGAGGCCAGGATTCAAACTAAGACTATCAGATTTCAAATCCTTGTTTTCAACTCTTCCTCCAGAGCACAGGGCCACAGCCAAAGAGGCAGAGACGATATAAAGCCAGGAGAGTGGAGGAAGGTGTCAGGAAGAATTCATGGAGTGGACCGGATGGGATCAGAGACTAAGTGGCCCTGGGAGATGGGGGAACTCCCCCAGGGATCATTAAGTAGGGGGTGTAATACAAGAAGAGGAAGCTCATGTAGGAGGGTGAAGGGCCTCAGAGGCCGGCCTAAATTTCCACAGGCCATAGAGAGCCCAGGAAAGCAGCACAGGGAGACAGCATGAACTGCGCTTTAGAAAGAAAGCTGTGGCACTGCTATTGCCCATAAAAGCTCTTCCAGACAGAAAACTAGCAGTGGCTGGGTGCAGTGGTTCATGCCTGTAATCCCAGCACTTTGGGAGGCTGAGGCGGGCAGATTACTTGAGGCCAGGAGTTAGAGACCAGCCTGACCAACATGATGAAAGCCTGTGTCTCTACTAAAAATACAAAAACTAGCTGGATGTGGTGGTGGGCACCTGTAATCCCAACTACTTGGGAGACTGAAGCAGGAGAATCACTTAAACCTGGGAAGCGGAGGTTGCAGTGAGCTGAGATTGCGCCGTTGCACTCTATCCTGGGCATCAGAGGTGGACCCTGTCTCAAAAAAAAAAAAAAAAAAAAAAAAAAAAAAGCAGTGATGAAAAGTACAGAGCAGGTCACTAAAACGAATAGAAACCAAAAGTTTGACAGAGAGCAGTACTTCCCGTCCCAGGGGGTGAGTCTGAGCTCCCAAACATCAGCCACATCAGTCTTATCAACCGACTCCCAGATCATACTCCCCAGGACACAGCGCCAATTATCTATTCCAATTAAACCACCGCCACAGGATGCTAAATCCAGTGATACGAACCGGCAGCAGGATGCTTGCCCAGCCCGGGGCTGGCATTTACGATCCTTAGTAGCAGGAAGGCTCTGTCTCCTGCTCCCCACGGCTCAGCTGTGGAACCTGGAGCTCCCACCAGCCCCCGAGGCAGGTGCTCTGGGAAGGAAGGGCAGGAAGAAAACGATGGCAGGACTTGAGAAGCCGGGACACCAGAGCCAACGGTACCAACTCCACTGGGGAACTTGCCCCATTTGATGACAGCAATTTCACTAACATCTCATTATAGGCATTTTGTCAGCTAAATAATAACTTGAATGAATTAAGTGCCTACAATGAGCCAGGAACTGCAAGAAGTATAATTTCATCAAATCCTGGCAACAATGCTGTGAAGCAATTCTTTCTTGCCCATCCCCCATTTCAAAGATGGGGAAACTGAGGCTAAAAGAAACCTGCCATAGGTGGGTAGAGCTAGGACTCAGATCCAGGCGGTGTCTAGCGCCCAAGTCTCCCCTTCTTCCGTTACACCACAGCAGACCCTGAAAGTAACACACCCGCATTTTACGTCATTCCAAACTATCTTCAGGAGGTTTGATTTCCCAAGAGGGTCCTTGGGGCAGCAGGGAAATGAGCTAATCATGAGAGCTCATAAGTGCTGGGCACTCATAAGCCAGGCCTAGGCCTAAGGTCTGTCTACTCATTCATTCATTCATTTTTGTTCTGTCAACAGCCTTGTACATAAACGCCATCATCATCCC
The DNA here is from genome assembly GCF_048565385.1 of Saimiri boliviensis. Classification (NCBI taxonomy): domain Eukaryota; kingdom Metazoa; phylum Chordata; class Mammalia; order Primates; family Cebidae; genus Saimiri; species Saimiri boliviensis. The sequence continues at coordinate 73,318,327 of NC_133463.1, forward strand.
CGTTTTACAGATGAGAAAACTAAAGCTCTAAGAAGGAGGTTAAGTCACTGTAAGTAACACGGCTGAGAAATTCTAGAGCTGGATACTTAGCTCTAGGGGTACCTGACTCTAAAGCCCAAGACCTGACCCCTCCCTAAAACAGCCCCCAAACATGAGTTCCCACATCCCCAGTTGCTGACACAGCCAAGTGGCTCCATAAGTGGCCTTCTGTCCTGCTGGAGGCTGGGTCTGGAGGCCGGGCAGGTATTGTTTCCATTTTAACACCCAGAGGCCACAGCCTGCCTGAGGGGAGGGTTCTCTCTCCCAGACACCGCACCACAAGGCCGCCCCCTGCCTCTGGGAAGAACGAGGGGTCTTTCCAAAGTAAATCATCCGAATAACTAACCTTTATCATTTTAACTGTCATCTTTCAAAAACATTACACACATCGTGCGTTCTTAAATGGAGCCTATGGCCCAGTGGCTGTTGACTCATCACTCTTTAAAGAATGAAGTTGCTGAGGACAGATGGGCAAGGCCAAGCCAACTGCTTCAGCCCCTGCTTGCTTCATCCTGTCTGACGCTTCCCTGAAATACTTCACCTGCTCCATGGAACATAATTCATCTTTTAAAATTGCTTAAAGCTTTTAGACCAAAGGCATTTACATTTAATAGCAAAACCAGGGAGAGTAGACTTCCCTCCACCTCCCCTGGAATAGGTCACCTTCAGAAGTGACCTATTTCTTCCCTGAGCCCAAAGAGGCTGTGGACCCTAAAGAGCCCCAGTCTAAGCCCACCCCATGCCACTGGGATGAATGGGGGCCACCAAGTCTTTTGGCAAGACATCCATTCACAGAGTCACCACAGGCCAGCAGCCTGGGCTACGTGAGTGACTGACTGTCAGCCACGTGGGAGGAAAGCTGGGGTGGGGTGGGAGCAGGAGCAGAGGTGGAGATCTGAAGGAGGAGGAAGAGAAAGGCTGAGAGGAAGATGAGAAAGGCCACTGTGACCCAGGGAGCCCATGGGCCAGTAGCAAGATCGTGGAGCCCAACACTGGCTGACCTACTGCATCACCACTCACTTTTTTTTTTTTTTTTTGAGATGGAGTCTTTCTCTGTCACCCAGGCGAGTACAGTGGCGCCGTCTTGGCTCACTGCAACCCCCGCCTCCCGGGTTCAAGCAATTTACTGCCTTAGCCCTCAAGTAGCTGGGACTACAGGCGTATGCCATGGTAATTTTTGTATTTTTAGTAGAGACAGGGTTTCACCATGTTGGCAAAAATGGTCCCGATCTCTTGATCTAGTGATCCACCCGCCTCGGCCTCCCAAAGTGCTGGGATTATAGGCCCCCACCCACATTTTGAACAAGACTCAGGCTGTTCACAGGCACTGAAGAGTTTGAGAAGCACCGGTCTACAGCACAGGCTGTGGAGTCAGAAACATCTAGGAACCAGCCCCAGCCACACCACTCACTTTCTATGTGACCTATAGTCAGCTACGTAGCCCCAACCGGCCTCTACTGTCTCATTTGTAGAGCAGTACCTATCTATAAGGTGGGAGAGTAAGCGGATATTAAAAGAATGCAAATAAAGCACTTAGCACAAAAATCTGATGCCAACAAAATTAGCAGCTGGCTCTGCTATCAACACGTAAAGCTTAGAAGCCAAGTCACCAGATCCTGCAACTCATTACTTCTCATCCTTATGGAAACCTTTGGAAGACTTTGACCATGGCGTTCTAGAACCTGCTTGGTATGTTGCAATGCTGTGCCACCTACCAGCATGTTCTTAAATACACATTTTAAGGCAGCATCATCACTAAGATCAAAAGTTACTGACTATACCTGGAGCCAAAGATATATGTGTATAAGAAAGGAAAAATAATGACTGGGAGCACTTGAACATTTCATTGGCCTGTACTTCAAGGCTTTGGCCTTGAGCCTGAAACATGCGCTTGCGACACACACACACACACACACACACACACACACACACACACACGGCACAGAGGTCAAAGGCAAAAAGTAAGGAATGAGCAGCTATGGGAAGGCAGGGAACAGGGACAGGCCAGGTCTCCTGGACGCGGATTCCAGGCACACTGCCACAGCTGGGTACTCCCGAGGACAGCAAACACAAAGGTCACTACCTCGACCCAACAATCTCCCTAATGAAACAAAATGCCCTTTACTTCCAGAGCCAGCAAACACAGCAACCTGATTTCACAAGATGTCAGCCCTTCCAGACCCTAAAGAGCACGTCCACGTGCTAGGTAAAGGCAGGACAGTCTCGACATCGCTGCACAGCTCAGACCCTGTCCTGGCCTGCAGGCCACTGCCTCCTCAGGATGCTTTCCCTCCATGCTCCCAGGCTTTGTTGGTGGCCTCACCATGCACCAGGTCTTAAGTCCCGGTCAGTGCCTCCCTGCCCCTCATCTCATCCCGATTATCTCTAGCACTGAAATGTCTCTGACGCCCTCCACAGTCCACTTACTTCACTCCCAAAGCCACCCCATTCAGGTTCTGACTATGAAAGCCCTCGGGGCTGCCAGTTTCTGTCTCTCCAACTCAAACTGCTTTCAGCACCACTGCTTCGCCAACCTCCTGCAGTAGGTCCGATCCCATCGTGCCTTGGGTGGCTCCCCACTGCTTACAGAATCACACTCATGGCCCTCCGAATGCAAAGGCAGCAAAGCTCAGGCTTTTCCCATTGCCTGTCCAGCCACTCTGCTTTTGCACTGCAGCTACTGGAATAACAGATCTGAGCTCTGGGCCTGCTGCTGCTGATGGTGGTTGTGTTGTTTGGTCTTTAACAGAAAGCAAAGAGAAAGAGGAGAAAAGTTAAGGAGCATCCAGGGGCAGTGGCTCATTCCTAAAAACCCAACACTTTGGGAGGCCCAGGGCAGGAGGATCACTTGAGCCTCGCAGTCTGAGACCAGCCTGGGCAACATAGCAAGACCCTATCTCTGCAAAAAAATTTTTTTTTTAAATTAGCCAGGTGTGGTGGTACATGCCTATAGTCCCAGCTACTTGGGAGGCTGAGGCAGATGGATCCCTTGAGCTTAGGGGTTCAAGGCTGCAGTGAACTATGGCCATACCCACTGTACTCTACTAGGAAGCAGAGTGAGACTCTGTGTCAAAAAAAAAAAAAATAGAAAAGAAAAGAAAGAAACAAGCTTCTCAATCCTGCCTTTTATTAACACATACATATCATACATTAGGTCAGCAAAAAATAAGACGGCGCTGGGTGTGGTAGCTCACACCTACAATTCCAGTGCATTTGGAAGCCAAAGCAGAGGAATACTTGAGGCAAGGAGTTCAAGACTAGCCTGGGCAACAGAGTGAGACCCCATGTCTATAAGAAATCAAAATTACAAAATTTAAAAAGCTTTTTTAAAGACGGATTTTGCCACAACCTGGAAATTTCTCCAGCCAAAGGGTTGTTGTCATTTTAGGCATCAAAGGCCTCACTAATTCTACGGTCAGTCAAAATCTCTTGGGATCTCATCTTTAAGAACAGCATTCAGAATTAGTTTTTTGTGTTTTTTTTTTTGTTTTTTTTTTTTTTTTTTCTTTTTGAGATGGAGCCTTGCTCAGGCTGGAGTGCAGTGGCGCGATCCTGGCTCACTGCAACCTCTGCCTCCCAGGTTCAAGTCATTCTCCTGCCTTAGTCTCCCAAGTAGCTGGGACTACAGGCATGTGCCAGCACACTCAGCTAATTTTGGTATTTCCAGTAGAGAAATACAAAATTAGGTTTCTAAGTGACTCAATAAAAGGAGTCCCTGTCCTTCACAAACTCTCCTGTTCACATACAGTATTGAATAGCTTCGTCACTCGCCTTGATCTTGGGACTTGGCTCTAACTCTTATTTCTAAAAGAAAAAATCAAGTTCACTCTCAGTAGGTGAAAACCTATCACAGGCTGGGTACAGTGGCACACACTTGTAAGCCCAGCACTTTGGGATGCCAAGGCGGATGAATCACCAGAGGTCAGGAGTTCAAGACCAGCCTGGCCAACATGGTGAAATCCCATCACTACTAAAAAACAAAATTAGCTGGGCTGGTGGTGCGGGCCTGTAGTCCCAGCTACTCGAGATGCTGAGGCAGGAAAATCACTTGAACTTGTGAGGCAGAGGTTGCAGTGACCCGAGATCGCACCACTGCACATTCCAGCCTGGGTAACAGAATGAGATTCTGTCTCAAAAAGAAAAAAAACGTATCATATACAATGTCTTTTTAAATAATGTTTGTTGATCCTAATATTGCCTAAATTTCTGACGGTGGTTCTAGAAGTGCTCTCCTAAAAGGTATGAGTAATGGCCACACTGAGAGAACAGTTAGGATTAGCCTCCAAAGGCAATTCATAAAATTACTTCCTCACACTTCAAGATATGGTCTGGTTCAAAATTCATGTATCAAAGTATAAATTCATCAAAATGACAAACAGCAACGACCCACTCTAGGTAGCTTCCTTTGAACCAGTAAGAAGGATAAAATATAGACCAATCCTTATTTATTTATTTTTAATTTTTTTTTTTTTTTTTTTTTTTTTTGTGACAGGGTCTCACTCTGTTGCCCTAGCTGGAGGGTAGTGACAGAATTTTGGCTCTCATGGCAGCCACAACCTCCTGGGCTCAAGCAATCCTCCCACCTCAACCTCGCAAGTAGCTAGAACTACAGGCGAATGTCACCACACCTGGCTAGTTTTTTTTCTTTTTCTTTTTTTGGTAGTTTTTTTGTAGAAACGGCATTTCATCACATTGTCCAGGCTGGTCTCAAACTCCTGGGCTCAAGCAATCCTCCCGCCTTGGCTTCCCACAGTACTGGGATTATAGGCATGAGCTTCCCAGACGATACGTCTTTCTTTAAATGAGAGATTTTAAAAGTCCCAATTTCCCACATGCTTTTCTTCTTCATCCTCTCAAACCACACTGCATAAATATTTGTAAAACCAATTCGATCTTGATCTGTCACCAAGGATACACTCCTCACTTAAAAGGTGATGACGACTCATCTCATTTTTGTGATGGCCTGATTAGAGCCAGAAACCTTCTGATTTCGTTTTTCTAATTTTTTTTTCCCTCTTGTAACTTCAAAAAAAAAAAATGCTAGCAAATGCACAGTCCATGCCCTTGGTATTCAAAGTGTGCTCCCTGAATCAGCAGCAGCAGCAGCATCACCAGGGAGTGTGACAGAAACGCAGAGTCCTGGGGACCCATCTGTGCTGGATTGCCGAATCAGAACCTGCCTTCCACAGGATCCCAAGCAATTCCCATGTGCACCAGCATCTGAGAAGTGCCGGTTTATGCTATGAGTTTAAAAGACAGCAAATGATTTTTTAAAAATATTACTAGTCTAATGAACTGTTTTTTACAAAATAACGAACTATCCTCTGACTCTCTGTTCTTAGCTACAAAAAGAAATGACCGCCTATTCTCCCCACGCTTTTCTAAGAGTTAATGCCGAATGCCTAGCTCAAAGTCTGGAACATTAAAGCTGCTCAAACTTCCATTTACTTATCCTCCAAACATCACTTCCTTCCTCGGGCTCTTTCTTCCTGTAAGTTCTTTCTTGCCTTTAGGGTTTAAAAAGGTAAGAGAAGGTGAAGGAACAGCATTTGAGAGAAAAGGAGAAGAGCAACAAATACAGGAAGCACGAGTCAAATGACAGAGGAAATTCTAGATCACCCTAGAGAATAAACTCTTAAGGTCAGTAGTCTGTACACAGAGAGGCTCTGGTTTGGTCATCCTTCAGGTAGCAGGTGCAACAGTGAGTTGTAGAAACACGATGTGATTATCCAATTCTGAGCAGATTCAGGACTTTTTCACTGCAAAGCTCAGCTGTTCATTTACATGTCAACAGAGAAATCTGTAATGCTTGCCATATCCCAGGCAAATGCCTATAGGAACACCTCTATTCCTATAAGGTCTCCCATGTCTCCCCCATCCAGAGCACAGAAGGTCCCTATCACTGTAGGTCTATTCTAATTAGCAGCTTTCAGGTTATCTCCCATCTGCCATGCAAAGTTGCTTCAGGCTAAGGAGAATGGCTTAATCATCTTTATACTCTCCGTAGCATTGCAAGATCTAATAGACATCAGGAGCTCAATCACCGCTGTTGCGTGAGTGTCCTGAGCTGTTATCCTCTTGGATGCAATTGCCCCATTTCTAGATGAAATCAACTATATTTTATGGCTCCCGAATTTCCAATTTTATTGGACTGCTATCATGCCTTCCATCTAATTGCTAAACAAAACAACCAGAAAGGCTACCTGCCTCAGTATTCTCATCTAGGCCAAATAAACTGCCCTGTTACATACACCAAGCACCTGAACGCATCTTTAAGGAAGGCCTTGAACACTCAGCTCTCTACCATTAAAAGACACAAAGGCGGCAGGGCACGGTGGCTCACACCTGTAATCTCAGCACTTTGGGAGGCTGAAGCAGGTGGATCACCTGAGGTCAGGAGTTTGAGACCAGCCTGATCAACATGGAGAAACCCTATCTCTACTAAAAATACAAAATTAGAAGGGCATGGTGGCATGTGCCTGTAATCTCAGCTACTCAGGAGGCTGAGGCAGTAGAATCGCTTGAACCCGGGACGTGGAGGTTGCAGTGAGCCGAGATGGCACCACTGTACTCCAGCTTGGGCAACAAGAGCCAAACTCCATCCAAAAAAAAAAAAAAGGCAAGAAAGACAAGGCATCACACTGGAGAGTGGAGGGTACATTCAACAGGCTCCGTAGGCCAGGAGCACAGGGTCCAAAGGGTGCAGCCCTGCCTCAGATATGGGTTCCTATGCTGTAACCTCAGCTACTATCTTTCTCTCTCTTCTTTGAGACAGAGTCTCCCTCTGTCACTCAGGCTGGAGTGCAGCAGCACAATCTCGGCTCACTGTAACCTCCGCCTCCCGGGTTCAAGCATTTCTCCTGCCTCAGCCTCCCGAGTAGCTCGGACTACAGGTGTGCGTTACCACGCTCAGCTAATTTTTTAATTTTTAGTCAAGATGAGATTTCACCATGTTGGCCAGGCTGGTCTCCAACTCCTGACCTCAAGTGATCCACCTGCCTAGGTCTTCAAAAGTGCCGGGATTACAGGTGGGAGCCACTGCACCCTGCCAAAGTTTGGTGGCCTTTCTCTCTTTTCTAAATGTCTTTGAGACTCTAAATACTAGGAAAATGTAACAGAGGTCAATAACTAAGGGAGCTTACCTCCAAAACATTTTCCAAAGGGCAGAGAACATAACATGATCATTCTGACAGCTGTGCCAAATGAAGCTTTATTTGCCTGATGGCCTCTGTGTCCACTTGTCTATGATCACTGAGGCCTCATGCACCTGTTAAGGAAATGCACCCAGCTGTCCACTTAGCGCCACAGCTGACCAAGAGTCCTAAAGTCTTCCTTGACAATCAGAAGTACCTGATAACCCATCACCATTGAAGAGCGTGTCCTTGAAAGGTGATCACTTTACTTTGGGCACAAGGACTTCTTGGTCCCATCGGGACTTTGCACTGTGGCCTTAGATCCTCTGCAGAGGAACCAACAGTCAGCATTAGCTGCGGGCAAAAAGCCAACAGCAACTGACTCTGCTGATACCATCCTCTCCCAGGCCTTATTTATTGAATTCAAAAGTGACTCTGAACTAAGAGGGGATTTTCCTCTGGCATCCATAAATATGGCTACGGAAGGAATTAATTTCCAATCCTTTGCTCCGTGCCCTGTATCTTACACACTCCCTTATTTAATAGCATGATGGCCCAGGGAATTGGACATGTACCTTAAAAGATAAAGAAACGGAGCCCTGCCAAAGGCCACAGAAAGAAGCATTTGGCTCCAGAACTGTCAGATCCCGAAGCATATGTGTTGGTTCAAGCTTTTCTAGAGCCATCATGCTCCCTCAAAATGAAGAGTTCAGGCCGGATGTGGTGGCTCACACCTATAATCCCAGCACTTTGGGAGGCCAAGGCGGGCAGATCACCTGAGGTCAGAAGTTTGAGACCAGCCTGACCAACCTGGAGAAACCCTATCTCTAATAAAAATACAAAATCAGCCGGGCGTGGTGGCACACGCCTGTAATCCCAGCTACTCGGGAGGCCGAGGGAGGAGAATCACTTGAAACCAGGAGGTGGAGGTTGTGGTGAGTCGAGATTGAGCCATTGCACTTCAGACTGGGTGACAAGAGCAAAACTCAGTCTCAAAAAAAAAAAAAAAAAAAAAATGAAGTTCAAATAAGATGGCTAAATTTTAAAGTTGACTTATTTATTCATTCAATGCTATTCAGTGAAAGGAACCAGGAAAATGGAGGGGTAACTAGACAGAGTCAGGGGAGGTTTGGGATGACATTCAAGTGATGCACACTCGTGGCCCATCTGGAGCGAGGAATATACAGGAGAGAAACCTGAGTAGCGTGGGGTGGGGGCTGCAACCCCAGAAGGCCCTCCTCCCACAGGAACGGGGAAGCCGGACACACGACTCTGACATGGGTGGGCTGGTGGGAGGCTGGGTATCTGGTATTGGGAAGATGGGCGCTGAACACTTTGAGAAAGCAGGAGGGAAGGGGTTAGATCACTCGCAAACCCTTGGCTTTGGCCCAGCTGCTGTTTCACGCTGAGGCCTACAGGAAACAGGTGGTCACCTCCTCCGAGCACACCCTAGAAGGGATGGAATTTATGTGTCACATTTGGGTCTCAGGTTCTTCCCCCAAAGCAGCATGCTTCCGATGGGTGTCTAAGTCACAGGGTAATCTTCCCCCACAAGCTAAACAGCTGCTTTTCGTGGTTATATTTTGAATGTATACACTTGCCCATTCGTTCATTCTGTGCAAACGTTTACTGAGCCCAGGTGTAAAAGTTGCTATAGGAACATGAAAATAAATCAGGCTGAACTTGCCCTCAAAGAACATATCCTCTTATGGAAGACTTACACACAAGTTAGAGAAACTAATGAGGTTAAGCAGGGTTTGGCAGTTTAGGAGGAACAGATTAATTCCAGCTGGGAGCATCATAGTACTGCCAAAACTTTAATGTACAGAAGAAGAATCACCTGAGAAATCTCCCCTGTGGGATCTCTTTCTCCCCATAAAATTCTGTAATTCCCGTATCTTTTTAAAGCAGAAGAAAGACACTGACTTTGCTCACGGTGTTGTCCTACGCATTGAAGAATATAACCTTTAACAATAAACCTCATAAAGATGTTAATCAGAATTCTTTTACCTTATCAAAGAGATCCAAGGAAATTTCAGATTTCACAACTACAAAAGGCTTCAAGTCAGGAAACTGCAGTTCAATTGCTAAGGGCCTCTCTCTCCAACCCATGGAGCTTAGAAGTTACACACCAGTGTCTGTGATCAAATCCGCTTCCCCAAACCCCGCCCCCCATCTTAGAGCTTAGTAATGTTGATAAGTGGTGCTTCAAAGGATTTTATTATCCTAAAATAAGCTGGGAATGAGAAGAGTCCCAGCTGAAACAGGAAGGGGATCACACACAGACATTCCATTTCCAAATTTCCTTCCCCAGCGGAGATCCAGGCCCTTTGGTACAGTGTCAGGAAACGGGAGGGCCTGTGATGGGATAAGCAGACACCTGCTCTCCCCAAATTCCTGGAGCTACTCTCTTCTCCCCAGAGAATAGAAATGGGCCACAGAGCTCATTACCACCATTCAAGCGTGAGGCTGAAATATCTCCAAAGGCTTCCCATTTAATAACCTAGGGGTCTTTAGAGCAACCCCCATCACAGATGCAATTACCACCACTTTGTCCCAGACGCAGGAGGGTGACAAGGGCCCTAAGGTCACAAAAGAGTGAGGAGCAGAGGAGGAGGCTTTTCTTAATCACTAGTAATTGTCACTATCATGTTATAAGCAAACAAATATCATTTTGGAAATACAGAACCATCCCCATGAGGTAAAGAATTTTAACTAACTGGGTGGGCCAGTTTGAATTCATCAAAAGGCTGAACTGGCAAGCATTTACTATACATTTTCACAACCAAAAAGTAATTTTATTTTTCAAATGTGTATATAGCAAGGAGCTAAATTAAAAAGTGTGGCCGGGAGTGGTGGCTCATGCCTGTAATCCCAGCACTTTGGGAGGCCCAGATAGGTGGATCATGAGATCAGGAGATCGAGACCATCCTACAACATGGTGAAACCTCATCTCTACTAAAGATACAAAAATTAGCTGGGCATGGTGGCATGTGCCTATAATACCAGCCACTCGGGAGGCTGAGGCAGAGGTTGAATCACTTGAACCTGGAAGGCAGAGGTTGCAGTGAGCTGAGATCATGCCACTTCACTCCAGCCTGGCAACAGAGACTGTGTCTCAAGAAGAAAAAAAAAAAAGCTGTTGGCACCCTGGCCTAAGTGCTGGCTCACACCTGTAATCCCAGCACTTTGGGAGGCCAAGGCGAGCAGATCACTTGCGGTTAAGAGTTCCAGACCAGCCTGGCTGACATGGCAAAACCCCATCTTAACTAAAAATACAAAAATTAGCCGGGTGTTGGTGATACACACCTGTAGTTCATACTTGGGAGGCTGAGGCAGGAGAATTGCTTGAACCCGGGAGGCGGAGGTTGAGTGAGGTGGAGATCAGAGATCACGCCACTGCACTCTAGCCTGGGTGACAAAGTAAGACTCCATCTCAAAAAAACAACAAGGTGTTGCCTTAATGAAGATGTAAAATTATCACAACAAAACAAAAATGTAAACAGTTCTTATAAAGTGCTATAAGAACATATTCTATTAAATACACTATTATATCTTTCTCATAGTCTTACTTTGCTTAGTTTTTTTTGTTTGTTTGTTTTTTGTTTTTTTCTGAGACAGGGTCTTGTTCTGTTGCTCAGGCTGGAGTGCACTGGTGCTATCTTGGCTCACTGCAACCTCTACCTCCCATATTCAAGGGATTCTCATGCCTCAGCCTCCCAAGTAGCTGGGATTACAGGCTGTGGCACCAAGCTCAGCTAATTTTTTGTATTTTTAGTAAAGATGGGGTTTTGCCATGTTGACCAGGCTGGTTTTGAAGTCTTGACCTCAAGTGATCTGCCTGCCTCGACCTTCCAAAGTGCTGGAATTACAGACGTGAGCCACTGCGCCCGGCCCTAGATTTTTTTTCTATGTAGTATTATGACTGTTACTAATTAAATGTTCATCATCTGGAAAACCTAATCTTTTTCTTTAATTTCTTGCCCTAATAGCTAATAATCATAATAGTGAATAAACATTATAAATAGGCAGAACAATAGAAAGTTTATGACATTTGGCTGACATTTAATGAGCACCTACTATGTGAAAGGTGCTTTCATCCAGACTACAGGTATTTATTTCCTGGATCCTCCCCAGCTGCAATGTCCATCTCATTTTATAGAGGAGGAAACTGAATGGCTGGCCTTCCCTAAGCCTCCCAACTGGTAGGTGGATCAAGCTGGGATAGGAACCCAGCCTTCCTGGCTCCCCACCTGCTGTTATTTCACTGAGCCAAGGCTGAGAAATGCTGTCCCTCTGGTTCTATAGAAGAGCTGCATTCTCTCATGTGATGGCTGTTGGTTCATTTTTAAAAAGTCAGGGTAGTAAAGGACTCAGAAATGATATACACACACCTTAAACAAGTTACTTGAACAGAAAACATTCATTCCTCAATCTTGGGAAGGGCCAAGTCTTTCTCTTTAGAGTGGGGACCTGCTGACTGGATTTCTGTGAGCTTTCCTGCAAGACACACCCATCCGCACACCCTGCCAATGTCAGATTTCAGGTTCCTTCAAGGAGAGTTTCACAACTTACAAAGTGGAAAATCCTAGATTTTCAGCACACCATCCCCTCTTTGTTTATACTGATTGTCTCAACCATACCTAAAACAACACGAATTTCTTTATAAGTTGTTTTGCATCTCTTTCCAAAACACATAACTTAGTTTTCAAAAAACAAGTTTTCTTTTCACACTAATATCTCATCCATGTATGTACTATTTTGGTTACATAATTACAAAAGCAAGTACATGTGGCAAAAAAAAAAAAAAAAACCCACAAAGTTTGGGGGAAAACCTGAAACTGACTGGTAAGCACAGAGCTCATCTCGGAGAGTGAACACGGCACGGGAGACGAAAGAGAGCAGTCACAGCCCCCAGTGCTCTGATGGGTCCACTGGACTGGAGGATGGAGGACGTCAGTCACTCTGACCAGCAGGCTCAGTGCAGGCTGGGTAAGAGAGCGCCTCGTGCACCCCCACCCCTGCCATACACCTGTGAGCACCTTGGGAAAACAGCAGACATTCCCATCAGAAAATAAAGAATAAAAGGATTGAGACACAATAAAAATGGGTTCAAATAATCACAAGTCTTTCCTAGTCCCAGGGTCTCTCTGAGCCTCAATGCCTTTGTTTGAAATGTACAGTTAAAACAAGGTTCCTCGCCGGGCGCGGTGGCTCAAGCCTGTAATCCCAGCACTTTGAGAGGCCAAGGCGGGTGGATCACGAGGTCAAGAGATCGAGTCCATCCCGGTCAACATGGTGAAACCCCGTCTCTACTAAAAATACAAAAAATTAGCTGGGCATGGTGGCACGTGCCTGTAATCCCAGCTACTCAGGAGGCTGAGGCTGGAGAATTGCCTGAACCCAGGAGGCGGAGGTGGCGGTGAGCCGAGATCGTGCCATTGCACTCCAGCCTGGATAACAAGAGCGAAACTCCGTCTCAAAAATCAAGGTTCCTCATGTGGCTGCTGCAAGAAGTAAATAAAACAAATGGAAAGTGCCCAGCCCAGGCCTTGGAACACGGAAACTACTCAATACACGGGCTCTCTGCCTGGTTTATCATGGTACCTCTTTCCCGCAGTGTCTAGCAACGTGCTGTGAAGTAAGAAGCTCTGATGGATGGACAGAAAGATGGACAGGTGGTCGGAACTGTAAAAACCCTTCAGTTCAGTACCTTGCTTGGCTCAAATGGCTAAAACAGATCAAGTATCTGCAGCCTGAGTCACAGTGTTCCCCACCTGAAGATAAACAAATTCTAATTTTACCCATTAGCCTGGAGAGACCAGAGCAAGAATAAAAGGAAGAGACAAACAAGAGAATTTAAAAAGTATCAGACCCAGATGTTAAACAAAAAATGGCTCCCTGGAAGATAAATCTTTTTTCCTCTCTTCCCTCCAACTGTAGTTATGAGAATGAGCACACACTAGAGTAAGTGTGATTTTTTTTTCAAGGCACAGAAAAATTTATAGACAGCTAAATCCAACAAAAAGATAAAACATTTACCCTTAGTTTCCAGTAAACAGAAAGTCTTAAAAAGTTAAAAGGAAAACAGTTCCAGAATAACCACCATGTGGTTTTGGTTTCAAGTACTTCCTAGCATTTCATAACAGGCACAGTTCACTGGAAAGATATTTAAACGCTAAACAAGGCAGGTGCAGAATACATGCTTTCAATAGTGGATGTGATAGGAATGGAAAGTAGGCAGAAATGGAGGCTTTTTTTTTTTTAATTTAATGAATCAGTCAGCAGATAAAGCTTTCACTCACTGTAAATTTTCTGTTTACAAAAGCTCAACATGCTAAGATGACACACCAGAAGACTAAGGAAGGGAAACAATACTCTGGAAAGGAAAACATCTCCATTTTCAATGGAAGGAGCCCAAAGTCAGCCTATCCTTTGAAGTTTCAGTTAGCTCCCATATTCCTGCCAGTCACTCACCTGGAGTCCAAAGAAGCTTTAAAACTGTTAGATCTCTAGGCATCTCCTTAGCTAGTAACATATTTACACTCATCTACCCAATTTGGAAATACAAGTCTTTAAGATAGTCCTGTATTTCTAAGATAGCCCCATGTTTCTTCTGGGTTCTTTGTGTGTGTGTGTGTGTGTGTGTGTGTGTGTGTGTGTGTGTGTGACAGAGTTTCACTCTTGTTGCCCAAGCTAGAGTGTAATGGCACGATCTCAGCTCACTGCAACCTACGCCTCCTGGGTTCAAGCAATTCTCCTGCCTCAGCCTCCAGGGCAGCTGGGATTACAGGTGCACGCCACCATGCCTGGCTAATTTTTTGTATTTTTAGTAGACACAGGGTTTCACCATGTTAGCCAGGCTGCTCTTGAACTGCTGACCTCAGGTGATCCACCTGCTTTGGCCTCCCAAAGTGCTGGGATTATAGGCATGAGCGACCGCTCCTGGCCTCTTCTGGGTTCTTAAACATGATGTTAAGCCTCAGTTTTCTCATCTGTGAAACAGGGGCAATGGACCCTGCTTCAGCCAGCTGCTGTGAGAACAATAACATACTTAGCACACACAATAACTCCTCAGTCCATGGTAGTTGCTATTCTTCTCTGTATAATTAAGAAGAAAAACTAAGTATCTTTGATCAATAAAATTTGGCAGAAAGAAAAAAAAAAATTGGTAACCCCTAGTGTTAATAAGACACTCCCCCACCCCTCAGTACCTGACCAAAGCCTTCCAAAGAAGCATTTGGCAATACAATGGAAGCCTACAAATGCTTGTGGCCCTCACTCAGCAATCCCCCATGAGGACTCCATCCTAGGGAAATAAGATATGCAAAAAGATTCACAGGAATGCTTTCAGTGGCATCATTTGGAATACTGTAACTCTATAAACAAAAAGACAACCAACTGTGGGGGAAATGGCCAAATAAACAGTTGTGTGTTCATATGACTTGTTTCTGTAGCCATGGAAAAGTGATTACAATATGATCATTTAAAAACAAAAATCTGTATTCAAAACTTTGGGATTTCATGTTATGTAATACAGTATGTATTCACTCTGTCTATAAATACTAGAAGTACAACAAAATACTACATTAGGTATTTCCAAATGGCAAAATTACAGGTAACTTTGATATGTTGTAAGAGAATTGTTTGTGTTTTTGAAATTCTGTGCAAATAATTTATTTAAAATAAGGAAAAAGTGATGAAAAAGTTTGTAGGCCCAGCTACTTGGGAGGCTGAGGCAGGAGAATCTCTTGAATCTGGGAGGCAGTGAGCCGAGATGGCACTACTGAACTCCAACCTGGCAACAGAGCGAGACTCTGCCTCAAAAATAAATAAATAAATAAATAAAGTTTGTGGGTATCGGTATATGTCTGTGATGGAGAGGGACAAAGCACACTAAAGCGAAACCCAGAAGCCAACTGGAAGCATGCCCTTAATTGCTGATGCTTGAGTACAGAAAGAAGAGGAAGAATAGAATTCCCTTTAGGCCCACAGTTTGAGTTACATTAAGCCTGTGGTCATTTCCTTTAAGACCTGGGCACATGGGCATTGCTCATTTTCATGTACTATTATTTGCGCCAAAAGAAAAAAAAGCAAGCTTCCCAAACCTCAAACCACATTTAAATGCATGAGCAGCACATGATTCTGTAGCATTTTGGTTTCCTTGGCAACCTTATCTCTGTCTCCTTTGATCTCAACCACAGATGAAAAAGACTTGGTTCTCCAAAGTCCCTGAGATCAACTGCCAGCTAGACAGTAGCAGATCATGGTAGAATGCTCATTCTCTAAGAAAGAAGTTCTAATTAATGAATTTCTTCACACCAAGCTCATTCCACAACGGATTTTAGAGAACAGATTCTTGATGCATTCACCATTTGAGTTCTGAGCTGTCTGATTTTCATGTTACCACAATTTAATTTTAGCATCACATAAACATAATTAATCTTTTTCACTAAGTGAAAGAAACAAGGAAATCACATTTAAGTCTCCAATTTTGCTAAATATACTGGTGTCTAAATATTTACCAGCTCTCTCCGCCTCAGGTCCCTTGAGCAGGAAGTGGGGGGTTTTCCAGACTTAAAATCTAACCTGCAAATATCAAACTGGAAAATACCACTACAACAAAGGCTGCAAGCAAAGCCCTGAACACTGTCAGCAGAATGTTACAAAGAAATCAGGAGATTATTCCAAAGGGACATGCAGAAACCTACATCATCCATTTATGGTTCAGTTAAGTATAAGAGGGCTCAAAACATTTTATGGAATTTGTGTCTACCCCTTAAGTCATTTTTCTAAGAAAATGTCTGGCTGGATAAGCTGAATGAAATTAGGTATGTCATGCACAGATTCATCCAGCCATAAACTTTTCCTGGGGGCCTGCTATATATGTGGTATTGATAGGTCTTGAGGCCCAAATGCAGAGGACATTTCTGTTCAAATGCCTAAACATGGGACCCTCTCAAAATAGTGCATTAAAAATGCATTTTTCAGCCAGGTGCAGTGGCTCACACCTATAATCCCAGCACTTTCGGAGGTTGAGGTGAGAGGATCACTTGAGGCTAAGAGGTCTAGACCAGCCTAGGAAACACGGAGGGACCCTGGTCTCTACAACAAACAAAAACAAAAACAAAAACAAACCCAAAAAACAATTAGCCAGGCGTGGTGACGTGCACCTATAGTCCTAGTGGCTACTCAGGAGGTTGAGGCCGGAGGACTGCTTAAGCCCAAGAGTTAAAGGTTGCAGTGAGCTACGGTCATCCCACTACACTCCAGCCTGGGCAACAGAGCAAGACTTTGTCACCAATTATTTTAAAAATACAATTTGCAATATATAGAAGAAAGTATAAGGCTCCAATGCCTGCTGGGTGGCTAGTCCCATCTTCACAATAGCCATCAATGGCAAAAATCTTAAGATAAGCTGAAATTCTTCTTCCTATGAGAAAACCCAAAGGATGCTGATCTGAGAACAGGTACACCAGTGTGTTTCCATTGGGGTATCACAAGCTTAAAGCACACCAGTTTACCAAGCTTTCCTCTTTTTTTGTTCTTTGAATTATTTTCCCTAAATCTCATTTTCTCAGCTGACGCTCAGCACGATTTTCAATTTTAAGCTCCAACCTTTGACTTAAACTCTTTATCTTTAGTATCCAGAAAGCAAAAAGGATCATAAGCATCTTACTATTTTGAGTACTTTAAGCTCTTAATGAAAGTATTTGCCCATGTTCTCAAACAGACAAAACCCTTGCCCAGCTTCCTCGGCTTAAGTGGTGACAGCAACAATCTTTGCTCTCTCAGGGCAAAAAAGGTCTCTCACCCAATTTCAAAGAATTATGATATCTTCCTTCAGAAGCTGCTCATGCAAATGAATTCTAGTTGTTCCTGCTGTCTTTCTCCCCTCCTCTCCACTGTCAGTGTCTATTTAGAAAACAGTATGTAAAATAAAACATACTTTAGAAACACTTAATGGACAGTGAGGGTTTTTAAAAATTGTATTCGCTCATTTTATAAAGGCATTCCTGGGCCATGTTGAAACCTCAAGTTGTCTAGGCAGCTTTGGGAAACCAGGAATCAAATTCCTTTGTGTTTTCTTCATCTCACTAGAATATTATCAAGGCTGGGATTATAAATGGGATTATAAGCCTTAGTCTTTTATCTCGATGGCTATGCCATCTCATCTTAAGCCAGTTACATACCGAACACTTCACAAGCGGGAGAACATGTAATAATGAATATAACTGCTATCTAATCAGCATTTCCTGGCAAATAAATCACCATAGAATCATTTATTTATCATTTATTCATTTTTTTAAAAACCTACAAATATTGTCCTGAGTAAACCGAATCTTGGGGCTTCTCACATTATCTTTAGATAAGGCATCTCTTACACCTCTACTTACCTTTAAAAGCAAGTTACATCCATACTTTCATAACTTAGACAACTTGTAAGAAATGCATCAACAAGATCCCTCGAAACTATTACTGAGAAAACAGAAGAATTCGGATGTGATGAAAACAGGGTTTCTTAAGTGCTTTAGAAGAGAAAATGCCCATGAGTTTAAAACCATCCACAGAGAACAGAGCCATTAGAAAGCTATTGCTTAATATCTTGAAGGAAAATTTCTATCACCGATTTTTCACTAAACAAACATGTTGTATAACCTTCAGCTAACAGCTATTTTCCACATGGTTAAAAACAATCTGTACCATTACACATATCTACTTACCTTCCTTCCTTCCATCCATCCATCCTTTTTCTTTCATTACATATATCTACCCTTCTTTCTTTCCTTCCTTCTTTCTTGTTTAAAAAAAAAAATCTACACCATTACACATTTCTTTCTTTTTTGGTTAAAACAATTTTTTAGACCATTACTCCTTCCCTCTCCGCCTTCCTTGCTTAAAAAAAAAATCTGCACAATTGCACCCACCTACCTACCTACCTTCCTTCCTTTTTTTTTTTTTTTGACAGTCTTCCTCTGTCACCCAGGCTGGAGCACAGTGGTTCCACCATGGCTCACTACAGCCTCGAACTCTAGCCTCAAGTAGTCGCCCAAGTCAGCCTCCCAAACAGTTGGAACTACAGGCATGTGCCACCACACCCAGCTAATTTTTAAATTTTCTTTTTGTAGAGACAGGATCTCACGATGTTGACTAGGCTGGTTTCAAACTCCTGGGCTCCAGTGATCCTCCTGCCTCAGCTTCCCAAAGTGCTGGGATTACAAGCATGAGCCACCATACAGCCATTCTTCTTTAAGTAAAAGGAATTTACCTATATTTTCAAAAACTACTTCAAAGTACATTTTCATACTATTTACGTCTTATGTTTGTGCTATGTGATTCATGTTTGGATACATCTAGAGTTTTTTATGAAATATAATTCACTTGGGTGGACTTTGTTAGATTTCAACGTTTCTTTTTTTTCCCTCAGCTTTATGAAGAGTATAACTGAGAAATTAAAATTATTAATATTTATACATGTTATATTTTGACATAGGTATATGTTGTGAAATGACTAAGATTTTTTTTTTGTGGTGAGAACATTTAAGATCGAACCTCTTAGAGATTTTCAAGTATTATTATTAACCATAGTCACCATGCTGTACAATAGATCTCCACAACTTATTCATCCTAACTAAAACTTTGTACCTTTTAGCCAACAACAGTGTTTATCCTCAGAAAAGCAAGTTCTAATATACAAAAAAGATGTGTGGCATGTTAAAATATTACTATTTCTTCTATAATGTTTTAGCTCATTTCAAAAGCATTAAGAGATAAATCATTTCTCACTTCTTCAATGGTTACAGTTGGTCAGCTAGGCAATTCAAGTTCTTTGAAATACCTGAATGACTGTATAGACCTATCTTTAATAACAGGACACAGGATCAAGGTATAGGTCATGTGCATCAAAATCCAGAACTCTCTGAAATCAGAGGCTGAACAAGAGCTTCTGAAGCCACCTACAGGTCCCCATGGGCGTGTGATCCAACCCATCACCAATGGCTGGTCATGTCCTTAGAGGTCCCAATCTCAAAAAAAAGTGTCTCCAACCAATCTAGGGTTTCAAGAGTGGCAAGAGGAATACAGTTTACCGTAGGCCTAAAGCAGATTTAGCCTCTAGAAAGGCTGCAACCCTATTTATGGCGGGCATGGACCATCAGCTTCTTTATTAATGTCTGAAATCAAGAGTTGCCAAGACTCACCCTATCCCAGCATTTCAAAGCCTTTTACTAGCAGAAGAAAAACCAGGCCAAAAGAATACCAAGGAGCTACTGGAGTTGCTCCGAACATTATGAGTTGATGCTCAGAAGCAGACGAGTGATCCAGCAAAAGTGTCTGTTGTGACTATTACCTAGTGTTTTTGTATTTTTTTTAAAGTATTTCAACACACCAACAATGGACTCTCTGGGTACAGTTTAACTGTAGTTCCACTCTGTTATGAAAGTTTTGGGTGGGCTACACAATAAGAAGTTGTTTAAGAAAACTTCGCATCCTCCAAACAGCACCAGCTCAACAATGAATTGCATCTCACTGGGAGCTCACTTTGCCTTCCCTCCTCCAGCTCCTCAGGCCCACAAAGCAGCCCATCCCAGCATTTGTAAGAGGGAGCCCTAGAGATACATTACCTTGGAAAGGCTTGGGGTCTCCACACCAAAGTTGGTAGGAAGCACAGTGACTCCAAGGAAGTCCAACAGCTTCCCTATTCTCTCTTCTCAGGCTCAGGATTATAGGAAGCACCTTTATCCCAAATAGCAGCCACCTCCAGATACTGACCAGGTGGTATTCCAAGGCAAGGTAAGTGGGAAAAAGTGAGAATCCAAGGCCGTAGGGGCTGCTGTGAGACGGACATCACAAGGCCATCAGTATGCCATGATGCAAATGCTATCTTTTATTGGGCCCATGTCTGCACTCACTGAGTACTATGGTTTCTACTCTGGGCTACCCTCAAGGAGATTCTACAACGTCCAGCCTCTATGAGACATCCTCCAAGCAGGAATGTATCCAGATTAATCTCATCCAAAACAGAGCGTTTCCCTTTCTATCCGTTGTGGGCAACCTGCCATCCTTCATAAACTTTCCAAAAATAATAGTAATAATAATAACCATTTCCATTTAGACCAAACCCTGAATCAGGAGCTGGCAAACTACTGCAGCGGGCCAAATCTGCCTGTTTCTGTAAATAAAGTTTTATTGAAACATAGGGCCATCTGTTTATCTAGCATCTAGGGCTGCTTTTGCTCTACAATGGGTGTGTTAAGTAGTTGTGAGAGACACGTTGGTCTGCAAAGCCAAAATATTTACCATGTGGCCTTCAACGGTAAAAGTTTTCCCTAAATGGTACAAAGCACTGAAACCTCTAAGGAGAGGTACCCATCATTATCAGCAGGAAGCAACCCTGATACTGTTAAGTTGTTGTGAGAGACATGGTGGTCTGCAAAGCCTAAAACATTTACTATGTGGTCTCTTACAGTAAAAGTTTTCCCTAAATGGTACAAAGCACTGAAACCTCTAAGGAGAGTGCCCGTCATTATCAGCAGGAAGCAGCTCCATGCTGACAAACCCCCGGCATGGAGCAGCGATGACAGAGTCAGGGACACTGAGGTGGGAGCTGTGCTTCCTGACCAGCTTTCGTGACAATCACGTGACCCTGGCAAGCCTTGGCACCTCTGGCTATTCAAGTCAGGCATCAATACCTACCTCACAAGGTTGCCTTGAGGATCAGACAAGACAGAGATTACAAAAAGCTCCTGGCACAGGCAGATTCCTCCTCAAGGTGATCGATTAATGGTAATGACCCGACTAACCACTGTTAAGAAAGAACGCAGGACTAACGTAAATCCCTGCACTACTCATCTCCATTTATTAAGGCCCCTACTGCCATGACCTCGAAAAAATAAAAGACAGCATGACAACCAAAAGAAAGGATGCAAAGTTCTCTCTGTGTTGCATCATAGAAAGGCAAAAGGTCAAGACTTCATGTTCTGGTGCTTAGGGAAAAACACTGAGCTGTTTCAGGTTGTAATCTTTCAATATCAAACTTACGGCAGCCTCCTAGATATGGAAAAGACCAAGACAGAGCACTGTCACCCAGGGTCTGTCTCTGCACCGGATGTCTTTCATCCTTTTAGCAAACAGCAATGGGTATAGGGTGTCCCCAGACAGTGGCCAAACTGCATACAGGCCAGCAGACACAATGAAGAGCTTATGTTTTAAAGGGCTGTGAAACCAACTCCTGTTGCTTCAACTGACTTGACACCACACATGCTAGCTGTGACTCCAGTCAGAACACACAGCATTGACAAGAATGAGATCACCAGCATAGGGTGCAGGGCAGGGACCTGACAACGAAATCCCGAGGATGTGCTGAGATCAGGAAGCTGCGTCTCCTCGCTCTTCTCTCCGTTCCTCCCATTTTCACCCCATCTTCTCTGACATTTGCAAATGGAAGCCATGCATAGCCTTTGATGGACCCAGCCTTCTCCCAGGGATGAACATCACGTTTTCCTGCATACAGGCAACTGATCCTAACAAACAAATCTTCACGGCTGTGCAAGGCAGGGTTTGGCTGCTGGTTTTCCAGCTGGGGAAACTGAAGCTCAGATGGTGGAATGGCTTGACAGCAAAGATGGGAGCTATCTGACTTATCCACTGCTCTGGTGCCATCCCCAGGGCCCAGTAAGTGCTTGGTAGTTAACAGAAATGCTTGATTAACAACGGTATACGGCAAAGATTCAAATTTCAACTTCTCCACCTAGTAGCTGTTGACCCTGAGGATATCAGTTTACCACTCTGTGCCCAACTCATTCATCTATGAAATGGAAACAATGAACTACCATAGAAAGTTGTGCGAGGCCTAAATCACTTAATATATTTAAAGTGCTTAGAAGACTGCTTGGCACAAAGCAACTGCTCATTAAATGTTGACTTCTATTACTTGCTGAATCAAATCTACCTGTCTTATACCCAGATCTTCGGACTCCTTTTTGTCTTCTTGTGTCATTCTTTAAACACACATTACAGCAATTTAAACAATTATGACCTAAGGCTGGGCATGGTGGCTCATACCTGTAATCCCAGCACTTTGGGAGGCTGAGGCGGGCAGATCGCCTGAGGTCAAGAGTTCGAGACCACCCTGACCAACATGGAGAAACCCTGTCTCTAATAAAAATACAAAAATTGGCCATGTGTGGTGGTATATGCCTGTAATCCCAGCTACTCAGGAGGCTGAAGCAGGAAAATCACTTGAACCCGAGAGGCGGAGGTTGTGATGAGCCGAGATTGTGCCATTGCACTCCAGCCTGGGTGACAAGAGTGAGAATCCGTATCAAAAAAAAAAAGAAATGATGACCTAAGAAAGGTCACCTGCTACGATGTCAGTATTAAAGCTCCATGCAACAATGACATTTTTCAAAAAGACATCTGGTTTCAGCTGATAACATGCCACAAAATAAGCTGATAGCCCCAGGCGGTCACGTGTGGCAGTCCAAAACAAGAACCTGAGCGTGACATGCCCGCATGAAGGGCATGTCTTTGACACACAGAGCACACACAGCACAATTATATACATTATACTGTACTGCCCTACCTTCCTATGGCTACCAAATATAGTCCACAAGGCTTTTTTTCCCATAGATTACTACAGTGAAAAACATGTTACATTCAAAACTATTTCCCTTGTTTAGCCCTCTAAATAAAACCTGAGGACAATTCCCAGCTGCAAAAGGGCGCTTCCCCGAAACCACAGACCAGATAAAGAGCTGTGTGAAAGCCTTCGCAAGAAAAGCAGTTATTTCGGTTTTCCTGGGACTAAGTCTCCACCCGGTTACACAGTACCAGCCGGGGAGGAAAAAAAAGACCCTCCTGAAGAACTCGCTAATTCATCTGAGGGGCTCGGAGACAAGAAAGTTCTCTAAGCCTGGGTTGCCCTGAGCCCCAGACTTGAGGACCCAGTGACATCCTGTTTTTCCTGGGTTCTGTCTTTTGTATCTCAGAGCTCCAGGTATACCCTCCCAGAAGGAGGCTTTTGGGTCCTCTCCCAGACCCCAGGCTTCCTTAGAGGCTGGAGTGGGCCAGTACTTCTCTGTCGTAGAAGCCAACTATGTCAATTTTCTTCTCCCTAAAAGATTTTCACTCTCCAACTTCAAAACTCAGTTCCAAGGCCGCCTCTTCCCCTGGAGACCTTCTCCTGGCTAGATTCACCCATTTCAATCACCCCAGGGTTCCCTTCTTCTAATCCTCCCTGTTCACTCATAATCATAAACTCTTTAATAACTGGATGGGATTCGGTAAACATTTATTCCAACTTCTCAGCCAGTAGAGAAATGTCTTCTTTATTTTTTTGAAATGGAGTCTCGCTCTGCTGCCTTGGCTGGAGTGCAGTGGCATGACCTTGGCTCACTGCAACCTCCGCCTCTCAGGTTCAAGTGATTCTCCAGCCTCAGCCTCCTGAGTAGCTGGGATTACAGGTGCACACCACCATGTCTGGCTAATATTTTGTATTTTTAGTAAAGACAGGGTTTTACCACGTTGGCCAGGTTGGTCTGGAACACCTGACCTCAAGTGATCCGCCTGCCTCAGCCTCCCAAAGTGCTGGGATTACAGGGATGAGCCACCACGCCCAGTCACGTCTTCTATACATTAACGATATCCAGTAGAAATACAACACGAGCCACAATGTAAGCCACATGAGTCATTTAAAAATTTCTAATGGTCAGTCATGTTTAAAAAAAAAAAGCTGAAAACAATTTTAATAATCTATTGTTTAACCCAATATATGCACAGTATTGTTGCTTTAATATGAAACTAACACAAAAGTTATTAACAACATAGTATCTTTTTTTCATTCTAAGTCTTTGAAATCCAGTGTGTCTTTTCTACTGGAAAACACATCTCAGTTTCAACCAGTCACATTTCAGATGTTCAACAGCCATAGGTAGCCAGTAGCTACAGGATGGGACAAGGCAGTTCTACATCAAGTCTGCTGGAATTCCTATGGGACCTTAAAACAAGGAAAAACACAGTTCCTTCCTATGAAGACAGCATGATAGCATGTCAGCTAGCAAAGGCTACCATGGCTTAGAAACAGAATGTATGCGGGAGTCCCAGCATTTGCCTATGAACTCAATAGACCAGGATCCCTAGGACTTAAGGGATTGTAACCCTCCGACAAGAAAGACAAGGAGACTGAGACCCAGAAAACAGGCAAACTGAAGTCACAAAGATCAGCAGTAACAGATGAAGGTCTAGATATCTTAAGCAGGGTTTTTTTTTTTTTTTTTTTAAATTGTACTTTAGGTTCTAGGGTACATGTGCAGATCTTGCAGGATAGGTACATACATGGCCAGGTGGTTTTCTGCCTTCCTCCCCCCATCACCTATACCTGGTATTTCTCCCCACATTAACCCTTCCCACTCTTCCCAACCCCCGCTGTCCCTCCCTAGGCCCCTCCAACTGACCACAGTGTGTGATGTTCCCCTCCCTGTGTCCACGTGTTCTAATTGTTCAACACCTGTCCATGAGTGAGAACATGTGGTGTTTGATTTTCTGTTCTTGTGTCAGTTTGCTGAGAATGATGGTTTCCAGATTCATCCATGTCCCTATGAAGGACACGAACTCATCATTTTTTATGGCTGCGTAGCATTCCATGGTGTATAAGTGTTCTTCAAATATGAAATATCTAACACACACACACATACACACATATACATGCACACACACATACATACATACACATACACATACACACACACACATATACAACTTGGTCACCACTCTGTGAAGTCAATGCCTAATTTAAGATTAAGATTGTTGCAGAAAAATAGCAAAACTCTGCTTCCTCCAATTAAGTCCCAAATTTCTGAGATCTAGAAAATTCAGTCTCACCAATTCAATCTCATGCTACCCTTCCCATTCTTAGCTGGGATAAAAGGAATAGCACCCAAAAAAATGAGAAGAAGGACGATAATCACAGGCATGCCAAAGCATGCCTCTCAAATAGCAGTAAAGCACAAAATTCACAAAATAGCCTGTAGGTAAAATTCACATAGTATAGCCTGTAAGAACAGCCATCAAGAGCGCTCCTAAAGACTGCGCCCACTGAGACTGCCTTAACGAATACCCACCTACAGCACTCTTAACGTTTCTGCTTCATTAATGTCTGTGATCTTATTCACACTGTGACTTGATGGCAGTGAATTCTCTGCCTCACCTGCATTCCAAGTTATCTGTCTATTGCAGGGTGACTTTCAAAAGCAAATGACGATTTAAATCCCAAACACACTCAGTTCTGTAGCCAGACATGTGAGGGCTGGCCCAGATGGGGCACAGGTGCAAGGCAGATAGAAGAGAAACTGAGGAAGGAATTCAGAATCTGATTTTCAAAGCCCGTACCAACCAATTCCTGTGCCAATTGGAGGGTAGAGTGGCAGCCCTCTGTGGGGTGACAATTGGTTGGGGACAGTACAGGAAGTCATCAACTCAAAGTTATGCCTAAATGCAGCATGTGGTCCATCACCTTGAAATAAAATAGTTAGCTAATACCTTTTCATATGTTATGTCTTCTGTAACATTTTATTCATTACAACTATGCTGGCGTATCACTAGAGAAAAGATCTTATTTACTAACTTATAAAAAACAAAACAGGCCCTCATAACATTTACTTTGCATATCTCCCTTTCCCCCCTCAAGGATATACAAACATGTGTGACTTTCTTTGAGGCTGCTGGGGGATGCCTACAGTCAACAGAACTACCAGACACAAATCACATTCAACAGATGCTGGAAACTTTAACTCACTGACCCCCTCCATGCCCATCAGGAAGCGGCCAGACATCCTGGCTACAGGAAAAGGCCTCCTTCCTATCACAGACTCCCATCACAGAGAAGTTACAGAACATCCACTTCTTGGGTTATTTACATTCCAGAGCTCCTGCTAGACAGATACTTCTGGAAATGTCTTATTGCTGCCCCACACAAGGGTAATGAGGTATGTCATCGTCGCTGACCTGCAGCTGTGGGAGCAGCAGGAGCAAGTTCCTCAAGCCTCAACTCCAAAGAAAAGAGGAAGAGGCCTGAAGCACTCCTGATGGTAGTTGCCGATACAATCCTGAGGGTGAAAATCTTTGCTAAATGAATTATTAACCTACAGTTAAATGTTCCACCTTCTTCTCTCATCCAGTGTTCATTTTAACAAAACAGATCATTAGCAAAGAAAAAATTCCTTGGTATGCAAAGCATCACAGAAGCACACGTTCTCACTCACTCTCTCCCCGTCGGCCACTTTCCATGATGGGAGAACTTTCTGAAAACGTGAGCCACATTAACGAGTTCTATAGCAGGGAAGTTCTTCCTCCCACCTCAAAGATCAAGAGAAATGATCATGTTCTTCCCTCCTCAAAGACTGGGAGAAATGATCAATTAAAATTCTGGAAAATTTTAAGAAAAACAAGAGTTTCATGAAGCATAAACATTGAAAGCTTCATACTAGAACTACATGAAGTATGAAGTATATCCTTATACCAAGAACACAGAAAGTCAACAACACTGACCTTAACCCAGTATCATCGCTACTAGAAGGTGACCTTGGCCAGCTGCGTAGATTTCTGGGTCTCAGCCATGTTACTAACAAAGGAGGGTGTACCTCCTATGACTATCTGACAAACATAATGTAATGTACCTGTTAGCAAATGTTACAAGCACTGTGCACAGCCATTTAGAATTTCTTTACATTCCTCATCAGCCCTGTGAAGTATCTTCTGTCTCCTTTAACAAAGAACCACCTGAGGTCCAGATCATTTCAGTAACTTGCTCAAGGCCATGAAGTTAGAAAGTAACACATTAAGGTACTGGGCTCTAGTTTTCCAATGCCAAAACTTCTAACTAATTTAATAATTTAATAATACTGCTTTAATATCACTCGATTCTCTCTTTTTTTTTTTTTTTTTTTTTTTGGAGACGGAGTCTCACACTGTCACCCAGGCTGGAGTGCAGTGGCGCAATCTCGGCTCACTGCAACCTCCGCCTCCAGGGTTCAAGTGATAATCCTGCCTCAGCCTCTCGAGTAGCTGGGATTACAGGTGCCGCCCACCACCACCCACGCTCATCTAATTTTTGTATTTTTTTTTTTTTTTTTTTTTTTTTTAGTAGAGACAGAGTTTCGCCATGTTGGCCAGGCTGGTCTGGAACTCCTGATCTCAGGTGATCCACCCACCTCAGTCTCCCAAAGTGCTGTGATTATAGGCATGAGCCTGGCAGCAGTCTGTTCTTAATCGTAAAACCATGGCCCAAATGAAGCCCTTCTCTACCCTCTCTTTTCTGCTCTCCAGCCCCCTAAACAGCAGAGCAGAACATGGATTGGAAAATGACGTACAGATGGGAGTTTTGATAACTGCAGCTGCCTTGAGGCTGCAATCGCTGTCAGGGCTCAGGCTCAGGCTTGGGGACCTGCTGGGCAAACCTGCCAGGAGCCCTGCCTGGTGCACAAACCAAGTCTGCCGATCCTCCCAGAGAGCTTTTGTTCTCAAAGTCACTGCAAATGACTCTAAGAAACAACATGTTAGATGCTGACTCTGCTGCAACAGTTAGTGGTCAAACACAATGGCACTTCTGGCACCTTCAGTTTAGACTTTCCCTTGCTAGGCCTGAAGGTACAAAGGTTCCCGAGAGCACAGAGAGTCAGATACGCCCTTCCTCATCCCAGCAGAACAGGGAGGGGTTGCTACAGTGGCCTCCGCACAGGTGAGAGCCATCAGAATCCATACAACTCAGCAAATATCATCTGGCACCACGCCATGTGCAAGAGCACGGACTTGCTCTGAAAAAGTCAAAGATGAAGATGAAAGCTTTCTGTCTTTTTACCACTAGCTGCCTGCGATATAAATACTCTTACAGCCACACCCATAATACAGTTTGGAGAGAGATGTGTGCAATGATAGTGGCACATACAAAGCATTGTGGGACTACTGAACCCAAGCAATAGGCTACTTACTGACTGGGGAGAGAGAGGGGCAGGGATGGGAGGACGTGGGAGAAAGGGTAGCGTTTCAGTTAGTCCTTGAAGCATGAGACAGACATCAGAGGGAACCACATTCCAAGAGGGAAACTGCAGACAAAGGCAACGTAAAGCAAACAGTATGTTCCTAGGATAGTGTGTCTAGAGTTTAGAGCAGGCGTCCCCAAACTACGCATGCGGTCCCCTGAGGCCATTTATCCGGCCCCCCGCCGCACTTCAGGAAGGGGCACCTCTTTCATTGGTGGTCAGTGAGAGGAGCACAGTATGTGGCTGCCCTCCAACCGTCTGAGGGACAGTGAACTGGCCCCCTGTGTAAAAAGTTTGTGAATGCCTGGTTTAGAGGAACAGAAGCTAGAAAGGAGAGTTTACAACAAATGGCGAAATTGCTCAAAGAAAAAAAACCTCACTTAGGAGTCTGAACTTCAGTAGGCAGAAGGAATGATATAATCAGAAGGGGGGAATAACTAATATATCTTGAGCATTGAATCTGACTGTGTTAAGTCCTTTTCATGTACTATTGAATTTCTTATCTCCTTTATCTTAAGAGATAGATCCCCATTTTCCAGCAGAAAAAATTCAGACTCACTAATTTGTCCAGCATTATACAGCCTAAGTAGGGGGGCTAGAATACTTGAGCTCAAAATCAACTAACTCTTTCCCTTAGGAAGAGAAAAATCAGCCATGGAATAAAGGCTGAACTGGCAAGGAGGACAGTGTAGGGCTAGGGAGGCCAGCTTGCAAAATAAAGTTCTTAAGAGAGCTAAATGAGCCTGATTCCATTCATAGGAGGAAAACAAGCACACAAAAGTATAAAGGCATTTGAGTAAAAGTATGAACCATGAAGAAGCAGACATGAGTCTCTCTCAATTGCTACCAAAACAACAATAAACCACAGCCTTTTTTTTTTTTTTTTTTTTTTTTTTTTTTTAAATGAAAACGGCAGCTGGGCAGGGCGGCTCATGCCTGTAATCCCAGCACTTTGGGAGGCTAAGGCAGGCGGATCACTTGAGGTCAGTAGTTCAAGACCAGCTGGCCAAAATAGTGAAACCTCATCTCTACTAAAAATAAAAGTATGATTAGCTAGGCATGGTGGCTCACGCCTTTAATCCCAGCACTTTGGGAGGCCAAGGTGGGTGGGTCACTTGAGGTCACGAGTTTGAGATCAGCCTGGCCTGTGGGGAACCCTACCGTGTGGATATTTGCAAAGCAAATGCCACGATATGGATGGTTTTGATCCCAGACACAGAGACGCCTGAATATGGGGAGTTGAGATAAGTTAAGTCAGGAGCAGACAAAGGAGAATCTGGTTAAAAGATATTCTGATGAGTAAAACCAAAAAACCTTTTCACATGTGAGTTCTAAAACGAGATCAAACCAGAAACACCTGCACTCATGAGGAACAATGATCACAGGAAATTCTATTACTTTTACAACTACTGATTGTGTATCTGACTTCTCTATTGTATAGGCCATGTAAGGTATAAATTTGCATTTCCTCTTGCAATGATGTAAACCAGAGCCGAGAAAATGTATTTATTCCTGGCCTTTGAGAAAATAAACTCACTGTTTGGGCACTGCCTATTCAGTCCTCCAAACCCTGATTTCTGTCTCTCTTTATTTCTGCACACTCTCTCTTCCAGGTATTGGGACCCTCTTGCAAGTCGAGAGATCCCTGGCAGACGTGCCGTCCCGACTGTCCCCGACACTGGCCAAAATGGTAGAAACCCATTTCTACTAAAAATACAAAAATTAGCTGGGCATGATGGTACATACCTGTAATCCCAGCACTTTGGAAGGTCAAGGAGGGTGGATCACTTGAGGTCAGGAGTTCAAGATCAGCCTGGCCAACATGGTGAAACCCTATCTCTACTAAAAATACTAATACAAAAATGAGCCAGGTGTGGTAGTGAATGTCTGCAGTCCCAGCTACTCAGGAGGCTAAGGCAGGAGAAATTGCTTGAACCCAGGAGGCAGAGGTTGCAGTGAGCCAAGATCACACCAATTCATTCCAGCCTGGATGACAAAGTGAGTGAGATTCCATCTCAAAAAAAAAAAAAAAAAAAAAAGAAAAAGAAAGAAAAAGAAAGAGAGAGAGAGAGAAAAAAGAGAATGGAGTTGCTCCTTTAGAGGCACCCACATAATACCCCAACTGCAGGCAACATGGGGATAGAGGAAGGTGTTAAATGACACTATAAGGATACAACCAGCCAAGTCCAGAATGCAGAAAATTCTATAGGACAAATGACCCAGTAAATGGTATTTTTACAAAAGCAGGAAGGCTGTTATAGATTAGATTAAAACAAATTTAAGGAACATATCTACTAAATGCAGTCACAGGACTTTATACTTTGATTCAAGCAAACCAGTATAAAAGACATTTGAGTCAACTGGGAAAACTGAATCTAGACTAACAATGTGAATGAATGACTATTAATTTTGTTAGAAGTGGTACTAGTATTGTGGCTATGGGTTGGTTCTGCTATTGTTTCAAGGCCAAATCTGTTAGCAGTCCATGCATCCGTGTATATGTGTGGACACTAAATGCCTGCATTTTGCTTTATAATACTGCAGGACCTAAAAAGGGGTTGGACTGGGGATGGCATGTCTGAGAATAAGAACAGCACAAAGTTGATGGTTACTGAAGCTGGGTAATGGGGGAAATGGGGGTTTATCATAGTATTGTCTTCTCTGTGTGTGTGTGTGTGTGTGTTTAAAACTTTCCATAATATAGTTTTAAAAATGAAGCCACAAAAAATGAAATGGAAAATGTTTTTTCCTTTTTCTCAACACATGTTATTAAAGGTAGAGTCGGCAAAAAAAAAAAAAAAAATAGAAGACACACATTACTTAGTCACAGATGGGTATGAACAGAAGTGACTTTCCTCTACACTGAGCAGAAACAGAGGGCATGACATGAAGACTCAGCAGCAACACTGTGACAGACAGGGTTCTGGGGTCAGCTCCAAGCCCAATGCACACACGTCATGAACCAGGGCAGGTTCACGCAGTCCCTACCAAGTTCAAATTTAGCCAGGATACAGGGACCTTCTGAGGACACACAGTGCCCCCAGGCACCTACCTCCCTACACAAAGCATGAGGCTCTCAGCTCATATACCCATTATTGGCCCATTTTAACCTGTCAAATTACAGCAAGCTTTATAAAATGAAGTCCCATTCAATCTGCTGTGGACTAAGTGTTTGTGTCCTCCCCCAAAATTCTCATGTTGAAATCCTAATCCCACTATGATGGTATTTAGAAGTGAGCGTTTGGGAGTTAAATAGGTTATGAGAATGGAACCTTCATAAATGGGATTAGTGCACTTATAAGAAAAGACATGAGAATGATGATCTCTCCCTCTACTACGTGAGGATATAGCAAGAAAGCAGCTGTCTACAAACCAGAAAAGGGCTCTCACCAGAAGCCAAATGAGCCAGTGTATTAGTTTGTTCTCATTCTGCTATAAAGAAATACCTTAGACTGGGTGATATGATTAGGCTCTGTCCCCACCCAAATCTCATCTCAAATGGTAGCTCCCATATTTCCCATGTATTGTGGGAAGGACCAGGTGGAGGTAATTGAATCACGAGGGTGGTTTCCCCCATACTGTTCTTGGGACAGTGAATAAGTCTCATGAGATCTGACGGTTTGATATAGGGTTTCCTCTCTTGCTTGGCTCTCACTTTCTCTTGCCTGCTGCCATATGAGAAGTGCCTTTTGTCGTCTGCCATGATTATGAGGCCTCCCCAGCCACGTGGAACTGTGAGTCCATTAAACTTCTTTTTCTTTATAAATTACCCAATCCTGAGTATGTCTTTATCAGCAGCATGAAAATGGACTAATACACTGGGTAATGTATAAAGAAAAAAGGTTTAATTGTCTTGTAGTTCCACAGGCCATCTAGGAAGCACAGAAGCTTCTGCTTGTTGGGAAGCCTGAGGGAACATTTACTCATAGCAAAGGGGGAGCTAGGAGCTGCACATGACTGGAGCAGGAGGGAGAGACAGAAGGGGGAGGTGCCACACACTTCTAAACAACCAGAGCTCCTGAGAACTCACTCACCATCATCAGAACACCACCAAGACACCAAGGAGAAACTCCATCCCCCTGATCCCATAGCCTCCCACCAGGCCCCATCTCCAACACTGGGGATTACAATTCCACAGGAAATTTGGGCGGGGACACAGATCCAGCCTATATCAGCCAGCACCTTGACCTTGGACTTCCGAGCCTCCAAAGCTGTGAGAAATAAATTTCTGTTGTTTACACCATCCAATCTGTGGATTTTTTTTTTAACAGCCTGAACTAAGGCATCAGATCTTTGCATTATTTCAAATGAATCTGAACAAACCCCAACTATTTTGAACTCTGTTTTAGATGATACCTCTATCATTAACCTGCCAACTGAACTCAGTAAGCGATTCCTTTATAAGAACTTAACAGTAGTTAAGAACCTGAGATGTAACTAGAATCATGGATGATTAGATGAAATGAATAATGCACAACGAAAAGTGCACTATTAAAGTACCCTTCTGCCCTGTTTGGAACAATGAGGGTACTTTAAATAATAAAGTAATAATAGCTAAACGGTACCAACTACCATAGCAAGAGTTCAAATTCTGTGTCTCTGAGAATTTATAGTTTATTACGTTTTTCTCCATGACACTCAATCGATTTCTGTGACTTGCATCTCGGGAATCAAGCGTAAATATGGTATGCCTTTAGCTGATAATATTTAGGAAAGTCACCCTTTAAATAAAGTGAAACATTTGCACTGAAACACATGAATGGCCACTCTAGGCTTATTTCAGAAAACCTCCCTAAAAATAACATGGAGCTGCTCAGCTCGTGTCTGAGGAGATTAAAGGCTAAGAATTATGATTTGGCTCCTACTGGCAAGCAGCTAATACATTTAAACTGTATTGGTTCCACTGGTTAAATTTTAAAGTCCTCAGAAATTCTTGGGAGGAAACAGACCAGATACGATTGTTGTCGCATCCAAGGGGACCATGTAATGTGCCTGGCATTCACCTTGAATTCTCTACTTAAGTGCATTGATGGGACAACAGCTGGGCCGTTTCGCTCCCACCTGGGTAACATGAAGATAGCAATAAACAAAATGGCTATTTCTTTTCTTTTTTTTTTCTTTTTTTGAAAAGGAGTTTCACTCTTGTTGCCCAGGCTGGAGTGCAATGGTGCGATCTCAGCTCACCACAACCTCCGCCTCCTGGGTTGAAGCAATTCTCCTGCCTCGGCCTCCCGAGTAGCTGGGACTACAGGCACCCATCACCATGCCCAGTTAATTTTTGTATTTTTAGCAGAGATGGGGTTTTACCATGGTAACCAAGATAGTCTCAAACTCCCAACCTCAGGTGATCTACCCACTTCAGCTTCCCAAAGTGCTGGGATTATAAGCATAAGCCACCATGTCTGGCCTTGCAGTGGCTATTTCTAAGAAACAATTACTTCAGGCAGTGAGGGCTATCCCAACCCAGAACTAGAATACAAATAAAACAATGAAATAGAAATAAATATATGCAGACAAAATTGTAAGAAATCATCTCTCTTCCTGACTCTCTCTTACTCCTAAAACCAGACCTTGTGATCAGTTCCCATGGAACTTGAACTTGAATAAGAGCCACTGAGTATTAGAAGCAGTCTTTCTTTTCACATACTGAAAAGTACCAATCTCAAAGCCACACAGCCATCCCAAGGATATGCTTGGACTTCAAGACAGTACACATATGTACATTTCAGAAACGAACTTTCAAAAGCCCTTCTCCGACTCTGAGCTCAATTATGGGAGATGAAAAAGCATTCAGCAGCCCGGGCTTAGGAATCAGAAAATCATGCACAACCATCTGAGTGCTCTGGAATAGGCTGTGTCACAGAAACAGGAGCCCTTCGAAAGGAGCAGCACTTTAACCAAAAGAAAGTAAACACGGGAGGGTGGGGCAAGGAACCAATGGTACTAGTTCATAATAAGAAAGTATACTTTGGTATTGAGAAAGTTGCACACAAGCGTGCGTGCACACACACACACACACACACACACACCCTCAAGTTGGAGGGTGGAGGCAAGATCAAGGGGATGAACCAACAAGGCTTCCCACACACCAGCACAGATAACTAACCCTGCCTCTGACCGAAAGAGGACGTTCCTTGGTTAGGGCGTTAACTCTCCCTCCCACTTGCTGGGGCTGAGGTGCCTCCCACTACACACCAAATATGAGGCTCTGGCTTAGTGGAGGAATCAGACAGCCACAATATTTCTACAAAGCTTGTTCTAAATGCACATGATAGGAGTGATCTAAAATTCTGAATGTGGTACAGCTTTCGTGCTAACGCAGTATGGAAACATTCCTCAGCTCTCCCATGCCTCTCTTCCTCCTGGGTGCCCCGTGAGACTGTTTCTCCTCTATTCTAAGCAGCTTGGTCCAGTGTTCTCCCCACAGGAGCAAAGGATGAGGGACTTAGACCCCAAGGACCAGGTGGAACACACACACACACACACACACACACACACACACACACACAAATTTGGATCACACTCTATCCTCTGATAGTAGTCACCTCTTGGCCCTGACGGCATCTTCAATTGACAGAGACAAATGGAACATTTAGTGAACAGTAAAACCAGACCCAGCCACCCATAAGATGCCAGAGGGCAGTGGGATGAGCTTGATCATTAAAAGTTTAACATTCAGAACCTTCATCATTGGAGGAAAGGGTTTCAGTAACAACAGCTCACCAACACATGTAGGTTTCAAGAAGCAACGCTGATCATCATTTTCCAAAATGAAAGGGTAACCTGAAAAGTGAAAAGCTTGGGAAAATGGTACCCATACACCCACTGCCCAGAAGCAACAAGACATGTCCATGTCCCTTTATTTCCTTCTAGGCTCTTTTTTTTTTTTCTGTAACCCAATGAATTTTTACTAACAATTCTTGCCTGCACAACCTGATTATGATGGGATCTAGACAAAGAGCAAGTTCATGAGCCATGTTTTCCATCAAAGCACTCGCTCTTAGAAACAGAAGCTACAATTGTCTCAGGCTAACACAAAAGGAGCCCTCAGCTGGGAAAATACGTGTGACCACCAACTTGAAAACTGGACAGGCTACAGGGTCAGGCAGTGGGGTCCTAGCCACGCCAAAGCCACAGACACTGCTGGAAAAGATGTGAAGCGGAGCCTCCCCAGCCTAGGTGAGGGGTGGCAAGGCTTCCTTCCTGGTCAGCTGCCCCCTACCCATACCACCCTTCAAAGGCTGGGGCTGGCGGGGAACTTGAGAAGTCCAACCAGCACTGCCCCATAAAGGATTTCCCTATTTCCCATAACGTACCATAGCTGTGACCACCTGTTCCCAGTTTGCTCAGCACATATGCAGGACCTGTCACCCTGTACTTCCACATCTGTCTGCATATCTGACTCCCCTTAGGCTATATTTGTAAAGTGTGGGGGCCATGCTCCATTCATCTTCATGTCCTTTGTGTCTAGCAGGTAGGAGAGGCTCAAGATGGCTCACACCCATCCATGAAAACCAAGGGTCAGCTTCATGTTCTTTTTATGTTAAAGAGAAAGGGAAATGATCCAGCTCAGTCTTGGCCCAAGCTCAGCTCTTTAGTCTAAAAGTGAATGGGAAAGGCAGGGGTGGCATGTTAGATCTACTGATCCCATCTGCTATAACGTTCCAGGGGCCCCTGCTTGGTGAGCTATGTTCAGGTTTTGGGAAAGGGGACAATAGCGCTGCTGTAATTCTGGGTACCTACCTCACACCACCCAGGAAGACCAGAATCCAGTGACAATCCATTCAACAAGAATGAATAAAAGCCCGTCCAGTTTCTTGGCATCCAACACAATTAGGTCTCCTCCACTGGGGCTCTAGGAGCACCAAGAACAGTGATACTAATGTATTCCAGGGCCTGGCACATGGTACGTGTTCAAGAAATACTTCCGAATGAAGAAAAAAACATACTGTATCCCAGACACAGCATAGGACACCAAGAGAGGCCTCAGTCTCTGCCAACAGGGAGCTTTTCCATCTAACACAGTAGCTGTCTGTCTAGGGCATCCACAATTACCTGGAAAGCCTTTCCCCAATATTCAGGATCCAGGCTCTGCCCCAGGCCTCCCGACACACCCTGCAAAGACAGGGTCTACACATACATACTGCCCAACAGCTACCCAAGTCATTCTGACACATACTCCCACATTTAAGAACCCCTGTTGTAGAGACTAAACAAAAGCTATGATTTTATTTATAAATATATGGGGGAGTGGGAGAATAAGGAAGTAATGCCTTTTTATTTGTAAATACCAAAACTTTCTTCCCTGCCCTCCACAGGTTAAATTTTAAAGTCCTCAAAGATTCTTGGGAGGAAACAGACCAGGTACAATGTTGTATCCAGGGGGACCATGTCATGGACCCCTGCAGTCAGATAAAGCTCACAGGAATCAAGGGCAACTACCTAACAGTCCAAGAGACTGAGAAACGTGACCACGAGCCTTTCCTGATTGTTTTCTCCAAGCAAGCAAGGGGCAGCTGCTCTCCTTTAGCCAGGTGAGGACACTGGATATGATTCAAGATCCAGGCCCCACTCCCCACACCCTACCCTGATATCTCACTCAGGGCTGCTGTGCCAAGAGCTGCCTGGCTGGGCTCTGGTGCAGAAATGGGCAACCTGTGGTTAGTCTGCACTCTGATACCCGCACACACGTCTCTTTAGGAAAGAGGAAGCTGCTGGCAGCATGGCCACAAACTCCCTTTTGGGCTGTACGTTTTTCCCGAGGCTGCCTGCTAAACCTCATGCTAAGACAGACACAGACACACAGACATACACACACGCCCATAGCCCTGAGGCCCCTTTGCTCAAGGAGGCTTCCCACAGACACCTTGGCAAAGACCTACAAAGGAAGCCAAGGACAAGTGTCCTCCGGAGGGGAGGAAAACACCACCCACTGTGCCCACTCACCCTCCCCATCCCCCTCCTCAAGACCAAAGCCTCCGAGGCCAATTAGGAAACCGAGCTGCAGCACGCCCCATCAGCCCAGAACTCCATCCCCGCCCACCTGCCCCAATCCATGCTCCCCCACCAAGGTCAAGAGTAGGACTGTCCCACCTCCCCTTTCTCCCCACACTCTTTCAAGCAGTAGATTCTGTGAATTCTCCTTTTCCTTTCCTTGGCTCCCCTACAGATGTGGCTCCTTATTCATCTACTTAAAAAAGCCACCCTCCTTCCTCCTCCCTCCTCCTCCTCCTCCCTCCTTCCTCCTTCCTCCTTCCTCCTCCCTCCTCCTCCTCCTCCTCTTCCTCCACAGACCCTCCAAGTATCAGCATTTGATATTTTGCACCTCGTCCATTCCCATGTCCTTTTGTAAATGGCCTCCTACGGGCAAAGCACAGTGAATACGAAGATTAGTAAAATATGGTCCCATTCCTCAAGGAGGGCAGAGACACACGCATAGACAGAAAGTCAGGACAGTAAAGGTCCTGGGAGAGAGAGGCCTAGGGCATCATGGAGCACAAGAAGAAGCTCAGATCGCAGGGGCTTCTCAGGAGATGACACCCAGTTTGAATCCAAAACACAGCACAGAAGTGACCTGTGCCCAGGTTGGCGGGAAGACACGGCACACACTTCAGCAGGAGAGGCAGGTGAGGTGCAGGTGGGGAACCCCAGGAGAGATGAGTGGCTGGACTGGCAGACAGAAGCCAGCACCTGCAGAGCCATCCCCTCTCCAGTCCTTGGGGGTGCCACCTATAGTTCTGCTGGGCTTTTCCCAGGAATGGTTTCATGGCTTAGAACCACAGGCTAAGTTCAACCTGTCATCATGGACAGCCAAGCCAATGGTCCTAATTAAAGTCTCCTGAGACACAGGCGTGGCCATCTTCTT
Source organism: Saimiri boliviensis (assembly GCF_048565385.1). Lineage (NCBI taxonomy): Eukaryota > Metazoa > Chordata > Mammalia > Primates > Cebidae > Saimiri > Saimiri boliviensis. Next base: position 73,356,399 of record NC_133463.1, read on the forward strand.
CCAGCGAGGCCTGTCTCCAGATAAATGCTCCTCTACCACAGTGCCAGAGGCTGGTTCCCCAAGTAGCTTTGTGCTGGCCTTTAATTTGGTAGCACCCAAGCATTCTAGTCAGAACCCAACCATTTCAGGTTACAAAACGTCTCTCTAATCGTTGGGAGTGCGTAGACCAGAGTCTAGGAGCACACAAGATTAGAAATCACACTCTAAAATTGAGCCCTTCATTTCCCCTTAGGTTTTAAATAGGCCTATGACCACTTGGTCATATTACACCTAAGAGCATACACACTCACAGCCACTGGTAACACAGAATTACAGGCAACAGCATTCTTTTTTGTCAGGAGACCTGTCTAGTCTAAAATAGCAAGATCTGCAGCGAGAGCACTTTACTGGTTAGCTTTTGCTTACATCAAGTCATTAGCCACTTCAACCTCCAGGCCTGTTTCCTTCTACATAAACAATACCACCATCACCACCACCATCCTCACCATCAAATAAAGTGAGCAACTGCTATGCATCTGGCACTCTTCACAGTAACACTACGAAGTAGACTCTTCTATTTCGTTGATTCTAAGACCAATCCTAGAATCCATTTTACAGTTAATCCTTTCCCCTGCACAATTTAACATCTCTGAAAGGCATTTCATAGTTTAGTTGGCAGGATTTTTTTTTTTTCCTGAGTGCTACATAAACTAATGGTGCAGCTAAATTGGACAGTTCTTGGATTTGAGGAAATAAACATTTTTTATCCCCATCTTATTAATATGAACACCAAGCTTGGAGAGGGTAAATAACTTGCTGTAAGACAAATGTTTGTACCAGATAATCTGGTCAGTCACCAGCCCTTAAACTATTTGAACATGTCTATAATAAGAAGCAGGGCTGCTTTCCAATGTTGAAACAAAAATTAGTCCTGCTGTGTCTAAGATATTTCTATCTTTGGGATTCTTTAAAGATTTATTTGCTCAATTTGATAATCGGTTCAGTGGCTAATTCTATTTTTCTCCTCAATTCATTCCGTGAGCACTGCCTTCTTTCCTTTTTCCAGCTCTGCAAAACTGAGTTCCTAACATTTTACCCACAGTTCACCCACACACTCAATCTCACCTTGGGACCCTTGCTTACCTTGTCTCCACCCCAATTTTCCACTCTTCCAGGAAGACTTTGGTGATTTCCCCCTGGCTTTTCTCTTTTCTCCTTTCCCCCAGCCTCTCGCCGGGTCCTGACTTATCCAGGCTGATCTCAGACAGCCTAGCAATAAAAAATCTCACCCCCAGAGACAATCTACAGTGTTGAGGTTCCACTCTACTGTAGATGAGTCTCATGATGTTGGGCAAGTTATTTAACCTATCTGTGGCCTCCATGGCTTCACCCATAAAATATCAGACCCCATTTCACAAAGCTGTTGTGAGAATTCAGAGACAACACACACATGGATGCAATGCGCTCATTAGCACCCAGCACACAGTAAATTGTCAGTAGTCCCGCTCCATGATGAGGTCCTGCTTATCTGTATACAGTGTCCATCAAACTGATCTCACTGGGGCAGGGACATCTGTGTTTTCCAGCATAGCCCCAGGATAAGCACTGTGGCTAGCTCACAAGAGCTTAAGAAACTGATGAATGAATACATGGACGCATGAATGTGTGTGTAACACATGCAAGGCATTGTGCTCAGGAACACAAGGGCCAGGCAGCCGTGCAGAGTATCAACTCTAATACAAATGCTAAATACGGGTTCTGGTAATGTGCTGTACAAGCACGATAGAGGGAAAAATTAACTCTGACAAGAAAGCGTACTGAAGAAAAATACTGATAGAAACACAGGAACAAAGACAAAGGAACAAAGATATAAGAGAAAATAGCACAGGCGATGACAGAGGCTTAGAGTACATGGCCTAGCATGGGCATCGGGCTGAGATCACCACTGGGACCTACAAATCCCTTGAACTTGAATGGAAAACTCGGTGAATATGTACCTTTCCAGGGAGGCAGTCCGTAGCGGTCAGTTCCTAGAAGGGGTCTGAGGTCCAGGAAGATGAAGGGCCCCTGTGATAGGGTGTTTGTCGTGGGGTAGGGAGGGCGGAAGGAGAATGAGGAGGGGTCATCAGTGCAGAGTGAGCCCAGCTGGCAGAGGGTTAGAATGCCAGTCAGCAGATTGTGAGCTTTATCATGTGACTGTTAATGGGGGTCCTGGGGGAGTTTTCAAATAGGGAAAAGGGGTGATCAGATCTGAACCACAGGAGAGAAAATCCATCAGCAGTAGGGAGAGGAGGAGGTCATGGAAGAGTTTAAGAGGAGACTTGAAGAAGGCAGTGGGAATAAGGACAGAAATTAAAGTTCCTATTTCAGAAGCAAGGAAAAGTCCAAATGAACCCAAGACAAATCTAGTCTCACTAGCTGCATAAAAAGAATAGAAGAACATATCTAAGCAGCATGCTGAGATTCAGGCGGAGGGGAGAGGAGAAGGCCATGCCCTGGGTTTCCCCCTATCTTAAGATTTGATCTGAGATGGTGAGTTTGAGGAGAAGGCATGACCTCCATGGAGAGGTGCTCTCCCTGAGGGATGCGGAGCCCACCAGGGGATCAGGCCTGGGGCCGTGCACAATTCTGACACCATCTCAGGGCAGCTGTTGAAGGGTGACATGTTTCTGAGTGAAGGCCAAGACAGAGCCTCCAAGAATACCAACGGGGAGAAAAAAATGAAAAATCCAAGGACGGGTGCAACAGCTCATGCCTGTAATCCCTGCACTTTGGGGGACCAAGGTGGGCGGATCACAAGGTCAGGAGTTCGAGACCAGCCCAGTCAATATGGTAAAACACTGTCTCTATGAAAAACACAAAAATTAGCCGGATGTGGCAGACTGTGCCTATAGTCCCAGCTACCCAGGAAGCTGAGGCAGGAAGGCAGGAGAATCACTTGAACCCGGGAGGCGGAGGTGGCAGTGAGCCAAGATCACACCACTGCACTCCAGCCTGGGTGACGGAGTGAGATTCTGTCGAGAGAGGGTAGAGGGAAGGGAGAGAAAGAGGGAGAAAAAGAGAAAGAGGGAGGGGGAGGGAGGGAGGGAGAGAGGGGGGGAGAGAGAGAGAGAGAGAGAGAGAGAGAGAGAGAGAGAGAGAGAGAAGGAGGAGAGGCGAGGGAAGAGGAGGGGTGAGGAAAGAAGTGAAGGGGAGGGGAGGGGAGGGAGATAGACAACCAAAAAGGTGCAGCCAGAGAGAGAGGAGAGGAGGCAAACTAGGAACTGGCAAGTCCCTGAGGCTAATGGGGGAAAACCCTCATGGTGGGGTGGTCAAGGCAGCCAGTGATGATAGAGAACATGGCAAGATGAGCCCAGAGAAGGGGCAATCAAACTCCGCAGCATCCTCAGCAAGAATTTCAGCAGAATCACACAGCAAACCTCATTAGTTCAGGCTCTCATTCAAACTTAGGGACAGATCAAGGATGAGGCCTTAGTTCATTTAGAAAATGCATTTTTGTAGATAGCACTGACTACCATAATACGTTCTTAGGAGATGTCTTCAACGTTTAAGACCACAAAGCCTCTTGAGTTATGATGTGGTAGGAAAACAAGACACACGGAGCCAAAACCCCTGGGTTCAAATCTCAGCTCCTTTAAGGGGTGGTGGGTGAGGGGCTGACGGGTTAACAGGTACAGAGTTTCAGTCTGAGAAGATGAAAACGTTCTGAAGATGGCCAGTGCTGGTAGCTATACAACTGTGTGAATGTGTGTAATGCCACTGATTTATCCACTTCGAAATGGTTAAAATGGTGACTTTGATGTTAGGTATACTTCACCACAATAAAAAAATAACAACTCTGGGAGGAGGTATTATCATTTCAGACACATGAGGAAACTGGGACTTTAAAAGGATCCGTGGTTGGCAAGGTCACCCAGCTACCCGCCTCTGAGCTAAAATTCAAAGTCTCCAGGCGGCCAGGCACAGTGGCTCACACCTGTAATCCCAGCACTTTGGGAGGCTAGGGTGGGAGGATCGCTTGAGCCCAGGAGTTCAAGCCCAGCCTGGGCAATATGGCGAAACTCTCTCTCTATGAAACATTTGCCAGGAATGGTGGTGTGTACCTGTGGTCCCAGCTACTCAGGCAGGGGTTTGGGGGAAGATACCTGAGTTCGGAGGGTTGAGGCTGCAGTGAGCCATGATCGTGCCACTGCACTCCAGCCTGGGGGACACCCCCCTGCCTCAAAACAAAAACAAAAACAAAAACAAAGTCTCCAAAGCTTTCTGGGCTCTAAAACCAAGTCCGCAACAGGCCAGGACAGCAACTGAGGAGGCTGCAGTGGGCTGGAGGAAGGCGCTGATTCTACTTCTGTTTTCTCACAGGCACAATCGGTTTCCCTTCCCCCTCTGGCCAGGCATGTTTTATTCAGGTCCTAACCCTACCGACGTGTTCCTGGAGAGTGACACTGTAGACAGGGGTGTCAGCAGAGCTGGTTCCTCCAACAGACGCAAAGCCGGGTCTCCACACCTCCGCTCACATCTACGGCAGGAATTCGTCCCGTCCTTCCTCCATTTGAAAACTCCCCTTTCTCGTTCATGCCTCTACCAGGTCTGCAGGCGAACACCTCCTTCCCTGTCATCACAGCTGGCTAAAAACTTCCCAGTAGACCCTTTGTGTCAGGATGGCAAACAGACCTGCAAGGTCAACTTAGCACACACCCCGACACTCTTCAACAACATGCAGACTCAGGTTATTAGGCAGGGAAAACCCACACCTCTGAAAGGGACCAGAAAACAACAATGAAATGACTTCAGCAGTTACGCCAAAATGAAGACCTCAGTGTGTCTGGCCACCCATCAAAAATCTGACCGACATCCAGAACCCAAACTCCATTTGTAGCTATATCGACAGGATCTCACCCGACACAAGCTTTTGCCCAGCAAATTCCACAAAGCTTATAAAGGTTTGACTCACTTTGTTTCCGTGACATGCAAAACAATCCCACCACCTTCTTGTACACACGGCCCTTTCCCACACATTAGTGTACTGTCAACGATGTCCTGCATGTAGCAGGCTCCCAAAGCTGCTCAATGAACACAAGCCTCACTGTTTAGACAGACACTCTGATTGTATCTGGCTTTTAAACTTTTGTGACAAAGCAAGTTGATTGCTGCTGACTTCATTTTGTTCCACTTGTGATGTGGAGCCAAAGACAGATCTCTCGGTAAACACCAGCCACAGAATAAGAGCCCCCTCCCCGCCACCATCTACACATACCAAAAGTACAGTCCTCAGAAGAGCGTGATTATACGGTGCAATTAGAGAAGATTTCAGCCCCATGGTTTTGGATTCTATTTTCTGGATAAATAATTACTCATTTTCTAATTAAACAAACAATTAGTAGAAAGCACAGCCTGAGAAACTGTGTAGGTGGCACCATCTCATTCTGCTGAGCTCATGTGACGAATGATTCTAACTAAGGGGTGAAGAAAACTTTTGGCTCCTACGGTTTGCACAAACCGATACAACCACACAGCCCAGCATTTACAGTACAGCTCACTCCAAACATGAAACAGACACTCTGAATGACTGACATCCTAAATAAGGAAACGGTTTCTTTAGACAAAGGCTAGATTTCCTGGACTTGGGGGAAAAAAAAAGAGAGCTGGCTAGTGAATATATTGAAGGTAGTTTTGTTTATTTTGGGGGTTGTTTTGTAGCACACTGCAGAAGGTACCAGCCAGAAATGAGTCAAAGACAGTGACCTACATATTTCTGGTTGCTTTCCACTAACATGCAGTGCCTTTGTCTATACGCATTCAGGGACACGAAGGAAAGCAATGACCTTTATAGATCATGTGCTAAAATCTGCTGGTTCCATTTGGCTACGCAAAGTTAATGTTTACTCTTTTGGGTTTAGTGCTGGTAAAAGTAAGTGGGTAGAACACTAGAGGAGTGTTCCTACACTAGATAAAGGCAGATGGTACGTGCATCTTGCTCCTGCTCTACTAATAGTATCCAAATATCTTTGCAGTGGGATGTGTCTGCAAGCACAGGCTATTTTAAAATTCATTCATGTAAAGTTCTTATTCATTTCATTCATTCAGCAAATATTTACTAAGTGCCAGGTAGTGTGGACACAGAGAACATAAAGTGCTACCCTCATAGAGCTTACATGCTAAAAGGAGGGTAGAAACAAGCAGAACAAGTGGCTCACGCCTGTAATCCCAGCACTTTGGGAGGCGGAGAGGGGTGGATCACGAGGTCAGGAGATTGTGACCATCCTGGCCAACATGGTGAAACCCAGTCTTTACTAAAATATAAAAATTAGCTGGATGTGCTGGCATGCACCTGTAGTCCCAACTACTCAGGAGGCTGAGGCAGAAGAATTGCTTGTACCCGGGGGGCAGAAGTTGCAGTGAGCCAAGATCGCACCACTGCACTCCAGCCTGGCGACAGAGCAAGACTCCGTCTCAAAAAATATATATACAGAAGAATTTCATAGAATTCTAAGTGCCATAAAACACTGCCAAGGAACGGAAAGTATAAATAGGGTGTGCAGTGGGAGGAGGATCGGGTATTTTTGCTGGGCAGTCAGAAAAGGCCCTCCTGAGGTTATATTTGAGCTGAAACCACACAAAGATCTACAGAACAGCAACCAAACAGAGGGAACAGCAAATAGTCATCCTGGGATGGAAAGGAATATGGCCAATTCAGCAAACAAAAGGGACCAGTGGTGGCAAAGGAGATTAGGCTGAGCCCCTCGTCCCCCAGCCTTGCAGGCATGGTTAGGGACTCCTGACTTTGTTGTACTTGCAAAGGAGTCTTGGAAATCAATAAAAAGCTAGAAATTTAAATACAAATGTATGTATGAGCTCAGCAAACATGATAGACTTAGGAATGATCATTTGAGCAGCATGACTAAAAGCAAGGAAGTGAGCTTCAGATAAATACCACTTGTATAGCACCCTAGGGCTTACCAACAGCTTTCCCTCTATCATCTCATCTGGATGTTTAGATTGGGGGCAGTGATGTCAGAGGTTAAGGACAAGCAGTAAAGAGAGCTCCTAGCTCTTAATTACCGGGAAACCAATTCACTCAGTCTCCAAAGTGGTTAAAGAGGAAAACTCCAGAGACTGTAGATTAAAAGAGGTGGCTTTAGCGTTTTTCTCCCTCTGCAGATGCCAAATAATCTCTCTAAAATGGCTTAAGATACAGAGCCCATGAGTACTAAAAGACCAGGTCAACCAAAAGAAAACACAGCTACCATATTAAATATAAGACAAGGGCATCCTTAATTTTCTATAGTGATTAGTCCTGATGAAGCCATCAAGATCATGCCTATAACCTTCTAGAGCATTTTCCTTTTTTTTTTTTTTTTCTCTGAAAAGCCTTTGCATCCCAGTGCCAATAAATAAGCTCATTGGGCCTAGATTGCTCCAACCACTGCCCTTCTAAACTGGCCTCCCTTCCACATCCACCATGGCAGGCTCCGCTCCCTCAATTACTTCCCCCTTTAAGATTTCTGACCTCCAGACTGTCCCACTGAGCCTTCCTCCAGAACCAGATCCCCAACTGACCTCATGACTTGCACCAACCTTCTTTCTCCCATTGCTTCCAACCCCGTTCCCCACTCCAGAGATCTGTCTCCTCATAGTCTTGCATGGGTGCCAGGCTGAACACGATACCTCAAATGATGGGGACCCTCTTGCTAGCCTGTCCTCCCTCCTTCCACCCACTCACCGAGTCCTCATGGGCCAGGAAAGTCACCATTCTCTCATGAGGTCTCCCTTCACTAGTCTCGCTCTCCCTGCCTTCTCCTCTAAAACTGCACAGCAGATGCAGCAACCCCCAAAGGTTCTCTAAAGGAAAGAGAACTTTTCTGAAGATGACAACAGTGGAGATAAGAGTGTCCCAGGACATCCCCATTTTCACTGGGTGGCTCAAACATTGGCGAAGTACTCATGGCAAGAGCAAACTAGTTCAAGATGTCCCGATCCAAGTTTGAAAACTGGTTACTGGACACCTGACTTCATCTAGACAACAGCTTTTGCAGGACAAACACCAGATACCTCTTACATAACCACCACCTTAATTAAGAACACAGCATTTTGCCCGCAGGAAACATATACCGTGCCCAACGTCCATTTCCTGTGTCAGAATAACTTAGGAAGAAGAGATTGAGATTCTCTGTCTATAAACACATTATGATCAATACTATCTGTGGAGGCAAAAGGCAAAAGCTCAATTTCTGCCGTATTCAGCAACCGTCAGGAAATTTCCCTACCAGTGCAACTCACACAAAGGATGCATGTTTCCATGCATAGCAAGTACTACTCTGTGAAAGTTTTAAGAGAAATCCAGCAGCTACATCCATAGAGATAGCAGTTGGAATACATGCTTCATAATTTCTGAAGGAACAATAATTAAGAATGTACTTTTTTCAGCATTTGTGAAGTAGTAAGATACGTCCAGACTACAAAAGATACAAAGACAGTGTTAACATGTTAATGTTATTTTTGTTCACTTAAAAATATGAGGAATGGGCCCGTTGCAGTGGCCCACACCTGTAATCCCAGAAATCTGAAAGGGCAACATGGGTGGATGACTTGAGGTCAGGAGTTCGAGACCAGCCTGGCCAACATGGTGAAACCCCATCTCCACCAAAACCACAAAAAGTAGCTGGGTGTGAGCCGGGCGCGGTGGCTCACGCCTGTAATCCCAGCACTTTGGGAGGCTGAGGCGGGTGGATCACGAGGTCAAGAGATCGAGACCATCGTGGTCAACATGGTGAAACCCCGTCTCTACTAAAAGTACAAAAAATTAGCTGGGCATGGTGGCGTGTGCCTGTAATCCCAACTACTCAGGAGGCTGAGGCAGGAGAATTGCCTGAACCCAGGGGGCGGAGGTTGCAGGGAGCCGAGATTGTGCCATTGCACTCCAGCCTGGGTAACAAGAGCGAAACTCTGTCTCAAAAAAAAATTAAAAAAAAAAAAAAAAGTAGCTGGGTGTGGTAGCACATGCCTGTAATCACAGGTACTCGGGAGGCTAAGGCAGGAGAATTGGTTGAACCCAGGGGGTAGAGTTACAGTGACCCAAGATCACACCACTGCACTGTAGCCTGGGCAACAGAGCAACATTTGTCTCAGAAAAAAAAAAAATGCAGAGGGACTGGGCACAGTGGCTCATGTGTGTGATTCCAGCACTCTGAGAAGCCAACGTGGAGTTCTTTGAACCCACGAATTTGAGAGCACCCTGGGTAACATGGTGAGACCTCATCTTTACAAAAAATTTTTAAAAAATAGCTGGGGGTGGTGGCCTGTACCTTTAGTCCCAGCTACTCAGGAGGCTGAGGTGGGAGAACCTATTGAGCCGGGAAAGGTGAGGCTGCAGTGAGCTGAGATTGAGCCACTGCATTCCAGCCTAGGCAACACAGCAACAACCCATCCTAAAACACACACACACACACACACACACACACACACACACCCCACACACACACACACACACATACACCACACACACACACATGAAGAAGGAAGAAGGGCATGATGAAGAAGAAATGTAACCTCTCATTTATTGTCCAGGAAAGAGAGCCAAGCCCCAGGAACTGAATCTTGCACTTGGCTCTGGACCAAGCAGTGAGGATTTCCTTCAGGGTCACCCCAAGCTTGAAAATGAAGTTTCTGGGTGTTCTCACTGGACTGGTGCACTGCATTAGGAAGGTGAGCTGTATTTTAAAGTGCCCCTGAGATGCATAATGACAGCATAGGAGATATGAAGAAGGGAAAGCTACATAGCATCAAGTCAGAGACCATACTCATTTTCACAGCGAATGTCCCTCTTGGAGAAAATCACTCCTTAGCCAGGCATGGTGGCAGGCACCTGTAATCCCAGTTACTAGGGAGGTGGAGGCAGGAGAATCACTTGAACCTAGGAGGTGGAGGTTGCAGTAAGCCAAGATTGCGCCTCTGCACTCCAGTCTGGGCAACAGAGTGAGACTGTCGCACAGAAAAAAAAAAAAAAAAAAATCCCTCCTAAAGAGTTACTCCCCGAACTTGGAGTAAAAGCTGGTCACAAGCATATGCACGACCCAGATGTGGTGCCAAGGGAACTGAACCCACAGCCACCATTCCAAAACCCTGTGTGAAAGTCCCCGGGGGAGATAGAAGAGTGAGAGTTGCTCTCAGCCACTCCACCCTGTGCTATTTTAAGCACCATGACTTCATTCTTGTTTGTTCTCAAGCAGCACAGATGGGCCGCGTCAATTTATGTTACTACAAGAAGAGAAGGAGCCCCAGATTCAAAGCTGCACGTTTCTCTTGCCTGTGTTAGGGCATCCTGAAGTTAACTGTGGTGTGTCAAGCAAAGGAAAGCACTGTTCTTTTTTTTTGCCCCCTCTCTTTTTTAAAAGCCTAAGCTTTTAAACGTAGCAATATTTTATGGAACCGACAGCCAGATCTACCTGAAAAATGGCACAAGGTGAGTTGCTAATAAAGCCTTTTCAGCTTGTCAGTGCCACCCAACTGTGAAACCCATATCCCCTGCTCCAGACACTGGAAGGCTCCTCTTCCTAAGAGAGCAGAGGCAGGACAGGGCAATGATCCAAGCTGGAGCACAATTCAAGGTAGAAGGGGCTCCAAACCACATCTCATTGGGCCACCTTTGAGGGCACAGGGCTTTTCCTCGAACCTTTCCAAGAAACTTAACGAACCAGATTGTCTAAGGGGCAAGCACAGACTAGATTATATTTTTTAATTTTTTGAGATGGAGTCTTGCTCTGTCATCCATGCTGGACTACAGTGGCACCATCTCAGCTCACTGCAATTGGGTTTGGAACTAGGTAGAGGTGGTCATTATCCCACATTATAAAAGCACTAAATGCCACTGAATTATTCATTTTAAAATGATTAATTTTGTCTCAGGTCAATTTCACTTCAATTATAAAACACACACATGCATAATCTGCATCAGCGTCACTACTTACCGTACAGCCCACACATCGCCAGCAGCTGTTAGCCTTGATGTATTTGGTCCGCCTCCTGGTTCAAGAGATTCTCCTGTCTTGCCTTCCCGAGTACCTGGGATTACAGCCATGCGCTACCACACCCAGCAATTTTTGTATTTTTAGTAAAGACAGGATTTCTCCATGTCGGCCAGGCTGGTCTCAAACTCCTGGCCACAGTGATCCACCCACCTCAGCCTTCCAAAGTGTTGGGATTACAGGCATGAGCCACCACACCCAGCCAGATTACATTTATTAAACCTCTCCCGGGCACTGCACAATCTGATTAAAAATTCCCAACAATCCTATGAGGTAAGTCCTCTTAACATTCTTTTTTTGGAGTCAGAGTCTCGCTCTGTCACCCAGGTTGGAGTGCAGTAGCAACCTTTGCCTCCCAGGTTCAATCAATTCTCCTGCCGTAGCCTCCCAGGTAGCTGGGATGACAGGCTTGTGCCACCATCCCTGGCTAATTTCTGTATTTTTAGTAGAGATGGTGTTTTACCATGTTGGCCAGGCTGGTCTCAAACTCCGGACTTCAGGTGATCTACCCACCTCAGCCTCCCAAAGTGCTGGAATTATAGCATGAGCCACCATGCCCGACCCCGTTAACATTCTTGCTCTTTCTATTTTCAAACAGAGAAAGCCAGCTCCAAGAAGCAGGGAAATAACAAGGCTGAGCTAGCCTCCACTTCATGGCGGGTATGTCGAGGAGCTTTGCCTGCCCTCGGAGGGGCAGACTAGAAGCTTCTTGAGGAACACTGATTCTTCACTAGTCTACCCAATGTGTCGGCCTCCCCTGCCAGCAAACAGCATGTAGAAATAATGAACAGGCCAGGCACAGTGGTTCACACCTGTAATCCCAGCACTTTGGGAGCCTGAGGTGAGTGAATCACAAGGTCGGGAGTTTGATACCAGCCTGGCCTACATGGTGAAACCCCGTATCTACTAAAAATACAAAAAATTGGCTGGGTGTGGTGGCAGGTGCCTGTAATCCCAGCCACTTGGGAGGCTGAGACAGGAGAATCACTTGAACCTGGGAGGCAGAGTTGCAATGAGCCAAGATCACACCATTGCACTCCAGCCCATGAGACAGTGTGAGACTCCAACTCAAAAAAAAAAAAAAAAAAAAAAAAAAATACCAGGTGTGGTGGCTTACACCTGTAATCCCAGCTCCCAGCCCTTTGGGAGGCCAAAGCGGGTGGATCACGAGGTCAGGCATTTGAGACCAGCCTAACTCACATGGTAAAACCCTGTCTCAAAAATACAAAAATTAGCCAGGCTTGGTGGCATGTGCCTGTAATCCCAGCTACTCATGAGGCTGAGTCAGGAGAACTGCTTGCACCCGGGAGGCAGAGGTTGTAGTCAGCCGAGATTGTGCCACTGCACTCCAGCCTAGGCGACAGCTCTGGCTGTCAGTTCCGTGAAAGATGGCTACGTTTGTGAACTCCTCTTAGGCTTTTAAAAAAGAGAGAGGAAAAAAAAAAAAGAAAGAAAGAAACAGTGCTTTCCTCTGCTTTTTTTTCTGTCTCAAAGAAAGAAAGAACGGAAGTAAGAAAGAATGAATAAAGATGCATGGAAAACAGTAAAACCCAAGGGCCAGTCCTACAACTGACACTTCCCAGTGACTTGGCCTTGAGCAAGTTCCATTGCCCTTGAGCTCTGCTTGGTTCCCCCATGTGTAAAGGTGTGTTTGGTTCTCTCTCTAACACAGGATTGGGGGCCAAGTACATAAGGCTGACAGTGCCTGGTGATGCCTGGGGTATATCATATATAGTGACACTGATACAGATTATGCATGTATGTGTTTTATAATCGAAATGAAATTGACATAAAACAAAATTAATAATTTTAAAGTGAATAATTAAGTGGCATTTAGTGCATTTATAACATCAGTAATGACCACCTCTACCTAGTTCAAAAACATTTTCAATGCCTCAAAATAAATCCCCATGGCCGTTAAGCAGTCAGTCTTCATTCCCTACAGTCACCAGTCTCTGGCAACTAGGAGTCTGCTTCCTGTCTATGGATTTACCTATCCTGAGCATTCCCCATATGTGGAATTATACAACATGAGACCTCTTTGTCTTTTGACATTCACATAACACACGTTTGACGTTTGTCTAAGTTGTAGCATCTTCACTTCATCCCTTTTTGTGGCTGAATAATATTCCATTACGTACATCCACAATTTGTTTGTCATTCATCCAGTTGAGATGTTCCGCCTTTTGGTTATGGTGAATAATGTTGCTGTGAACATTCATGTAGTGGGTGATGTCTTGTAAGGCACTTTCACATTTGATTCTAACAAGTATGTGAAGTAGACCCTCGTCAAATAAATAGCATCTGAGTGGTGCTTCTTTCCTCATTAATCCATCACTTTCTAATCCCACCCCCGTTTTATAAAAAGAAAAACAGCAAAGAACTTCTAAAGCTAAGTCAGGCACGTGAAGAGTTTGTGAAGGAATAAAAAGGTGTTCATTAATGGTTTGATTTTTAAAAATTATTCGTAACTCAGAATGTGTAACAGGATTGTTTCAAAACTGGACATTATTCCTAACATGTATGGAAAATGCAAAGATGGCGTTAAAAGATTCAATTCTTTAAAAAGTAAAGTCACTGCAGGGACGTGGGAAGAAAAATGATACAGGAGAGAACAAACGCAAAGCTCCTCTCCTTCTTTGCCATCTAATTTAGTGGCCTCAGAACACTCAGACATTTCTTTGAACAGGGCCATTTTTAACAAGACAGTATTTCACTACCACAGCTCAAAACCTCATGTGGACAGACGCAAATGTGAAGCAACCTGGCCAGCCTTCTGCTGCTCTGCTACCGGTCTGGGCAAATGAAAGAGCGTGCTCAAATCTAAACTCAGGCAATGGAGAGGCTAATGTTGTCAACATCAATATTGTCACTGTTTGCTCCCAAGACCACTTTTCAGCAAAACAAAGAGACTCAGCTCCCTCTAGGTATTAAGAATCTTCAAGTGTCAAGTGAAAAGGTCTCCGTTCCCTTGAATTCTTTTTTAATCCAAGGGTTGGGGCTTCAAATTCAGTAAAAGGTGAGTGTAATCGCAGTAGGCTACTTGAAGGGGCAAAATGCAATCTCACCTTAGGAACCAGGCCTGCCAGCCCCAGCCCCATCAATCAGCCAACCACAGGCACAAAACACACGCTGCTGAAAAGGACTTGGCACTGTGCACTGTGTCATGTCCAGTACTCGTCACTGTATACATAATAAAGTCAGTCAGATGAATATTCTCATACTGTGTTCCCCATGTGATGCAAAAAATAAAAAAATGGATATTCAGAATTTTAAAGGCACACAGAAAAACAAGGGAGGGCTAAGCCTACGAACTCTCTGGCTGAAGCAATACCAAAGCCCTCCTTCTCATGGTCTCCCCTATCACTGATTGGTCATTTTTCTCTTTTGTCTTCCCCAATCAAGACTCTCAATTCAAGCGTTGACAAATCAGGAGAAGGCAGGGAGAACTATAAAAAAAATTCATTTTGAACAGAATGTTTAAATTTTACCAAAGGCAAGGAAAAGGTAAGAGGAAAGATATTTTCTACCTCTACCTCCACCCCCAGCCCTTCCTTCCCAAGGTACTTTTCTTTAAAGTGAAATCAGGGAAACTTTGCCAGGAAAGGTCATTTAGTAAACATGGCAGGCTTTGAAGGCCTTTTGATCTCTGCTGTGACTACTCACCTACGCCACTGTAGCACAAAAGTAACCACAGACAAAACCCGAACAAATGGGCTGTTCCTGTAAAACTGGGATGCACTCTTGCATTCGAAATTCATACCATTTTGGGATGTCACAAAATATTACTGTTTTCATTTTTCCCCCAACTCTTTAATAGTCATTCTTAACTCATGGGCCAATGGCAGGCTGAATTTGACCCACAGACTGTAGTTTCCCTACCCCTTCTTTAAATAATGGATGCTAACTTTTTAGGCTATCGGGTATCTGGTTTTTTTCTTTATTTAGGCAAGGACAACATTACAACAGCATATTTCAGTAAGAAAATACCTGCCCCTATTCCATGAATCTCAAGCAAATTTAAAGACTCCTTTAGTCACCTGCTGGCAGAGGAGCACAAATTTTGAAATGTGCTTGCTAACGGCTAAGAGTTATTTTTGTTTCATTCATTTCTCTTCGATAAAAGAAATTTAAGAATAGTTACTCCTGTCTTCTGAATCAGATCAATAAGTACTCACTAGATGCCTCTAACGTGTCCAGTACTGTTCATGCTCCCAGAAAGAAAGGACATCAAAATGTATCTTTTCCCCCGAAACATTTTGATCCCCAAGAGATTTTAGTGTTACAGCTTCAGTATGAAGGTAACAAATTGAGACTGATCTCTCCCAAACTATGATCTCAGCTGATCCCCTTTCATTCACTGAATGCATTTGAGAGATGGGTTTGGCCAGTGGATAATGTACACATTTATGGCAAGGAATCTGGCATAGTATCATAGGAATTAATTCCAGACTTAAGATCCTCGTTCCCCTCTTTAGCTCTGTGACCCAGGGAAAACTAATTAACCTCTCCAAATTCTCTATCCAATTAAGAGCCGACCTAAAAACATCTTTCTCAAATAGCCCCAACACTTTAGAGCAGGGCCTGTGTATTTTCATACTGCTATGAAGAAATAGTCAAGACTAGGTAATTTATAAAGAAAAAGAGGTTTAATGGACTTACAGTTCCACATGGCTGGGGAGGCCTCGCAATCATAGCAGGAGAAGGAAGAGCAAAGGTACGTCTTACATGGCGGCAGGCAAGAGAGCATGTGCAGAGGAACTGCCCTTTATGAAACCATCAGATCTCATGAGACTTATTCACCATCATGAAAATGGCACAGGAAAACTCACCCTCATGATTCACCACAACATGTAAGGATTATGGGAGCTACAATTCAAGATGAGATTTGGGTGGAGACACAGCCAAGCCCTATCACCCTGATAGGCACTAACTGATCCTCTCATTCAACAAAGGTCTTACTACTACAGTGTACTGGGCTGCAGAGTACAAACATGAAGAAGGCAGATCCAGTCTCCACCATCATGGAACCTGCAGACAAATTTGTTAGTTTTCATCATAAATACACAGGCATGCCTAACACACTCCTTTGACTATAAAACACCTATTCCTTCTTCACTTTCCCCACTGCTAGTTTCACTTTAGCCTGTAAGTCTGGGAGTAGCCAGAGCCCCCAGCTCAATGTACATTGTTTGCCATGTGTTTGCCAATTCTGCTCTGGAGCATGAATCCAGGAGATCCTTGGCATTCAAAGATTTAAACTCTCATGGTTAGCACTATTCAGAAGTTCTCTAGTCCACAGCAAGTGCTAATTTATGGTGTGGCCAGGGCAAGGTGTGAATCCTAGAGGAGGCAATGTTGCTTTGTGAGGACAAGTCCTTCAGCTAGGAAGTAAGCCAAGCCTAGCACTGGCATCTCAACTCAGGTTTGCTCTCTTAACAAAAGGTGTTATTTAATCCTCACAACTGCTCTGTTAGGTGGGTATGACCGTCCTCACTGCAGCTGCACACTAATGGCTGCTTAGCATTTGGAAATTCACAAGGGTCCTGTGTTATCACCCTCCAATGCTCATGGTTTAGGCAGTGGTATCTAATTCTGGCTATGCTTAGACTCAACTTAGAAGCTTTGGAACATACTGATGCCCAAGTCCCATCTCATATTAGTAACACAGTCTACCTGGGAGTGAGGCTCAAATACTAGGACTTTTATAAAAGTTACAGATTTTAAGGTGCATGCACTCTCTTCTGTTCTGAACAGTTGGCCCCACTGGGCCAAAATTTTTGTCAGATCTGCTTCTAGAGCCCTTTCCAGAAGCCAGCCCAGTCCTCTGTGGAATGCGCTAAGAGTATGTTGGCTAAACCAAGGAACCAACTGCCATATGGTCACAATGGAAAACCTGGATGTGGTATGGAAATTCATGTCACGTGACTCATTACCTTCCCTATCCATGCCCAAAATGAACTTCAGAAAATGCCAACAGAAGATTTATAGTTTATGGGAATCTCAAAATTTCACATGCATTTGCAACAAGCTCTAGGAGAAATGGCATAGAAAGCTGCCTGACTCTCCAACAAGAGAAAAGTCACACAATGCATCGTATAGGCTTTAACCTGGACTAAAACCCAACAGTTACCCTCAAACAGGGGATTATTCTCATGTACCCACTAGCTTGGGATTTAATTAAAATCTCCTTTAACAACTGCCAAGATATTATTTAAACTCAGTCTTTATTACCTTCTCCAGAATTCTTCTTTTATTAGTAGGATAAACAAAACATTAAGTCAGGTTCTCTTGATCATTATTTATATATTAAGCCCTTGGAAACACAGGGACAGCTAAGACTTCTATCAGTTTCAGTTTTCAATACATGAAGCATGAAAGGTAGAATGGTCCCTTAAGATGAGATGTTTAAATGGCAACTTCTTTGCCACTGGATCAGACCACACATGTGGAACCCAAGGGCTTTGTCCAAGCAGGATAACTCAACCGCAGGCTCAGGAATTAGATACTGAGAGAAAGTACTAGGCAAGATCAAGAGCCAGACAGCCTGGGTAGGGAGGGGCATGAATCATCTAAACGGGGTCCTCATCCCCCCCAGATGTCCAAGCTCCTGGGGCCACTGCCAGCCAGAGCTGCTACCTCTGATCTCAGCTAATAGTGGGTAAGAAGGAAGCCCTAGGCAGCTGAGTCCCAGGGGAGAGCACACTTGAAGGGGCATCACCCCAAGGAAAAGATGGAGAGGATTATAGGAAAAACCAATCTACGTGCCACAAGGAGGGGCTTCAGCTTCCAGCTTCCAATGTAACATTTCTATTGTATTAATCACATATAATGTACCTATCACATTAATAGTATAGTATTATAATACTTACATTATAGTCATCTCTTTCAAAGAACACCCAGGTGGCCCTGACTACCAATGGACTCTAAATAGAGAAACTTAACAACCTATTACATGTGTCAAAGAACATTCACTGTTGCCAAGTAGTGTTTCTAGAGGTATAAATGAAGAATACTCCCCTTAGACAGAACAGGTAAGGCTTTCAGGAGCTCTCACATCCACCCAGCTGCTTTGAGGTCGTTGCTTCTCTGCATTTTATGTTACCCCAGTCTCTATTCCTAGGGGAGCGCATTCAGCAAGGCCACAAAGACCCTCCTGGCCAGAGGGGTGGTTTCTTTAGACCACAGGAGGGGAACTCCTTAATCACATTTAGGCAAGTTAATAATCTGTTCAGGGCCACCTGAGGATTAAGTGGCATAGCCCAGAGTAGAGAGGGTCCCCCAGCATGGAAGAGACTCCAATGTCCTAGTGTCAGAAGCAAAAAGGAAAATTACAGAGCTCAGCTTCCTCCTAAGTGAACAGTTGAACTTTTAAAACCTTACACAAATGTGTCTATGGAGTCCAAAACAACACAGGGAAGCTGTGACATTAAAAAAAAAAAAAAAAAAAAAAAGCAAATGATGAACTCGAGTAACAAATCTTCCACTCAGCATCCCAGCAGCAGAGAAAAATGCCAACCCCAGGACTCCTACATGTGGTTTATGCTGAATGAGCTATTTCAAGCAGGAAAGGTTCTGCTTTTAAGCCATTCCCAATTTCTGTTTTGTTTTTAGGCATGTTTTTGTTTTTATGTACGTTTATTTTAAATATCCACAATGAAAATGTACCCATCCCAAATATATTTCAATGATAGAAATACCATGACCACTGTCCAGTTGAAATCAACACTATTTCTCTCAAAACTGCTTTTTGGCCAAGTGCGGGGTCTCACTCCTGTAATCCCAGCACTTTGGGAGGCTGAGGTGGGAGGATCACCTAAAGTCAGGAGTTCAAGACCAGCCTGGCCAACATGGTGAAACCCCATCTCTACTAAAAATACAAAAATTAGCAGGGCGTGGTGGTGAGTGCCTATAATCCCAGCTACTTGGGAGGCTGAGGCAGCAGAATTGCTTAAACCTGGGAGACAGAGGTCACAGTGAACCAAGACTGTGCCACTGCACTCCAGCCAGGGAGACAAGAGCAAAAAAAAACCTCCATCTCAACAAAACAAAACTGCTTTCTATAAAGATTACTATAATTGATACCAAGCCCAGAGCATAGTGCCTGACACATTTGTATGTGCCGAGAAACACTAGCTTTCCTGATTCATATGAGTTAAAGATTGAACGCTACTATGAACCAGGCACTGAAAGCTCTTTATACACTTTCTCAAAGACTATACACACAGTCTACAAAGGTGCTGTTATCATATCCGATTTACAGATGAGAAAACAGGTACACAGAGGCTAAGGCAACTTCCCAAAGGTCACACTGCAAAAAAGAGGGCAGGCTGGGATTCAACTCAAATCAAATCAAAACAGCAGCCACACAATTTCTTAACTCTTAACAACGGTGTAGCCCTCGCGCCAGAATAATTTATCATCTTTTCCATTTTACACTAAAGCCATTTTTGGGGTTGTTTTTATGCGAAGTCAGAGCAGGATGGGGACACTAGTCATCAACGTGTGCCCACTGCCATCTTCAGGAGCCTCCCCTAGGCTCTGCTCAGCCCTATTTGCTAAACAGCAGGTCCCTGGAGGTTGCACAACCCTCAGCAGCAAAGCAGCTGGAATCCAAAACTAACACGCCTATCTCTTCAACGCTTCCTCTTCACTCGGGGCAAATAATCTATCAGTGCACAAGGCCACAGGTGTGAGGGGCAGCACAGAGACAGGAGAGGCCCCATTCCAGGAGAGCAAGCCTTCGGATCTGAGCCTCACAGAACAGGTAGGCTCTAGCCTGCAGCCTCCATTCCTGCAGGGTGAGAATACAGTCAACAGGAAGCTAAAGTGGCCAGTCTGGCCCTCATGAGGCAGATGGAAGCCTGGAATCAGCAAGGGGAGACCAGGCCGCTGAATGGGCCAGTGGCTAACTGCAAGGCCAGCTCAGGGCAGTGAAGTGAAACAGAAGCTCCTACTTCAATGAAACAGACCTAGGTGGGGAGGGAAATGACCCAGTGTAGACATTTTCCTTACAGCACACACAAAAAGCACATGCCTGCATATGACGATGATGGGCTATGGCATTTCAAACCAAATTTATACTAAACATCAAAGAAAACCAGGGCTTTTCTGAGGCCAAAACATATCCCTAACCGCATTCTTGAAGAAAACAAAAATGGATGAGCTCCGAACCAGGCATAACCATATTGTCTTGCTTTTTGAACGTTTACAAATGGTCGTCCCAGCCCTTCCTTCCCCAGTCTCTGACCTTTTCAGAACATCTTGGTTCCTCTCCTGATGTTTCCTAGTGAAATGACAGTACATTCAACAGTCTGACCCCATTTTACTTCCCTGTGATTTAAACCTGATGTTCGATGTGACAGTAGTTCCATTTAAAGTAAGCAAAACAATTTTCTAAAATGTTTCTCATATACAAATATTAACATTTGGCTAAAAAGGAAGGGGCCTGCAATTTTTTTAAAAAATGAAATGTATAAATGGAAGGAAAAAAATGATCCCAAAATCCTCATTCAAGGAATTGTGAATGGAAGCAGTTTTACAATAGCCTTCAGCACACTATCAAATACTAGCTTTATGTTTATATAAAAATAATCATATATACACATATAGATACGTACACATATATATAGACGTAGGCATTCACAAGGATCCAAACTTAGCAGGGAATTTCCCAGAGTGCCGGCTTCTCTGACACCTGGAAAGGAACTCAGAAACACAGGTCTCTCTCCGGACTAGAAAACCCCAGCTGGAGGCCAGAGGTAGGACACGCCCTCAGAAGGAAGCATGCAGGCAGATGGAGGGGAACAACACACTCTTTTCTACGCAAAGAAGCCCAATGCCACATCTGAATCTGGCTGCAAATCTGTCAAGACACAGGGCAAGTGGAAACATCAGAAACCGTCTTACTGAGACGGTCAACCGATGGCTAAGCGGACACACCCAGGACCGAGATCCCATAACACAGCAGCTAAAAGCCTCAAGGTGGCCAGGTGCGGTGGCTCACGCCTGTAATCCCAGCACTTTGGTGGGGCTGAGGCTTCAGATCACGAGGTAAAGAGATTGAGACCATCTTGGCCAACATGGTGAAACTGTCTCTACTAACAATACAAAAATTAGCTGAGCGTGGTGGTGTGCACCTGTAATCCCAGCTACTCAGGAGGCTGAGGCAGGAGAATTGCTTGAATCCAGGAGGCAGAGATTGCAGTGAGCCAACATGGCGCTATTGCACTCCAGCCTGGCAACAGAGTGAGACTCTGTCTCAAAAAAAAAAAAAAAAAAAAAAAAAAAAAAAGCGTTCTGGAATCTGAGCCCAGTTGCAGCCTCTTCCAGGGGCAATAAGAGAAGTTACCAAGTGGATAGTGGTGAGGCCATAACAAGCCAGTAGCCACACACAGTGAGGGCTCTGACACCACTCCCATTTCAATTATCAAACCAAGGAGAGTGCAAAGGTGACCTGAGCCCTAGGATTCTCAAACACTCATCATCTGAACAAACACAATCCTGTATCTGACAACAGCAGAGCATAACCATTTGGTTTGGAGATTGCAAATATACCACCAGAGTAAAGACAACCATAGCATACCAAAAACGCTTCTTTTTTTTTTTTTTTTTTTTTTTCTGGACAAATGAACTGTAAGCTACTCTGTATGCCTTTTGGCTTATTTTTTAGTTTCTGATACCATGGCAATTAAAAACAATCTCTAAAAAGTCTTTGTTGCACATTAGAATGAGACAGCTGGGTTACTGGCATGAGGAAATGTTCAATCTTGTCATTTTGCAAAGGAATTCATATTCATAATTAATGACGCTTTTGTCCATGCCAGAAGGAAAATCTAAAGGCTCAACTACGCTTCAGTAAATTCTACCCAATCCAACTGCAGTACAATTTAATAAATTATAGAGGAACAGAAAACAGCAAGATTTTGTGAGTTGCAAGCATAAATAAAAGAATTAACCAACGAGGCGGCCACGTTTCAAGGAAGCAGTGAGATTAGGAATATTCACTTCTAAAAGGATGGGTAGATTTTCCTTCTCCCTCATAAAAGAAGCATCATCATCCTAAGAAAAGGCACATATTTGACCTGCTACGTGTATCTGAGAGATTCAATAACACTTTGTTTGTGAAGAGTGCCAGATACCATCAGATTCCATCACTGGTCCCAAATGTCAACTAAAGATACTAAAGATGGGGGCAGATAAGCTACAAAGTTTGCTTTGGTTTAAGAGGCATGTCTATGGAGATGCTGGTAGACAAGGAGAAAGAAAACCCCTTAAATAAACACTAGTGAAACATTTCAAAGAAAAGTCCTTAAAGATAACTTTGCTCATCACAGAGCCATTAGATAGATAAACAAATGTGTGTTAAAACAGAAACTAATTCCATTCATTCAACAGAGATTTGGTCCCTACTAGGTTAGGGCCTAAGGCTATAACGACAAAGAAAACATAAAACAGGGTCAGAGTCTAGGAAGGGTGGGAACAGGGAGTAACTGCTTACCGAGTATGAGATTCTGTGTGTTTTTCTCGTGGTAAATAAATAAATGAAAACAAGAATTTCACTATTGTAACTGTTTCTAAATACACAATCCAGTGGTATTAAGTATATTCACATTATGTGTAACCATCACCACCTCCATCTCCAGAACCTTTTCATCATCCTGGTACCGGGCTTTCTTTCACGGTAATGAAAATGTTTTGGAATTAGATGAAGTGGTTTATCACACAGCACTGCAAAATGTTCAAAATGTCACTGAATTGTTCACTTAAAAATGGTTAGCTTTATAATATATGAATTTCATCTCAATGAGAAAAAAAGACAAGGAAGGAGTCTGGATGCAGTGACCCATGCCTGTAATCCCAGCACTTTGGGAGGCCAAGGTGAGAGAATCTCCAGACCAGGGAACAGCTAACAGTACAGTGATATGACGCCGAAGCCCCGCTTCCGGGCAGAGCTCTCAGGGGGGCCCCCAAGTCGCTCAAGGAGGAAAGGCTTCCTGGAGGAGAGACCGCCTGAGATAGCCTTGGAGGATAAGTCAGAGTCTGCAGGTGACGGGAAGGAGAGGGAATTCCGAGTGTTAATACAGGGGAGGGTGACGTGTTCAACACACCTGGGGCAGGTACTGGGGAGACAGCCAAAAACCCCACATTCATTCAAGATCCCATTCATCCCCCGAATCAAATCACAAACCATAATAATAAGCTAACAATCATTATAATTATATGTCATACTTAAAATATTTGTTTATAACTATAAAAAGAGACTGAACAGGATCCCAAACAGTGGCCAAAGCTGGAGACCAACAAGTGGGAGGGGAGAAGCCATGAGGGGCGAAGATGGAACCCAAGCGAGCGCCATGTCTCTAAGCGACCAAGGAGCCAGCAGTCAGAAGGTGGCCAGGGAGCCCAGAAGTCCTGAGTCACAGGAGCACCACGACCTCTCATCACAGCTGCCTGGACTTTACAAAGTATAAAATGCTTTCACAACTACAACCTCATTTGACCTCCACCATCACCCGGACAAGCAGAAGCAGCAGACCTGTCATCTCATAGACAATGAAACTGAGGTGTGCCCAGCTGTACTGACCCACCCAGGGCCACACAGCTGTGAGCAGGCAGAGAGGGCCTGCAGCCACCTCCTATAGGATTCCCAGCTCCACCTCGCTGAGCCCTCTCCATCACGCAGGCAGCGCTCCACAAATGGGAACTCAAGCGCTCTGTTCACCCCGTTCCTATTCTTACTTGATTTAATCTTCTGAAAACAACAACAAAAACCTGCATATTTTCAGTCTGGGAAATGACCTGGTAAAAAGGAAGCGGTCTTTTTTTAGTAACATGTGGACTCTTTGCAGAGTCTTATACATGCAACTTGGCAGGGTAGTTAGTAGTTTTTCAGATGAAATAATGCATGAACTGTCCAATTGCTAAAATCAAAACTTAGTTATGAATGATTTAAAAGCTAGCTTAAATGAACGAAGCTGGCTATAACTACCTCAAGAAAGTCACAGCTATAGTTCTATTAAATTGCCCAACAGAAACCTCAAAGGTCTAGCTTGGTGGTTCTCAGCCAGGGCAGATCTCAATACCCATTTTTTGTTTTCACAACTGAGAGCGGGTAGAGGCTGAGAATGCTGCTAAGCAACCTACGATGCACAGCGCGCCCCTCACAACTAGTATTTATCAAGCCTCAAATCACAGACTGAGAATTCAGTCTGGTCTCAATTCTGTGGTGTTTCCATAAACTGATCCCTGAGGTGGGAAGAACATGGGACTGGAGCCTCACACAGACGAGATACATACTCCAAAAATGTGTGTCTGGCACACTTAGGTAAAATCGCACACAGCTTCAAAGTTGTGTGCCATTTTAAGCACATCACTTCAAGTCACCAAGAGTTTCTTCATTTGCGAAACAGGGTTTCCACTACCTTTCTCAACCTGAGATAAGGCAGCTGGTGAGTGAACTGAGAGCCCCAATAGCAGAGGACCCACAGTAAACGTTCAAGACCAAGGCTGGACTAAGATCTCCAAATAGCACTCTCTCCCAGCACTCACGTTCTACAAACACATCTGAAAACACAGGCCAGGCGCAGTGGTTCAAGCCTGTAATCCCAGCACTTTGGGAGGCTGAGGCAGGCAGATCATGGGGTCAAGAGATCAAGACCATCCTGGCCAACATGGTGAAACCCTGTCTCTACTAAAAATACAAAAATTAGCTGGGCATGGTGGCAGGTGCCTGTAGTCCCAGCTACTCGGGAAGCTAAGGTAGGAGAATCACTTGAACCCAGGAGGCAGAGGTTGCAGTGAGCAGAGATGGCACCACTGCACTCCAGCCTGGTGACAGAGCGAGACTCGGTCTCAAAAAAAAAAAAAAAAAAGAAAGAAAGAAAGAAAGAAAGAAAGAAAGAAAGAAAGAAAGAAAGAAAACACAAACACCAGAGCAATGGGCATCATCTAAATAAGGGTGGAGGCAATTACCACCCTTCCATCTCATTAAGCAGGAGTTCACATACCTGCATAGGAACCCAGGGCTTGGGATTACTGTCATCTCCCACACAGACTGGAGTCCATGACCAGTAGGACCACCTGGACCACTGCAGGAGGTTGTGTGGTGCGTTTACACGGCTCATATTTCCTGCAGTTCCAGAACAGCAACACATCTTGCACTTGGGCTTAAATCGTATTATCCAAATGAAGTATCACTCTCCTAATCAGCATCCGCCTTTAAGCAAGCACAGATGGCAATCACGTGCTTAAGTGGCAACTCAAGGGCTGAAATCCGGGCAAGCTCTCCCAGGCTCTCGGATCTGGTTCTGTGAGTGGGTTCTGAGAGAGAGGGGTCAGGAAACACAGGATGGCCAGCACACGCAGAGAGCTCCAGGTCTTTTGTTCCCCTCAAGCCCTTCTGGTGAACCAAACAGACTCCACTAGAGTCAGCGGGTGAATGCCCTTGTCAGCCTCACAGGCCACTCATTCTCAAAGAGAAGGCCGCGGATTAGCAGCACAGGAAGAAGAGTGTTTACTATCGCCTCCACAATTCTTTTGTGTTTTATCAGATCCTTTGGCCATCTTTGAGATAACTGTGCACTGTCCTACTTCTGACAATCACATTAAAAGAGTGCGTATTAAAGGTCCCTTTCTGTCTTAGCAGAAACGGTATTTTTTCATTTTCCTTGTAATCAATCAGCTTTGCCCCCTTTCCTGATTTTAAAGGCAGGAAGAAGCAGTATTGTATTGAACTGTGAAATGCGTTCAAATGTGGCTCTGAAGGGAAGCACCACCCGGTCGGCTGGATATTAGTTTCCATGGTAACCGAGGTCCCTGGGCCCTAGCACACACAGCAGGAAATGCTGCAGATTACCACAGCAGTGTCTTCTCCTAGAAATAAGAGTTCCATGGCAATTGTAAACATTTGGGGAATCAACAAACTTGTGTATTTGTGCATATGTGCATACGTGTGGGGGTATGTGTATGTATGTGCGTATGTGTGCATGCTGCGTGTGCATATATGCATATGTGTATGCTGTACATGTATGTTGTGTATATATGGTGTGTGTACGTGTATGTGTACAGGTGTGCATGTGTCTATATGTGTATGTGTATATGTTGTGTATGTAATGTATATGTGTGTATGTGTATATGTGTGTTTGTGTGTGTATACGTGTACATGTGTATGTGTGTATATGTGTATATGTATGTTTGTGTGTGTGTGTACATGTGTGTATGTGTATGTATCTGTATGTATGTGTATGTGTGTGTGTCTGTATGTGTGCAACTACTGAGGTAATGTAGATGAATTGAAGCCTCATTATTCTTACAGTTAAGAACCTTATGTCAAATGAAACAAATGATTAAAATGTAAGCAAAATAGCCTCCCCCATTCCAAACAGCTAAAAGAAAACAAAAATATCTTCCCCAGGCTGGGCATGATGGCTTATGTCTGTAATCCCAGGACTTTGGGAGGCCGAGGCGGGCGGATCACAAGGTCAAGAGATCAAGATCATCCTGGCCAACATGGTGAAACCCCGTCTCTAAGAAAAATACAAAAAAATCAGCTGGGCGTGGTGGCATGCGCCTGTAGTCCCAGCTACTCAGGAGGCTGAGGCAGAATTGCTTGAATCCGGGAGGCGGAGGTTGCAGTGAGCCGAGGCCACACCACTGCACTCCAACCTGGTACCTGGTGATGGAGTGAGACTCTGTCTCAAAAAAAAAACTTCCCCAGAAAAAGGCAGAGCCAGAATGGAAGCAGAGAACCGCTTTGGAAAACAGATGACCACGGGTTTCTCATCAAACAAGTAAACAAAAACGTCTGTGAACAATCATCGACTGAGCATACAGAACAGGGATGTTTGTTCACAACCTGTCATGTCCTCCTTAAACTCCCTCACCATTAAGCCAAGAAGCCAAAGCCAAGAACTGGTTGGGTGGCTTTTAAGGGAAATCCTGCGATAGAAAGCCCAGGGCTAGAATCCCCTCTCTCCTTCCTAGCTGGGTGATCTCGGACAAGTGACTTCATTGACTCTCAGTGTCCCCAGTAAAAATGAAAAGGATACTAGGTGAGCTGTAAGAAAAAAAATCCTGAATCTTCTTAAAAATGAAAGCCAGATAGTTACTTTAAAAAAAAAAAAAAAAAAAAAAAAAAAAAAAAAAAAAACTTCCAAGTAGTTATCACTTTAAGCTTTCTAAAAGTAGTGTATACAAATCAAATTTCTTTAAAATGAGTCAGGAGAATTCACTGCCAAATTCTCCATGACAGAAGACCTTTTTAGTATTCTACATGTATTCCTTGAGTTATCTTCCATAACACTTTTCCTACAGCAGAGGACACATGTGCGGTTAAAGTGAAACTTTTACTTCCAAGTAGTTTTCACATTTTGTGCGTGTTTTCTAGCTAAGGCTTTTTCAGAGGGAGCATAGAGAAAGCATCTATGTGGTCTGACCAAACGACCTGTCCTAGAAAAACACTAGTTTGACAACTTCAAGTGTCTTCAAGTTCACATTTACATTCCAGACGGTTATTTTTATCTGAAATGGGCAAAGCAGACCAAACCAAGTTCATAGCTCTATGGCAAATTATTCTTCACACTAGAACATTTTTTAAAAAGTTAGTGGCCAGGTGCAGTGGCTTAAGCCGGTAATCTCAGCACTTTGGGAGGCTGAGGCGGGTGGATCATCTGAGGTCAGGAGTTCGAGACCACCCTGACCAATATGGAGAAACCCCATCTCTACCAAAAATACAAAAATCAGCTGGACATGGTGGCACATTCCTGTAATCCTAACTACTCAGGAGGCTGAAGTAGGAAAATTGCTTGAACTCGGGAGGTGGAGGTTACAGTGAGCCGAGATTGCGCCACTGCACTCCAGCCTGCGCAACAAGAGCAAAACTCTGTCTCAAAAAGAAAAAAAAGCTTTGCTTCATCTGCATGAACTAAAATAACTGCATTCGTCCATGAGCATCAATCAATATTTTACCAAAAGTGACTACAAGGGGTGTGTGGGGCGGGGGGAGCAGTGGGGATGCTGTGGGGTAGTAGTTAAGTCAAAACAAAAAGCCAGTCTATGGCAAGCAAAGGCAAGAACAAGGATGGAAAGAGGTGGGGGAGGAGAAGCGGGCAGAACTGTCAGTGACTGTATACAAAATGCACAGTGGCTCTGTTAGCTGGAAGGGGGGAACTGCTGAGTAAACTACTTTATTATGTAAACTGCCTAACAACACAAATAATTATGCTGCACACAAATTAACCTCAGTCACCCATGAAAACACACATCCTCTCCAAGCTCCGACCTTCCTCGCCACCACCGCTACTACCACCACCACCACCACCACCGCCGCCGCCGCATAATTCAACGGTATTGATGAAGGTTGCTGAGGTTAGACAGAGAACAGCACACAAGCATCCAGGTGTAATTCAAGTATCATCTGGGGAAATACACTAAAGCCTAATGGGGAAACCCCACTGAATGGAGCAAGAATTTCTCTCTGCTAGGGGTAAGACAATCCTTAGCAGAACAGACACACACGCTTGGGTGTGGAATTCTGATATCCCTCACTATCCCTGCTGGAGGATTGTAGAATTCTGGTGACATCCTGCCCCAGGGACCCTGGATATGTTTTGGTAAATGTGGGATTCGGATGTGTTCATTCTGGGCTAACACATGATGACTGCCCTTTCAAGTGTCCTTCCAGGAAGACACAGTTAAAAGCAAAACACTACTGAGGCAGGAACACTGGTTGATCACAGTGCTCCGGCAACTGTTGCTACCCAACCAAAGAACAATAATAAAAGGCCACTTGTCAAATGGGGAACAGTGCTCTCGTCAGACATCAGTTTGTACATCAAGAAAAGATCAATGGGATTAGGAAGAAGGGATTCATTTATCACCAGTAATGCTAGGTTCATGATCTCCTAAATATACGGACTTGCCTATCAAAATAATCAAAAACATAAGCAACCATAACTCAATCAGCTGAAAAGGGAAAAAGGTATTTTTTCAAATTTATAAAATAAAAACACTCTCTATAAATATACAGATTGTTATTTCCAGTCCTTATGTATAGTGTGAGTTGTAAAAATGATAAAAATGCACGACACCCTACTGTCCTGGACTCAACACAAAGTCTGAAGTTTCATAGAAAGCACACTCCAAAAAAAAAACGACAGCTTTAAAAAATGGAAAGTGGTAAGACAAACTTTACATGCATGGGCCATTTTTAAAAAGATGTTTTATTCATAGCAGATGCATATGACTAAATCTATTGTGCTAACAAATTAAAATGACACAAGACAAATTGAAGTGGAAAAACATCAAAACGATGAAACCAAAAGCAGAATGTACATTGACTAACCCATTTAAAACAATCATTTTTATATCACCTCTCACTAGGGCAATGAAAGCTCTAAAATCTGTTTATAGAAGGGCTTAGGAGCTGGAAAACTTACCTCTGAAGCTATGTTTACATAATAACCACAGATTTTAGCTGTGTTGCCTATTATTATAAATATAACCATTTTTATAGATTTTATTTGTACATCATGTAAGATTGAGATTATAAAAACTGTTCAATATAAAAAGTATATGATACACACACATACACACATATGTAGATGGTTTCAAGAACTGACGGAGGTGAACAAGGCTACACTAAATCTACCCCATTTTAATACCACCACAGCCTTCAGCAAAGTTATAAACGTACCAAAGGTCAACTGTGCATAGAAACTAGTCATCCTGGAAGACGGGACTTGTTTCTTTGTCATTTCAGGCAAGAATCCTCTAAACCCAAGTCCAATGTATTAGTCGTTTCACCTAACAACCAGATTTTTTTTAAATCACATGAAAAGGATTATGGTCATAAAGTCTAATCAATAAAGGGCTGCTGGACATGACCCAACACTAAAGTCATTCTTCATATTCATGTGTGAGGCAGAATAGTTATAAATGGTGAATATGTAACCATGAGGAAGCACACCAGTCTCGAATGCCTCTGGACCCAGTTCTCATTTAACATTTAGTGACCTTTTGACAAGTCTATGGGCCTCAACAATATGAATGCATTTTGCTGGTTTTCTTATTTCTGCCAGAGTATCTAACAGCAGTCACCCTCCTCGGGTTCCTGAAAATTCCCTCAATGCCCCTTGAAGAGTGCAACAGGAAAAAGCCTGACCTGGCTTAAAAGTTAGGTCGTCATCACAGAGCAGTTTCTCAAGCTTCCCCCTCCCCGTTACTGCTCCCATAAGCAGCCTTTTGGACACTTTTTTTTGAGACAGAGTCTAGCTGTGTTGCCAGGGTGGAGTGCAGTGGCGCCATCTTGGCTCACCGCAACCTCCGCCCCCCGGGTTCAAGCAATTCTCCTGCCTCGGCCTCCTGAGTAGCTGGGATTACAGGCACGTGCCGCCACATCCATACAATTTTAAATCCACGAATATATGTATGTTTATGTGCTGAAGGTTTACCTGTGCCCTATATATAAGCATAGTAAGATCCCCTTCTCTCCTCGGGAACCAATTTTCACCCCCTTAGGAGCAATATTTTCATGCATTGAAAATGCATGAAACAGACATACTTTAAGAAGATGGGTGGTGCATTTGTTTTTGGGAACTATAATTATTTATATATCTCCACCTAACCCCCCACCCCCATGTGCCTGGCCCAAACCCTACTATCACCCAGTAATGCCTCAGAAACAAGCCCCTAATTACTTAATCCTCACATTCCCAGAATCCCAGGTACTTACGCAGTACGCCCACAACAAAGCTGATATAAAGCAACATAAATGACTCAAAATAACATATTCACTATTAAAGAAAAACAAGCCTTTCTTGTAGGAAGAGTATATTCCCTAGATTTGTGCTGTATAATACAATAGCCACTAGCTATGTATGACTGTTTAAATTCAAATTAATCGAAATTTTTAAAAAATTAAGTTTCTGGCCAGGCACAGCGGCTCACACCTGTAATCCCAGCACTTCGGGAGGCTAAGGCAGGCAAATCACAAGGTCAGGAGTTCGAGACCAGCCTGGCCAACATGGTGAAATCCCATCTCTACCAAAAGTACAAAAAATCAGCTAGGCGTAGTGGTGGGCACCTACAATCCCAGGTACTCGGTAGGCTGACGTGGAAGAATCGCTTGAACCTGGGAGGTAGAGGTTGCAGTGAGCCGAGATCATGCCACTGCACTCTAGTCTGGGAAACAGAGTGAGACTGCATCTCAAAAAATAAATAAATAAAAATAACTGCTGTTCCTTAGACACACCACAGCCAGCCACATTTCAAATGCTCAACTACTGGCTTCCATATTGGACAAGGCAGATGCAGAACATTTCTAGCATCAGAGAACAATGACCCCGGCCCGGACTAACAGGTCAGACTGTGTCAGTGTCATGCACATGTACACATGTCCTGACTTAAGGCCTGCAGCTAAAAGCAAAGAAAAACAAACAAAAAGAAGAAATCAGGAAGAAAAGGTAATTCTGTCTGAGCCCAGTCAAGTTTCCATTTTAACCAACTACAAATGTTTTTATTTTGTATAGCTTCATTCCTACGCCCCCACACCCACTTACAAATACAGCAAAGAGACCTTTCTTTTCTTTCTTTTTTCCTTCCTTCCTTCCTTCCTTTCTTTCTTTCCCTCTCTCTCTCTTTCTGAGATGGAATTTCGTTCTTGTTGCCCAGGCTGGAGTGCAATGGCGCGATCTCGGCTCGGCACGATCTCAGCTCACCGCAACCTCCACCTCCTGGGTTCAAGAGATTCTCCTGTCTCAGCCTCCTGAGTAGCTGGGATTACATGCATGTGCCACCATGCCCGGCTAATTTCTGTATTTTTAGTAGAGATTGGGTTTCTCCATGTTGGTCAGGCTGGTCTTGAACTCCCAACCTCAAGTGATCCACCCGCCTTGGCCTCCCAAAGTGCTCAGATTACAAGCATGAGCCATCACGCCTAGCTGATATGCCTTTTTATTTTTAATCAAATGAAGAAATTTGACATTTCCTTATGGTACTATTTGAAGAATTTTCCGTTCCAGTCCTGCAAGAAGGGCCTCTTATATGATGTTGTTAACTTGAAAAAAAATGTTTTTCAGTTTGAGGCTAGTTTGCTAGGTAGCAAAAAGAAAAGACAAAGATTTCAGGTGATAGATATCCCAATTACCCTGCTTTGATCTTTTTGTTTTTTGAGACAGAGTCTCACTCTATTACCCAGACTGGAGTGCAGTGGCATGATCTTGGCTTACTGCAACCTCCGCCTCTTGCGTTCAAGTGATTCTCACGTCTCAGCCTCCTGAGTAGCTGGAATTAGAGGTGCACCACTAAGCCCAGCCCAGCAAATTTTTTTTTTTTTTTTAAAGAGCCAGGATTTCTCCATGTTGGCCAGGCTGGTCTCAAACTCCTGACATCAAGTAATCCACTTAACCTCTGCCTCCCAAATGATTTGAACTTCACACATTATATGAATTTATCAAAATATCATATGTACCCCCAAAACATGCACATTACTATGCATCAATCTTTTTTTAATAAAAAATTTGCTAAGTAGAAATAGACTCTAATTACGTGAAAGAGTTCTGGGCTTGAACACCAAAGTCAATTTGGAAGTCATAAGCTAGTGAAGTCTCAATTTGACAATCTGGTTAAAATAAAACTCAGGAGCAAATAAGAGCAGTCTAGCTGGAGCCAGGAAACAACCCAGCTGAGAACCCAAATAACCCAGCACTTTTCTCCCCTCCAAGGGAAGGTTCCCTCCCATGCTCCACTCCATCCACAAAGCAGGGTGGCTGCCTTCTACCCAGCTGTCCCTTGCATCAGAGATTTGACCTCAGGGAGGGGTTACCAAGATTCCAATTCTGAACTCCAGGGTGGAATCTGGCCAAGACCCCATCCCAACAGCCCCTTGCCCGAGAGCTGACGGGCTTCCCACCAGGATCCATGAGGGCTGCATTAATGTGGAAGCTTCAGTGTGTGCGTAGTCACTCATTCAGCAGATGGGTCTGTACCCTGCTGAGGGCCAGATACTCAGCATCTGGGAATGAGAGTTCCTCTAAAAGGAGCAAGGCCCTGTTCAAGGTGTCTGCAATCTGGTGGGGAAGACAGTGACAGCAGACCTAGAGGAATCCTCCAACCCCAGCGTGTCCCCAGAGACCCTGAGCAAGGAGCCAGTTTACTTCCTGAGGGGAGACAAAGGTCTCACAGGTGACACAACTCATAAACCCCTGGGAGACACCAGGAGCAGATCCTCATGCAAATCAACAGGGTGAAGAAGGGGAGGGCTAGAAAGGGCATTCCCGGCCTGGAATGCACCAGCAGAAAGGGATCAAAGGTTTTAAGGGTTTCAGAAAACAGTGAGCAGTTCTTTGTGGATGCAGCTGCTGGCCATGGGCACAGAGATGTCAGGGGACAGGTGGGTTCTGGTGAGATGGTAAGAAGCTTTATGTGTCAGCACAAACATACCTCACCGGAAAGCAACATTTCCCAGAAAGCTTTTCAAAATTGGAGATTCTTGGGTCTCACCCAGCTATTTTGATTCCATAGGAGTGGCAGTGCCCTGAAATCTGTACCTTAAAGTGAACTTCTTGAGTCACTGTGATGAATAATGTCAGAACTGCAGACCATGGCATTTCCCAATGTCTGTACTGTAAACGAGTAACACATTTGTAAGAACTAAGCTGTCAGAA
Organism: Saimiri boliviensis; assembly: GCF_048565385.1. Classification (NCBI taxonomy): domain Eukaryota; kingdom Metazoa; phylum Chordata; class Mammalia; order Primates; family Cebidae; genus Saimiri; species Saimiri boliviensis. Next base: position 73,390,066 of record NC_133463.1, read on the forward strand.
ACTTTCTTGACCAACACGCTTCACCAACCTTGGTGATCCAGACTCATGGATTAAAGCACCTGGCTAAAGCTCCAGCCTCTGATGGCTATCCCTGAAGTTCTGGCATCCACCTGCCTCTCTCCTGCACACACTCCAAGTCTGAGAGGGAGCCTCAACCCAAACGCCCATCTGTAATTTTCCCTTTTCTCTTCTAACCTTTTCCCTCCACTATCTTCGGCTTAATCTTGCTTCCTCCACTTCCTTTGTCCTCAGAGCAAAAATTGGAAGCTCTAAAGATAATATAGAAAAGGAAATTTACACTGTCCAACTTCATTTATAGTTAATGAGAACCAAAGAGGGATTTAAAATCATAGAATGTTAGAGCAAAAAAAAAAAAAAAATGACTTGTGATCATCTAGGCTCCAAGGCCCTTTATAGGTGGGAAAATGGAAGCCCCGAGAAGGGAAATATTTACTCAAGGTCACACGGCTGAAAAAGCATGAAGTCAAACCTACACATCCCAAATCCCAATCTAGTCTTTATTCTAACTAACACACATAAATTTTTGTTATTTCAACTACACAGATTATTTTTTTGTGCTACAGAGATTTTTTTTTTAATGCATTCAGGATCCAAATGGGGAATAAAATTCATACACCTGTAAGCCCGTGCCCTTCCACATCAGGGACTTGCACGGAGTACCCAGCGGACGATGCGCTCCCTCTTAGTCAGCACTGGCCCATCCTGGCCACTGTGCCATCTGCTTGTGTCAGCAAGGGCCTTTGAAGAGCACAATGTTGTGTGACTTTCATTTTCATGTGCCTCTGTAATTACTTTCATGGTTTCAAATAACCATCTCAGGGAAGTTTAGATAACACATCAAATGCCTGAGAAAGGCATTTCAGATTCTCAGAAGGAAGGAAATGGATCCCAGGCACACTAGATCATCTTTAATGTCCAGAATCTTTTATTTGTTAGTCTAAAAAGTGGGCATGATTTTAAGATTGGAAATGAGGATAGCCAGCCTTTATTGAATGTGTACCATGGGCTGGGCTGTTCTGAGTGGTTTATGCCTATTAAGTCTTTTTGTTCTCACCATAGGCTATGGAGTAGGTATCATCTTTGTCTTAATTTCCTTAATTTTTCTTTTCTTATTTTTTAAGCAGCCCAGACAAATGCATGCCACTCAGTTCAAACATTTCTCAGCTCCTGTGATAACCGTCTGTGGATCCATCATGGATGTGAAGGAAGCAGAGACCCAGAGACCCTGCTTCGCAAAGCCTCGGGTTCCACGTATACCAGATACCTAGAGACTAATTCTTTGTGTTCAATAATACAGAAAAAGGTACTTTCATATTTAAAACAAATTGTATATTCATCCAGAGTCTAAAATCAATAAAATGTGGAACTGTGCCTAGTGCTAATAAACTGAAATTCCATTACAGTTTATTAACCCAAATATACACATCATAATATCCACTTATACACTTTCATTTAAAAAATAATGGAAGCAACTAAGTTCTAACATATTTTCACACTCTGTTTAATAGGTACATAACGACTAGATTGATTTTGCTCTTATAGTGACTAGTTTTCAAAGTTTTTCCTAAGTAAATTTTATTAATCGCTAGTGTAAAAGATTTGTTATAAAGGACAAAGACCATTCAGAGCTGTTTCCTTTTGGAAACAATATGAGATGCTAATATTTTGGAAACCAGAGCAGCTTGCTAGCTTGAAATTCTGGGCACCTGCCCAGAAGACATGCACTTAATAATAATTGCAATTCCCTCCTACCGCTTCCATCAAGAGGGAAGGAAAAAGAAAAACATACATGGAAAGGCTCTAAAAGCAAGGGAGTAGATCAAGGATGCTCTTTCTGTAGAGGGTAGATATCAAACTACAAACTCTGCTAGAGTCACGGCCTACACCAACCTAAGCCCCAAATCTATTTGCTGCTGACCAAAACAGCTTGAAGCACTTTTTACAGATTATCATTTCCTTGGTGATCCATACACCATTAAAAAGAGGTCACTTGTAGGACTTCAAAAGGATATATACTAGGGCATTAATTGCAGCAGAGCTTGTAGTAGCAAAAACTTGGAGATAACCTAAATATCTATCAATAGAATAACGATTCAATTGTGCTATATTCAGACAGTGCTATATTCAGAAACGCCATTTGGCCGCTAGAAAGAATCAGGTAGATCTTGGTACTGGAAAAGTAACTATAATATACTATGCAGTAAAAAGCACAGGAACAATGTTTCTTAGGGGCTGCCTTCTGTAAAAGGTCACACAGGGATATTTTATCTCATGTGTCATTCCACATGTTGTGGACGACTAGTTTTCTTTCTTCTCCCAGGCATGTTTGTTTATATATGCAAAAATATCTGTAAACAACGCTAACCCAAATCCCAGGGAGGTGCAGGAAGGTTAGGGAGGGTAGATTTTACTTCATATACCTATTTCAATTTTCTTTTTTCTTTTTTTTTTTTTTTTTGAGACAGAGTCTTGTTCTCTCACCCAGGCTGGAGCACAACAGTGTGATCATGGCTCACTGCGACTTCCACCTCCCAAGTTCAAGTGATTCTCTTGCCTCAGCCTCTTGAGTAGCTGGGATTATAGGCACCCACCCACCACCATGCTTGGCTAATTTTTATATTTTTAGTAGAGACAGTTGGTCAGGGTGGTCTCAAACTCCTGACCTCAGGTGATCTACCCGCTTCTGCCTCCGAAATGCTGGGATTACAGGTATGAGCCACTGTACCCAGCCGACTTATTTCAATTTTTTAAACTAAAGAGCATGCTCTATTTTTTTTAATTTTTAAGTAAAAAAAATAATAGTTACTTTTGACACTTATTAAGAAGTGCATTCAAGTTTCCCTTATCTCTGTAAAATATACCTTCTTTCCATCACCCATATAGATTTAGGTCATTTGAGAGTTCTCACATTCCCACATTCAATGAAAATAGTAATACGTATTAATTTTAAACAGAAAGTACCCTGGTATCACTAAAAATGATCTGAAATCCAATCATCTAAAAATATGTCAAAGCAGGGGTTAGTTCACTATGAGATTATTTGCCTTTGGTGAAATGCATCACCTCCAAATTACTACTCTACACCCGTTACTTCTGCAGTGAGGCTCTTCGGTTTCTTTTTGCACAAATAATGGCTGTTTTTCCTCCCTTCAAAGATGACAATTTCCAGGCCCTCCAGTGTCCTGCCAAGAACTATTCTGGGAGCAGCATCTTCAAAATCCCAGGTTCCCCCTACAGGAACTTATGGACAATCTGAGGACCTTTTTCCATTCCATCTGTAGGATCCACCCAAGAATTAAACGTTAAAATATAAAAACATTATTATCCCAGAGCCCTCAATCATGCAATGCCAGTTAGCCAAGTTCCTTAAAACAGCAGAGCAGCTTTTAAAAAAAACAAAAGACATATTCTGGGCTAGGCACTGTGGTTCACACCTATAATCCTGGCACTTTGGGAGGCCGAGACGGGCACATCACTTGAGGTCAGGAGTTGGAAGACTAGCCTGGCCAACATGGTGAAACCCTGTCTGTATTAAAAATGCAAAAATTAGCTGGGCATGGTGGCACACATGTGTAATCCCAGCACTTTGGGAGACTGAGGTGGGTGGACCCCCTGAGGTTGGGAGTTCGAGACCAGCCTAGCCAATATGGTGAAACCCCATGTCTTCTAAAAATACAAAAATTAGCCGGGTGTAGTGGCACATGCCTGTAATCCCAGCTACACAGGAGGCTGAGGCAGGAGAATCGCTTGAATCCGGGGAGGGGGAGGTTGCAGTGAGCCAAGACTGCGCCATTGCACTCCAGCCTGGGAGATGGAGTGAGAAAGACCTGTTCTGATGGCTATTACAGAAAGATATCAATATGGCTGGCAAGTCCAGTTCCAGATACTGCTGAAGTAGAAGAAAATAAAAAATTCAATACTGTTAACCCTGCAGTGGCTTGTATATTAAGTTTTTCTTTACAGTTGTATTTTCTCAAGTTTCTTTTTTTTTTTTTTTTTTTTTTTTTTGCTTTTTGAAACACAGTGTCGCGCTATCACCCAGGCTGAAGTGCAATGGCGTGATCTCGGCTCACTGTAACCTCTGTCTCCTGGGTTCAAGCAATTCTCCTGCCTCAGCCTCCTGAGTAGCTGGGATTACAGGTACCCACCACTACGCCCAGCTAATTTTCTGTATTTTTAGTAGAGATGGGGTTTCGCTATGTTGGCCACGCTGGTCTCGAACTTCTGACCTCGGGTGACCCACCTGCCTCAGCCTCAAACTGCTGTGATTATAAGCATGAGCCACTGCGCCCAGCTCTCAAGTTTCTATAACAGACACACATAAGTTATGGAATATTTTTTTAAAGGACTTTTTAAAAGATACAGGTTAAGATCCACACCAAGCTGACATACTGGATGAAGAAACAATGGTTCTAATTTCTCTGTCACATTCTCCCAGGGAACAGTGCAAATGCCTGCTGGCGTCCTGGAAATGAGGAGAAATATTACCTCCCCTAGGAAAACTTCCTATACTCCCTGAGTTAATTGCTCACTTTTCTATATTCCCCTAGCACTTTGTTCTACAACTATTAATGTACCAAACATATTATTTCTATGCTAAAATTCTTTATTTATACGTCTTATTTCCCCACTCAATTGTAAGCCCCTCCAGGACAAGGAGAGCCATAGTGCTTTCTGTGATCCCAGGATAGTGCCTGAAGTAAAAGGTGTTTGTTCAATGAATGAGAAATGTTCTTACTGCAAATTCATTCAAATATTTAATTAAGCACCTGTGATAAATGAGTATCACTGCACTGAAGGTACCCATCTGGTGGTCCAGCGAAACTTTCATGTGCCTGGGAGTCCCCAACACTTGCCCCTACAACCCAAATTTTCCAATGTCACCATGACAATGAAAAGAACGGGGCTATAGCTACCAGTGCAACAGGGAGACCCTAAAAGACAAGTTAAAGTAAGAGGCAGGAGAAAGTAGCTGCATTGCAATAAAAAGAAAAGCATCCTCCTCCCTTTGAAAAGGGGAATTGTCTGTTAATGGTAATGTTGCATGCATTTCTTTTCTTTCTTTCTTTCTTTTTTGAGACAGAGTCTCACTCACTGTCGCACAGGCTGGAGTACAGTGGCATGACCTCAGCTCACTGCAGCCTCTGCCTCCCGGGTTCAAGCAACTGTCATGCCTCAGCCTCCCAAGTAGCTGGAATTACAGGCACGTAATTTTTGTACTTTTAGTAGACACCCAGCTAATTTTTGTACTTTTAGTAGAGATGGATTTTTGTGTGTGTGTGTACACACCCAGCTAATTTTTGTACTTCTAGTAAAGACGGAGTTTTACCATGTTGGCCAGGCTGGTCTCGAACTCCTGACCTCAAGTGATCCACCTCAGATCTCTTGCCTCGGCCTCCCCAAGTGCTGGGATTACAGGCATGGCCACGGCACCCAACGGTAATGTTGCATTTCTAAAGACGGTCATGCATATAAGGATACTCATTTTCTTTTTATATTTTTCACATGTCATGAATATTTTTATGTTTCAGTACTCGCCACAGCCATTGTATTTTTTTCAAACGATTTCTCTTTGTTCATTTATTTAATAAACATACTTTAGACATCTCCTATGTTCTAGGCACCATATTTTGGGGCTTCAGACATGAATAAGTCATAGTCTCTATGTCAGCAGGTTTCCAGTCAAATGTGAGGGACACATAAATAGATATAACACAATGAGATCCTTATTTTAAAAGGGCTCCTCATTTTATGGAAACTCAGAAAAATAGTCTATCCAATCATCCCTACTGCTTCCCATTCCATGAGGAAACAAGGAAAATCTATGTAAGGAAGAAAATGCAAACAAATTGCAACCAAAGGCACACAGCTCATGGTTCCACAACCAGCACGTCATTAAAGTGATAAAAAATTTCATCAAGCCAACTCATGCAGAAAGAGTGGTTCATTTTCTTTCTTTTTCATTCTTCTTCACGTGTGCTTTATTATCCAGAAAACTAGTTGCAATTTCTAATATGTGGAATCCCACTGAGTCTTTAAAAATGGAAAAATATGAGTCAGCTCAGCTCTGATAACTTAAGCTGCATCTTCTTGTGCAGCCACCCAAGGGGACGAGCCCACATGCTGAATGCAGTTAACGCTGGGAGTCAGCCTCCATCTGCTTACCACGTGTGTTGGTGGCCATGTCAGCCACTTTCTGAAAGGCGTCCAAGAAGGCAGCTGCTGCTACTACTGTTGTCCTAAAATGCAAACAGATAACAAAAGCATGAGGAACATCTCACCCTAGCAAATTCATTACAGCTCAAAGCCTAAAACCTCTGCTAAGGAGTACATGTAAACCTTCTCCAGAAATAACTCAACTGAGCATGGACAACCACTGGCTTAGTGAACCCACTTTTTCCCAAGTGCTCCACCCTAATAATATCCGGCTCATTTGGTGCTAATCAATAAACGATAGTAGCCCTTCCCATTCCATTTCATCTGATTATATGAAATTATTACCAGGGCTGGGCATGGTGGCTCATGCTCGTATTCCTGACACTTTGGGAGGTTGAGGCAGGTGGATCACATGATGTGAGGAGCTGGAGATCAACCTGGCCAAGATGGTGAAACCCCGTGTCTACTAAAAATATAAAAACTCAGCCAGGGGTGGTGGCATGCACCTATAATTCCAGCTACTTGGGAGGCTGAGGCAGGAGAATCACTTGAGCCCAGATGGCGGAGGTTGCAGTGAGCTGAGATCATGCCACTGCACTCCAGCCTGGAAGACAGAGCAAGATTCTGTCGCAAACAAACAAACAAACAACACTATTACCAGGCAAAATTTTGCATAGGAGGAAAAGATAGGTACTTCTGCCTAAAAGAAAAAAAAACATTAAAATATAAGTGGTGGAGGTGAAATTAATTTTGGAGTAGGAAAGCAGTATGTTTGCGCACATCAGTCAGGGGAAGGAACCTGGGAGACAGATCACGTAGTTCAAACCATTCATTTTAGGAATGGGAAAACTGAGGCCACAGATACAAAGTGACATTCAAGGTCCCTAGTTCATACTAGAGCTGGGACAAGTATCCCAGCATCATGACTGACAGGCTTGGGCTTGATCCACTATAAGACAAGATCCTGGCAGTGTGACTTTTCTCCCTAGATCCTAGTTATAATAAAATTGAGATACTACTCTTTCAACCTTAGGATGTTATTTCAACCGAATCTTCCAAATTCCTACAAGCTGAGAATGGGGAGAACGTACTAAAGTCATTTTATGTCCTAGAAATTACTCTGTGCTGGGCGAGGTGGCTCACGCCTGTAATCCCAGCACTTTGGGAGGCCGAGGCAGGTGGATCACGAGGGCAGGAGTTCAAGACTCAGCTTGGCCAAGATGGTGAAACCCCATCTCTTTAAAAAAAAAAAATTACTCTAGATTCTTAATATTTTCTTGGGCACCATAAGATGCCTTGAGCCTTCTGAAGTCTACTGGTTCCTAGAGTCGTGACCTAAGGCATCATTCAGTGTCATCAACACTCCAAGCCCGGGCCACAGATTCCACACAAACAAGCCCTAGAACTAGAGTTCAAGGACTTTACAATCAAACTTAGAACCAAGTGTTAATTTTCAAGTATTTCTTATATAACTCCAGTCTTTATTGAGCGTTCCTAAGGCCGCAAAGTTGCTGAAGGAAGAATAACAATAAGGACTAGAAAGAGAAGATTTCAAAATAGAGAAAAATGGAACCAGGTGCAATGGCTCATGCCTGTAATCCCAGCACTTTGGGAAGCTGGGGTGGGAAGATCATTTGAGCTTAGGAGTTTGAGACCAGCCCGGGCAACATACTAAGACTCTGTCTCTACCCCCAAAAATGCTGTTTTTAAATTAGCCAGGCACAGTGGTGCATGCCTGTAGTCCCAGCTACTCAGGAGGCCGAGGCCGGATGATCACTTGAACCCAGGAGGTCAAGTGCGCAATGAGCCATGGTTGTGCCACTGCACTCCAGCTTAGGTGACAGAACAATACCCTCTCTCTAAAAGAAAAGAAAAAAAAGGGAATGGAATGGCCTTTAAACATCAGCAATGGCAGCTTTGAAACAAAAGGTTCCTGGAAGGTGCTGGAAATAGTTCCTGGGAAAATCCAGGGAACAATCCCTTAGAGCCAAACTTCAAAATGAGGCCTGTTGTTTTCCAGTAGAGCAAGAAAACATCTGCTCAAAATTTTTCAAAATAATGACAGACACATACACAAAACAACTTCGAAGCATATTTTTTAGAGTTTCATCAAACACAAGCCCTGGAAAAATTAGCTTTATCGAACATCCTGGGATTTATAAATAGCATGTTCTGATTTACAATTAATATCTGACACAATGGCTGGATTTATTCTCATCCAACTCAATGCTAATCATCCAAATTTAATGAACCAGCTGTAGAGGTGCCTTGAGTATTACGCGATCACCAGGGCTCTGCTGAAAATTAGAATAGTGATCAATTTTGAGGCTTTTAAATGGCAGTCATATTTCACTGTCTCATGTAGTCACAAGACATCTTGGCCCTCTCTGATGGGGCAGAGCAAACTTACAACCAACAGAAACACAGAGGAGTGATTCAGCTTAAATATACCAAGCCTTCTATGCCTCTTCTGCAATCTAAACTTCACCTTCCCTCTAATACACAAAACTAAACCATGTGCATGAGGCCCCTATATTGCTCTCAGCCCTGTACTAGAAGTTTAACAAAATAATAAAGAAATGGTCCCTGCCTTCAGGACAAAATATTGTTTAATAATATAAAATGTATCCTGTACCAGTACGGATAGGTTAAGATTACTTTAAATTTTACTTTATATGTTTAGGATAGCTGATCCATTCATTACTTTAAGCCTCAAGACCCTCGCTGATAAAAAAAAAGAAGTTAACAGTTTTCTTGGAAGGCTGCCAGACAGTTAAATGAGGCTGAATAAGAAAAAGTGGCGGGAAATATATTTAAATGTTTTACTGTATTACTACAGGAGGAGACCTCCTACAGGATGGAGATGAAGCCACCTGAAATGAATGGTAATCATGGCAGACAGGGAGGTGGGAGTAGATAAAGATAAACAGGGTGAGGCTGGTGAAGGACTCAGGTGAGAAGCCACAAATCCGGAGCAGAGGAGGTTGGATCTGATCCAGCAGAAAGTAATTACAAGAGGTTAAGCAAGGCTTAAGTAAAGGACTTGGCAACTGGGAAAGGTGCAGTATTCCAAGTTGACTGACCATCTGAGCCTCCGGTTCATGGATGGAAATCTCAAGCCCCAAACAAGGCTGAAGAAATGAAAGAAAAAAGACCCACCCTTCCCAAGTTATTTAGTCTATAGGGAGTGATGGACCTTCCAGTCCTATGGCTAACACTCTGGGCAGGGACCCTCGGTGTCCACAGGCAAAGGCCAGAGAACATCACTTCATCCCTCTCCCACCTCTCTGTCGTCCACACGGCTCTTTATCCTGGAAAACCCCTACCTGCCCTGCTCTCTGAACCATCTTCCTCCATCCAAACCAACCAACATCATCCCCTAAATGCTGGGAACCAGGATCATCAAAATAATTACCTTTTAAAATGTCTATCCTTCATGAAGCACCCACTAAGTGCAATTGTATCCCTTCACCACAATGATTTAAAAGGGTAGAGCTTTAACAAGAAAATGCTGACATATTTTCTTTTTGAGATGGAGTCGCTCCGTCCCCTAGGCTGGAGTTCAGCGGCGCATCTTGGCTCCCTGCAACCTCCGCCTCCCAGGTTTAAGGAATTCTCTGCCTCAGCCTCCCGAGTAGCTGGGATTACAGGCGCGTGCTACCTTACCCAGCTAATTTTTTGTATTTTTAGTAGAGACGGGGTTTCACCATCTTGGCCAGGCTGGTCTTGAACTCCTGACCCTGTGATCCACCCACTTCAGCCTCCCAAAGTGCTCGGATTACATGCGTGAGCCACCACACCTGGCCATTTTCTATTTCATAGCACACGATACATGAACAAACACAAGACTAGGCGATCACAGCCCCTTCAAGCTCAGCACTGGATCTTGTTAGGCAGCTTCACAAAGGCATACTTTACATACCATAAAATACACCCGTTTTCAGGGTATGAGTCAATAATTTTTAGTAAATTTGGAGTTGTACAACCATCACCACAATCCAATTTTAGAACATTTCCTCCACCCCAAAAGATCCATCTTATTCACTTGTCACTCTCCTTTTTCACCCTTACCTAGGCAACCACTGATGGACATCTCTCTATAGATAGGCTTTTGCTAGATATTTCATGTAAATGGAATTATACCACCATCAACACAAGGTTTTAAACTCTATATGTGGAGAGGCACTAAGCAGAATGGAGGAAAACATGGACTCTGGAGCCAGAGAGCTTCAGTTCAAATCCTTGCTCTGCCATTTACTAATGATGTGACTATGGATCAGCTATTTAACTTTCCCATGCCTCAGTTTCCTCATCAGTAAAATGGGGACAACAATGGTATGGACCTTGTGGAGTTATGAGACTTAAACAAGTTAACAAATACCTGGCACATAGCAAGCACTACATAAATGTTACCCATTGCTACCAAACATCCCGTACTTACCTCATTTGACTCTTAAAATTCCTACAGAAGGAGGCAAAGCAGACATGAATGAGTCCCCTTTTACATATGGGAATCAGGGCCTAGGATATGAGGCTATAGGTAATAATGCTGCAATCAGAACCCACCAATGCCTCCGTATCTGTAGCACTTCCAGAATTGGCCCTAATCCATCTGCATTTTGCTCTGTCCCAATTCCATCCTTGCCTCACTATGTTACCCTTTTCCTGTAGAACACATGCTTCTACTTACCGAAGCTGGGACTGCAGCTTTCCTGCTTTGTTTATGAAATCTTCCCAAACTGGATAGCTCCCCTGCAACAAATCAAAGACATCAGTAAGTCACACTGTGATAGACATCTGATTACTACAATAACAGAACACCCAATTCCAATCATGCAGGGAACAATCTGTGTATGTTCTCTTCCTCTGCGGGTCTGTGTTGTGTTTCCCAGATCCTATATACATGTATTGGCTCAGGAATAGGTGTAGAATGTGCTCAGTTCCTGTAATCTTGTAAATACTACAAACATCAACTGAACCAGTTCGGCAGGATCTAACACATACACTTTTGAGTCAGCAGATGGTGGGTCCAAATTTAAAGCGTACAGAACATTTAAGGCTCCACCCTAAACCACTTGCTCATCAACATGGCCCTGGCTGTTTTCCCCCTTTTCCCAAATAACACTAAAGAAGGAGCCAGAGTGGCTGGGGCTCTTCCCCAGACACGTGGTTACAAGAAGCATTGATAAGACTATCAGAATCTCAAGGTGAAAGTTACCTAATGTAGCACCTCACCTGACAGCTTAAGCCCAACACCTGTGGACAATATAGCAACAGGTGGCTCCCCAACACACTTCATCTAACAGGGAGCTCAGCACCTTCCCAGGGCAGCCTATTATCAGCCACCCTGTCCTTGATGTTCATGCAGTTCTAGTTCTAATCTTCTGGGAACTCTCAGTTAAGATCAATATCCTGGCCGGGTACAGTGGCTGACACCTGTAATCCCAGCACTTTGGGAGGCCAGGGTGGCAGATCACGAGGTCAAGAGATCAAGACCATCCTGGCCAACATGGTGAAACCCCGTCTCTACTAAAAACACAAAAATTAGCTGGGCGTGGTGGCACATGCCTGTGGTCCCAGCTACTCGGGAGGCTGAGGCGGAAGAATCGCTTAAACCTAGGAGGCAGAGGTTGCAGTGAGCTGAGATTGTGCCATTGCAGCCTGGTGACAGAGCAAGACTCCATCTCAAAAAAAAAAAAAAAAAAAAAAAAAAAAAAAAAAAAAAAGATCAATATCCTGCTTCAACATGGAAGTCTTTTCAAAATCCAGTTTCACATCCAACCCCATTTCTCCACGAGACCCTGCTTCACACCCTGACAACATCCCAGAGACACTCATCATGTCTCCCTACTCTTCCTCTAAGTATGGTGTGCAGACACAAACTGAAACCTGCAGGTGCAAGTCCCACCAGGGCAAAGCAGAGCAGGGACCGACATCTCCCTTCCTACACGTTAAGTTTATAGTCAGGTCAAACAGCCCACCAACCAAGAGGTAACTCTAAAGCAACCCAGAAAAGGGGAAACGATGGACAGAGAAGTGGTCTTTGGCATTGATCGTTTAAGTACAGAACTAAGGGCAGGGCACTGTTGCTCACACCTGTAATTCCAGCACGGTGGGAGGCCGAGGTGGGCAGATCACTTGAAGCCAGGAGGTGGAGACTAGCCTGGCCAACATGGTGTAACTCTGTCTCTACTAAAAAAACAAAAATTAGCCAGGCATAGTGGTCCATGCCTGTAGTCCCAGCTACTCGGGAGGCTGAGGCAGGAGAATCACTTGAGCCTGGGAGGCGGAGGTTATAGTGAGCCAAGATGGTACCATTGTACCCCAGCCTGGGCAACAGAGCAAGACTCTGTCTCAAAAAATAAAATAAAATTTAAAAATACAGAACTAAGACTAAACACCTGGGGATTATGTTTGCAGAATAGAATGTACATGTTATGAACATTGACAAGGTAGAAACAACATACGCGACCTTTTGATTTTCTTGCTGAGGAAAGGAGGAAGAAACTAGAATGAGGTTCATCAACTCATCTCTCATTACAGAAGCCCAATCAAAACTGTCTGAAACTGCAACCAGCTAAAACATGGTAACAGTTTTACATTCCTAATAGTTTGAATCATCATTTTTTTCTTAACCTGATAGAGCAGCTTCTCAGCCTCAACACCACAGACATTTGGGGCCAGATAATTCCCTGTGGTAGGGGGTGTCCTGCACATTTGTTTAGCAGTACCCTGTCTTCCATTCACTAGATGCCAGTGTTCCCCCACCCCCTTGTTAGAACCACCAAAAAATGGGACATTGCTAGATGGCCTCTAGGGGACCAAATCACCCCCAGTCAAGAACCACTGTCTTAAAGTTACCACTGAGAAATCAATTTAAAGAAAGTGGTGAAGAAACAATTAACAGTATTTCTTCACTTCAGTTTCATTTTCTTCTGCTAAATGAAAGTACAATTAAGTACGTTTTCTAAAAGATCGTGCATAGCTCACATTATAACAGGGAACACCTTGTTATAGAATGGCCTATTTATATACTTCTCTGGCTATTAATTCTGTCTGAAAATGTACATAGAGAGATCTGGAAAATGGTCTACAAAATATTAAAACAGGTTACTTCCGGGAGTTAAAATCAGGACCAATGTGTGGCTTTCTCCTTTGTATTTTCCTTTATGGCTGAAGTCTTGTGAGTTTTCTTTATAAGGCTCATGTATCATTTTAATGAAAACAATAAAGTCATTACACTTTCAAAAATTTAAGACCAAATTAGAGGTTCTGGCAACAATAGCACGTTGAATTTACAATCCACCCAAATGCTAAAGTCTGTTTCACACATGCTGCTAGATTACATCCATCAGTTCTGCCTTCATGCATTTGAGACCTGCTTGGCCCAAGTGCAGGTTTCTGGATTTATTCCTCTAAGTGGCAACTCGCCCCCATGGGACACTAAGCTACAGCCCGGCAGGAATCCTGGCTGGCTGGCTCCTGGCAGAGGCCTTTGGCAGCTACACCTGAGCTACTGTCAACCAACACCCGTGCAAGGGTCTTGTCACCACATGGCCTCCATCTCAAGTTTGTGCCCTGGGGGTTTCTTCCACACAACAGCAGAACTGTATATTAACTTATGTCAAATGAAAACTTATGAGAGCTCAGACTATCATTCAAGGCCCATCAAGAAGACATCGTGGGGCTCCAATTACCACACCCAACATGCATGCCATTTTTTAATCCAGTCCAGATATGAACACCCCCTGTACACCTGTATCTAATTAAAGAGATAATGGCCAAGATCAGAATCCTCAGGATGGCCACTGGAGTTTTTGTCCAGCAGGACAGCAGTTGGCACCGCTAAGAACACAAAGGCTCAACCAACCCATAGCAGTTTCACCTGGCCTTTCCTTCTCTTTCTGAGCCACAAGACACGATGAAAAGCTTTTTGAGAAATCCAAGCACATTCAGAAACATTGCTCACCTACTTCTAGGCAAAGGTGATACTATCTCTCAGCTACACAAGGAAGATTACCAGAGAGCCAGGCCCTTCTCTCCCAAACACCAACCACTCCCATCTGGGGTATCCTGGAGAAATATTATTAAGACGATCAAAATATTTCTTAAGAAAACAGCGGGCCAGCCGGGTGTGGTGGCTCACACCTGTAATCTCAGCACTTTGGGAAGTTGAGGCAGGAGGATCACTTGAGCCCGGGAGTTCAAGACCAGCCTGGACAACATGGCAAGACTCCATCTCTACTGAAAATACAAAAAAAAAAAAAAAAACAAAAAAACCCTAGCTGGGTGCTGTGACACATGCCTGTAGTCCCAGCCACTCAGGAGGCTGAGGTGGGAGAATTGCTTGAGCCCAGGAGGTTGAGGCTGCAGTGAGCCGTGAATGTGCCACTACACTCCAGCCTGGGCAACAGAGCAAGACCCTGTCTCAAAGAAAAAAAGCAAAAAAAAGAGGTGAGGCATGTTCACTGAGAACATGCAGAGCTGGCCAGAGGCCTGGGCAGGGGACACTGGGTCCTGATGTCTAGTCACAGCCCTGCCAGGCATGGACTAGGGGAAATCACTTCACCTCTCAGGGATTGTTCCCTTCTAAGAACGATAACCAAAACAAGTAATTCCATCACCATTAGGAACACCACCAATTATTGAACACTGAAAAAACAAAGGAGAAGAATAAAGAATGCAAGCACAGAAGCCCAATCTCTTGGATTGAACCTTAGCTCTCCCATTTTCTATGTGATATTAGGCAAGTCATTTGACCTCAAAATGGGTTGGAGTCACGTCTTCACAGGGCTGGGGTGAGGAACGAATGAGGTCACATATAGAAAGTGCCCGACACAGTTCCCGGTACACAGGACGTGCTGAACAGACATCTGATATGAGGGATCCAAGTGGCCATAGGCTCTGAGGAATCTCCTTTAGGATGTGTAGGGAGCAGATTTTAAAATCTAAGTCAGACTGTCCATCCAGACTGGAACCCCCTTTCTGACTCCTTGGTGTGGAACTAGCTAATGTGGAAAGCATTCTGCATCTACCTGCTGGTGAACCACGGTGAGGCAGAAACAGACCAAGGCAGCTGGGTGCTCAGTGCCAGACGATTTCTGTACCGCTGCTAAGCAAATGGCAGGGTGGAGTACTCAACCCCTGAGATGAATGTGCCTGAAAAAGATGACTACTCAAACCACTGAAAAGACTTCTTATCTACCCCCACTTGGAGCCCCATTTCAGTCTTTACCAAATTAGCAACAAAAGGAGGGGTCCCCTTTCTACTCAAGGGGTACAGCTAACAGCTCCCCGCCTACGAACACCCACTCAGCCAGAAGGTTGCCCGAAGCAGCTTGCTCCTGACTTAATGATACTTGACAGTCTATCAAAGACAGTCAGGCCCACCTGTTTTAGGCAATATATAATTTAATAGATTCTAAAAAAAGAAAAAAAAATCAGCTTCTAGGAACAGAAGACAAAAACCTCCTTGTTAAGAAATGAAAAAAAAAAGTGAGTAAATGTTATTAAAATTTAAAGGCAAGGTGATGTTAGGTTGTTCCAGATTTTTTTGGAAGTTTCTTTCAAAGAAAGAAGTTTCTACACACCTGAGAGCAGTTTTACTATAGTAATTCAAGCTTAGAGGAAGTAAGGAAGGAGGAAGAAGGTTAACTGTAAAAAGATTGAAAGGCAACAGAGAAAAGGTCCTGGATTTTTGACAGCAAGACTCTGTAAAGGAAACCATACTCAAGTTTCCAAAGAAACCTGCAACCCGAGACACTGGAAGTGCTTACAGCCCTTTTAGAAAGCATCTTAGTTTTCGCATCTGCACCCATAGACCAAGAAGTCCCAGAGATACCGTTCCTGAGGTTGCTGGCTGAGCTGTCCACATTTGAGGAAATCCCTCGGAATGCACTCCCAAAGCCATGAAAACGATTCAACACAGACCCCACTGTGGACGTCACCCGAGAATACACAAAGGCTTCACAACATTCCAGACGGACCCAAATCAAAGAAAACAAAACTCCCGCCGCACCCCCAGCGTCTGCCAAGTCCAGAGTCACGAGGCAAAATGAGAAGCCACTCCTCCTCCAGAAGCCCCCTGAATTTCTTCAGAGAGGAGGGCAGGGAGTTTCTGGAACCCTTGGCGGTGCGTTGGTTGAAAACAGAACTTAGATCACACTGGGTTCTGAGAAGGGAAAAGACCCCTATTAAAGAAACGGGAAGAGAAAATCAGTTTGTTTACAAGTGTGTAAAGAGGACTCCCTCCATTAAACTGCACGGCAGTCTCGCTTCCTTGGATGAGAAACGGGGCCTCCCTGAAGACGCGACCTCATCCACACTCTCCGCACATACCACACCCTGTGCCTGCTTCTCTTCAAACCTCCAGGGTTCAAATTCAGCAATCTTGAAAACTCCTACTCAGCCGTCACTCCCCAGCTGTGACACCTCTTCTGGAACATTCTCTGACACACCCCCTCCCACCTACCTATGTATTAGCTGTGCCTACTCGGCAGCTTATCACATCATACAGTCTGCTATCATGAGCCTGAGGGCTTCCCCTCTGGACTGTGGGGCACGGACAGAGAAACGAAGAGAGGAGAGAAAAGTGCTTGTGGTAGGAGGTACAGCTGACACAAAGGGAGGCAGGGGACACCGGCCAGCTCTCTCAAGGGACACTGGAGTGGCACATTTATGCTGTCCACTCCTCCAGGAAGGACACGGGCCAAGAGGCCCAGGTGGACAAGGGCAGCCTCCCAGGGCAAGACCCAGGGTGGGACTTTGGGTCAGCCGAGGAAGACCAGGGTACCCTTCAGACAGTGAGTGACATGAATTCCAGACCAGCCAGGGGACGACAGAACCTGGCTAATGGTCACAGACCTGACGTCACTCTGGATCCTGGGGAAGAGAGGAAAATAATGAAGTCGTTTTCTTAGTTTTAATTAAGAGAAAGGCCTTCTAACTCTCCTTCAGCTGAGGAGTTTGGTGGCTCCCTAGACAAATCCACAACTTGGCCTCCCACCCCACCCTCAAAGTGGAGCTTGGGAGACACCCCCAAGTGCCTCTCTTCATCTTCCTCCTCTTCCTCCACTTTCCCCAAGGCAAGGACATACAGCAGGCCATTTACCTAACACAAGGCACAGGAGTCGGCCAACAGCCATTCTGGCTTGGCGTCCTGTTTGGTTTCATTTTGTTTTGTATTAAACAGAGGCCGAGGACAGCATCCCACACACTGGGCAGAGAATAACTGTGTGTAACTCATCGGCAGGCTGGTGACCGGTGCTCCATAAATAATGCAGCAACTACCTCTCTCAGCCCAGCCCCACTGGGACAGCTGAGGGAATCTAACACCACGCGGCCACACAAGGAACAGAGAGGGGCCGGGGACTGTGGCCGCTAGAGAAAGGGTGAGTGGGGAGGAGCCACAGAGGTAGGGAGGACTCACATGAGGAGAAGGAATTCAAATAGGAACCAGCAGGGCAGAGGTTCTAGAGAGTGGGGTTCCAGCTCAAAGGCCTTTGTTCTGCCCAAAGGTGCCAGCCAGAGGCTGGCTCACCAGTGGATCTAGCTGAGAATTCAAGCTGTGGAGTATATGACCAGCCAGGTAACTTCCCAAGTACCTCTGTTCACCCTGACAAACATCACTGTCATCACCATCATCCTGAAGCATCACCGCTTTCTAAAGAGTTGCCAGGCGCCAGGTATATATACTGGCCCTTCCCAAGCTATAATTTACATATCCTTCACTTGGGGAGCTTGCAGACAGGCAGGTTTGGATTCGCTTGGTCGAGGTGGGGCCATTTAATCTGAAAGATGCTGCTGTTCCTGGTCCACAGACCTCTCTAAGGAACTCTCTAAGGAGCTCAGCTTGCCCTGCATTCTCACTGCAGGCTCACAGCAGCCCAGGCAGACAGATGCTACTGTTATTTTAGAGCTGAGGAAACTGACGCCCAGAGAGGCTGAAGCGGAGAGCTCCAGGCTGCAATTGGATGCCACATCTGACTTTGCAGTCCAAGTGTTCCCTGATTCTGGGAAGTACAAGTAACCACATGAATAGAGCCAATCTCTAGCCCAGCCCAGCCCAGCCCAGCCCAGCCCCAGGGCTGCAAAAAGTGGCTTAGACAGGAGGTTGGGTCTCGCTTTATATGTGGGTCCTAGAGGAGCCCACACAAGGTAGAGCAGAGGACAAGGGTCCCCGCACACGTGCACCTGATTACAACTGCAGATAGTTCAAAGGGATTTTAACGCCACCCTAGAAATGGTCAGGACCCCCAACATGTGAGAAAGAAAATATGAGGTTGGGCGCAGTGGCTCACACCTGTAATCCCAGCACTTTGGGAGGCAAAGGCGGATGGATCACCTGAGCTCAGGAGTTCGAGATCAGCCTGGGCAACATGGCAATACTCCGTCTCTACTAAAAACACAAAAAATTAGCCTGGCATGGTGGCACACACCTGTAATCCCGGTTACTCAGGAGGCTAAGGCACGAGAATCATTAAAGCCCAGGAGGCAGAGGTTGCAATGAGCCGAGATCACACCACTGCACTCCAGCCTAGGCAACAGAACAAAACTGTCTCAGGGAAAAACAAAAAGGAAGAAAACACAAAACACACAACAAAGAGACACGTCTTATGTAGAAAAATGCCTGGGAGAAATGCACCGAGATGTTCACAGTGTTGGCACTTGTGGTATGATTATGGGTAATTTTACCTCATCCTGGTTTTCTGTGAACACACAAACTGAACTTCTTCTACCAGGTGATCAACAGAGTCAATCTGGGAAGGGCTTTAAATCTCCTGCTACCATGATCCCTTCCCAGGTCTGCAGAGAGACCTCAGCAGGGCGAGGGTGAGGAATGCAGCCAACAGCATCCCTCCTCTTCTTCCACTGGGTATACCCCGGATGAGCTCAGCCTTCAGCGTAAAGCAGCTTCCAGAGGAGGCTGGCACCTTCTGACCTACGCTGGAACGACTCTGGACTCCCTGCTTCTTCAAGCATGAGGCAGGAATCTGCTCAGCTTCCAGAAGTGGGCGTGTGGGATGACAGGGCCTGTGAATGCCTGTCACAGCTTTGTCCCCAAAACCACCCTTCCCCACCCAAGCCTGGGAGATGAAGGGCTCCTAAGATCCTCAGATGAAAGGCACCGGGTAAGCCCATCCATCATAAATACCATTCCTGGGCTTTTATTCTCTGATTGGGGCTTGCCTAATCCACTAATTATCCCTGTCCATCAAGCAGATGACAGCCTTGGGGATAATCAATGGTTGCTTCCTTGCCCGCCCACCCTCACCCACTCGCCCAAGCGCACCCGCAATAAATATGCCTATGAAAAGGAAGACTGAACCACAAAAGGTGCCCCCTCCGTCCATCTGTCCATCTCCCCTCGCAAACTGCTCCACTGGTTAACTAATAACACCCTAACGAAATAAATCAAGGATATCAAGCCTTGCCTTCTCACTAATTACTAGGTTGGATGCCCGGGCTGTTTTCTGACATCTGGGTGTCTCCACTTAAAATAAAAAGAATTAAACAAATATGTCAACCGTATCTTCCAAGTCATTTTATTTCTTAAGTTCTCCACCAGGAAGTATTCCTTTCTCTATCCTGAGCTGCCAACAGGGGGGCCCCACAGGAGGTTATTTAAAGTATGATTAAATAAAATGGAAAATTCAGTTTTTCAGCCCACTAGCCACACCTCAAGTGCTCTGCAGTGGCTAGCAGCTACCGTACTGGACAGCATGGGCACAGAGCATCTCTATCACTGCAGAGCATTCTACTGGACAGCACTGGCCACCTCCCCCTACAATGGCACCCCTTAGGGCACTACTACCTTAGGGTGCTCAACCACAGCTAGGCTTTGGTTCTATTTTTTTTTTTTTTTTAATAGATGTGCATATGTGTTCCATGCTCCAAATTTCTTGAAAAATAGAATCCCTCTCCTTTTTCATCCCCTAAATTCAGCTCATTCCCCAATTTTGGGTTTGTTTTGAGATTGAGTCTCGCTCTGTCGCTCAGGCTGAAGTGAAGTGGCACGATCTCGGCTCACTGCAACCTCTGACCCCAGGGTTCAAGAGATTCTCCTGCCTTAGCCTCCCAAATAGCTGGGATTATAGGTGTATGCCATGTCCAGCTAATTTTTGTATTTTTAGTAGAGACACAGTTGGCCAGACTGGTCTCGAACTTCTGACCTCAGGTGATCCACCACCTCAGCCTCCCAAAGAGCTGGGATCACAAGTGTGAGCCACTGTGCTTGGCCTGTTTTTTGTTTTGAGACAGTGTCTTGCTTTGTCACTAAAGCTGGAGTGCAATGTCTCAGTATCAGCTCGCTGCAGCCTTGACTTCCCAGGCCCAAGTGATCCTCCTGCCTTTGTCCCCCAAGTAGCTAAGGCTACAAGGAAACACTACTACAACCGACTACATTTTGTATTTATAGTAGAGATGGGTTTTGCCCTGTTACCCAGGCTGGTCTCGAACTACTGGATTCAAGCTACGTGCCTGCCTTGGCCTCCTAAAGGCCTGGGATTACAAGCGTGAGCCATAGTGCTCTGCCTTGCCTCCCCCAACTTTTACTGCCATGACAATTTCCTTTATTATTTCAAATAATTCCTCCTATCAAAAGAGAGAGGAAGAGGTTTACGGTTAAGTCACTGCCTGCATCACTGGACACCTGACATTTGCATAGCCAAGTTTTCAAAGGTGAAAACCTGCCATGTGGAAGTTTGAGCTGACTTCATGATGGGCACTGAAAGCACCGCCTCCCATGGATGCTGCATTTGAGAGTACAAAGGTCTTTCACAATAACGCTGAAAGGGCGCTTGGCAGAACAGACATTTACCACTTCCCTACCAACCATAGGAAAATCAGGCACAGAAAGAGTCAGTCATTTGCCCAAGGCCAGGGAAGGGTTTGCCCTCACACCCGGTTAACTGCATTAACTGCTCCTAAGTTTGCTCAGTTCTTTTTTTTTTTTTTTTGAAATGGAATCTTGCTGTGCTGCCCAGGCGGGAGTGCAGTGGCGCTGTCTTGGCTCACTGCAACCTCTGCCTCCCAGGTTTGAGTGATCCTCCTGCCCCAGCCTCCACAGAGCTGGGAGTACAGGAACATGCCATCATGTTCAGCTAATTTTTTATATTTTTAGTAGAAATGGGGTTTCACTATGTTGGACAGCCTCATCTTGAACTCCTGACTTCAAGTGATCCACCCACCTTGGCCTCCCAAAGTGCTGGGATTACAGGCATAAGCCACCGCTACCAGCCTGCCCAGTTCTTCTTAAAATAAAATTGTCTAGTGGGTTCACCTAAGACTGATTCTCATCTGGAGACCTGGGAACTCAATATTTAACCACCTAATACAGGGGCTGGCTGCTTTTACCTAATATTTGTATAGCTTTAATTCTCCCCAGAATAATAAATATCTACCCTCTAACCTTTATCCTCCTAACCAGAGGCCAAAGCTGATTGCTACACACGTTTATTCCTGTCTATCAATGTCTACATTAGATACTGAACCTGAGCAAAACACCTAGTGGCTTGCACACGCTGTGAAATGTTAGGCCTTCTAAGCATAACTTCATATTGGTCCATTTACACTCACCCATTTCTCTTCCCTGGAAGTACCCGCTCTGACCCGCCTCCACCCAACTCCAAAACTACTTCTGCCTTTTAGGGATTACTTCCTCTTGGGGCCAATCTCTCCAACTCCCTGAACAGACATGCAAACACTCTCTCCCCCTAGAGAGGATCATGTTTGAGGTTTCAGTCCCCTAAATACACACACACCTCTGCATTCATCCAATATTCCCTTTTCTTGTTCTTTCTTTTCTCTCTCTTTACTTTTTTGTTTTTTCTATTTTTTTTTTAATGTATTTTTGTCGTTGTTTCATTTTTCTTTCTCTTCCTTACTTTTTTTTGGTCCATATTCCCTTTTAAACTGTGACCTCTTCCCAGGCAAGGGCAGCATGATGAACTTGTCACGTGTACCCTGGGGCAGGCACTGGCTGCACTGTACACACTTTGTGTGCTCTGCCATCTTCCACAAAGCAGATTTCCCCTTTGGGACACAGAAAGACAGTACCTCCAATGTGACCTCAACTCCCACCCTAGGCTCTAGGAATGATGCTCTGGGAGCCAGTAAAGAGTCAGAGGCCACCAGTGATAACCACCAAAAAACAGTGATAACTGCAAGTTGGGAGGCCGAGGTGGGTGGATCACAATGTCAGGAGATCGAGACCAACCTGACCAACACGGTGAAACCCCGTTTCTACTAAAAATATGAAAATTACCCGGGTGTAGGGGCGCGCACCTGAATCCCAGCTACTTGGGAGGCTGTGGCAGGAGAATTGCTTGAACCTGGGAATGGGAGGTTGTGGTGAGCCGAGATCATACCACTTGCACTCCAGCCTGGGCAACAGAGCAAGGCACCATCTCAAAAAAATAAACAAAAATAACTAAAATGGTCATAACTGTATTTGTTGTTTCTATAGCCTTTGTGGTTTTAGTGTCTTTCCACTGAATGTCATTTTTCTTGCCTGGAGGGCGCCGAGGTATAGCCATATTCCAGAGCCTGAAAGGCCTTGTGTGGCCTGCTGGTTAAGAGCATGACTCTACAGTCAGCCTGCCAACTTCAGAGGTACTCACTGGGTGACCCTGGGCAAATGACTTAATCACCTGGCGCCACCCTGACTTCATCTGCAAAGGATGCTAATGGCAGTCCCTGCCTCAAATGATGGTTATAGGATGATGGGAATAAAGACAAGGGCTTAGATGGGTGACTAGCAAGTAGAACTCAACTCTGCTTTGATGACTCAACATACAATGCCAGTTACCCTGACTAGGCCGTGAATGGGCACCTACTATGCACAGGCACTGAGCGAGGGGTGAGCCATAGAGAGGAAGAGATCGAAGCGTTCAGGAACTTAGTCTGGTAGTAAAGCTACCAGCTGTGGAACGGCAGATCCCAAAGCCCAAGGGCAGCATGCTCGAGATACAAAGTGCTGGACAGTGCAGCTCCCAGAGTGAGCCAATGCCTCACCTCGGTCTCAAAGCATCAATGGGAATCTTCTTGACAAAGAGAAATGAAAGAATGAGGGAGGAAGCATTCCCTGCAAAAGACAGAATTCACAAAGGAAAGGAGGCGGAGATCATGCTCCATCTAGGCACAGAACTCATTTTAAATGTCTGCCTGATCACATTTCAGGTGTTTCTGTGGTGAGTCAAGGACTCATGGGCAGGAGATGGCTTCCTACATAATTCAGGAGCTGCAGAGGAGGCTCTCGGTGGCCCAGGGGGCCCAGGAGCCACCCCTACTTCCACCTACTCCTGGTGCAATCTCAGCAAGACCTACCAGAGAATTACCTGAAGTGTTTGCTAACACTGCAGATTCTAAGCCCCACCCCAGATCAACAAAAACTCTCTGGGACGGGGCCAGGGAATCTGCATTTTAACCCACTCTCCAGGGACAATCTTGCTTGCTCAAAATTACACACAGCAAGATTTGAGAATCACTGCACATAAGATGCCACATGTCTCTTTGCACCCTTGGAAGCAGGGGCATCAGCTTGGTCCTAGTGTCCACACCTAGCTCTTCAGATGTAATCCATGGTAGTGAGCACTCACGCATGGGAATTGGGAACTGAGACATGCTTTGTGGTACGCTTGGATAATGGGTTTCAAAAGCCTTGAAAAACTTTTACACACATTTTGACCAAGGATAAAAAATCCTGGCCGGGCGCGGTGGCTCAAGCCTGTAATCCCAGCACTTTGGGAGGCCGAGGCGGGTGGATCACGAGGTCGAGAGATCGAGACCATCCTGGTCAACAAGGTGAAACCCCGTCTCTACTAAAAATACAAAAAGTTAGCTGGGCATGGTGGTGCGTGCCTGTAATCCCAGCTACTCAGGAGGCTGAGGCAGGAGAATTGCCTGAGCCCAGGAGGCGGAGGTTGCGGTGAGCCGAGATCGCGCCATTGCACTCCAGCCTGGGTAACAAGAGCGAAACTCCGTCTCAAAAAAAAAAAAAAAAAAAAAATCCTAAAGGGGAAACTACTGATGTAAATCAATGTCTAGCCACAAGGATGTACTCATTGTAGGATTGTTTATTATTAGTTAAAACAAACAAACAAACAAACAAAAACCTAAGGCCGGGCGCCGTGACTCATGCCTGTAATACCAGCAGTTTGGGAGGCCAAGGCGGGTGGATCACGAAGTCAGGAGATCAAGACCACCCTGGCTAACATGGTGAAACCTTGTCTCTACTAAAAATACAAAAAGTTAGCTGGGTATGGTGTTATGTGCCTGTAATTCCAGCTACTTGCGGAAACTGAGGAAGGGGAATCGCTTTGAACCCCAGAGACGGAGGTTTCAGTGAGCTGAGATGGCGCTGCACTCCAATCTGGGTGACAGAGCGAGACTCTGTCTCGAAGGAAAAAAAAAAACAAAACCTGGACGCAACCTAAACACAAATGATGAAGGTACTGGCTTCCACGTGGAGGCTTCTTCACATGCACTTCTTCCCTTGCCCTGAACACTGCCCTACCCCCTGCCCACGACTCCAAAGTTCTTAAATTGTTGCTCTAACATCATCTTCTCTGTGAGGCCCTCCCTAACCACTCCACTTAAAGACTGCAACAGGCCAGGCACGGTGGCTCACACCTATAATCTCAGCACTTCAGGAGGCAGAGGCTGGCAGATCACTTGCAATCAGGAGTTTGAGACCAGCCTGGCCAACATGGTAAAACCCCATCCTTACTAAAAATACCAAAAAAAAAAAAATTAGCCGGGCATGGTGGTGCATGCCTATAGTCCTAGCTACTCAGGAGGCTGAGGCAGGAGGATCGCTTGAATCAGGAAGGTGGAGGCTGCAGTGAGCCGAGATCACACCACTGCACACTCTGGCCTGGGGGACAGAGTGAGACTCCATCTCAAAATATATATATATATGAATAAAAAATAAAAACAGCAACAGTGCTTTTCCTCCATTGCACGTAATCCTTCTGCTACATAAGAGAATTGAGTTATTCCGTGTGTCTCCTTCACCTGCGCCTCATTCCACTAGAATATAAGTTTCAGCATGGCAGGGATTTGTGTCCATCGTGTTCGCTGCTATCTCCCAGCACTTAGAACCTGGCACTAGTAGCTTCTTAACTATGATTCGAACAAATGAATTAATTAGAGACATACAAAGCAGTGCAACACACACAGCTATTAACACTGACACTGCTAACAACTACACACACGGAAAGGCAAGGAGGCCAGGCCGCTAAGTGAAGGAAGAAGTTTCGGACACAGCATAGGCTGCCTACCCTTTGCTGAAAACACGTGTGCTCTTGTAAGTGTGTACATAACCCACTTTCTCATCAAGGGCTTGTGAGCGACTTATTTTTTACTTAACTGAAGTTTCTAGTTTTTCTTCCATTAACTTTATATTACTTACATAATCTTTGAGAAGTAATCCCTCATGAAATGCTCTCAAAACATTTGCTAATTTTTTTTTTTTTTTTTTAGGAAAAAAGCTTCCTCCTCAGTGACTTAATTAGGGTGTTCCTAATTAAGGCCAGCACGACATCAAAGAGGCCAGGTTCCAGGGGACCCCCGCTCCAGGTCAACTTCTGGTTGCAGGACGCCCTCAGTTCCCCCAGCGGAGACTCAGACAGAGGGCTTGGCTGTCCGCTAGTCCTGGCTCTGCTCCCCGCTCCCTGCTTCCTATTGGGGTGCCTCATCCAATTATTCAGGCCCTCAATCACATCCTGCTGCCGAGCTGGCTTTGAAGGTTCAGTAAACAGTCACTTCAAAACAAAGAGGAGCCATTAAACCAAACTCAAAGACTTCCTTAATGGCTGCATGCTCAGCGGCAGGAGAGGAGCCCGGCCTCAGAAAGGAGGTCTCCCTGGGAACTAATCCCGAGCTCTTCAAGCCTCCTACTGCAAACACCTCCCTGCTGCCTGCTTTGCACTCAATCACTAGCGGTGCAGAGCGGTTACTGGGGCAATCCTTAACAGAAGGGTTTTTCCAGCAAAACAAACGTGTCATGTGGCTGTCACCTTGGACAACCCTATTGCACACTTAGGTCTCACACCTCAGTCACTCCCAATTACTGCACTGGCCCAGCCCAACAACTTCATGTCCAGGGCCAGGGCAGAATCCTGTTTAATTAGAGGGAGAGCCCAAGAGCTTCTAGAAGAAGCTCAGAGGCAAGTCTAGATTTTTGTGTGTTTTATGTGTCTCATCCCAAGTCCTAATGGTACAAACAGAGCAATTGAGGAGATAAATGAAATACACCTGTTACACAATCTAAACTGCTAGGCTGCAAGAGTGAGAGACAGCCCAGTACAGTGAAGAAGTGGACAGACCATGAAGCCAGACTGCCTGGACTCAGCTAACTCCCCACTGTGCCTCTCACTAGCTGTATGACGTGGGAAAATGGCTTAGCCACTCTGCACCTCAGTTTCCCCATCTGTAAAATGGGAATTTATGAGTTACTAAGACTATCTTGCTGAGTGGTTGGGAGATTAAGTAACTTTGTGTCCAGCACTTAGCATAGTGCCTGATTTGCATATAAATACTTTTTATTTTTTGAGACGGAGTTTTGCTCTTGTTGGCCAAGCCGGAGTGCAATAAATGGTGCGATCTCAGCTCACTGCAACCTCTGCCTTTGGGTTCAAGCCATTCTCTTGCCTCAGCCTCCCAGGTAGCCTGGATTACAGGCACACGCCACCATGCCCAGATAATTTTTGGTATTTATAGTAGAAACAGGGTTTCACCACATTAGCCAGGCTGGTCTCGATCTCCTGACCTCAGGTGATCCTCCTGCCTCGGCCTCCCAAAGTGCTGGGATTATAGGTGTGAGCCACCATACCCGGCCTAAATGCTTTTTAAATAAGCAAAATGAAACTCAGTTCTCAGCGTGGGTGTCACCCAGATCAAAAGCCTTCCTGGACTCTGTACTCCCACCCTAAATGGGAATCAGAGGCCCTCCCCAGGGGCCCTACACAGTCTTGAGCTGATCTCTATGGTGATGTGGATTACACAGAACTCTAATTACCTGCCTGCCTCTCTCCTAGACTGAAGGGGCTTGAATCTGAGAGACTGTGTTTATACTGTCCACAGGTGTTCCTCCACACCCCCAGCAGCACCTGGCACACAGTAGGCACGTCATTATATCTGACGAATACATGTACTGTGTTCTCTCAAATTACCTCTGTGTTGAATGTTGAAAAGCACTGCACTTGTTTCTACCGCATTATCCAAGTGAAGACCTAAGTTGCTTCTATTCTTTGAAATATCTGAGTGCCACTAACAGCAGGAGACTCTGCCAGGAATTCCTAGAGGAGCTCAAATAGATACGAGCATTTATTTAGCACTTATTTTATGCTAATCCCTCGACTTTTACTTTAATACTTAACAACATTAAGAGGGAAGGATCATTCACCTCTTCTCCCATTTTACAGGTAAGAAAATCAAGGCTCCATAAATTTGAGTAACTTGCTCAGAGTAATAGAGCTAGGAGGTGCTAGAGCCAGGCGTCAAGGGCCAAGGACAACCACTTTTTTTCTTTTTTCAGACTGAGTCTCACTCTGTCACCCAGGCTGGAATGCAATGGCGCGATTTCGGCTCACTGCAACCTCCGCCTCCCGGGTTCGAGCAATTCTCTGCCTCAGCCTCCCAAGTAGCTGGGATTGCAGGTGCCTGCCACCACACCTGGCTAATTTTTTTGTATTTCTAGTAGAGACAGGGTTTCACCATCTTGGCCAGACTGGTCTTGAACTCCTGACCTTGTGATCACCCGCCTCAGCCTCCCAAAGGGCTGGGATTACAGGCGTGAGCCACTGCACCCGGCCAAGGACAACCACTTTTTAAGGTAAGATATAATAAATACTAGGTCGAATGTCACAAAGAATGTGAAAAATAGCTCAAGGGTGATCCCGTTTTGAGGGCAAAGGAGGCACCAGAGAATGAGGTCACTGTCGGATGTGGCCTTGAAGGATGAGAAAGATTTCAATAGGCAGCAATGGCAGAGACAGGGCAGCACCAACAGCAGGAGTGTGGAGCACAGGCTGTGTTCAAGGAAGCCTGGGATCCGAGGTAGGAAGCGCTGGACACACAGCAAGACACTCAGCCGGGGCCAAATCACACAAAAGGCTAAGGCAGGGCTGCCACACTGGGCCCCTGAGTAGAACTCGGATGTGGCCAAGACTTGGGAAGCTGCTGCTATAGGGCAGTCTAGAGGCGCAGGATGGCCACTTTTCTTGGTGGCTGCCCCAGAAAAAGGAGGGAACTCAAAGGATGTAGATGTGAAAAGATGACCCTAATAAAGCAACTCCCGTCCCCTGGCCCGCATTGTATCTGACTCATAAATGCCCTTGCCAGGTACCCCACCCTCTCCTTCCCTGAAACACAAACAGTCGGGTTTGCAAATAGAGAATGCAAATAGGTCCTGCTGGGCTAGTTGACCTTCATCATGAACTTGGGGTGATTTATTTAGCAAGAAAAAAAACTCAACTTCTCTATTTCCTGCAGCTTCACTGTAATCTCTAAATACAGCTCCATAAAGGGTGGGGCAGTGTTTGCCCTAAGAAGTGGTAGAGATAATACTCCGCTGATTTTAAGACTTCAAAATACCTCATTCCCAAATCTACAAGACAGAAAAGTAACGGCTTCTAACATTTGAGTGCTCGTTCGCCAGGCAATATGTGAAAACCTCCAGAAGCAATGTTTTATTTGAGAATCCTCCAACAACTGTATCGAGTGGGTACTTCTTTAGACCCATTTTATGCAAGAGCAAACTAAGGCTCAGAAGGATTAAATAACTTGCCCACAGGAGTGAAATCAGATTCCTTTCACTTCAAGGTCAACTCTAGCTCCAGAATTTCTATGGAGGAATTCAGGGGCAGTGTTGCAGCCAGCAGAAGACAGAAGATAGGCAGACAGGTGTGTTACCAAGCAAGCACACTCTAGTTTTCTAGACGGTATGTTATAGATCTGTAACTGTTCAGTACGGTAGCCACTAGGCATATATGGCTATTTAAATTGAAACAAATTAAAAGTAACTAAAAACAAAGTCAATTCCCTGATTGCACTAGCCACACTTCAGTACTCAACAGTCATGTGGTAAGTGGCTCCTGTGTTTGACAATTTCCATCGCTGCAAAAAAATCACATCAGACAGAATCAATAAATCACAGCAAAGTATTCTAAAGATCTTCTATTGCTGTTTATTTTTATGTTTCAATTTATTTACTTTAACGTTTAACTCTAAGGTTTTTTTCATTTTTATTTTTAATTGTGGTAAAATACACGTCAAATGTACCATCTTGACCATCTTTAAGCATCACAATTCAGTGTTCCTGTTAAGTATATTCACACTGGTGTGCAACTATCTGAAGGTACTCTTACATTCAGATTTGGGTAAGTAAGATTAAGAAAAGACTCTCTTTTTTTCTCTCTCTTTCTTTTTGTTGCCCAGGCTGGAGTGCAGTGGTATCATCTTGGCTCACTGCAACCTCCACCTCCTGGCTTGGCTCACTGCAACCTCAACCTCCTGGGTTCAAGCAATTCTCCTGCGTCAGCCTCCTCAGTAGCTGGGACTTGTACAGGCATGCGCAATCACACCCGGCTAATTTTTGTACTTTTTGCAGAGACAGGGTTTCGCCATGTTGGCCAGGCTAGTCTCGAACCCCAGACCTCAGGTGATCCACCCGCTTTGGCCTCCCAGAGTGATGGGATTACAGGTGTGAGGCTCCATGCCCAACCAGAAAAGACTTTGAGGGAAAACTTACAGCTCGATGATTCTCAACCTTGGCTATCACTAGGACTACCTGGGGTGCTTTTCAAAATCCTAATGCTGTGAACACACCCCAGAGCACTAATCAGAGACCTGGCCCAGGTAGCAGCATCTCCAAGCTCCCAGGGAACCCAGTGGACCCTGCTCTGTAACCATGCCCATGCCGCCAAAGGAGGTATGCCTGCCTAGAACCTCCTCTTCTGGAGAGACCCACTTCCCTGGCCTCTGGAGCCCCTGTCGCCTGGTAGGCAGCAGAGACGACCCAGGCACAACCTGCCACCCACCTCCATGCCCAGGAAGCTGCAGGTGCTGAGCGAGCTGAAACTTTCAACTGCTTTGAAAGAAAGCAAGAAAATAAAAAGACACACAGTTCAAAAGGCACTCAACTCAAATGATTTTTTTTTTTTACCCACTTATACTAGACAGGAAAAGAAAAACCACTTAGAACCATGACCAAGGCCAGATACGCCAGGAGTCAGCATAGGAAGGAGTTTTGTCGGTGAGCCCATCCACTTCTCCAAATAAACACTTGCAATGACTCTACTGACTTGACCCGAACGGAAGGGCCACCAGGACACGATTAAACACACAACGCTCTTTAACAAGAGAGGTCCAGGGCTGGACGCAAAACGAGTTCAAGGTCAAGGAGTTCTCTTTTAGGAGTCGGGTGAACTTAGTTAATTCGTATGATTATGGGAGTGGGAGGGGGTTGCCAGGCTTTCAGAGTCACCCAGCCTCAGGGACCTAGGGACTTCCCAGACCTGTGGTCACTAGAACACTCCATGGGCCTCATGAGGGGACAAGTCCAGGCATCAAGGATGACATGCCTAAGCCTGGCCCAAAGGCTTCTCTGCCCTCTGTTCACCGATGGAGAACTATGAGAAATGGGGATCCCAAGTTGTCTACTGGAAAAGCTGGTAAGTGGGAGACGGAAGGAAGCCACAGTGTGTTGATATATCATCAGTGAAATGATTTCCACAAAGGTGACAGCCGAATTGGAGCTGCCCACCCCACTGGAAGCATCGCAGTGAAGGCTCACACCTTCAGTACTATCTGAAGGTCTTTTTATATTCAGATTTGGGTAAGATTAATATTCTTTTTTTTTTTTTTTTTTTTTTTTGAGACAGCATTGCCTCAAACTCTGTTGCCCAGGCTGGGGTACAGTGGTGTGATCTTGGCTCACTACAACCTCCACCTCCTGGGTTCAAGTAATTCTCCTGCCTCAGCTTCCTGAGTAGCTGGGAGTATAGGCATGCACGATCACACCTGGCTAGAGGCACAGAGATGAGACCCCAATTCCTTCCTGAGTAGGACTCAGGCAAGTAAAGTGCTTCTTCTAGGACTAAATCCACAATCCCCTCCCTGCCTTAGGCATGTTCTGAAGAACTCCAGTGTTAGGGTCAAACAGGTTAAGGTCTGACTACCAGTTCCACCTCCCCATGGCCTTAGACAAGTTACTGAATCCCTTCAAGCCTCACTTTTCCCATCTGTTAAGTGGGGTGGGTGAGGATGACATGAAATCATGCACACCAAGCTCTTAGCACAATGCATAGCACACAGTAGGTTCCTACCAAGTCCCTTCCTGCCCCTGCTCACCACATGCAGTGAATGCTGAGCATCTACTATGTGCCCAGTGGCACCCCCCAGCATCTTTTATTTTTTCATTTTATTTTCATTTTTTGTAGAGACAGGGTCTCACTATGTTCCCCAGGCTGGTCTCGAACTCCTGGCCCCAAGCAATCCTCCCACCTCAGGATCCCAACGTGCTGGGATTACAGGTGAGACGCCATGAGCCAGCCCCCAGAGAATCTTAAACAACCCAAACCCTCACATTTGCTCAGTTGGTAAAAACAGTGTCACCTCCAACCAAAACGGGAAGCAGGCAAGATGAGAGAACCACAGGCCCAGGACTCCCCTGCGCCGAGATGGAGGCTGCTCTGGAGTGGATTCTGTGCTGGAAATTGCTACTTTTAAGTGTTTGGTGGTTGTTGATTTGCCTTGGTGGCTCATACTCAGAAGAAAGCTGCAGTCTACTGCTAATTCAAGGGAGAATCTCAGCAATCATGACAACGGGCTTCCTTAATGCTCAATTAATTTCCTCCTCAACTTCCTTTGCCTCTCTGCTTTGCTACTTAATAAAGGCCATATCAACAGTGCAATCTCCAAATCTGAATTAAACAGCTCACGGCATCAGTGAGTTCCCTTTAAACAGCCCCACAAAATTCTTGTCTGATGTCCTGGGCAGCTAAATCTGTCCTTCCGCTTTTGTTTGGTTTGAGGTGAGGTATTTCTTTGTTTTTGCGGAGGTGTGGGTTTTTGGGGAAAGTGTCCTGAAGGTAGTTCCGAGAAGTCATGGGGAAATCAAAGTAACCTCATTTGTCCATACCCAATTCAAACATCTAAATGGTCTCATTACAGAAGGAATCTTGCCAGCTATCACCACCCATGCCAGCGAAGATGGAAAAAGCTGAGACGAAAATTGGAGATAAAGCATCTAATGAATCAATAGTTTCAACCTCTTCACCCTCCAAGCACTTTAACAGCCTCAAGTGAGCTAGCCAAATTGACAGACATCATTTTAGCTTCCTTCCTTTTCCATGTGGCCGCAGTGCAAAAGAGGAGTTCAAAGGGCACAAGGACCGCAACTGAGAACACACAGTACGCGTGAAACATACTTCAACAGTGAACAATTTTTTACTATATCTGAAATGCAAACGTAGCGAGATTGCCTATGTTTTTACTTGCTGAAATCATTATGCCATGTCTGGTGCCTGCAACACTGCTGATGCTCAGTAAGTACCATGGAATGAGTATATGTTACTCTGGTTAAGAAGTGGGTGATAGTTGAACAGGCAGAATCCAAACTCAGCTTCCCTTCTGTGCAAACCAGGACCTATGAATGACCTCTCCTCATTTGGAACATGACAGACTGTGGAATTTCAGAACATAAAAGTTCACAGCATCATGCCAGAAGTTCAAAAAATTTTGACTAAATAGCTTTAGTATTTTCACAGAAACTAAATAGGAAGGGGTTTTCACAAAGAAACACTCGAACCAGACCAGAAACAATTTCCAAACAAGATTGGTATCCAAAAAACCAAAAAGATAAATCTACATAGAAGAGGTCCTAAATCTCTGGGCACCCATCCCAGGCGGTTCCTGCTGTCGAGTTTATGACATCTTTACTTCACCTTCTTCTCCCGTGAGCCCAAAGTGAGGAAGCTGTAAAACCCTGGCCAAATACAACCACTTGCTAAGAGAAAAGGCAATATGGGGCCCATCTGTCCTTTACAAGTGCTCTGCCTGTCCTGCCTTTGTGTAGCTGTCACCGTTTACAGAAAGCAACCCACCTCCCTCAGAGCACCTGGCTAAGGCCTTGGCTGGGTTTTCAGCATCTTCCTGGAAAAAACTCTTATTTGAAGCCTCCAAGGGAACTCCTGCAGAGGCTGATGCTCTTCTCTAGGCTTAACCACAAGTCCTTCCTTCACGGCCACCATATTGGATTGAGGTTATCTGTTTACAGCCCACAGGACAAGGAGCTCTCCAAGGGCAGAGCCTTGCAAAAGGCCTTTCACATAATCACCCCCCATAAACAGCAAGAAGTGAACCTCTCTTCTGATGGGAACCCCAAAACAAAGCAGTGACGGGGGGGAACCCAATCCTGAAATCATGGTCCAGTGCTGGACCCACTACCCACATTCACTATCTTATGATAAGACAGGGAAAATATCACCATGTGGCTTCAAACCACAAAAAGATTTCTGTGGAATTCAAGAAGTCCCCTTAGCAGTTCTAATTTTAGGCAGAACTTAGAAGTGAGGATCCTGATGGTAAACACAGGTGGGGGGCGGTGGGAGGAACTGAACAAGGCCTCTATTCTGCTCAGCACAGGTGCTGGTAACAGGACACCCCTGTCTAAAGTGACACATTGGGTGGAGGAATCAGGTGCAGTTGGGGTTTTTCTTTTGCCCCAGTCACATTATGTACTCCTAATCGAGTACAAAGTTCTCCCACGGCAGGCCCGGTTCAGCTCTCAACATGCTGATTCTTGAGCAACAGGGGTGAAGAAAGTATTTGATTTTAGACATCCAGCTTAGCCTTTTTAAAACCAAGTTAATTATTAAAAGAAGAAAGACATCGACAGGGTGAGCTGTCCTCAATACTGGCCAGCAAAGTCTCCTGGTCTTAAGAACTCCCCAGATATCACCAAAATTGATGTTGGTTCAATGACTCAAAAGCAAAGGCACAAAGCTGCTGTTTGAGACATGGAGCCCTCCCTTCCCAGGAATCTCCAAAAAGATTCCAAAATTTCCTTGATGCAGCCAACACTGTCTACACATCAGAAGGCAGTCAACAGTCACTTCCAGACTAGTGTTCCCCAGACAAACGAGCTATGGACCCTTCCCTCCAGCCACATGAATATCTTATCTCCCCTTTACTCTGGAACCAACTCACACCAGCCAATTTGATCAGTGATTTACTAATTTGCGTGGATGGGAGGAAAGGCGGCCAGTAGGAAAGGCAGCGATTTTGCACACCACCACCGTTCATTAGTGACCACCACCACAGCAGGGTAGAATAAACGAGAAACAAACCACCAGGCTTCCTCTCGTCAAGGAATCAATACGTTATTTACTAGCTGCCGTTTGCTTTACATGGTGCTGTTCCCCGGTGGAGAAAAAGTCAGGATTTCTTCCACACCTGACCCCCTGAAAAGGATAAAACACACACTCTAAGAGCCAGCCGAGGACTTGGATGAGGCATCATTAGAAGAAAGCACAAAGAATCCCCTCTCTCTGGCTTTTCCATGTCTTGCGGTTCTTTGGTTTCAGAAGATGGACGGTGCCAGGTCTTGAAATATTCCCTTTTTTTATTGTTTTCTTTTTTTTTTTCTCCAAAGAGGAAATTGACTCCCTTCCTGTGCTGCTGTACATTTTGAAGAATCAAATGCTACTAATATAACCACTTTCCTTATCCTTTCCTCACCCAGTCCAACATCACTTCTGAGAAAATAACCTAAAAATGTTTTTATCAAGATGGCATTCCAAATGGGTTTCCGACATTTACGCTTTTCCCTCAGACCAAACAGAAAGGAGACCAAAGGCATTATAAACCCATTACGGTAGTTTAAAGAAGAGAAAGAGAGGATAAGCAGGTCATTAGAAAGTCAGCTGATTTCAGATATTAAAAACTGACTTTTGTTACTGGTGACCCATGCACCTGCACACAACACTGCTTATCTCATTTGTTCAAATTTAATAATTTTTAATTTCCATTTAAAATGTCACTGTCAGTTAATCCATGGTGAAGTCTTTTAAGAAGAAAAGTCCCAGAAAAATTCAGGAATTTTCTTATGCATAAACAATCTTGAAAATCAGACACTCCCTCTCTCTTTCTCCTCTCTCAAGTCTCCAAAAGTCTAAAATTCTGCAGAACCCAAGGCATGATTTAGTCTCCCACTCCACCTTGCTTTTAAAATTTTACTGCCAAAAATAAAACAAAACAAAACAAAACTTTAAAATAAATGATTTGCCATACGATATTAAACAAACCTACCAAACTCAAAGGGAAAGAAGTCAGGCTACAGAAACTCTAGATTCCACCGTGACTGGGTATTAAAGAAGATGTCTTTATTTTTAATTGGAACCATGCAGGGGAAAAACCACCATCTTGGCACCTGTGAATTCCCCAGCCAGGGCATACTTCCACGCAGCCACAGGATGGCAAGTGGAAAGCAGGACAGCCCACTCTTTGGGCAGGTCACCTTCTGAAGAGCTTTCGATTGAAACCAGTGAATGGGAAGAACGAAGCCTGGATTCTGGATTAAAGAACAAAGAGAGAAAAAACTCCAGGTGTGACCACTCCGGGACTGCAATGGACAGCTCGGTCAGATCACTGGGTTCCTTGTAACTACTGAGGGGTGGGAAATACTCATTTGTCTCCTTAAAAAAACACAAGGGCTTTACCAACCTATTTCAAATTTCTCCCTACGAGATCAGAATACACCATGAATGCCTCAAACCAAATCTGTTTGACTCTAGGATGTGTAGAATTTAAGTTTAAAATTAATGCCAAAGCCCAAGGAGGGAGGATCCATCTCTGTCTCAAGAGACTACTTCATTAATTCAGTGTGCATTGGGGGCAACAGAAGAAAAGGGGCTTTGAACAGGGAATAATCCATCTAATTCCAAGTGTCTGGATTATAAGCATTCCTGGGCAAGCAGAGTCTGGCTGCAGATTATGCTGCACTAAGGACAATTTCTGACAAAAGGCACGAGATCTGTAGAAGGATTTCAAAATGGACAAAACCAGCACAGAGGGACCTTGGTAAAGTTCACCCTGGGTGAGGTGGCAGTTGGTTTTGAAAGGTGGAAGCAGGCCATGACAGCTGAACATTCCTCCCCAAAGTCCATCTCGGAGGCACGAAGCCTCTCTAAACCCTACACTTCATCAGACAAAAGCTCCTCCAGGCGCCCAGGCAGCGGCTGAAGAGGGGCTGTCCACACCCACTGGCTGCACAGCTTTCCAAACCTGCCCACTCGTTTTGGAAGCGAGCTTTTAATTAAACACCACCTCCCCGGATCTGGATCTGTTGAGGCAAACTGGGGCTGGGCCAGAGCCAAAAAGAAGCTCCCTAAATACACATTAAAAAAATAATTTCCCCCACCGCCCCCAATTCCCACCTCCAGCCAGCTCGCGCGGCTGGTTATATTTCCTCTGGATAAATAACACGGGGCCCTGGTCTATCTCTATGCACCAGAAAATCCACATCCGAGGATCAGGTTATCCCCAGTCCCACCCTTTGCAGGAAAAAGCCAGGGTGGTGTTCCCCGCCCCCACACGCACGCGCGCACACACACACATGCACGCGCGCACACACATAACCGTCTTCACAACCCTTCCAAGAGAAAACCTAAAGTGTGTGTCCGTTTGGGTCTGGGAGGGCGGGATACAGCTGTTTCGGGGACCCCAATCTTGCCTAGAGTCTCAGCTGGGGGAAGGCGGGGCCCCTGCAAGGCTGCCTGGGGAACTCCCGCCCCGCGCCCCGCAGGAGGGCGGAGGGAGAGCACGAACACCTTCGCCAGCTTCCAAACGGCCCAATTAATAACTAATTTGCACGGATCCCCCACTCCAAGTAGACCTGACGGCCAAGGAGGGACTGGCTTTCCCTCTCAGTCTCCTAGGCTGAAGAACTCCTTCCTGCAGCCGGGCAGAGCTCCCCTCCCTCCCTACCACCGCGCCAGGCGCCCCCACCCCGTGCCCGGGGGAATCAGGTGTCCGCCCGGGCATCCAGCCCCGGCGGGACCCAGACACTCAGTTCAGGGACAGACAATGGAAAACTTGGAGCCGGTGCCCTGAGCCCCCGGGGAAAAGAGCTGGTGCCGCCCCCTGGGACAATGAGCGGCGAGATGGAGTGGGACAGCCGACACCCCCCAGAGAAGCCGCCCGCCCAGTGACCCAGCAGAGCCCGGAGCTGCGCCCCGGGTGAGCAGGTGACACTCGGGCCGGGGAGCTCCCGCAGGTGGCCGGTGGCCACGGCGCAGGGAAGGGCCGGGCGGCCGGCCGGGGGTGGAGGCGAAGCGCAGCGGCGAGGTCAGCGCGCGGCAGCCCGCGCCGCAACCGCACCCGCGGCGTCCTACCTTCATGTCGCTGATGATGGTCTGGAAGAGGCCTCCGAGCGCGCTGCATTCCTTCTCAATCACAGCCTCCATTTTCCCGGCGCCGGCAGGGCGAGGGCACACACGCGGGGCCGCTGGACTGCGCGCGGGGCCGGGTCTCGCTCACCCCGGGAGGAATTTCACCCTCCGTGAGACCCACCTCAGACTCGCAGCCTCTTCTGCAGCGAGGATGGGGTGCACCAGATCGACTGTTCTCTGCCCAAAATAATAACAGTAATTTAAAAAGCCAAACTGCTCTGTAGGGTATTTGCCTACAAGCAGCGCTCGACTCCTGGCCTTAAAAATGCCGGGAGAAGACTGACAATCAGGCCACCACTGGTGCCCACTACGGAAACGGCAAAGCCCATCTTGCTGCAGAGAAAATCGCCCGCTGACCCGGGGCCAGCGCCATTGAAAAATGCAAGATTTTCCAATTTAATAAATATTTCTGCAATTTAAAACAAATCGCCCAACAGCAGAGCGGGTCTGCTCGCGGCGTCCGGATCTGTTGCTCACAGCCGCGGCCGCCGCCTCCTTTTCACTCCTGCGCGCCCGGCCCCGGCGCTCGCTCTGGCTAGGCTCCCGGGGACGTTCGGAGGGGCGCACGCGCGCTCGCGGCCGTGCGTCCGCCGCGGGGGCGCGGGGAGGGCGCGCTCCGGCGACCGAGCGTCCTACTCACGCGGGCGGGGCTGGGAGCGCGCGCACGAGAGGCTCGTGGGGCGCCCGCCGCAAAGAGGAGCTTGCCGGTCTGCTGGCGGGCGAGCGGCGCTGGGCCGGAGCCTCTCCCTACGGTACTCACCGGGCACCCTCTCCTCCCCCTGCTGCCCGTCGCAGCGCGGAGAGGGCGTGTCGGCACCCGGCCTAGGGAGCGCCCACCCTCCAATGGCTGCGAGCGCGCGGGACGGGGGGCGGGGGGCGGTGCACCGCCGCTCCATGGGGACTTGCACGGGTGGCGCGCCTAGCCCAGAGCCGGCTGGTAATGAGCGCTCTGTTGGGCGGGAAAGCTCCTGCTGCTGCTGCTGCTGCGGCCTTCTGAGAAGACACCCATTCTCTGATGTCAGGACTGCAACGCCGAGTTCTGATTGCAAATAGTCCAATATATAATTAAGGAGAGTTCGGGGCCATATTATCCTGCCATAGGATGCCGAGTTCGATAAAGTTGCACGATGCTGGGAAAGTGGATTGATTTGCTGTTGCAAAATGAATGGAAACAGCATTAGAGCTTCTGCCCACGGTACATCAGTCTATCGAGATTGCTGACTGCCTGTGACTTGGACGGTTGATGTTTTTCATGCCCACTGAGAGCAGCCGGCGTTGGTATAACCGCAGGGAGCCCTCCTGAGAGGTTGAACCTGCAGAGAGCACAAATGTCCCCGGGTTGATCTGGGAGCCTAGCGTTCCATTTTCACAGCTCCACTGCCTATCTGCATAGCCAGGAGCCCTCATTCAGATGAATGCCAAATGGACCAGAGGGAGGAGAATCAAATGAGCAACTTTTAAAAGATCTTAAAGTAGAAGCACCTAACTCAGGACCGTTCCTTTGACCTTCGAACCAACCGTTTGAAGCACAAAACAACAGGAAAAAGACTGGGGGGACTGGGGCCAAAAGAAACCAAGTGCAAAATGCTGTACACTTGTGTCAAATTGACTCTGTAATGGGAAAAGGTCTGGCTTTGAAAACTTGATGGATCAAAGGGATGCATGGCGTTACCTAGCACAGCTGCAGAAGATAGTTTTCCTCTGGATCCCTCCGCCCAACCCCTTACTGCAAGCCGCCTTTCCCACCTGTCTCCCAGAAATCACCAGGAAGGGTGTTACCTTCAGGAAGTAACTGATCTCTTGATTGCTGGATCCTATCCCCAAGGGTGTTCGAATACATAGGACTCATCTTCACCTTGCCAATACTGGGTGCTTAACACATAGTTTGCTACCAATCATTATTGTGACTTCAATATCATTAGTATTCTAACGATCAGGATGACTGCTTGTAGAGCCAAATTGCCTGGACTCAAACTCTACTTTACCACCTACCAACTGTATGCCCTTGGGTATGTTACTTAACCTTTCTGGGCCTCAGTTTCCTCATCCATCCGTAAATGGGGATAATGATGGCTTCTACCTGATAGGGCTGTTCTGAACATTACATGAGCTAATCGATGAAAGCACTTAAAGTGGAACCTGGCATCTAGTAAATAATCATTCAATAAATTTTATCAGCAGAAGAAGCAGGGATGAGGCCAAGGCTCATGTCCAGCCCTAGCCCCAGAATGCCCATTTCAGTTCTATAATATTGGCATGCTGTCCCAGGGACATTGCTGAGGGTCTACTGTGTACAATTGGGCATTTTACATGTATTATGTCTACTTGAAGGAAGGAATCATTCTGGTCCTCGTTTCACTGTTGGAAAGACTCCAACCCTGGTTTTCTGACTCCCATGCCCCAGGTCTCCCTTCTACCCAGCCTCCAGAACTCCTGGGATAAGGGGCCTTAGCCCAGTGACACTTGGTCCAGCTTTCATGCCACATGCTTAAATTTCAGTCCCCCCAACACACCAACTTTAGCAGTGTTGGCCAAAGCACACCTCTCTTGTGGCCTTTTTCTCTAGGTCTCTCTTGGCCTCGGGCCTGACCACCAGGCCCTTGTCTCTCATGAGAAAGTGAAGCATCCCAAAACTCTTTGAAGGGAATGCTGGAGGCTGGGCACGGTGGCTCATGCCCATAATCCCAGCATTTGGGGAGGCCGAGGTGGGTGGATCATGAGGTTAAGAGATGGAGACCATCCTGGTCAACATGGTGAAACCCCATCTCTACTAAAAATACAAAAATTACCTGGGCATGGTGGCGCATGCCTGTAGTCCTAGCTACTGGGGAGGCTGAGGCAGGAGAATCACTTGAACCCGGGAGGTGGAGGTTGCAGCGAACCAGATCGCACCACTGCACTCCAGTCTGGCAACAGAGCCAGGCTCTGTCTCAAAAAAAAAAAAAAAATAGAAAACAAAAGAAAGGAAGTCCATAAAAGTGTTCCCAGACAAAGGAAAGTGGAAGAGACACCTGGCACTTTTTTTGGGAGGGGACAAAACCTTGCTCTGTCACCCAGGCTGGAGCAAAGTGGTGCAATCTCGGCTCACTGCCACCTCCACCTCGGAGGTTCAAGCGATTCTCCTGCCTCAGCCTCCATGTTGGCCAGACTGGTCTCAAACTCCTGACCTCAGGTGATCCACCCACCTTGGCCTCCCAAAGTGCTGGGATTATAGGCGTGAGCCACCATGCCAGGTCAGCTGTCATACACTCTTTCCTTGTTTTTAGATTCTCCTTTGTTTCCGGGTGTTGGGGACTTCCCTTCTTTTAGACTGGCTCTGCGTCTATTTAAAGAGATTCTGATTACATTTTACCGACTGTGTCTACATGGCTGTGGCAGCAGGGGGGTTCAGGTTGTAGAATCGGCCTCTGTGACAATAGGGTGTCCCTTTTTTGTTGTTTACGTGATGAAATGTTGGGTTTTGTGTAATGTATAATATTTTACACTTTTAGGTAAACTCAGATGCCTCTGATAGATTCGAAATAACCAAATATATTTCTGAATTGCTTCATATAATACGTAAAAATAAGGTTTTCTAAAATAACATGCTTTTCCTGCTCTTTTATTGCTACTCTGACCAGACCCTTATCTTACTTATAAAATATATTTTTTCTCATTATGCTCATATGGTATAGAAAGAGCTAAGCCTCAGAAATACTGTTAATGAGAGAGGTCGGGTCCCGGACAGTCTTGGTTTATAACTTGCAACAGGGATATCTGCTCCCCTGAGAGCCCGATTCTCCACATCAAGGCATTGCAGAAGTCAAATTAGCAGTCAGCAGGCAGCTTGGGAGCACATAAACAAAGCAAAGGAGATTGGATGCTCCTGGGAAAACAAGCGTGGCTTAGCACAGAGCACGTGCTCAAGAAATGTCTCAGGAACGGAACCCAACCTGGTTCCTACCCCACCAGACGGCAGACACAATGTCTTGGCGACCTAGAACCATCAGATATGACCTCTTCTTCCTCAAACAGTCCTGGAGAAATAGAAAATATTACTTCTTACCCCTTTCGGATCTTCCCTGTGAAACCAACCCCACTATTTGACTCCCATTATTGGAAGCTACAAACTGGCCTACACAGGCGTTTTTAATATTGGGAAATCTTAAAAATATTTAGAAATTGGGAAAGTTCACCTCCCAGTACAAAGTTTCAGCACTTCCAGGAAGATAGGAACATGTGGCAATTAAGGGCTCACATTCCCACCTGGCCTAGGCCTGGGAAGCAGCTGGTCCTTGGGGGGAGAACTTGCTCTTTATGCCACCCCTCCCCACCCCTGTCACCCTCTTCAGCCTTGCTACTAATCCGTTCATCACCTTTCATTGGTTTACCGCCTCAGTGATGCATTCCGGACACTGGGGTTATAGTTTGGCGTTTTCCAGCCTGCCATCAACAAAACACATACAAAACATCTCTTAGGGTGAGTCACTACGACAGATACTTTTAATTCGTCCTTGCTAATTTCATTTTCAAAAACGGCCTATTTCTAAATGGAAACTCTTACACGCTGACAACTCCCTAATTTGTCTAAAGAATGTAATGACTCAGATCAGAAAGAATTCTCTTATAGGTGATCAGGGCAAGCTTATGCCAATTTTGTTTCATAGATGAGCTATGGTAGTGATCAATATACAAATAACTAACCTTTAGTATATACTTACTCTGTGCCGAGTACTATCTTAAGAAATCTCATTCAGTCTTCACAAAGCCTTAGGAGTTAGCACTTCGATTATCCTTATTTTACAGATGAAGAAACTGAGACACAGAAGGTGGGTCGGGAGGCAGGGAGGAAGCAGTAAAGCTAGAATTTAAACCCAGCAGCATGACTCTGAGCCCACAGTCTTAACCACTTCACATAACTGCCTCTAATGCAAAGACCCCTCACGAAGGTCAGAAGTTTCACAAATGCTGCCTTGAGTCTCATAGCAACCTGGCAGGCCCCACAGAGCAACCGGCTGTGCATCAGACTCACCTGAGGAGCTTTTAAAACATACTCAAGTTTGGCTGGGTGCAGTGGCTCACATGTATAAACTTTGGAAGGCCGAGGCAGGCAGATAACGAGGTCAGGAGATTGAGACCATCCTGGCCAACATGGTGAAAACCTGTCTCTACTAAAATGAAAAAAAA
Source organism: Saimiri boliviensis (assembly GCF_048565385.1). NCBI lineage: Eukaryota > Metazoa > Chordata > Mammalia > Primates > Cebidae > Saimiri > Saimiri boliviensis. The sequence continues at coordinate 73,432,863 of NC_133463.1, forward strand.
AAAAAGAAGAAAAGAAAAAATAGCCAGGCATGGTGGCATGCACCTGTAGTCTCAGTTTCTCGGGAGGCTGAGGCAGGGGTATCTCTTGAACTCAGAAGGTGGATGTTGCAGTGACCCAAGATCACGCCACTGCACTCCAGCCTGGCGACAGAGCAAGACTCCATCTCTAAAAAAGAAAAAAAAATTCCCTACATCAAGATTCTTAATGTTGCCACACATTTGAATTATCTGGGAAGCTGTGAAACAGCCTGATGGCCGGGGAATAGCCCAGGACAATTAAATCAGACTCACTGGGAATGGATCCCAGGTATGGGTGTTTTAAAATTCCCAAGGGGATTCCAATGTGTAGCCAAGTTTGAGGACCAGGAAGGGACCCTGGTGCAGCCAGAGTTGACAATCACTCCTGAGGAACAAGGGAACTCATGTGTAGCCTAGTCTATGACAGGCATTTAACATCCATTTGCATCTTAGGAACAGCCAGCGAGATAGGAACTCCTGAGGAAATAGAGGCTGACTCCAGAGATCAAATAGCCTGCCAAATGTCACAGAGCTAGGAGAAGGCAGTGCACACACTAACCCCACCATCCACTGGGCAGTTTGGCAGGAAGGTGAAGAGAGGAGGTTTTTGTTTTTTGTTTTTTGCTTTTTTTTTTTCTGAGATAGAGTCTTGCTCTGTCATCCAGGCCGGAGTGCAGTGGCTCGATCTTGGCTCACTGCAACCTCTGCCTCCCAGGTTCGAGTGATTCTCCTGTCTCAGCCTCCTGAGTAGATGGGACCACACCACACCTGGCTAATTTTTGTATTTTTAGTAGAACAGGGTTTCATCATATTGGCCAGGCTGGTCTTGAACTCCCGACCTCGTGATCAGCCCACCTCTACCTCCCAAAGTGCTGGGATTACAGGTGTAAGCCTAGGGAAGTTGTTTTGAGAAGATTTCATTGCCTCTCAATCTCTCTTCTCTAAGACACAAGGGTTGAAATCCCTTTAGTAGAGATTCTTTCCTTTCGGTTCCTACCTGTAGGTGCTTTTAAAAACAGTAACAACAAATACTCATGAAAGGATTTGCATGTTAACAGGATCATGATGTCTGCCCAGTGCGTGCTTGATGTTTCGAAAGGAGGTAAAAGTCAGAAAGATCCTCAAATGTGGGACAAGAATTAATGTAATGGGGTAGGTCTAATCTTTTGCCATTTTCCTGCTCAAAATCCCTCCCTTCACCAGCCTCATCCCAGGCCTTATTGAAAGTTTCAGGTGTGGCCGGGCATGATGGCTCATGCCTATGATCGCAGCACTTTGGGAGGCTGAGGCGGTCAGATCACTCGAAGTCAGGAGTTTGAGACCAGCCCGGCCGACATGGTGAAACCTTGTCTTACTAAAAATACAAAAATTAGCCGGGTAAGGTGGTGGGCACCTGTAATCCCAGCTACTCGGGAGGCTGAGGGAGGAGAATCACTTGAACTCAGGAGGCAGAGGTTACCATGGGCTGAGATTGCGCCACTGCACTCCAGCCTGGGTGATAGAGCGAGACTTGGTCTCAAAAAAAAAAAAAAAAAAGAATGTATGACAGCTGATGCGTCAACTGCCCCAAGAGGAGTCCTTGGTTTCAATAATCCAAGGCCCTGACCTGCATGCTCACCCCCAAGGGAGACCAGAAAAAGAGTCCCCAGTCCCAAGCAAGTCAGGGATGTGCTTCTCAGAGCCATCTACAGAGTCGGGATGCCTGGTAACTGCTGTTACTTCAGGGCAAGTGGATGAGAAGCAATCTGCCCATCAGGACAGGTGGCCGACACAGCAGCCTGGTAGTCCTGGTATCGGCTCTGGGTAGGAGTGAAAAGCATTCAGTGAAAAATCTGTTACAGAGGCCTGCACCACACCTGCAGTTACGGGGGTTTCGATTTGCCATATCTTGAGTGGATCCAGAATATCTATGATTTAAATTAGTGTGAAAAATTGTTACTGGTCTAAAATAATCCTGGGTAACCCAAAAGCAGCAAATGAGAAATGGTTCCAAGGGGATCTACCCTCAATCAAGTCCTCACAGGATTTCCACAGAAAGCCCCCTGAAATGAGCTTGTAATTCAAAACTGTACAGAATTGATCAATACAGCTGAGCGCAGTGGCTCCCACCTGTAGTCTCAGCACTTTGGGAGGCTGAGGCAGGCAGTTCACAAGGTCAGGAGTTTGAGACCAGCCTGGCCAACATGGTGAAACCCCGTCTCTACTAAAAATACAAAAATTAGCTGGGCATGGTGGTGTGCGCCTGTAATACCAGCTACTCAGGAGGCTGAGGCAGGAGAATCCCTTGAACCTGGGAGGCAGAGGTTGCAGTGAGCCAAGATCGCACCACTGCACTTCAGCCTGGGCAACAGAGAGACATTCCATCTCCAAAAAACAGAAAACCAAATAACTGATCAATACAAGGCAACAGTACAGTCATCATGCTCAAGAATCAGCAAACTCCCTGCAGGGCTCAACCCGCAAGAACTGAAGATAATCGATCAGTCTGATAGAGGTAAGTAAATTTAAAATAATGCAAATATAAAAGGACACAAAAACAGACGCTATGAAAAGAGAAAAGCATTATGGAAAAGGAATCAAATAGAAAGTCTAGAAATGAAAAAATTATAGTTACTGGAATTACCATGTATATTTGAACTGTATATGGATGGGTTAAAGAACTGAATAGACATGGAGCTGAAAAGGGAATTTTTTATCAGAAAGTTCAGAAGGAAGCCCAGAAATGAAGAAATATTAATAGAAAATAGACAAAAGAGGCTAAGAGATGCAGACATGAGAATACAGCATATTGCTAGTTCCAGAGAAAATGGGAAAAGGGAACAGATACTCCAAGAGCTATTGCCTGAGAATTTTGTAGAGTTGAAATGCATCAATCCTCAGTTTTAGGGAGGACAGCAAGTTCTGAACAAGATAAGCCAAATGAATAGATTTTTTTTCATACTGAATTCTCATACTGAAAATTGTGATTTGCAGTATATACTAATTTCCTTCAAAGTGATAAAAAACCCTTATAATAAAAAAGACTAAAATTGCATTTGTTGTAACATCCTGGTTGCTGGGAGGTGTGGTAAAATCATTTATTCACAGGATCTGGTGTAACAGAAATGTGCAAAACCAGGAGAGTCGGTGCAATGGTTCTTTGGGAGACAACTAGCAGGATGGCTGTGCTGACCACGCCCTTCCTTTCAAATTTCTCTTTCATGCTGCTTATCTGGAGTTTTGTGTCTGTAGGGTACAGGCAGGAAACAGATGGCCCACTCAAACTGGATATGAAGGAAGTTTAAGACTGTTTGCAAGGACATGGGCAGGGGGTAGGGAAAATCAGTGGTGCAGCTCCGGGGTCCAGCAATAGTGAGAAGCCATCACCACTGCCAGGAGAGGGCCAGAAGAGGGGTGAGCTGGCACCCAGAGAGCCATCTGCACGGAGAGGGCTGAGTGTGCGGCAGGAGCTGTGGCCCTCTGAAGGGCCCTGCAGCCAATCTGCACAGCAAGAACCAAACCCCAACAGACATTTGTCCAGCAGAGTCCTGGTCTGCTCCCATCATTCCTTCTCAAAAGTACCACAGTTTGGACAATAAATGGGTTGATCACTGGTACAAAGGTGCCTGTTGGGACAGTCCATACAGAACAGCTTTCTGACAAAGCAAAGCAGAGAAGGATGGAGAGTGAATTGGGGGTCAGGGAAGCAATGGAAAATATTCAGCATGAACATCTACCGCTCAGTAGTAAATATCTTTTTGTCTTTTTTGACACAAGGTCTGGCTCTGTCATCCAGGCTGGAGTGCAGTAGCACAATCTCGGCTCACTGCAACCTCTGCTTCCCGGGCCCAAGACATTCTCCCACCTCAGCCTCCCAAGTAGCTGGGACTACAGGCGTACGCCACCAGGCCCAGCTTATTTTTGTATTTTTTGTAGATATGTGGTTTCAGCATTTATCCAGGCTGGTCTTGAACTCCTGAGCTCCACTTAACTGAGCCTGCAGCAGTTACTGAATACCCAAGAGAACAGTGATGGTGGGAGGGGGAGAGGAGGGTGGGAAGTCGGGGGGTGGGGAATGGAGAGAGCAGGGGGATTTTTCCTGACAAGAAACTGTTAGGCTCCCTCTTTAGATTTTCACTAAGGGAGGCTTGGTTTGAGGTAAAGGGGTGAATTTAGGCTTCTGAGCCAGGAGACATTTAATCTGTCTGTCTCAGCTGTCTGCCTCTCAGAGTGCTAGGATTACAGGCATGAGTGCTAGGATTAAAAAGACTGGCTATGTCTTTTTAATTAAACCAGTTTTATTGAGACATAATTCACATACCATAAAATGCACCCTTTTAAAGTGCAAATTTCAGTGATTTGTAATATATTCACAGTTGCCCAACTATCACCATGGATCAGTTTTAGAACACTTTTATCACCCCTCAAACCAACCCCCTACCTATCAGCAGTCACTTTCCATGTCTCCACAATCTCCCTTGTCCCTAGCCCTAGATAACCACGAATCTACTCTGTCTCTATGGATTTGCCTATTCTGGACATTTCATATAAATGAATCATATAATATATGGCCTTTTTTATCTGGTTTCACTTAGCATAAGGTTCTCAAGGTTTATCCATGCAGTAGCATGGGTCAATACTTAATTTTTTTTATGGCTGAATAATATTTCATTGTATGATTATATCATATTTTGTTTACTCATCAGTTGATGGATATTTGAGTTGTTTCTACTTCTTGGCTATTACTAATAAAGGTGCTATGAACACTTGCATGAGTTTTTGTGTGGTCATGTTTTCAATTCTCTTGGTTATATACCTATACTGGAATTGCTGGGTCATATGGAAAATCTATATGTAACCTTTTGAGGAACTTCCAGAGTGTTTTCCCGTAAATTTTTTTTTTTTTTATTTCTTATAATTCATAAGGTTTTTTACAGCATGCAATGGTAGAGGCATTGTCCAACTATTTGTAACAGTTGACACTATCCATCCACGTGAAAAGATCTGGCTGCTGTGAGGTCCCCAAACAGTCACTGTGGCGTGGTAAATCTCTCTATTCCCTAGCTATGTACTCATAGCAGATTGTTTATTGGGTCTTCAAATAGCGTGATTTTAAAGATTTTAAAATTCATTTTGGAATAAACCATTATTTGGATATTTCCAGCATTAAGACACTCAGGCAAACAAAATCGTATTAATTAATTATCAATTAATGCTCTATGTCAGTCTCTTGTAAGTTTGGCTAGTAGGAGTCTGTCACTAGAGGGCTTAACTCGATTTACAGGCAGGGCCAAGATTCTGTTCCTTTGTGTGTATTCTGGTTTGTTTGGCCAGCAGAGTATATTAAATGGCACTGGAATTAGGCAGACATTGGAGAAAGATGTTGAACACCAGCAGTTTGGCATCTACCATCTTTGCTCGGCTGACTTTATATATTTAAGTAAACAGGGTGGCTCACAGCTTCCCCCCGTGGCAATTCTACCAGAATGCCTGCAATTTCAAGAAACTTTACTTGAGCAGACAGCAGACTTTCTTCTCCTAGATCTTGAGCTTTTCTTTGAAATAAACAACAGAAACATTGACATGGGAGCCTTATTTTTAACAGGGGCAGTGTGTCAGATGGAATGGACATGGGGTTTGAAGTCATAGAGACTCAAGTTCAAATTCTGGTGTTCCAGTGTTTCAGCTGTGTCCCTGAGCAAACTACTTGACTGGCCCATGCCATTTTTAAAAGACAAAATGTAATGCTCATTTCAAAATCTTGAGAATTAGAGATCATATGATTACTGAGCTTAGTCTGCAGCAGTTACTGGATGCCCAAGAGAACCATGGTGGTTGAGGGCAGGGGGCAGGGGGATTCTTAACAAGAAACTGTTAGGTTCCCTCTTTAGATTTTCGATAAGGAAGGCTTGGTCTGGGCGAACAGGGGTGAATTTAGGCTTCTGAACCAGGAGACATTTAATCAATTGTTTCAAAGCAGTTCAGCCTTGTTTACTTTTAATAATGGATGTGTTTGCTTTTAATAATAAGAACCACAACCAGCCCTTCTATTTTCTGAAGGTGGTGAGCAGACAGATGCTTGTGACCTGGAGTTCAGCAGTTATCTTTACAGCCACAAGTGGCCAGCAGCCACGGGCAACAAGTGAAAACAAGTTGTGTACAGGGAACCATTTCATTTGCAGGGTGGGTAATGCTATTTACCTGGGATCCTATCCAGCATCTTCAAAGGTGGTGGCAGCCATTACCCAACTAATAAGCACAACGTCCCCTGGCTCCCCGTCTTCAAGGCAGGAAGATGCTGTGATGCACATCAGGAGATGGAGGGAAAAGAAATGACTTGCCCATCTGAGTGACAGGTGAGTCACAGCCTCTCTGGGCCTTGCTTCCCTCATTTGTAAAATAAGAGGGTTGGCGCCTTCTGGGCGATGTCTTCCATCTGAGTCTGACTGACCTGCAGGCCTGATTTTAAGCTCTGTGAGTTCTTTGTCTGTTTTAGGTATCTAAACATATATGTCTGTCTGTGTGTGTAGGTGCGTGTTTATGTGTTGCAGAAACAGATGGGAAAAGAGATTAAGGAAGAGATGATGCTGTTGGCTCCAGGCAGTGACTCAAGGAGGCATTCGTGGTGAAAGAAGAAAGACCTTTCTCGGGTGATGCTTCATCCTCCCCCGTGTGCCCTGACACCCCACACCCCCTTGATGCGTCTATAAATACAAACAGCAGGAGGCCCGCTGTTTTCTTCTTCCCAGTGGCCACTGGGGCAGTTCCTTTCCCTCAAAACTTCTTGTTTCTATTTATTTGACCCTAAAGCTATTTTAACATAAACCTATTGAAATAGGAGAGAGCTTCCCGTCTCATACTTCCACAGACATGTATTTTCTAGAACAAATTTAAGACTAATTGTAAAACGAAAATAGGCTGGGCGAAGTGGTTCATGTCTGTAATCCCAGCACTTTGGGAGGCCAAGGTGGGTGGATCACAACGTTAGTAGTTTGAGGCCAGCCTGATGAACATAGTGAAACCCCATCTCTACTAAAAATACAAAAATTAGCTGGCCATGGTGTCGTGCGTCTGTAGTCCCAGCTACTCAGAAGGCTAAGCCAGGAGAATCACTTGAACCCAGGAGGCAGAGGTTGTGGTAAGCCGAGATTCTGCCACTGCACTCCAGCCTGGGCAACAGAGCGAGTCTCTGTCTCCACCTTCCGCCCCACAAAGAAAAGGAAAACAGATTTCCACAAAGTTGTTTTTTATAATCTAATTTTTTTTTTTTCTGACAGGAAGCTTAATACTTCAAAGGGCAGCCCATTCCTTTACTGGTTATAACTAATTGTTTGAGATTTTCTTCAGCCTGAGTTAAAATTTTTCTTCCTTCATCAAAGTGAAGGAAGGACCTTGTATACAAGGAAGGTCTTTGTATGAAGGACCTACCTGTCGTGAAGGTACCATCTCTCTTTAAACTTTATCTCCGAAAGGAGAAATATCTATAGCCACACAATTCATGTACTTTTTAGTCATTGGGTCTCTATGACTATTATCATTATAGAAAATATTCTAATATAATAATAATTTGAAAACTGGATTTTAAGAATTCAAATTTAGAAATAGCAGTTTTCTCAAGAGACTCATTCATGAATATGGAAAGATCCTTTATCAAGTAATCCCCCCCGGGGGTCCTTTAAATAGCAATCTTCTTCATTTTGATTCAATTTGTAGAAATCCCATTTAGATGCATTACTGGACCACCACATTGTGTAAAGGAGGGTAAATTGTGTGTTGGGTAACCATTTGGCTCTCTCTTTCTTCCCAACTTGTGACTAATTGATTTTGCCATTAATTGGGATTTCCCCTAGAGACCACTTGATCTGTTTGCAAGATGAGCAGGGAGTTAGGGCAGCCCCTCCAGATGGGATGGCTTTCAATAAGCAGACAGTGCAAAGGGGCATCAGAGTGATACAGAAACGATTAATTGAATAACTCACTTGAAAATCGTGTGCTGCTTTAAAGACCCAGAAGCTAAGTAAATACCTAAGTAAAGACTTTACTGATCAAGTAAGGCTCCTTGCTGTAGCCTGGCTGAGAATAAAGCCAGGAAAAAAAAAAATTTAAGAGCGTCCCATGAGTGGACACTATAAAATATTGGAAGCGCGATTCTAGGCAATAACATGCTATAATCCTGATAACACTCACATTTGCACTCTACATAATTTATGAAGCCTTCTCACAGATACTGTTGCAGATCTCACACTGACACAGGGGTGGGTTGGCTGTGAAAGGGCTCAATTGGACTTACCTTCCAGGAGCAGAAACAAGCTTGGAGCTGTGGACCTCTCAAAGGCACGGAACTAGTAAGTGGCAGAAATAGTGCTAGAACCCAAAACTTCTGATTCTAAATGTCTTAACAACACACAGCACCATCTTCCCAGTGCATCACAGCTAAAACCACCTTATTGGACTCTTGTTTTACTCTGGAGAAGAATGCATACTGAGGACTCTGCTCCATGCCTGGTAAAATACCTGACATTTGACGACACAGAGGTCAAGCAAGATTGCTACCTGCCCAAAGCATCTAAGTCCCGGAATACCTGCCTGCATTATTTTCTGATAGTTCTAAAGCACTGGATTCCCTTCTATGGGCTGCGAAGAGAGGGTCCTCCCTGGAATGTGCTGATGGGAATCACGCATCCCTTGAACCACCAAGCCTTGCCTATGGAGGGACTGAATATACAAATGGGCAATGGGCAATGGCCAGACCATATATAAAAGTAGCACTTGAACCCCAAACTTGCAGCAACCAGCCCAGGAAACCAACCCCCTTATCCACAATAACCAGCCCAGAAAGCCAGCTTACTGTAACAAGTCAGACTTGCAGGAAGCCAGAATTGCTATCCCTAGTAACAAACCGGGAAGCTAAACAGTAACTTCTGTAACAATTGACCCCAAATGGCAGGATTTGATTAATAGCAGACAGCCTTCCTGATTTTTGTCCCTGCTTCCAATTCAGGATCTACCAGAGAAAGCAAGAGATGCACCCTAATCAATCATGCAGGATGCGCCACTTCTCGTTAGCTGGCTCCAGCCTCCCCAGGACAACAGCACCCGATCAGGGCACACTGAAACCTTCCCTTTTTCCCAGTTGATGGGTTTTTCCACTCCTCTTCCTGCTTTTGAGTCTCTGGCAGAATGAGGAGTTGGAGTTTGACTCCCTTGCTATAGCAAACTTAGAATAAATAGCTTTTGCTTTTCTCATTTGGTTTGTCTTTGGTTATGTCCACAGTATAAATCTGAGAAATTGTGTGTCTCATTCATACATATACCCTTCTCGTCAAATATTTGTAGCTACTGTTGTGATGTACAAAACACAAATTCAGTTCGAATGCACAATGCCTAGACTGTGGAATCACTAACATTTTACTTTGTGGTACAATGCATTAACTCCTTGCATTAATAAAGAATGAAGTGCGGGCCGGGCCCGGTGGCTCAAGCCTGTAATCCCAGCACTTTGGGAGGCCGAGGCGGGTGGATCATGAGGTCAAGAGATTGAGACCATGCTGGTCAACATGGTGAAACCCCGTCTCTACTAAAAATACAAAAAATTAGCTGGGCATGGTGGCGTGTGCCTGTAACCCCAGCTACTCAGGAGGCTGAGGCAGGAGAATTGCCTGAACCCAGGAGACGGAGGTTGCGGTGAGCCGAGTTTGCGCCATTGCACTCCAGCCTGGGTAACAAGAGCGAAACTCCGTCTCAAAAAAAAAAAAAAAAAAATGAAGTGCATTTATAAGTACTAGTTTTTAAAAATACTAAGTGTAAAAGCGCATTGCAAACCAGCGTTTATATTATTATCCCAAATTGTAGACACAGTAACACATATCATGGTGGCAAAGAAAGCGAGTTCTGGAGCTCAGCTGCTGAGATTTGAACCTTGCTCTGCCACTTGCTTCATTGGACCATGTGCAAGTTGATTTACTGTTCTGTGAGCCTCGGTTTTCTTTTTTGTCAAATGGAATCTAATAATCCTATATCAGGAACGTGATGTGAGGATTAAATTAAATAGTATCAGCAAAATATAAAGCACGTGGCAAGTACTTTGCTCATTGCAGTATTACCTACTAACACTTCTGTGATTATACAATATGCAGAAAACGATCCAGAAAAGACACAAGAGCAGTTGTCGGTGACAATTATCTCAATGGATGGCATAACAAGGGACTCCAACATTCTACATGATACATTTCTGTATTTTTTGCAGTATTTTTACAAGTATGTGTTAGTTTTATACAGATAAATACAATTTTAAATGGTTAAAAATGTTATCATATTTAAAAAGCACATTGGGAGCCATTGGGTTAAATTATGCAATGCAGACACAGGGAAGAAAAAGGCTATGTGTGGTGGGAATCGTGAGGTAGGACAAGAACTTTCTAGAAAAGGAGAGAAACGAGAGATCCTGTGGAGCCGAGCTGGGAACCAGGCTGGAGAGGAGAGGGAATAGCTGTTCAGGAGCAGCTATGTATGTAAACTAGACACGAGACTCTATTTTATCTAGATTTTCCTTCTCTTGCCTCTAGAAGCCCTCTCCCACTACCCTCTAGCAGTCAGCTTTATCCCCTGAGAGGATTTAGGGAAATGGAAGGAGAAGAGGTACTGACTTTGTCTACCTCATAAGAAGGGGACGAAGGGAAACTATTATCCTGACCTTTCTATCTCTCCAGGAAATGGGTATCTACCTCTTTGCATTGTTTACTTAGACGTGCTATTCAAGTGATTCTTCCTAGAATAGTGAAAGATGTTTCTAGAAGGTTTGCTTTCTCCCTGACACACAGAGAAGCAGCCAGGAATTCTTAAATGTCAAGCTTTTAAAGAGAATTCCATTCCACCAGGCAATCTACCATGTACGTGAGAACAGCCCTTCATGTACTGGTTGTAAAATGTGATCCAGACCGTGTATTGAAGCTGTTCACACAGGAGCAGGCACAAGGTAGGCACACCTTGAATATTTGTGTCTTAGTCTGTTTTCTGCTGCTATCGCAGAATACCTGTGATGAATTAATTTATAAACAATAGAAGTTTATTTGGCTCACAGTTCCAGAGGCTGGAAAGTGTAAGAGCATGGTGCCTGCGTCTGGTGAGGGCCTTCATGTTGTGTCATGTGATGGCAGAAGGTGGAAGGCAAGAAAGGGCAACAGTGAGCAAGTGAGAGGAGACCAGACTCACTTTTATAACAAAGCTACTCTTGAGATAAAGAACCCATTCCTGTGATAACAACGTTAATCCATCCTTGAGGTCAGAGCCCTCTGACCTAACCACCTTTTATTAGGCCCCACCTCCCAAAAACTGTTGCATGGGATTAAGTTTCCAACACGTGAATTTTGGGGGACCCATGCAGACAATAGCAATTGACAAATAATGGCCAAAATTTGTTGAGGATTTAACTGGTGAACCCAAGAGCTAAAATGGGGCTTCAGGCACAGTCTTTGCCTTCAAGGGGTATATTAGTCTATTCTTATGCTACTAATAAAGACATACCCAAGACTGAGTAATTTATAAAGAAAAAGAGATTTAATGGACTGGGAAGCTGGTCTTGTTTTCTATTCAAATCTTCAATTCATTGGATGAGGCCCACCCATATCATGAAAGAGCAATCTCCTTTACTCGGAGATCACCAACTTAAATGTCAATCTCATCCAGAAACACCCTCTAAGTTGACACATCAAGTTAATCATCACAATCCTGAATGGATTCCAGGGTCCTGCTTTGGTTTCCTGTGTTGTTGTACCTGGATAAATTACCTAAGGGTCTGACCCAATTATGAACCCTGCCTTCTAAGCTTCGTTACTTAAACAAAGACAGCATAGAATAAGGAGAGGAGTAGTAGTGGCTGCAAAAAGAACGTTAGTGCACACTGACTATCTAATGGTTTAGTCCATTACACTGCATCCAATAAGTGAACTATTAGGCAGCCAATACAATAATAATTATGAAGCCTGGGTGGAAACGTAGGATTGTTTAAGTTTAATATGAGATGAAAGCAGAAAAAAAATGCAAATATAGTTATAACTGTGTGACATGTATTGTGTAGGTAGATTAGACAAGAATAAAACAAAATGGAAATAGTCACATTGAGATGACAAAATTACTTATTTATTGAACAACTACATGTTAGGCGTTGTCTGCTACATGCCAAGCACAGTTCTAAGCCTTCAACTTTCTGTCTCTAGGGATTTGCCTACTCCTGACATTGCATAGAAATAGAATAGTAGAAGCCGCGAGCAGTGGCTCCTGGCACTTTGGGAGGCCAAGGGAAGACGTGAAGAAACAACTGTGAAATTTTTTTCTCTTTAAAATTTTGCCTACGCCGGGCCCGGTGGCTCAAGTCCGTAATCCCAGCACTTTGGGAGGCCGAGGCGGGTGGATCACGAGGTCAAGAGATTGAGACCATCCTGGACAACATGGTGAAACCCCTTCTCTACTAAAAATACAAAAAATTAGCTGGGCATGGTGGCATGTGCCTGTAATCCCAGCTACTCAGGAGGCTGAGGCAGGAGAATTGCCTGAACCCAGGAGGCGGAGGTTGCGGTGAGCCGAGATCATGCCATTGCACTCCAGCCTGAGTAACAAGAGCGAAACTCTGTCTCAAAAAAAAAAAAAAAAAAATTAGCTGGGCATGGTGGCGCGTGCCTGTAATCCCAGCTACTCAGGAGGCTGAGGCAGGAGAATTGCCTGAACCCAGGAGGCGGAGGTTGCCGTGAGCCGAGATCGCGCCATTGCACTCCAGCAGGGGTAACAAGAGCGAAACTCCATCTCAAAAAAAAAAAAAAAAATTTGCCTAATATTCACTAGAATAGTCATAATTTTAAAAATGGACAATAATAAGTGCTAATGAGGATGTAGAGAAATTAGAACTCTCAGGCATTACTGGTAGGCATAAAAATGGTACAGTCTCTTTGGAAAATAACTTAGCAGCTCCTCAAAGGGTTAAGCATAGAGTTACTATACAATTCAGCAATTCCAATCCCAGGTGTATACCAAGAAAATTAAAAACATATGTCCACACAAAAACTTATACATGAATGGTCACAGCAGTAGTATTCATAATGGCCAAGCATATTCATCAACTGATGAATGAATAAACAAAGTGTTATACCATGTAATGGAATATTATTCAACCATAAAAAGGAATAAAGTACTAATTAATGATACAACATGGATAAACCTTGAAAACATTATGCTAAACGAAAGGAAAAGGCCACATATTCTATTATTTCCTCCCAGCCTCTCTTTCTTCCCTCCCTTTCTTCTCTCCCTCTCTGTCTTTCTCTCTTTCTTTTTTTGTTTTGTTTTTTTTTTTTTTTGAGACGGAGTTTCGCTCTTGTTACCCAGGCTGGAGTGCAATGGCACGACTTCGGCTCGCCGCAACCTCCATCTCCTGGGTTCAAGCAATTCTCCTGCCTCAGCTTCCCGAGAAGCTGGGACTACAGGCGTGTGCCACCATGCCCAGCTAATTTTTGTATTTTTAGTAGAGACGGGGTTTCACCATGTTGACCAGAATGGTCTCGATCTCTTGACCTTGTGATTCACCCGTCTCGGCCTCCCAAAGTGCTGGGATTATAGGCGTGAGCCACTGCGATCTCTTGACCTCGTGATCCACCTGTCTCGGCCTCCCAAAGTGCTGGGATTATAGGCGTGAGCCACCGCGACTGGCCCTCTTTCTTTCTTTTCTTTTGACAGGTCTCACTCTGTCCCTAATGCTGGAATGCAGTGATGTGGTCTCAGTGCACTGCAGCCTTCACCTCCCAGGCTCAAATGATCCTCCTACCTCCGCCTCCAAGTAGCTGGGATCACAGGTGTGCACCATCACACCCGGCCAATTTTTGTATTTTTTGTAGAGCTGGGGTTTTGCCATGTTGCCCAGGCTGGTCTTGAACGCCTAAGCTCAAGCAATCCACCTGCCTTAGATTTCCAAACTGCTGGGAACTGCTGCTCCCGGCCTGTATTATTCTGTTTCTATGCAATGTCCAGAGTAGGCAAATAAATCCCTGGACAGAAAGTGGATTTGCAGTTGTCAGGAGCTGGGGGAGTGGGGAGGAGAGACTAGGGAGTGCCTGCTAAAGGTCATGGGGTTCTTCTTGGAGGTGATGAAAATATTCTGGAATTAGTGGTGATAATTGTACAACTCTGTGGCTAATTATACACTGTGAAAGGGTGAATTTTATGGTAGTGAATCATATAACAATAAAGCTGTTATTAACAATGGCCTAATGGTGTTGTTATGTTGCTTTTACAAATAAAATGTGTAATTAATGTTTTTTTAAAAAATAGTCTGCCTGTTTGTTAAGAAGTGTATGTCTGGTTCTTCAATAACAGTGACACGGCCTCAACTTACTTCAGCCAAATTCTAAGGAAACTATCCAGGCAGGTTCCTGGTGTGGGCCAGGAACCGTCAAGAGGAGGAACAACAGCTTTATTAGCTCGTTCTTGCACTGTTAAAAACACCTGAGGCTGGGTAATTTATTAGGAAAAGAAGTTTAATTCGTTCACCGGTCTGCAGGCTGTACAGGAAGTAGGGCGGCATCTACTTCTGAGGAGGCCTCAGGGAGCTTCCAGTCTTGGCAGAAGGGAAAGGGGAAGCCAGCATCCCACAGGTCCAGAGCAGGCAGAAGGCGGGTGGGAGTCTCCACACACTTTTAAACAATCAGACCTCATGAGCACTCACTATCATGAGAAGAACCCCAAGGGGGAGACCCGCCCCCATGGTCCAATCACCTCCTACCAGGCCCCACCTCCAACATTGGGGACTTCAATTCAAAATGAATTTTGGGGAGAAACACAGATCCAAACCATAGCACCAGCTATCACTCTCAAGCCAGGATTTCAGAACCCTGAAGAGCTTCACACAGAGGGTTCAAGTTTGGGAAATGAATGATTAATATACCCTCACAGTAAACTGGGCCCAAGAGTAAACAATAAAAACAATAATAATGAAGGCTGCTAGTTTTAGAATATTCAGTCATCACCGTAACCCTGTAAGACAGGTTCTATCATCAGCCTCATTTAACAGGGAGAGGAACTGAGGCCAGGAAAAGCCAAGTAATTTGCTCAAGATAGCAAAACTAGCAAGGGGTAGAGTCAGGTGTGCCCCAGTCCATTCCACTAGAACTTGATATTTTTTATTTATTTTTTTATTTTTTTGAGATGCAGTCTTCTTCTGTCACCCAAGCTGGAGTGCAGTGGCACAATCTCAGCTCTCTGCAACCTCTGCCTCCCAGGTTCAAGTGATTCTCCTGCCTCAGCCTTCCGAGTTGCTGGGACTACAAGCACACACCACCAAGCTCAGCTAATTTTTTGTATTTTGGTAGAGACGGGGTTTCACCATGTTGGCCAGGATTGTCTCAATCTCCTGACCTCGTGATCTGCCCACCTCAGCCTCCCAAAGTGCTGGGATTACAGGCATCAGCCACCATACCCAGCCTAGAGCTTGACTTTTAATCCTGCTTGCCATCTGCCTCTGTAAACCCTTGCTCTGCTTGGCCATGATACAGGTGATATAATGCTTGTGTTACTGCTTTTCTATTTTAGTCTGGGGCCGTAGTCCCATGCAGTTGTGTTTTGAGTAGGTCTCCAGCAGCCTGAGGAAAGAGGCTAGGTCAGAACCCAGGAGGCTGGGTCCCAGTCCAGATTCTGCCACCAAATGCACATCTAGCTCTCAGATGAGCTCCTCTAGTGTTGCCATAATACACAGCTCTGCTCATTCTCAGCGCATTGGTCATTACTTGCTCCCAACTGGCCTTCTCAGTCCCTTTGGCCTGCACTGATACTGGTAACAGCAGCCACCGCAACTAGAACTCACAGAATGTCGCTCTGTCCTGAGTGTTTCCTGTGCATTATCTCATGCAAGCCTCACTCTGACCCCACAAGGGGGCTGCTATTAGTATTTGCTTTTTACAGATGGGAAAACTGAGGTATGGCAGGGTTAAGTCACTTGGCCAACATCATCATGCAGATGGTATGATGGAACCAGGAATCTACAGAGGCAATTTGATGTCAGCTCCAGAATGTGGAGGCTCATGGCTATCACTCTACCTCCTGCAATGTCAACTGTATATGGGCAGAGGTACAGCTGCCTGGTCACCACTGAATCCCTAGCAATTACCTGCCTCAAGGCCTACTATATGGCACAGGCCTAACAGGTATTAAGGAAAGACTGAATGAATGAATGAATGGCTTCTATCTAAGCTGCACAAGGCCTAACCTAACCTCCCATACACACTGGAAGTTAATACTGTTAGTCTCCCTGATTCATCTATTCTGTTTTCTCCCTAGGCCATAGTTATTGTCAACAACCCAAGAGAAAGGCTTCACTATACACAGTCATTCATATACTCCCCACTTTCAAGTTTTTGTTCATATATTGCTGATGCCTAATTGTTTCTCGTCTGAGGTTTGCATGCCCTGTTGAATGAAAAGAAACATTTACACAGGGTACAGTGGCTCATACCTGTAATCCCCGTACTTTGGGAGACTGAGGTGGGAAGAACACTTGAGCCCCAGTGTTTGAGACCAGCCTGGGCAACATGATGAAAACCCCATCTCTAGAAAATATAGAAAAAAGTAGCTGGACGTAGTGGTGCTTGCCTGGAGTCCCAGCTACCTAGGAGGCTGAGGTGGGAGGATCACTTGAGCCCCTGAAGTCCAGGCTGCAGTGACTCATAATTGTGCCACCACATTCCAGCCTGATGACAAAACAAACCCTTGTCTCAAAAAAAAGAAAAAAAAAGAAAAAAGAAAAAAGAAAGAAAGAAAGAAACGTTTACTTCACCGGATGCTAGGGAAAAAGAGGGATCATTTGCTCCTTGCCCACCCAGATCTATGTCACAATCTGCTCTTCTTTCCCTTTGGGTGGCTGGGTTGTTTTATTGATTTACTCAATCAGTGGCCCTGCCACGAATGCTTCCCAAGAGCCATCACCTGCGGGTCCCCTTCACTTACCCTCTCCCTGGAGCTTGCCCACTTCTCCTTGACACCCTTTACGGGAAGCTGTGCCGCGTTCACAGCGGTGTGGACTGCCGCTCTACAGAACCCAGCTCCCACACTGGGTGCCGTGGGGTCCTATTGGTTGCTGGCAGCTTTTTTTGGGTTGTTCATTTCCACCGCATAGCACTAATAGCTTTTTCAGAGCTCTCCTGAGATGTGGACTATTTTGTATTTGTAAGACACCTTTATGGAAATGGCCTCCAGGTTTTAAAGTGTCGTGTGACCACTTGTTCAGTTGGAGATGACCGTGCCGAGGCCTCATTCATCGGAAAGTGAAAGTGTGTGGCCATTAAGTGCGACCTCGAGAATGTCCTTGTGGCACTGGATGTCTCTGCAGGACTCGAGTGAGGCTGGTTGTATGAAATAATGTTAGATTAAAAAATCGTTGTTTTTTTTTTTAACTGATTCTAATGATTGTTCTGCTAGCACTTTAAAGTTGGTGAGAGAATACAAAGGAAGTTCAATTGTGTGGGGACAGGCTAAGAAAAGAGGAAAGGAAGGAAGCCTTCAGTGTGAAAGCTGGGAGGTTTTGCCCTTTCAAAGAATGACATGGGATCCACCCAAATGCCAAGTTCGCATCCTCATCTTCAGGGTGGCAGGCAGAAAGAGGTTTCCAGAACCATCATTGGAACCCCTATTCTGTGCCGGCCACCCTTTCACTGTTTAATTCTTATAACACTGTTATGAGAAAGGGATGATTGACTTATTTTGTAGTTTGTGAAACTGACCCTCAAGAAAATGACATGACTTGACCAGTGCCACACTGCCCAGAGACTGAGTCATTACTTAAACTCAGGGTTGTCTGACGCCAGAGCCAGGCTTTCCCCTCTCTGCCACCTGCATGCTGGCAACAGAAGGCAACCACATCAGTGACCACAGCAAGAAGGACCCGTTCCATGTCCTCAGTCTGGCCGGCACCGCTCTTTGTCACTTAGGGGATTGTCCCAGCTGCTCTTCCTTGGTGTCCAGTAAGCAAAACACCTTTCAAATGACAAAAAACAGAACAATCTCTTATAGGAAACTGAATTCTCTATGACACACAAACTTGCAGAAGGATGCCTCCAAAGATAGAGTAGCTGATGGTAGACACTATAAAAAGAAAGTCCCCTGCAGGGAGGAAGAAAGGGGCCGGAAGGGACTGGTCAGAGACATGAATCACCCTGGGTGCTTCGCCGCAAAAAGCCTGAGGAGGCCCCTGTGTTTGTTTCCATGGCTCCCACCCACCGCGGCAGAACTCATTTCCTCTGTGGCACTCCGATGCTTTGAGCGGTCCTCTCACTGCTCAGATACTTGTTGAGTGTTTCCACGCGCTGGTATAGAGTTAAGACTAGGTTCTCCTGCCAACAATCACATACACATATGCAGCGGCTTAAACAAGACAGGGTTTCTTTTTCTCTCGTGCAAAGTCTACAGGTTGGCCATGCAGGAAAAACATGGCGGTTCCTTGGTGTTGTCAGGGACTCTGGCTCCTACTTTCTGCTCCCCTTCCCTTGCCTGAAGCTTCTTTCTTCAAAGTCACCTCACACCCTGAGATGGCTCCTGGAGCCCTTCATAGGTTGGAAGGAGGAGGAAAAACAGAAGTCAGGAAAGGACCCTTTCCCAAATAAATCATCTCTTTTTAAACAGCCTTCCAGAGAATCCTAAATAATGCTTCTCCCTGCTTCTCATTGGCTAGAATTTATTCACATGCCTATATTTGGCTGGACAGTATAACTGTATTTTGGAGGTTGCTGGGCAGCAATGTGCACATCTAAAATTTTATGGGGACATACTGATGGAAAAATGATTGTTTTAATAGACGAAGGTCAGAAAACGGTGGTCCACAAGCCAAATCTGGCCCACCACATGCTTTTGTAAATAAAGTTTTATTGGTACACAGCCAAGCTCATTCATTCTCATATTTCTTTGTATATTTTTGTGTTACAACAACAGGTATTTATGATCATATGTGGCCTGCAAAGCCTAAAATATTTATTATCTAACACGTCACAGCAAAAGTTTGCTGACTCCTAAAATAGACAAACAGCAAATAATAATTTGTGGCAAATACCCCACCACCAGGCACTGGGCTTGGCACAAAGGTTCATGGCTGTGGGTTTCATTCTTAGTTGACTGACAGTCCAGGGGATAAGACAGCCAAGTCAAATTCTAACTGCAATATTGTGTGATGAGTGGAACTGTTCCATGCTGTTTAGTGTGTTACAGGACCACAGAGGACACCTCAAACAGACTGTATAGAGGGAGGGTAGGCAAGCTTTCTAGATGAGCTTAGAGGATGAGAAGTTAGAAAAGAGAAGAGCAGGCCTGGTACAGTGGCTCACGCCTGTGGGAGGCCAAGATGGGTGGATCACCTGAGGTCGGGAGTTCAAGACCAGCCTGACCAACATGAAGAAACCCTGTCTCTACTAAAATAGCCAGATGTGGTGGCACATGCCTGTAATCCCAGCTACTGGGAAGGCTGAGGCAGGAGAATTGCTTGATCCCAGGTGGCAGGGGGTGCAGTGAGCAGAGATTGCATTATGCCATTGCACTTCAGCCTGGGCATCAAGAGTCAAACTCTGTCTCAAAAAAAAAAAAAAAAAAGAAAAGAAAAAAGAAAGAAAGAAAGAAAAGAGCAGAGCAGAGCAGCTGAATGCCATGGCTAATGCCTGTAATCCCAGCACTCTGGGAGGCAGAGGTGGGAAGATCACAAGATCAGGAGTTTGAGACCAGGCTGGCCAACATGGTGAAACCCCCGTCTCTACTAAAAATACAAAAAATTCGCTGGGCATGGTGGTGCACACCTGTAATCTCAGCTACTCAGGAGGCTGAGGCAGGAGAATCACTTGAACCTGGGAGGCAGAGGTTGCCATGAGCTGAGATCGTGCCACTGCACTCCAGCCTGGGCTCCAACTCAAAAAAAAAAAAAAAAGAAAAAAAAGAAAAAGAAAAAGAAAAAGAAAGAAAGAAAAGAAGAGAAAAAAGAATTCCAAGCAGAGGAGAAAGCGTGTGCAGAGATGGGAGATGTGAGATGGCGGTCATTACGCGTTCATCCCACTGTGCGTCACAGCAGTGCATGAGCCTGTGTCCTCCAGAGACTGCACATCTTTACCTCCCCCCGGCCTTGCACCAATGTATGCAGGGCCTCTGTCTTGTAGGGCTCTCCAAATACTTGTCAGCTGCTTACATTCACATTACCTGCAATCCTGTTACAGTAACGCCTGAGGGTCCCAATCCACTGACCCGGAACAGAGTGGAGGGACACTGAGTTCCAATCCCAAGCTTAGGTATCAACAGATAAAAGCAGGGGCTTTGGATTGAAAATTCCAACCACTTCTGCTTTGTACCTTCCATAAGCCTGGGCAAGTTGCTTAACACTTGTGTGTGTTCGTGTGTGTGTGTGTGTGTATGTGTCTGTGAGATGGAGTTTCACTCTGTCATCTGGGCTGGAGTGCAGTGGTGGGATCTCAGTTCACTGCAACCTCTGCCTCCAGGGTTCAAGCAATTCTTCTGCCTCAGCCTCCCGAGTAGCTGGGACTCAAGGCATGCAACACCACGCCTGGCTAATTTTTTTTTGTTTTTAATTTTTAGTAAAGACAGGGTTTCACCACATTGGCCAGAGTAGTCTCAAACTACTGACCTTGTGATCCACTCGCCTTGGCCTCCCAAAGTGCTGGGATTATAGCCGTGAGCCCCCACGCCTGGCCCAGATTGCTTAACTTTTCTAAGCTTCATTTTTCTTCATCTATAAAAGTAAAGATATCGTCATGAGCATGTACAGGGTTTCTCAGTATCCATGGTATCAGCTTTGGGGGCTGGATAATTCTTTGCTGTGGAGGGCTGTCGTGTGTATTGCAGGATGTTTAGCAACATTCGAGGCCTCTACTCACTAGATGCCGGTAGCAGGCCCAGAGCTATGACAATCAGAACTGTCTCCAGACATTGCCAGATGTCCTCAGGGGAGCAAAATCACCCCTGCTTGAGAATCGATTGGCCAGTAGTAGAATTAAATGAGATAATGTGTTATAATGCATGTTTAGTAAGTGTGAAAACTATTTTTATTGTCTTCATTAGTACTCAGAACATATTTGAAAGAACCAATGAACTCGTGGAAGAAGAATGAAAACCTCACAGAAACGATTTCTGGTTTAGGCTGGCAAACACAGGAAAGGAATTCTTAGCTGTGATAAACAAAATTTGCAGTTAAACCCACCTGTTGCAAATTCACTTATGTTGGGAATGCTGGCTGAAGTACTTTCAAGTGAGCTGCATCTGTTATTTTGTTGCCTTTTTCTACCTTGCTTGATTGGTTTGGGGAAAACACCTACCCCCACTTTGAGCCATGTGCTTTGCATGAAGCTGACCTCTAGGTTGGTTCCAGTGGTGAATCACTGGAGTGAGGTTGAAGTCACAGGGGAAGTCCATTCTCCAGGCCACAGTGGTTAGTCCGAGACAGGGAACAGGCTTGAGCCAAGACCCAATCAGAAAAATTGAGGGGTTTTTCTTGGTTAACATGAAAATGGAGCTATTCTTTCCCATTGGACTTGGACATAAGAGGTCTTAAGATCTAGAGAGTGCCCCTGGAAAGTGAGGTCATGTCTGAGAAGAAGCCCACACATGAAGAAGGACAGAATTGAGCAGAGACATGGAAAAAAACTGAATGCTGGTGATTTTGTCTGAATTCTTGTCGTCAGCTGTGCCTGAAGCCCAGCTTGTTCCCTGTTCATGTTCTTCAGCTGATACGTTTTAGTATCACTTAAGTTAGCTTGGGCTGGTTTTTCTGTCTCTTGAAACCAGAAGACTCCTGACTGATACTTAATCCTGATGACATCAGGAGTAAAACACTTAAGGGCTATCTTCACACATTTCTAAAAATAGACTTTGGATCAGTTGAGATGCTTTGGGTGACAAATAATAGAAAACCTAACTCCAAATGGCTAAAGCAATAAATGAATTCATTAGCTCATTCTTGAAAACGTCCAAAGCAGTGTAGGCTTTGTGCCTGGGTTCCAGATCTATTTCTCTGTAGCCCTTTTGGCCAAGCTGTTCTTGCTATTTTGGCTTTGCCTTTAGCCCAGCTTCCCCGGTAGCACAAATGTGGCAGTGGTTTCAGGCCTCATGGGTATGTGCCACCCAGGAAAGAGGGAGGAAGGAGAGCCTTCTCAACTGAAAAAGCAGAAGTCCCGGTCTTCACTTCTTTAGAAGAGCTTAGATCACATGCTCATCCTTACCCCAAGGCAAGCAGGAAGGGATCTTCCTGGTTTGTAGCCAGGAAGCTGGACCTGGGGTTGGATCTGTGCCATCAGAGCTGGGAGCTGCAATACGGTGGGGAAGGGCATGGGCACAGGAGGCAGCTCACTGCCCATTTAAAATACGAAAATAAGAGTAAATGTCAACTAACATGTCACCTTAGTGACACCTTTCAGTTTCTTCCGTTGCGTATCAGCCCTCCTTCGTCTGGGCTCCTTCAGGATTTGCTTGTTTCTATAATAGCAATTATATCACAGCTGCTAGAGTTGTATTTTTGTTTAACATCTATTCTCCTTACTAGACAATTAGGCAGAGTCCAAATACAAGGTCTTTTCTTTGCTTTAGTATAGCCTTGCACTCAGTAGGGGCTCACTCTTTCTCTCCATTTTTTTTTTTTAATCCAGTAAACTTTATTCCTCCACAAAGCAAGGACAGAGTTTCAAGCCCAGCTTACCGAAAGAGTCCACTTCAAAGAGTGTTTGAATTGTCTTTTCATGACCAACGTTTGACTCGCTCCTCCAAACTTACTGGCTGGGTGACCCAGGACAAGTTGCTCACCTCGTCAAACCTCAGTTTCCTCAATTATAGAATGGGGATAACAGTACTGTCCGCCTTACAGAGTTGTTGAGAAAAGTAAGTGAAATAACGTTTATACAGGTGCTTAGCACAGGACTCACTCATGGGAAGTGCCTACCAATGTTAGCAATGGCTTTTCTTTTTGTCATTGGGTGTGTGTTCGGGCATATTGGACAAATCTGTCAAGGCTGCAATTTCTTTATTTGTGAATGGCGGAAAACAAACTCTACTTGATGAGGCTGTTGTGAAGAACAAAAAGGAAGGTCTTGGCATGCAATCGGTGTCAACTACACGTTAACTCCGAGTCACTTCCCCTCATGCCCATCCTAGCACGGAATAAGAGGGAGGCATGCCTCTCATTCCTTCTGTCCCTCCCACAGATGGAAGAGGAGTTTGAGAACCTAAAGGTTTGTTTTACAAATGAGGGTGAAGGATCCCTTATTCAAAATGCTTGGGACCAAAAGCGTTTGGGATTTTGGATTTTAGAATATTTGCATATACGTAACGAGATATCTTGGGGATGGGACCCAAGTCTAAACATGAAATTCATTTCTATTTCATATACCCCTTATACACATAGCCTGAAGGTTTTTTTGTTGTTGTTCTTTCTTTTTTTGAGACAGAGTCTCCCTCTGTCACCCAGGCTGGAGTACAGTGGCATAATCTTGGCTCACTGCCACCTCCATCTCCCGGGTTCAAGCGATTCTCCTGCCTCCACCTCCTGAGCTCCCTGTAGTTGGGAATACAGGCGCGCGCCACCATGCCTGGCTAATTTTTGTACTTTTAGTAGAAACGGGTTTTCGCCATGTTGGCCAGGCTGGTCTTGAACTCCTGACCTCAGGTGAGCTGCCCGCCTTGGCTTTCCAAAGTGCTGGGATTACAGGCATGAGCCACCATGCCTGGCCCTGAAGGTAGTTTTATACAATACTTTAATAATTCTGTGCATGAAACAAAGTTTGTGTACACAAAACCATCAGAAAGCAAATATGTCACTATCTCAGCCACCCACGTGGACAATCTGTGGTTGTTTGGCACCACCATCGTTCGTGACTCTGAATTTATATGCTACTGAGAAGCAATCATTTTCTCATACTTACTCGAACATGAGGACCTGGCAATACAAAATGGACACACCATTAATACAGTAAAAAAATCATGTGTTCGGGGTAACCAAGCAGCACAGTGTATCACCAGAATACCTGGATCAGCTGCTAAATAAACAACAGCAGCGATAAACAGCAGCTGGCTTTTAGTCTCCACCTCCGATGCTGTGTTGTGACTAAAAGGTCACTGTATGCTGTATTTTATTTTATTTTTTGCAGTAAGAAAAAACATCAGAAGCACTTGAAGGACCAGAAAGTGGGTCCCCCAGGGAGAAGGAGGCCTTCAGCTGGATGTTTTAAAAAATCTTTTCAGACAGGTGTGGTAGCTCATGCTTGTAATCCCAGCACTTTGGGAGGCCGAGGCAGGTGGATCATGAGGTCAGGAGTTTGAGACCAGCCTGGCCAACATGGTGAAACACTGTCTCTACTAAAAATACAAAAATTAGCTGGGTGTGGTGGTAGGTGCCTGTAATCCCAGCTACTCAGGAGGCTGAGGCAGGAGAATCGCTTGAACCCGGGAGGCAGAGATTGCAGTGAGCTGAGATCACACCACTGCATTCCAGCCTAAGCAACAGAGCTAGACTTCACCTAAAATAAAAAATAAAATAAAAATAAAAAGTTAAAATTTTTTTCCTCCAGTGTCATCTGCCTCATCAACAACAGTATTGTCTTAGAAGTCTTCTTTGCATCGTGGGGAACCTGCCACTAGCAGGTGGAGCCAGCATGTGTAGCATTTATTATTCTTTGTGGATAAGCTCAGAAAAGATACATCATAGCTGAAGGGAGCTGGGAGGGTCTCTTTTCCCTTGGAGATGCTGAATAAACCGGCATGTGTCTGTTTTGACTGTGACTAGACATGAGGTCAGGTATAAAATTTTCCTCTGTGGCATCACGTCAAAAAGGAGACTCAAACAGTTTCATATTTGGGAACACTTCAGATTTCAGATTTTGTATTAGGGATGTTCAAACTGTACTTAGAAATCAGGGCAAAGAAACCCCTGCCTAAGCTTAGAGTGACATTGTGGTTGAGATCTGATAGTTGCAGACCGAGTCATCCAGTTCTGTGGTTCTTGTTCCGACCCCTGTCAAACACATTGGGCTTTCAGACAAACCTGCAGACAGTAAGCATGAAACTTCGGTTGGAACAGAAGAGTGATGTGTACGTGAGCAGCTGCAAAATGTTCTCACTTACGTCTGTGAAACACAATGCTGGCCACGGCAGGGGAACTCTTGTATTTTTGTTGCTATTGACTTTTTTCCCCGGTTTGAATGTTTCTAGTTACATTAGCGGACTTGTTTGCCCTGAGTCCCAGGCCATCGTTTAAAATGCCAATTGGCTCAGGTGGAAGCTACCAGACTAAAACAGCTTTACAGACTGAAAAACCTCTTGGATTTCAGACAGTGGATTATGCATGAGTGGCTGTGACTGGGAGGCAGGAAGGGTTCAGCTATCCCTATCCCATTCATTTCTGTATCGTAACCCCTCTCACATTACCTGATGTAGTGTCAGTGCTTAGCAGATAGAAGTGAGTGAAGCGAGGACGAATCAGGACTAAATAGGCCAATGCACAGATTCCAACCAATGATTTTTATAGCTTATTGATGACAGAATTTCCAGGCTGGCCAGAGGCTTCTTTTGACATTTACTGACCTGTACTGTCAGAAAGATCAAGAGGGGCCCGGCGCAGTGGCTCACGCCTGTAATCCCAGCACTTTGGGAGGCTGAGGTAGGTGGATCACCTTAGATCAGGAGTTCCAGCCCAGCCTGGTCAACATGTTGAAACCCCATTCCTACTAAAAATACAAAAATTAGCTGGGCGTGGTGGCAGGTATCTGTAATCCCGGCTGCTTGGGTGGCTGAGGCAGGAGAATGGCTTGAACCAAAGAAGCACTGGTTGCAGACAGCACCAGTGCACTGCAGCCTGGGTGACAGAGCCAGACTCCACCTCAAATACAAAACCAAAACAAACAGACAAACAAACAAACAAAAAAACAAAGAAAGACCAAGGAAGAATCTGTTAGGGGCAGTTGGCTCTCATTTTCAGTGAGGATAATGAGTGGTGTGAGCCTTAGGCAAAGTGACCATAACCCCGAGTGTGTAATTGGCGAGTGTCCAGGGCCTACCAGTTCAGTTTGGGGATGGGAACACTAAGTTCCTGCTGCTAAGCCCCACTGGAAGGTCATTATGTTCAGGTTAGGGATCACGTTATTCTCTGTTTTTCTGTCACCTCATTCTTAGCAAGACTTCTGTGTGCATAACACAGGGGAACATAGGCTCAGAGAAGTCGGATCTGGAAGGGGCCCATGTTTATCCATTGGGCCTAATGACTGTAGTCACCAGAATTATCCGAGATCCTGGCTCAAAACACAGATTCTTGATTCCAACTCTTTTTTTTTTTTGAAATGGAGTTTTGCTCTTGTTACCCAGACTGGAGTGTAATGGTGCGATCTCGGCTCACCACAAACTCCGTCTCCTGGGTTAAGGCAATTCTCCTGCCTCAGCCTCCTGAGTAGCTGGGATTGCAGGCACGCGCCACCATGCCCAGCTAATTTTTTGTATTTTTATTGGAGACGGGGTTTCACCATGTTTACCAGGATGGTCTCGATCTCTTGACCTCGTGATCCACCTGCCTCGGCCTCCCAAAGTGTTGGGATTACAGGCGTTAGCCACCACGCCCGGCCCCGATTCCAACTCTTGACCTACTCAATTGGCTTCTCTGAACCAAGTTATTGCTCAAGTTATTCTTACATACACTAAAATTCGATATCCACTCCTTTCATCCAGCTTACTTATTTTATTTTATTTTTATTTATTTATTTTTTTGAGACAGAGTCTGGCTCTGTTGCCCAGGCTGGTGTGCAGTGGTGCGATCTCGGCTCACTCCAACCTCCGCCTCCTGGGTTCAAGCGATCCTCCTGCCTCAGCCTCCTAAGTTGGTGGGATGTTAGGCGCGCACCACCACGCCCAGCTAATTTTTTTATTTTTAGTGCAGACGGTGTTTCACCATGTTAGCCAAGATGGTCTCAATCTCCTGACCTTGTGATCTGCCCGCCTTGGCCTCCCAAAGTACTGGGATCACAGGCGTGAGCCGCCATGCCTGGCTAATTTACTTATTTTATATAGAAAGAAAATGAAACCCAGAGAAGTAAGGTGACTTCCCCAACGTCACACAGCTAGTTTGCAAGAGGAGACGATTCTACTGTGCTGTCGGTAGTGCTGAATTCTCTTTTACGTGTTGTAGTAAGGTGTTTTCATCCGTATTCCTCCATTTGGTTTTTCTCAACCACTTTCCACATGAGAAAATATAATTATTTGTTTCCATGTCATGAAGAAAAGCAGTTTTTATTTCTGTGTTAGCAGCCAGATATGACCTTCTTAAGAAAGTTACCACTGGCCCATATAGCACCTCTGTGCAAATTAGTAGAAGGCACTTTTTCTCCCAGGAAAATAAAGGTCTGTCCCATGTGACCAGCATGAAGGCTGGATGTCAGCCCCTCCTCTCATTCTTGGTTGAATGGCCTGGGCGATTTCCAACCTGTACAACTATGCATGACAACCTTGCTCTTAAGCATGAAGACTGTGCCTTGTACTTTGGTTTTTATTTCTCAGTGCCTACCCCAGAGCTAGATTTATAAATGTTCAAGAAAGGTGGTTGAAATAAATTGCTCAAGGTTACCTGATTTATCAGTAGCAGGACTGGAACCTCTGATTCTAAGGCATGGCTCCCAAATGCCTTACACGGGAGACAGCAAACTGAAGTCTGGAATGGTGTCTATACTCCATCTATTGGAAAATTGACCAGTATAATTGTTATTTATTTTTATTTATTTTTTTGACACAGGATCTCACTCTGTCACCCTGGCTGGAGTACAGTGGCATGATCTCGACTCCCTGCAATCCCTGCCTCCTGGTTTCAAGCCATTCTCCTGCCTCAGCCTCTGGAATAGCTGGGATTACAGGCACCTGCCATCATGCCTAGCTAATTTTTGTCTTTTTAGTAAAGAGGGGGTTTTGCCATGTTGGCCAGGCTGATCTTTGATCCCTGACCTCAGGTGATCCACCTACCTTGGCCTCCCAAAGTGCTGGGATTATAGGTGTGAGCCACCATGTCCGGCCAATACTAGTATAATTTAGTTCTCCAGAAATCAATCACTTTGGAGTGACCCCTGAAAACCAGTCTTCAAAGTCAAGGTTGGATTTGTGGAAATTCCCAACCCTAATGTCAGCACCCAGAAGTGTAGCTGAGAATAGCCCGATTCCCCCAACCCCCTTCAACAATTCAAATTTTATTCTCTGTGTTTGGCAGAAGTTAAATAACAGTTTTCAAATGCAGAGCAAGAAGTTCACTCTCAATCCATCTCCGCAACCCCTTGAAAGGTATAAATACCTGAACACCAGCAGTCCCACTTGGCCCGTCATCGTGGTAGTGGCACTTTGGCCTAGTAATAAACATCTAACTCTTAGCCTTTTTATTACACTTCTCTGTCAAAAGAAGCATTTAGCTGATGTTCTCAGAGAGAGGGGCCTGTTTCCCCTCAGAATGCCTCTGAAGAGAACCTTTTCACTGCCTCGGCCTCCCGAGTGGAACATTCTCAGCTTCAGCAGTAAATAACGGAGTTGTCAACTTTTATTGAGCTCTTTGCAGAGGCCAGGCCATGCACTCAGGGCTCAAGGCTTTCCTGATTCTCTCATTTAATCCCTACAGTCACCCTATGAAGTAAATGTTATTATCCTTGTTTTACAGATAAGGAAACGGAGTCAGAGCAGTTAAGTAACTTCTCAAGGTTACACAAGTAAACGGCAAAGCCAGGACTCAAACTCACACCGCAGGGTATCTGACTACTAACCTGTTGTATTAGTCCACTCTCACGCTACTAATGAAGACATACCAGAGACTGGGTAATGTATAAAGGAAAGAGGTTTAATTGACTCACAGTTTCACATGGCTGGGGAGGCCTCATAATCATGGCGGAAGATGAAATGAACATCTTGCATGGCAGCAGGCAAGAGGGCATTTGTAGGGGAACTCCCCTTTATAAAAACCATCAGCTTTCTTGCGACTTATTCACTATCATGTGAACAGCATGGGAAGACCCACCCCCCTCCACCGCCCCGGTAATTCTATTTCATCCTGTTGGGTCCCTCCCACCACACGTGGGGATTATATAATTCAAAGTAAGATTTGGGTGGGCGACACAGAGCCAAACCGTATCACCTGTGTTGCCAACTCTCACACCACACTCCCTTAGCCTTGTGTGATGAGCTCTGAGCTAGGTGCTGGGCACAAAGTGGGAACAGAGCCTTGTCTTTTTTGTGGGCATGTATACTTTTCTATAAATCTGAGTGCTTTTCTATGTTCACTGAGTGCTTACTGTGTACTCAACACCATGCCTGATAGTTTTCATGGATTTATATGCATTTTCTAACTGAATCCTTAAAGCAAACCTATGAAGTACTATTGCCCCCAGTGTCCTTGTGAGAAGGTCAAGCTGCTCACTCAAGGAGAAGGTAGCATACCAAGTCTAGGTTTGCATGACTCTGAAGCTTATTCTCACCCAATGGACCGCCCTCAATGGAATGTAACAGTGCAGATAGAAATGCAGATTCCTGGGCCAAATGCTGGACCTACTAAATCATAGTCTCTGGCAGTGGGGCCAGGAAATCTGGTTTTCTGCCAAATATCCCAGGTGGGGGTATGCACCTTATGTTTAGAACTCACTTCTCTGTCTTGGTGCTGGCAATGTGGGCATGATTGCATTTTGAAAATTCATGGATTGTACATTTCTGATTTATGGACTTTCCTTTATCAATCTTGCACCTTTAAAAGTTTGCTTAAAAAGTCCCCTTCCATGTAGGACACAGCCTCTTCACTGTGAACACTGTGCTTTCTTTGCTAGTCTATCTCACACGTCATCACACTGTTAAATTTCCAACTGTAATTCGCATGGGACCCCACGGCGCACCGGGCCTGAAAAACCAGGCTATGAGAATGTCCTGGAATCAACTCCTCCTTGCCTTAACACAATCACACAAAGGTTACCGGCAGTTCTCATTTTCTTTTCTCCAGATAATTCCTCCAAAATAGATCACCCAAGTGCCTCACTCTGAAAACTTCCACCGTGTCCTCTCAACCCTGAAACACAAATCAGTACAAAACGGTCCCTTGGGGTCATCCCTCTTGACTGATCCTCAAACTTTCCGCCACCAAGTTGTGGGGTGGTACCGAGAACTTCTCCTTTTGGGTTTATTCGGTCCATGAATCACTCTTTGACTAACAGTGTCAGCTGATGTTTTCCCTGAACACTCGTAAGGGTTTTTCCTCCTCTTGTACCTTCCTTGTTTTCTTTTGGAACCTCTGCAGAACCTCATGACAGAAATACCTCTTACTCTTCAACCTCTGTTGATTCCTCCATTCACTTATTCTTTCACTTACTTATTTATGGACATTTATTAAGCATCCGCATGTACCAGGAACTCTGCTAGGGACAATAATTTAGAAAATAAATAAATAATTTAGAAAATAAAGTACTTTCCTGACAAAATATTTTCAAGTCACTTTTGACAAATACTTCTGGAGCTGACTCCTTTCATAATGATGATCTTGCTGTTGGTATTTTGGAGCCTGTTCTTCATGGCAGAACCTCTAATAGTTATTTTAGATTTATTGCTTAATATCCTCGACAACCTCATGACGTAGATACTGCGATTTTCTCCAAATAATACAGATGAGGGAATCGAGGCCCAGGGAAGTGGAATCATTTTCTCAAGATCACACAGTTCTTAAGGGCTGAATTCTAGGGCTAAGCTGGAGTCTGACCCCAGAGACAGGCCTCTTTAATTACCACGGTCTCTCTGAGCCCAACAAACTGTCCAGTGAGAAGTGTCAGAAGTACAAGGAAAATAGACAAAAGAGAGAGGAAGAAAGATGTTAAACAAGACGCTGGTGAGAACATAATTTTACCCTGGTTCACTACGGACGTAAGGGAATCTGAAAAGTACATTGGTTATAAAAGTGTGTTTCTAGCTGTCCTGTAGCTGTCCTGTCTAAAAGATAACAGGTTCCCCAAACCATAGAACCATAAAATGTCAGAGTCGGGCAGGATGTTGATGTGGTATACTCCAAATCTCACTAGATGCTGAATCTCTTTACAATCTCATCATCAAATCTGAAACCTGTCAGCCCATGGCTTCCATTCATCTGTGTAAGTTCTGAGGTGTGGGACAGTAATGGCAAAAACTACAATTACTTTTGCACCAGTCTTCTAGCTTAATAGTGGTAATCATTTTCCAATGTATACATATTTCAAAACATCACAGTCGACAACTTGAATCTATACAATTTTTGCCATTTACATGTCAGTAAAGCTAGGAACAAATATTATGCTCTTTGGAAGTTCTCATGTTCTTTGATTCATATGTCCATACTTGAGTCAAATTCACATGTTTATTAGTTAAATCACAAAATACGTCCATACTTGAGTCAAATTCACATGTTTATTAGTTAAATCACAAAATACTATGTCATGGACCTTCTAGGTCTCTCAGAAATACCACAAGTGGCAGGTGCTTCAATTCACACAGACCAACAGTGTCTCTTTCAGGGATCTCAGGTGCAAATGTCTTTGGGGTCAGTCAAATTACATGAATGAGTGAAGCAGGCAGGGAGTAAGAACCGTGGTGAACTGAACAGCATTCATGTCCTCTGGACAACGACTGCCATGTGGTCTGGAGGCTCCGTTTTGCCAGATCTTCGATTTGTCAGGAGAAGCCAGAAATCTAATTTTTTTTCAATGTAAACTTTTCTAATTTTTAAATGTTGAAAGCCAATTCCATTTTTTTTTTTTTTTTTTTGAGATGGAACCTTGCTCTGTTGCCCAGGCTGGAGTGCAGTGGCATGATCTCAGCTCACTGCGACCTCTGCCTCCCGCGTTCAAGCAATTTTCCTGTCTCAGCCTCCCAAGTAGCTGGGATTACAGGTACCCGCCACCATGCCCGGCTAATTGTTCAATTCCAAATTTTAAAATCTGGTGTAGGCCAAACACCATGATGTGGGCCACACTGGATCCCCAGTTGGCCAGCGTGTGACCTCTGGTTTGTGGTACTTGGCTGATGCAAAGCCTTGAGAAGGGACAGTTGGAGGAAAACATGCAGAATTGAGAAATGGCGCTGAGGTGGCAAGCAAGAAGCAGTCAGGATTGACAGTTAGGGGAAGTATCCTGGAAGGAGGAAAGCCAGAAGGAAGGGAGTTTCCGGGATCCTTGAGTTACATAGAATCATTACACAGAATTGTTCAGAAACACTCTGAATTATGTTCCAAGTTTGCAGAAGTCCCAGGGGTAGGAGGAGACCACCATCAGGAAAGAATTAAGATTTCTCCTTTTTAACTTCTTTGATAACCTGACAATATTGCTCATTTGTGCCATATATAACGTAGTGTGTATATATAAATATGTATGCACACACAGTAGTGAATATATGTATATAAATTCAAGTTTGTAGCTATTCAATAAACTTTAGAGAAATAAAAAATAAATTTCATGAATAAATGGCTCCTACATAGCAGTTATTTTCTTTGTATATCCTATTGATAATTGTCTTTTCTTTTTTCGAGACAGGGTCTCACCGTGTCACCCTGGCTGGGGTGCACTGGCACAGTCATAGCTTACCACAACCTCAAGCTCCTAGGCTCAAGCCACCCTCCCACCCTGGCCTCCCTGGAATTACAGGCATGAGCAAGCACATAGGGGCCCCTATTTGTAATTTTATTCTCAGCTGTAGTCTAATTGTGCATACAACGATAAGTGCACCTTTAAGGTTATTGCAGAAAGGCTGGGTCTGTTTTCAGTAGCCATGGGTTTTACACTCAGCTCTGTCACTTTTAAGCTGTGTGATCTTGAGAAGTTACTTACCCTTTGTGGGCCTCACTTAGTACTTCTCATTTGTAAAATGAGAGCATCTGGAAGATTCCGTCAGGCATGTGCAGAGAATATCTCTTTAAGCCCAAGGCTTCATTACTCTCAGGGCTACAGTTAAGAATGGGCTGCTGCCCAAGGGAGTCATGCAATAGTTAATGTTCTGCATTGGATAATGGCTTCAACATGTCCTGAGAAAAGAGAACAAAAATAAACGTATTTTTTTCCCTTAAAAACTTGCTTTTTTAAAGACGGGATTTAGAGTCATGACCTGTCAAACCTTCTTTAGAAACATTCCTCAAATACTCTTCACCTCCATCCCCAAAGCTTGGCCTAAGCCTTCTCTCTGGCCTTCCTGCCTTTAGTCTCTCCTTTCTTGGCAGAACTGTCTTCCTAAAAGAAATTCAACATCCCATTTCCCCGATGCAAAACCAATAGATGACCTGGTGCCTGCGGAATCAGGTCAAACTCTTCGGCCTGGCGTGCCTCCACCTGACCCTCAACTTCTGTCTTTCCTCAGCCTCCCAGTCCCTTTAGTGCCTGTGTTCCCATCAATGTGAACTTCTCACCATTGTGCAGGCAAATCATACCCTTTCATGACACCATGCTTTTTTTTTTTTTTTTTTTTTTTTTGAGACAGAGTCTTGCTCTGTCACCTAGGCTGGAGTGCAATGGCCCGATCTCAGCTCATTGCAACCTCTGCCTCTCGGGTTCAAGTGATTCTCCTGCCTCAGCCTCCTGAGTAGCTGGGACTACAGGCACATGCCACCACACCTGGCTAATTTTTGCATTTTTAGTAGAAATGGGATTTCACTATGTTAGCCAGGATGGTCTCGAACTCCTGACCTCGTGATCCGCCTGCCTCAGCCTCCCAAAGTGCTGGGATTACAGGCATGAGCCACTGCACCCGGCTGACACCATGCATTGTTAAATCCTGCTCCCTCTGCATGGATTATTTGCATCTTGGCAAACCCCTAATTCTTGCTCTAGGTGTTGGGGACTCTGCAGGATATATGTGGTGATGTTATTCCTTTCCACGTACAGCTGCACTGTATTGACACAGGATAGTAAGAAGGTACTCAATGAATGCTATTTTGATGAGTTAATGAATGAATAGAGGGATGAATCCTTGAATAAGTGAGTGAACCAGTGGGCAAATGAATGGTGAATGGATCAGAAAATGGAGAGTTGGAAGGATGAATGAAAGAGTGAATGGACAAATGAAGAAGTGAACAGAGGAATAAATAGACCCATGGATGCAGGCAATTAATTCATAGTTTTTAAAAAGCCAGATTATGTGGCCAGAAAGGAAAACAGAAATGGCAGAAGAGAGACAAATGAAAGCCCCTTTTTATTTCTCTGCAGCTACCAACAGAAAGGCTAGTGCTGCTCTCTCTTCTTTCTAGCTCCAACCTTGGCTGTTCTTTTGCCCTGGGTTACCTTGTCCTTGGCCTTTCCAAGAAGAAGTTGATGCCTTGCCTGGAGCCTCGGTCTGCTCTCTCTTCCCCTGTGTTTTCAGCACAGGCCACTCACTCTTTGCACAATTACAGAGCACACACCCGAGAAGACTCGCAAGCTGTGACTCTTGGGGAGAGAGCAAGGAGGAGGATGCTGGGAAGGTCTCACCCTGGTAAAAAAAAAAAAAGAAAGAAAGAAAGAAAGAAAGAAAGAAAGAAAGAAAGAAAGAAAGAAAGAAAGACAAATGGTTTTCCTTTCAGTTATTATTTTGAAAGTCTTGCAACAGTTCCAAGGAAGCCAGGGATGGTTTGGGACGTCGTCCTGCTGGGCCCCTGAAAGGGTTTTCTTCACTGATAGCCTAGCCCAGCTACAGGTGTTTTCACACCTCCCTGCTTCTGTAGCTTAATTTGTCCCCATTCCCCACTCGGCAATCAGGATACCTGTGAGAGCTGCCATTTACTGAGTCCTTAGCATTTCCCGTATATGATCTGATTTAATCTTTATAACACTTATGCAATAGACATTCTTATCCTCGTTATATAAGTATGGAAAGTGTGTCTCAGTGAGGTTAGGTAAGTAGCCCAAGTCCATATAGGCATCTGTATATAGTGAAACTGGGATTCAAATACAGAGTTGTTTGACTCCAACGTCCATATTTATCAGCAGTGCATGGTATAGCTATTATGATTTCTTTAAGAGTGTATCCTAGGATTCCCATGGGAGACAGATGGCCTGTTCCAAAGGCGTTATTGAGGGGATTTTAATAAGGGATCTGTTCAAATGTGTGGGCGGTGTTCAGGCAAACTGAGGAAGGCTAGTAAAGCCCTGAGGGCTAGCAACAGCAGGGAGCTGCTTCCACCCTTAAGTCTGAAGACACCAGGGTAAGCAGCGATTTCCTGAACTGGAGAGAAGGAGCCCTTGGCAGAGGACTGCAGACAATGGGCACTCAAGGCCTGGCAGCCAGGGAGCCGGGAATGAACACCCCAGCCTCTCTCTCAGCTCACCCTCCTCCCCGTCTGAAGCCGCCTATTGTCCAAATCGAAATCCACTCTTGGCCGGGTGCGGTGGCTAACGCCTGTAATCCCAACACTGGGAGGCTGAGGCAGGCAGATCACTTGAGGTCAGGAAATCAAGATCAGCCTGGCCAACATGGTGAAACCCCATGTCTACTAAAAATACAAAAATTAGCCAGACATGGTGGCACATGCTTGTAATCCCAGCGTTTTGGGAGATAGAGGTGGGAGGATCATTTGAACCCAGACGGCGGAGGTTGCAGTGAGCCAAGATCACACCATTGCACTCCAGCCTGGGCAACAGAGCGAGACTGTCTCAAAAAACAAAAAACAAAAAAACAAATCCAGCCTTAATGGGAGGGCACAGGAGCCCACTGAGACAATCCATAGAGGTCACCCTCCTAGGGTACAGAGCCCCAGGGAGTGAAAGGAGAAACAGGCATATCTAGCAAAATGGTAAGCTCAAATTTGATTTTCTTTGGGAACTCTTTTGGGGTCTTACCCAAGTCAGAATAAAACATTTTGAACTGCCAGAGTAATGTCCCGTATACCTTCGTTAATTCCGAACTTCCTCTGTTTTCTCTTTTAGGGGGATGTTTGTATATGTGTGTGTGTATCATCCATCTCCCTACCAGATCACAGTACTTTGACAGCATGTTCAGTTTCACATCATCATTAGGCCCCTCTTCTCTCCCCAGGTGTTAACATAGAGCTTGGCACTTTGTGGGTCTTCAGAATGATTGGTTAAATTTGCTGAGTGCTAGTATCGCACAGGTGATTTTCTCTGTACAAGAGAGATTTGTTCAAGAGTTGCTTATTGTGCCAGGTTAATGGATTTGCATTGCATGCTTCCTGCTTTTGTACAAATTTAAAGCATGCACGCCAGAGCTAATAGTTCTAATGACTTAACCAGAGACCTTAATTCTTTTTAGAATTCTATGGGTCATCTATCTCTGAGTTTCCATACTGCTTGTTTACTTATTAATGTCAGAGTTTGGACTACCTTTATACTTGTTAGGTACTTTGATTCTTCCCCAACAAAAGTAGAAACGTGAGGGAATAGATTGTGCACAAAGTGTTACAGGAGCTGGAGCATCAGAGGCAGTGTCAGAAACTCTCCCACTGCCTACTGTTTGGCAAGTGGCCAAACCTCTTTGAACCTCAGTTTTCTCATCTGCAAAATAGGGATGACAAGTAAGAACGTGCATATGAGCTAATACACACAAAAGTGATTATGATTTTTTTTTTTTTGAGACAGAGTTTCACTCTTCTTGCCCAGGCTGGAGTGCAATGGCGCCATCTCGGCTCACAGCAACCTCCATCTCCCGGGTTCAAGTGATTCTCCTGCCTCAGCCTCCTGAGTAGCTGGGATTACAGGCATGCGCCACCACGCCCAGCTAATTTTGTATTTTTAGTAGTGACGAGGTTTCTCCATGTTGCTCAGGCTGGTCTTGAACTCCCAACCTCAGGTGATCCACCCACCTCGGCCTCCCAAAGTGCTGGGATTACAGGCATGAGCCACTGCACCCAGCTGATGATGATTTTTAACAGTGGAGCAAGATAGCGGATCTTAGTGACTCTCAGACAATTCTTCTACTGTGATTTTTAGAGCTAACACAGTAAAAGGCTATAAAGAAAGGCAGAGGGCCTTGGAGATAGAATATCAGAGAGCAAGTGAAGATTGAAATTGTCTCCCAGTGAATATCTTAATAATCCTGAGTATTGCGGGGTTATAAATAATCTAATGTGAAACAAATGAAATTAAAAGTATTAATGCAAAAAGTTGACATAAAAAGTTTCAAAAACAGACACTAGGCTGTAATTTTGGAAGTAAAATTACATCATGTTCTAGAACAGGGTGGGCAAACATTTTCTATGAAGGGCCAGATAGTGGATATTTTAGGCTTTATGGACTGGTCTCTGCCCTGTCATACACAAAAGTAGCCATACACAAACCACAAATGGATGGGTGTAGC
This sequence comes from Saimiri boliviensis, assembly GCF_048565385.1. Taxonomy (NCBI): domain Eukaryota; kingdom Metazoa; phylum Chordata; class Mammalia; order Primates; family Cebidae; genus Saimiri; species Saimiri boliviensis. The sequence goes on from NC_133463.1 coordinate 73,470,156, forward strand.
TGTGTTCCCGTAAAGCTTAATTGCAAAAGCTGGTGGCAGTCTAGATTTTGTCTGTCACTGTAATTTACCAACTCCCCTTTGAAATGAGCTTAGCTTTTCTATGCTAATACAGCTAGAGAAATTGCCCACTATCTCCTTTATTGTTATGTTAGATTATAAGAAAGGGGATTGATGTTTATTGAGTACTTACTAGATACCCGGAACTATATGAAGCATATTACACAGATAATCTCATTTAATCCCATGAACGAAGTGCTAGTGTTACCTGTATCTCCATTGTACATTTGTAAGTGATTGAACTGGGATCCAAATATGGTCTTGTCTTACTCTAAAGCCCAAACTCAGTCCACTTCACATTGCTTACAGCCTTTTAGCATTATGTTTAGCCCTCCACTAATATTTGATGTAATTATCTACACCTTTGAAATTAGGCCTACTATTTTGATATTTGTTGGAGATGTTGATCACTATCTGTGGAGGTCTGTCCTGCAATCCCTGACTCCTTGATGGATGAATAAAATACACTCACACACCGAGTACGGTGAATGAGTGGGTTAGGGAGGTTGTCAGCTGCTCTCAGAGGGCGATTGCAGCTACCCGACCCCTTACTAGCTGTTTCTCCTTGCATTTATTCAGTATAGATTTAATAACAGAGATTCTAAGTCAACAGGCTTGTGAATAATAACATGGTTAAAAGAGTGGTTTTATGAATGATGAAAGCTTTGGTTTTGGGGCCCAGAGCAAACATCATTAACAGGTAATCCCCCTTTGACCTCCCCTTGAGAGAACTTTCCAGCAAAGTTTATATGAGTAAACAAGTAGAGTAGAGACAAAGGAAGGTGGGGTAAACAGAGTTAACCAGGGAAGCTTCTGTTATCCCTAATCTTCACCCTATGGCCTAATGCTGTGAGGTAAGAACAGGCTGCCTTCAGCCTGTTCCATTATTACAAGTTAATGAAAACCTTTTGGCCTTCCAAAAGGTTTGAGACTATATTTTGTAACTTTCCCTAATATTTCCCTTAATATTTTGCTGATCACCCTGCGTGAATCTCAACATTTGCTTTCTGTTTTTCTTATCTGTTTTTAACTTTTATGTTAAAACATAAAAGTTATGTTTTATGTTTTAAAAACATAACTACCTTCCTTTCTTAATCTTTTTTCTTGATCATTTCTTAAGGAGCCATTTAGACATTTTTTTCCTAATTACACACTTCTGAATTTTTAATACCACAAATACACTGTATATCTGTCTATATACTCTATGTATATCTGTGTTTTACATGTTAGAAATAGGTAAGATTATTTAATTTCCAAGAACCAGTTTCCAACCCCTTTGGTGTAATATTGCCCTGTTTGAGAACGCATGGCTTAGCTGAATAATTCAAAAAACTTCATTTCAACTTATACGTTGGCTTCTTAGCTGTACTTCTTTGTATTTTTTTTACTGGTTGCTCTAAAGATTAAAATATACATCTTTAACTTTCACCAGTGTATTTAGAATTAATGTTGTACCAATTCATGTAAAATGTAAGAACTTTATAATTATACAGGTCCATTTTACCCACCCACTTCCATTCTTTGTGCCAATTGTCATAGGTGTTACATCTGTTTAAGTTATAAACCTCTAAGACAATGCTATAATTTTTGTTTGAACAGGCATATGGATTTTAAATAAATAAAACTATTTTTCATATTTATCCAAAAACTTACTTTTCCTAATACACTTTTTTTGTTTCCTAAATATATGTTTCCATTTTGTATAATTTCCCTTTGGCTCTAATAACCTTCTTGACTGCTTCTTTTCTTTTTCTTTTTTCTTTTGTTTGAGACAGAGTCTTGCTCTGTTGCCCAGGCTGGAGTGCAGTGGTGTGATCTCAGCTCACTGTGACCTCCATCTCCCAGATTCCAGCGATTCTTGTGCCTTAGCCTCCTGAGTGGCTGGGACTACAGGCACAGACCACCAGGCCCTGCTAATTTTTGTATTTTTAGTAAAGATGGGATTTCACCAGGTTGGCCAGGCTGGTCTTGAACTCCTGACCTCAAGTGATCTGCCCATCTCGGGCTCCCACAGTACTGGGATTTGTGAGCCAGCATGCCTGGCCACTGTTTCTTCACAATGCTGATCTTCTGACAGCAAATTCACTCTGTTGCATTAAAGGATATTTTCACTCAATATAGAATTCTGGATTAATAGGTTTTTCCTTTCAGCAGTTTCAAGATTATATTCTCCTGTCTCCTGCATAATTTCTAATGGAAAGTTAGGAATCATTCAAATTACTGTTACTCAGTTATTAGTTTTCTCTCTATTCAAGATTTTTCTCTGTCTTTGGTTTTTAGCAGTTTGACTATGATTTCACTAGATATAGTTTTCTTCAGCGGTATTCACTGAGATTCTTGAATCTGTAAGTTTAGGTCTTCCACCAAATTTGAGAACAGTTGGCCATTATTTCTTCAAATATTTTTTCTGCCCCACTTCCTCTCCCTCTAGGACTTCAATTACACACATATTAGCCAGTTTGGTATTTCCCCACAGGTCTTTAAAAACTCTATTCAGTTTTTTTTTTTGAGATTTTCTCTTTCTCTCCTTCAAACTGGATAATTTTATTAGTCTATTTTCAGATTTACTGGCTCTTTCTCCTGTGAATTTTCATTCCACTATTAAGCCCATTCAGTGACTTTAAAATTTCAGATATTGTACTTTTTTCAGTTTTAGGATTTCCATTTGGGTTTTTTTTTTTTTCCTTCGGTGGGTTGTAAGGGTTGCTGTTTTTATTTTTCTTCTGAGATTTCCTATCATTTCATTCATTACAAGTATATTTCTTTTATATCTTTGAACATAGTTATGATAGTTTCCTTAAAATTCTTGTCTGTTAATTTGAACGTATGGGCTATCTCTGCCATTTTTCTCTTTAAACAATTTTTATACATGGTAGCCTTTTCCATGTATAAAAATCATGGTTGATTTGCATATAAATTGATTTTGGATAGTATTTCAAACATTGTGAGTGATCTGTTGTAGAAAATGTGTATTTTTTTGTGTCAGTACAGGTAATATTAATTTCTTAAAGTAGGCAATTAACTTAGCTGAACTTGAAGTGCAAAATCTCTTCCCTGTGGTTTGCAGCAGCTTAAATATCTTTGAATGTTAGCTGTGCTATTTGTCGTCCTTGTTTTGCATTGACTATGATTACCCTGAACTCTAGTCTCTGATTATTCAAGTCAAAAACACTGCAGGTTATCTCTTGGAGATTTAGCTGCCCTGTATGGCACAGACTAGAACTTATCCTCAGACAAAAAGCCATAAAATATGAAATTTATCCTGTACTGTTTCCTTCTCTCAAATGTTATGTCTCTTCCAGTAATTACTTGCTTTTGTCCACTCTGTGCAGTGTCTCCAGGTAGTGTGTGTAGTTATGTGTGCTTTTTCTTTCAGTGGTTACACTTGAGATTTCTATGTGCATCCTTGACATATTATTGTTAATATAAAGTGCACTTTCATAGAGAGTACTTTTACTACTTCCCAGAAAATGCAAGGACTTACTAGAGTACTTGAACTCCATTCATGTCTCCTGCTTTTTGTGTTCATGACACATTACATGTATGTGCGTGTGCGTGTGCATGTGTGTGTGTGTGTATGTATGTATTTTAGAGGCAGTATATACCATAATATTAAGGTTATTACTTCCGGATGGTGAGAATTGGGGTGATATACTTTTATCTGTACATTTTGCTTTTTCAACAATAAGCATGTGCTTTGCCAAAAAAGTTTTTAAAGAAGACAAAAGAGAAAAGAATGTTTGCCATGCAGACCCTTTAAGCCAGAGCACGTCTTCCCCGCTCAGCTGCTCTGCACAGACAGGCTCTTATCTCCCCACTGGACAAGAAGGGTGAATCAGAATGTGGGCTGAGCTGTGAGTGAGCAGGAAACCCTTCAGGCCAGTGAGGGATGCCGAGTCACAGTTCAAGCAGAATAAGGAGACATGCAACCCGGTTGCTGCTTGCTTACCAGCTCATCTGTCCCAAGAGCCAAAGGCCACACTTTTTAGGATGATCAGCAATATCTAGTTGTGGATGTGTTTGAGCCCAGAACAGCTCAGAATAGGGTGTTGTGCAATGCCTGGGTAAATCCAGAGCCTTCCTTTCTCAGAGCCAGTGGATGCTGCCAGCAGGTCTAAGCCCATATGAAAGATAATTAGGCACAAATTCACAGTAGTCTTTTATTCCTCACACTGCCTTCTCAGTCATGGCTTTTGTCCAACTTATGGGGCAGGTCAAACTCAAAGCTTCAGCCCCTCTCTGCTTGCCTCTGACTCCCTGATTCCAGGCCCATCAAAACCCACAGTCCTGGGGTCTCATTTACACAGAACTGTACTCTGCTAGGTGGTAAGGCGGTGATTAAGTGAAAGTATTGCTCTGTATTTCTCTAATGCTTTTAAAGTATTTCCACCTAGATTTTTTTTCTGAGTCCTACAACAAGAAAATACAGAAACTGCCGAAGTGAAGTTTTCTACCATCAAACTTATAAAAGGACCTATGTATGTGTTAATTCTTTTCTTTTTTTATAGTTTTAGTACAAAAAGGAGTAATTTGGTAGGAATCTTTTTTATTTATTGCCCTTGTACTTTGAGAGCACCAAACATGACCACTGGACCATCAAGGATGCTTCTTGACTTTGAGTATATTTTGTCAAGTGCTTGGCACATGGTAGATATTCAATAAATGAATTGTAATGACAATAAAATTACAGCATTGTCTCACCAACCTAGTGGCTAGATAAAGACTTTTTACAGAGCTTAAGATATGGTGTGATGACATTCTTAGCAACTCCAGACAACTCATATTAATTAAAACATTTCACTCCATGTTTATAAAATATTTCTCTTTATAAAAACATCAAATAAATGTTATAATTAAAGAGCATACTTTGGGACTTCAAACAAATTTAGTAAGAGATATATTTCAGTCTCTCTTCAATAACTTTAATTCTCATGATACTTCATCTTTGCCTTCTTTTATCCCCATAGAAATGACACTAGTTTTGATTTGATTGAGTGCTACCTATGTACCTAGTGCTGTCCACTCAATATATGATCTCATTTACTTTTCCCCGGGAACTCTATGAGGTAAGTTCTATTAATATCTCCCTTCAAAGACACAGGAACTAAAGCTTTTTCATAAAGTAAATGGCTTTTCCGGCGTCTCACAGCCAGAGAATGTAAAATCCAGTCTTGGAGCCCGAGGTCATGCTCCATCATTTCTCTCTGCTTCCTAGGTTAGTTTATTACAGAAACTCTGTACATTTCTTTCAGTTATTAAATTTTAGTCATAAGTAAATTCTTACTGATTTTTCTTACTCTTACCCAAATCCAACACATACTTACTGCATATTTACTGTGTGCAAGGCATTGTGCTAGCTGTAGTGTGGAGGACATTTACGTGTGCAAGAACTGGAGAATTTCCTGCCAGGAAGTTCTGCTCTAGAAATGAGCTGGGGATGGTAGAAACATTATTTACCTCACTGTAATACAAGGCAGGACCAACTAAGGTGAAAACGAACATTTGTTGACATTCTATTATGTGTCAGGAACCCTGGATACTTTATGTACACGATCTCAATTGATTTTCTGGTTTTAGGGAGAAAGCATCGGAGGCTCAGGTTTCTTAATAATTTGCTCAAGGTCCACATGTAGGAAATGGGAGAAACCTACTGTGTTAGTCAGGGTTCTCCAGAGAATTAGAACCAATAGAAGATACAGAGATAGATAGAAAGAGATTTACTTTGAGGGATTGGCTCACATGATTACGAAGTCTGAGAAGTCCCATAATCTGCCATTTTAAAGCTGAAGGCACAGGAAAGTTGATGATAGAGTTCCAGTGTAAGCCTGAAGGCCTAAGCATGGCAGGAACCAATAGTCTAACTCCCAATCTGAGTCCAGACATCTGAGAACCAGGAGGACTGATGTCTGAGTGCAGAAAATGGATATTCCAGCTCAAGCAGAAAAAATATGTGTCCTTCCTCCACCTTTTGGCTCAATTCAGGTGCTCAGTGAATTGACTGATGTCTGCACACACTGGTGAAAGTGAATGTTCTTCACCCAGTCTACTGATTCATACGCTAATCTCTTCCAGAAATACCCTTATGGATATGCCCCAAAATAATGTACTGCCAGCTATCTGGGCATCCCTTAGCCCAGTCAAGTTGACACATACAATTAACTACCATACCAACACACCAGGATTTGAACCTTGGCCCTTAACACCTACCTCAGAGACAAATGCAAGTTCAAAGGGATGAAAAATCACTTGAGTTTTAGGGGATGAGCAAAAACATGATTGAAAGAGAGGTGGCATTTGGAATCATTGAAAGAAGGAAAGATTGAGACAGGGATCAAGAAGAGAGGGTGTTCCAGTGGAGGAACAACAAAGTGAACAAAGGGTAGATGCTGTACTTGAGCTGTGTGTTGGAAGAGGGGTAAACAGGGTATTGAATGGAGGGTAGGATGTGTGCAAAATATGCAGGAAACACGCTTGAGGGGGGTGGCACTTAGGCTTCTACCAAGGAGGACTTTCTCTTGGCAAGTGATAGGAAGATATTAAAGGTGTGGGGTGGGCCAGTGATGTAACTAGCGCTGCTTCTTAGGAAATTTAACTTTATGAGCTTCAGGCTGACTCATAATGCATGTCACTCCTGCTTTCCTGGACCCCAAGCTGCTTTTTTTTTTTTTTTTTTTTTGAGACAGAGTCTCACCTGCCACCCAGGCTGGAGTGCAGTGGCACGATCTCAGCTCACTGCAGCCTCCTCCTCCTAGGTTCAAGCAATTCTCCTGCCTTATCCTCCCGAGTAGCTAGGATTACAGACACTTGCCACCATGCCCAGCTAATTTTTGTCTTTTTAGTAGGGATGGGATTTCACCATGATGGCCAGGCTGGTCTCAAACTCCTGACCTCAGATGATCCGTCTGCCTCAGCCTCCCAAAGTGTTGGGATTACAGGCCACTACTGCTGGTCCCCAAGCTGCCTGTTCTTGGCTTCTCCTTCCAAGCAGTGAAAAAACCTCCAAGGACAAAAACAATCAACCAAGCAAGTAAAACCACAGGTCAGTGAGCATCCTCACTCCTCCCCACCTTTAAGAGTTTCTGTCTTGCTTCTTCTCTTAAAGTCTGTAAGGAACATCCTTCCTCAGGGAAAGCTGTATTAAAAAGCTTTAGATTCACTAGTAATAGAGAAGTACCAATTAAAATTAAATGACTCAGCACCAAATTAGTAATGATATTTAATAATGATAGTACTCAGCGCTTGTGAGAATGTGTTGACAGAGACACTAATGTGCCCTGCTCAGAGGAGTGAAAGTTAATGAACACCATCCAAGAATTCTGCTTGCAGGAATCCATTCAAAGAAAATCATCTAAGATTAAGACAGAAATTGATACCCACAGGAGCTCACCATAACATTATCTGAAACAGTTCTGTTGTCTGACCTTAGAATGAAGGTTAAGTAAAATACGATGCAGTCATAAGATAAAATGTCAAACCATATGATGATGAGTATGATCAAATTTAATTCTTAAAAGGAATTTTGATTACATGCATAATACTTAAAAACCTGAATTTCCTTCTCTGCTTTTAAAGCATTGTGAGTAAAGCTAATATTCTGATTTTTTTTTTACATCAATCTCTTTTTGAAGATCTCTGTTTTCCGGGAGATATTTCACTATGTTGGGTTTGAAATGTGTCCATTCAGAGATTCACAAAAATACTCTCCATGTGTGCATATGAAATACACATTATTATTTTGAGCTGTATTTTTAAAAATTACGTGAGAAAACATTTATGCCATGCCAAGTAAGGAAAGCAAGAGACAGTATGATACAAACAGCATCATCTCAAATATATGCAACCAAAATCATGCTTAGAAAAGAAACTAGGGCGGGCGTGGTGGCTCACGCCTGTAATCCCTGCACTTTGGGAGGCCATGGAGGGTGGATCACGTGAGGTCAGGAGTTCAAGACCAGCGTGGCCAACATGATAAAACCCAGTATCTACTAAAAATACAAAAAATTAGCTGGGCATGGTGGCACATGACTATAATCCCAGCTACTCAGGGGGCTGAGGCAGGAGAATTGGTTGAACTGGGGAGGCGGAAGTTGCGGTGAGCCAAGATTGTGCCACTGTACTCCAGCATGGGCAAGAAGAGCAAAACTTCGTCTCGGAAAAAAAAAAAAAAAAAAGAAAAGAAACTAAAAGTGACTATCTCTCAAATATTAATGGTTTATTATCTTATGTGGGGAGGATTTAGAGAAATTGCCCATTTCTCTGCATTTTTTTTCCTAGATATAACACATTTTAATTTTATAATAAGAATAAAATTATGAAAAAGTACATATAATGAATCAAAATCTTCTGTTTCTGTGATATTCCTCTCCTCCACCCCCAGAGAAGTCTTTTCCACTCTATTCTCAAGAGAAGAAGAGATCTTGCCTCCCTCTGTCTCTTTCCATGTGTCTCACAGCTGGGGATAGGGAGGTGTCAGCCTTTTACCTGGAACAGCTTAAGCATCGCACTGCAAGAATTTCAAATAACCATGTTCTTCAACTAGAACCTCCCGAACTAGAAATCATCACACTTAATGCTACCATATAAATATTGTGGGCTGGGTGCAGTGGCTCATACCTGTAATCCCAGCACTTTGGGAGGCTGAAGTGGGCAAATCACTTGAGGTCAGGAGTTCTCGACCAGCATGGCCAACATGGTGAAACCCTGTCTCTACCAAAAGTACAAAAAACAAAGTAGCTGGGCATGGTGGCAGACACCTGTAGTCTCATCTACTTGAGAGGCTGAGGCAGGAGAATCGCTCAAACCTGGGAGGTGGAGGCTTCAGTGAGCCAAGATAGTACCACTGCACTCCAGCCTGGGCAACAGAGCAAGACTTTGTCTGAAAATAAATAAATAAATAAATAAATAAATAAATATTGCTTAGCATTTAATCAACCTCCTAAATAGTTTTGTAAAACGTGCAGCCACCTGATCCCAATTAAAGGCAAATGAGGTTTATCATGAGGAAGCCCATTTGCCCATGGTCACCTGTCTCTCGAATTCTTTCTAATGTTCCTCTGTCAGCAGCCTCTTGGGACCCCATACCCAAGCCATGTTTGGATCCGTAGTGTCCAGAACAGCATGCAGCTAGTAGACACTCAGTGAATGTTTGCTCAGACATACAAAAAGGAAGAAGCTGGCAGAAAAGAAAGAGAGAAAGATCTAGAATTTGCTACCATCCCCAAGAGGCCCCTAGGAAGGGATGCATCTTGAGTTTAATATGCCAGTTGTAAGACAGGCAAAAGCAAGGTCTTGAGGGCAGAATGTTGGCATTTGAAAGGAGCAAGAATGAATCCATTCATTCATTCATTCACTCACTCATCACTCTAGCTCTATAGTAAGTAGCTATGGATGGCCTATTGTGTGCTTCAGGCTGTACCAGGGTTGTGAGCAGAGAGGCAGGTTCTCTGCGCTATTAGGGAGCAGGTGCGGGACGAGGGGAAGGTTTTTTTCTGTGACAGAGTCTCACTCTGTTGCCCAGGTTGGAGTGCAGTGGCGTGATTTCGGCTCACTGTAACCTCTGCCTCCTGGGTTCAAACAATTCTCCTGCCTCAGCCTCCCAAGTAGCTGGGACTAACACACTACTGTGCTCAGCTAATTTTTTTGTCTGTCTTTTTTAGAGATGAGGTTTCACCATGTTGGTCAGGCTGGACTCAAACTCCTCACTTCGTGATCCGCCTGCCTCAGCTTCCCAAAGTGCTGAATCTCAGCATGAGCCACCGTGCCCAGCCCCTATTTTGTTTTTATTTATTCATTTGGAAACAGGGCCTCATTCTGTTACCTAAGTTGGAGTGCAGCAGTGGCATGATAAGAGCTCACTGCTGCCTTCACCTCCCTAGGCTTAGGTGATCCTCCCACCTCAGAGTCTCAAAGTAGCTAGAGTCTCGAACTCATGTGCCACCATGCTCGGTTAAATTCTTTTTTTTTTTTTAATTTTTTTTTTATATTAGCCTAGAGCACCCGGTATTCCCAGGCAGTCTCCCATCTAAGTATTAACGTGGTCCAACCCTGCTTAGCTTCTGAGATCAGACGAGATTGGGCATGTTCAGGGTGGTATGGCCATAGACAATTTAAGGAGTGTGATCTTACCGTGTTTTCTAGACCGATCTCAAATTCCTGGACTCAAGTGATCCTCTCACCTCAGCCTCCCAAAGTGTTGGGATTACAGGCGTGAGCCACCGTGCCCAGTTAGCTCAGGGTGGTTTGGACTAGGAGAACAGCCACTCAGCTTCATCTCAGAGCAAATCACTGAATCGCAATATCCTGTCCTGGCTCTGCTGGCCCCGGTCAGCCTCAGTTGTACTGCCCCAGCTTATCTCATCTAGTCATTCATTCCAGTGTTTATTGAACTCCACGTGCCGTCAGACATTGTGCTTGGTGCTGAGACTACAGGAATGATATGCCACAGCCTGTCCTCTCCTGTGCTCACAGAGGAGTGGGGTGACGTTTGATGGCAAAGTGATGAGATCAGTGCTGTGAAGAGCCCAGCAAAGTGCAGTGCGGGGAGAGGCCCCGGGAAGTCTGCAGGGAAGGCTTTCATGGCAGAAAACGTGGGCCTTAGCATAAGAGTTGTTTTCCGTAAGAAAAAAAAATGGGAGTGTCCAGGATTTACAACCCTTCTGCAGTGGCCCAGAGAGGAGGCAGCCTCCCCTTTACCACTCTCCACAAGGTGAGGATAGCCGCTGTGGCAGCCTTGATTCTAGCGGGATGCCAGCTAAGAACAGTACCAAAGTGGAGCGGTCACTCAGGGCCACGGCTGCACCTTGGGCCGAGGGGTCCCTACTGGGAGGGGAAGGGAAGGGTCCCAGAGCCAGTTGCCCTTGGCAAAAGGCAGGGGTCAGTTGTATTGGCAGCACATCAGAAATTCATTAAAATAGTTAAGTGGACACGAGCATTCACAGTCTCTTGGCAACAAGTCCTTCCTTCTTCCATTTCTGTTCTGTGCCCAGAGCTGGGATGGATGGATGTGTGTGGGATGGGTGGGGAGGTGGGGTGGTGGATGGACCCGTCTTTTGGCCTGGTTTCAGTAGAAATTCAGTGGCTGAGGTGGGGAGCAAGGCTTATCTCCTGCTGGCAGCGAGTTGAGTGACCAAGCCTCTCTGTTGGATTCTGATTCTCTTTGCTGCCTGGGGTACCACTCCGGGTCTCTGGGCTGGTCCTGCAGCTCTCACTCAGCAGAGAGACTGTGCGCCTCCTGCACTCTGAAGATGGAGATCAGCCCTCCACAGTGACTTCTGGCAGCCACTTCTGTTTTGGAGCTACTTCCTTTGGCATTTGACAAAGTCTGCAAATGAGCATTTTTGTTTTCTTTTGTTTTGAGATGGAGTCTCGCTCTTGTTGCCCAGGCTGGAGTGCAATGGCGCCACATGGCTCAATGCAACCTCCGCCTCCTGGGTTCAAGCAATTCTCCTGCTTCATTCTCCCAAGTAGCTGGGACTAAAGGTGCCCACCACCACACCAGGCTAATTTTTTTTGTATTTTTAGTAGAGGTGGGGTTTCACCATGTTGGCCACGCTGGTCTCGAACTCCTGACCTCAGGTGATCTGCCCTCCTCGGCTTCCCAAAGTGTTGGGTTTACAGGTGTGAGCCCCCACATCCGGCCATGTTTTGATGAGTCCAGGGAATTTTGGCTCCCAAGCGGATTTTGTAACAGTCCACTCTCTTTTGGTTGTTTTCCTTATTTTCAAGAATGACATAAAAGTAACTTCAATTTTTTCTCACTATAAGTGTATGCATACTTGATTTTTTTTTAAAAAAAAAATAGAAGATAGCTGAAAAGAAGAAAAGTAAAACACCTAGAGGTGCTCAGATCCTGGCTTCAAAATGCCATTATCCACTAAAAGCAACCAGTCCCCTTGGAGAAATGGCTGATTTCAAGGCTTAGAGAGTACAAGATAAGTCTGGAACATCATGTCATGCCAAAAAGACAGGGAGTGCTCAAAATCTATTATGGAACCTGTCAAAAAGATGCAGGAGCCAACTTGAATGGCTCCTACTGGCCAGATTGGGGACAATTTTGAGCATCAAAATAAATATGGACAGTAATAGATTGTAATCCATTGACGAAAATAAGACTATGAACACATTTTTATAATAAAGGAGCATTAATTCCTCATATTTAATAAACATAGAAACAATGATGATGTTAAAAATCATTGGGCAAATTTCATCAATGAATTCCAAACTGAAGGTGAGGAAGAAGTCTGATAAGGGATTGAAAATGTACATAATCTCAAAGTATCTTCCCTCAAATTATCTATGAGAGGGAATACATAAGGAGAAATAGAAGGCATACTATGGAAAAAGCACAAATGATAGCTAGATGATAAAAGTTAATATCACCCCTAAGGGACAAAAAGACATCATCACATGTCTCTAGATGTGATACCTTCGGAAGGATACATCATTTACTAACATTTCAGACAAAAATGTATAATGTGATTCAAATTATGAGGAAGAGTCAGACAATCTATATTGTCTATGAAATAACAGGCCTGTGTTCTTAAAAACTGTCGCTGTCATAAACAACTGAGAAAAACCAATAGACTCTTGCAGATTGAGAAGACAAAAAGAGGTGACAACTAAATGGGATGCGCTGTCCTGAATGGGATTCTGGACAAGGAAAAAATTAATTCCTGTAGAGGGCAAATGGGACAATTGATTAAGTTGGAATATAGACTGTAACTTAGATAAAAGCATTGTATCAATATTATTATTTATTATTATTATTTTTTTGGATGTGGGCAAATCTCTTTTTAATTGCAAAAGACTTCACGTTGGAATCATGAGAAGAGAAATCGCAGTGGCAATGCACGTGTTGGCATCATCCATGAACTCAAAGTCACCGCCCAGTTCAGAACTTGAAAAGTAATACTGATTCAGATCCACCAGGGCACTCAGTAAAATCAACAGTACCACCGCATTGATGATCAGGTACCAGACGCCGAGCAGGATGGTGCCAGTGTGGACATGGCAGCACAGGCAGCAGCTGTTGGAGCAGAACCGCGTCCAGGGTGGAACCATCTTCATTGCTCTGGGCTCAGTGGCATGAGCGCCACTGGAATTTGCTAATGGTTCTGTAGTTATGTAAGGGAGTATTTTTGTTCCTAAGAAATGTATACCGAAATATTAAGGGATAGAGGACGTGATATTTTGTAACCTACTCTCAAACGTTTCATAAAAAAAGAATTAGGCAGCCAGGTGTAATGTCTCACACCAGTAATCTCAGCACTTTGGGAGGCCGAGGCGGCCAGATCACCAGGTCAGGAGTTCGACACCAGTCTCGCCAACATGGTGAAGCCCTGTCTCTACTAAAAAATGCAAAAATTAGCTGGGCATGGTGGTGGGCACCTGTAATCCCAGCTGCTCAGCAAGCTGAGGCAGGAGAATCATTTGAACCCAGGAGGCGGAGTTTGGGGTGAGCCAAGATGGCGCCATTGCACTCTAGCCTGGATGACAGAGCGAGACTCCGTCTCAAAAAAAAAAAAAAAAAAGAATTATGCAAGCATAAATGTAGATAGAACATAGAGCCCATGTTAGACATAAATAACAATTAAAACAGTGTGTTAACAACTGGTGGGTCTAGGGGAAGAGGTTACAGAGTTTTTGTAGTATTGTACTATTCTTGAAACTTTTCAGTAGGTTACAAATTATTTCAGAATAAAGCATTCTATAAAACAAAAACAAAATTGGAGTTACCTATTTTTTTTTTTTTCCGAGACAAAGTCTTGCTCTGTTGCCTAGGCTAGAGTGCAGTGGTACGATCTCGGCTCACTGCAACCTCTGCCACCCGGGTTCAAACGATTCTCCTGCCACAGCCTCCGGAGTAGCTAGGGTTACAGGTGCATGCCACCACACCTGGCTAAGTTTTTTTTTTAATTTTGTATTTTTAGTAGAGACAGGGTTTCACCATGTTGGCCAGGCTGGTCTCAAGCTCCTGACCTCAGGTGATCTGCCTGCCTCAGCCTCCCAAAGTGTTGGGATTACAGGCGTGAGCCATTGTGCCCAGTCTGGAGTTACCTATTTTTAAAAAACTCAAATATGACAAAAAGAACATCTGTAATTGTATTAACCTCAGGTGATCCTTGTTTACACCATGGTGGTGCTTAATCCAGAAATGGTTTTCAAACAAAACTGGAATTAGAATGATGCTAAAGTTTTGTTAGTAAAGCAAAGTATTGCCCATGGCTTTTCTCTACACACACACACACACACACACACACACACACACACACACGGTTTATAATTCACCATAATTATTAATGGTAAGTCTGGGCGAGGTGGCTCACACTTGCAATCCTAGCACCTTGGGAGGCCAAGGTGGGCAGATCACTTTGAGATCAGGAGTTGGAGACCAGCCTGGGTAACATGGTGAAACCCAGTCTCTACTAAAAATACAAAAATGAGCCATGCCTGTGGTTCCAGTTACTCAGGAGGCTGAGGCAAGAGAATTGCTTGAGCTGGGAAGTGGCGGTTGCTGTGAGCTGAGGTTGTACCACTGTACTCCAGCCTGGGCAACAGAACAAGACCCTGTCACACACACAAAAAATTAATACTACCTATCATTATTTGTATTATTCAATTTTATAGAATTGCCCATATTTATCTAATCAAGAGTTGCCAGATGTGGTTTTTTCCCCCAGTTTTCCCACTTTTTAAAATTTTGAGACAGGGTCTTGCTCTGTCACCCAGGCTGGAGAGCAATAGAGATCGCAGCCCACAGCAGCCTTCATCTCCTGGGCTCAGGCGATCCTCTCACCTCAGCCTCCCAAGTAGCTGGAACCACAGACACATACCACCATGCCCAGCTAATATTTTAAAAAATTATTTTTGTAGAGATGGGGTCTCCCTATGTTGCCCAGGTTGGTCTCAAACTCCTAGGTTCAAGGGAATCTCCCGCCCCAGCCTCCCATAGTGTTGAGATTACAGGTGTGAGCCACTACACCTGGGCTTTTCTCACTATTAACAAGGCTTCTGAGGATATGCTTGTAGATAAATCTCTGAGCACAGCTATGAGCATGTCCTTAGGATAAATTCCTAGAATATGGAATACCTAGGTCAAAGGGCTAACATATTTTTAAGGCTTTTGACATGAGTAAAAAATTTGCACACTTCCACTCCAAAAGTTCATCCCCATGCATTGCCTCACCAGTTTTTTATGAGATTATCTATTTTCAATTCCCTTAACTCCAATTGTAGTGATTTTTCATCTTTCATCTTTGCCAAATGCAGCGAAGGGAATGATCTCCCCCTTTGTGTTTCTCATCCACAGTTTGATTATTCCTCAGAGTGAAGCTGAGCACTTCTGTTTCTTCTTTTTCCAATGATGGCTAATCATGTGTTTCATCAAATCAAAGGACACATTGATTATAAGACATATCACCATTATTTTATGTGCCATTAAAGAAAGAACAATGCATCCCAATTTCTGAGATGTTGAAACGTGTGCACTTAGAATTTGTGAAATAAGTACTTTAAAAAATACCTCCGAGATCTGTGGTCTGACAGCTCAGATTCAGGTCAAGAAATGAGGCTGCCTCGGGCCCTGTGTGGTTGGGCAAGTTGCTTAACCTTCAGAATGATTTGCAAAGTCTTCTGGGGTTTTTCAGAACCTAAGAGCCATTATGAAAACAAAGATAATAATACCTTTCCTGACCAACTTGTTTTTCACTTTCCCTGCTGTTTACTAAACACTGATGTTCTGTGTCATCCCCAGCGTCTGCACAGGAGGAGTTTGCAATTTAATGGGGAGACAAACAGATAATTGTTCTGCTGGGGAAGTCATGTAAGGCTAAGAGAAGGAGGTGAAGAGGCAGGGGGAGAGCTTGATCTTGCGGGATTTATTCATTCAGCAAATATTTTCTCATCCTCACCTGTGCCTGGGACTATGCTAGGTGCTGAGGTTGAGTATTTTTTTTTTTTTTTCTTGAGACCAAGCCTCTCTGCATCACCCAGGCTGGAGTGCTGTGACACAGTCTTGGCTCACTGAAACCTCCACCCGCCAGGTTCAAGCGATTCTCCCCCCTCAGCCTCCTGAGTAGCTGGGACTACAGGTATGTTCCACCATGCCCAGCTAATTTTTCTATTTTTAGTAGAAACGGGGTTTCAACATGTTGGCCAGGATGGTCTTGAACTCCTGACCTCAGACAATCCACCAGCCTTGGCCTCCCAAAGTGCTGGGATTATAGGCATTAGCCACGGTGCCCAAGTGGGTATTTTTAAGATGTGCATAGGGGATGGGCATTTGGGGCCGAGGAAACAGTAGGGACAATGAGGTAAAGGAATAGGACCTGAAGTGTTTCCTGGGAAACAGGGAGTGGTTCGTTCCCAGGAGGGAAAGCTGCAGCAGATGGGGCAAAAGATGGGATACTATCAACCCCATTTGGTTGACGCAGACATTGAGGCTCAGACGGACAAGTTATGCAATGTTCTAGGGCCCCATAGCAAAGGACTACTGTGTGGTGTTGGATTATCTGTTTGTGCATGTGGCTCTCCACCCCTGCTCCAACTATGAGCTCTTTAAAAGAAGAAGGCATCATCTTTTATTCTAAGTACCTTGCACAGTGAGGTCCCATTATGGATGTTGCCATACCTACTTGTTAAATGAATGAACGAATGAATGAATGAATGAATGAATGAGTGAACTATTACGGAAGCGATGAACTCAAGTCCTCTTCCTGCAGCCCACAGGTCTGAATGAGTTCAGTCTCAAAGAGCTGGTTATATCATTTCTGTCCCGGTGTTTCCTAGAGGCCTACACTGCCCAGTCCCTGGTCCCACCTTGCCTGGATTGTGCAAGGAAGTGGCTTCACTGGTCTAACCACTCTAAATTAAAACCTGTGAAGGCAACCTGAGGTGGAAGGACAGGCAGTACCTCCTAGAGCCTCAGGGTAAGCACGGGGAGACCAGTTACTGGAACCACCCCTTCCGGCTGAGACTTCCCTAGAACAGTAACTCAAGGGAGCTGCTCTAGCCATTTAGGCAAATCCTGTTTCCAAGGTAATTTGCCTAAAGAGAAGGATGAGTAAGGACTGCATGAACTGTAAAAGGCTGTGCGAACAGGAGGGATTACCATTTGGTATTGCTACAAATCTCATGGAAACAGAGTTCTAACAGGGACTTCACTCATCACTTTGTTTGTTCTCTATCTCCATTTCGCAGATGAGGACAGTGAAGCCAAAGAGGGAAGGGGCTTGGCTAAAGTTATCCAATAGGCAAGGAGGTACAGAGAGATAGCACGCTGGTAAAAAGCTGGTGTACCTGCATAGACAAATGGGTCCAACCTCAGCTTCACTCATTCTTAGCTGGGGGGAGCTTGGGCAGGTAAATCAGTTCTCTAAGCATCAGATTCTTCATCTATAAAATGGAATAATGATAATTAGTTTAAGGGTTGTTGTAAGGATTGAATAAGGTAACAAATGAATGGAAAGACCTTTATATGTACCTGGAATGCAGAAGGTGATGAATAAATGTTAGGCATTGTTACTTTGCTACTATCGTTATTTATTATTATACATTGGCAGAGCTGAGCTAGGATACATGACCTCCTGACTCCCATTCTGTCTTCTGCAGTCACCAGACTCCTTGAGTTCAGCATATCAGACTAAGTTTACTAGAGCTTCATTTATTCATCACATATTCAATGAGTGCCTTTTACGTATTAAGGAAAATGCTAGTTACTGTATGCATAGGGGGTGGTAACGGGGAGTGAGCACATGATAAGCAAGAGTTATAGAAATGAAACAAACATAGTCCATGCTGTCAAGGTGAGTATAACCTGGAGAAATTAGACATGAGAGGGAAAGGAGGAGATATCCCTATGTATAAAAGGCAAACCATCTTACAAAGTGAAATTGATTCTGGAAGCCATTTTGGGAGGTCAAGGAGCCGTTCAGAAACCTGGGTAAGTCCAAGCCTGTCTAACATCTTCTGGGATCAACATAAAACTCCATACACCAGGACAAAACCTCCATACACACCACTCCTGGTTCTGATGGCAGGTGCCTTGTCCCCCAACCCAGGGGCTAGAGGACCTGAATGGCCCTGTCTGGGGACTCGAGGGAACCCAGGACTCTCTCCTTCAGGGAACTCAGCTCCATACTGTCACCAGATCTCCTTTTTGAAACAGAAACGTGCTTCTCTGTGCAGAGCAGCAGGCATCCATGGAAGAATCAGATCAGGACAACATCTGTCTCTGCCCTTGGGAGAGGTGAGATCATGTTTGTACAAGGACTGGAGATAAGGCTTTAAACACACGGCCTGGGGCGGCTGTCCATCAGCGGCCACGTCAAGGTCAGGCAGCATCAAAGTCAGAGAGGCCTTCAGAAATGAACATGCAGCAGCTTCTCTTAAAGCAGCAATGAAAACGACTCAAAATCAAGAGAGGAGGCGGGAAAAAAAACGACAGGCTGTGAGCCAAGCACTTCCATAGACGCCATCTAATTTATTCTTTACCGCGGTCACATTTTACAGATGAAGGCACCAAAGCGTACAAAGGGTAAGAAGCCTGCCCCAGATAATTGGTGGTGAAACCAAAACTTAAATCAATACCCCAGAATTAACACATCATAAAAGAGTAAGGGATGTCTGGATTGGTTCTTATGCCCCACCAAACCAGAATAATGAGAAGCAAAGAGCATACTGTCCATTGGAACACGATTTCTTTTTTTAAATACAGCTTCAATCACACCCCTACCTGCTGGATCACTTTCATCAGAGCATCCACTCCCTATTCCGAATTCCTTTAATTAACTTTTTTTTGTTAAATATTTTTACTATGTTTTAATTTTTAGCTCCGACAAACAAGTGAGAACATGTGAAGTTCGTCTTTCTGTGCTAGGCTTATCTCACTTAATAACTTCCAGTTCCATCCATGTTGTTGCAAATGACAGGATCTTGTTAGTTTCTTCATCTTGAAATGGAACTATGAATGTCCTCTTTACAGGTTGTTCTGAAGTAATTTAGAGATAAAACACTTAACACGCCTAGTACAGTACCTCTTATGTGGAACCTCCTTTCCCCTTGCTATGGGTTTCCATGTGGAGGGACATCGATGGATGCAACACTCATGGCTTCTTTCTGGTCTTGTGTTCAGCATTCCTCAAGGAGGAATTACCTCCTTGGCAAATCTGGGAGTAGGAAATGGGCATATGTACACCCACCCCCATCTACTTTTCCTTTGGAATTCAGCCGCCACCAGAAGCACACATTCTGCCCTGTTCCTCCATACATTATATATTTCCGAGAAGGCGCAGTACAGGGGGAGGCCAGCATGTTTCCACCACTGCCCAGGACCAGGTATGAGTCAGGCTGATTCTGGTGAGCAGAAGCCTGTTGTTGCCATAAACCTAAGCTCAGCTCTCCAATACTGTCTCTGACATTTTGTTCTCCACCTGCCAGCCTCCTCTATTATTTTAAATGGTTTGGAACCGAGTGGGAACTACGAGAAGGTGGTGGTCGGGATCCTTTAGAAACCTGCTCTGATCTCAGTATGTTCCGCATCAGGCTTTCCATAAATAGGAACTGTCATTTGTACCAAAAGTAAACTTCGTGTACTTACGGTGCTGACTCTGCCCCTTCTATGTCCTCTCTAAGGCAACTCCCTCCGTGCTCCCCGCCCTGAGCTGATGTTCTTTCCCACCACTCCCAGGACACTTCCTAGCAGTGTTGACCTGAGCTCAGCCGTCAGTAAGTACCTTGCTGGGACACTTCCTTAAGCCCTGCCCCAGAAAAGTAAACTTCCTTTTCCAAGAAGCAAGATACATATTCCTTTTGCTGCAAGTTTTTTATGGTAGGTTCTCAGCTCCTTGTTCTTTGGCGTAGACTCTCTGGGGCCTCTGTGAGGCTCTCCGCTTGCTTTCCTGTTAATATAACAAGGAGGTGATAAAAGAGTTAATTTTCAGAACTCAAAGGAGTTTCCCTGCTAATCTCCACTCTTTGTAAAAATGTGAGCTCTAGCCAAAGCAGTAGTGCTAATAGTTAATTAACTAGCGGGGGAACCACGGAGTAGTGGGATTTAAATACCCGTATGCACACCTGCAATCCCCTTTTAAATTCCCCAAGACCCTGCATTTGGAAAACGGCAGCGAGGAAATCCATAGCAACCTTTATGTGGGTTGAGGGATTATAAGTGATTTTGACCTTCTTCTTCAGACGTCTCAATGTTTTAAAATAAATGTTCTACAATGAGTGCGTTTTAATTTTAAAATCAAAAGTGATTAAATGTAAAACTCACCTGAAAAAAAAAAATGATTTGGAGAGATGCAAAATAATTCCCAGAGCCTTCAGTAATGCTTGTTGGGTACCTAGTATGGACAAGGCATTGTGCCATCTGCTGTGGAGAATGCAAAATGTATAACCCACGGTCCTTGCCTGAAAGGGATGAGGCCACAGGAACAGCTACCTCCTGGATTTGTGAGTTACAGAGGTTGAGCTAGGATGACCCGCAAGGACGCGGAAGTGACTTATAAGGCAGTGTCTGTTTAGCGCAACAAATTTTTACTGAGGATCTGTGTGCCAGGTCCTGTCTTAGATGCTGAGATACGTTAATCCATAGAAAGGAAATTGGTGGTTTCCAAGAGCTGGGGGGAGGGGGAAATGGAGACTGACTGCTTAATGGGTGTGGAGGTGATTTGGGTGGGGGGAGTGATGGAAAGCATTGGTGGTTGCACAACCCTGTGAAGGCACTAAATGCCACTGAATTGAACACTTTAAAATGGTTAATTTGATGTGTTTTGTAGCAATAAAGAAGGGGGAAACTTTATCCTACATGAACTCCCCTAGTTATCTTCTATCTCTCCCGAATAACCCCTGAATGTTAGTCCATATTTGCTGTGTGTGCCCCTTTGCTTCTGTTCACTCTGAACCTACTGTAATCTGGCTTCTTTGCCCTCAACAATTCCCTGAAGCCACTAATAACTGCATAATTATCAAATCCAATGACCATTTAAAAATTCTTTTAATAGTCCTTATTGGACTAAGACACCCAACTACACTTTGGGCATCTTTACTTAGATGTCCAATTCCAGAGGCCTCGCTTTTTCATCAGTAAAATAATAAAGCACCCGTCTCATAGGGCTGTTGTGAGGATTGAGCACAGTGATGTGTTGGTCAGTGTTTAACCACCAACTCTGGGGACGGAGGACTCCTGATTCACAGCATTTGCTGATTTCTGTGGTGTAAATACTCCCACTAAGGCCGATTTCAAGAAACCAATGTAACATTATTTTACATGGAATTAGAGTTGTGAACCATTCTGTCTTCCTTGCCTCACGTAGATACAGTAGATATTACCTGATCCCGGGTAATAGTGAAGGGTAGTGCAATAATTAGGAACTGATGAGTTTCTGTTATATTTGTTTATAATGCAATGTGTTTAGTTGTGAGTTTATATAACTTGATTTTTAATAACTGCTGTGTTTAGTGACTGGCTTGTAAAATTCTAGGAAATTTAATAATCAGCTCTTGCAAGCCAGTCCAAGCTGGCTCCAGGTTCTGTTGAATGAACCACAGCTTGTACCTGGCTTAGGAGAGAACTCAGCATACGTGACGTGCTTTCTAAATGGTAGCCAATGTGATTCTTGTCATTTATTTTATTACACAATTTATGATTATAGTAGAAAAGTTGGGAAAGACACATTTTAAATGCATCTTTTTTATGATTTTGGGGGGTTGCATTATTTAACCGAGGAACCTGAACTTGAGGTATGCCTGTGCAACATGGTTTACTCATAAAATTACTGTATTTGGCATAAATTCAGAACTGAGACCTCAAGAAGAACTAAAAAACTTAGTTAAAAAGTATAAAAATTGGCGGGTGCGGTGGCTCACGTCTGTAATCCCAGCACTTTGGGAGGCTGAGGTGGACGGATCACCTGAGATCAGGAGTTTGAGACCATCCTGACCAACATGGAGAAACCCTGTCTCTACTAAAAATTAGCCCAGCGTGGTGGTGCATGCCTGTAATCCCAGCTACTTGGGAGGCTGAGGCAGGAGAATCGCTTCAACCCAGGAGGCAGAGGTTGCGGTGAGCTGAGATCGCACCATTGCACTCCAGCCTGGGCAGCAAGAGTGAAACTCCATCCCTCCCCCAAAAAAGTATCAAAATTTCGACTTACTGTGTTATTGCAGGTGATAGGAAGTTGGAGGCAGTTTTTCACCAGGGGCTGGAGAAGTAACAGGAAGGGTCACAGTGAGCAGTGCTGTGCAGCAGTCACAAGCAGCAACCTGGAGTACCATCATGCTCTGAAAAACGAAGTCCTGGGTCAGCAACGGACCCATGTGCCATGGTGGTCCCATGAAATTACAATGGAGCTGAGAAAGTCGACCTAGTGATGTTGGAGCCACAGTATACAGTGCAAGACATTACTTGTGTGTGGTGATGCTGCATAAACAATGGTACAAAATAGAGCAATACAATCATGTACAGTACAGAATACTTGATAATGATAGTAAACAGTTATGTTACTGGTTCATGTATTTACTATACTTGTTATTTTAGAGAGCACTCCTTCTACTTATACAAAAAAGGTAACGGTAAAACATCTTCAGGCGGGTCCTTCAGGAGGTATCCAGAAGGTGTTGTTATTATAGGAGATGACAGCTCCATGCATGTTATTGTCCCCGAAGCCCTTCCAGTGGGACAAGTTGTGGGGGTGGAAGACAGTGAAATAGATAGTTCTGACCTCCTATAGGTCTAGGCTAACGTGTGTTTGTCTCTTAGTTTTTTGTTTTAAAAAGTAAACCATTTTTAGAAGTAGGGAAAAGCTTATAAAACAAAAATATAAAGAAAGGAAATATTTCTGTACAGCTGATCAATATGTTTGTGTTTTAAGCTAAGTGTTAATACAAGAGTCAAAAAGTCTACAGCAGTGGACAGTAATGACCTTCACATTCACTCACCACTCACTTGCTGACTCGCCCAGAGCAGCTTCCAGTCCTGCAGGCTCCATTCACGTTAAGTGCCCAATGTAGGTGTGCCATTTTTTACAATTGTCTATGACATTCAGTACAGTAAAGTGCTGTACAGATTTGTAGCCTGGGACCAATAGGCTGGAGTATATAGCCTAGGTTCAGAGTAGGCTAGACTATCTAGGTCTGTGTAAGTACATACTATGATGTTCATACAAGGATGAAATTGCCTAATGATGCATTTCTTAAAACAGATCCCCGTTGTTAAGCAACACATCACTATATGTATGTTTCTGAATTAGTCTGTTCTCACACCATTAATCAAGACATATCTGACACGGGGTAATTTATAAAGGAAAGAGGTTTAATGGACTCACAGCTCCACATGACTGGGGGCCTCACAATCATGGTGGAAGGCAAAGGGAAAGCAAGACATGCTTTACATGGTGGCAGGCAAGAGGGTGTGTGCAGGGAAACTTCCCTTTATAAAACCACCAGGTTTCCTCAGACTTACTATTCCGAGAACAGCATGGGAAAGACCATCCCCATGATTCAATTATCTCCTACCAGGTCCCTCCCACAACACATAGAAATCTTGGGAGCTACAATTCTAGATGAAATTTGGGTGTAGACATAGCCAAACCATGTCAGTACCCTTGTAAGATATAGAATAGTCTGTCGTGTGTGTGTGCGTATGCATGTATTTAATGAATAGAATATTACCGTCCTCCAGACCTCATCCTGTTTCCTTTTCATTTCCCGTAGGGCTGTTTCTGCGGTCTGCATTATTGCACATAGGTATTTGTATCTGTCATGCTTCAGGCAGGAAAAAGATGGACATACACAGTGCATAGTTGGAGAATTCGTGAAAGGACTATTAACAGAGGTGTGCACAGGATTAGGAAAAGTGCCGGATGACAGTGAGGTGCCCTGGAGCTAGAACAGCCATGGGACCTAACCATGTCCTAGACTGGAAAGGCCAACTTCATTGAGAGAGCCACCTGGAAAGGTCACAGGAGCTGTGGGGATGCAGCCATCAGCTGCCCCCAGGAGCGGACCTTACACCCTGGCAGGGAGGGAGGGAGGGGTATAAAGACTCCAGCTCACCTTTCTTGCCACCTACTGGATCTCTTACCGGTGCTTCCCATTGCCCAAACCCGATCAGAAGGCAAGGAGCTAGCAGGCCCATTGATGCATGCCCTGCAGATGAGCCTCCAGGGACCAGATCTGGGCTGAGATAAACAGTCCATCTAGAGGTGCAAATGGAAGGCATCCAGCACAATATTGTAGGACATAAGTCAACCATAGTAGGATAAACGTTGATGGTGGGGAGTGGAAAGGGAGTGAGAACTTGGAATGTAAAAAAAGCATATGAAAACAAGAAGCTGTTTCCACGAATGTTGAGGATAATCATGTCTTAAACGGAGGAGTCTAATTAACTCAACCCTCAACTCTGAGGCAGAAAAGAGAAAGCAAATCTGACATTTGTTAGAAAGGCAGCAACCCTACTAAAGATGTCTTTGGAAAACATCCTTTTCCCCCATACTGTTTGTGTTGCAATCCAGACCTTCCCATCTGAGCTCTGGGCTGGAGAAAGAATTGAGTCCCTGTGTAAAAGAATAGGTTGGCCACAGGAAGAGGCCCAGGGCGAGGTCTGTTAGATGAAAAACAAAAGCAGAAATTGTGTGGGCAGGAGAATGGGTCTCAGGAGTGTATTTAAAAATCTGTATTTATTAAGAAAGAGGAAGAGATAGACATGTAGGCAATTAGGAAGGGATGATGCTTTTCTTGTAAAAAAAAGGTGTATGTGTGTGTGTGTGTATGTGTGTGTGTGTGTGTAAAGAAAAATGTCTGGCAGCAAAACACCAAAATATGAATGGTGGTTGTCTTTGGATGTGGATTATGAGTTGTTTTTATTTATTTTATCTGCTTTCTTGCATTTTGTAATTTTTATAAAGCAAACGTGAGTTATTTATGCATTAAGAAAGGATTTAAGTAAGAAAGGAGTAATATCTATGCCAAACACTGACAATCAGGAAGACACGGCGTCTGAAGGTTGTGCCACGTTTCTTTCCTCTGCTCACCTTTTCCTCCTCTTCATCTCCCCTCCCTCTTCTGCCTCCAGGTTCTGTACATGACTTAATAGCTCAGAGCGAGCTGATTGACTGAGTCATTTGCAGTGGAAAGTCACAGACATGACTTGGGCTTGGCTGAAAACAAGAGGCTCATCAAAATGATTAAATTATAACCGCCACTTGGGATCATTCTCTACCTTCCACTAAGAGGCTGAATTGAATGGGAGTTAAAAAGTAATCCTTCCTTGAATTTGATACTTATGTCAGTTTCTCAGGGCTGCCATAACAAATTACCACAAACTGAGTGGCTGGAAACAACAAATATTTATTGTCTGAGTTCAGGAGTCAGAAATCAAGGTGTTGTCAGAATTCGCTTCTTCTGGAGGTGCTGAGGAATGATCTGTTTCACACCATTCTCCCAGCTTCTGATGGCTGCGGCCAATTCTTGGCATCCTTGGCTTGTAGCTGCATCTCTCTAACCCAGGGGTCCCCAACCTCTAGGCCACAGAGGGTCCACGGCCTGTTAGGAACCAGGTGGCACAGCAGGAGGTGAATGACCGGTGAGTGAGCATTGTCAGCTGAGCTCTGCCACCTGTCAGATCAGCAGCAGTAGCAGATTCTCATAGGAGCTCAAATCCTACTGTGAACTACACATGTGAGGAATCTAGGTTGTGTGCTGTGTGATTATTATGAGAATCAAATGCCTGATGATCTGTCACTGCCTCCATTGTCCCCAGATGGGACCATCTAGTTGCAGGAAAGAAACAGCTCAGGGCTGCCACTGCTTCTACTTTTGGTGAGTTGCATAATTATTTTATTATACATTATTTCTGGCCCATGGGAAAACCGTCTGTTATTTCTCTTCTTCCCTTTTCTTTCTTTTCTTTCTTTTTCTTTCTTTCTTTTTCTCTGTCTCTTTCTTTTCTTTCTTTCTCTCTCTTTCTTTCTTCTTTCCTTCTTTCTTTTTGACACGGTCTCATTCTATAGCCCCGTCTAGAGTACTGTGACACAATCTTGGCCCACTGCAACCTCCATCACCCAGATTCAAGTGATTCTGCTGCCTCAGTCTCTTGATTAGCTGGGATTGCAGGTGTCTACTACCACAGCCAGCTAATTTTTCTATTTTTTTAGTAATTTTCTATTTTTTGGCCCACCTTGGCCTCCCAAAGTGCTGGGATTTTCTGTTTCTTCATCGTTCAATCTTGGTAGGTTGTATGCATGTCCAGGAATTTATCAATTTCTTCTAGGTTTTCAAATTTGTGGTATACAGTTTTTTTCATTTTTAATATTTATTTATTTATTTATTTCTGGCCCATGGGAAAATTGTCTGCCCAGAAACTGGTCCTTAGAGCCCAAAAGGTTGGGCACTGCTGCCCTAACCTCTCCCTCTGTGCCCTATGGCCTTCTTCCCTGTGTGTCTCCAAACTTCACTCTCTGCATAAGGACACTAGTCATTGGGTTTAGGGCCCATTCCAATCCCGTATGACCTTATTTAACTTGATTACATTTTCAAAGGTCATGTTCCCAAATAAGGTCATATTTGTAAATAATGGGGAGTAGGGCTTTGACATCTCTTGTTGGGGGGACATAATTCAATCCACAACAGTGCTATTTGCTAAAAAACTTAGAATTTTTTAACAGAGAAGATACATACTTAGGAATATTTATGAAATAGTCATGAATATTTTAAAACTTCTTATTGAAGTATAACACAACACAAAGAAGTACAAACTCGTAAGTGTTCAGCCCCACAAATTGTGCCACAGCCGTGGAGCTGTCACAAAGTGACACAGCCATGTCATCAGCACCTGGACCAAGACTCAGAACATTACCTTTCCTGCAGAAGCCTTCCTCTGTCCCTCTGCAGGTCCTCACCTTTAACATCATAGGTGTGGTTTATCTACTATTGAGCTTTATACATATGGAGTAATACAGAATCCACTTTTTTTGTGGCTGGTTATTTTGCTCAACGTTATGTTTTTGAGACTCATCCATGTTGGGTGGAGCTACAGTTTGTTTACTTTTAATTGCCATGCAGATTTCATTCTATGGCTGTTCCACCATTACTCTACCATTGATGGATATTTGGGTTGTTTCTGTTTTGTTTTTTGTAACTACAAACAGTGCAGCCATTAATATTTTTGCACCTGTCTTTTGATGGACATATTTACGTTCCTCTGTTGAGTATATACTCAGGAGGAGAACTGTTGAATCACAGAGTAGGTGTATGCTCAGCTGTGGTAGATACTGCCAAGGAGGTTTTCAGAGTAGTTGTATTAATGTGTACATTCATCACCAGTGCACAAGTGTTCCAGTTGCTCTATATCATCAGCAATCCTTTGTGATGTCTTTTTTAGTATAACCATTCTAGTGGATGTGGATATCTTTGCAAACAAGGTGTTCAATTCATCATTGTTTATAGATGACAAACAAACTAGGAAGTGTTTAATGACATGAAAAGATGCTTATGATATATTAAGTTAAAACAGATTTATAAAAGTCTATAAACCCATTTTAAAAAAGCAACAGAAATCTATGTATCTCTCTCTTCTTTACCTCCTATCTGTATATATCCTTAGCGTGCTCTGATTCCTTTCTTGAAATGCTTCTCCCCAATTATTTTCATAGATGCACATTCCTATATTTCAGGTCTGGTGTGCCATATACCTGTTGGCCATTTGTATGTCTTCCTTTGAGAAATGTCTATTCAGATGTTTTACCCACTTTTAGATCTGATTATTTGGGGGTTTTTGCCATTGAGTTGTTTGAACTCATTATATATTCTGATTGTTGATCCTTTGTCAGATGGGTGGTGTGCAAATATTTTCTCCCATTCTGTAGGTCGTCTCCTCACTTTGTTTTGCTGTGCAGAAGCTTTTAGCTTGATGTAATTCCACTTGTCTGTTTTTGCTTTGGTTGCCTGTGCTTTTGAGGTCTTGCACAAAAAACCCAGACCAGGCCAGGCACAGTGGCTCATGCCTATAATCCCAGCACTTTGGGAGGCCGAGGTGGGTCAGTCACTTGAGATCAGAGGTTCAAGATCAGCCTGGCCAACATGGTAAAACCCTGTCTCCACTGAAAATACAAAACTTAGCCAGGCGTGATAGTGGGTGCCTGTAATCCTAGCTACTTGAGAGGCTGAGGCAGGAAAATCGCTTGAACTCGAGAGATGGCGGTTGCAGTGAGCCAAGATGATATTACTGCACTGCAGCCTGGGAGAGAGTAAGACTTCATCACCAAAAAAAAAAAAAAAAAAAAAAAAAAAAAAAAAAAAGAAAAAAAAAAGAAAAGAGAAGAAAAGAAAAATCCCAGACCAATGTCCTGGAGCACTTCTTCCCTATTTTCTTGCAGTAGTTTTATAGTTTCAGGTATTAGACTGAAGTCTTTAATCCATTTTAATTTGATTTTTGTATATGATGAAAGATAGGGGTCTAGTGTCATTCTTCTGCATATGGATATTCAGTTTTCTCAGCACCATTTATTGAGAGACTATCCTTTCCCCATTATCTCTCTTTGACACCTTTGTTGAAGATTAATGAGCTGTAAATGTATGGATTTATAGCTGGGTTCTCTATTCTGTTTCACTGGTCTATATGTCTGTCTTTATGACAGTACCATGCTGATTTGGTTACTAAAGCTTTGTAGTACACTTTGAAATCAGGTAGTGTGATGCCTCCACTTTGTTCATTTTGCTCAGGATTGCTTTGGTGATTCAGAGTCTTTTGCGGGTCTATATAAATTTGAGGATCTCTTTTCTATTTCTGTGATGAATGTCATTGGTATTTTGATATGGATTGCATTGAATCTGTAAATTGTTTGGGATAATATTGTCATTTTAACAATATCAATTCTTCCAATCCATGAGCATGGAATAGCTTTCCATTTTTTTTAACCTCTTCAACTCCTTTAATCAGTGTCTTATAGTTTTCTTTGTACAGATCTTTCACTTTTTTTGGTTACATTGATTCCTAGATATTTTATATTCTTTGTAACTATTGTAAATGGAATTGATTACTTTTTCAGATTGTTCACTATTTATATAAGTACTACTGTTTTTGTATGTTGATTTTTTATCCTACAACTTTACTGAATTTGTTTATCAGTTCTAACAGTTTTTTGGTGGAGTCTTTAGATTTTTCTAAGTATGAGATCACGTCATCTATAAACAAGGCTAATTTGACTTCTTTCTTTCTTTCCAATTTGGATGCCCTTTATTTCTTTCTTTGGCCTAATTGCCAGGACTTCTAGGACTATGTTGAATACAAGTGGTGAAAGTGCACATCCTTGTCTCGTTCCAGATCTTAGAGGACAAGTCTTCAATTTCCCCCTATTCAGTGTGAGCTGTGGATTTGTTGAATATGGCCTTTATTATTTTGAGAAACGTTCCTTCTATACTCAGTTTGATGAGGGCTTTTACCATGAAGGGATGTTGAATTTTATCAAATGCTTTTTTGGCATCTATTGAAATAATTATATGGCTTTTTTTCTTGGTTCTATTAATGTTTTTTAATCACATTTATTGATTTATGTATGTTGAATCATCCCTGCATCCCTGGGATAAATCTCACATGATCACGGTGAATGATCTTTTTAATATGTTGTTGAATTTTGTCTGCTAGCATTTCATTGAGAATTTTTGCATCTATGTTCATCAACGATAATGGCCTGTGTTTTTCTTTTTTGTTGTGCCTTTATTTGGTTTTGGTATCAGGGAGATGCTGGCCTTATAGAATGAGTTTAGAAGTATTCCTTCCTCTTCAATCTTTCTGAAGTGCTTGAATAGAATTGGTATTAGTTTTTCTTTAAATATTTGGTTGAATTCAGTAGTGAAGCCATCAGATCTTGGGTTTCTCTTTGATGGGACACATTTTTATTATGACTTCAATCTCATTACTCATTATTGGTTTATTGAGGTTTTCTACTTCTTTTCTTTTCTTTCTTTCTTTTTTTTTTTTTTTTTTTTTTTTTTTTTTTTTTTTTTTTGAGACACGGTCTCACTCTATAGCCCAGTCTAAAGTGCAGTGGCGCAATCTTGGCTCACTGCAACTTCCACCTCTCAGGTTCAAGCTATTCTCCTGCCTCAACCTCTTGATTAGCTGGGATGGGATTGCAGGCACCTACTATGACAACCAGCTGATTTTTCTTTTCTTTTCTTTTCTTTTTTTTTTAAGTAGGGATGAGGTTTCACCATGCTGGCCAGGACAGTCTCAAACTCCTGACCTCAAGTGATGGTCTACCTTGGCCTCTCATCTGGGATTTTCTATTTTTTCATGGTTCAATCTTGGTAGGTTGTATGCATGTTCAGGAATTTATTCATTTCTTCTAGGTTTTCCAATTTGTTTGTTTGTAGTTGTTTGTTTATTTATTTATTTAGATGGAGTTTTGCTCTTGTTGCTCAGACCGGAGTGCAGTGGCACAATATTGGCTCACTGCAACCTCTACCTCCCAGGTTCAAGCAGTTCTCCTGCCTCAGCTTCCTGAGTAGCTGAGATTACTGGCACCCACCACCACGCCTGGGTAATTTTTTTTTTTTTAAAACCCTGTAGAGACAGGGTTTCATCACATTGGCCAGGCTGTTCTCAAACTCCTGACCTCAAGTGATCCACCCACCTCGGCCTCCTAGTTGTTTATAATAGTCTCTAATAATTCTTCGTATTTCTATGGTCTCAGTTGTAAAATGATATATATAGCTTTAGGCATACCCCTTAAGCTCTTATCGTTTCTCTCATCTGTCAAATGGGAAAATTGCAAAACAAAGAAAACAATATCAGCCTCGCAATGTTACTGTGAAGACGGAATAAAATACCGAATGTGAAATTACAGTGCTTTGAAAACTGTAGCTCACCATACAAACCTGAGCTAGGGTTCTTGTGAGCAGATGACAGAGAATCCACCAGACTCCAGCTCTCTGAGACACCTGGCACATTGTCCCCTGAAATTTTACTTGCAAAATCAATTCAAATTGGCTTCAATACAGACTCTTCCTCATGAACTGAAAGTCAGCCAAAAGACACTGAACAAAGAGCTGCAGTGATTATTACCATCTCAAACAACAAGCCGTGTTTACCGGAGATGCTGGCTTTAGGATCAACCTTCTTGAAGGAGGTCTTTATGTATTGATTGCAAAGTTTTACCAGACAGAATTTTAATAACATTTCCCAGGGAAAAGAAATTGAAGGGCTTTGCCAACATCCATTACAACCAGAAATTTACAAATGGACTTAAAGGGCTGAAGTCTGTTAATCTGATTTACCCTTCCAGTCCTAGTTGTGGGGAGGCTGCACAGTCAGAGGTGGGCAGTGGGGGTCTGCACAGACATTTGGCAGCTTTTACTCTCTGAGCAGGCATCACCTTCATGCTCATCATCACTATTACCAGAGCAGCATCAATTTACTAAAATCTAGGTATTTCCTTTGGGCTAGATGCTTTACAGATATTGCCTTATTTACTCTTCATCACTACCCCAATGACATAGGGTCAAGGATCATTGTCATTCTACAAAAAATAGAAACGATTCTCAGAGCAGTTTTGTCTTGCCCATGTGCCTACAGTCAGGAAACGGCAGAGAAGGGACTTATGCTCAGACCTTTGTGTTCCAAAGCCTGAATACCTAACCCCTCGTCAATACCACTTCCCAGGGGGAGGTTGGCTGAGCTCCTTAAGGCTGCAAGGGGCAGACATCTGCAGGCAATGCTCAGTTACAGCAGTTTTGTTGCAACACTGCCTCTCGGCTGACTCTTTTCAGTGGGAAATAGTGATTCCGAGTCCTCTGGCTTCACACACACACACACACACACACACACACACATCCCTCATTGTTCAAGACCAGGCTTGGCCTTGTTGTGGCTACAGCTTGAGCTTGAGCATCCTTTTTTTTCTCCACAAGCACCCAAAAATCCTGCTTCCCAAAGAATTGTCCCAACTGGGGGCTGCTGGCCATCCAGTGTGGACCATTTGATTGGGCAGAGAGTATTCCCTATCCCTGCATGACACTCTTGGGGCCATTTGGTGAGAGGAAGTCTCTGAATGAAGCTGGCCCTTAGAACTTTATGAACCTCTCTCCAGTACAGAATCGTGGAACCAAAACCTTCAGACAGACCGGTATTCAAATGGTGCCGCTGATTACAACCACGTGATCTTGGACAATGGTGACAAGACTAAGGTAATTAGGTTTTTACCAAGTGCCACACCCTGTTCTAAGGACTTTTCTGGGAATGTACTTATGGAATGACCAACTCTTAGAGATAGATTTTATTATCACCCTCATTCCACAGATGAGGCCACCAGGGCCCACAGAAGTTAAATGCCTTGTGTAAGGTCATCTGGCCAGTTATGAAGTAGAGGACCCAGAATGTGGACACAGGCTGACTATGAGGCCAGAGGCTACACTCTCAGCCACCACACAACCCTGCCCACCTCGCTCATGCCTCTTTGAGCCCTGGTTTTTGCATCTATGCAATGCAGGTGATGAAACATTTTTTTTGTGAGGATGAGTCACAGAGCTGTACCTCGGCCTCCACTTATGAGAATTCCCAGTCCTGCTTCCACTTCATTACCTTTAGTGGAAGTCATCCTTTAAAATGCAAATACCAAAGCTGTGGGCTCTAGAGTCTAACATGTTTGTGTAAATTCACGTGTCTTAGGATTCTATTCTTCTTCCACCAAGGTCGGGGTCTGGAATCAAGGTTTCGGGAGAGCCATGCTCTCTCCAAAGTCTCCAGAGAAGGATTTTTCCTTGTCTCTTCTTAGCTTTCAATGGTTGCTGTCAACCTTTGGCGTTCCTTGGTTTGTGGCATCTAACTCTAATCTCCGCCTCCGCCTTCATGTGACCACCTTTCTGCTGTGTGTTTGTGTCTAAACTTCTCTCTTCTTATAAAAATGCCAGTTATTGGATTATGGTTCATCTTAACCTAGGATGACCTCACCTGAACTGAGTTGTATCTGCAGATATCCTATTTCCAGATAAGGGCAAATGCTGAGGTTCCAGATGAACATGAATTTTGGGGGATTGTTCAATCCAGTACAGAGGAGAAAGATGATAACAGAGGGAGGAGCAGGGAAGGAGGGTGCTGGGAAGGGGAGGGGAGCGGAGGGGAGGGGAGAGAAGGAGAGAGGAGGGGAAGCTGTCTTATCCATGGTTATTTTCAAACAGCTGCCTCTGGGCCCGGGTAGTGTTCTCGTTTTGTAGGCATTTCACCTATCTGTATATCCATCATTTTAGCCGTTAAATGATAATGTTGATCTTTAAGGCCATGTCCACTGTGAAGGTCTCTCATTCCTAGGGGAGAAAGCAACCAGGATTGGGCAGCATAAAGCAAAACTGTCTTCACAGCAGTCTGGAAGACAACCTGCCAACAAACTCCCATCCTGGCAGGCCTCCCATTCTAGACACTCTGCAATCAGGAAACAGCTCCTCCAACACCACGCCAGGACTTTCAGTGGCTCACGGAGGGGCATGAGTGGGAGCTGTAGTTTTGGGTCCAGGTGAGATCACAGCTGATAGCCTTCCAGAAGCCAGCCATGCAGAGCTCCAGAAGGCAGAGTTAGAATCCCAAAGAGATTGAGTCTTGGCCTGAGCAGGAAGGGTAAGAATGAACAGCATCAGTCGGCTTGGGTAAGGAGGGCATGTGGACACAAGGGCAAGAGATTCCAAGCAGGTTAAGTGTTGGATCTCCCAACAAGGGGCTTTGGGCATTCAAAGGAATCGATCGGCATTAGAAGGTTGGTTTGCTGAAAAAGTGCCAGCCTTTGTACCAAGATCTTATGTTATCTTATTTAATCCTCAAAACACATAATTATAGAGTAAATATTGGCTGGGTGCGGTGGCTCACGCCTGTAATCCCAGCACTTTGGGAGGCCGAGGCGGGCGGACCACAAGGTCAGGAGTTCAAGACCAGCCTGACTAACATTGTGAAACCCCGTCTCTACTAAAAATACAAAAATTAGCTGGGCGTAGTGACACACACCTTAATCGCAGCTACTCAGGAGGCTGAGGCAGAAGAATCACTTGAACCTGCGAGGTGGAGGTTGCAGTGAGCCGAGATTGTACCACCGTACTCCAGCCTGCACGACAGAGCAAGACTTTATCTCCAAAAAAAAAAAAAAATATATATATATATATATGAGAGAGAGAGAGAGAATGAGAGAGAGAGAGAGAGAGAGAAAGAGAGGGAGAATAAGAGAGAAAGAGTAAACACTATTCTCCCTGTTTGAAAGTTGTGAAAACTGAGGTTCAGGGAATGCGTGGCATGGGGGTGCACTGCTAGTAAGCGCCAGAGCCAGGAATTCACACTCAAGTCAGTTTCATTCCCAGCCCTGATCAGAGTCCAGCTGGGTGTGAGGATTCGTTTGGGGTTTAGGGCTTTGTGTTTTGTTTTAGGCATTGGGCTCCCTCCTCGCAGTCCCCAGCGCACACGCGTCTACAGGCCTCCCTGTGTCTGCTCTAGGGGTCATGGGGCGTCTCATCTTCCTTCCCTCCTCTGTGTGAGGACAGTCGGTTATTTGTCCAGGAGCCAAAGGCAGAGATCAAGGGCTCCAAGTGCTTTTACTTCCTGAGTAGGGAGGTGGCCTTGCTCGGTGGAATCCGTCCTTTTGAGGGGAATGAATTTAGCTGTCTTCCCCAGTTGGTGATTGGGCGAGGCGGGTAGGGGAGTCAGACAGAGGATGCAGGCTTAGCTCCAAAGGGCTTTTGTCTGAGGCCGGGCCTCAGGCCAGAGTGACATTCTTTAGTAGAGGCTGCCAGGCCACTGATGAGAGAGGCACCTGCGGGACAAGGAGGGAAAAAGAATGAGAGGTCCATCTTTCTTCCAGAGAAGAGGCAGCCTGGAGGGTGGAATCTGCTGTTTGGGGGCCCCCAGGATGCTGAGGCCAAACCAGCAGGCGCTTCAGGCTTGAGAAGACCCGCCAAGGCCCAGGCTGCTCAGGGATGTGAGCGATGAACTTTCTAGCTTCTGTGACATCTAATAAAAATCCCACAGGATGAAAGAAATCCACTCCTTCCTGGACTTATTTCCCATGGACATCCTAAGATCACAGAACTTTCCAATGGGAGGGGCATTGAAGTGTCCGGTTATGACTCCCGGACACCAAGCATGTCTCTATTTATCATGGGTGCTGTTGGTGCCCCACCTGGATCTCCTGGGCAGGTGGGTGCACCCATGCCTGAATGCTGTGAGTGATGCCCGTAGCTGCCCCTTTCTCTGGAGAATTGCCCTCAGCCATCAGGAGACATCCTCCTGGGAGGTTACATACTCCTGTCCATCCCAGTTACTTGCAGACAATGAGTAACAGAGAGACCTCAAGGAGGCAGCCAGCCTGTGGAGAATCCCCACCCCAGAACCCCCACCCCTGGGGGCCAGGCTGAGACTGACCTCTGACTGAGACCACATCCTTAGGACTTGCTCTCACTCTCTTTCTTCTGAAAGTCCTTCTTTGATAAGTTTCTTATGCAAAAAGAAAAAGTTTCTAGAGCATATAAGGCTCTACTAGAAAACGTGACCTCAGACCTCCTTCTTTCAGTAATTCACTCCAGTGAGCAATTATTAGCAATTACTGGGCATTTCCCATGTTTCAGATATGGTTGTACGTGCAGAGAACACAGCAGTGAACCAAACAGATGTTCTTTTCCCTCAGTGAGCTTATGGGATGGTGGGAGAAGACAAATACTAAATAATCACAAAAAATACAATTAGGATTATAATTAGCATTATTGTTAAAAGTATGGAGCTAATTCCCGATAGCTAAAACATGGAATCAACCCAGATGCCCATCAGCAGTGGATCGGATAAAGAAAACGTGGTACATAGACACCACGGAATACTATGCAGCCATGTAAAGAATGAGATCATGTCCTTTGCAGCAACACGAATGCAGCTGGGGGCCGT
The DNA here is from genome assembly GCF_048565385.1 of Saimiri boliviensis. NCBI lineage: Eukaryota > Metazoa > Chordata > Mammalia > Primates > Cebidae > Saimiri > Saimiri boliviensis. Next base: position 73,506,115 of record NC_133463.1, read on the forward strand.
TATCTTAAGTGAACTAATACAGGAACAAATACTGCATGTCCTCACTTATAAGTGGGAGCTAAACATTGAGAACACATGGACACAAGGATGGGAACAACAGACAATGGAAATAAAAGAGCCGGGGACGGTTGGAGAGGAAGAGGGGCAAGAGTTGAAAAGCTACCTATTGGGTACCATGCTCACTACCTGAATGACAGGATCAGTGGTACCCCAAACCTCAGCATCACACAATATACCATTGTAACAAATCTGCACATATACCCCCAAATCTAAAATAAAAACTAAAAAAAGTTTAAAAAAATTAAAAATAGAAAAAAAAATATGGAGCTCTGTGTATTACTGGAAGGTTCTGGCAATTTCCCTGTTGTCGCTCAGCTGCACATCTGTCCATCCATGGTTCGATCTACAATGCTGGGGATGAAACTCTGCAAATGCGTTTTCCAGATGGCCTTGCCAACAGCCTTTGCGTTAGGTTCTAGGAGACTCTAGAAGGGAAGTGGAAGGCGCGGGGTGGGGAGAGAAGAAACTCTCTTCCTGCTTTCTCTTGTTCTTGTTGCTTCCTTGCAGTGGGGTGCTGCCTCCTTTCCCACATAACTGAGCAGCAGTCCGGAAGAGCCCCCACTCCACTGTAGCAACACATAGCTCCAGTCCCCAGCACCTGCCCTGAACTGCCTCTTCAGATGGAGCAGCAGTCTCTCCAAGTGCCTAGGTTCTGAAAACTTCACCTCTTCCCTTTATTTCCTAGTCCTGGGATTGAGAACTTTTCCTGCGGTTCTTATCCCTGTGTTACCTTGATGCCTCTCTTTGCTCTTTCAACCCTGCAATACCTCTGCAACCACCCCCTGCATTAAATTCCTTCTAGCTGAAATACCTAGTGTGGTTTCTATAGTCCTGCCTGGAGCCTGACCCATCTATGGGGTATTCAACCTGGACCAGCAGGTCAGCAAAGGCATCGCTGAAGAAATACATTTAAGAGCTCGGACCTGAAGGATCAGTAAGAGTTATTCAGAGGGTATAACTCTCTGTTTGGAAGAAGAAAATGAAGGAACTTATAAATGCAAAGTCTCTGAAGCAGAAACAGAAGTCCTACATTGCAAAAGTAAGTGCTTTAGAAGAATGGAGTGGGGTAAGTAAGGGTCCATCATCCAGCACCTTGGAAAGACACAGCATTAAAGAATACTAGGCTGGAGAATGACACAAATAACCATATTAAAATAAGGATTAGAGGTGGTTGTCTTCCCACTTCTACAAAATCTTTCTGTGGTTGAACTGTTCTCATCGTATGTGGCAGTTCACTCCATAGTTGGAATTCTTTCTATCAGAAGGAGTGTAAACCCAGAGACAGTTATCTAACATAGTTTTTTGTGTAAATAATAATAACAACAAAGATACTTTTTTAAGGTAGATGTAACCTCACTACATGGTTTGGTTAAAGGAAAGTACCTTTCTTTTTTTTTTTTTTTTTTTTTTTTTTTTTTGAGACAGAGTCTCGCTCTACTGCCAGGCTGGAGTGCAGTGGCGTGATCCTGGCTCACTGCAACTTTTGTTTTCCAGTTTCAAGCAATTCTCCTTCCTCAGCCTCTCGAGTAGCTGGGACTACAGGCACCACCACTCCCAGCTAATTTTTTGTACTTTTAGTAGAGACGGGGTTTCACCATGTTGGCCAGGCTGGTCTCAATCTCTTGACCTCGTGATCCGCCTGCCTCGGCCTCCCAAAGTGCTGAGATTACAGAGGAAAGCATCTTTCTAAAAAGAATAAATAATGCTTCATTCTGGCAAAAAGATCCCAAGTGTCTTTGTGCAATTCATAAAATGCACAGCCACTGGTGGCAACCTTTGGAGTCAGACTGGAATTCAAATGTCATCTTTACTTGCCGTCTTGAGCATGGACCCTAACGTCTTCAAGTTTCTGTTGCCTCATCTGAAAACTGAGGCATAACAATGTGTGTCTTCTATAGCTTTTGCAAGAGTTCAATTAGGTGATACTTGCAAAACATCCAGTTCAGTTCCTGGTGCCTAAAAGGTCTTTAAAAGTGATCATCATTTTAATTGCTAGCAAGTCTTGTTATTTTGAGTCAAAATCAACCTCCTTTTAACTTCTATTTCAGTAGAGCTGCCCCCAAATTACTGGAGTCCCTCTTCCATATGAGAATATGTCTGCCATTTGAAAATAGCTCTCATACCCTTTCTTTGGGATGATTTTATTCTAGGTGCTCTTCTTGGCTGCCTGGATCAATTACTAAGCTGTCCGCCCCATCCTGCCTACAAAGGTTCAAGTCTCAACACTTCTCCTAGCCAGGTTCTCTTTTTGAGTCACCAACACTCAAACTAATTGGCTCTCTGGGTTTGTCACATTGACTACACAGGTTTCAAATGTTGATATTTATTATTGTATCTCCTTGAGGGTTTTCCTGACATTGCAGGTGCTTCAGATGGAAGCTTGATGTGGCTGTCAGGCTTGAGAGAGCACATGTTTCTAAGCTTTGGCTTGAACAGGAACACAGGAAGCAAATTTCCATGTGGTGGCATTTTGGTCATCCTGTGATTACTCACCAGGGCCACTTCCCTTCTCCACCTCCTCTGGAACCATACAACACATGAAGAGAGCAATGGACGGTGGCTTAGATAATAGCATGGAAGTTAGCTGCCAACTATTTGTTGAATTTGCATATTTTGTGATGTACAGCCCGTGACCCTCCTGGTCATCACCCATTCAAGTCATCCTTTTGCTCATGCATTCATTCATTCAACACTTACGCATTTTGTGCCAATCCTGTGCTGAGCACTATGCACGTATGATCTCGTGCTCTCTGAACATTCATGAGGTGTATACCATGACTATTTCCATTGCCACAAGTGAGTGATTAGGGGTATAGCTTACTTAAATATCTTGTCTGTTTTTGCACAAGCAGAATCAAGATTCGAAACCAAAGGCCTGACTTCCAAACCAGGGTTTTGAACCACGATGACACATGGCTCTTCTTTTCTACAAAAGATTGTGTATTGGAGAGTGGTTGCACCTGCTTGTTTCTCTTTCCCACCAGCAATTCTTAACGTGTGTTTGGCGGTAGAGAGGATTAAGGGTGAAATAGACCTAGGTAGGTGGTAAGAAACTTGCCCACAATCACACAGTTACGAAGAGCCAAGGCTCAGCTCAGGGTGGAGCTCATTGTAAAGAACCTGGCTGGGCACAGGCCTCCTTTGGGAGGCCGAGGTGGGCAGATCACCTGAGGTCGGGAGTTTGAGACCAGTCTGACCAACAAGGAGAAAACCTCTTTCCCCTAAAAATACAAAATTAGTTGGGTGTGGTGGCGCATGCCTGTAATCCCAGCTACTCACTAGACTGAGGCAGGGAAGTCACTTGAACTCGGCAGGGCAGAGGTTGCGGTGAGCCAAGATCATGCTATTGCACTCTAGCCTGGGCAACAGGAGTGAAACTCTGTCCCCCTCCAAAAAAAACCCTAAAACCCATGCCTTTTCTTCACTGCATCCTGCTGTACTGTTTAGCCTGCAGATGTACTCATCCAAGCAACTGATCTTTTAAGACAGCCACTAAATACCAGTCATTGCGTGGGAGTACAAAAGTCCATCTCCTTTGCCTCAAGGCTGTTAGATCTTGCACTGCAAATTTATGTTCCAGAACACCTTGGAAAATCAGGTGGAACTGTTTAGAGAGAGGATGCTCTAGATTCAGGATTGAGGATGTCAACCACCACACAGCTCTGGACTGTCCATTTTGCAAAGTGTGTGAATAGCATCCATGCACCTGTGAATGGCAGCCCTGTATATCTGCTTTACAGAAACACTGAGACAGGAAAAGCATTGCTTAGTCAGTCATTCATCCACCAAAATGTGTGTTTTGAGAGTCTGGACCTAGGCACTATGGGGTTTGGGTTAGGGTGAGGGTTAGGCTTGTCTCTACTCTCAACGAGACTTGCATCTCATTTATAAGGGGAATCAGGTGCAAAGAGAGTTAATGAAACAAGGCAGCACAGAGGAGTAGACAGACGGACACGTGAGAAAGGGCACTGAGGCCGGGCACGGTGGCTCATGCCTGTAATCCCGGCACTTTGGGAGGCCAAGGCGGGCGGATCACTTGAAGTCGGGGATTGGAGACCGACGTGGTCAACGTGGTGAAACCCATCTCTATTAAAAAATACAAAAATTATCCAGGCATGGTGGTGGGCACCCGTAATTCCAGCTACTCGGGAGGCTGACGTGGGAGGGCTGCTTGAACCAGGAAATGGAGGTTGCAGTGAGCTGAGATCGCACCACTGCACTCCAGCTGGGGTGACAGAGCAAGACCGCCTCAAAGAAAAAAGAAAAAGCGCATTAAACTTGGAGTAAGAAGACTGGGCTTCCAGGCCTACTCTGCCACACTAGCCCAACTTCTCAATTTGGGTTGAAGCCTAAGTCTTTCCTTGGCTCGTGCCCTTGTGCCTCAGGACCCTGGTCCCAGGCTGGTTCTCTTCCCTCGGTGTGCATTGCAGACTGAACTCCAGGGGATGAGGTTCTCCAGTCTGACCCCAAGCCTCGCCTCTGGGCAGCCATTTTGGATCTGGCACAGCCCCCTTCTCTGGCTCTGGCCATAATTGCTAGTACCTAAAAAATGGAGCGGGGACGGGGGAATATTTCAAAACCCTAAGATCTCACTGATGCCCCTGAAATTAAGCCACGTCTTCTGGGTTTGGCGTGTGGACACGCACAGGCCACATTTCCCTCTCGGTCCTGTGGGGAAAAGGAAATTTCTTAGGCCAGTTTTTCCCAGAAGCCAGCCCTGAGCAGAGGATTCGAATGTATGCTCCTGGAAGTGCCCTTGAAAAAGGCAAGGAAGGAAGTGGGGGAAGCGGGAGAGGGAAGGGGAAGGTGGGAGGCAAGGGTGTGATTCCAGCTGATGCCCACACCTCATCCTGATCCCCAAGGGAACTCTGAGTATAAATTGCACCTCCAAGCTTGTCCCACTTGGAGTCAAAGGAACTGTGACCCCACACGGTTTGTAGCCCACATCTGCCTATTCTGGAGGGCAGCGCTGTGAAGAAGGTCACAGGAGTGATCAGGTGGCAGCACCATCTTTATAAGTCGGGGAGAGGCACAGCCAGGCAGCTAGTCAAAAGGTGGTCCTAGGTGGGGAGACCAGCAGGGGCTCCCACAGAGTTTCTACTCTGTTAATCTCTTTATTACAAGAAGGGATCACCAAGAAGGTTTCCAAAAGTAGATGAGAGACTTCAGTTTACTACTGTGTCTTTGGTCAAATCCAAATTGTTGACCTCCTGTCTTCCTTCGGGATTCCAGCTTCTCACCAGCCCGGATGGCTTCCTTTTCCACTTCAGTATCAGCCCAAACAAGACCTACTTAGGTTAATCTGCAGAAAAAACACAGCCACATTGAAATGAATTTTGCAGAATCTGTTTTTTTTCCCTTAGATATGAGCACATCTGCTTCTCTCCAGACCTTGGCAATCAGTGTTGATTCTATGGCAGTGCCTACGATGGGTCCTTGTTGCATATTCTGAAAGAGGCTCCTCATTTTCTCCTTACAGAGATAGCTTCCGTCCACTGACTGTCAATGGCTGATGTAAGACGATGCTCATGTCTGGATAATAAACAAGGCACAGCTGTTGAGGAACAGATACCTTTTAAGTTAAAAAATTAAAAATGCCATAAACATAGCCCACTAGAATTTAACTTTTAAATATGAAAATATAATCTGCAATTTGCTCATCAAATGTAAATAAAATAACCAAACATTAATGTGCTAAATTTTATAGCAATGATTCTCAACTGGGGACAATTTCCAATTGCATTCAGCAATCTGGCAACATCTGGAGACTTTTTTGGTTGCCATAAGAGGGGAGAAGGACCTGCTGCAGGCATCTAATGGGCAGAGGCTAAGGGCACTGCTAAACAGCGTACAATGCACAGGACAATTAGCACAACGAGAGTGACCTAGCCTGAACGTCAACAGTGGTGGGGTTGAGAAGCCCTGATCTAGACTGCTTTATTTTGGTGTAAATTTTGTATTTGTTCTCTATATTGAGGCCTATTTTCAATAGCTTTGAACTTTCAAAAATCCCAGTGTCGAACTATTTTTGAGCACCAATTTGGAGTAAGATACTGTTGGAGGTGCCCTAGTATTAACCCTTTGGTATTACTAAATTAGTCACCTCGTGGCCAGGTGCAGTGGTTCACACCTATAATCCCAGCACTTTGGGAGGCCAAGGTGGGCAGATCATGAGGTCAGCAGTTCGAGACCAGCCTGGTCAACATGGTGAAACCTCATCTCTACTAAAAATACAAAATTGTTTGGGCATGGTGGTGCACATCTGTAATCCTAGATACTCAGTAGGCTGAGGCAGGAGAATTGCTTGAAGTGGGAGGCAGAGGTTGCAGTGAGTGAACTGAGATTGTGCCATTGCACTCTGGCCTGGGGGACAGAGCGAGATTCCATCCCAGGGGAAAAAAAAAATAGAAAGAAAGAAATTAGTAACCTCATGGTTCACTCAGCAGTGAATGCCCTCCATCTGAGTTTTCTGAGTTCCAGCATCAGGGTGGGTTGCCAGGGCAGTCACACAGGGTCCTGTACTCAGAAAGAGGCCCTGGGCTTGGAGTTTAAGGCTGTGCAGTGGCCATTCTGAGGTTCTTAATAATTTGGTTTTGAATTTGTTTTTTGATAATGAAGTCCAGGTGGACAATGAAGTTCGCAGGGTGCTTGATGCCTCAAAATACATGCAGACCCACTGGCTGCTGCCTCCCCGCCTGACAGGAATGGATTTTTGGCTGACCACTCCTCTACCCACACCCAATAACTGCTGTTTCTCTCTGTCCCTGGACAGGTCTGAGAGCAGGTTTGGGGAGGGTTGAGTAGGATATGTGCCCCAGGTGCCTATGAGGGGCTACCCTCACCCCAGAAGCATCCCTGTGCCTGAGGGAGAGTGACATTAAATAGTGAACAAAAAAACACTATGATGGCTTGAGAGAGAGAGAGAGGTGATGGAAGAAAAGAAAAAGGAGATTTTTTCCCCTTGCTTTTTGAACAAGAGACTTTATGTTTCATTTAGCACTAGGTCCCACACGTCATGTGGCTGGCCCTGTCTAGATTCGAGAGCTACTGCTCATCGCCACTCTTTCTTTCTAAGCAAAACCTTCTGGGTGGAGTTTTGAGGTTGCCTTTTATTCAGGAGTCATGAAGTCTTCCACAGTCGTGTCCAGCAAAACCTTTTTGGAGAAGGTTTTAGACCCAACCAGTGATACATCTAACATATTGCTAGAGACTGAATGCACGTATCTCTCCAAAATTCACACATTGAAACATGGAGGCTTTTGAAGGTGATTAGACTGTGAAGGTGAAGCCCTCATGAGTGAAATGAGTACCCTTATAAAAGAAACCCCAGAGTGCCCCTTACCCCTTCCGCCATGTGAGGACACAGTGACACGGTGGCCATCTGTGAGCCAGGAAATGGGCCCTCCGCCACCACCAAATCTGCTGACCACTTGATCTTGGGCTTTCAGCCTACAAAAGGGTGAGAAATAAAATTCTGTGCTTTATAAGCCATGAGTCTATGGTATTCTGTGATAGCCACTTGAATGGACTAAGACAACAATCATTGAATTTCTAAATACCAGTATTATGAGAGAAAAATAAAAAGCTGGCCAGGCGCAGTGGCTCATGCCTTTAATCCCAGCACTTTGGGAGGCTGATGTGGGCAGATCACAGGGTCAAGAGATCAAGACCATCTTGGCCAACATGGTGAAACCCCTTCTCTACTAAAAATACAAAAATTAGCTGGGTGTGGTAGCGTGCACCTGTAGTCCCAGCTACTCAGGAGGCTGAAGGAGGAGAATTGCTTGAACCCGGGAGGCAGAGGTTGCAATGAGCCGAGATCGTGCCATTGCACTCCAGCCTGGCGACAGAGTGAGACTGTGTCTCAAAAAAAAAAAAAAAAAAAGAAAAGAAAAAAGAAAAAAGAAAAAAGAGAAAAGAAAAGCTATAGTAAGAACAATAGATCCTCTTTTGCATAGTTGTGTATAACCAGGCCTCTCATCTGAAGTCTGCTGGGCTTCTGGCTCTCTCTCTTCCTTGCCTTTTGCACGTCTGGACCAGGTTTTATGGGAGGACTTTCTTGCAAGGCACTTGGTGGCATGCCTAAGGATCGACAGCAGGGACTTCACCACGCTTAGAAGAACAGCTGTGTTTTGTGCCTATCTGCTAATTATGTTTGTATATGGGAGCATGTCATCTCGTATTTGGTTTCATTATGACATTCCTCCTGGTGGTGAGGTTGTGAGAGGACAGACAACTCTCCTATAGTCATTGGAGGCTGCTAACGTTTGCCACAGTTCCTGACAAGTGCTGAATGGCTGCTTGGCTTTGATCTTGCCTCACTGGCAAGCCATAGTATTTTCTATTTTATAGATTAAGTTCCAGAGGCTTGGTAAGAGGTTAGGAAGTTTATTCCTGGTCACACAACCGGGAAATAGAAGCACCAAAACTTGAACTCAGTCCAGACTGACTTCAGGACATGAATTCTTGCCTCTGGGCTCCTGCAATCCTACCAGCATTTGCGACCAGTCTCCAGTGCCCCCGTGTGCAGCGTCAGTGACCAGGAGGGCCTCAAAGGGTAATCCCAGCTCCTCTGTCTCAGGTTCGATGAGGCTACCCAGCCAAGGGGACATTGGAGACTGAAACCCATCCTGACCTCTGCGCCTCAAGCCTTGATCTGACTGCTCCACCCAGAGGAATGGGTGTCTTTATCAAATTCATCTGCCCACAAGGATCACTTTTTTAAAAAATTCACACAAAGGCACTGAATAGATAAGCAGCTGTTAAGGGTCCATGAGGGCTGTTCCTTCGTTTCACCTTCTTGGTCTTTCTACTGGTTATTGTCTACCCTTGGGTGTCCAGGGCCATGCACACCAAGCAGGACCTTCCTACAAAGAGGCTACACCCTTGATCCTTAGGCCAATAGACTAAGGGTTTCTTAAAGTGTGTAGCCCAAAGACCATGTCAGAATAAGTTGGATAGTAGTTAAAAATGCAGAATTATATACCCCATTCAGATTGCCATACGCAGGCTTTCTGGGGTTTGGGCCTGGTCATCTGCATGTCATCAAGTTCAAGTTCTTATGCCCTCTAAAGTTTGAGCAAATCTCCTCTGTGTTTCTGCTGACCACTTTGTTCTGGGTTTCAATCCTTCTCTGTTCAATTCCAAACAAACTCTCAACTCTGTGACTGACCCTCCTGCGTCCCTCTTCAATTCACCACATTCTGTGGGTGTTCAGTCTGACAATATCTGCTTTTCCCTCTGGACTCTCCAGGCAGCTGGCACCTTTGCCGCTCTGTGCTGCTTCAGGTGTGGACCCTCACCCCGGGGACATTCTGATTTCTGTGTACGCCAGGCCTTTGCTGACTGCTCTGACTGCTCTGACTTGCTCTCGCTTGTCTAACCCTTGGATCTTGCTAAATCCTCTGCAACTTCACTTCCCAGTCCCTTCTGGCCTAGCAGGTCAAAGGGCTGGTCACAGAGACTCATTCTCATGGTACCTCTAAGAGCCCACTGCGATCCTGAGAAGAGGTCCCTGACACAGGGGGAAGGGGCCGGCCCTGTCTGGAGGTCTCTGCTCCCTGCCTACGAGATTCCTTTGCTGTGTCTGGCTCAGGCCTGCCCGCAGCCTGTGGTTGGGGAAACGTAGAAGGTTCTGAGTTTCTGGTTTATAGATTTTAGGAACTACAGGGAAAACCTCAATTCTCATGTATGAGTCATTCAGAGTAAATGTTAGAACTGGAAGTGCCTTTTAAAAAGAGTAAGTTAAAGAAGCCAGCAGTAAAAGGATGGATGTTCATATTTCAGTGATAGATATGTCATTTGGTAGCACCCACAGAACCCTCAGGGTTGAGCTACTCTTCTCTAGGGGAATTGATTTAGTTATTATGCTACTAAATCATCATGGTACTAATTCACATGGTAGTTTATAGATTTCTTATATTGTATTTTATTTCATCCTCATAAAACACTAATGGCTAATAGATACTCTGCTGTTAGGCACAACTCTAAGACTTTAATGTATGTTAATTTCTTACTCTCACAGGGAGGCTAAGTAACTTGCTCACAGTCACACAGCTGTGAGAAACTTAGCAAGGATCTGTACTCAGACAGTTTAGCTTCAAAGTATGTGTGTTTAAGGTAAAGTTACATAGGCCAGACACGGTGGCTTACACCTATAATCCTGGCACTTTGGGAGGCCAAGGCGGGTGGATCACTTGAGGTCAGGAGTTTCAGACTAGCCTGGCCAATGTGATGAAATCCCGTCCCTATCAAAAATACAAAAATTAGCTGTGCATAGTGGCAGATAGATGCCTGTAATCCCAGCTACTCGAGAGGCTGAGGGAGGAGAATAGCTTGAACCTGGGAGGCAGAGCTTACAGTAAGCTGAGATTGTGCCATTGCACTCCAGCTTGGGCAACAGGAGAGAAACTCCATCTCAAAAAAAAAAAAAAAAAAAAGAGTTATAACTGGCTCACATACCCCCATTTTATATATAAGAAACATGAAGATCAAATAGGTGAAATGGTAGACTCACTGCCAACTTTTAAAGGTGGTGGGATGCATAGAGCACATTACTTGATTTTAGTGGTCACGTTTTTAAGGCCAGTAGGAAAACACCTAAGAAGTGGAAGAGGATCATAAAAGTAGGTCTGGAAATCCTGGTAGTAACTTCTAGGGTTAGAAAAAAACCCATTTATTGATTTGGCTGAATTTTGACACATTTTTGAGCATCTTTTAAGAACTCATTGGGTTCCCATTACTGCATATGTTTATTTAGCTGGGCACAGAAGTAATGACTTCAATAAAATAGAGCAAAATGGAACTTCCAGAGCAAAAAAAAATTGCATCTGAAATACAAAACACATTGAATGGTATTAAAGCAGATTAGACAGTGTAAAAGAAAAGATTAGTAATCTTGAAGACATGCCAGTAGAAATGAATCAAATGAAAGCAGAAAAAACAAGGTAACAAAAAGAATAGCAAGGACTTGATGACCTGTGTAACTATATCAAATGGTCTAACACAAACTTAATTGGAATTTTAAAAGGAGAGGAAAGAGAGGAAGGAGAATAAAAAAAAAAAAAAAGAGAAGACTAAACATTTTAAAAGTTCTAAATGTAATGAAAACTTAAACCTCCAAATCTAAGAACTTAAAGAAAATCAAAGCAGGATGATCATAAAGAAAACTACTCAAAATAGATCATAATTAAATTACTAAAAATTAGTGATAAAGAGAAAAATTAAAAAGCGGCAAAAGCAAAATATATTACACACAGAGGAACAAATGTAAAAAATTTCCAAACTTCTTATAAGAACAATGCAAGCCAGAGGACAATAGAACTGTACATTTAAAGTGATATATAGTTTAAAATGAACTTTAAAAATATATTTAATGTTTCAACTTACTCTCATTATTACTATCATTGCAATTCAAAGAGAATCAAGATATTCTGCTGTTTTTTTAAATTTACGACTTCATATATCACTAGTGATTAAAAAAAGTTTTATTCCTATGGGATTTAATTCTTAAATGACCATCTGTGCCTCTCCACATCATCCTCTTAATATTGTTAAAGCACTATTGTTGACTATATAAATACCGTTCTTTAAAGGTTTAAATGCTCCAGGAGTAAGCCATCTTCTTATTTTCTTCTTCTCCCCAGGCAGTTATCATATCAGAAATACTTTGCTATATTCTCTCCTTTATTTGTACGCTGGATATCTCCCTCAGAGACACTTTCATATTTGGTCTCTAGTACATATACAGCAGTTGAGCTCCAGACCTAAAGCAGGGCTGTCATCCTGGAAATTCTCTTTGTCATACTCTTGTGTTGAAAACACTCTTTCCTGGATTACCTCTTATTTTGCTGGCACACGTCTTCTAATAACTTCCTAAGGAAGTATGGCAGATGTAAAATTTTCTGAAACTTTTTTTTTTAAACTTTCCATTTTCAGGGGTATATGTGCAGATTTGTTAAATAGGTAAATTGCATGTCATGGTGTACAGATTATTTCATCATACAGGCAATAACCATACTTCATGATAGGTAGTTTTCCAATCCTTACCCTCCTCCCACTCTCCACCCTCAAGTTGGCCCCAGTGTCCACTGTTCCCTTCTTTGTGTCCATGTATACTCAATGTTTAGCTCCCACTTATCCAGTATTTGGTTTTCTGTTCTTGTGTTAGTTTGCTTAGGATAATGGCCTCCAGTTCCATCCATGTTGCTGCAAAGGACATGATTTTATTCTTTGTTATAGCTGCATAGTATTCCATGGTGTATATGTACATTTTCCTCATCCAGTCTACTGTTGATGGGCATTTAGATGGATTCCATGTCTTTGCTGTTGTGAATAGTGCTGCAGTAAACATATGTGTGCATACATCTTCATGGTAGAGTGATTTACACGTCTTTGGGTATATACCCAATAATGGGATTGCTGGGTCCAATGGTAGTTCTGTTTTAAGTTCTTTGAGAAATCATCAAACTGCTTTGCACAGTGGCTGAACTAATTTACATTCCCATCAGCAGTGTATAAGCATTCCCTTCTCTCCAACAAGATAACCAGCATGTTACTTTTTGGTTTTTTAATAGCAGCCATTCTGACTGACGTGAGATGGTATCTCACTGTGGTTTTGATTTGCATTTCTGTAATAATTAGCAATGTTGTGCATTTTTTCATATGCTTCTTGGCTGTGTGTATGACTTCTTTTGATAAGTGTCTGTTCAGGTCCTTTTGCTCACTTTTTAATAAAGTTGTTTTTTGCTGGTTAATTTATTTAAGAAAATGAATTTTTTTTTTGAGATGCAGTCTCGCTATGTTGCACAGGATGGAGTACAGTGGCTATTCACAGGTGTGATTAAAGCACACTGTAGCTTTGAACTCCTGGGCTTAATCCTCTTGCCTCCACCTCCTGAGTAGCTGGGACTACAAGTGTGTCTCACTATACAGCTGAACAGTGAACTGTAATTTTGAAGAAAATAAAGTCAACCAAAAATCTATGTCTAGCTAAAATACTTTTCAAAAATAAAGGTTAAATAAACAATTTTTAGATAAACAGAAGGTAAGAGAATTTATCACCAGGCTACCCACAGAAAAATGAATATTAAAGATCTCTTCAGGCTAAAAGAAAATGAGAGTAAGTTGAAACTGGTTATGTAAAGCAATAAAGAGCTTTACAGATGGTATATATGTAAGTAAATGTGGACAAATCATCTTATTTTTTATTTTTAAAAAAGAGAATTGACTGTTTCAGGCAAAAAAGTAGTGTAGATTTTATAATATATGTTCAAGTATGACAACAATAAAATCACCAAAACATAAGGGAAAGAAATTAAATATACTCATAAGCTCTTTACATTATACATGAAATTTTATAAGATGATGAAAGATGGAATGTATTGATTCAAAGATGCATAACATAAACCTAGGACAACCACTAAAATATACTCAATAATCCAAAAGAAGGCAAGAAAAGGAAACAAAGGAACAATGTCAGGTGGAATAAATGAAATACAAATAACAAGATGGTTGACCTAAACCCAGCTATATCAATAATTACATTAAATGTAAATGGTCTATACATGCCAATTAAAAGTCAGATGTCATCAGACATAGCTTTTAAAATCCAGCAACATGGCTTACCGTTTCAAAAACAGACAATCCCAAGTTTTGGCAAAAACGTGGTGCAACTAGAACTCTCATATATTGTTAATGGGAACATGAAGTGGTACAATCACTTGGAAAACTATTTGGCAATATGTATTAAAGTTTCGTGTGTGTATATGTGTGTGTGTGTGTGTGTATGTTCTAACAATTCCACTCAATAGAAATGCACACACGTATTCACAGGAAGAATGTATAAGAATGTTATAGCAGTACTTTTGTAATAACGAAAACCTAAAGACCACTCATATTTGCATCAACGCTAGAATGAATAAATAAATTGTGGTATATTTATACAGTGGAATATTATAAGACAACAAAAACAAACTACTGCCATATGCCATAGCATGGGTGAATTCTACAAAATAATATTTAGTGAAAGAAACCAGATAAGAAAGCATATACTATATTTAAATAAAGTCCAAAATCAGGCAAGTCTAATCCATTTGGAATGAAGTCAGACTATTGGCTACTTTTTAGGGGTAGGGTCTAGGAGAAGGCAGAAGGGAGACTTCTGGAGTGCTGGTAATTTTCTAATCTTTGACTTGTATGGTGGTAACTTGAATGTGTCATTTTTTGTAAAGTTACAAGAGCTGTATAAGTGGGACATACACACTTTGCTCTGTCCATGCCATATGTCACTAAAATGTTTGTTTTTTGTAAAATAGAGATGAACGGCATTCCAGGCAGGGAGCTAGCGTACGTAAAGGCATGGAGGGGGAAATAATATGATATGTGGGAAATGACAAGTAGCTCAATGTTGCTAGAGTATAAAACCAGGAGTGGGTTAGGTGTCAGTGGACAGGTGATGGAGATATCACACTAAAGAGCCTGGACTGTCTGCTGAGGGCAATTAGGAAATACCAGGAGGGCACAAGCAACAGCTACATAATAATATTTAAAATTAAAAAGAAGAATTTGTGTCAATCCTTGTGAAGGCGTCCAAAATAGACACCAGGAGATTGGTCCAGATTCTCTTGCAAAAATCCAAATGAGAGATGATGACACACTGAGTCAGGGCAGTGACTGTGGGGATATTAACAGAGTATGATTTGAGAAATAGTTAGGAGACGGTATTACTGACTTCACTGGATGTGGGAGATGAAGAAAGCAGAGCTGGGATGATTCTTAAATTTGTAACACAAATGACTACATGACTGGTCGTTCTGTCAAATGAGGCAGTGAAATTCAGGAGTTCAGGAGAGGGGCAAAAGACAAGTCCTTTAGACAGTTTGGACAGCTTTACCAGATAAGGCAGCACTCAAGTCAAGGGGGGTTCTTTGGGAGTTATTTTGGGGTCCCCTGTTTCCTGGAATCGATGACCAAGTTAAATGCCAGGTCTCTGATGTTCTCTACAATTACTGTTTGGTTTTCTTGCCTTTTCTGGTCACAGTGCACATTCAAGACACAAAGCCACGGCTGTCAGCAGCAGATCCAGCAGCACCACTGCCCTGGGGTCTGAAAGACTTCATCTTGCTTTCCTCTGCTGCTCCAGACAAAGGCCGTCTTGTACACTATCTATTTCAGTCATTTTTGTGAGCGCTGTGGAATATTTTCAAGCTATCCCTTTTAAGCATTATCTCTTGGCAGTTAAGAAAATAGATCCATCGCAAGCACTGGAGTTTCTGAAAAGGAGTTTAAAAATAGCTCCGGGTGCTAGACAGCTGCAGCTATTGGGAAATTGAACCCTTGGCTTGCACTTCTGCTGGTTTTCATTTCAACCTTGCAGCTGGAAATCAGAAGCTCTTCCTCTGTTGGAAACAGATGCAAAAGGAAGAAGGCATGAATCAGGGCCCTCTTTTGACTTGGGGTTCACACTTGGCAATCTAAATGCTGAGAGGCACTAGGGCAATGGAGAGTGAGCCTGTAAAACTCTGGAGTTTGAAAAAGCCTATCCAATATTACCTTTATATTTGGAAATGAAAATAAAACTTGCTGGTTTTGTCATGCAAATTATAGGGAGCAAATCAGATAAAATCCTCTTGGCTGGTAGGAATATGCAGAAAACACATCAACTGATAAGAACACAATGCTTTACATGCATTCTTTGACAATGTTATGAAGCGATTGTTATTGCCATTCCCGGCTTATGAGTGTGGAAAAAAAAGAGAAAGGAAATTGTGGAGGAAAGTGACTGGCCACAGAGCCAGGGACGGGGGAAGTGGAGTTGCCACACAGACTCCAAAGCCCCTGTATCCAGCCATTGCACTTTACCACCTTTCAACTGGGGGTGTCTGCAATGTTCATGTTTCTCAAAGGGAGCTTGAATGTTTAAAAGTAGAAAACTCCAGGAATAGACATGAACAAATCTCTATTTTAAGCCTAGCTCCACTGTGATGCCACTCAATACGTTTTTGCTGAATAAATGAAGGACTACATTTTAAATAAATAAAGGAGGAGGACCCTTGGCCTCTTTTTTGGTTTTTGTGATTTTTTTTTTTTTTTTTTTTTTTTGAGACAGGGTCTTGCTCTGTTGCCCAAGCTGGAGTGCAGTGGTGCAAGTACGGCTTACTATAGCCTCAACCCCCCAGGCTCAAATGATCTTCCCACCTCAGCCCCCCAAGTAGCTGGGACTACACGTGTGCACCACCACGCCTGGCTAATTTTTATATTTTTTGTGAAGATGAGGTTTCACCATGTTGTACAGGCTGGTCTCAAACTCCTGAGTTCAAGTGATCCACCTACCTTGGCCTCCCAAAGTGCTGGGATTACAGGCATGAGTCACTGGGTCTGGCACCCATAGTCTCTTTGAGATTCGATTTCTTTATCTGTAAAACGAATATAAATGATCTATTTTGGTAGGCTTCACAAAACTTCTAAGGATCAAATGGGATAATGAGCTTTTTACAGTAGTGAAATAGCCTGAAAATTCATTCCTAGTTAATTCAACCAGTGGTTATTGACCACCTATGTGCTTGGAGCTGTGTATATATCAGTGAGTTAAGGAAATAGAATCCTTGCTTATGTTCTATCAGGAGTAGATGAAAAATAAAAAAATAAACAGACTTCCTAAGTAGGTAAAAATTCTAAAGTGTGTTATGATGTATCTCTTAAATGATAAGGGAATATGGAAAAAAAAAAAAAGTGGTGTAAGCATGATGGACATGGGGATGGGCTGGAATCTAAAACCAGGTGATCGGAATAGGCCTGACAGAAAAGGTGACAGTGCATCGACAATTTAAAGTGACAGAGTTAGCTCTGCGGGCATCTGTGAAGAGTGTGACAGATAATGAGGTGGAAAGATGCCTGCCGCGTAAGGGGAAGTCATGAGGAGGTACCTGTTCAGGGCTTTGTATGGACTTGAACTCTGCTCAGAAAGAGACAACCCCACCGGAGGGCTTGGCATGACCTGGCACGTTTTAAGGGGATCATGCCAGCTGCTGTGTTGAGAATGGATGTGGCAGTAACTGCAGGAACAGGGGAGGAGACCAGTTCCAGTAGTGAGGTAGGAAGTGTCGCCTTCTGTATACATTTCAAAGAAAGAGCCAGTGGATCAAGATGACACTGGAGGAAAAGCTAGAGAATAAGCTCCAGGATCCAAGGGAGGAAGTGGACCAGGGCAGAGGGCGTGGTAGGTTATATTGACGGGTCTGGCTAATGAGGACTGCGGCTACCTGGGAGATCTGATGCACTCACTTGATTTTGACAAGAACCATCTTGCTGGGGGCCGGGCGTGAACACTGACTAGAGTGAGTTGAAGGAAGAATGGAAGGAGAGAAACTGGAGGCAAAGAAAAATAGGAGTGTATTTTTAAAATTTTTATTTTTAATTGTGGTAAAATACACACGAAAGTGACCATGCGGACCATTTTTTTAAGCACACAATCTAGTGGTGTTAAGTACATTCACATTGTTGTGCCCCCACCCCCCCAGAACTTTTTCATCTTGAAAAAATGAAAATTCTACACTCATCAAACAAGAACCGCCATTCCCCATCAGCCCTGGGCAAACACCATCGTACTTTCTTGCACTATGAATTTGACTTCTCTAAGTACCTCTTATAAGTGGAATAGTATAGTATTTGTCTTTTTGTGTTTGGCTTATTTCACTTAGCATAGTATGTTCAAGATTCAACCACGTGGTACCATGTGTTAGAGTTTCCTTCCTTTTCAGGTCTGAATGATATTTCGTTTTATGGACATACTGCATTTTGTTTATCCATTCATCTACCAATGGGCGACGCTGGGGTTGCTTCGGCCTTTTAGCTATTGTGAATAATGCTGCTGTGAACGTGGGTGCACACATATCTCCTTGAGACCTCGCTTTCAATTCTTTTGGGTGTATACCCAGGAGGGGAATTGCTGGATGAGGCATAGAAAAGTTTTACTGCAAAGGGAAGAAATAAAATGCGATATAGCCTGCAGAGGAAGGGGGAGGCACAAAAGGACTTCCGGATTTTTCTTTTAAAAGATGGGAAAATGGCAAAAAATTAGCCAGGTGTGGTGGCACATGCCTGTAATCCCAGGTACTTGGGAGGCTGAGGTAGGAGAATCACTTGAACCCAGGAGCCGGAGGTTGCGGTGAGCCGAAATCGTACCACTCCAGCCTGGGCAACAAGAGCAAAACTCTGTCTCAAAAAACGAAAAGGGAAAACGGGAGAAATAGCAGCCTGTTTTCATTTGCTAAGACTGATCTGGGCTGGGCTCGATGGCTTGTGCCTGTAATCCTAGTACTTTGGATTTTGGAAGGCTGAGGCCGGTGGATCAACTGAGGTCAGGAGTTCCAGACCAGCCTGGCCAAGAGCGAAACCTGGTCTCTACCGAAAATACAAAAATTAGCCCAGCATGGTGGCAGGCATCTGTAATCCCAGCTACTGTGGAGGCTGAGGCAGGAGAATTGCTTGAACCCAGGAGGCAGAGGTTGCAGTGAGCCAAGATCACTCCAGCCTGGGTGACAAGAGGGAAACTCTGTCTCAAAAAAAAAAAAAGTCTGATCTATTAGAGAGAGAACACCTGAAAATGGAGAACAGAGAAAGAACTGCTGGAAAAATGTATTTAGGCAAGTGAGAAGGAATTGGACCCTTGTGCATAAATGGAAGGACTGGCTTTTGAGAGGGATGTGAGTAATTCATTTTCGTCCACAGATGGAGCGGGAGAATTTGTGGACGTACATGCAAGAAAGTCTACAGCTGCAGTGGCAGGAATCTGTGGAAGTTCTCCAATTGCTTCCATGTTTTCAGTGAAGTAGGGAACAAGGTTATCAGCTGTGGGTAATGTGTGATGATAGCAAGATTAGCTACAAATGTTGAGAGCTAGACACTATGCTAGGAGCTTTACTTCATTATTTATAAACTTCACAAGAAGCTAGAGAAGTAGTAATTTTTTAAATCTCAATTTTACAGATGGAAACAACGGAGATTCAGAGAGATTAAGAAACCTGCCCATCACGCTAACCTGAGAGAGGAGTATGTCTTCTCTCTGGGTTTGTCTGACTCAGGAGCCCATACTTTTTCTGTGATATGGCATGGCATGAGCTGTTTTCGTTTCTCTATCACCTGTCCTGTGACGAAACTACACTGTTGGTCTTCAGGGACCAAGGACTCCAGGTCCCCACCTCAAAGCACTGAAATGATAGTTTAAAGATCTGGACAGGTTTGAGGTGTGAGGGCTTGGGGGTGGGGGTTACTGAAAGGGAACAGAGGTACAAGGAACAACTTAATTTTCTTAAAATAATGTTAAGAGAAACACTAGAGGCACGTCTTCCATTCCCTGTCCTGCTCTTTAGAACCTTGCAGGACACAGGTTGCAAGCATTCGTGGTCAAGCTGCTGCCACATAATTAGGCTTTGAACTTGGGCGGTAACCCTAGGGAAGCTCTCTTTAAGTCTGCTCTCACGTTTCTGACATCTCTTTCTATTGTTTTGTTTGCTTGTCCCACAGACTTTGAACAAAATATACGTAGTCATAAAGCAAAGGCATGTATGACAATAATAACAAAAGATTCTGTTGTTGCTGTTTTAGAGACGCCGTCTTGCTATGTTGTCGAGGCTGGTCCTGAACTCCTGGGGTCAAGTGATCCTCCCATCTCAGCCTCCTGTGCCGCCGCCCAGTAATAACTAAGATTTTGTGACACTAGCAAACCTTGAGGCAGCCAGTGAATATCTGGAAGATTGTGGATCTGAGATTGTCTTGCACTTTTCAACATTTCCTGGCATTGTATACTTGTTCTGTATGATATTTTGTATGAAATTTCAGGTTTTTAACAGTATTAGGTCCATGGTTTGTGCTCATGGGCAGGGAAGACAAATCAGTGACAACATGGCCAAACCGGTAAAGTTGATCTGGATATCTGCCTTCAGGGTCACCTTCGTGTGTTCCATACCCTCTTCAGGACTCCATCCCGAGAACCCCGCTAGGATCTCCATACTTCTCCTTCCAGCAGAGTGGGGAACTCTGCAAGGGAAAGTTCACTGTCAGTGTACCTGGAATTTTGTACACTTCATCTGAAGTTCTGGAAACTAGTCTGCAAAGTAAACGCTTAAAATACTCAGACCTGTCTTATGTCACTAATGATAGAAATCCGACTCAAACGGACCTAAGCAAAAACCCAGAAATTGTAATTTTGCGTAACTGAAGAGTTCGGAGCCCAGTAAGACCAAGGTTCAAGTGACAGCAGCAAGATCTGGTCTCTCTCCGCCTCTCAGGCCTGCTGCTCTCTGTGTTGGCTCCATTCTCAGGCAAGCTCTCCCATGGGAGGTCAAGATGGCAGCCAGAGCTCCAGGCTTACCTCCTGTCCTCCCAGCAAAGCTGGAAGAAAGTGAGCTTCTGCTTCCCAAGGGTCTGTTCTAGTGATCGCTTATCTGTGACCCCAACTACCAGTATCTGTGACACTTGGTCCAGGTCTTCCTCCACGAAGCCAGTGGGGGGCGGGGAGGGGCAGCCCTACCCAAACCTTACAATGAAGAACAGACGAGGGATAGTTCCCCAAGGAAAGTTAGAGTTTCTTATAGAAGAATGGAAAATCAATGTGGACAGACAAAAAAAAAAAAAAAAAAGAAGATATTAATTAGTTTCTTTTTTTCTTTTTTTTTTGAGACGGAGTTTCACTCTTGTTACCCAGGCTGGAGTGCAATGGCGTGATATCGGCTCACCGCAACCTCTGCCTCCTGGGTTCAAGCGATTCTCCTGCCTCGGCCTCCTGAGTAGCTGGGATTACAGGCACACGCCACCATGCCCAGCTAATTTTTTGTATTTTTAGTAGAGACGGGGTTTCACCATGTTGACCAGGATGGTCTCGATCTCTTGACCTCGTGATCCACCCGCCTCGGCCTCCCAAAGTGCTGGGATTACAGGCGTGAGCCACCGCACCCAGCCTATTAGTTTCTTATATTTGTTGTAATAATGAAGATAGAGACTCAGAGAAGTTACTTGATTTGTAACTAGAGTGGTAGAGCTGGGTTTTGAATTCAATGGCTAGTATGTTTTAAACTTTTTATTTTGAAATAACTGTAGATTGACAGGAAGATGCAAATGTGTGTGTGTGTGTGTGTGTGTGTGTGTGTGTGTGAGAGAGAGAGAGAGAGAGAGAGAGAGAGAGAGAGAGAGAATATGTACACAGGGAGTGTCTATGTACCCTTCACCCAATTTCCTGTTGAGTATCCCAGTGTGTGATTATAGTACAATATCAGAACCAGAAAATTGACATTGGTGCAATCCATAGTGTTTATTCAGATTTCACAGGTTTTACATGAACTTATTGTATGTATGTGTGTGCCCATGTACATGTGTATGTGTATAGTTACATGAAACTTGTCCCATGTGTGGATTCATGGAACCATCACTATAATCAAGATAGAGAACTGTTTCGTCACAGCAAGGCTCCCTTGTTCTACCTCTTTATAGACTCATCTCCTGCTCTTCCTCATCCCTAACCCGGGCAATCACTGATCTATTTTTCTCTATTTTTATAGTATTGTCATTTCAAGAATACTATAAAAATTCAAAAATGTCACCTTTTGAGATTGGCTTTTTTTCACCCAGTGTAATTCTCTTGAGATCCATCCATGTTGGCTGTATCAAGAGTTTATTCCTGTTCATTGCTGCATAGTATTCCATGGTATGGATGTTTAACCATTCACCCACTGAAGGACATCTGGGTTGCTTCCAGGTTTTAGATATTTCTAATAAATCTTCTATGAACACTCATGTACAGGTTTTTGTGTGAACTTAAGTTTTCATTTCTCCGAGATAAATGTACAAATGTACAAATGTACAAATGGTAAGAGCATGCTGAATTTTATGAGAAACTGGCAAGCTATTTTTTTTTTTTTTTTTTTTTTTGGAGATGGAGTTTCACTCTTGCTGCCCAGGCTCGAGTGCAATGGCGCAATCTTGGCTCACTGCAACCTCCTCCTCGAAGGTTCAAGCGATTCTCCTGCCTCGGCCTCCTGAGTAGCTGGGATTACAGGCATGCGCCACCATGCCGGCCTAATTTTGTATTTTTAGTAGAGACAGAGTTTCTCCATGTTGGCTAGGCTGGTCTCGAACTCCCGACCTCAGGTGACCAGCCCACCTTGGCCTCCCAAAGTGCTGTGATTACAGGCATGAGCCATCTTGCCTGGCCCCAGTAAGAGATTTTTAAGGGTGATTCTGCCATTTGACAATTTCACCAGCAATGTGTAAGTGATCCAGTTTCTTTACATCCTCACTAGCGTTTGGTGTTACTGCTATTTTTCTATTTTAGCCATTCTAATAGTTACAGCATAACAACTCATTGTAGTTTTAATTTGCATTTTTCTAATGACTAATGATGTTCAACACATTTTCATATGCTTATTTGCCATCTGTACATTTTCTTCTATGAACTATTTATTTATGGGTTTTTTTGGCCCATTTTGTAATTGGATTGTTTTGTCTTCTACTGTTATGTTTTGAGAGTTCTTTATATAGTCTAGATACAAGTCTGTTAGATGAATATGTGGTTTGCAAATATTTTCTCCCAGTCTCTATTTTTTCATTTTCTCTCTCTTTTTTTTTTTTTTGAGATGGAGTTTGCTCTTGTTGCCTAGGCTGGAGTGTAATGGCATGATCTCGGTTCACTGCAACCTCCTCCTCCCAGTTCAAGTGATTCTCCTGCCTCAGCCTCCTGAGTACCTGGGATTACAGGCATGTGCCACCATGCCTGGCTAATTTTTTGTATTTTTAGCAGAGACAGGGTTTCTTCATGTTGGTCAGGCTGGTCTCTAACTCCCGACCTCAGGTGATCCTCCTGCCTTGGTCTCCCAAAGCGCTGGGATTACAGGCATGAGCCACCTCACCTGGCCGAGTATGTGCATTTTAGATTTTGAGAGTTTTGCAGAATCACCCTCTGTAAAGGACTGTCTTTATTATTCGGATGACTAAACTGAGGCTCCAGGAAGCTGTGTCATTTGCCCTCAGCCATATCAACGATATAATTTTATCACAGTTTGAGTCTAGATGGGTCTGTCTTCAAACCTCTATTCTCCCCATTCCTCCACACTATCAGACTAACAGTTCTTAAAACTCTTTCCATTGTCTATTATATTTAGTGTGATCTACTGTACCCAGCCTTTTCATTCTCTTAATAGGGTGTTTTTCAGAGCAAACGTTTTTAATTTTGATGAAGTACAAACATAGCTCAATTTTTTTTCTTTTATAAATTGTGTTTTTGATTTTAAGTCTAAGACCTGTTTTACTTAGCTATATGTGCTAAAGATTTTCTCCCATAGTTTTCTCTAAAAGTGTTGAAGTTTCATGTTTACATCGAAGTCTGTGATCTATGTTAATTTTTGTATGAAGTTATAAAGTATGAGACTTAAGTTAAAAAAAGAGAAATTTTGTTTTGTTTTGTTTTGTCTGCTCCAACACCACTTGTGGAAAAGTTTCCTTCCTTCATTGACTTGCTTTTGCACTTTTGATATTTTTGGTAAAAAAATCAGTTGAGTATATTTGTGTAGGTCCATTTCTGAGTCCTCTATTCTGTTTATTTGCTATTTTGCACACAGGGAGAATGCCATATGGACGCCACCTTCATGTGGCATTCTCCCTGTGTGCAAAATAGCAGGTCTGTGGGTTTATTTATCCATTAATACCATACTACCTTGGCTACTGTAGATATATAGTGAGATTTAATACAAGGTAGAGTGCTTCTTTCTACTTTTTAAAAAAGTTATCATAGCTATTTTATTTTCATTTTTTTTTTTGCCTCCCATATAAATTTTAGAATAAGCTTGCCTTTGTCTACAAAATCTTTTTGGAATTTTGACAAGAATTGTGTTAAATCTATTGATCATTTGGGAAAAACTGACATCTCTACTGTGATGAGTCTTCCAATCCATGAACATGGTATTTCTCTTCATTTACGTAGGTCTTTAATTTTCCATCAGCATTTTGTAATTCTCATCAGTGACACAGTATATATAGTTACACCTAAGTATTTCATTTTCTTTGACATGATTGTAAATGGTATTGTTACTCTTGAGTAACTGGGATTGTAAATGGTGTTGTTTTCCATTTCAGTTTCCCCACATTCATTGTCAGAGTATACAAATGCATTTGATTTTTTGTGTTGATCATGTATTCTGTGACCTTACTTAATTCACTTATTAATTCTAGGAGGTTTATTTTAGTTACATTTTTAGATTCCTTGAGATTGTATAAATAGATAATCATGTCATCTGCAAATAGAGATGATTTTATTTATTTCTTTTCAAACTGTATGTCTCGTATTTCTTTTTCTTGCTGTATTGCACTGGCTAGAACTTCCACTAGCCTGTTGAAGAAGGTGTTGAAAGCAGACATCTTTGTCTTATCCCCAGTCTAAGCAGGAAAATGTTCAGTTGGCACCATTAAGCATGATGTTAGATGTGTTTTTTTGTAAATGCCTTTTCACAAAGTTGAGATATTTTTCCTCTATTCCAAGTTCAGTGAGTTTTTGTTTTTGAAAAATAGGGATTATACTGTGTTTTCACAGGGTTGCTGTGATGATTCTAGGTGATACATAAGTAAAAGTTGATGGCTGTTGTAGGCCCTCAAATAAGGCTTAGAAAAGGAACCTTTAGACAACATTAAGATTAGTCATTACAGCTTAAAGTGAAACCTTCTGTAGACAAATGATCTCATATTTTCACCTCTAGATATCTCTTCTGAAGAAACATTGACTCATGTTTCATAGCCTGGCCAACACGGTGAAACTCTGTCTCTACTAAAAATACAAAAATTAGCTGGGGGTGGTGGCAGGAGCCTGTAACCCCAGCTACTCGGCAGGCTGAGGTAGGAGAATCACCTGAACCTGGGAGGCAGAGATTTCAGGGAGCTGAGATTGTGCACTACAGCCTGAGCAACAAGAGGGAATTCCATCTCAAGAAAAAAAAAAGAAAGAAAGTACCAAGACATAAGGTTAGGTGAACAAAGGCACCTCAAAACAGAACAATTTGATTTTGTATTTCTAAATGGGGTAATATATAAATAGGGCTTATAAATTTATACTTATATTTATTATATATATCATAATATATAAGTATATATTTTTAAAACCCAGTCATATATTGTAAATGTATTCATAAGTACACAGAAAAAGGCCTAGAAGGACTTGACTCATTTGTTAACATCAGACATCCTTGGGGAAATGAATGGAATTGGGTAGATTACAAGGGGGTACAAAAGATAACTTTTAAAAACCTTATAAACACATTTGGTCTTTTTTTTTTTTTACAATGATACAAAAATAAACTTTTTACAATGATAATGTTTATGTTTACTATCTGTTTGCCTAAATAAGACTCAGATAGTATCAGGGTGTGAGGGGAGAGTAGCAATTTCTAATGGTAAAACTTCAGACAACTGTTGTCCATAGTTACTGGGACCCAGAATTCCTGAGCTCTCTTTGTTCTATTGCTGGCTGTGACATTAGTTGTGTGATTTTTGGACAAGTCACTTTCTCTCTCTGGGCCTCAGATTCCTCTTGTAATGAGGAGATTAAACTGGCGTACCAGTGGATAAATATTTTTATTATTCACATTTAAGCATCTGACCTCTCTTTGCAAATAGGTTTTGTGGCATAATATATAAAACAGAAGAAAGCATGTCAACAGCCCAACCATTTGTGCCCCAGATCCATTTCAGCACTAACGTTTTCTGACTGAAGTTGAAGGCAGTGAACCCAAAGCCACCCGTCAGAGCCATACTGCCTCTCAGCTGAGTGAAAAACAACTGGGTGATTTCAAGTGACCCACAGAACCTCATGAGTGACAGTTGCTCTCATAAAATGTGTCCCTGAGCATTAAGCCTTGATGTTGGCAGGGTCTGATAGCTCAGGGGCTGTTTGAGCTCCACGGAGATCATTACTGTTTCTAGAGAGTTCTGTGAGGACCCTGGGTCTTTGGAAGAACTATCCATTTGTGGTTTTCAGGAGAATCAGGTCCTAGATCACTGAAGCCACAGCCCATGGCCCAGAGCTAGATAGCTTTACCTCGTTGGGGCTGCAGCAGGAAGGCGAGGCTATCTGGGGAAGCTGAGGGCAAGAGAAGAGGGCAAGTGCAACACACAGCACGCTGTGAAATATGAAAAAGGCTCACAGTGTCTTTTCTTTGAAATGAAAGGCGCCATCTCGACTTCTGTGGAATTGGCTCCAGCCTTCCTTGGCTATAACAGGCATGATAAGGATCCTTTTGCCTCCTTTAGGAGCAGGGCTAGATGTCCTCTGCATTAGTTGAGCCCATGGACAGTAACATCCATGGTCTGAGTTATAACAAACAGCACATCACCCAGAAAAAAGCCCGGGCCCTGGTGCTTTTGGGATTCTATTTGCAACTGGTCCAGATGGTAAGACTCAAACTCAGAAAGAGGGGAGTTTCTGGGAAGGGAAAGGCAGACATGCAGGGCCACTCTGGCCCAGGTCTTCTCTGTGGATCAAAGCAGAGGTAGGCAGCCGGTGTTATACCTCCCTGCCTTTCCCTGCCCATTTGTGTGTGGAGAGCTGAGGACCTGGGTGAATGACCTGTGGTAGCTTGGGTCCCTACTCCTACCAAGGCATAGCAGCCTGGCGGGCGGGAGACCTGGTATCAAGCCCCAGGTGGAGCACTTTCTCATTGAGGCTAGTCACATGCCTTTCTGGGTTCTCAGTTTCATTGTTTTAAAAAAGATCCTTAGATTAGATATCGTTAAAGGTTCCTGCCAATAACACTCAGTGATTCTAGAACTAGATTGTAAGAGCCTGGCAGGGTTTCACTTCTTTGGTAAAAGGAAAGGAGTGAGCTCTAATGGTTAAGTGTGCAGAAGCTGGAATTAGATTTCCTGAGTTCAACTCCTGACTCTCCTTTGCTTACTGTGTTTTGGAGCAAGGTTTTTAATCTCTCTGAGCCTCAGCTTCTGCATTGGCAAAATGAAAATAAGGGCTGTGGTTATGAGATTTTGCTGTTATAAGGGATGCAAGTGATAATCTGCATGAAGCTTCAGGATCTGACAGAGTAAATTTTTTTTTTGTTTTTTTTTTTTGAGACGAAGTTTTACTCTTGTTACCCAGGCTGGAGTGCAATGGCGCAATCTCGGCTCACTGCAACCTCCGCCTCCTGGGTTCAAGCAATTCTCCTACCTCAGCCTCCTGAGTAGCTGGGACTACAGGCTGCGCCACCATGCCCAGCTAATTTTTGTATTTTTTAGTAGAGACGGGGTTTCACCATGTTGGCATGACCTCGTGATCCACCCGGCCTCCCAAAGTGCTGGGATTATAGGCATGAGCCACCGCGCCCAGCCCCAGCGTAAATGTTTAATAAGCCTTAGCTTCTTCTTTTTTTTTTTTTTTTGGTATTTCCCTAGTTTAAGATCATAACAGGAACTGGCTAAAATTACTTCTTGATAAAACAGTGCCCTTTACTATAGATTCAGTTATCCTATAGGCCAAGTCATGTGCCCCATAAAGTTCATTCATTTATTTAATACTAATTAACCAATATGTATTGAACACCATAAGCGTGGCAGACACTGTGCCAGGACTGAGAATGCAAAAGCATCAAGATCTTATTACAGGGACGGGCATGGTGGCTCACGCTTGTAATCCCAGCACTTTGGGAGGCCGAGGTGGGCAGATCACAAGGTCAAAAGATCGAGATCATCCTGGCCAATATGGTGAAACCCCATCTTTACTAAAAGATACAAAAATTAGCTGGGTGTGGTGGCGTGCGAGCCCCCATCTCAAAAAAAAAAAAAAAATCTTATTTTAGGGTGGGGTGCAGTGGCTCACACCTGTAATCCCAGCACTTTGGGAGGCTGAGGTGGGTAGATCAGTTGAGGTCAGGAGTTCAAGGCCAACCTGGCCAATATGGCCAACATAAAAATCCCATCTTTACTAAAAGATACAAAAATTAGCTGGGCGTGGTGGCACATGCCTGTAGTCCCAGCTACTTGGAAGGCTGAGGCAGTAGAATTATTTGAACCCAGGTGTCGGAGGTTGCAGTGAGCTGAGATCAAGCCACTGAACTCTAGCGCGGGCGACAATGAGACTCCATCTCAAAAAATGAAAAAATCTTGTTATAGAACTTACTCTAATAAATAATAAAATCCTAATTTGGAATACACCTTACTAAAACATTTATTAGCATTTATGGAGTTTAGAGAACTGTCCTAGTGTTGTTGGAGATGCAGCATAATGAGTCATTTCCTCCACAAAGAGTTTAGAATTTCGAAGGGGAAACAAACACATACTTTTGAAGCAACTTTACATGACTTTCATGGCCTTCTCTTATGATCTCCAGTGGTGACTAATTTGTACATTAGTGATATGTTGAGCATTTATGTGTCATGAACAGCTCACCGAACCTCCGGTGGTAGTCACGTCACTAGTATTAACTCCATCGCAGCCACGACGAAACCCTGTCTCCACACACACAAAAAAATTAGCCAGGCATGGTGGTGCATGCCTGTAGCCCCAGCTACTTGGGAGGCTGAGGTGGGAGGATTGCTTGAGTCCAGGAGCTTGAAGCTGCAGTGAGCTGTGATAGCGCCACTACACTCCAGCTTGGGTGACAGAGTAAGACCGTGTCTCAAAAACAGAAACAAAAACTCCATTGGACACCTCTGAGAGAGTAGGTAATTTGTCGAGGGTCACACATTTGGCAAGGAGAGGGCTGTCCTCACTTTACTGTACCCCGCAGGATTAGTTAACATGAGCTGCCACAAGAAAGCACCACAAACTGGGTAACTTAAACAACAGAAATATATTGTCCCTTCTAGTTCTGGAGGCTAGAAGTCCAGATCAAGGTGTCAGTAGGGTTGGTTTCTTCTGAGGGCTGCAAAAGAGAATCTGCCCCATGCCTCCCTCCTGGCCCCTGGTGGTTTGCTGGCAATCATTGACATTGCTGGGCTTATAGATGCATCACACTGATCTCTGCTTTCACCTTCATGTGGCATTCTCCCTGTGTGCATGTCTGTCCCGTCTCAAAATTTCCCCTTTTTATATGGACACAGTCATACTGATATAGAACTCACCCTTATGACCTCATCTTAACTTGATCGTCTGCAAAGTCACTATTTCCAAATAAGGTGACATGCACACATATCGACGATTAGGACTTGAACATTTTTTGGTGGGGAGACACAACGTAACCCATTCAAGGCTTCAGTAAATCTCACTTGGCAGTTCTTTCACTTCCTCCCTAAGACAGCTTCAGGTAGCTTACAGTTGGATTTCCTTGACATTCTAATGAGCTGATGCCCAACTGCTCGCCAGGGGTCTACGCTTGCTGATGAAAGCCCTGCTGGTGCCAGGCAGTCTCCCCATTGAAACAGGCCAGCTGGCATGATGAGAGGGCAGGTAAAGAAGGCACGTCACCTTCTACACACCAAAATGTAACAGCAATAAGATTAATAGAGCAATGACTAAGTATTCATTAGTTATTATCTGCTAGGCACTGAGTTAGTATGTTTTATGTACACTCTATTTATTCCACAAAGCAGTTTCTAAGAGATAGGAATCACCGTCTCATTTCACAGATGAAAAAAACCTGAAGCTCATAGAGATTAGGTCCAAAGCCATTGACTGTTTGTGGCCAGGAGTTCAAGACCAGCCTGGATAAAAAGCAAGATCCCATCTTTACAAAAAATTTAAAACAAAAAATTAACTGAGTGTGATGATGCCTGCCTGTAGTCCCAGCTACTTGGGAGGCTGAGGCAAGAGGATCACTTGAGCCCAGGAGGTCAAGGCTGCAGTGAGCTATGTTCACACCGCTGTATTCCAACCTGGGCAACAGAGTGAGATCCTGTCTCTAAATAATTAGTAATAATAATAAATGTTAGCAAATGCTGCTTTACTATGTTGCCTCCTTTCCGCGGAGCTTTTGGGTTAAAAAACACCCTTTCCCCCTCCGCCTAGTATGTTTTATTTGAGACTCTGCCCAAGCCTTATTAGTTCATATCCTGGGGCTGTGGATGAAGTCAATGAGTTCTAAGAGGGGTCAGGGCAGTAGCCACAGGCAATGTGACCTTGGAACAAAGATGGCAAGGCCCGAAAGAGGACACCTGTACCCAAGGGTCCACCCATGGCAGTTCCCTCCCCCTCTCAGCTGTGAAACCTTCATACCCTCACTCTCTTGCGCAGGGATTGAAGTGAGCCCATGGTTTATCCTGGAGGTTGCTCTTGAGGTTGCTGTAGAAAATACCATTGTTTCCATGTTCTAGAAAGTGGACTGGGCCAGGCACAGTGACTCAAGCCTGTAATCCCAGCACTTTGGGACGCCGAGGCAGGCGGATCACCTGAGGTTGGAGTTTGAGACCAGCCTGACCAACATGGAGAAACCCCGATTCTACTAAAAATACAAAATTACCTGGGCATGGTGGCGCATGCCTGTAATTCCAGCTACTCCGGAAGCTGAGGCAGGAGAATTGCTTGAACTTGAGAGGCAGAGGTTGCAGTGAGCCAAGATCGCATCATTGCACTCCAGCCTGGGCATCTGGACAACAAGAGTGAAACTCCATCTCAAAGCAAAAAAAAAAAAAAAAGAAAGAAAGAACTTGGGCTGGGGCAGCCTTTACCAGGGAGTGAGGCTTTAGACGGTGACAGGGAGCAGGGAAAACAGGTACAGGGCTGCCGAGACCCAAACCAAGACCTTCTGCTGTCTCTTGAGCTCTTCAGCACATTGCTTAACCAATATATTGTTTTTGATTATGAAAGTAACTTTTCAATATTTCGTATATCATGTATTTCTCTGATTATAAAAGTAATCACTGGTTATTTAAAAACACGAAAATGTTTCTTCCTTTCACAGTCTTAGCCATGTTGGTGCACAGAATTCCATACTTCTTCCATTCACATATAAAAATTGTTAATCATGTATCAGAAAGATCATATGATTTTTCATCTGCTTTGGTCACTTAATGATATGAGAGTATTATGTCCTGTCTCTACAGAAGAGCCTCCCTCATTCTTTTTAATGGTTGCACAGGGTTTGGTTGTTTCCTTGTGTGGCTAAAGCATAAATTGTATAACTAGACTATTATTGATAGACATATTATTTCCTATTTTTTGTTTTTATAAACAAGATTGAAATAAATTTTTTTTTCTTCAGAGACAGGGTCTCACTCTGTCACCCAGGCTGGAGGGCAATGGCACAATCATAGGTCACTGCAACCTCAATCTCCCAGGCTCAAAGGATCCTATCACCCCAGCCTCCCAAGTAGCTGGAATTACAGACATGTGTCATCGCTCCTGGTTGATTTTTTATTTTTTTGTAGAGATGGGGCAGGGCGGGGGTGGGGGGCCTCAGTATCTTGCTCAGGCTGGTCTCAAACTCCTGACCTCAAGACTCCACCCTCTTCAGCCTCCCAAAGTGTGGGGATTACAGAAGTGAGCCACCATGCTCAGCCAAAATTCTTGTACATACATCTTTGTCTTCTTGTCCAATTATTTATTTAGGATTTATTGCTAAAGTGAAATTGCTAGGTCAAAGGGTACACATGTTTGCAAGTTGAAAATTTGTATGTTTATTTCCAGAATGACTTCCACAAATGTTAGATATGGTTATGTTCCCACCAATAGTATTGAGGACTACCTGTTTCCCCTTCTCTGCCAACTAAGCATTACATATTTAACAGGAGAACAAAACCATGTCTCATTGTAAATTACATTTTAGAAATTATAGGTGAAGGTGACTCTACTTTTGTATTTGTTTGGACATCTACATGTCCTCTTCTGTGGCTGCTGTTTATGCTGTTTCTCTACTGGGATATCCTCATGGAGTCTCCATAAAGTTGCATCCTTGGGGTGTATCTGGAATTCCCTTACTGCGACAGAGATCGGTGCGTTGTCAGCTTTCAATGATTTGGGGAAAAAGGAACCAGTGACCCTGAGACTCCAAGGTCAGTTTTAATCATTCCTTCACGGATTCAGGGCAATTCATTCATTTACTCTTGCATTCACTTGGAAATTATTCCTGTAGTAGTCCATTGCTCTGGTTTACTCATTAATCATTTTTCAAGTCATTATTGAGCATCTGCTGTCTAGGAAATGCCAGGTCCCGGGGGCAGGGGTGGAGACTGGAAGGGAAACCCTCTGTGGTGATTATTCTCCCTGCCTAAAGGCAGAGATTGGTCCCATAAATGGTGGAATTCCAAGCCACTGAGTAGGAGGAACGGAGGGAAAGACTGTAACCAGAGAAGGCTTCCTGGAGGTTCCCTGTGAGAGGATTGGTAAGATTTGGCTATAAAAAGATGGAAAAGGGTCCCAGCAGAAAAGCAGATCCAGGGAAGAACCCCTTTTACAGGTGGAGGGGAAAAAAGTATAAACAAAGGCAAAAGTGAGAGCCTTGCCAGGCATGGGGATGGCTGGAGCAAAAAGCCTTCTTTTCTTTTTTTTTTCTTTTTTTTTTTAAAGTCACTCTCTGTCTACCAGGCTGGAGTGCAGTGGAATGAGCTTGGCTTTCTGCAACCTCTGCCTCCCAGGTTCAAGCAATTCTCCTGCCTCAGCCTCCCAAGAAGCTGGAATTACAGGCTTATGTCACCACACCCAGCTAATTTTTGTATTTCTATAGAGATGGGGTTTCGCATGATGGCCAGGCTGGTCTTGAACTCCTGACCTCAGATGATCTGCCCACCTCGGCCTCCCAACATGTTGGGATTACAGGAGTGAGTCACCGTGCCCCCACCAAAGGCTCTTGTTAAAGGGGGTTAGTGGGAGATAATGTGGGATTGACTAGTGGGGTGGAATTTCCCTCTGTCACTACCCAGGAACTCGGCTAAGGCAGAGCTGTGCTTTAAGAGATTATTCTGGCAGCATTGTAGAGGACAGACTGGCAGAAAGACACCTTAGTTAAGGCGGTGGCAATAGCCAAGGACAGTGATGAGGAGACACTGAGTTTGGACACTGATAAGAAAGGTTTGAGGACTTGGGGAAAGTGCGAGATCCCTGGGCTAAGAATTGGGAGGCCTGGGTTCCACTGCCTGTCTGTAAAGGAAGGTGATTTCGGGAGGGTCAGAAGATCAGCTATTACATAGCAGGGAACCCAGCTCTGTGGCATTCCGCTACTCACCAGCTCCTGTGGACCCTCCACTGGTTTCAAGGGGCTCCTCTAGGTGTGGTACCAAATACAGTGAGAAGACATGGTCGCAGGCAACAAGGAAGGCAACCAGGGTTAAGGCAGGACTACACATGAAATCCCTGGAGGAGAAGAAAGAGCTCGTGACATATTTCCTTTTTTCTACTTCACTTTTTTGACAACTGCAAAACAATTTCATCTTATGGATGCTCCATAATTCATTTACCTGTTTCCCAATGGGTGGAAATTGACAAAGTTTTGCTATAAACGTTGTTGTCATGGAACTCTTTATCCATTGAATTTTGACCGTAAGTAAAAGTTATTTCTGTAGGGCAGCTTCTTGGTGGTGGAAGAGTGTGTGCATTTCATTTATTTATTTATTTAGAGACAGAGTCTCCCTCTGTTGCCCAGGCTGGAGTGCAGCGGCATGGCTCACTGCAACCTCTGCTTCCCAGGTTCAAAGGATTCTCCTGCGTCAGCCTCCCAAATAACGGGGATTACAGATGAGTGTCACCATGCCTGGCCAATTTTTTGTATTTTTAGTAGAAATGGGGTTTCACCATGTTGGCCAGGCTGATCTCGAACACCTGACCTCAGGCGATCTACCTCCTCAGCCTCCCAAAATGCTGGGATTACAGGCGTGAGCCACCGCCCCTGGCCAAATGTATGCCTTTTAGATTTCCAGAGCTTTTGCTCCATTGCCCTCTGTAAAGGAT
Organism: Saimiri boliviensis; assembly: GCF_048565385.1. NCBI lineage: Eukaryota > Metazoa > Chordata > Mammalia > Primates > Cebidae > Saimiri > Saimiri boliviensis. Next base: position 73,540,019 of record NC_133463.1, read on the forward strand.
TATCTTTATTATTCGATGACTAAACGGAGGCTCCAGGAAGTTGTGTCATTTGTTCTCAGCCACATCAATGATATAATTTTATCACAGTTGGAGTCTAGACGGGTCTATCTTCAAACCTCTATTTTCCCCATTACTCCATGCTATCAGGCTATTAGTTCTTAAAACTCTTTCCATTGTCTATTACATTTCGTTTCCCCACAATCAGCAAGAAAAACCCTACGATGAAACAGGCTTAGGTACGTGTTTGGGAAACAGAAAAGAAGTGATGAGGGGAGGCGAGATTGCACTCCATGGGTGGCTCTGGGACTGGGACAGGACAGCTCCCCAAGATGAGAGCCAGTGGTGGCAGCTTAAATGTGGTAAAGAAAGAAGCTGACTCTGCAGTGGAGAAAACAGCTCAGCCTGAGAGGGAGCCCTGGGGCTTCCTTGGAGAAAAACTGATTATTTCCTGGACAGCCTGCACCTTAATCCGGAAAAATCTTTGGTAAGGAGTTGTCAGCTTCCAGTGCTTCCCATCAGCCAAATTGCCTTGGGTTCTTGTGATACCTTTGCCCAAAGGGCTGAGTGCTGGTTTCCAAAAGCCCTGCTCCTGGGATTCATTATAAGTCTGGGCTTCTCTCCCTTCCTGATTCTGCTCATCCTCCAGCTTCCCCATACCATCTTCATGGAGTCTTGAAGTGACAATTCACAAAACTGGGAGCTTCCCACAGTGAATTCCAGCCTGTGCTTGGTGCCTGTTGAACATGGGACAGAAGTGAATGGTGGGTTGGAGTCAGGCCAGGACTCAAATCCTGGACCTTTCTCTCTGGAACCCAAGGCAAGTGACTCAACCTCTCAAGATTTGTAAAAGAAGAATACTGGTGTGCCCGGTCATAGAGTTGTTGGGAGGATTAAGTGCAATCATGAGTATTTTTCATTTTCCAGACTCCCCAGGTTGCAGAGGTGACAGCTCCTGGCGTTTGACACAGAGGCCAGTGAGGATAAAAATAATGACAGCATTTAAGGACTGCTGATTCTGAGCTAGGCAGTGTTCTAAGTCTTTACATGTATTATATTTGTTATCTATTGCTCTATAACAAATTTTCCCAATATGTAAGCAACAAATGCTAAAACTTATTTTATTTCATTATCTCACACAGTTTTTGTGGCTCAGGTGTCTGGGAGCAGCTTGGCTGGGTGGTGCTGGCTCAGGGTCCCTCATGAGGTTGCAGCCAAGATGTCAGCTGGAGCTGCATCATCTGAAGGCTCAACTGGGGCTCCAGGATCCCTTTCCAAGATGGTATGTTGCACGCCTGGCTCATTTGTGCAGGGGGTTGGCAGGAGGCCTCAGTTCTTTGCCATGTAGATCTCTCCAGAACGTTGCTCAAGTGTCCCTATGACATGGCAGCTGGTTTCCCCTGCAGTGAGTGCTCCAAGAGAGCAAGGCAGAGGTTGCAATGTCTTATATGACTTAGTCTTGAAGTCACACTATCCGATTTCTGCAACATCCTGTTGGTTACACATGTCAGCCCAATCCAGTGTGGGAGGGGCCTATACAAGGACACAGTACCAGGAGGTGATAATTACTGGAGCCATGATGGACGCTGACTATACATCTGTTCACTCATTTAATCCCTGAAATGCACCCAGAGAGGCTTAGAAGAGACCAAGGTGAAGAAGGAGGTACTGAGTATGGGAGACCAAGAGGAGCAGAGGCAGAAGGTCTAGCGGCAGTGTTCCACCAGCACCAGCAAGGTGAGCTGGTGCCTTCTTATCTAATGGCAGCGGTGTCTCCAGTGGAGAAGCCTGGTCAAGAGTGGTTGGTGAGTTGGTCCCGGCTGCGTCTTTTCCAAGCCTGATTCTTCAGCCCTGCTGGAGAGTCTGTGAGCCACCAAATCTATAAGAGGCTTAACTGCTTAAACTAGCTGAAGAAGGTTCTATTACCGCAGTGAAAATCTGCAATGACTGCTATGAGCTATTCAGGGCACAGAGGCCTCATTTTTCTTGTAGACTGAACACAGTGAGTATGAGAGAGCCAGCAGCATAATGCCAATGGTCCAAGGGTCGAGTAATCTTAGGTGTTATTAGCAAAAACATAGCACCTAGAATAAAGGAGGTGAGAGTGCACTCCTATTCTGCACTGGTCAGAAGACAGCTGGCGTGTCAAGTCTGCAGGCTATTTATTTAAGAGGGACAGTGACAAATTAGAGCCTGTCAAGAAGATAGGGGCCAGGATGGTGGCAGAACACAAAACCAAACCCTGAGGCCTAGGAGATGTTTTCTGTGAGGAGAAGACACTGAGGGAGTGGTGAAGCTGTTTTCACATACATGAAGTGTTCTCTTGCGGCATCATGGTGCAGAAGGCTGGAAAGACTCAGGCTCAAGTCCTGGTCACTTCCTCTGTGTGGCCTTGGGCAGGCCCTGCTGTTGTTTAAATATTTGACCCCGCCAACCCTCATGTTGAAATGGGATCCCCAATGCTGGAGGTGGGGCCTAATGGGAAGTGTTTGTGTTATGGTGGCTGATCCCTCATGAATTGCTTTGTGCCATCCCTGCTTTATAATAAATGACCTCTCACTCTATTAGTTTCTGTGAGAGCTGGTTGCTAAAAATCCTGGCACCTCTGCACCACCCCCATTCCTTGGCATCTGATCTCTGCACACTGTGATCTCTGCACACTGGGTCCCCTTCCCTCTTCCATGAATGGAAGCTTCCTGAGTTCCTCATCAGAGCAGACAGTGGCACCATGCTTCTTGTCCAGCCTGCAGAACTGTGAGCCAAAGAAACGTCTTTTCTTTATAGATGACCCAGCCTCGGGTATTCCTTTATAGCAACACAAATGGACCAAGGCAGGCACTTAAGTTCTGTGAGTAATTCAGGGTAACAGTAGCATATAGGAAATGTTTAATGTACATAGGCCCCCTCCTCTCTACCCTCAGCACCCACGAGAGTGTAAGAGAGATTTGAACTTGGTCTGAAAAACGGAATGTAAGCAGTGACCGCCTGCTCTTGGAGGAAATCAAATAGAGGCTGGATGTCCTACTGGACTGTCTACCCTTATTTCGCCTTCTGGAGGCTGTGTCTGTGTGAAGCGTGGGGCATGTATTTTCTCACTTATTCCTATTGGTGATCTTATGAGTAGGTGCTATTATGTCCATGTCGTAGGTGGAGAAACTGAAGCCCATAGAGATGAATCAGCTTGTCATTGTGAGTGGCGTTGTCAGCACTTGAACTCAGCCTTCCCTGACTCCAAAGCCTGTGTTTGTAATCATTCTTTTTTTTTTTTTTTTTGAGACGGAGTTTCGCTTTTGTTACCCAGGCTGGAGTGCAATGGCGCGATCTCGGCTCACCGCAACCTCCGCCTCCTGGGTTCAAGCAATTCTCCGGCCTCAGCCTCCTGAGTAGCTGGGATTACAGGCACGCGCCACCATGCCCAGCTGATTTTTGGCTGCTGAAGGCAGGAGAGTGGCAAGTGATGGGCAGAGAGGTGGGGGTGATACAAGCATGAGGAAGAGCTGGCACGGATGTCCTCTAAGACTCTAATTCAGAGCTTCAGGATTCTTTGGTTTCCTTGAGGCTGTGAAACAAAGCTCCTGGTGCAGGCTGTGCCTCAGCCCAGCCTCCCAGCCCCCTGCAGGATGTCTGGCACACCAGCCTGACTTTCCGCTTCTGCATGCCTGGAAGGAAAGAGACAGAGAAGGGGCCTCACTGCTCCCTGAATGCCATGGCAGGCCCTCGCAGTAGGGCCCCAGGCGGCCAGCATTGTGCAAGTTGGAGAAGCAGGCCCTGGAATCCTTTCTTTTCCGGAGAATTTACACGCGGGACAAAGAGAGCCATTATCCCCTTGGCTGCCACGGCTGCTGTCCAGGCCTGTGGCCCAGGTGTCACATGCTGCTGCCATCTCTCAGCCTGCTTTCTCTCTTTGTCTGAGGGAACACAGAGTTTGGCCTCTGATCCCTTCCCTGACACCTCCCCAGCCCCCTCCAGACCTTGGTGTCTGGCCACTGCTTTTCTGAAACCAACTTGAATCCCGGTAGACTGGGACCAACCAGAGGCAGTTTTGAGGGTGATGGACAAGCCTGGGGCTTTGGGATGCTGCCGCTGTAGCCCTGTGGCCACACGTGGGCTACTGGCCCTGTCAGGAGGTGCTCTGGCACCATGCAGTTTGTATCCGGCTCCATCAGGCTTTCTATTGCCTGCAAAATAAAGCAGACTTCCTTAACTGGGCCTTGCACCCTGTACCTCTCCCAATTCCACATTCTGATTACACAGCAACATGGAAGCAGCTTCGGGAGCTTCCTGTCACTTAGCACGAACCTCCCACTTTGGTACATCTGCTTAAGCTTGCCTCTTCACTTGGGAGTCTCTTCCCACCTCCTTCACCGGCAAAGTCTCCCTCATCCTTCAAACCCAAGCTCAGTCGCCATCTCCAAAGCCTCGGCTCCCCTCCGCTGGACTCCCTTACCTGCCATGGGTGATGTGGTGTGCTGGTTATGGGAGGGGCCTTGAGTCAGACTGCCTGGGTCCAAGTCCTGATCCTGCCATCTTCCCAGCATGTAGTCCTGGGCCTCAACTTGTTTGCCTATAAAATGGAGATGATTGGGTGCTTCACACCTGTGGTTAGTAAAGCCCCTGGCACAGAGTGAGTGCTCAACAGAGGTGGCCATTACCATCATTCAGCAAAGCGTTTATCCAATGCCCTCCGTGTGTCCCCAGGAAACACAAAGGACAAGATCAATGCAACCTTGCTGCTCAGGGAAGCATGCAAATGGAAGCCCAAGAGACCTCAGAGCCCCTGGGATACAGGCTATGGAAAGGGTGGGTCAAGGGGCTACAGAATCAAACCCGGAGAGGGGAGTGGCTCCAGGAGGGATTCCTGTGTCCATGTTGTTTGGGACAGATCCCCGTCTTCTATGGAAGGCTGGGCTGAGGCATTGGTCTTCTGACTGTCTTCCACCTGTGCTCCTGGCTGCAGAGCACTCGTGGGTCGGGTAGAGGACTTGCAGAGGGATCGCAGACTCTCTTGCTCATCACATTTGTGCTTCTCTCCTGGGTCATCCCTACCAGCACTGCAGGGTTGTGGGTGCTGGCCCTGTCAGGGGCCAAGCATGCAGCACTGTCTCCTCTCTTGAAAAATAAGAACAGACTCCCTCCAGCCCATGCCCACCTCTGCTCCTCCCCTCCACATACACACTTCTTGGCTTTCTTTCCTAACAAATTTCCTCTAAGGATGAGCCTATTTCCAGACTTTACCCCCCACCCTCTCAGGTTCTCCTCCTTCTATTCCAATCTGCTTTCATCCTCATCGAACTACTATGTAATACCATGAAGGTCCCCAGGGATCTCTATCCTGCCGGAACCGCTGGAGAATGTTCATTCTCCTTTTGCTGGGATTGGATCGTTATTTGACCAGCTCATCGTTGGCTCATTGTGTCCATTTTCCTTTCCTGCAGCAGCAGATCGTCACAAAGTTAGTGGCTTAAAACAACACACGTCTGGCCAGGCGCGGTGTCTCACGCTTATAATCCCAACACTTTGGGAGGCTGAGGCGGGCGGATCACCTGAGGTTGGGAGTTTGAGACCAGCCTGACTGACATGGAGAACCCGGTCTCTAATAAAAACACAAAATTAGCCAGGCATGGTGGTGCATGCCTGTAATCCCAGCTACTCAGGAGGCTGAGGCAGGAGAATCACTTGAAACCAGGAGGCTGAGGTTTCGGTGAGCTAAGATCGTGCCATTGCACTCTAGCCTGGGCACAAGCAACAAGAACAAAACTCCATCTTAAACACACACACACACACACACACACACACACACACACACACACACATTTTACAGTTCTGAAGGTGAAGTCAGAGATGGGTAGCAGTAGGCTGAAATGCAGGAAGGGCTGCATTCCTCTCTGGAGACTCTCGAGAAGAATCTGTTTCCTTACCTTTTCCAGATTCTAGAGGCTGCTCACATTTCTTGGTTTGTAGCTCTCCTCTTCCATCTTCAAAGCCAGAAACACCAAATATCTCTGTCCATCCTTCAGTGGTCATCTCTCCCTCTGACCTTAACCAGGAAATATTCTCTGCTTTTAAGTCCTACCCAAATAATCCCGGATGGTCTCCTCATACCGAGGTCCCCAACCTTAATCACACCTGCAGTTCCTCTTTGCCATGTAAAGTCACATATTCGCAGGGTCAGGGGATTAGGACTGACATCTTTCGGGGGTCATTACTCTGCCTACTCCACTGATTCTTAAAAACCTTTCTTTCCTTTGTTTCTGGACTGCCATTCTTTCCTCCTACTGACCTGGTTTTAGGCTTCTTTACTGGTCTTGCTTCTCATTGTAATTTATAAATGCCAGAGGGCCTTAGAGCTCAGTCCTCAAGGGTTCTACAGTCACCATGTGAGAATCGCAGTCAGACTATCGGACCTATACATAGTCTTAGCTCCTTATCTGCAATCTCAATCGCTCCCCTCGTCCCAAAGTCAAAGACGATCAGAACATCTACTTGACATTTTCTTTAGAAGACACCTCAAAATGTGCGTTTTCTCATTTAATACCTCAAATTTATACATGTCCGAAGATGAATTCTGCATTGTTTCCAAGTATTTTCAGCTTCTTTTTCTTCCTCATCTCAGGAAAAAGCACCACCATCTGGCTGGGACCAAAAGTCCAGGAGTCATTCTTTTTTTTTTTTTTTTTAAACAAACAAAAAAACCAGGAGTCTCGCTCTGTCACCCAGGCTGGAGTGCAGTCGCACAATCTCGGCTCACTGCAACCTTAACTCCCCAGGTTCAAGCGATTCTCCTGCCTCAGCCTCCTGAGTAGTTGGGATTGTAGGTGCCTGCCACCAGGCCCAGCAAATTTTTATAGTTTTAGTAGAGACAGGATTTCACCATGTTGGCCAGGTTGGTCTCAAACTCCTGACCTCAGGTGATCTGCCGTGGCCTCCCAAAGTGCTGGAATTCCAGGCATGAGCCACTGCGCCCAGCCTGGGAGTCACACTTGACAACATTTTCTTGCACTCCTCTTGAGCAGCGTGTTCTATTGACTGTACCTTCAAAGTCGGTTTGGAGTCTACCATTTGTCATCACTGGCCATGAGCATCTTGGTCCCAGCCACCACCTCATCTCACCAGGATTACTGCAACACTCTTAGGATCCCCGTTTCCACCTGTGCTACACCCACTCCCTCCCCAATTCTCCACACAACATCCACAGCAGAATCTTAAAATGGAATCGGAGCATCATTTCCCTTGCTCAGATCCTCCAGTGGAAACAGCTTCTGATTCCTTTGAATATAATGCAAGTCTTTGACATCTCCTCCAAGACTCTATGACATCTGATCCCTGACACCAATCCGATCTCCTCTGGCACTCATGACCCCCTCATCTGCTGCACTCCACCCCTACAGGCTGCCTTCCCTGTAGGTGCCTTGCTGTGACCACACCGTCACTGATGTCACTGATGTCACTGATGTGAGGTTATCACAGTGGTTGTTCCCTTGCCTGGAAGGCTGTTTCCCCAAATACCCATGTGGCTGCTCCCTCATGCCTCTGCTCAAATGTCACTGCCTCGGAGAGGTCGCTCCTGCTTATGTTGTCTATATCGTATGCATTTTATTTGTCTATTATCTCTCTTTCCCAATAGGATATAATCTCCATGAGAGCAGGGGCTCTATTGTCTTCTTGGCTTCCCTACCCACAGCACCAAAAATAGTGCCTGACATGAAAGAGGCAGCCCATATGTTTCTTATCTGATGAATGAATGAATGAATGAATAGAGAACGCTGCTTTTAGGGAGGAGTAAGCCTGTTGAGGAAATGATCAGGTAGTCGGGGGTTCCCTGACAAAAGGAACACGTCAGAATCAGAAGGTGGGAGGTGGCTGGGTGTGATAGCTCATGCTTGTAATCCCAGCACTTTGGAAGGCCGAGGTGGGAGGATCACTTGAGGCCAGGAGTTTGAGACAAGCTGAAGCAACATAGTGAGATCCCATCTTTATAAATAATAAAATATTAGCTGGGCATGGTGGCACATGCCTGTACTCCCAGCCACTCGGGAGGCTGAGGTGGGAGGATTGCTTGAGCCTGGGAGGTCAAGGCTGCAGTGAGCCGTGATCACACTACTGCACTCCAGGCTGAGTGACAAAGCGAAATCTTCTCTCAAATTAAAAAAAAAAAAAAAGAAAGAAAGAAAAAAAGAAAAGAAAAAAGAAAAGAAGCTAGGAGGCAAAGCCTCTGAGGGAGACCGTCTCCATGGCAACCAAGACCCAGTGGCTGCTCTTGAGGGAAGGCCAGGGAGGGCAGCAGGCTGATGGAGCCTGCGGGGACACCACGGGAAGCAGCATGTCAGTGCCCAGCCTGGCACACAGCTCAGACCCCGAGACTCCCTCCCCGGCTTCCACCTCATTGCTCTGGCCTTGGCAGACCCAGCAGATGGGCTCTCGGCAGGGCTCTGGAACTCGGCCGAGCCGGGCCCTGCTGGTGCAGTAAACTCTCCACTCCTGAGTCCGACAGAGCTCCCCAGACCAGGAATTCTGGATCATGAACCTCAAAGGAGCCTTACCAGGTAAGGGCCACCCTGCAGCAGGACTGCAGATGAGAGCCTGAGGATGGTGCCACCTACTGTAGTAAGAATACTAGAACCCGAGCAGCCAGCCTGCCTCTCCCTGAGCGCCTGGAGCATGCCTCACCTTCTCCCTCTACATCCTCACAAAAACTATGGGAACTGGGCTATTTATCCCCATTTCAAAAATGTGACCTGAAGGCCAGACAGGGTATGGGACTTGTTCAAAGTGACACAACCAAGAAGTACTGGATCTGGGGCTAGGCACGGTGGCTCATGCCTGTAATTCCAGCACTTTGAGAGGTCAAAGAGGGTGGATCACCTGAGGTCAGGAGTTCGAGACCAGCCTGGCCAACATGCTGAAACCTGTCTCCACTAAAACAACAAAAATCAGTTGGGTGTGGTGGGTCACAGCTGTAATCTTGGCTACTCAGGAGGCCAAGGCAGGAGAATTGCTTAAACCTGGGAGGTGGAGGTTGCAGTGAGCTAAGATCATGCCATTGCACTCCAGCCAGAGTGACAGAATGAGACTCCATCTCAAAAAAAAAAAAAAAAAAAAACAAAAAAACAAAATACAAAAAAAAAACAAAAACAAAAACAAAAAAAAAACTTAAAAATCCAGTGCTGCATCTGGGACTCCATAGCCCCCTTCTCTGTTTCTGCTTTCTGGCATTAACCCCTCCTGGGTAATTGGGCTGCGGCCCACCTGCACCTCCTCATTAGGCTGCTGATCACAGAAACCTTTCTTCCCCATGCTGCATGCCACACAGCATGTCTTATCCTTTGTGTGCTGTTGATTTTGGGCCATTTTTGGAATTACAATTTACCCTACTATTTTGGTAATGAACGCACATCACTAACTCTTCTGCCAAATGTCCACTGTTCCCGTGCCAGGTGGGCCGTGATGAATAATAACAGTGCGAATGATTACTGGGGAGTGTTTCTTCTGTGCCAGGCTCTGTCCCATGTGCTTCGCGTGGATAGATGCTTTCAGTTCTCACGCAACCCTCTGGGGCAGGATATTTTGCTGTTCCCATTTTTCAGATGAGGAGACTGGCTTGGCTTCTGGCTTTGGGGCAAGAAAGGAAGACGAGGCATTTGTTGAGCACCTGCGAAGTGCCAGGCCTGCATGAAAAATGAAGGAGCATCTCTTTCATTTTTCAGGCAAACAGGTGCAAACGGGAAGTGCAAGGCAGAGGCAGAGGCTGCCACGCTCTGCCCCTTACCCTCATTTCCCTCCTTGAAGGTCAGGGAGCTTTTTCCACCAGAAGTTCTCTGGAGCTGTGTCCACGTCTTAGGTGACAATGACAAAGACAGCAAAAGGGTGTCCTGTGACGTCATTTCCTCTTTGTCCAGAGCACTTTCCCTCTTCCCCTCCTGAAGTTCACTGTGGCGACTTCCTTGTCTGGGACAGTGTCGTAAGCCCCGGCCTGACTCTCCTCAGTCCCTACCCCCTGACTCAGCACACCCAATGTCTCCCATGACCCACCAAGGCCCTGCTCTGAAAGAAAGAAAGAAAGAATGAATGAAAAGAGGAGGCTTCCCTTGGGGAGGAGTGACTCCCATTCCCCTCCCTTTCAGATCCATGTGGGTGTTCGGACTTTCAAGGCAAAAGTATCTTTTTTTGTTAATTTTTAATCTTTGTGGGTACACAGTAAGGTATATATATTCATGGGGTGCACTTTTAAGCTAAAAATTTACCTTATTATTCCTTTTTCTACTACAGAAGTATTCCATGTTTGTTGTTGAAAAGATGAGACGATTCGGGAAAGCTGTGACTAGGGCGAATCTCTTCAGTTCTGAGCCTTAGTTTCTAAAAAAAAAAATGTCCAGGAGGAAACAAAAACATGTATCCTCAGCATACAAAGGCTTCGGATGTCCAGATCTGCTCATGATAGTATTGTCTGTGCCCTTGAGAAATTAGAAACTTGCTGCAGGTCCATTAACAAGGGATCAGTTAAAAAACTATGGCACATTCGACTGGGTGCTGTGGCTCATGCCTGTAATCCTAGCACTTTGGGAGGCCGAGATGGGTGGATCACTTAAGGTCAAGGGTTCGAAACCAGCCTGGCCAACATGGTGAAGCCCTGTCTCTGCTAAACACACACACACACACACACACACACACACACACACACACACACACACACAAATTACTCAGGCATGACGGTGGGCCTGTAATCCCAGCTACTTGGGTGGTTGAAGCAGGAGAATCTTCTGAGCCTGGGAGGTGGAAGTTGCAGTAAGCTGAGATCACACCCTTGCACTCCAGCCTGGGCGACAGAGAGGGACTCCATCTCAAAAAGAAAAAAAACTATGGCACACTCATACAAGGGCCACAGAAAAGTATGGTATCAATTCATATTCATTGAGTTAGAAACTTCTGGACTCACCATTGAATGATAAAAGCAGTGTCACAGTGGATGTCTCGGGTGTTTTCTACCTGCCTCCCCTATCCACTCTATGTACTTTTGCCAGTGGGCTTCCATGCCCTCTAACTCTGGTTGGGTTGGCCAGCGGCAGATATCAGCTTGCTGGAGGTTGGGAGAAGAGTGAGGCGAGAGTGTTTATTCCTCCGACTCCATCTTTGCTGGTTTTCTAGGGCTGGTTGTGACTGTACTGAAGGTTATACTTTTTGACAGGCTCTGATTTGCAATAACCACTCCTAATTGCCTTTCAGCCCTAAGGGTGTTAATGGTTCTTCCCCATTGCTAGCCCTCATGTACTACGCTATTTCTTGCTGGTTTTTCTAACCTCTGCCCACATCTATGTAAACAGTTCCTTTATTAAACTCTCCTCAGTTACCTAGTTGTGCATTTCATGTCTTTCTGCCAAGAGCCCAACCAATATAATAACACAATCCCATGTAAGTAAATTCATATCCATTCATATACCCAATAAAGGAGGTCTTGAAGGGCGTTCATAAAAACATTACTGTTTCAGTGTGTGGGGATTTGAGTGGGATTTTTTTTCCTTCTTTTCGTTTTTCTATAATAAGCGGGGATTATCTTTGAGATCAGAAAACTCAACAAAACAAGCAAAACAGTTGTTGTAAGGGTCAGATGAAAGTAGGACGTGACCATTGCTTTCTACATTAGGACTTGCCATTCAAACTTAAGGTCCCAATGAGTGAGCCAATTGGTCCAAAGATCTCTAGGATGTTTGCATTGAGATCCAATTCCTGATTTCCTTAAGATAAAGGCCGATTTCCCTCCAGAGAGAGTAAGTCAAACGTGAACGAAGCAGTCCAGCATCCCTGGTTTTTTCATTCTAGAGCATCTCAGCACATAGTCAAGTACAGATCATTTCTTCTCCAGTAGTCCGCCCCCACCTGCCCTCCAGGTCAGTGAGCCACCCGCCCTTCCCCAGCTTCTTAATGTGCAAGGGCAGAGAGGGCCAGATGAAACCCCGGGCAATGAACTTGCAGTGAAATGCCCCTCTGGTCTCATGGGTCAGCATGTCTGTGCCAAAGTGAAAGAGATGACTTCCAAAGGAATGCCTTCTTTTTCATAGAACTTGGCAATGAATTAATCATTGTTTATCGGGGCTATGTGATCCTTGGTCCCAGTAATGGTGCTAAGACATAAATCACAGCTCTTTGGGGGTGGGGTTGAGAAGGGGGCCCAGGATAGTTCTAAAGCCCCGTTCTTCTAACATGAAAAAAAATATCCTTGTTCTCAGGCGGCTGGGAGTGGACTCTGGGCTATTTATAATCTGCTGCTGCCGAGCTAAGGCATTTCTGCAGCTGGGGTTGGGAGATAATCAGCACAGTTTTTTCTTTTTTCTTTTTTTTCCTCGAGCCAGGTCTGCAAAACAGACCCATCTCCCCTAGCAGTCCACCCCAATTCACCCCAGCCCAGCCCACCCGCTTTGCCCCAGAGTCTCTGAGCCTGGCCTTCCTCCCTTGGTTTTAGCTTCCAAGAAAGCAAAGGATACATTTAACAGCAGAAAGGCCAAAATAGCTCAGAGTTGAAGGCAAGGATTGTGACCTGCTGGCAGATGGATTTGCCTAGAACTAGCCTGTGGAATGTCCAAGGAACTTGGCACAAAGGGTCTTTCAGAGCTATGGGGAGGGGGCACATGCCATGGGCTCCATTCTCCTCTCTCAGAAGTTGTTCCGGATAGAAAATCAGGGTCCCAGGGAGGGCAAACACCAAAGTATTCCCATTGTATATCTTGGCAGGAGAGTAAGCATAATGGCAAAACTTCTGGAATAGGGCTCAGAAGACCTGAGCCTTAGCCCTGCCTCCACCATGACAGACAGATGACACACTGGTGACCAGGGGCAGGCATCTTCAGGTCTTTAGACCTCAGTTTCTTCATCTGTAAAATGGGCAGCTAAGCTCAGTGTTCCTCACTTTTTTCTTTTTTCTTTTTTTTGAGACAGAGTATTTCTCTGTCACTCAGGCTGGAGTGCAGTGGGCTAATCTCAGCTCACTGCAAACTCTGCTTCCCAAGCTCAAGCAATTCTCCTGCCTCAGTAGCTGGACTTACAGGCGCACACCACCACACCTAGTTAATTTTTGTATTTTTGGTAGAGATGGAGTTTCACCATGTTGGCCAGGCTGGTCTCAAACTCCTGACTTCAGGTGATCGGCATGCCTTGGCCTCCCAAAGTGCATGAGATTACAGGCGTGAGTCACTGCACCTGGATAACGCTTTAAAAACCCTTCAAGGCACTTCTATAAAAGCAATATTGCGTAGAAGCAGAATATATAAAACAGATACAGCAGGGTAACTGGTTGAAATGGAGTGGGGAGGGAGCTTAAGGCAGCAAGCCCGCCCACTTGGCCTCTTTCTCAGTCTGACCAGATAGACCAGAAACCTACGATTCTGGGAGAGTCGGATCACTTCTGGCTCAAGGATCTCCAATATTCTAATGAATTTTGAAATTCACCCCTTGGTTCATCCATTCTTCCTCACCAAGTATTTACTGAGCTCCTACCATGTATCAGGCTGCCTTGGTATTGTGAATAAGAGGATGTTAGGAAAGCCATTGTTCTCGGCTCATGAAGCTTGCTCTCTGGTTGGGGGAAAAGATATGAATTAAATAAACACTATGTGTGCATGTATATTTATTACAGGATTGAATATGGTCCTCCTCCCAAATTCATGTCTCTCTAGGAACTACAGAATGTGATCATATTTGCAAATAGGATCCTCACGAATGTAATTGGTTAAGATGAGGCCATACCAGAGTAGGATGGGCCCTAAATCCAGTCTGGCTGGAATCCTTACAAGAAGGGGAGAAGGGACATGAAGACAGACACACACAGGGAGAATGACAGGTGATGGCCAAGGCAGAGAGGTAGCCACAAACCAAGGAAGGTCAAGGATTATCAGCAAACCACTAAAAACTAGAACGAAGCAAGAAAGGGTTTTTCTCTATAGTCTGTGGTGGCAGCCTGGCTCTGCTGACATCCCGATATCAGATTTCCGGCCTTCAGAAGTATAGAAGAAGACATTCCCGTTGCTTTAAGCCAATGTGTGGCATTTACTATAGCAGCCCTAAGAAACTTACAAAAATACAGATGGTTCTCATTTTTCATAGTAGCTATGTTTTATAAAATCATAGCAAGCACTGAATGAGTGAATACTGAACCACTGATCCTAGGGGAAATATAGGGTGAGGTTCCTGCAAGGCTCTGGTTTTGTCAACCAATCAGTACACAACCTTGTTTTATGTGTGTTTCTGTTTAAAGACACCTTACTGAATGCACACTGTCTATTCATTGACATTGAATTCAAGACCAATAGCAATACAACTGATGCTTGAGTGACTATTACCTAACACACATTTCCTCTGTGAGGCACAGCACAGCCTTCTCATGCTCATGAACGCTTAAGCACTATGCTTGGGGTCATCTGAAACAACTAATGACACCACCAGCAAAAACTATGAAAATGTGGGCTGGCATGGTGGCTCACACCTGTAATCCCAGCACTTTGGAAGGCTGAGGTGGGTGGATCCCTTGAGGTCAGGAGTTTGAGACCAGCCTGGCCAACATGGTAAAATCCAATCTTTACTAAGAATACAAAAATTAGCCAGATAGGGTGGCCCGTGTTTGTGGTCCCAACTACTCAGGAGGCTGAGGCAAGAGAATCTCTTGAACACAGGAGGTGGAGGCTGCAGTGAGCTGAGAAAAAAACATTTTCTAAATGGTTCTCTTTCTTTCTTTTCTTTTTTTTTTTTAGATGGAGTTTCTTTCTGTTGCCCAGGCTGGAATGCAGTGGTGCAATCTTGGCTCACTGTGACCTCTCCCTCCCTGCGACCTCTGCCTCCCGGGTTCAGGCAATTCTCTTGCTCAGCTTCCCAAGTAGCTGGGACTACAGACATGTGCCACCATACTCAGCTAATTTTTGCCTTTTTAGTAGAGATAGGGTTTCATCATGTTGGCCAGGCTGGTCTTGAACTTCCGACCTTTCAATCCAGCCGCCTCATCCTCCCAAAGTGCTGGGATTCTAGGCTTGAGCCATCAGAACTGGCCTAAGTGTTTTTCACCAAATTGTTTGCTAAACGTTTTGCACTAAACTGACAGTGAAAAGGACACTTGTTTGAGTAGGAGAGCCTGAGAACAGAAACAGGAAGGCAGTGTCTCCCTGTTGGATCGCAGCTGGAGTCGCGCATTGGGTGACTCAGGTCTTTTGCAGCTCTCCACGTGTCTGCAAACGACCTTGACAGTGCTTTAAGTGTTTATTTTGGAGTTACAAATACATTTTGGGGATTAGACAAATTCATACATACAGAACCTGCAAATAATGAGGATGGACTGTGCCCACATACACGCACTTTCAAATTATATAAAATGCTGTGGAGGAAAATAGCAGAGTATTTTCAAAGACAAGAGGGAACTCCTTCCGTAGGTGGCACAGTCAGGGAGGCCATATAAATGGTGGCATTTCAAGTCAAGGCTTAAGGGATAGAGGGGAACCAGGAGCGGAAGGGAGAGGTCTGCCAGCAGAAGGGGCAGCCCGTACAGTCCCAGCAGGAAGGACGGCTGTGCTTGCGCGGTGAAGCGGGAGTGTGGCGAACAAGATGGGGGAGCAAGTATGGAATGCAAGAGGCAAGTCAGGCAAGGGCCTGAGCAGGTCAGGGAGGGCCTGGGAAGATCCTGAGTTTGGATTCCGTTCAAAGTGCAATGGGAAGCTCCGAAGCATGTTGGGCAGGAGAGTGAAATGTCCTGGGCAGAGCTAAGGTTTTCTCAGGCTGCTCCACGGATTTGCCAGGGCAGACTCTGGACCCCTCAGTGGGCTCCTCTGAGAAATAAATGTGTGATACTGTCAAATCCTTCTTCGGATTTAGAGAGGGGTATAAGTAAATGCTGAGCCCCGTGTTATGGCGTGGTAACGCTTGTTTGTTCCATTCGTAATGGCATTTGTTTTTTAAATCAGATCTACTTACACTGTAATGCTTCAAACCAAGGGAGTAAGCCTCGCATGTGACCACTTCAGCTTCCACAGCAGGAAAGGGGAGGGAGATATTTTTAGAAGGGAGACCTCTCCGTGCCCCTAAACCACGCTGTTGGCACTGCTTGGCCCCAGAGGACGGCTGGCCTTGCCTATCAGCTTTCATCGTGGAAGAGGCGTGGGTGGACCGAGGTACCACAAGTTGCCAGGAATGCCTGACCAGAAACTGCTCTTGGGTGGGTCCCGGAGCTGCCTCCCCTTCACTTGACCCTAGGGCCGCTGGCTTCCTGGCCTTGCGGAATCTTCTAGATGCAGGAAGAAGCCTGAGCTCTTGCTGACACCACCGGAGTTCGATTTCATGGGTTTGCCATGTGCCCCCAAACAAACCATTTATCCTCTCCATGCCTTACTTCAGTATGTCCATCTAACACTAATTACCACCCGTCCCTGACTGCTCCCAAACCTTTCGAGAAGAAATGGCTTGGCGTTCCAGAGACACTTTGAACACACTGGCAAATTGTGCACTGTGAGAACACACTGTGGAGGCCATTTTCTTTTCTTCCTGGAGAAAGTCCCTTGCCAATCATTGAGACTGGCTGAGTAAGCTTGTTCCTTTACATTTGGTAAGTAAGGAAACCCCTCATGCTACCTCATCATATTTTCTTCCTCTTCTTCGTGGCTTATCAACACTCCCTTCTGTAGGATATGCTGAAGAATTAATATGAGTCAAAAGGAAGAATGACAAGCAAGTGATATTTCTGGTCTGGAGTTTGGAGAGCAAGTTCAGTCCAGAAGTTAGCTGCTTCAACCACCATGAAAGGTACAGAGACTCTAGGACAAATACACTTGATATTTTTATTTTTTACCTATTTATTTATTTTTTTGAGACGAAATCTAACTCTGTCGCCCAGGCTGGAGTGCAGTGGTGCAATCTTGGCTCACTGCAACCTCCACCTCCCGGGTTCAAGCAATTTTTCTGCTTCAGCCTCTCAAGTAGCTGGAATTACAGTACACTTGGTATTATTTTATTTTATTATTACTTTTTTGAGATGGAGTCTAGCTCTGTTGCCCAGGCTGGAGTGCAGTGGCACAATCTCAGCTCATTGCAACCTCCACGTCCCTGGTTCAAGCAATTCTCCTGCTTCAGCCTCCCAAGTAGCTGGGATTACAGGCACCTGCCACCATGCGCAGCTGATTTTTTAACTTTTAGTAGAGACAGGGTTTCACTGTATTGGCAAAGAAGGTCTCAAACTCCTGACCTCGTGATCCACCCACCTGGGCCTCCCAAAGTGCTGGGATTACCAGTGTGAACCACCGTGCCCAGCCCACTTGGTATTTTAATATGAAACTGCCTACCTGCTCCTTTGTTCCTCAGTTTATCTCAACACTCAGCCTGTCAGTCAGGTTGTGGGGTCCTTCTTATCCAGGAACCATAGGTTGTTGTCCCGGTTCTGGTACTTTCCCTCTGAGTCCTTGGACACCTTACCTAACCTCTTGGAAGCTCCTGTCTGCAAAGAGTGTGCTCGGAGAGCTTCCGCAGCCTGCGATGCAGCCATCCTCACTTCCACGGAGCAGGTATTTTGTTGCATTCTTCCAAGCTCAAGGACTCCAGAATTAGATCCCAGAAATATGCCCAAGAAACATTTACACCCCAGGAGCTCAAGCCAAGTAATGAAAACCATAGAAAACAACCAGGGAACCCGTGTCCTGAAGTCACCTCTTCCTGGGAGGTCCAGGAGAGTTTTTCCTACTTTCCCTGAATTGTCCCTCCCTTTCCTTCCCTTCCCTTTCTTCCCCAGAGGGCAATGTGTGTTAATCAAGGAGCCCGAATTTGTGCAGGGATGGACAATTACACACCTACTGGGTGAATTGCACCTAGGAGGGGACGCTACTCTGTAAAGCGGGACCAAACCTCTTGCCTTCGGTCCTCAGAAGACCTTCTGGTTAAAATCATCTAAAAAGTTGTTTCAAGTCTCTGGAACAGCTGAGATTAGCAAAAATCAATGAAGCTTCCTCTGTGTGGGGGCAGGTCTGCACTGGGTGCTGGAATGTGGAAATGAGGAAGATTGTGCTTGAGGATTTCATAGCAGGTGAGCAGGAGAGAGGCCTAAAGAAGCTTCCCCCAGGGAAGGTGACAAGGGCAGTGATAGGATAAATATGAATTGCAGAGAGAAGACAGACAAGAAGTTCAGCTAGCTAAGAAGTGTGCTAATAACACCTTGATCAATCCTGCCTCCACATTTTTTTCCTTTTGAGAGTTTCATTCTGTCACCGCACCCAAAGTGGAATGGCAGGAACACAGCTCATTGCCACCTCAACCTCTGGTCTCAAGTGATCCTCCTGCCTCAGTCTCCTGTGTAGCTGGGGCCACATGTATTGTACCACCATACCTGGCTTATTTTTAACTTTTTTTTTGTAAAAACGGGGTCTCACTATGTTGCCTAGTCTGGTTTCAAACTCCTTGGACTTAAGCAATCCTCCCACCTTGCCTCCCAAAGTGCTGCAATTACAGATGTGAGCCACTGTGCCTAGCATCACTTTTTTTTTTTTTTTTTTTTTTTTGAGACAGAGTTTTGCTCCCTCTCCCAGGCTGGAGTGCACTGGTGCAATCTTCGTTTACCGCAACCTCCGCCTTTCCGGTTCAAGGGATTCTCCTGTCTCAACCACCTGAGTAGCTGGGATTATAGGCACGTGCCACCACATCCAGCTAATTTTTGTATTTTTAGTAGAGACGGGTTTTCACCATGTTGGTCAGGCTGGTCTCGAACTCCTGACCTGGTGATCTGCCCACATCAGCCTCCCAAAGTGCTGGGATTACAGGCATGAGCCACCGTACCTGGCTAGCTCAAGTTTATGAAACATCTTAACACAAGATCTCCTTTGCTCCTCACAACCACCCAGTGAAGCAGGCAAGACAACAGGAACTCCCCACTGTGATAGATGCGGGGCCTGAGGTCTCCCAGGTGCCCACAGCAGATGCAACGCACAACAGTGACCAATGGCAGGGATCACAAGTATCGCTTCCACCCCTTCAGTACTTCCTCTGTGCCAGACCTGTGCTAAGCACTAGATGAGCACCATCCCTTTTCATTCTCATAGCTCTTTTAAACAGGTATTACTATTTTCTTTAAAAATTTTTTTGTTAAATATACGTAATACATACCTTATATGTTATGTACAAAAATACCTGTAATTTACCATTTTTACCGTTTCAAAATGTCCAGTTGAGGAGCATTAAGTACAATCACATTGTTGTGCTACTGTCACTACACCATCTACAGAACTCTTCCTCTTTCCAAACTGAAATTCGACGCATTTTAAACAGTAACGCCCTAGTCCCCCCTCCCTCCAGCCTCTGGCATCCACCATTTTGCTTTCTGTCTTTATGAAGTTGACCCTCCAGCTGTATCATAGACTATTTGACTGCTTTATTTCAATTAGCATAGTATCCTCAAGGTTTATCTATGTTGTAGCATATACTGGAATTTCCCCCACACACCGTGTGTGTGTGTGTGTGTGTGTGTGTGTGTGTGAACCTCTCTAAAGGATGCTTCCTACATATATATATTTTTTGAGAGTTTCACTTTTGTTGCCCAGGGTAGAGTGCAATGGCATCATCTTGGCTCACCACAGCCTCTGTCTCCCAGGTTCAAGTGATTCTCCTGCCTCAGCCTCCTGAGTAGCTGGGACTATAGGCGCCTGCCACCACGCATGGCTAATTTTTGCATTTTCAGTAGAGACAGGGTTTCACTATCAGGCTGGTCTTGAACTCCTGACCTCGTGATCTGCACATCTCAGCCTCCCAGCCTTCCTTTTTCAGGTTGAACAATACTCCATTGTATGCATATATTCAATTTTGCTTATCTGTTCATCTGTCAACGAACATTTGGGTTGTTGCCACACTTTAGCTATTGTGAATAATTTTGGCTATTGTGAATAATCTGTATACATGAGTGTACAGATATTTCTTTGATAATACAGGTATTATTCATCTTTTTACAGAGAGGAAAACTGATGCCCAGATGTATTAATTTCTCCCAGTTTATCAAATAATTTATGGGAGGACCAGTCTATGTAACTCCAAAAATAGGGTTCCCAACCATTGCACTGGCCTACCCCTAAAAACCATGGGTTTTAACATCACAATATCTGAGTTGAAGTTTCCAGCTCTGCCACTGACTGACGTGACACTGAGCAAGTCCCTTAATCTCTCTGAGCTGAAGGCTGTTGTAAGAATTAAGTGAAGCAATGTGCTTAATTATAGTGCCTGGCACAGAGTAAGTGTTGAATACACATTGGCTTTTGTTATAATTATAAGTGGTAGCAAGTGTGTAGGAGAGCTGACCTGAGAACCCAGGGGCTTTGATTCCTTGGCAGGAACCTGCCAGGTGGGCTGCAGGTCTCCTGGCCAGACACTGGTTCTTACCAGCTGCATTGTGAGCTATGCCTATGCCACCTTTGTTTGTATCTCATCGGACAGACAGATCTGAAGCCTGGACCTGCCATCTACATTTCTGTACCAACCCAGGGCTAAGAATGTCACAGGCATTTTGTGACAGCAAGGTGCAAAGAAAAAAGTACTGTCACCAGGCATGGTAGCTCATGCTGGTAATCCCAGAACTTTGGGAGGCTGATGCAGGCAGATCATGAGGTGAGAAGTTCAAAACCAGCCTGGCCAACATGGTGAAACCCTGTCTCTACTAAAAATACAAAAAATTAGCTGGGCATAGTGGTGGGCGCCTGTAATCCCAGCTACTCAGGAGACTGAGGCAGGAGAATTGCTCGAACCTGGGAGGCGGAGGCTGCAGTGAGCTGAGATAGCACCACTGTACTCCAGCCTGGGTGACAGAATAAGACTCTGTCTCAAAAAAAGAAAAAGAAAAAAAGCACTGTCAGGGGGTCAAGAGTAGGTTGTCCTAACCCAGTGTAGCCACTAAGCAGGTCCCTTCTCCTCTCCACTGGGCCTCAGTTTTCTCACCTGTAGATCAAGGATGTTACAGGTGCTGATTGCTAAGATCTGCATGTCCTGGAAACTCCTAAGCTATGATCTCCATTTAATGTTGCCCAAGGCTTGGGTTGTGCAGTCAGACTACCTGGGCTCAAACCCTGGGACTGAGGCCTGCGTGCTGTGGAATCTTGAGCCAAGGGCTTGTTACCTCTCCAGCCTTTGGTTTTCTCATTATTAAAAACAGAGGATAATAACAGAGCTTGTGTTGTGGGGCTGCTCTCAGTCCGTTGTGTGTTGCTGTAACAGAACACCACAGGCTGGGTAATTTATAAAGAAAAGCAATTTATTTCTCTCAGTTCTGGAAGCTGGGAAGTCCAAGATCAAGGTGTCGGCATCTGGTGAGGGCCTTCATGCTGCGTTATTCCGCCATGGAAGGCAAAGCGCAAGAGTGAGCAAGAGAGTACCGAGCAAGCAAGAGAGGACTGGCCTCACCTTTATAACAACCCACTCTTGCAATAACACACTCTTTCTGTAACAACATTAACCCATTCACAAGGGCACACCCCTCATGGCCTAATCACTTCTGGAAGGTTTGACATCTCAATACAATCACAACGGCAAGTAAATTTCAACATGAGTTTTGGAGGAGACATTCAAACCATAGCAGGGCTACTGTGAGGATTAAGCAAGATAATGTAACCTGGCATAATTCAGTGCTCAGTAAATGTCAGCTGTTAGTATTCTTCTTGTGATGATCACAGTGGATACTTCTAGAGGAAAGACCAAGAATGGTATTAAAAGGTATAGTGGAGCCAAATATTATTCACTGTCAATGATTCTTGGATTGCCCCTCTGATAATAACAAAAATAACCTAGCTAGAAAGTTGTGGTGGGGAATAAATAAGATAAAAATGTAGGCTGGGTTCGTTGGCTCACGCCTGTAATCCCAGCACTTTGGGAGGCCGAGGCGGTTGGATCACAAGGTCAAGAGATCAAGACCATCCTGGCCAACATAGTGAAACCCTGTCTCTACTAAAAATACAGAAATCAGCTGGGTGTGGTGGTGTGTCCCTGTAGTCCCAGCTGCTAAGGAGGCTGAGACAGGAGAGTGGCTTGAACCCAGGAGGCGGAGGTTGCAGTGAGCAGAGATCACACCACTGCATTCCAGCCTGGCCACAGAGCAAGACTCTGTCTCAAAAAAATAATAATAATAATAATAATAATGCCACCACTGTTTTGGCTTAATACATGAAAATTGATAGTAAAATAATTTCTTTTTCTTTTTTTGTTTTTTTGAGATGTGATCTTGTTCTGTCACCCGTGTTGGAGTATAGTCAAGCAATCATAGCTCATGCAGCCTCAACCTCCCAGGCTAAAGCAATCCTCCCACCTTAGCCTCCCAAGTAGTTGGCACTACAGGTATGTGCTGCATGATTGCTAATTTTTAAATTTTTATGTAGACATGAGCCTTGCTAGGTTGCCCAGGCTGGTCTGGAACTCCTGGGCTCATGTGATTTTCCTGCCTTGGCCTCCCTAAGTGCTGGAGTTGTGGGCATGAGCTGCTGCACCTAGCTGAATTATTTCTATTTTAAAGTATTAGAATTTTGCTTTTTCTTTTACATCATTGGTGAAAGTGTAAGTCAGTGCAATTCTATGACAGGCAGTTTGGCAATGGTCATCAAAAACTGCAAACACATCTGCACTTAGACCTAGCAATTCCACTTTTAATTACAGATATAACTTTGGAAAGTTATTTGTTGCAGCATTTATTGTAAATGTCCAGCAGTTCTGGACTGATTAAATAAGTTATGAATTAGAAAACTATACAGTTATGGCTGGCTGTGGGAGGTTGCAGTGAGCTGAGACTGCGCCACTGCACTCCAGTTTGGGTGACAGAGTGAGAGTCTGTCTCAAAAAGAAAACTATACATTTATAAAAAATGATAGCGAAAGCTCTTCATATTCCCATATAGAAACATCTCTAAAATATATCATTTACTGAGAAAATTAAGAAGCAGAACATCATGTATCACCATACAAATATTACTTTTGTTTAAAAAGGAGTCTGGGAATCAGGGATATATAATCCTATCAGCATGTAAATATGTTTGTAGGCACAGTTTTAAAAAAATCTCTCCAGCTGGACTTACACCTGTAATCCCAGCACTTTGGGAGGCGAAGGTGGGTGAATCACGAGGTCAGGAGTTCAAGACCAGCCTCTCTAGTAAAAATACAAAAATTGGCAGGGTGTGGCGGCAGGTGCCTGTAATCCCAACTACAGGAGAATCGCTTGAACCTGTGTGGCAGAGATTGCAGTGAGCTGAGATTGCACCACTGCACTCTAACCTGGGTGACAGAATGAGACTCTGTCTCAAAAAAAAAAAAAAAAAGAAAGAAAAAATCTCTGCAAGGATACACAGTGGGCACTGAGGTTTCTAAGTGGTAGTCAAAAGAGGGAGACTTTCCACTTTGTCTTTTCATAATTATTTCTCGCAACCTTGAGAACGTATTACCTATTAAAAAATTAAATAAAGTTAAATTTTATTAAGATATTTTAAAAAAGGGCAGGAAAGCAGAAAGGAAAAAAGAAGGGAGGAAGGGAAAGAAAGAGGGAAGAAAATGAAGGAAGGAGGAATCTGTTTCTATTAGCCCTTCTGGACAGCGTAAGGGTGATCAGATGTGTCTGAAGGACTGTTCTGGCTGAGGAGGTGATGGACGTGCCAAGCATCACTGTGTACTGGATCTGGCTGGCCTTGAGTGTTTATTATGATAAGGAAGGAGACACTTATTTACCAGATAGAATTTCACAGCAGAAGTGGCAGCTCTACCTGGCAGGTTGGCTTTTGACGGCTGTGACAGTGAGCTTGGGCTGCCCTCATGATCGGCAGCCGCCCCCACCCGCATGTCCCCCTCCTCAGGCACCCCACCCTCCCAGCAGGGAGGACACAGGTTTAGCCTGTTGACACTCCCTCTCCTGAGAAAAGAGAAGAAACATAAAGGGAAAGGCCAATGGCATTTATTTCCTTCCATCGGCTGATTTTTTAGATTAATTTGTTACTGCAAATGTAAGAACGAATGGTCCAACGTCCTCAACACATGCAAGGCAGAGGTGGTGACATTCATTCCCCAGGCCAGCACCCCCCGCCTTATTGGACAAATAATTTACAGAACTGTCATCTTTGACCTAGGAATTTTAATAATTCTTGTCATTCATTATATGAATTTAGAGATGAATAAACTGTTATGTAGAGAGATGTATATTTCTGATCATTATCTCAACATTCGACTTAGAACAAATCTCCCTGCCCAGACTTTGGCACATATAATTATTATAACAATATTATTAATATATATGATAATATTAGTTTGTGTAACTCAAAAATATCCATGGAAGATAGTAATAAACGTAATAGCAATTTACAGTTTGTTTTCACATCTATTATCTTGTTTAATCTTCAAACACCCCTCCAAGGTGGGTGTTTATTCAACAAATATTTAGTGAGTGCTCATCATGTCCAGGATACTGTGGTAGGTCCTGGAGTTTCAGAAATGCAGTGGCATGACCATGGTGTGCAAGGTCCAATCTAGGCACAGTCTTCCACGCACAACCCAGTACTACCTAAAAGCAGACGAGGCTGAGTCCCCCTTGTCTGAAATGCTTGAGACCAGAGGTGTTTCAGATTTTGGACGATTTTAGATTTTTGAATATTTGCGTATACATAATGAGATATCTTTCTAGGGAGGGGACCTAAGTGTAAACACGAAATTTACTTATGTTTCAATATACCTTGTACACATAGTCTGCAGGTAATTTTACACAACTTTTTTTTCCTTTTTTTTTTTAATTGAACAATGAGAACCCAGGGACACAGGAAGGGGAACATCACACACCAGGGCCTGTCGGGGGGTGGGGGCATAGGGGAGGAATAGCAAGGGCTGGGGGTCAGGGAGGGATAGCATTAGGAGAAATACCTAATGTAGATGGCGGGGTGACAGATGCAGCAAACCACCATGGCACGTGTGTACACAACATTTTTATACTTTTGTGCATGAAACAAAGTTTTGACTTCCTTTTGCCTACCGTCCATCCCATGAGGTCAAGTATGGAATTTTTCCCTTGTGGCTTCATGTTGGCACTCAGAAAGTTTTGGATTTTGGAGCATTTCAGATTTTGGGTTTTTAGATCACAGATGCTCAACTTGTAATGCAACTACAGAGAAATGTGAGGTGACCGAGGAGCAGAGAGAGGGGGACCAACCTAACTAAGCAGTGAGGAAAAGGCTTCCCAGGGAACATGTGGCCTGACTCGAGCCTTCGAAGATGAATAGGAAGTGATCAGGCAAAATGAGGGAGTGAGTTGAGACTGGGCAGTCAAAGGGACCCCTCACGCTCTGAGATGGGGGTGGGGGTTGGGAAAGATGAAGGAGGTGCTAGAGGAGAAGATGAATGGAAATGGAGAGGAGCTTTGGAGGGTGGCAAAAGCTGAGGGAGAGAGAGAGGCCCGCTTCTTAGAGAAGGAGACTCAGGCTCGCAGAGACAGATCCTGACCACTTTTTAGTTCTCAGGTCAAGTGGCCCCTCCCCTTCCCTTCCTTTTTGTGTTGTAAGAAGGTCAGGTCCGCATGGGGAGAGATGACAGATACAGGTGAGGGGACAGAAGACAGCAAACCACACTGCCTTGTGTGTACCTATGCAACAATCTTGCATGTTCTTCACATGTACCCCAAAACCTAAAATGCAATAAAAAAAAAATTTAAAAAAAAAAAAAAAAAAAGAAGGTCAGGTCCATGTAAACAGACAACCTACAGAATGGGAGGACACTTTTGCAAACTATGCATCTGACAAAGGTCTAATATTCAGCATCTATAAGGAACTTAAACAAATTTTCAAGAGAAAAACAAATCCCTTTAAAAAGTGGGCAAAGGATATGAACAGACACCTTTCAAAAGAAGACATAGGCACAGTCAAGAAGCATATGAAAGAAATCTCAATGTCACTGGTCATTAGAAAAATACAAATCAAAACCACAAGGAGATACACAGTCAGAATGGCTCACACCAGTCGGAATGGCTATGATTAAAAAGGAAAAATAACAGATGCCAACAATCTGTTAATTTTCTGTTGTGGAGAAAAGGAAACATACACTGTTGGAGGGAGTGTAAATTAGTTCATCCATTGTGGAAAGCAGTATGGCAATTTCTCAAAGAGCTAAAAGCAGAACTACCATTTGACCTAGCAATTCCATTACTGGGTATATACCCAGAGGAATAGAAATCATTCTACCATAAGGACATGCACACAAATGTTTACTGCAGCACTGTTCACAATAGCAAAGACATGAAATCAACCTAAATGCCCATCAGTTACAGATTAGATAAAGAAAATGTGGTACATATATACCATGGAATACTATGCAGCTATAAAAATGAGATCATGTATTTGCAGGAATGTGGATGGAGCTGGAAGCTGTTATCCTTAGCAAACTAAATACCACATGTCCTCACTTAGAAGAGGGAATAAATGATGAGAATTTATGAACGCAAAGAAGGAAACAATAGACACCAGGGCCTACTTGAGGGTGTAGGGTGGGAGAAGGGAGAGGAGCAGAAAAGATAACTATTGGCTACTGGGTTTAATACCTGGGTGATGAAATAATCTGTACAACCAGCCTTATGAAATGAGCTTACATATGTAAAAAGCCTTCACATGTACCCTGAACCTAAATGTTAAAAAAAAAAAAAGTGG
Source organism: Saimiri boliviensis (assembly GCF_048565385.1). Lineage (NCBI taxonomy): Eukaryota > Metazoa > Chordata > Mammalia > Primates > Cebidae > Saimiri > Saimiri boliviensis. The sequence goes on from NC_133463.1 coordinate 73,566,654, forward strand.
AGGTGGCAAACAGTGAGTCCTGATTCAAGAGTCCACTTAAACCCAGATAGGGGAATCACTGAGTCAGCATCTAAAAAGGATCACTGGGTTTAGTATCTTTCCAGTGAGTTGCAGCCAAATGATGGGAGAAATTGAACTCATGCATCTTAAGTGGCTGTGTCTCTCTCTGTATTACTCATTCCTCAGGAAACTTGTTACTCCAAGACCTATTCTTTTGTGCAGAGCCTTTATTTATTGGTTTGGCCTACTTCCCTGAGGAGTGGTCTGTCTGGTTCTCTCGCCCCAGACACACCAGGGCTGATCCCTTACACATCTGGTTCAACATCACCCACAAGTCTCAACAGGGCCCTGAAAACCACCTCTGACTCCACAACCCACTCTCCCACGCCCTGGGAGGTAGACTGGGTCTGGGCTTGTTCATGTCTGAGAACAACGAAGTCTGGCCCAAGCCTGTTCAGCCTGTACCCTGTTTGGAGTTTGGCATGAGCCTCAGATGTTGGGCTCTTGCCGGGATCATGGCCCCAGGAATTTGCAGAAGGGAAGTCCAATGGAGCACCCAGGAGGTGGGAGAGGGTTGGGGGTGGAAATTGGCCGCTGCTCCCTGTGGGAGTGTGCCCCAGCTCACAAAAGATGAGGCTGTGGCCGGGCGCGGTGGCTCAAGCCTGTAATCCCATCACTTTGGGAGGCCGAGGCAGGTGGTGGATCACGAGGTCGAGAGATCGAGACCATCCTGGTCAACATGGTGAAACCCCGTCTCTACTAAAAATACAAAAAATTAGCTGGGCATGGTGGCTCATGCCTGTAATCCCAGCTACTCAGGAGGCTGAGGCAGGAGAATTGCCTGAACCCAGGAGGCGGAGGTTGCGGTGAGCCGAGATCGCGCCATTGCACTCCAGCCTGGGTAACAAGAGCGAAACTCCGTTTCAAAAAAAGAAAAAAAAAAAAAAGATGAGGCTGTGAGCAAAAAGAAGGTGCATAGGATGGTGGTTAAAAGGCCAAGGGGTGTCCTGCGCTGGGATCCCCAAAGCAAACGCAGTGAAAAGGACAGATGACTCACTCATTAAGGAGGTGCTCCCAGGAGAGCCCAGGACAGGAGTGGGAGACATGAGACAGGGGAGAGGAAGAAGCTAAAAAAAGAAGCAGGCTGACCTTGAACCATAGAGGGACTGTTCATCCTTTGGCTGATGGAGCGATTCCTGTGAAGTCCCAACAGCAGCCTGACCCTGCAGGGGAGCTCTGGAGTAGGAGTTGTGCCTTCGCCAGGAGACACAGGGGCTCTCACATTCCCACCACTTAAGCCCTGGCTCAGGGCTGCCTGGGGCTTGAAGCTCTCAAACACTTCCTGCTCTGAGTGGGCACAGCAGCTCCGGTTACTCAAGGGCAGGTCTTGGAAGAAAAGCCTTGGGTACAGGCCATTAGCAGCAAAAGAGTGAAAGCTAGAGATGGGTGCTCAGAAATCATAAAAGGGAGCTAAGGGGATCCGGGGCAAGTGGCATCAGACAAAGCTACATTCCTGTCCCAGCTGTTTCCACCTCTTCAACCCAGGGGAAATTATTTCATCTTACTGCCAAGTTGTCTCAACTCTAAAGTGGGGACGCTCTTTTCACAGAACTGTTGTGCAAGGCAAACAAGAGAACACAAGCAAAGTGCTTAGCGTAGGGCCTGGCACACAGTGGGAACTATTTATGATGTTGAGTCTGGCAAGTGACCTTCTAAGTGGACTTAACCTTGGGAATACTGACGACAGTGAAGCTGCGCTCCAGTGCTTTGTTCTGGTCCTTATGTTTCTTTCTCTCTGCTGGTAGTTTTCTTCTCTGCCTTCTTAGATAACCAGCCTCATTTGCCCCTCAGCATCAGGTGAAATCTCAGGACCTCATGCTCCATGCCACCTACCTGTCGCCTGGCACCTTCACCCTGGGCTTGGTCTGCTGATGCATCACAAAGCAGAGTGTCCAAGGGCCCAGGCTTTGGAGCCAGACGATCTGAGTTTGAATCCTTGCTCTTACTCTTACAGCTGTGTGACCTCCTTGGCAAAGGGCTTGGTCTTTCTGGACCTCAGTTTTCCTACCTGCCTGCTGGGGATAATAAGTGCTCTACCTCTTAGAGCTGCCTGAGGTTACTGAATTAGTTTGTGCAGAGTGCTTAGGATAGGACATAGTGCTCAGTGACCGTTGTCTGGTATGATCGTCGGTATAAAATGATCCTGGGTCAGATCCCCACTTTGTTTACTGCCCCAATTCTTGGGTTTATAATTTTCTGATCAGCCCTTGCTACTTTCTCCCTCCCTCCCAGCCCCTGGCTGGGCTCCCACCCTTGTCCTCCTTTTAGTCACTGGAGCTCTTTTTAGTCACTACCTGTTGGAACCCCAGATGCTCAGCATGGGAACAATTATGAGCAGGTGCACAGCTCTTTCTGGTTTTCTGTGCAGCACATGTCTGCCTTGATCTGTGCCTCCTTTATAAAATGAGGAAACTGAGGCCCAAAGCAATTGAGCAACTTGCTCAAGTTCACCCTGCCCCCCAGCAATGGAGCCCATATTACCATCTCCCCATTGACTCCAAATTCAGTGCTCTCACACCCCCCCCCCCCGGCTAGAGACCTGTGACCACAGCACAATTCACGACTTCCCCCCATCACCTCTGCACAGATCGGCCCCTGTGACAGTGTCTCCCCACCCCACAGAGTTTACTTGTTAGTCTTTCCTCCAAGACGAGGAACTTCTGGATGCAGGGGCTGTGTCTTGCTCATCTCTCTGTCCCCAGCTCCTGTCAGAGGGCCTGGCATGGGGTAGATGCTAAATATGTATTTGTTAAATGGATGAATGAATGAGTGATATGTCCTTGGCATATACCCAAGAGTCAGAGTGGTAGAATATGTGGACATCCAGTTGTACAAGATAATAACAGATGATTTTTCTTAGTAGTTGTACCAGTTTCCACTCCCACCAGTAATGTGTCAGGGATGGGGTTAATCCCCATCCTCTCCAGCACTTGGCACTATCAGACAATACATTACAGGGTCAAAAGACAAAATTACACACATTTAGTTAAGCAATCTAATTGGCTTTTGTTTGCAGCTCATGAATCAGGACAGCATCTCTTCTACAAATTTAGAAAAGGCACTCTGATAAGCTAAGCAGAGGAGATAGGCTGAAGAAGGCAGAAACCAGGAAAAAAATCAAATTAGTCATTTCAAAGTTAATTTCCTTAAAGGGTTAAAGCAGAGGGGACTTCCTTAGGATGGTGGCTAAAACTGGCCTGTTTGGGGATTTGGCTCTTTTCTTTCTCTTCTGATTTTTCATAAGATCAGAAAAACAGCTTAGTTACAGCTGGTGACATGAAACTTTGGTGTGTGTGAGTCTTAAGAGCTCAGTCCAAGTGAATGGCCTCCTATAAACTTTCTTTAACACAAGAGACTGGGCATTTATATATCAGGAGTCACCTGTTCTGAGAAGCCTTCTCTGACTCCCTATGTCTGGATTATCTGTTCTTCTCCCAGAATTCTATATTTCCCCATTACAACACTTATTATACTCTATTGCAATTGTCCAATTCTCCTTCCTCTCTTCCTTGAGACTGTGAGCTCCATGAAGGCAGGATGTCCATTGTCTTAACAAATCTTCACCAATATCTACTATTGCCAGGCTCCGTGCTAGACCCTACCATCATTTTAAAAGAAAAAAAAAAGCATAAAATCCATAAACTAGAGCTGGATGTGGTGGCTCACACCTGTAATCCCAGCACTTTGGGAGGCTGAGGCGGGTGGATCACCTGAGGCCAGGAGTTTGAGACCAGCCTGGCCAACTTGGTGAAACCCTGTCTGTACTAAAAATACAAAAATTAGCCAAGTATGGTGGTGGGTGCCTGTAATCCCAGCTACTTGGGAGGCTGAGGCAGGAGAAGCACTTGAATCCAGGAGGCAGAGGTTGCAGTGAGCCAAGAGATCACTCCACTGGGTACCAGCCTAGGCAACAGTGAGACTCCGTCTCAAAAAAAAAAAAAAAAATTCATAAACTAGAAGAAACTCTCAGTCAAGAAGGGATGGAGAAGAGTCATTCTTTCAAGTAAGTAAATAGTTGCATTAAGATGTGGTAAGTCTTAACACTGAACTGTATCATTAGTACAAAGCCTCATGGGAAGATGAAGAGATAATTTCAACCAGCTGAAAGGCCTAGGAAGACTTAGAAAAAAACATTTGATCTTGGCCTTGACAGATGAAGCAAGAGTGCATTACAGGCAGCAGGGTTAGGATCTGGAAAGGCATGGAGGTGTGGAAGGCATTGAAGGTGTGTAAATAAGCGACATTGCTATCATGTAGCGTAGAGTACTGAATAGAACAAATACTTGGAAATGCGTGTTAAATGAATCTATGAATGAATGAGTGACCTCCATGACATGAAACAGTTTGCCAGACCTTACCCCACAAGATCAAGACTAACTACATGCAGGACTCATGAGCAGGATGTTCATGATGTCTCCCCCTTTGCTGACTGCCTCAATGATTCCAATATGGTGCTTCATTGATGCAATGATGATATAAGTTTCTGCCATCACATTAAGCTGTTGCTGAAAACATTACAGGGCTCTGTGAATGCTATCAGATGGCATTGGCCTAATCTTCTCTGGAGATGGGTCACTAACTAGGTGACAAGTCAAGGACATTGATTCCTCCATAGTCAGAGACTAAGTCCACGCTATACTTCTCTATAAAAGTTAAGACCCACCAGCAGGTTGTTCTCACTTGCAGGCCCCCAGTTTTAAGATGGACTATTTAACCAACATTGCAGCTACCTTCTGTTATGGGTTGATTTGTGTCCTCCATGGAAAAGATGTGTTGGAGTCCTAACCCCTGGAAGCTCAGAATGTGCCTTTACTTGGAAATAGGGTTGTTGCAAATGTGATAAGTTAAGATGGGGGTCATGGTGAAAAAGGGTTGGCTTTTGACCACTATGGCTGAGATACCCTTATAAAATAAAGCCACATGAGAGAAAGAGACACACACAGAGGGAAGATGATGTGAAGAGACAGGGAGAAGATGGAGATGGCCATTGGTAAGCCAAGCAGGAAGGACTGGAACAGATCCTTTCCTCTTAGCCCTCAGGAGGAACCGATTCTGCTGACACCTTGATCTTGGGGTTTTGGCCTCCAAACCTGGGCGATAACACATGTCTGTTGTTTAAGCCACCCATTCTGTGGTACCTTATTTCAGTAGCCCTAGCAAATCAATCCACCTCCCAATGTCCTTTCTACCCCTTGGCTGTGGTTGTGCAGTAGGAGAGTGGATCGTTTGGACATGTGACCCAAGAGATACCAATCGGGGAGATTGTTTTGTTCCTTGGTTAAAGAAGAAATATCCTTTCCTCCTAAGAGGAGAATGAGAAACAAGAAGGCCAAAAAGCTCTGGCTGCCATCTTGCTACCCACAGGGAAGTCATTCTGAAGATGAAGCGAAGAAAAAGGCTGAGAAAATTACAGAGAAATGGAAACCCATCCCTAATACCATCATGAACCTCTGGATCAAAGCCTTGCTTGAAGCTAACCAATACCAGTAACTCTTTTAGTGGATAAGCCATTTTGATTAAATTTTCTGTGATGGGCAACTTGAAAGCACTGTAAATGATACAGATGTTGTCAGTTAAAACACATTTCTTCAGGGAAGGATAATCAGGATGATAAGGGCATTATCAGGAAAACTAGGTAAAAGAAAGATTTAGAGGTGGGCCACATGGGCTGCTTTCAACACAGAGCTATGATGAGGAATTATACTGTGTGGCCCCAGAAGAAAGACTGGAACCACTGAGTCCTGCTGGTGGAGTTCCTCCCAGCACAGGCAATGAGGCAGGGTGTTGTCAGTGGAGAATTTGAAAACAATGATAAAACTCACAAAAAGTCTATGTTCTTTTATTAGCATTGCATACTGGAAATTCTAAACAATTTTACTAATAGAATGTTCCCTCCTGCTGGAACAGACAGCTCCCACTGCCCCTCCACCGCTTATAACACCACTGCCAATGAGAAAAAATTATAGGGAGTTAAGTTTCAACTTTGGTAAAGAAAGATCTTTCCAACAGGAAATAATGGAATGTGCTATCTTGAGGTTGATGAATTATCCATCACTGGCAGTGTTCAAATAGAGGCTGGAAAGCTGCTCTGCTTGAATGCTATTCAGTAGATTACTGAATTCAATGGGGGAATTACCTTAGATGACCTTGAAGACACCAGATGACTTGATGAGTCTCTACAAACAATGGCAGTAAACAATTGAGACAAATCCTGTTAGAAAAGCATCTTTGAGTGAAAGGAGGGTATTTGGGTCTTCCCAATTATGAAGTGAGTAGCAATAAAATAGAAATATTCCAAGGTTAACTGCTTGAATGCAAATGCCTTTGTGGGCATTGGAAATCAAACTACATGGAAGAAAGTAAAAGGCAAAGTCTGTACTTACTAATGGTTAGAGACATGGTGGTTTGGGATGCAGGGGACGAGCTAAGCTATTCAACTTTCCAGAATCTAGAAGATCATGAAGAAGACCCAAATACTAGTAATGAGACACCGAAGTAGACATGACCCCATCACAGTGACCTAGGGCAGATCATTTAACCCTTCTGCATAGTTCCAACCTTGTTGTGTTGTAGAAACATTAAATGTGTTAATATATATAAAGTCTTCATCTATAAAGTCAGCCTGGCATAATGTTAGTGCTACATGAATGCTGGTCATTATTATCCTAAAGCTATTTCTCTAGTGAGCTGTAAGCCTCTTCTGCTCTTCCACATTGCTTCAAACTTTCTTGCTCAGAATGTCAGGATGAAGTTATTTCCCAATCAGATCCCATGCCAGCTCCTTACTATTACACTAATTGGTTTCTTGGAGGCTAAAAGTTTTAATTTGGTGTCATTAGAATATGTTTAATATCATAAACTATGTATTTGTTCACTTATTTCTTTATTAATTTAAATACTTACTGGGTGCCTACTTTGTTTTAGAAACTGTTTGAGATCCAAGGGATAAAAGCAGCAGTAAAAATAGACCCAATCCCTGTCCTGACAAAGCTGATTAGAATGGGGCAGTGGGAGGTGAATATAAGACCGACATAAATTAAAAATCACATGAATGATGGTGAGAGCACAGCTCTGGTGGTGCTATCATGAAGGTAAGCAACACTTCTAAGACTGTGAAATTAGGCAATACTCTAATTTCAGAGTGTTGCCTAAATTAGAGTATGGGGGCTTCTCTGAGCAAGTGGTGTTTAAACCAGAATCTAAAATGCATGAGTTAACTAGGAAGTTAGGAAAATTCCAAGCAAAAGCCATGGTGCATTAAATTGTCCTAATACCTACAACCACCATTTACAAAGGCAGACCTTGCGTCAGATGCTCCAATGAGAACTTTATATTCATTACTTGATCTGAACATCACATCAGCCCTTTGAGGTGGAAATGAATGGCCCATTTTACAAATAAGGAATTAGGACTCAGAGTGGCCAATAACTGATACAAAGTCACATATCTTGTAAACAGGTTCAATCTCGGCTCAGTCTAACTCCACCGCGGGGCTCTTACCCCTGAGAGCAGAACTGCCATATTTGTCTTTCTAACTAAAGACTGGAACACTGTCTAGCATGTGGTAGATGTTCAATTAACCCTGTTGTATAGACATTGAGCATAATAAAATTGTACTGAGAGGGAAGAAAAGCCACTCTGTGTAAGGATGAAGGATGACTAGACTATGTATGAAAGGATAGAAAAGGTAAGGTTTCTAGAGGAAGGTACTTCGATGGCAAAGCCTGCATGTGGAAATACACATGACCTGAGTGGTGATGTTGATTCAAAGAATTCGCTCCGTTGATAGATAGTGAATTATCTTTGTCATATGAAATACTTAATACAGTCAGGGAGACCACTATGGCCAGCCCTAAAAATGTGGTGGATCTAAATGATCTTTCAGACATTTTCCAACCTGGAACTAAACTAATACCAAATGTCCTTGCAAACAAGTTCCAAAACTTTATCAGTTTCCAAAACCATTACCTAAGTGGGGACCTAAGTAGAGTGAGGACAGATCAAGTGAGCTGATAGTCATTGAAAGAAGCCAGGCAGCATGACAGACATTAAGAAAGATGGAACCACCACCTGGGTATCAGATGACTTTCAAAGCAGGGCCTTAGACAAAAGAGATGCATGTGAGCCTTCAGCACAAAGGTTGTAATTTAGCACCCAATTTTTTAAAAAAATCATTTTTGTCAAATCACTGCCTATTTATTTAGAGACAGAATCTCACTGCTACCCAGGCTGGAGTGCAGTGGCGGGATCTCAGCTCACTGCAAGCTCTGCCTCCCGGGTTCAAGCAATTCTCTGCCTCAGCCTCCCAAGTAGCTGGGATTATAGGCACCTCGTGATCTACCCGCCTCAGCCTCCCAAAGTGCTGGGATTACAGGCGTGAGCCACCTTGCCTGGCCCCACTGCCTTTACTTTATAAAACAGGGCTTTTGCTCAAACTGGTATCCAAGGGGTCGAGGAATAAGATTATTTTTCTTTCCTACCAAGAGACTGTCCTTGGGCGCTTGCAGGAGTGAATCTGGGCATGTACCATGATCTCATTCACGCTCCCTCATAGAGGAAAGGGAAAGTATTGCCCAAGGTCTGGATCTCAGAACTTCTGTGGATTGCAGGGTCTGGAGATGTGCAGTTTCTGGGAATGGATGCCTAAGTCTCCATTTCCTTTCTCTGCAATATGTAAGTCACATTTGTAAATTCCAGGTCTTCAAAGCACAGAACTGTATATCCTTGTACATCGTGGGCAGTAAATTATTATACTCACAATATTGCATAAGGGGGTACTATTATATCCCCATCTTACAGATGAGTCAACTGTAGATTAATTTTGCCCTAGGTTATACAGCTAGAAAGTGGTAGAGCCTATAGTTTTCTTTTTCTCTGAAGGAAGCATAATTTATCAATTAAGAATGTAGCTCTACATGCCATTAAGAACTGAACTCAAATTCTAGTTCTACCACATTTTAATTGTGTGACTGTGGGCAAATATTTAATCTTACTAATGTTCTCCCTCTGGAGAAAGTGTCTATCTTAGTTCTTAGGTTACCATGTCCCGTGTTCTCCCTTCTGAGTATATAACTGTTCGTTCTGTTTTTTTCTTGTCAGCTTCTCTTCCTGCCATAAATCAGATGTTGCCAAACCATCTGTTCTCTTTCCTCTTTTCTTCTATTCTTTCTCTATATTTTTTGTTTTTGGCAGTCTTGGGCAATGTGACATGGAGAAGAGCGAATAGAGAATTGCACACTGGCCCTTTAATCCTTCATTTGGAAATAGGACCTTTTGCTGGACAGAACAAATCACATGCCCACATTAAGTTCAAGATGGCAGGCATCTCTTTCGGAGCCATCTCATGCACATCAGCGTCCTCATCTCTTGCCTCTGTCTGGAAGACTTTCAAAAATTTATTTCTCATCCATTAGAAATCTCACAACTGATCATGATTCCCTGTTTGCTTTGACTGCTAGGAAACCCAAAGCCGAATTTGCTATTCACCTCTAGCATTTTTACAGGACCTATGGAATGAAGATTATGTGTTAACCTTATGGATTAAATTTAATTTAATTCTCCTTTCTTTATTTTTTCTTTATCTAGTTTCTCTGTTTTAAAAATTCTGTTCTGCATATTTGCATATACCACTAAAATTATTTTTAATGCATCATGTAAATAAATGCATGCATATATATACACATATATATATACATACACATATTCATGTATTTATTTACATGATAATTGTTCATTCTCTTTCTTCTTCTCTTTTTTCTTTCTCTCTCTCCTCTCTCTCTCTCTCTCTCTCTCTCTCTCTCTCTCTATATATATATATATATATATATATATATATATGCCAAATATCCATACATGTTTGGTCCTTAAATTTCATAATAAATACAAATGAGAATTTGTCACCGCCCACTGGGAATCTCCACTAGGTTGTCCTATAGTTACCTCAAATGCAATACACTGCAAACAAAACTTATCTTTCCTTTGAATGGTCTTCTTTACTTAAACTCCTCTTTCCACTGTTAGCTTAACCATGTGAGGAAGATTGCAAAAAAATACACTTCACCCTTCCCTATATCCACATTCCATTGATTTATCTTTGGCAATTTCCTAACATCCGGTCAAATGAGTCACTGCATGCTTTTCAAACAGGTCATGTGCTTCCCCATTACCATAACTTTACTCATGTTATTTTCTCTGTCTGCAATACCTCCTACCAACTCTCTACCTGTAAAAATCCTCATTCTTGAAAACCTGTCTCAAGGGTTTTCTTGTATAATGCCCCGCCTCATTAGCCAACCAGATAGGAGCTTTCTTTTCTTCCAATTTCACTTATTTCATTTGACTTAGCTGACTTTACACTATACATTTCTCATATGCTTTTCTTTAGCTTCCTAACGTTAAGGGCATTCCCTGAGGGCAAGGACTGTGCCTTACTTTGCTTTGTATTTGCAGCACCCAGCTTTTTCTGGCATAGTTTTGAATTGCCTTGAGCCTGAAGTTCATTATATTAAACTTTAATACCTATCAAATGGGAACACGTGTATGCCTGACTCTCCCTCTCCGCTTCCCTCATCCTTTGCATCTTTGAGCTCTTTAAACATATCCCCCTAACATATTTTAAATCTGTCTTCTATTCACAATTTCCACTTCCTTGGTTCAGACCTTCATTGTTTCTCATATAGATAACTTCAAAATCCTCGGAACCCTCTTCCTGCCTTCGAAACTGGTGACTCTAAAAGTCATATCTCTCCTCTATCTAAAACTTTTCAATGGCTTGTCAAAGGCGATGAAATGAAGACCCAGTTTCTTTTATGACATAAGAGGCTCTATATAATCTAGCTGGGCTCATTTCTCCTGTCTTAATATCTCTCAGAATTGACACTTTTTCTGGTCATGCATTCCTTCCCAACCCTAACCAAGAAAATTAGAACTAGCCATGTGGTGGGCATTTATTGTTTTTGTCTGTTTATTCCTCCTCTCTTCTAGAATCCTGCACTTCTAACTACATAGCTGACCAGTTAGAATACTTCATTTCTTTCTCCAGGACATAGCCCAGATAGACTCTTTCCTGGGACTTTCTAAATGGAGCTATGTGAGTAGAATTCCTTTCTGTTTTGACTCTGGAGCTAAAGGTTGAGAGCTCAGAGCTACCCATGTTCTACCCTGTGAAAATGAAGGCAATCAATTCAGGGAGTCAAGCAGAAACAAGGCATTCAGAGCAAGTCATTCACATCACCCTGGACACTCTGGCTCTGATTTCCACACTCATGCCAGGTTTGTTTGTCCAATGCTTTTTGTTCCAAGCGCCATCCAAGGAGGCTTACTTACCTGTAAGCATTTGGTTAATCTCTCTCTCACTTCTCAGCTAGACCGTAAGCTCCCTGAGTGCACAACTATGTTTATTTCATTCTCTGCTGGATCTCCAGCACTTAAATAAATATTTATGGTTGACTGTGAGGCAGATCTGTGAGAGGAATGAAGAAGAATATTAAGACCTCCCAGATGGGCTCCTGGTGGCCTATCCAAGGTGGAACTTTGCATGGTGAGAAATGTAATTCAGTAGGAAAACAAAGAATTCCCTCATCCTCCTCTGAACAGGTGATCAGCTCAAGGTAAGATTTTCTTTCTATTAAGGGTCTGAAACTTTGTACTTCCTAATAATAGGCAGACATTATTTTAGATATACTTTCTGATGGGACAATATCATATTATTTATGAAACTTCAGTTCAGTTCCTCAGAACCCTTCTTCCCAACTAGACACAAACTTCTTAAGAGTGGATATATGCCTAAGAGAATTGAAAATGCGGCCACATAAAACTTGCACACAAATATTCATGGCACCTCTATTCACAATACTTAAAAAGTAAAGCACCTAAAATGTCCATCAACTGATGAATAAATAAATAAAATATGATATATCGATATCATGAGATATTATTCGGCCATAAAAAGGAATGGAGTTCTGACGAATGCTACAATATAGATGAACCTCTAAAACATGATAAGTGAAAGAAACTGGTCACCAAGGACGACATATTATATGATTCCATTTTATAAAATGTCCATCTCTGATTTCCCTTCAGAATGAATAAATCTTTTGCCTTTTACTAAAATGTCCAGAATAGGCAAATCAATAGAGGCAGAATGTATATTAGTAGTTACTAAGGGCTAAGAGGAAGAGGATAGGGAGTGACTGATAATGGGTATGTAGTTTCTTTTTGGGTATGAAAATGCTCTGCAATCGGATGGTGGTGATAATTGCACAACCTTGTAAATACACTAGCGCTTACTGAATTATATACACTTTCAAAGGGTGAAGTTTATGGCATGTAAATTATGCCTCTATTAAAAAAAAGTTCTTAAAGGGTAAAAAATAAAAACAGGCTTTTTATACTTTATATCTATACAAAACTTCATATTTTCTATTTTTATTTTGTTCTCTTTATTTTTATTTTTTTACTCTACTCCTGTGACAGATTACGCTTGCTGTGTTGACCATATCTTGATTCTAGGGTTCTATTTTTGGTCAAGATATTCTGCTGCAGCCTTGCCACAGTAAAGATGTGTTAGGCCTAGAGAAATTATTTTGGGGGAGAGAACTGGAATGGGGGCTGATGAATAGCCCACAAGCAAGAATAATTAGACACCTTCATTGGAAGGTGTGAAAGGAGACCCAGAACTCCCATTCTCTCCTTCCCTGGCAAAACTCACAATCTCAACTCTACTCTCTTCCTTGAGATTATCAGGCCATGTTCTTTATCCCTGTCTTTATGACAGCTCCTACAAGAAGGTTCCAACTCCCAAGCTCCATAATTCCTTGATTTTATCTCATCTCCCATCTTCTCATTTGCCAGTGTGTCTTCCAAAATCCATTGATCATTATCAACAAAATCCTATATGATGTCAAAGCCTTTTCTCTAGTTTCCTTCACCCTCTTGCTCAAACCGAGACATGGTACCCTATTGAGAGCCACCAGCTTTGAAGGTCTTGAGAGAAATGATACCACCCATTACCTCCTCTGGCTCCAGTCTTCACCAGACCCCTGAGTGACCTCCTATTATGTCCTACAGATTCTAGTTCCTGGCCCACTGCCATTCTGTCCATCATTACTCCTGAACTAGTTCCTGATGATTTCCATGACCACACTGGTAAACTTTGCAGTGCCTTTGCTTCTCAGTTCCTTGATCTCCTCTCCTCCAAGGATCTTATATCTCAGCTGCCCACGATCATGGTCATACTCTAGATCTTATTATTCTCACTGTCTGCACCACCTTCTATAATCTTAATTTTATCCATCTCTCTCCCTGATCACCACCTCCTTTTTCACTCCTTCTGGTATTCAGTGTGAAAGATTCTCTAGCTCCTTCAGGATCCTCAACCTATTGATCTCATCAGCTTCCAACAATAAGGACTGGTCAAATAAACCATGGCCTATCCAGGAACATATAACACTTGCAAATATTGACTCTGGAGTCAAACAGCGTGGGCTCTTCCACTACTCCTGCCATCGACTGGCTCTGTGACCTTGGGCAAACTATTTAACCTTACTAAGGTTATTTGATGATTCTTATGTTAAATACTGCAAGGTAACGAGCATGGTGCCAGACCTATTTGGGATTCTTAATAAAGGAGAATGATTAGTATGTTTAATAAACACTGTATATTTTGGCCAATCTCACAACTATTCGTCTTCTTCCAGTAATAGCATCTCAACTTTACTTGAGAAACACTTCCTTTCCTGGTGCAGGAAAGGGCTAATCTCCAATTCAGCTCCATCAAATGGCACATTGTGAACCCCAGCCTGGTTGGTGGGAGCATTCGAAGCCCTGGAAATAGTGACTGATTCAAGCTAAGCCAAGCCAATGGAAATCTACATAGGCACTTTTTGGTAGAACAACTGGGACAGAGAGGTTCTCTACTGGATGTGGGGCTGGTAGTACCTAAGCATGTGGGAAAGTGAGCCCACTTGAAAGCAGAAAGAACACCAAGAAAAAGGAAGGAAAGGGTTAAAGGGAGGCTGGATTCTCAGGGGGTTGCCTGAGTCCTTGGGTTCAGACATACTTAAAGTCTACCTCTAGACGTTTTAGCTTCATGGGCCAAACAATTTCCTCAATGCTGCTTGAACCAGTTTGAGTTGGCTCCTATTTCCTTCAGGGTCCCCACTATTCCATGATTACACTGTTGAGTATACCTTATTTGAGCTGATTTGAGATGTCCGGCATCAGAAGTGTTGCAGATTTCAGACTTTTAAAAACATTCTTAGAATGTTTGCATATATATATATATATATATATGAGATATTTTTGGTATGGGACCGAAGTCTAAATATGAAATTTATCTATGCTTCATATACACCTTATACACACAGCCTGCAGATAATTTTGTATAATATTGTATATATGTATGTATGTATGTATGTATGTATTTATTTATTTATTGTGAGACAGGGTCTCACCCTATCACTCAGGCAAGAGTGCAGTGACACCATCACAGCTCACGGCAGCCTTGACTTCTCAGGCTGAAGCATTCCTCCTGCCTCAGCCTCCTGAGTAGCTGGGACCGTAGGTACATGCCACCTCACCCGGCTAATATTTTTTAAATTTTTTGTAGTGATGGGGTCTCACTATGTTGCCCAGGCTAGTCTTGAACTCCTGGGCTCAAGCAATCCTCCCATCTCAGCCTCCCAAAGTGCTGGGATCATAGGTGTGAGTCACTGCACCTGGCCATACAATATTTTAAATAATTTTGTGCACAAAACAGTTTGTGCATGTTGAATTATCAGAAAGCAAAGGTGTCACTGTCTTAGCCACCCATGGGGATAATCTGTGGTTGTTTGACATCATCATCATTCCCCACTTTGAAATTATACAGCATTGATAAGTAATCATTCTTACACTTATGTCACCTTTTTTTACTGTTAGGTACTTGCATGTAAATAACATCAATACAGGGGAAAATAATATATTCATGATGGCACAAGTAAAGTCTTAGAATAGCAACCAGACTGACAGGTTGCTATTCTAAGACTTTACTTGTGCCATCATGTCGGGCCTCAAAATGTTTCAGATTTTGGAGTATTTTGAATTTCACATTTTTGGATTAGGGATACTCAGTGTGTATAGTGAAGTACAAATCTCCAATAAGAATGGTGATATAAAACACTGGGGCACAGAAGGATACTTATTATATACATTTAATTGAGAAAAGCAATTTAGAGAAATATATCAATAAGAAGAAAAATAAATTTTTAAAGTCCTCATTTATAGCATTTGCCAAGTTCTGTAGTGTAAATACTCTCAACATGGCTGCTTTCAAGCTACAAAAGAAAAAGAATACAAATCAATAAGATCCCAGTTTTATTTTTTTTAATAGATACATGAAAAGAAGTCCCTAAGAATATATGACAATAGGTTAGCAAAAGATAGATATGTTAACAATTATGTATGCTGCTTAACCTAACTATAGATTTCTATGGGTGGTAGGACTATAGATAATGTGTATCTTGAGCCCAGGAGTTCAAGACTAGCCTGGGCAAGATAGTGAGACCCCATTGCTACAAAAAATTAAAATAATATTAGCCAGGTGAGGTGGCATGTACCTATGGTCCCAGCTACTCAGGAGGCTGAGGCAGGAGTATTGCTTAATACCAATACAGATTAAGTATTCCATTTCCAATCACCTCTTTTTGGCTATATTTTCTAATGTTCACAATGTGCATAAATGATTTGTACAATTTTTTTTTTTTTTTTGAGATGGAGTTCTGGCTTGTCACCCAGGCTGGAGTGCAGTGGTGCCATCTCGGCTCACTGTAACCTCCACCTCCTGGGTTCAAGCAATTCTTCTGCCTCAGCCTCTCAAGTAGCTGGGATTACAGGCATCCACCACCATGCCCGGCTGATTTTTGCATTTTTAGTAGAGATGGGGTCTCACCATGTTGGCCAGGCTGGTCTTGAACTCCTGACCTCAAGTGATCCACCCGCCCCAGCCTCCCAAATTGCTGGGATTACAGGTGTGTGCCACCATGCCTGGCCATTTGCACAATTTTTTAAAAAGAAGTTTCCCACATGAGAAAAATCAGCCATCCCTTGCCACACCTGTAATCACAGCCTGAAATTCCACCTGTCTCAGTTGCCCCTCTCATGATCCTGCAGGGTGTCTGGGACTAGGTGAACCTGTTCTCCATCTGTTCTGTGTGTTCTGTGGGTTTGTGGCTCCTTGGTGTGCCAGACCTTACAACCCTGCACCATTTCCAATCACAGAACCACCATTTACAAGTTTAAACAGTCCTAGAGCAATTGAGAAGTTCACAGTGGATTAACCATGCCCTCTTGGGAGAGGGGCAGGGAGAGTGATATGTGTACAGAGCTTTCAAAAGGGATTAATCACAGCTGTGGGAATTGTGTGGTGGTGGGAAGGGCTATGGGAATATTTACATGCGGTATTGTTTTCCAACTTGTACACAGCACCCTCTTTATTGCTGAGTGTTTTATGTCATCAATTTCTTAGCAGAGAAAGGTGCTTTTGCCCACATTGTGAGGGTGGAGAAGCTGGGGATCCAGAAATCTCAAGTGACTCATTGAGGGGTGCACAGCAAGCACTGAGTTGTGATTTAGGGTTTTTGATTCAGTGCCCTGTCTTCATGCCAACTTTTTCTATGAGGGCTGCTGCAGACATGTGCAGGCTGCCTGGAACAGAGCAAAGCCTCCTTCTCCTTGTGTGAGTGCATTGTGAAAATTTATGTCAAAATCATTTTCTCCAGGTTTTTCTTTTAGAAACACTCAGCTCTCTCCTACAGCCTATTACCACCTATGCCCTCACTCAAGGAGCCAGATCCATGGTGACCCTGCTACCATCTCTGGCTCCAAATAGGAGTTACTGCTTGGGAAACTTGCTATTTTGCATAGTTTGCATTTGGGAGTGGTTCAGCTATCTCCATTCTAGACATCCTCCTCAATCCCCGTCTTGTGTGCGTGCAATGCTGCAGCCTCCTGGACAGTGAGCTGGTCCCCATTTGCCATGCAAACCTCCTAGCTTTGAGCTGTGGTCTCATGGCTGGAATGCCTTTCTGCACCTTTGTCTACCTGTTCATCCAACACTTGTGATTGATAGTTTATCAGTCACTTACAGGGTGCTCACTTGGTGTCAGGTTGCTATTCTAAGACTTTACAAATACTAACTCATCTCATTTCACAAGACCCTCATTAGGAAGCTATCATTATTATTATCCCATCTTACAGGTAGAGAAACAGAGGAACAGAAACTTGCTCAAGATCCCAGAGCTAGCAACCACTGGAGGCAGGATTCAAATCCAGACTGACCGCTGGCCCCAAATCCATGCTTTTTTTGTGTGTATTTGTTTTTTAGATTCATGGGATGCGTGTGCTGGTTTTTTCCATGAGTAAATTGTGTGATGCTGGGATTTGGGCTTCTAATGATCCTGGCATCCAAATAGTGAACTCAGTACCCATTAGGTAGCTTTTCAACCCTTGCCCCCTGCCTTTGGAAGCCCCAGTGTCTATTGTTCCCATCTTTTTATGTTTTTATTTTTTTGAGATGGAGTCTTGCTCTGTTGCCCAGCTTGGAGCGCAGTGGTGCCATCTCGGCTCCCTGCAACCTTCGCCTCCTGAGTTTAAGCGATTCTTCTGCCTCAGCCTCCTGAGTAGCTGAGATTACGGGTGCACGCCACTACACCTGGCTAATTTTGGTATTTTTAGTAGGGACAGGGTTTCTGGTCTTGAACTCCTGACCTCGTGATTCACCTGTCTCAGCCTCCCAAAGTACTGGGATTACAGGAGTGAGCCACTGCACTGCTTACTTTAAGAAAGTAAATAGTCGGCCGGGCGCGGTGGCTCAAGCCTGTAATCCCAGCACTTTGGGAGGCCAAGGCGGGTGGATCACAAGGTCAAGAGATCGAGACCATCCTGGTCAACATGATGAAACCCTGTCTCTACTAAAAATACAAAAAATTAGTGGTGGCACGTGCCTGTAATCCCAGCTACTCAGGAGGCTGAGGCAGGAGAATTGCCTGAACCCAGGAGACGGAGGTTGCAGTGAGCCGAGATCGCGCCATTGCACTCCAGCCTGGGTAACAAGAGCGAAACTCCGCCTCAAAAAAAAAAAAAAAAGAAAAAAAAAAAGAAAGAAAGTAAATAGTCAGGCCTATGAGGGTAAACTATGGGGCAGAAGAAGCAAAGAGCCTCTCTAGGGCCTCTTTGATGAGGGCACTAGTCCTGCTCATGAGAGTTCCGCCCTTGTAACCTAATCATTAACCAGAGCCTCCACCTCCTCGTACCATCACATCAGGGGTTAAGATTTTAACACATGAATTTGGGGGGAGATGCAAGCATTCAGACTGCACCACTCCTTTCTATCAGAATCAAAGACCATGGGGAGCTCCCTAAGGGGAGATCAGCATTCTACTAAGAAGGAAGTGATGTTGGGTACCAGACAGCAAAAAGGAGCCAAAGGTCTTTCATAGGTAGGCAGGATTTCAACAGTGGGCAGCTGGAAGGAAAAGCATGCCAGGGATGGAACAGAATCTGGACAGGTGGAGGAGAAGAAAAGTTCAGGACTGTAGCCAGAATGGTGGCATAATCCAGAGAGAGTGTTATTGAAAAACAGACACAGGCAGGCTGGGCCCAGATCAGAGAGGGTCTTTAAAAGGCCACAGTAAGAAGTCTCAGCGCTATTCTATAGCTAAGCCCAGCCAGGAAGTTCTTTAAGAAAGTCAATAGTCAGGCCTACGAGGGAAAACTAGACTCTGGAGCTGTGCTTTGAACCTGTCTTCTCTGAATGCTCATAAGGGTGCTGGCTGCACAGTAACAATAGCAGTGAAAACTCCCAAAGTAGCACTTTGAAGAAAATGAAGCAGCTCTGTCTATGGAAGACATTTTATTGCTCCTGTAAGTTGGTTTCAGCACCACGGCCTGAGTCTGAGGGCCCTGCAGGAGCGCATGGACAGAGGCCGGGACACAGAGCAGGACTGGAACTCATGAGACTGGCTTCACAGGGAAGAAAATCTCTTAAACTGCTTCATTTGCCACTGGATTCACATTTCCTTATTAGTCAAGATGCAATGACACTGAGTAACTGTCCAGGTCTCCCTTGGATAAAATCTGGGGTAGCGTTTCACCTGCCCAATATCCATTTGTGGTAACAGCCCCTCAATATTTGTACTTTGAAACTTGTCTACCCATTGGATGGTGAGTCCATGAATGTTTAGAAAGTGTTAACTCTATATTCTGGCTTCTGGAAAAGTAGGGAGATGACCTGTACCTAGGTTTAGCCAATATGAGTACTCCATCCTCTACCCTACCATAGGGATGGGTTCCGAAATGGACAGGGGGCCCCAGGCAGTCCACAATGTCAGCTCTGGGATTCTGCTGGGGCCATTGGGAAGCGTCAGGGGTTGGGGCAGGGGAGTGCTTCTGCATGGTTACCAACCGGGTACAAGGTAAAACAGGAGCTATGCTGGCCAGCCCGGCCACCTCATTGGGAGACCCGGCCTCACAATGAACCCTGCACAGAGGAATGTGGCACTGAGAGAGGGAGAGATGCATGGAGTCCTGGGTCCAGCCCCATCTGGCCTGGATTTCCCGGGGATCTGGTTTCAGTTTCTAGAGCGAATACATTCTCTCTCTCTCCCCTTCTCACTCTCTTGCTCTGCTTTGCTTAGGCCACTTTAAGTTGCTTTTGTTACTGGCAACTAAAAGTATCTTAATTTATAAAATCCAGCGGGATCCAGTGCAGTGAAGGAGGGGGTCCTGAGGCCTGGGCAGGTCCAGTAGGGGTGTCTGCTAAGGGAAGTCAAGGCACAGGGGCCAAAGACAGAATTTACTTCTATTAGGCTCCCAATTGCAACCCATTTAGTGGTTTTGCCCATGTCTCCATCTGGCTGGAGGGTTTGGAGTGTCTGATCACGTTTTTCATAGTAGGGTGATGGATTTTAGTGAGTTATTGCTCCCTGCCATATTTTCTTTATGAACATGGAGAGCTCAATTTTTTAACTCAGAGGACAAATTTAAAAGAGTGGAGAGTTGAGTCACTCAAGGGAAGATATTTTGGGAAATGAGGCCACTTCCCCAGTGCTCCTCAATTCATAGCACTTGGGAGACCACCCTCTTAATTTTCATTCTGGTCAGAAGTTCAAAATGGTGGCTCAAGGACCAGAACCGGGCTGCAGATGTATTCTGTTTAGCTTGCAGAGCATTGCCATTTTTAAAGTTACTAATGTTTAAAAATTAAGAGATTTCATCTATATTTCTGAGTTCTTCTGAAAAAATAAAAAATAAAAGGGAAAGTCTGTCTACAGGGGACCATTTTCCTACTCGTAGCTCTAGCTGGAGTTGGGCAGCAGCAGCTGCTCCCATTAGACAGGTGTGAGCACCCTGCTGGCCACAGGTGTGAGCGCCCCGCTGGCCACAGGTGTGAGTGCCCCCGCTGGCCACAGGTGTGAGTGCCCCACTGGCCACAGGTGTGAGCGCCCCCACTGGCCACAGGTGTGAGCACCCCGCTGGCCACAGGTGTGAGCGCCCCCGCTGGCCACAGGTGTGAGCGCCCCCGCTGGCCACAGATGTGAGCACCCCCGCCTGCTTCATTCATGTAGGTCATCTTCATGACACCTAAGTGTATGATTCACTGGAAATGTCTCAAATCCCTCCAGACATGTAGACGTGGCTGAACAGCTGTTTGTGGGTTTACGCCACTACTACGGATAAAATAATTTCCCTGGTGCTGTGAATAGAAAATTCAAAATCCCCTGGGGTTCATCTTATAAAATACACACTAATAAACCCCTTTGGGTTGGAAGAAAAGTGGTTAGGTCCATGAGGAGAAGAACTAGGAGCAGATCTGGTGTTCTTCCCTCCTTTGGTTGACTTAATTGTACACCAAAAGAGTAGAGACCCTTGGAGGGCTGAGTTTGAAACCCACCTCTGCCAGTAGTTGTCTATATGCTCTTGGTCAAGTTCGCTAAATTTGCTGTGACTCAGTGTCCTCATCTGTACAAAGCACTATATTCTTCTAATTAGTAAAATGTAGTAAATTCTCATCTTGTAGGATTTTGTGAGGATTAAATTAGTTAATACAAATTAGCCAAATGTGGTAGCGCATGCCTGGGAGGCTGAAACAGGAGGATTCCTTGAGCTCAGTAGGTTGAGGCTACAGTGAGCCATGATTGTACCACTGCTCTCCAGCTTGCCTGACAGAGCAAGACCTCATCTCTAAGAAAAGGAAAAAAAAATCAGTTGACGCACTTATGACAATATCTTGGCACACAGTAAACACTCAGTAAGTGTTAAACTCTATGTATATATTATGCAATGTTTACACATTTACATGTAAGTTACATATACATTTATAATGCCGTATTTATAGAAATATGTATCAGGCAAAGTTTATATGTTCCACATTTGTGCAAAGCACATTTCTATAAAGGAAATCCCTTAGGTTTTTACCAGCTTCCATTATAAACAAACATAGCTTGTGTTTTTAAGATGTAAATAATTTGGCAGAAAACTTTTGTTTAGAAAGCAAATAAACAATGACAACTCCCATGCAGCTCTGACCGTCGCTGTTCTATCTATATATTTTTTCCTTTACTAATTATAATTCCCATAAACACATACTTTTGATGAGAGTGTAAACTGCTACAAACTTTTTTAGAAACCCAAAACATTTTTCTTTAAAATGTCAGTTGCAAGCTAATAGCCTCTGAGCACCATATTTTCATCTCACAGGGAGTTATTGAGAGAAATGTCAAAGCCCAGCACAGCTGTCACCTCTTTATGAAGCTAGAGTTCAAGCACTTGAGCCAGATTTACAGAAATATCCTTTATTCTACTGAATTATTATGTCCCAGCAAATGCAAATGCAAAGCACCTTTCCCAAGCGAATCATCTTTTCCTATTAATGGCTTTCAATAAAAAGAAGGTAGGTCTTCTCAGGATCTGAATAATTCAGGTAGAGGATTTTTGCTTGGAACGGAATTAGACAAGATAATGCTTAGTTCTCCAGCTATCCCAGTATTTTCCTATAAGAAGGCAGGAGAACATGGTCTTAAAGCCGTCAGGCTTCAGAAATCAGACATGTTGGGTTTAAACCCAGCTCCACCATTTATTGGTTGTATGAGCTTGAATATACAGCTTTACCTTGCTAAGCTCAATTTCTTCATCAATCAAAGTGACAATGATCGTCTTACCCATCTCCAAAGATTATTACCAAGATTAAGTGAGGTGATACGGGAAAGACCCTTGACCAGGGCCTAGCACTTCGTAATTGGCTTTTATCCACATAGAGCCTGCATTGCCGTAATTTTCCTCTAAAGCACTTTTTTTCTTTTTTCTTTTTTTAATAATACTTTAAGTTCTGGGTTACACTTGTAGAATGCGCAGCTTTGTTACATAGTTGTACGCATGCCATGGTGGTTTGCTGCATCCATCGCTCTGTCATCTACATTAGGTATTTCTCCTAAAGCTCTCCCTCCCCTAGCCCGCCAGTCCCCAATAGGCCACGGTGTGTGATGTTCCTCTTTCTGTGTCCATGAGTTCTCACTGTTCAACTCCCACTTATGAGTGAGAACATGCAGTGTTTGGTTTTCTGTTCGTGGGTTAGTTTGCTGAGAATGATGGTTTCCAGCTTCATCTGTGTCCCTGCAACTCTGAAGCACTTTTGTAAATCCAGGATCATATCCAATCATGCAATCCTTTCCCTGTTTTCTTGGATGACAGAAAATCCCATGCCTGGAGACACTCTGGTGTAACAAAGCTCCCTATACTTTTCTCTCCATTTTTCCTTGTTTTTTTATGTGCTAGTAATGGTGGGCCACGTTATCACGTGATGGCATTAAAGACTTCTCTTTCATATGTAATACATTCGTTATAATGTTCGGTGTTCTGAAAATGCTGAGGTTTCAGACATTTCAAAAATAACTCTTTTCTTAAAAAATTAGATATGCAAGGTCGTGTGTTGGAGTTGGGTTCCACGGGAAGCTGACTCTGAGATGGAGATTTGCACAAGGGCTGCTTTGGGGATCAGTGACTGTGAGACAGCAGGAAGCAGAATTGGGTCAAAGGAGAAGCTGGGCTATGATAAAGTGGCAGCAAAGGCCTCAGCCCATCCAGGCGGACTTTGGAGCAGGGGTGGCACTAAAGAGTTGTTCTCAATTGGGGAAAAGTGAACAGGCATTTATAGCCTGACATTAAGCAGTCATTGGATGCAGGCTGCCCAGGGTAGGGGCTATGACAGTGATGGGGAAGGAAAACCCTCTTAGCTGAGGACAGTTGTGGCAGTGGGGGGTGGGGAGTGGTATCAAAGAAAAACGCAGAACTGTTAAAGCAGTAAAAATGGATTTTATTTAAAGCAGTAAAAACAGATTTCATTCAAGACTATTCCCAGGTCTATGTGGTCCAGAAGTAGCAGAGAGTGATTAAAAGAGGAGGCAGAACAAGAAGAAACAACAACCCTCCTGCTTTCCCCCCTGGGGTTAGGTCTGAGTTCATTCAACTCAAACTTGGAATTGAATGAGAGGCTGAAGTTTTGATATCACATTACAACGGGACACTTGGGTACCTGGAAGCGACCTTGTTAATACCTGAATGTTCCTGGAGAAGCCATGGGATCTTCCCTGGATGTTAACTTAGGGTAGGGAAGAAAAATATAACAGAGAGAATTTAAAGATAACACTGGGGAAAAGGAATTTGCTTCCTTTTGTTCTTTATCAAATCCAACTTATTTCATTAGCCAGTTTCTCCTAATAAACCTTCATTATTGTGCAAACTGCATCTCAGTTATATGCAACCTGAGATAACTTGATTGACAGTGATTCTGTGTGACTTAATGAGAAAGCCAATGAAGATTCTCTTAAATAATAATTTTAAAAAAGACTATTGCATTAAGGGGAAACAGACCAGGATAGAACTGGGCTCAATTCCAAATGCAGCCTGGGCAAGTGGGAACATATAGCCAAAAAAAAAAAGAACAGGGTGAAGGTCTGTGGATGGTGGATGGGAATTACTAACAGCAAACATCAGGCGTAAGGGGAGTTCTGGCTGAACCAACTAAGCAGACACCACCCAGGAGGTGGAGAGGCTATGGATCGGATATCGAGGTTGATCAGATATAGAGGGTGGGAGACTCTTGTTAACAGACGTAGCAGATTTTACCAGTTTTTCCTTGTAAAATCGAAAACTGGATTTTAAAAGGAAGTAAACAGATGGACCTGGAAAGGTTCAGGAGCCTGACTAAAGTTTGGTCTAGCAAGAAATCTTCAGTGGGGAACCCAGCTGAGCTGTCGGTTTCCCACACTCCTAGCAGCTGGTGGCATGATGCTTGGGTCCTAAAGGAGAGGATCTGGATGGTGTACCTCAGGCTCCACTGCAGTCCCCCCTCTGCCATTTGGACCCTTCTGCTTTGTCTACAGAAGCGAATGAGGTGAACTACACATGTGCCACTGCAGCTGGTCCCAAGTAACTGATCCTCATGGTCTCCTTCCTCTGCTATTCCTTCTAGATTTCCCTTGTCCTCAGCTAACATCTCAGCTGATCTGGATGGCTTACCTGCTGGTGTGACCAGACCCTCATCTGAGTGGTCTGAGCCCCTAGAGACACTGCCTTTCTCATGCTATGGCTGTCACCTTTGTCCATTTACTTTAAAAATTGGGCAAATGTCGCTGCTGTGGTGGGTCTTAGACTCTTAGGATTTATTTCCTGACCTCCTGAGTGTGTGTGTCTTACCAAGACCTCTCCATCTTTGCCACTTCTTGTTCATCCGGTCTGATTAACATGATGCCGTCAATACAGTGAGCCAATGTGATGTCCTTTGGAATGTCCGGACAGTCCAGGTTACTTTGACAAATCTGTGTTAGCTCCTGATGCTCATTTGGCACATAGTTTCATTCCTCTCTATGACACAAGATCATAAACATACATACGTGTATCCATTTCCAATGAATGCAAATTGCTTCTCATTCTCCTTTCTTATAGAAATCAAAAAGATGTATTTGGGCCAGGCCTGGTAGCTCACACCTATAATTCAAGCACTTCGGGAGTCCAAGTCTGGCGATCACTTGAGGCCAAGAGTTTGAGACCAGCCTGGCCAACATAGAAAAACCCCATGTCTACTAAAACTATAAAAACATAGCTAGATATGGTGGTGCATGCCTGTAATCCCAGCTACTTGGGAGGCTGAGGCACAAGAATCACTTGAACCCAGGAGGCGGAGGTTGCAGTGAGCTGAGATCGTACCACTGCACTCCAGCCTGGGTGACAGAGTGAGACTTTGTCTCAAAAAAAAAAAGAAAAAAACAAAAAAACAAAGACACGTTTACCAAATCAGTGGCAGCCTCCAGTGTGCTTGAGACCAAGCTAGCTGGCTCTAAGTAAGATCTGACTTCTGACCCAGCAGCTACAATGGAAATAATGCCTTTGCAGGAGTTTACTGCCATCCCGCAGGATGCATCTAGCCTTTGGAGGAGGCAGATAAGAGAATTAAGTGGAGTCATGGTCAGGGATCACGCTTTTAGGCCTTTAAGGGCAACACTAGTCTCTACTGTCTCCCAGGGGTGCAATGTTAATTTGGTTAATCATGTTGGCTGTGGGGAGGGGCCAATTTCAAGAGCTTCCACTTGGTCTTTCCCAAGACACTCACTCTTACTTCACAAACCAAAAAACCAATGTGGGTGCTCAGTGAATTGCCAAGTATACCCACTCAAATCGTACATTTGGTGACTAGAGGAGTGGCCACTAGTTCATCTGTGGACCCAGTGGAAACATAATCAGCCAGACTTGATTTATTACCTGGTACCTGAGGCCCCGAATCTACCAGCAGAACATGTCCACACTTCAGGTCTTAAATAGCAATAATATCTTGGACCATGTGCCCAGTAATCCTTGATATTCAGCTGTCTTTCCCCTGGGTACGTTTACCTGAGTAAATGACCACAGATCTCTTTGGGAAAGGACTGGGGAAATCACTGCCGTTTAAGTTTGCCATGGTGTCGCGGGACCTTCCTCCTGGGTATTCGTCCTCTCCCTTGGTCAGTGTGTTCTGAGTTTGAATATGGGCTTAGTTCTGAAAACTGAGCAAGGGAATGTTACCTTATGTTGGATTAGCTGCCCTTAACAGCTGATTGTATATTGAGCAGCAACCTCCATGTCTGTCCGTCTCTCTTGCCCCTAACTATGCCTTATTATTTTTGTTTTGACACGGAGTCTTGCTCTGCCATCCAGGCTGGAGTGCAGTGGTGCCACCTTGGCTCACTGCAACCTCCACCTCCTGGGTTCAAGCGATTCTCCTGCCTCAGCTTCCCTAGTAGCTGGGATTACATGTGCCCACCACCATGCCCAGCTAATTTTTGCATTTTTAATAGAGATGGGGTTTCACCATGTTGGCCAGGCTGGTCTTGAACTCTTGACCTCAGGGTGATCCACCCGCCTCAGGCTCCCAAAGGGGTGGGATTAAAGGTGTGAGCCACCATGCCTGGCCCATATGCCTTATTTTTTAGCCATCTCCACAGCTCTAGATGGGCCACTGGTAGGATGATCACCACCCTGGTTTGCAGAGACTGTCCCTGTTTTAACCCTGAACATTCTACATCGCTGGAAATCCCTCAGCCCTGGGAAAACCAGAATGGTTGGCCACCCTGACCTCCCCCAAGCCCTCCTAGAACACAGTACTACTTTTCCACTAATTATAATAATTGCATGGATCTTACTTCTCTTGGTTAAGCACTATCTGACCTTTCTTCTTTTAGGATTCTCTCATTCCCAGGAGCCCAGTTTGGTTACTGCACCTCCTGCCATTCATTAGCTGTGGTCTTCAGATGAGGGCCACCACTGAGCTTCTCAGAAATACCAGCACCCGAACACTGGAGCATTTCTCAGTACTTGCTGGACAGAGTTTCCTCTCTGCAGAAAGTTTTCAGACCTTCAAAGTATATCCATTCTAGCCTGTCCTCTTTTCCGAGATTTTGACTTCTTCCAAATCTCCCACCATGACCTGGCATTTCTGTAACCTGGTGTTGGCTACAGCTTTCTCTGAGTTTCCCAGGGCCATTCTAGCACCGCCTTCACTGTCCTTGCCAAGACGCTAAATCCCATATTATGAAAGAGTGCTCCTGTGCTGATAAGCATGCGTCATCCAGCTTGACATTCTGATCCTCTGGACCCAGCACCCTCAAGATCCAGTCCTATTCCCTCTTGGTCTGATGGTACATGCAGACCATGTCCCACGGCCAGCTCGTTTGATGGACAATGTGATTCCTCCCTTACTGGACCCAGGACTTCCCTGTCTGAGTTACACTGTGCAACCCTAGTAGCTCCTGATCTAGCGCCAGGAGGGAGGTGGAAGAAAGTCCTGGGGGAAAAGAGTTACAAGGAGGAGGTCTCTGAGTCATCTTGTGAGTGTGCGGGAGGAGAGTCTCTAACAGGGAGGCCAGGGCTGCGTCTGCAGGCCCTGAGGGCTCCAAGTTATCTAGAGACGTTGGCATAGATATCCCACCATCTCAGGGCTCTCTTTCTGTCTCATCAGAGCCTGACTTTGCCGCAGCGGTTCTGCTGTATTTGGGAATGTAAACTTCTTGAGAATTTGGCACTTTTATGACTAATCCTGATCCTTATCCTCAGCTTTATCTTCTCTCCTGACTTTAAGAGTTTCTTGTATGCTGACAAGAGGCTCTCATAAAACACCTTCGGCCTTTTATCATTGAGGGTCTTTTTTTTTTTTTTTTTTTTTTCCTGTTCAAAAGGATCTGTTTTCTCCAACAGGCTTCCAGTTCTATTGTGTCTATACTACTCTGTCCACATGCTTGGCCTGAGCTATTGCCCTGGTGTACTGTCCCAGTTCACCACTGGGGACAGTGTCAATGGCATTGATGCACATGCCAGGGGCTGCTGTTGCTCCACCTGCCACCAGTGATGGCGTTCTCAGAGTCTCTAAGGTCAGTCCTGGCGCCAGCTGTCACAGGTTAGGTTTCTGGGGAAGCGGACTTTGAGATGGAAACTCACCAGGGGAAGGGGGGAATCTCAAGATTAACAACCTCAGAAGGGAAAGAAGCAGGACTGGGCAGGAGGAGAAGATGGCCTGTGGTACAGTCGCAGGAAAGGCCCTCAGTGGATCCCATAGGAATCTCTGGGGCTGGGATGGTCCTGCCTTGCAGCAAAGGGAAACAAGCATTTGTACCCCCGCATTGACCAGTCACTGAATGCAAGGTGTCCCAGGAAGGGAGGGTAACCTTTAGCCAGGTAACTCTTTGTGGGATAGCGGTGGGGCCACACAGCACCCCCAGCATCTCTGGACATGAGGGCCTCAGTCCCAAAGAGAAAGTCTGGATAGTGCCTCCCAGCCTTGTGCATACTGAATGTGCTCAAGATGAGGGAAGGCAATATAGAGGACATTTCTGAATTTAGAACTGGCGAGATCTTCCATTTCATTCACTTGAACTAACGCATATTTGGTCACTGTGGATGTAACGGTGAAAAAGCCACAATATAACTCTGGAAGTGCTTCTGGTTTGGTGGGAGAGAATGGCCATTAAAAGGTCAAAAGCCCATCATGTGGGGATTGCTAGCTTTGCCCTCTCATTTTATAGAAGAGGAAACTGAGTCTCAAGGAGGCAAGACGATTTGACACGGTGTCCAAAATGAGTTGATAGCAGGTGTGAACCGGAGCCCTAGCCTCACAATTCTCAGGCTTGGGCCTTCACCCCAGCCCCACAGTGTCCCTGTTATGCTCTGAAATTGTTCAAGGTCACTCACATTTTTCAATGCAAGCAAATGAAAATAATTAAAGCCAGAAGATGAAGGATTTCTCATTGCAATTCAGGAAAACTCACTTTATAAGCCCAGATTTTCTATTTGAGTTCTCATTATTGATTCAATTTGGATTCCCCTAATGGGGACTCTAATCTAATCATCATCCATTTGAAGTTATTTTCTATCATTTTATTAAAAGCTGAAGAACTCTACTAGGCAGGTAGATTAAAGGGGTTTAATCTGTTGACTTTCAAAATTTGTTTCATTCTGAACACTTGGGTGGGGGACCATAATTTTTGAGCACAGCATATGTCTTGTTAGGAGAACTGGTCAGAACAACCTCTGCTTCCTGCTTTGCTGTGTGAGCATTACCTGGAGTTGTTTTCCTGGTAATCTTGGCTGCCATCTTGGAGAGGTGAGATCATGGAACAGTGGGGGTGTGAGAGAGTTGGGTGCTGTGGGCAATGACGGCTTTTCTGGACTGAGGTAGCAGAATCAGAAAAACACCCCCAGGCAAATGCTGGCAGCATCTCAGAACATCCTTGGTGGTCAGATGGGGCTTTGGCAAGCCCCACCGCACAAAGCAGAGGATGGATGTGATAACTCCGCTGACACTGGCCACGCCAACCTGCTGCTGAGGTTTGGTGGGGAGAATCACCCTATGTCTAGAATCATCAACTCAAGCAAATTCAACCACTCATTGTTTCGTTCTCATCTACATGTTGCCAGCTTGGACAGAATCTAGGCTCCCTCCTTGCCATTCTTGAGCTTTCCAGAGTCAACACTGCCACTTCTGAAGGGGTTCAAAGCAGCTAGAACTTGAAAAACTTTTCTTCTCACCCAAGATACTTGAAATCTCACTGTAATCAATCAATGGGCCAGGAGTCCCACAAGTGATTATCCGTTTCTTCAAGCTGTTAACTTCTTCTGCCCTATTTTTCCTTAACTGTTCCCCGCACCCAAATTTTCTACCCTTCTCCATCATAGGTCTCATCTACATTTTAATTGAGTGCTAAGAATCTAAGAGTAAAAGTGTCTCAATTTTAGGCTTTGTTTTTTACTTACGGTTTATAATGTGTATGCTGAGGCAGGAGGATTGCTTGAACCCAGAAGGCAGAGGTTGCAGTGAGCTGAGATGGCGCCACTGCACTCCAGCATGGGCAACAGAGTGAGACTCCATCTCAACAAATAAAATAAATAAACAACCAGATCTCATGAGAGCTCACTCACGATGCGGTACCAAAGGAGGAGGAGCTAAACCAGTTCATGAGAACTCCGCCTCCATGATCCAATCACCTCCCACCAGACTCCACCTCCAGCATTGGGAATTACATTTCAAGGTGGAATTTGGTGGGGTCACTAATCCAAACCATATCAGGTACCATATTGCAAAGCCACTTAAAAGAATAAGTAGGAGCTGGACCAGTTGACTTGGAAGAATTTCCGTGATGTATTCCTGAGAAAAGCCATATAAAAGAAGCATGTATAATCCATCACATTTCTGTAAAATAGACAATGCCAAAAACTTATTCATGTGTACTTTTTGCATATTTCTACATGATTTATTCTAAAAGGGAAGGAATCACATGATGGTTCACCTGGATTTTCTGTGAGCGTGGGGAAGGCCGGTGGTGGAAGTGACGTAGGCATAAAGGAGATGCATTTATGAAAAGAAAAAGCAAAAACTGGTGAAAAAGAGCTCACCATGCTTGATTGGATCTCAACTTTTCAATATTTGTATGAAAGACAGGAAATGAGAGGGAAGTTTACGTCTATATTTGCTGATACATAGGTATGACAATAGAGATCTAATTGTCCAAACAACAACTTGTGTGACATTGTTTGATTTCATTCACAGTGAATCAACAAACTGAAAACTTTGTCTCTATGTGTGTATGTTTTTAGATAAATGATAAGGAGGACGATATGGAAAGGCATGTTCCAGGCCAGTTAACACTATTCCCTGAGGGGACTGAAAAGATGGAGCAAGAGAAAGACAGTTTTTGCTTTATACACCTCTGCTTGGAACAAGTAACACACGGCCTTTACAAACTGTAAAGGTCTTCTGACCTGATACTGCTGCCTACTATCACTATTTCCTTGAGCAAATTCTGTAACCTTTTCAATTTTTGGTGTTCTCTGCAAAATGGGGATGATAGTCTCTGACTCATAAATAGGAAGACAGAATAAATTCATCCAAGGAAAAAAGCACAGTACCCAGCAAACAGAAAGCACTTTGTTAAGTGTTCACTATTATTATTACTACTCTTATTTTTGAGACCAAGTGTCTCTCTGTTGCCCAGGCTGGAGTGCAATTGTGCGATCTCGCCTCACTGCAACCTCCGCCTCCCAGGTTCAAGCAATTCTCCTGCCTCAGCCTCCCCAGTAGCTGGGATCACAGGCGTGCACCACTATGCCCAGCTCATTTTTGTATTTTTAGTAGAGACGGAGTTTTGCCATGTTGGGCAGGCAGCTCTCGAACTCCTGACCTCGGGTGATCCAAAGTGGGTCCTCATCCTCTCAGAGTACTGGGATTACAGGCACGAGCCATCGTGCCCAGCCTATTATTACTATTATTATCATTGTTCCTCCTCCTCCTTCTATACTGCAGCACGAGCACTGGAGCCAGATGTAGGGGAGATAGCAGCTGGAAAGCATAACAGAGACACTGAAGTGTGAGCTAATGAGGTCTTTTACAAGACATCTGTGACCACACCGACGGGTAGAAGAAAGCCATTAAAAGCATCAAGGTAGTTAGATAAAGCTGAGTCTGAATTAAGTAAAACATTATTACGGGATCCGTGGGGTGTCGCTTTTCTGGCTGGAAATCTCTGTGGCCAGTGATAACCTTTACCTGAGTTTTGCTTGGGCCCACTGGGCTCATTCTGACCACTTGGCCTGCCAACTTTTGTGTGTTTATGTATTTGGTGTTTGTATTTGCATTATCTATCTCTCTATCACTCTATCTATCTGTTCCCCACAGTGAAAATAATTTACAGGATAGGTAAATAAATTAAGGCATATTCATGCAATGGAATACAATACAGTGATGAAAATAAACATTATAGCTACATGAAACTGTACTCACGAACACGATCTGGGTAAAAGAAACTGGAAACAAAAATGTATATACTTTTTGACAGCTGTACTATTTCATATTCCCAACAACAGTGCACAAGAGTTTCAGTTTCTCCACATCTTTGCCAACATTTGCTGTTTTCTGGTTTTTGTTTTTGTGGTTTTTTTTTTTTTTTTCGATAGTAGCTGTGAAAGGAAAATAAAAGCTTGGTACCTCAATTCCTTCTGCCAACAGGAAGAAATTAAGCTGAAAGCTGAGTCATACAATAAGCTGTCTTTTCTTTCGTCCCTAAGCAGAGAGCTATACATAAAAGGTTAAACGTCTCCACAGCTAGCTACTGTATGTCCACCTTATCTTTTATGTAAAGTGTCAATTTTCTGAGCATGAGACATGAATAGACAATTGACTCTTCCCCTACCTGCCCCTTTTCTCTCAAAACACGTGCATTACCATACCCTTCCTCTTTCCCCTCCAGCCCACTTTTCTCCTTCAAATACTGAAACCCTCAAATTCTCCTTTGAAGAAAGGCACAGACCACAGACTGTTTCTGGGGTTGCGTGCTTTTTTTCTTCTGGGCAGGTCCTTAACTTTGGCAAAATGGTTTACATAACCATTCTCATGACTGTGATGTGGTATCTCATTGTGGTTTTGATTTGCATTTCTCTAATGATTAGTGATGTTGAGCATCTTTTCATGTGCTTATTGGCCATTAGTATATCTTCTTTGGAGAAATGTCCATTTAAGTCACTTGCCCATTTTTAATTAGACTGAGTTTTTTTAATTGTTGAATTATGGGGATTCTGTATATATTCTGAATATCAATCTCTTGTCAGATATATGATTTACAAATATTTTCACCCATTCTGTGGGTTGCCTTTTTACTCTGTTGATGGTTTTTTGTTTTGTTTTGTTTTGGTTTTTTTTTTTTGAGACAGGGTCTTACTCTGTCACCCAGGCTGGAGTGCAGTGGCATGATCTTGGTTCACTGTAGCCTCCGCCTCCCAGATTCTAGCAATCCTCCCACCTCAGCCTCTTAGGTAGCTGGGATTAGAGGCAAGTGTCACCACACCTGGCTAATTTTTGCATTTTCAGTAGAGACAGCCTGGCCATGTTGGTTAGGCTGGTCGTGAACTCCTGACCTCAAGTGATCCACCTAACTTGGCCTCCTAAAGTGCTGGGATTACAGGTGTGAGCCACTGGGACTGACCAATAGTATCTTTTGATACACAATTTTTTTTCAGTGTTCATGGAGTCTAATTCTTTTTCTTTTCTTGCCTGTACCTTTGGTGTTATATCCAAAAAATCAGTGCCATATCCAGTGTTATGAAGTTTCACCCTATGTTTTAAGAGTTTCCATACTTTTAGGTCTTACATTTAACTCTGATCTATTTTGAGTTCATTTTTTTATATGATGTGGTCTAGTTTCATTCTTTTGTATATGGATATCCAGTTTTCTCAGCACTGTTTGTTTTCCTGTTTAGTTTTGGTTTTATTTTTTGTAGAGATGGGGCCTTGTTTTGTTGCCCAGGCTGGTCTCAAACTCTTGGCTTTAAGTGATCCTCCTGCTTTAGCCTCCCAAAGTGCTGGGATTACAGGCATGAGCCACTGCACCCAGCTTCAGCATAATTTGTTGAAAAGACTGTCCTTTTCCCATCGAATGGTTTTGGCACCCTTGTCAAAAATCATCTGGCTAAAAACATAAGGGTTTTTTGTTTTTTGTTTTGTTTTGTTTTGTTTTTGACAGTGTGTTATTCTGTCACCTAAGCTGGAGTACAGCCTCGACCTCCTGGGCTCAAGGGATCCTCCTGCCTCAGCCTCCCTAGTAGCTAGGACTACAGGTATACATCAACCTGCTCAGTTATTTTTTAAATTTTTTTTCATAGGGACTGAGTCTCACAATGTTGCCTAGGCTAATCTCAAACTCCGGGTCTCTAGTGGCCCCCCAACCTTGGCCTCCCAAAGTGATGAGATTGTAGGCATGAGCTATATACCCAGCCATATGAAAGTTTATTTCTCAAAAAATTAAAAATAGAATTACTATATGATACAGCAATGACACTTCTGGGTATATACCCAAAAGAACTGAAAGCAAGATCTTGAAGAGATATTTGTACATCCATGTCCACAGCAGCATTCTTCACAATAACTTAAGTGTATAAGCAACCCAACTATCCATTGACAGATGAACAGATAAGCAAAATGTGGTATACACACACAGTGGTATTTTGTTCAAGTCTTAAAGAGAAAGGAAATTCCGATACATACTACAACATTGATGAATCTTGAGGACATTGTGCTAAGTAAAATAAACCATTTACAAAAAGACAAATACATATGATTTCACTTATATAAAGTAGGGTAGTCAAAATTATAGAGACAGAAAGTACTAATAGAATGGTGGTTGCAAGGGGCTGGGGATGGGGAAAATGGGGAGTTGTTGTTTGATGGGCACAGAGTTTCAGTTTTATAAGATGAAAAGAATTATGGAGGTGTATGGTGCTGATGATTGTACAACATTATAAATGTATTTAATACCACTGAATTGTACACCTAAAAATGATTAAGATGGTAAATTTTGTGGTATGTGTATTTTACCACAATGACGACAAATACTTTAAAATATTTTTAACAAAAGAATGCACACAGTGTGCTTCCATTTATATATAATTCAAAAACAGACAAAAACTGACCCATGGGTTAGAAATCAGAATAGAGGCTACCTTGGGGAGGAAGACAAAGATAATAATGTGGATGGAGCACAAAGGGACAAACAGAGTATCACTAAGGCTCCATTTCTTCACCGGAGAGGTGTAGGCAGAGGATGTATCACCTTCGATGATTCACTGAGCATTTTTGATGTATGCACTTTTCTGTAGGCATGTTATAGTTCAAGAAAAAAAAAAAGTTTATAAAAATAGAGAAAAATAGATGCTGAGTGAAGGCCTGAGGAGTTTTCCTTTTATAGCTCCTCATGTTACCATTGAAACTGAAAATTCGGAAGAGCCAAGGTCGGGTACCCAACAGAGAGGGTGTGGTGGCTACAATTAGATCTGCAGGAGAATAGGACTTGGGAGAATGGGCTGGAAGCAGGAACCTAGTCAACAGTGGGAAATGCCCATTCAAACCAGAATGGAAGGGACAGCCCAAGGTCAGAGGTTGGCAGGAAGGAAGGGCTGGCCACCAAAAGACTGTGTGGCATGTATTGACTGAACTTTCTATTGAGGAGGTGCAGGAGGTGCCTGGCAATGAGTGACAAGAGGGCTTATTGCCCAGGGACCAGAGCTAGACTAGGGGGTTGCAACCCAAGGCAGCTAGGTGTGTTCAAACCCAAGTTAGTGTTTACCCAAGGGTGAGCTGGGGAAATTGAGATCTGCTGGCATAATCTGAAAGAGAGGTAGGACTTAAAATGGAATTAAAAACCAAAAAGTAGGAGACAGAACCTGGACTGGGTAGGGGGATTAGTTGAGAATTGTAGTCAATGTATTACAGTAGATAGCTAGTCAGACATGAGCAGGGAAGGCGAGCCCCTCTCCACCCCAACTAGGAATGTTAGGTGAGCATCAAGTGATGGTCAGACAGTTGTTAACTCTCTCTCTAAAATAATAATTGGTTGCTGCCAGCTCCAGGGAAAGGCAGTTTCTCAATAGATAGGAAAAACCCGAAGCTGGTGATTAGCAGCTTCCCGATAAGATCTCAGGAGTTGGGCGAGTGGGCTCAAGCCTAGGGACTTGCTGTTGCTAACATACTTTAGTGTTGGGTGCCTTGGATAAATTTCCCTGGTGGTAAGACAACTCTGCACCTTGCCTTCTTCCACTGGAAGTCTTCAACCCCTGTATGCTGTTTTCTTCTTTCTTTTGCTCTCCTGCTTACCAATCAATCCCCAGAATGATTCTTCTCGGCCTCAGTGGCTCTGCTTCCCTTGGCTGATCTCTCCTCTCACCCTGACAGGTGCTTCACAGGGGTGGGAAGGACCTTGGGATCTACCCCAACTAGACCTGAGACACGATTGGCCCTCCTGGATGGGAAGCTTGTGAGAGTGGTGGGGCTGAAGGCTAACGCCGTGCAACGTCTGGAGTTTCCTCTGCTTTTTCAACCAAAATCAGCTCTTTCCCAGAAACCTACACCACCTATTTTCCTGTTTTCTCTGTGTATATTCTGAGATGGCTTTAAACATGCACTGGACCATCCACCTCAGGGTAAGTCTGCCTCTTCTCTGTTTTCACTTCACATGCCATGTGACTTCTTTCTCCGCTGCTGGCTCACTGCTGGGATAGGCACTCGTTGGAACCCAGGCTCTTGCCAACTTCTTATGACTCACCATATCCTTTTCACTCCTGTTATGCCTCAGAGCCAAGTTTGTCACTGGGTCACTGGCTTTTGAAGCAGCTTGTCCACTTGTATAGAGCCTTGCTCTGTGGCCCTCAGGAAAAGGGAAGTTGATCTGAGATGCCTGGGTCTCCCTCTTCAGAAGGACCCCGTCTACTTCCCTTTTTTTTGAGTTAGCACTGCTTTGGGAGGAAGGGAAATTCTTCCTCACCATTTACGCGTTCTTACCCCTAAGCCCCAAGTCCTCCAGAGGTTCCTCCTTTATGTCAAGAGCACAAATAAACATCACCCTCTGGAATCCCAGGGCTGCCATTTTTGCGAGCATATGAAAGCTTTCCATGAGTATTCCTCTTGCTTCCTCCCACTTCCTCCTGTAGCCTCCATTTCTCTAATCACTTCCACACCCTTTTCAATACGCATCAAGACCTTCAGATCATATTCAAAGCGAGGAAAGTCCAGCCCCCTTGTAGCAGTTAGCTGAAAAACAGGCTTCTCATCTACTTAAAAAACATGAGAAATGCAAATCTGAGAGAAGAGATAATCATTTTGTTGCTAGAATGTGCCACATGAGAGTCACCGTAAGGTCATGGAGACGAGGTTATAGGCCAATCCAAGGCCACAGGTACAAGAGACCCAGAGGACAGAGATGAAGGTTGGTCCCAGGCTATCAGATTACGATGAGAACAGAGATGAAGGCAAGGTTAGTGGCACACATGAAGACCAGTTTATTCCAAAATCCCAAGGCTGAATGGGTGGGGGGCCTGTTCACTCCAGTATCTCCTTTGTTCTCAAGTGTGTATTCTCAAGGGTAATTGTGATGAGATGGGAACAAGGTTAAGGGTACATGGTAAGACCAGTTTATTCCAGAACCCTAAGAATGAATGGGGAATGCCTGATACAGGATAACAGGAAAGTAAGAAGGGATGCCTTCTTTTTCCTTTTTTCTTTTCTCCTCTATTCTTTCTTCGCAGGTGGGTAATCATGTCTACATACCACAGGACATGCCCGTCAGATGCATCCTCAAGAACTGGGAAAAGTGGGAAAAGTTTGATTCCCTCATGCCTTAAAATCAAAACCTAGTGATATAGGAGCTAAAAAGAAATTGTTTAGGCAGTTAGTGAGGATAAGAGAGTCCTCAGTAAGGTTTCCCTTTTAATAAAAAGCAACACCAAAATAATTTCTTTTCTAGCAAAGAGCAGCATGAAAAATTGAGCTGCAGACATAGATAAGCAAGTGGAAGCTTGCACGGGTAAATGCTGGCAGTTGTACCAATGGGAAAAGGCTACCTGGGGGCCGGGTATGTTCAACATGGAGGCTCCTTCTTCCCTTTTCTTTGTCGCTATGTGTGCAGCAAACAACAACAACAATAACAACCACCAAAAAAGCAGGCACCATGGCAACATCCAGGTAGAGACCCCATCTGTATAATAAAAGATTAGGGTGGGATGGCCAGCCTCTTTGTATGCTCTAATAATGGCATGCCTAGCCCAAGCAATCTCTTGGGCCCTATGTTAATCACTTACTCAAGCTCATCTATAAAACCCCGTGCATTTCTCCATGAAACTGGGAGACTCACTCCAGAGCCCCTCTTTCTCTGCAGGAGAGAGGGCTTTTCACTTTTCTCTTGCCTATTAAACCTCTGCTCTTAAACTCACTTCTGTGAGTTTGAGTCCTCAATTTTCTTGATGTGAGACAATGAACCTTGGGTATTACCCCAGACAACGTTGCTGCTTCATTAGGTTTTCTTTGTACTACTGTTTGGCCTAAAAATGAACTGG
The DNA here is from genome assembly GCF_048565385.1 of Saimiri boliviensis. NCBI lineage: Eukaryota > Metazoa > Chordata > Mammalia > Primates > Cebidae > Saimiri > Saimiri boliviensis. Next base: position 73,604,643 of record NC_133463.1, read on the forward strand.
GAGAAAATTATGAAAGTCAGCCTTAGAATCCAGTACTCTTATGCAGGAAATCTTCAAATTAGTCTCCTCAGTTTTTTATTATTGATACCAGAACAAGAAATACAGGGCTAAGGAGAAAGAGAAACACAGGGACCAACGCAGGATCAACTACTGGCTGCTCTGAAAACCAACATCCCCCTCCAGGTTGACCTAAGGACACTCCTTCAGATAACTGCCATTGGTATGGGAAGCCCAGCCACTGGAAGGCAAACTGCCCCAATGGGACAAAAAGGAGAAAGTCCTCCATGGTTTGCTCCCTCTGCCACATCTCAGCCACTGGAAATGGGGCTTCTCTGAGGGCTGAAGGGCCCCCAGGATAGAATCCCTACCCCTGATGGCCTTGAGCTGAAGGGGCTCTCTGCTCAGCTGCGTTCCAAACCAGACATCATCATCAACAGGACAAAGCCAAGGGCAACTCTGGAGGTGACAAGGAGAATTATAAATTACCCTTTTGGTTTCCAGAGCTGCCTACACTGTGCTACTCTCCTTCTCTGAGCAACTCTTCTCCAAATCCTGTTAGATAATGGGAGCAAATGGCAAACCCTCCCTCCAAAAAAAAATTCACACTTCTTTGTATTATATAAGGAACCAATTACCATTCTCCCTCCAGTCCCTGGTAATATCTAAATACCCCATACCTCTTTGGGGCAAAAATATACTTTTCAAGATGTGTACCTGCTTAATATTTAGGCAACATCTGAATTCATTTTTCTAATAGCCCTGTTTCTCCTGAGAAAGCCACCTAAATCTTTAACCAATAACTTCAACCTAAACAGTCGTACCTCAATGGTTTAGAAATATCCCACACTTATTCAGACAAGCCCTAGTAAAAATCTAACTGAGCGATCTCTTGAGGGAGTATAACTTCTACAGTGTAAGGTCTGACCACGCCATGGACAGCATGGTGACCCTGTGAACCACAAGAACACCTCTGGAGGGCCTTCCAGAATTAGAAAACCTGAAATAGCTGTAAGATCATAAAAAGAGGAAGAAATGATCAACCCCTGTGGCGCCTACTTAACTCTGAGACATTCTCTATTGTTTCTTATTCCAGCCTCAATTGACAAGGCCATTGGACTTTGTAACTGACCTTGGCCAACCCTATGTTCACCCCATGACCCTCTCTCAGCTTGGCCAACCTCGTGACTCCACACCCTATGACCCCCCTCCCAGCTTGCAAAAAAAACCGGCCCTAAACTTAACTTTTGTAACTTTCCGCTGCCTTCCCCACAACCTATAAAACCAACTCCTATCCCACCTCGGTCTGCTGATGCTATTTTCGGCCTCAGCCCGCCTGCACCCAGGTTAATAAACAGGTATGTTGCTCACACAAAGCCTGTTGGGGGGCGGGGGCGGTATCTTCCTTCAGAGTACGAGTTTTAACATACAGTATATAGATAACCTCCTTATCTGCTCCCCCTTCACAGGACTCTCATAAAAACATGCAGTACAAACCTAATAATAGAAGGAAAATTACTTTTTTCTCATTCAAAGTTAATAAAGGGAGAGATATTTTTGGTAACAAACATTAAAGAGATTTTATATGAGAAAGAATCTTGGGTGGTAAATTCTTGTCCGAATGTAAAATGACTGGTTGTTTACAAAGAGGAATGTTTAGCGCAAGACAGAAAGCACAAGCATAGGTTGTGTAAGTTGTAAAAAGATTCATGAAAGGAACTTTTTGAAAGAAACGTTGTACAATTCAAAGGTTATTAGGCTTACTAAATGCTTTAAGGTAATAAATAACTGCTATGACTCTTAACTGTACAACTTGTCTGTTTTAAAGCCATTAAAGCTAGGTAAGGCCTGGGGACATACAGAGCTGGCCATGCCTGCTAGCTATGTTGGAAAATGTCAGAATTTATCCGCACTTCTGTCCAGTGTCCTCAACTCCAAACCTAGCACATAATTAGAATCACTTACTTAACAGGGTTTTTCACCAAAAGTAAAAGTTGTTAAGAGTTAACAGTGTAACATGTAACATATCTTTCAGACTACTGGACAAACAGTTCTACATGCAAGTCAGGTAAGAAAAGTAGAATGTGCTTTTGGTAAAAGATTATAAGAGGGGCTGGGCGCGGTGGCTCAAGCCTGTAATCCCAGCACTTTGGGAGGCTGAGGCAGGTGGATCACGAGGTCAAGAGATTGAGACCATCCTGGTCAACATGGTGAAACCCTGTCTCTACTAAAAATATAAAACATTAGCTGGGCATGGTGGCACATGCCTGTAATCCCAGCTACTCAGGAGGCTGAGGCAGAAGAATTGCTTGAACCCAGGAGGTGGAGGTTGCGGTGAGCCGAGATCACACCATTGCACTCCAGCCTGGGTAACAAGAACGAAACTCCGTCTCAAAAAAAAAAAAAAAGATTATAAGAGGCATGGGAATGTGGATTTTTTGCCTAGTTTAGGGGGCTAAAGAATTGTATTACGTTAGATAGGATAAAGCTGAAGATTTGAGTAAGTTGTGGAAAGTTTGCGAAAGATTAGTATCATAAAAGAAAGTCTGTGTGAATATATTAGCTAAAATTAAAGTGATATTCAGTTTATCCAGAAATTAAATATTGAAATAAAAGTACATGGTTTTCTTACAGCACTGCTCTGCTCTTTAAGAGAAAATTGTAAATGGTTATAAAAGGTTTATGAGAATCTTACCTTATGGTCAAACTGATTAAGATTGAATAGATTTTTCTATAAGGCTTTTATTAAGAACTGGGTTTGACATCAACAGTACACTAATTCAAAGGTGAAATACAGCTTTCTTTTGGTATTTGTATAAATGTGTTATTGGTATGTATTCCAAAATCATTCAACACTCCTATAATTCTGATATTAATTAGTATGTGTTATCAGTAATAATTCTTATGTTAAATTATTGTATATAATTCTTATATTAAATTGTGTTAACTTATTACCACTGAGGTAACAAATTTCCTTGTTAATTGTGTCTTTGATTATGGCAGCCCTAAGACATTTCATCATCCACAGACAATTGTTGTCATATTTTGATCCTCTTTAAAAGGTGGTTTTATAATCAGCTATAAAACTCTGAGAGGTGCTGGTGAATGCAGGTTTCTGGCAACACTGGAGACTGTTACATTAACATGGAGAGAAAAGAACTTCTAATACTCTCTTGGAAAATTAAAGCATTCACAAATATCAAGCAGAACAGGAATGAACTGAAGTAATCATTTTTAACTTTTTACTTAAAGCATTGCTAATCCTTTATTTTTCAAAGTCAAGAAAACTTTCCTTTTGATCTATTTGTAGCATTTAACAATTGAGTACTCCTGTAAACAAAATGTGGAGCATATTTGTTTATCTTACCTGATTAATCCAGAATTTGGAAACTATTTGTGAGTATTCTTAACTTATGGCAATATAGTTATTTGCATAAGTTTTTAAAAAATCTGTTTTCTTTTGCAATAAGACACAACAAAAGAAACTGGTTATTTTACCAAAGCTTGGACAGGAATGGCATGTTTTCCTTTAAGAAATCAAAGTTAACTTATAGAGCCAATGAAAGCCCCTTGGGAAGACTGGCCTCATATCTTGTCTACACAGTACCTATACAGGATTCCTGACCTGTGGTAAATAAAGAATGTCACTTTCTGGCAGGCTCAGGAGCTCCAAGTTATCTCAGGGCCTCAAGAGGAAAGGAATTTACTCAACTTATACAGGTATTTAATGGCACAAACCTATAGCTGGGCTTAAGGCTTTAAAAAGTTTTATCTTAGATTTCTTACAGAGGAAAGTTCCATCAAAAACAATTTTAAAAGGAGTCTATATGGCAAATAATTATTCTTATTGCACTTTATGTAAATAATCAGACCAATTATAATAAGACTAAAGCTTATTTTGCAAACCAGTCTGTCCTATCATAATTTGTTTTTAATTAAAATGAGGGCCAGAGAGAGAAAAATTATGTTTCAAGAACTATAGTACACTTGTTATTAGGTTCTAATCTCATCAGTTGTTTCTGAGTTTTTATCTGCAATTTATTCTTGTGACCTCTGACTGTGGTTCAGAAGAAACAAGAGGGATGGGTAATGTAAAAATCAACCAATATTGTAATTCTGGGCACATACTGGAATCAGCTAGCAATGCTGTGCACCCAATTAGCAGGCATTACTACAGCCACCAGCTACCAGGGCATATTGGCAGCCTCAAGATTTTTTGGAGCTGTCCTTACCCCCTTATTTCATTTTAAAATTCTTCTAAATCTAGTAACTGGATTTTTCTCCTTTCACCTTCAGACCATCAAGCTCCAAATGATCCTCAGTGAGGGCTGCTATCCTGTCAATATTCAAGAGTCACTCTTCTACAGGGGACTCCTAGACTGCCCGTCAGTGAGACATGAGACAAAACCCTGCCCCTGTCTCCCATAGACTTGACTAAATATCACTTTCACCAACCCATGGAGCCACCCTACCCTGACAGCTAGCAAGAGGCCAAGACCCACAGAATAACAATAGAACAACCACCTCCACTCCACTGTCGGCAGGAAGTAGTTACAGAAGACTGACCTTCATCCATTTTCGCCAAAGAATTAGGGTCTTGGACTCTTGCGGGGTGGTAAATGTTATAGCAGGTAGCCAGTCAGACATGAAGAGAAAAGGAGGGACCCTCCCCGCCTCCACCACCAGTAATGCCAGGTGGCCATCAGACGATGGTCAGACAGTTGTTGTCTCTCTAAAGTAATAACTGGTCTCAGCCAGCACCAGGGAAAGGCAGTCAAACAATAGGTAGGAAACACCTGAAGATGTGATCAGAAGCTTCCTGATAAGATCTCAGGAGCTGAGCGAATGGGCATAAGTATGCGCTGTAAGGGAGGCCCTGCCCCCACTGGCTAGCAGGCAGCCTAGCCTGCCTATGGTTTACATTCCCTTCTCTACTTATGACCTGTACAATTGGAAGGCTCAGAACCCACCAATTTCCAAGAAACCCCAGGCCCTGACTGCACTGGTGGAGTCCATGCTTCAGACTTACTGACCCACCTGGAATGATTGCCAGCAGCTTCTCTTGACCCTCTTTACCTCTGAGGAAAGGGACCGCATTCATAGGGAGGCTAGAAAGGCTTTCTTTGCCTTGGCGAGCAGGCAGGAAGAGGAGGCCTGAGACCTTCTGGAGGAGGTTTTTCCCTCCACTCAGCCTAATTGGGATCCAAACACATCAGGAGGGAAAAGAGCTTTGGACGAGTTTCACTGGTATCTCCCAATGAGTATTAAGGGAGCCGCTTGGAAGCCCGTGAATTTGTCCAAGACAATTGAAGTTGTCCAGGGGCCTGGTGAGTTGCCTATAGCATTTTTAGAGTGCCTCCAGGAAGCATGTTGACTTTACACGCCGTTTGATCCAGCATCTCCTGAAAATGCCCGTGCTATTAATTTGGCATTTGTGGCCCAGGCAGCCCCAGATATTCAGGGAAAGTTACAAAAACTTGAGGGATTTGTCAGAATGAATATTTCTCAACTCCTAGATATAGCTCAAAAGGTTTATGACAATTGAGAACAAGAAAAACAGGCAGCTCTGACAGCCGAAAAGCCATCTGATAAGGCATCAAAGAGGCAAGCAAAAATCATAGTTGTGGCAATCCAGGAATCGAAAGTAGATACTCCTACATGAAAAAATTATACTGGGGGAAAGCCTGAGTCAAAAACTCAGGACCTCGAAGGAGAAAAGAGAGAACTCCCCTACAACGGGATCAATGCGCCTATTGTAAAAAAAAAAAAAAAAAAAAAAAAAAAAAACTGGACAGTGGAAAAACGAATGTCCAGAGAGTTAAAAAAAAGGTTCTTATGCTCTCAAAGACAGGAGACTCTGAAGAAGACTGATGGGGCTGGGGCTCCCTTTCCCTCAGCCCCTGGGAGCCCATGGTTACTGCTTTTTGGGGGGCCAGCCCATATGCTTCTTAATTGACACTGTGGCGAAGCACTCTGTACTGCAAGCACCCTTGGGTAGTGTCTCTAACAAAAGGGTTGCTGTGCAAGTTGCCATGGGAGCTATCAGGAATACCCTGTCACCCACACACAAGAAGTGAATTTGGTTTAAAAGAGAGTAACCCACACGTTTTTTGTAATGCCAGAGTGCCCTTACCCCTTCCTTGGACAGGACCTACTCCATAAGCTACAGGTATCCATCTCTATCGGCAAATCAAACTCACCTTACACTGGGGGCCACAACACCCCCACCGCACAGCTCCTACTAACAGCCCCCTTGTCAGAAGAGTATCTCTTAACTTCATCCTCGCAACCACTGGAGAGTAAAACTAGCCCTCTCCTACAGGGTCTGCAGACTCTTTTCCCCCAAATCTGGGCAGAGTCAAATCCCCCAGGGCTAGCAAAACACCACCCACCAGTGGTTGTAGAACTCCTGGCTACCGCCTTCCCAGTCCAGGTAAAGCAATATCCTGTAAGTCAGCAGACTCAAGAGGGAATCAGTCTCCACATTCAGCCACTATTACAGGCCAATATACTTACACCTTGCCAGTCCACCTGGCACACCCGACTTTTGCCAATCCAGAAACCCGGAACAAATGACTACCGGCCTGTTCAAGACCTGCGGGAAGTCAGGAAGTGGACAGGCACAGTACATGCAACTGTCCCTAATCTGTACACTCTCCTCAGTCTGCTCCCACCAGAACATACGGTGTACACCGTCCTAGACTTAAAAGATGCCTTCTTTGCATCCCTCTGGCTCCCAAAAGCCAGCTAATTTTTGCTTTTGAGTGGACAGAACCCAGTTCAGGTGATACCACCCAGCTCACTTGGGCTTGATTACCCCAGGGGTTTAAAAATTCCCCTACTCTTTTTAGGGAAGCCCTTCAACAAGACCTTATACCTTTCCAAGACAGCCATCCTAAGGCACTCTATTCCAGTGTGTAGATGACCTGTTATTGGGTACTGAAACTACTGACAGCTGTCTACAACAACTAGAGACTTGCTTTATCTCCTACAGGAGCTTGGATATTGGTTCTTGGCCAAAAAGACCCAACTTTGCCTCTCCAAAGTTTCCTACCTGAGGTACAAAATAAACAAGGCTAAAAGGGCACTCACCAGTGCTTGAAAAGAAGCCATCCTAGGAGTTCCCACTCCCACCACCAAAAAACAGGTATGTGAATTCCTGGGGGCCGTGAGGTACTGCCGCCTGTGGATACTGGAGTTCACAGAAATTGCCAAGCCCCTGGACACAGCTACAGGTGGGAATGGCCTGCGAGTTTGGACTGACACAGAAGAACAGGCTTTTGAAAACCTAAAGAAGGCACTAACTGAGGTCCCTGCTCTAGCCCTCCCAAATATTTCAAAGCATTTCACTGATCTGTTTATGAAACTCAGGGAGTTGCTAAAGGGGTACTCACTCAAACCTTGGGGCTATGGCGACGGCCAGTGGCCTATCTGTCTAAAAGACGGGACCCTGGAGCCTCCAGGTGGCCGAGTTGTCTGTGAGCCACGGTGGCAACAGCAAGCCTGGTCCATGAAGCTGATAAACAACCCTGGGCCAGAATTTAACCCTCACGGCTCCACACACCATTGAAACATTGCTGCACAGCGCTTCTGGTAAATGGATGTCAAATGCCCGCATATTACAGTACCAGAGTTTACTGTTAGATCAGCCTCGTTTAACTTTCTCCCTGACAAGGTGTTTAAATCCAGCTACTCTACTTCCTGATCCAGACTTCACCATGCCTGTCCATGACTGCCGAACTGCTGGAGATTACGGAGACTGGCCCGCCGATCTCCAGGACGTTCCGTTGGAAAAGGCAGATGCTAACGTCTTTATGGATGGTAGCAGTTTCCTTGAGCAAGGAGTGCGGAGAGCCGGTGCGGCCATCACCACGGAAACGGACATACTGTGGGCCCAAGCCCTGCCAGCCGGTACCTCTGCACAGAAGGCTGAATTAATTGCCATCCCCCAAGCCAAGCCCTCCGATGGGGTGAGAACAAACGTATTAACATATACACTGACAGACGGCATGCTTTTGCCATACTACATCATGGAGCTACCTATTGAGAGCATGGGCTACTCACTTCAGCTGGAAAAACTATCAAAAACAAAGAAGAAATTCTAGCCCTGCTCGAGGCTGTCTGGCTCCCCCAAGAGGTGGCTGTGATTCACTGCAAAGGGCACCAGCAGGAGAACACGGTTGTTGCCGGGGGAAACCAGAAGGCGGATTTTACAGCTCGTAAAGCTGCTGCTCTCCTGGTCACCCCATTAACTCTGCTTCCAGCTGTCTCTTTCCCACAGCCTGATCTACCCGACCACCGAATATACTCTTCTGAAGAAGAAAAGTAAGCATCAGATCTTCAGGCCAGCAAAAACCAAGATGGATGGTGGATCCTCCCAGATTCCAGAATCTTCCTGCCCCGAGGCCTCGGAAAAGCTTTAGTCAGCATCCTTCACTCTTCCACCTACCTGGGAGGAACAAGGTTAGCCCAGTTTCTAAAAGGTCGTTTTAAAATTCCTCACCTCCAGGACTTACCTGACCAAGCGGCCTCCCAATGTACAGCTTGTATGCAGGTAAACACCAGACAGAGTCCAAGGCCAGAACTGGGCCATTGCCTCGGAGGATGTAGCCCAGGAGCAAGGTGGGAAATAGACTTCACAGAAGTAAAGCCACATCCGGGAGGATGTAAGTATCTCCTGGTGATGGTAGACACATTTTCTGAATGGACTAAGGCATTTGCCACCCGAAACAAAACTGCCTCTAAGGTAGTTAAATTCTTACTTGATGAAATTATCCCTCCATCTGGACTGCCATTTGCTATAGAGTATGATAATGGGCCAGCCTTCACCTTGTCCATAGCTCAATCAGTCAGCAAAGCTCTAAACATTCAGTGGAAACTCCATCGTGCCTACCGACCTCAGAGCTCTGGACAGGTAGAATGCATGAATCGGACCTTCAAGAGTACTCATACAAAATTAATCTTGGAGACTAGTGAAAGTTGGACAAACCTCCTTCCTTTAGCCCTTCTTAGAGTCGCATGCACCCTTTATAAGGTGGGGTTCTCTCCTTTTGAAATCATGTATGGGAGGGCTCCCCCTATCTTGCCTAAGCTAAGGGGTACCCACTTGGCAGAAACACTCTGAGCTAGCTTGCTATAGTCCTGCAGTCTCTCCAACAGTTTCAAGACATCATCCAGCTGCTCGTCTGGGAAGCACACCCTAATTCCATTCCTGACCAGACTGAGCCCTGCCATTCTTTCTGTCCTGGTGACCTGGTATATGTCAAAAAGTTCCAGGAAGAAGGAGTCACACCTGCCTGGAAGGGACTTCACACCATCATCCTCAACACCCCAACAGCTGTGAAGGTTGATGGCATTTCTGCTTGGATTCACCATTCCCACATCAAAAAGGCCAGCCAAACTCAGCAAGAGACATGGGTCTCCAAGCCCGGGCCAGGCCCCTTGAAGTTATGACTGAGTTGTGTAAAGCCCTCCAGCTAGTCTTTTTCATTTCTTTTGCCTGTTTCTCCCACTTATGTCCTCTCCTCCCATCTACTTTTTTCTCCTCACTAATTCCAAAACAGGACGTGTGTATGCAAATACCACCTGGAGAGAAGGTGCCTCCAATAAAGTTTCTCTTGTGGTCGGTTTGTGTGCTCTGTTCACAGGATCCGGCCCCAAGGTCGCTACCTGCAACGTTGTCTCCGGAAAGTACCAGTGGAGAAATTACCAGAACCAAGTCGGTTGTGGAAACAAAGCAGAAAAATGGCTTCAGTCTGTTGATTTTTACCTTTGTCCTGGAAATCACCCTGATACTAACTGCCAGGACACTTCCCAGTTTTTCTGCCCCTACTGGACTTGAGTAACCTTGGCCACTTACCCTGGAGGACCAACATCATCCTCAACTCTTTCCATAGCTCACACTTCTTACCCTAAAACATGTACCATAGGACTTGCAATCCTCTCACTGTAACTGTTCATGACCCTAGTTCAACTCATTGATACTGCAGTATGACATGGGGATTAAGACTCTATTTTACGGGGTATGACCGTGGAACTCTGTTCATCATCCAAAAGAAAGTTCTGGTCCCTTAGAACACTCCTAAGCCAATCAGACCTTTAATTAATTTAGGCGACTATGTTCCAAAGGCACCCAGCCAGTGTCAGCTCAATTGTCCCATTGCCAATCCCAGTTCCTCAATCTCAGTTACAACATCAATACCTCCAACCCAGCCTGATGTCCATTCTAGGTGGAGTGCATCACCTTCTTAATATTACTCAGCCGAAATTGGCCCGAGACTGTTGGTTATGCCTAAAAGCAAAATCCTCATATTATGTTGGACTGGGAGTTGAAGCCTCACTTAACGTCGGCCCTCTTGCTTGTCATACACTCCCCCGTTCCCTTACACTAGGAGATGTTTCAGGAAATGCCTCCTGCTTAATTATCACTAAGTATAACCTATCTGCTTCTCCCTTTCAGGCTACCTGCAACCAGTCCTTACTCACTGTTATAAACCCCTCAGTCTCCTACCAGGCACCCAACAATACCTGGCTGGCCTGCTCCTCAGGCCTCACCCACTGCATTGATGGAACTGAACCCGGACCTCTTCTGTGTATGTTGGTTCATGTGCTTCCCCAGGTCTACGTGTACAGCAGACCAGAAGGATGACATCTCATTGCTCCCCCGAACTGCATCCCGGGACCCGCCAAGCTGTCCCACTCCTTGTGCCCCTTCTGGCCGACCTTAGCTTAGCTGGATCAGCAGCTATCGGCACTGGCACTGTCGCTCTGGTCCCAAGAGAACTGGACTAATGTCCCTATCTCAACAAGTAGTTGCTGATTGAAGACATCTCCAGTCAGCTATAAGTCTGTTACATACCCAAGTAAAATCCCTAGCTAAAGTTGCTCTGCAAAACCGTCAAGGCTTAAATTTACTGTTCCTCTCCCAGGGAGGTTTATGTGCTGCTTTGGGAGAGAGCTGTTGTTTTTATGCTAACCAGTCTGGAGTCATAAAGAACACTCTTCAAAGGGTTCAGGAAAATTTAGATAGACGCCAACAGGAATGGGAAAATAACACCCTATGGTACCAAAAAAATGTTTAACTGGAGTCCATGGCTAACTACCCTAATAACTGGGTTAGCAGGACTCCTTCTCCTTCTCCTATTGGGTTTAATTTTGGGGCCTGTATACTAAACTGGTTCCTTAATTTCGTAAAACAGTGCATAGCTTCTGTCAAAGTTATGTATCTCAGAATCCACTATAACCCCCTTGTTATAATCTAGGGGTCAACAATTTGACTCTCCAAAAACACAAGTGCGGAATGTGCTAACCAACACCGTGTTAGCCTGACAGACTCCATCTTGCTAAGAGCCAGACAGACTTCATCTTAACCTGCACCCCACCCCTCCCACCATTTCTCCCTTAAGTGCATACCTGGGTCATGCTACTGTGCTGGGTCATGCTGTACTTAGAACTATAGAGGCATATAACCATTGTAACCATATCCTGCTTGGCAAGCCCACTTGCTGTTGTGAATATCCCCCTTGACTGATTGTATGACAAGTACTGAATACCCGCTTTGGTAACTGGCAATCACAGGAGTGTGTATACCCTCCTTGGAAATCAACAATCATGAGAACCTCCTGCCTCCTGGTTACCAGCCTCCTTATCTACCTTGCTTGTTCTGCTTCTGTAAATTCTGCTTCAGCTAGGCTCCCCCTCCCCTACCTTAAGCAAGGTATAAAAAGGAATCCAGCCCCTTCCTCGGGACCAAGAGAATTTTGAGCATTAGCTGTCTCTCGGTTGCCAGCTAATTAATAAAGGACTCATGATTCAAACTCAGAGTATGGCGCTGTTCCATCTAACTTGCTTGGGTATAACATGTCAGTGTATTAGTCCATTCTTGCACTGCTACAAAAATCACCTAAGACTGGGAAATTTATAAAGAAAGGTTTAGGCCAGGCATGGTGGCTCACACCTGTAATCCCAACACTGTAGGAGGCTGAGGTGGGCAGATCGCCTGAGCTCAGAAGTTTGAAACCAGCCTGGGCAATACAGTGAGACCCCATCTCTACAAAAAACACAAAAATTAGCCAGGCATGATGGTGCATGCCTGTAGTCCCAGCTACTCAGGGGGCTGAGGTGGGAGGATTGCTTGAGCACAGGAAGCAGAGGTTGTAGTGAGCTGTGATTGTGCCACTGCATTCCAGCCTGGATGACAGAGTGAGAATGCTCTCAAAAAAAACCCAAAATAGGTTTCATTGGCTCAAGTTCCACCAGCTGTACAGGAACCATGGTGCTGGCATCTGCTTGGTTTCTGGGAGGCCTAAGGAATCTTACAGTCATGGCAGAAGTAGAGGGAAGCAAGTTCAAACAGCCAGAGGAGGAGGAAGTGGGGAAGGTGCTACACACTTTTAAACACCCAGATCTTGTGAAAACAAGAACAGCACTATGGAGATGGTGCTAAACGATTAGAAACTGCCTTCATGAGCCAATCACCTCCCACCAGACCCCACCTCCAACACTGGAGATTACACTTCGACATGAGATTTGAGTGGGGACACAGAGCCAAAAAATATCAGTAAGTTCTTTGTTTTATGACTGTGATGGGAGTAACATCTGTGCTTCTCCATTGCTCCATTTTCCTGTAACTATTTGTAATATTATGATTATTTACACGTATGCTTTTGCCCATGGTCTCTGGCTCATAACTCCCATAATCCTTGTTATAGTCTTTTGTTAAAATGTTGGGGTGCTTTAGGACTCAGAAGCAAGCCCCAGAAAACAGAATCTCTGACCTTCTGTCTTCCTTTCACCTGCCCAAAGCGGGACTCTAATCTGATTGTGGCTCAAAAGATCATCATTCCAGAGAGGATCCTGCCCCATACTCTGCTACAGAGAGGCCGGGAAGAATCTGGACAGGACTTGCTGGGTGTCCACACTCAGTCTACAACTATGAGATCATACCCTTTTTGTCCAGTCACATTTCCACAGGTTTGCCCATCATGCCTATGTAATGAAGCCTCCTGAAAAACCCAAGAGGACGGGGTTCAGGGGCTTCCAGATAGTTGAACACATGGAGTTTCCCAGAGGGTGGTCCCCAGGGAGGGCTTGGAAGCTCTGTGCCCCTTCCCCCATCCTCTGCCTTATGCATCTGTACTCTTTATCTGTACTCTTTCTAATACCCTTTAGAGTAAATCCACAAATGTATTTCCCTAAGTTCTGTGAGCCACTCAAGCAAATTAACTGACCCCAAAGATAGGGTTGTGAGAGCCCCAAAGTAAAGCCAGTCAGTCAGAAGGTCCAGAGGCCCGGACTTGTGACTGGTGTCTGAAGTTGGAGATGGTCTTGAGGACTGAGCCCTCAGCCTGTGGTTTCTGAAGCTGCCGCTAGGTAGCTGGCATCAGAACTGAATTGAATTAGATAGCATCAGAACTGAATTGAACTGGTGTCTGCTGCAGAATTAATTGCTTGCTGGTAGGGAGAAATCTTCACCTATTTTAAGAATCACAGACGTCTTCTGTGCTGACTGGTTTTGGAGATGAGTGCAGAGGAAAAACATCATGTGAAGAGTTTTTCCTAAACATCATTGGCTGACCCCTCACCACACAGTGTCTGCTTCCACACAGGGCATTATCTGTGGCTCGCAGGACCTTCCTGCTCTACCTCGGAATTAATGCTTCTTTGTAATTCCTGCAAGAGGGGATCTGATGAGCTCACCTTTTCATCTTTTTCCATTGGCCCACATCATAAAGAGCTGCTCAGCCTGTGGACCGGGTGCCTTGCTTCCAGTACATCTAACCCAGACGGGTTCAGGCAGAAGTGGCGGGCTCAGCTGGAACAAAATATGGCTCCTGTGATTCTGCCTTCTGCAGAGCGTTCAGTGGCACATTAGGTGTGAGCAAAATGCTGGTCTGAGTGCAGGGTAAAGTGTAAACCTGGATTCGGGTCCTGGCTGTACGTCACATAAATTCTCTGTATCTCAGCTTTGTTACCACCACACCTCCCCTCTCAGCTATCCAGAGTCATTAGGAAGCCTGACTAAAATCATGTATGAAAGGGCTTGGAAAATTTCTAGGTGCCTCACAAACGTAACGATAGTGACATATTTCTTCAATACCAAGATATACATTTTTTATTGCATTAAAAAAAATCAGAATCCTCTTCCAAGCTCACCAGTTGTTGGCAAAATTCAGTACCTTGCAGCTGTAGGGCTGAGGGCTTCAGTGTTTCGAGGCCACGCACCGTCTTCTGCTATGTGAGCCTCTCCATAACACAGCAATGTGCTTCTGCAAGGTCAATAGGAGAGAGCGTCTGCAATTAGAAACCTCTCAGACTTCTTCCATCTCTGACCTCTGAACTCTCATTTGAAAGGTTTACCTGATTAGGTCAGGCTCACCTAGGATAATCTCCCTTCTGATTAACTCAAAATCAACTGATTAGGGGCTGTAATTACATCTGCAAAATCTCTTTACCTTCATCTTATAACAACCTAATCAAAGAGCAAAATCTCATCATACTCTCAAGTCCTACCTACCTTAAGAGGAGGGGCTTAATTGGAGTGCATACACCAGGAGTTAGGAATCTTGGGGTCATCTTAGAACTCTGCTTACCATAGTAACTAAAACTCTAGGAAATACGGCAGGATTACAAGGAACATTTATTGTGATGCCCAATTTCCTTTTGTGCCTTCCTGTTCCACCAACAGCTGTACCCAAAGCGACTCTCCAGACACCCCTAGTAAAAAACTTATTTTTTACATTCTTTTTGTAGCCTTTCCTCCATTTCCTTCAGGTCACAGGGTGGCAAATAAATTTCATCTTGCTCACTAAGTCTGCTGATAGATAGTTGCTGCCTAGTGTCGCCAGTGAGAATAATTGTCAGACTGCTTTTGGGAGGGTTCCTCAGAGAATGAAGCCCTAATACTCAAAGGCACTGAGTGTAATGGATTAACTTCCCTCTTGGGCATCTACAATGGGACTACTTAGGTAGCATCAATTAGTCATTTCTGCTCTCTGATTCAGCTGAGGAACGCTGGTTGAGATCAGGTGGGCTGATCAGTTACCGGCATCTGCTGTGGGGGCTTGCAAGGGGACTGAGAGCATGGGTGCTGTGAACCTGCCATTCCTGATCCCCAGCCTTTGGTCTGTGGTGCATCACCATCCCAAACCCACCCCTTTTTTCGAATGTCTCCCGAGGAGATTCCAAGACCTCCACTGCGGTGTATGCAGAACATATAAGAGAAAAGATCCTTCTAGTAGGTCGGTGCAAAAGTAATCGAGGTTTTTGCCATTACTTTTAATGGTTAAAACCACGATTACTTTTTTATCAATCTACAATAATAACCGATGAGCTAAGATAGTGCTCTCTCTCTCTCTCTCTCTCTCTCTCTCTCATTCTCTCTCTCCAATCTTTTTCTGTCTCTGTCGTGCTTTCCACTCTTCCCCCTTTCTCCAAATGTTAGGAATATAAGTCCAATAAGAAATACATCCATAAAGCAAAGGCATCCTGGTCACTCCTGTACACATCATGACTGCCTACCCAAAGCCTGGCATTGCCTTTTGGAGATCCTTAAGACACAATGGTCATTAATGAGAAAATCTGGGAACCTTCAATCAAATCAGCAGATATCATCCTTTCCTCTTCTTTAGCCTAAATCTGGTAACATACTTTACCACGGTAACAGTCAAGCTTATTTACATTGACTTTCTTGTAAATACCTAGGGTATTTGTCTCTGTGTTCTACTAGACTGAGTTTCTTGAGAGAAAGGGACTTGTTCTCCTTTTAATCCCTAATGCCTGGCATAGGGCTCTATTCATAGTCACCTCCTGGTAAATTCTTAATGGAATGAACAAATTAATGAATGAATTTACTAAATTTCTTCCAGGTACCCAGGACTAAATAGCCTGTTTGGTTCATCAGTTTCTTTCTTAATAATGTCCAAAGAGGCTACCTCTCCTCTCCCTTTATCTTTATGAGGCAGTCTGGTTAGATGGCAAGGAACAGAAAATGTGGGAAGAAGGTAAGTGAGTTACACCAGGATCTGAAAGGAAACAGATAATGCTGGTGATTGTTCTTGTCAGCTTGCAATAGGCAGGATATAAATACGCGTTAGAGAAGAGGAAATTCAAAACAGATACAGGGAAGCAGGTTTGAGGCTTTGAAGAACAGAATGTTCAGAACCTGCTTACTCAGGCAGTTAGACCCGTGACCCTAGGCAAATCATGTTTCGTTTTGCTGTCATTGTCTGAGATGACATTTTGTAAGCCCGGGAGCCCCACCCCTTCCTGCTCATTTCATCAGAGAAGAAATGATCTTTCAAGGGGTAAGGTTTGGTTTAACGATAAGCGCTTTCCCCTTTATCATGAGTCCAAGTCGTTGGAGAGGAGAGCCCCCTTTCTTCTTGGTGGACACCCAATCTCACCTTTTTCGCTAAACCTTAATTTTTGAAACATTCATGAAACATAAAACCCACGATTATAGCTTTCACTAGACCTACCATGGACAACTTAAATTTATCTTGTGGTTGTTGCTGTTAATGTAGTTGTTTTCATCTAGGGAAAAAAAAAAAAGTTGTTAACATACAGATGGATATTTTGAGTTCAGGAAAACAACTTCCCTTGCCCGTGGCAGCTTGTAACCAAAGGATTCAAAGTCCTTTAACTATTGGGCCATCCTGTGAACTAGAGGGTAGCTACCCTAGACAACAAGATGGAGTGTTCGAATTGTGCTTCCTGGAACTCCAGGGGTTTGGAGGCCAGCATTTTGCAAGGGAACCCATCGGCCTCATGCTGGTGTCTGGTTAAACTCTAGACCAGAAAGACAGGGTGTGCAATGGGAAACGGAGGGGTAAAAGTCAAGTGCTTGGCTATCATGCAGCTCACAAGCTTGATGAAATGCAGAAGGACGCAGAGAGGAATTCTCAAGAGCCCAGCCAGCTCCTGCAGGCCTTATGTAGCTGCCCTGAACCTCCACGCATCCTAGTTGCCCCAGTACTATGTTCCAGCTTGGAAAATGCCACTGCCCCCTGTTCCTAAGAACTCCCAGGAAGAACCCTGCAGGCTCAGTCTTTTATAACAGGCATGCAGAGCGCACATAATGGCTAGTTTATGAAGCAAAGCTCTTGCTTGCATCTGTTACCCTCCTCTGCAGGAGAAAAGCTTGTGTATTTTGTTTATTTGTTTGTCTGTTTATAGAGCTAGGATCTTGCTCTATTGCCCAGGTTGCAGTACAATGGGATGATTGCAGCTCACTGCAGTCTTGATTCCAGGGTTCAAGTGATCCCCACCGCATAACCACAACTACAGACATATGCCACCACTCCTAATTAAAAAAAAATTTTTTTAGAGACAGGGTCCTGCTGTTTCCCAGGCTGGTCTTGAGCTCCAGAACTCCATCCTCCCAAGTTGTTGAGATTACAGGTGTAAGCCACTGCACCCTGCAATTGTGTATTAGATATTTAGATGCATGGATACAGTTGTGTATTAAATATTTAAATATCTCAATATCGGGGCTCCAAGTCCCTGATTTATTTCTACAGCAACTGGATAAAGGGCTCAGGAAAACTTCCTCAGCTGGCTTGTGGTGCTAAAGAAAGGTTTTTCTAGAATGGAGTCCAAATTAATGCTCAAATGCCTTCTATGGCCAGGCTGGGAATAAGAGAGAGAAGCAATGGGGGAGATTACCAAGTCAGTTGTTTGTGTTTTTTAAATCATTGGCCAATGAAGCACTGCTATGGATGGGCCATCTTTTGTTGCCGGGTGTGATTCTGTGAATTATTATTTGGTCTTTGTCCCCCTTCCTGGCATAAACTCTTAAAATCCTTGGAATCTCCGAAGTACTGTCTCTCTTTTTGTATGCTAGTGTTGACAGACAGCTTTAGGGTGGGGCTGGTCACAGGAAAGACCAAGGCATGATTAGAGGGTTGGGCTCTCAGCCAAACCCCCAACCTCCTGGGAGCAGGCAGGGGCTGAAAGTCAAGTTGATCACCAATGGCGAATGGTTTAATCAATCGTGCCTATGTAATGAAACCTTTCTAAAAACCCAGGAGGAACATGGAGGCTCCTGGAGGGTGGCTTCCTGGGAGGCATGGCAGCTCTGAGCTCCTTCCCTCACACCTTGCCCGGATACAGGAACTAAAAAGAAATTATTCAGGCAGTTAGTGAGAGTATGAGAACTCTCGGGAAAGCTTCCCTTTTAACGAAAAGCAGCCCCCAAATCATTTCTTTTCTAACAAAAAGCAGCCAGAAAAATCAAGCTGCAGACGTAGAAAAGCAAGCTAGAAGCTTGCCCGGGTAAATGCCAGCAGCTGTGCCAACAGGAAAAGGCTACCAGGCCGCCAGGCAGTTCAACATGGAGGGTTCATCTTCCCTTTTCTTTGTCAACCACATGTACCGTGAGGCACAGACAACATGGTGTTGACCAGGTAGAGAACCCATTGACATAATAAAAGATTAGGGTGGAGAGGCCAGCTTCTTCGGGGGCTATATAAATGGCACACCTAGTCTGACCAATCTATTGGGCCCTACATAAATCAGATATCGCTTCCTTAAGCTCATCTATAAAATCCTGCACATTTCACCACAAAACCGGAAGATCTGCTCGGGAGCACCTCTGTCTCTGCAGGAGAGAGAGGTTTTCTCTCTCTCTATTAAACCTCCACCCTTAAACTCACTCCTTGCGTGTCCACGTCCTTGATTCCCTTGGCGTGAGCCAATAAAGCTCAGGTATTACCCCAGACAACGACTCCACTTCAGCCCTATGCATCATCTCTTCAACTGCATCCTTTGTAATGTCCTTTATAGTAAACTGATAAACCTAAGTGTTTGCTGAGCTCTGTCAGTTGCTCTAGCAAACACTGAAACCCAAAGAGGGTGCTGCAGGAACCCCAACTTGAAGCCAGTTGATCAGAATCTGCAGAGGCTGGGACTTGTGACTGGTGTCTGGGCTGGGGGTCTCGGGCATTCTTGAGGACTGAGCCCTCAGCTTGTGGGATCTGATGCCATCTCCGGGTAAATAGCGTCGGAATCAAATCAGAGGACACCTGGCTGGTGTCTGCTGCCAAACTGATTGCTCGCTTATTGGTGGGGAGGAACCCTGGCCACATTTGATTACAGAAGTCTTCTGTGTTGGTGATTGTTGTGGTGTTGGGATAAGGGACGCCATCAGACCAGAAGTCTGCCCTGCCCACACAAAACGTTACCCTGGAAAGGGATTGCCCTGCCCACACGATACGTTACCCTGGAAAGGTTGAACATGTTGTGTTTCCCCTCGTGGCCTTGGGTCAGGGATGAGGGGGTCACACAAACCCTCCCTACCCACAAGCTCCACCCCTTCAGCCCAACTCTACCCACTTGGTGACTTTGGACAACTCTCCAGACTTCTCTGAGTCTCGGTGTCTTCATTTGTAAAATGGAGATAACACCCACTGCTCAGCGTGTGAGGATGAGGCAAGATTCTGCATGGAGAACACTTGCCACTGGGCCTGACACACATCAGAGATGGCAAGGAAACTGCGAGCCACTTGCACACACCAAGCCCCCAGTAAAACGTAGCCCCAGGCAACCAGCCGGATTGTGTCTGAAACCTCCCAGCTGCGGCTTCCACACCTGCCTGGCTCTGCACCTCCTGATCCTCTCCTGGGGCTCTTTGGTTCCAGCCCCCAGCACCCAGCTCCTTCCCAGGCCCACACTTGCTCCTGGGACACCACTGCAGATTCAGCTTCTCTGGCTTTGCCTCTGTCCTCCAGACCCATCTGGAGGTATCTGACTCATCCCTCCAACGTACCTGGAATGACTTTCTCTGCCTAGAGTCTAGGTTCTGAGGAGCCCAGGCTGCAGCACCCATCATTGAGGGAGACAATTGTGAAACCGAGAACTGATTGAAAATTCACTGTGGAACTCTGCTCATAGGGCCCTTTTTGGGGTCCCACCAGGAGCCAAATTATCTGTGGCCTCAGAATCTTCACAGACACTGTTTTCTAGCCTCTCTGTTTTCTCTGACTAAATTCTACTCATCCAGTAATGCTCAGCTTAAATGTCCCCTCCTCAGAGAAGCCTTCCTTGACTGACAATTAGAAACTAGTCCTCCCCTGCTGTATTCTCAGGAAAACTTCTATGTTTCTTTCATTGTGTTTATTAACATTTGTACTTAAGATACCTGAGTGATGATTTGTTCAATATTTTTCTTCCCTTATAGTTATTAGGATGCATATATAAGAGAAACTCCAAAAGACAAAACAAGTTTATTTCTCTCTCACATGAAACTTAGAGTTGACTGTGCTTCAGAGTCACTTGTTTTGCCATTCCCTGTGTGTCACTTTATTTATAAAGTCTGAAAGAGCTCACCTCAATGTCCTCATTCCTGTCAGTGGAAGGGATGGGAGTGTGGAGGGGAGGGGCACAGGGAGGGTAGTCAGACCCTTTCCCTTTAAGGGCTGGAGCTAACAGTTGCTATGGTCATTTTCACTCAAATCCCATTGGTCCGAACCCAGCCACAAGACCACATGCAGCTGCAAAGTCGGCTGGGAAGTGTAGTCTTTATTCTGTGCATCTATTTACCCTGCTACTAACCAGAGAATCTATTGCTAGAGCAGAAGAATGAGCAGATATCAGGAGACACCTCATGGACCTCTGCCTACCACACCCTGACTGTAAAAAAACATGATTTCAGGGACCCCATTCCTTTCTGTCAAGACTTTCAGTCTCAATCCCAGTGCTTCGTCCAGATGAGAGATGGGGTGCCTTAAGGTAGATGATAATGGAAATTTAGAGAAGTGGACAGGCTTAGATGCAAGTTGGAGGTGGGACCTATGGGACGTGCAGATAGCTACAAGTGATACAGGAGATAGAAAACTATTTAGACAGATAGTGAGGGTCAAAGAGTTCTCGGCAAGGTTTTTCTTTTAACAAAAGCAGCCAAAGAAATTATTTTTTTCTAACAAAGAGCAGCCTGGAAGATTGAGCTGCAAACATAGATAAGCAAGGTGGAAGCTTACACGGATGAATGCTAGCAGCTGTGCCAATAGAAAAGAGCTAGCTGGGGGCCGGGCATGTCCAATATGGAGGCTGCATCTTCCGTTTTCTTTGTTACCATGTGTACAATAAAGAAACAAGCAGCATGGCACCTGCCAGGCAAAGAACTCATTACATTAATAGAAAATTAGGGTGGGGGGAGCCAAAAATTCAGGACCTCTGCAAATGGCACACCAACTCCTACCAGCTCGTCTATAAAAACCCCTGCTTTTCACCGTGGAAGCAGAAACCTGTTTGAAACCCCTCTCTCTGCAGGAGAGAGCTCTTCTCTTTCTTTTGCCTTAATAACCTCACTCCTAGTGTGTCCACATCTTTGATTTCCTTGGCCAGGAGACAATGAACCTCGGGTATCACCCCAGAAAATGTGGCTGCTTCATAAGTACAACAACCTGTGGCGAACTATGGAAAGGGGCTTCAGCCAGACAAATGTGAGCTTTCCTCTTGTATTATTATTTGCCTTTCAAGCATGTATTCCTTGATTATCCAAAAAAATTCTAAGCTATTCAAGCTGGAAATCGAGGTAGAATATAAACATGGGTCCCAGTCTCATCTCTACCATTTAACTAGTTGTAGGAACTTGAGCCTCAGTCTTATCTTAAATTGGGGATTAACATGCCACATTGTGGGATGAAATGGGCTAATTCTGATGTAAATATAAACGTGGAGCACAGTACCTGACATATATTAAGTAATCAATATATAAATTGGAGCTCTTCTACTGCTGCGTAACCCCTCACCCATCCCAGAACCCAGTGCAGGGAGTATCAATCACTATTTGTTGATGAAGGGATATGCAGATGGGATAATTGTTACGCTCTGAACAAAGTCATCTGGCATTTTTTCCAGAAGGATTGGTGTCTCTGGATCCCTATGGGACTTCAGACTCATAGTGGTGCCTTCTTCACGTGCTCCTCTTTCCCAAGAAACAGCTTCTTCCTGGATTGGACCCCTTGAGTTATGCGGAGATACCCATGACCCATTGTCATTGACCTAGCACCCACACTCAGTTCAAATGTTACCTCTTCAGCCTTCCTTGGCCTCCTCCTTCCCACTTGCTCCCGCCCAGGAAGACCTAGCAGAACCAGTCACTTCCTATGTACTCTTCCTGCTCCCTGCTCTTGTATCTGTTTGAGCATTTATCTCACTGGTGACAGGGGAAGATTTGGGGCTGATTCCGTTTGGTATCAACCAAGCACAGCCTGGGAAGATTTTTCTTCTACCCTTTCATTACTCAGGGACTTGAGCCATTAAAAGAAGGTTGTCTGTACAAGATTAGTCAGAATGTGATTGAGCAGAGCCTTGCGGGCACACGGGGGCACCACGTTTGCTAATTATCAGAGGGCAACATGCTGGTTGCAAAAGAGGTCGGATGCCAAGGAGAAGACGTGCACTGTAGCTCCCCAACATAGGCAAAGCGCATTGCTCAGGAGTGTAGAATGGCACAGGCTGCAGGTGCTAATCAAGTTTTCGGGGAGCCCTCTGGTTCTGACATTCGACTCTGTTTGCTGGGATGGAAACCAGGCAGATCTAAGAAGACTGATTCTGCACGGCTCTGCTCTACATGGTTTCTCTAGGCGGGAACCTTTCATATTGGTCCCCACCCATCCCACTGACATTGCCCCTTCAGAATTTCCGTAAAGACTCTTTTCTAGTTGCAGAGGAAGAAAGTGAAGCTCTACCCTGTCTTGCTTTGTAATAATATCTCAACTTCAGATCTTATCAGGGACAAGCTTTTTTTTTTGGAGACATAGTCTCTCTCTGTCACCCAGGCTGGAGTGTAATGGTGCAGTCTTGGCTCACTGCAATCTCTGCCTCCTGGGTTCAAGCGATTCTCCTGCTTCTGCCTTCCTAGCAGCTGGGATTACAGGTGCCTGCCACCACCCCTAGCTAATTTTTGTATTTTTAGTAGAGACCAGGTTTTACCGTGTTGGCCAGGCTGGTCTCCAACTCCTGACCTTGTGATCTGCCCACCTTGGCCTCCAAAAGTGCTGGGATTACAGGCGTGAGCCTCCATGCCCAGCCAGGGAGAAGCTTTTAACAAGACACTCGAAACCTTTTTCTATGATTCTGTAATTCTTCTGTATGATCCCTTCACTGAGGCACAGGGGTAACTCGCTCAGTTATCTCAACAAGGAAGAGGGCACAGGCAGCAAAAAGCATGAGTGGGTGCTCGGGGGAAATTTCAGTTACGACTTCAAAGATTGACTGCGTTACACTATTGTGTGAATGTTTATTCTCATCTCCCCCCAAGTCTGAAGCTCCTTGCAAGCCAAGACTGTGCATTCGCACTATTGTCTTTACATGCAAGGCCTCTTTGGGACACATTTTTTTGAAATACCACATTAGTAAGCCATAAATGTGAATGAACTTCCTTTATTAGAAAAATCATCAGCACTTCATTAGCCTCTTGGGGCTCAAAGTTAAAAAAAAGAGAAAGAAAATGATCATAACGTCCATTTGTAAGCGCTTTGCAGATTTGTCTCCATGACTTTATTTAATCTTCAAAACAATCCTGCTAAGAAAGGAGAGGCATTATTTTTTACTGTATGCAGACCAGAGAACTAAGAAACATGTCTAGAGTCCCCACAGCTGGCTAAAAGCAGGGCTGAGGCTGAGATCAAGTCTCCTTGTTTCATAGTCCATGTTCTTTCCATTAGGAGGAAGAACAGGAAAAGGAGGTGGCAAGCATGTGTTGTCATTATCAGAACCCTGGCTTCCCTGAGAGCATCTTCTGCCAAACTTGGAAGTGAAGTCCCTTATTTCAGGGTCACATGGAAGCCTAGGGTGGGTGAATAATCTGAGAAGGAATGCTAATGCTGGATAATGCCTCACTTGGTCACAGTGGCTAATAAGAGACTTCACTGCTTTAGCAAAGAGTCCCCCAGTTTTTTTGCCCCCTTGCATTCTTGAAAATTACTGAGGCCCTAAAAGAGCTTTTGTTTATATAGGTTGTACCTATCGATCTTTGCAGTAGTAGAAATTAGAACAAAGAAAAAAATTTCAACTTTTATTTTATGGAGTACATATGCAGGTTTGTTACCTAGGTATATTGCATCATGCTGAGGTTTGGAGTACGAATGAATTTGTCACCCACCTAGTGGGCATTGTACCCAGTAAGTGGCTTTTTTTTTTTTTTCAATCTTCACTGCCTCCCTTCCTGTTTCACCTTGGATTTCCCAGTGTCTGTTGTTCCCATTTTTACAACCATGTGTACCCAGTGTTTAGCTTCCTCTTATAAGTACGAATACGTGGTATTTGATTTTTCTAAAACAGGAATTTTGGCTGGGTGGAGTGGCTCACGCCTGTAATCCTAGCACTTTGGGAGGCCAAAGCCGGCAGATTACCTGAGGTCAGGAGTTCGAGACCAGCCTGGTCAACATGGCAAAACCCAGTCTTTGCTAAAAAAAAAAAAAAAAAGAAAAAAGAATACAAAAAAATTGCCCAGGCGTGGTGGTGCATGCTTGTAATTCCAGCTACTTGGGAGACTGAGGCAGGAGAATCACTTGAACCCAGCAGGTGGAGGTTGCCAAGATCACACCACTGCATTCCAGCCTGGGTGACAGAGTGAGACTCCATCTCAAACATAAAAATAAAAATAAAACAGAGGGATTTTAAAAACATTCATTTATTAATTTAATAAAAACAAAAACTTAGTGTATGGACTACCATCACTTTACATCTTTGATCCCTGGCTTAACAGAAGACAGATTCTTCAGTCGGCCTCTGCATTGAGTCTATTCCAGTGCATTCCTTTAGTTGAAATATATGCAGAATGTCCAGTCTCATACAGCTAGCTAATTGAGAAATGGAGGAGTATTTTCATAACCTCTTGAGATTATTGTGGATATTCTTTTTTGATACTACAGAAAACTCCACAAGGAGAAGTTTTCTAAAGATGAGTTGCAAAGTGGAGTCTGAAATATATCAATGAAATGTTTATACTCTGTGACATTAAAACCCATTAATCTATATTATATTTGGAATGGGTCTTCAAGTCATGCTAATTTGTACCAGAAAGCACTGGTTACTTACAAATTATTAGGTTATGGAGGTGTCCAGCTCCTTCAAGCGTAAACATGTTTGTTTTTTCTTTTCCTTTTTTTTGAGACAGAGTCTTGCTCTGTTGCCCAGGCTCAAGTGCAGTACCATAATCTTGGCACACTGCAACCTCCGCCTCCAGGGTTCAAGCAATTCTCCTGCCTCAGCCTCCCGAGTAGCTAGAACTACAGGTGCACATCACTATGCCCAGTTAATTTTTGTAGTTTTAGTAGAGACAGGGTTTCACCATATTGGCCAAGCTGGTCTCGAACTCCTGACCTCGTGATCCACCTCGGCCTCCCAAAGTGTTGGGATTACAGGTGTGAGGCACAGCACCCGGCCGGTAAGCACATTTCTCTATGCAATAATAAAACATCTCATTTATTAATATGACCACTGATATCCTCAGAAATATCTTTAAGTATTGGAAAGCTATCAAGTGCACAATGGCAAATAAAATTTTTTTCTCAAAAATTCCAATTTTCACTCAAAAGCTCAAATGTTGTCGTTGGTGACTGTAAGTCTGGTTGCCTCACTGGGAGCTAAATGGACACACTCATCCCTCTCAGCGCCTAATAATTACATCATCATTCCAAGCTCATTACTCAGCATCTGGCCTCCCCACGTGGCTTCCCTGCACCCACCTCTGCATACCACACCCAAGTATACACTCAGCACCAAACTATGCACTCAGCCCCCAGCCCCCCCTTGGAAGATCCTGCCAAAAATTTAAAGAAGCCCCACCAAACCCTGCCCAATAGCAGTCTGTCCTGTACACCCCCGGCCAGCCCACTTACCCGAAGTCCCACCTGCCTACCAATGACAGCCCGCCCCGTGCACATCCTGTTTCCTGATAACCAATGAAATTGCCTTCGCTTTGTTTCCCCCAATAACCAATCAATCGCCTCCACTCTCTATAAAACCCTATGCCCTGGGCAGTCAAGCACAACTTCTCTGGCCCCTTCCCGGACCACAGAACCTCATCCGGGAGCTGAATAAATTGGCTTTTGCTTTTCTTACTCCAGCCTCAGTTTCCTCATTTAACTGGGCAATAAACCTTACAGCGACAGTCAGTGGCATTCCTTGATGTGACAGGCTCACTTTGATCATTTGTTAAGAAAATACCTGCCAAATACCCAAGTCTAAATAACTATAGTTTGTCAGCCATTCTCTCAAGTAAAACTTGTATTGCATGCAAAAAAGGAAAAAAAAAAGGAATAGTTTAGCTTGCAACTTAAATAATTGTGGAAGCTCTTTTCCTCAAGACAACCATTTTATTTTGGTATGCAGCAGAAATGCTTTTTGTGTACTTCCCGCTTATTGAGAAATCAGTGTGAAGCTGGTTATTATTTCTAGTGTGAGTGATTGAGGAAATGAAGAAAACAGGGCCACCGCCTTGATTCACACTAAGGCAGTTTTACCTGTCTTTGCTTTGGCACTGTAAGTGAAAATGTCAACATGGAGAAAAGGCAAATAATGTTTTGCATTTTTGGGGGAATAGCTTTGACCTTGGGGACCCTCTGAAAAGGTCTTAGGGATCCCTAGGAGGCCCATGGATCATCCTTTGAGAAACACTGGCCTTACGAAATAGCTGGTGGTGGAATTCAAGATTCAGCTGGTAGAGAAGAACAATCATTCCTCTCCATATCAGGAGTTTTGTGTTCAGTCCCATGCCTTCTCTGGCCTCAGTTGTATCTTCTGTAAAAGGGGATAATCATATGTCTTCCCTACAGAGCTGTTATGAGAAGTCAGCCACGACAATGTAGTGAAAACATATGATTATCGATAAAGCACTGGGTAAATCAAAGAACTAGACAATTCGTTCAGGGTCTGTGAGTATCGTGGGGGAGGAAGAACCCTAAACCTCCGGTCATATTGCCAAGATGACCATCTGCTCTGCCCACGTAACTTAAGCTAGAAGGGGAAGGAGCTACCCATAGCACCCCCCTCCAGTGACAAGAAATAATCTTGAAGCCTCTTCCCTCTCCCATTCCTTTGCCTTTAGTGACCCCTCAGGTCTGCCCTCTCACATTGACTAAAACAATGACTACATTGCTTTAGTTGACGTGGGAGGTAGGAAAGTTCTTCTAAGTTTTTATCTTAGACTGCATTATAAGGAGTTATATCTCTTGCTCTATGGCCACTATCCACTATTAGCATAAACATATACCCATGTGTATATTTTCTAAATCAGCCACGTCTTAAATCAGCTACTTTGACTCGCTCCAGCATGTCTGAACAGGACTGGGCAAGCTCCAAACCCTGGTGCATGCCGTTCCTTATTTGGAAACCCTCCTGACCTTCTCCTGACTAGCATTCTCTTATTCCTTGTCTTCTTTCTCCTCTTATTTCCCCTTATCTATTCAGGAAATTTCCAAGTTTTTAGCCAATCAGATCAAGCATATGTGAGGTCCCGTTCCAGCCAATGGAAACTGGACACAGCAGTAGGGCGACTGCATCAGGTTATGGAAGTTATAAATGTCCCTGTCTCCTTTGTTCAGGTGTGCTGTCGTGCTCTGCTGGTGAGTTGCACCCTTCCTGCAGGAAGTAAACTAGCCTTGCTGAGTGATACATTGTCTTGGTGTGGATTCTTCCCCACGTTATAAACCCATTTCAAACAGTCAATTTATTCTTTCCCCTTCCAAGGCAAACACAGGAGAAAATCTAGCTCCAGGGCTAGGCAAAGTGTTTCTACACTTGACATCGAAAGCACAATCCATAAAAGGTGAACTTGATCTATTGGACCTCATCAAAATCAAAAGCTTTTGCTCAGCAAGAGGCAAGATGAACAGGCAAACGAGTCACAGACTGGGATAAAATATTTGCCAGTCACACATCTGACTAAGGACTTGTGTCTAGAATATATTTAAAAAATTATCAAAGTGAACAGTGAAAAAACTGTTAGAAAGTAAAACATAGAAAATGAGCACAAGAGTGCCAGGCAAGTGTTGCACACTGAGCCGCCACAGTCCAGCATGAAGGCCTGGGTTCTGGCTGCTGCCTGCTCCTAGCTGCAGCCCCATGAATGCCTGCAGAGCTTGCCCTGCCTTGGCATCAGATCTGACCTGTGTGGGCTCCGCGTGGCAGGTGAAATGCACCAGTTTAGAATTTCTCGTCTGTCAAGCCACTTTAGCCAGTGTAGCCCCAGTGTTTACTGTAACCAACTATGACAAACAGGGAAATGTTACCGTTTTTGAGAGGAAGAAGAGTGACTTATACCAAGAGTTAGGTCTTCAGGCCAGAGATTTGAGATTTCAGCACGTAATGAGTATCACAACCAGAAACAAGAGGTTTATCATGAGACTGGAGTATTTGAAAGCTGTGATAACTTCAGCGTGTCTCCTGATATTAGATTATTGTCATTTCAGCTTAGAGCAATGGCTGTTCTGGGAACTCCCTTCACAGTTGTCAGAGAGGGTCAACTAGTTACATACCCTTTATCTTTTGAGTTTAGAGCTATGGAAGCACCCCTGCCATACTGGATCAACACCCTTTAGCAGAAACATAGCATTTTGCAGCCACTGACCCTTGAGAACTTGGAAGCTTTGGTGGACCCTAAACATTCTTCTCTAGACAGATGTGAACTGCATATTTTGCCTCAGAATGACAAAAATCTATCAGAAACAGATATTAAAATGTTCAAAGAGTCAATTTTGGAGATCTTGGATGAGGAAGAGTTACTAAAGAGCTTTGTCTATCAAAATGGAGCGACCCGCAAGTCTTTGAAAAGAGCAGTACTGGGATTGACCAAGCAGAAGAAATGGACCTGCTGCTGGAAAACAACTTCTTATTGGCTGACGATCTCTCCAATGCAGTTTTGGAGCTTAGGGTACTAATTGATGATTCACAAAGTATTATTTTCATCAATCTGGACAGCCATGGTAATGTGATCATGAGATTGAATCTACAGCTGACCATAGGAACCTCCTCTCTTTAGCTCTTTGGACTAATAGGAGTCACTTTTGGAATGAATTTGGAATCTTCCTTGAAGAGGACCATAGACTGTTTTGTCTGATTATAGGAATTATGTTGATGGGACATGGCCTTATCTGGAGGCACGTGCTTTCATTCCTTGGACAACAGCTAGACGCTCCATTGCCTCCCACCAAAGTTTCTTTGCTGTAAAGGACTCTTCTGGCAGATAGAAGCATGGAATTCAAAAGCAGCCTCAGACTGGATGGATTTGGATCAGGCAGAAGCATCTTCACAAACCGATAGAAAGAACTCCCTGGATATGACGTTTTGTCAGTTCTTGTGATTTCTTGAATATCCAAGCTTATTCCTACCTGATCAGGCCTTTTGAATTTTAAGTTCTTCTACTGGGAACCCTCTTTTCCCAGGTCTTTGCATGGTTTTCCTTCATCACTCTGGTCTTAGTATATCTGTATATTGCCTGCCTCCCTAAGTGGACTGTAGGCTCGCTCAATGTGGGTGCGGTCTTTGCCTACACAGTTCATCATCTCATCCATCATGTGTGACATGTGGTAAGTGCTCAATAAATCGTGTTGAATGAATGAATGAATGAATGAATGTTAAAATGGCAGGTTGACTTGGGTCAGTGTTTGCTTTGCCACATTCCTCCGTGCTGAGCCCTCTTTATGCTCCTTACAAAACAGATCTGCTTAGGTATGGGGAAATAGTTTCAGAAATAGAAAGATCCAGGTCTGAGTCCCACTCTTAACACTCTTCTGCCCATTGTCCATTTGAGCAAATCACAACAACTTTTTGAACTCTGTTTTCTCATCTGAAATACGGGTCCCCCCGAGGAGTCTGGGGATATTACGGTATCAATATCTCTCCCCTAGACCTGCTCCTCTTCCTGGTTATTTCCATTTCAACTCATGGTGCCTCCAGCCACCCACACAGCCAAGCCAAGAACCTGAATGAATCAGCCTCAGTGCTTTCCTTCTTCACCCACCCCACGCCCAAGCAATTGCCGAGTCTTGACTAGTCTCCTCCTAAATCTCTCCCATGTATCTCTTCCACCTCTCTCTGTCTTCCCTGCTCATCATCTCTTGCCTAACCATTGCAATCCTCCCTAATTGGTCTTTCCCATTCATCATCCATGCCGCTGATGGAATAATCTATTATGCAAATCTGATTATATCAGTGCCTTGCCTAAAACTCTTAAATCGTTCTCCATTGGTTTCCAGATATAAAGCAAATTCCTTCCCTTGGCACTGATCTGGCTCCTACCCATCTCTTAATCCCTTTATTCGCCCCTCCCTAATACTTCTCATTAGATGAGCAAGCCATATGCTGGAGCAAGCCGTCCTCAGCCACACCCCGACTTTGTACGTGTTGTTCCATCTGTCTGCCTGGAATCTCTAAGACTTCCAGAGTCCAGCTTAGCATCACCTGGTGGGCATCCCTAACTCGCCAATCTGTTTGGTGCTTCTCTCTGTACTGCCGTGATAACTCAGGTCCAAGTCTATCACAGCACACAATAGAGCTCAGCACATAGTAGGCACTTAAACAGTCAGCAAATCAATAGTTTGGGCCAGGCATTAGTAAGAGTGTTAAACCTGCAAATCCTTGTACATGCTGCAATGAGTTGTGAAGGGATGGGGTTTTTTCTTCTTTTCTCTAGCACTAAATGAAGATGTCTAGTTACAATCCTCTGCTGATAATCTGGCTTCAGTCCTGCCCAGGGGTTTAAAAAAAAAAAATGGACAAGATGATCTTGGAAATCACCCAGGTTCAAAGTTCTTCCAGCTTAGTATGTGATCTTAGCTAACAAATGAAGTCTGAACTCAAAGAGATAAGGTTGTGAATCCCAGCTCTGCCACCTTGCAGCTGAATGACCTTGAGCCTTAAGCTCTGTCAGGAAAAGAATGAACCTCCACAAAAGGTTGTCGTGAGGATTCGATAAAATCATTTAGGAAAGGCACTCGGAACGGTGCGTGGCATTGATAGTAAGTGCTCAGTAAGTACTTGTGTATCTCCATCTAGTGGTCTTGGCACAAGAAAGGAAGGCAAAAGAAGAAAAGAATAAATAACAGGAGTCAAGAGGCACCCCAGAATCAAGGATGGACAGGGAGGGGCGGTGAGCTGAGCTTGGCTGAAAGAGCTCTAGCTCCTTCAATGTAGGGCAAATAAAGTGGATATAGACAGAGAGCTTGTGGGAAGTGGGCATTGCCCTTTACAGACAACTAGGGAAGTTAAGGTTTAGGTCAAGATCATGAGGATTTAAGGAATATCCATCTGGGTGGATATTCCCAGCCTGCGAGAGGGTCTGTATGTAACCTGGCATTTTCCAGAGTTAGAGAAAGTAAAGGCCTAAGCGTCCCTGCCAGCCCCTGGCATTCTAGCTGAAGGCCATTTTGGTGCCTTCATTCTACCAACGTGTGACAAGCACCTAGTCAACCCCAAGTATGGGCTGTACCAAAGGGTGAGCCCCCGGGTGAGGGCTGCAAATGAAATCCCAAATGATAATCCGGTTGGTGTTCAGCAAAGAGCACTAACTTCGGGGTCCTAGTGGCCTGAGCTACACTCTGGCGGAGCTGAATACCAACTGTGTGGCACTGGCTGTTTCATTTCACTTTTCTGATCTTCAATTTTCTCATCTGTAAAATGGGAATAAACCACCAACCTCAAAAAAATCTTAGAGCACTAATTGAGATAAAGGTGAAAATCGCTTAGTACAAAATCAGGAATCTGACTTACAGTAAGGGCCCTTTTATCCAACTTGCTCAGTTTTCCTTTATGCTTAGCATTTCTGACCTAGCATTTTATCTAATTTACTTGTTGGCTTTATCTCCTATTCCCCTCACTAAAACTTAAGCATCAGGAGTGCAGGGACTCTGTCTAGTGTCTTGTTTGCCACTGAATTCTCAGCAGCAGTACCTGGTGGTGTTGAATAAACAAAGAAAATCAATTCTACTTATTTCATCCCTTTCACTAGAATGTAAACTCCATGACAGTAGAATTGCATCATTTATCTCTTGCTGCATTACAAATCACCCCAAAACTTAGTGGTTCAAAACAGTAGTCAAGGCATCTGTAGATCAGGAGTTTAAGAGAGGCTCAGTTGGGCAGTTCTGTCTCAGGGTCTCTTTTGAGGTTGCACCTCAGATGCTCTCTTGGACCACAGTCCCCTCAGGGCTTAGCAGATCCCAGAGGATCCAGTTTCAAGGTGGCTCACTCACATGGCTGACAGGTGCTGCCCAAGGGGGCCTTTCTGCTGTCCCTTTGATGGGGCTATGTGGTCTGCTTTCCTGATTTGGCAGCTGGCTTTCCTTAGAGTATGTAACCCAAAACATCACAAAGAAAGCTGAAAATGCTTTGATGATCTAGTCTCATGCCACATGGCAATAGTCATGTATCATCACTTCCTTCACACTTGATTGGTTACTTAGGCTACCTCCAATTCAGACGGGAGAAAACCATATAAGGGCATGAATACCAGGAGGCAAAGATTGCTGCGAGCCTTTTGGAGGTTGGGCCACCCAATGACAGTTTACCAGTGTAACACAATGACAGTGCCTGGCATGAGGTTGGCATTCAAAAAGTATTTGTTAAATGCATGAATGCAAGTGGATGGGACTGGGCTACGCATAGTAAGGGACTCAGGTCTGCCTCCAAGGAGCCAGCATTCGAGTGGAAGAGACAAACACACAAAGAGGCATTTATCATTCGGTGTCCTGTGGCAGAAGATGGCCTAAAAATCCAGATCAGGGAAGAGTTCCTGCAGAGGGTGACATGTGGGTTGACTTTTGAAGGGTGAGTTAAGTGAATCAGGTGAGGAATGACAGGAAGGGGGTTCTGAAAAAGAGAGAACAGCACATGCAAATGTTCAAAGAAAGAGAGGGAGCCACGAGCTTGAGAAGATAAGGAGAGGGTGACAGGCAGCATCTGAGGCCGAATTCGTCTCTCTTTTATATACATCAGACTTCCATGAGTGCCTTTATTATGGCAATCATAATAAAATGATGAAACAAGAATTGAAAGCCAATGCTGAGATGATGTACTCTTGAGTTTATTTTCTCACAATTGTTTCGGTTCAACAAGCATAGAGCACCTGCCAGGGCCAGGCTCTTGGTAAGTGCTTGGGATGAAAAGATCAATAACATACAGAGCCTTTGCTCCTAAGCAGCAAAGGATACGAGGGGGAAGGGAAAGGGCTGCCCACAAATTATGACGATACAAATCAGAGTCAAAATGTAAGTACCTGGGAAAAGGCACATAGCCAGGACCCAGAGGGCCAAAGGAGGGCACTGTTACAACCATTTGGAGGAGAAACCAGCTATACATCTGGGCCTAAGAAAATCGAAGAGATCAACTTGGTCTGTTGTCAATAAAGATACAACTCATTGCACAACTCCCTTCCGCCATGCCCTATGACCTACTGTGAGGCCGGTGGGTCCTTCCCTGTGAATCTGGTAGCCCAGGTGGAGATGAGCTGGGTGGGAGTGGGAGTGGGGGTGTGGAAAGAGCTGCTTCAGGGTGGTCTGAACGCCCCTCCAGCCTGCTGTCCACCTTCAGCAATGTCAGAAATGAGGCTTTTCTGAGTCCATGGGCTGGAAAGATGTGGGAGAGAAAAGAGAGAGAGACGGGGAGCAGACAGGAAGCACCCAGAGCTGCAGCCTGAGATGGTCGGGCCTTCAGTTATGATTTAATATTAGTGCTCCTTTTTGTGGCTTATTCTGCATCTGTATCCCTAAGGAAATGAAAGCACTTCCTAGGCATCCTCCCCTGGTACCCATCACCAAATAAGCCGAGTGGAGGAGCAAGTCATTCTTCGTTTCCAAAGGAAGGAGGAGGAAGCCAGGACAGGGCCAACTTACCTGCACAGTGAATTAAGGAGGGAGGTAGGCGGCGGACCACCAAGGACGGGTTGGGAGGGGCCTCTGGAGATGGCCTGGAAGCTGAGCCCCAGCAGAGTGGCCTGAGAAGGGGCATGAGGGCTGCACTCCTGCTCTGCAATGCTGCAAGGCATTCATGAAGAGCCACTGGAATCTGATACTTTCCACCGCGCAGTGGGCCAGCCCCAGTCTCACCAGATCCCTTTGGGAATCTGAGGAATTGAGAACCCAAAGGACAGCAGACGGCTCTTCCTACCTTTCCTGGGCTCTCTGCTGTCCCAGAGAGGCTGCTCCCTGGGCTCTGAGGGTCTCTGTTCCCCAAGCCATGCTACAATCCAACGGCATCAGTCAGCCACCAAGACACTCTTTTGTACACTGAGGGACATTAACGTCACACCCAATTATTATCGCCCTCTCCAGGTGGCATGAAGAAATCAGGCCACAAACACCCAAAGAGCACGAGCACACCGAGAAGAATCAGATCTGGTCCCCGCCCTCACCCACGGTGACAAACTAGGTCATAACGTGGGGTCCTGGCCACAGAAAAGCCCAAGGAAGGAAGAGGTCAGTACTCCAAGGGGTGAAGGTGGGAGGCAATCAGAAAAGGCTTCATTGAAGAAGCACCTTTTCAGCTGAACCTTAGGAGATAGTCTGCCAGATAGATTGCATGGGAAGGCATTTTAAGAAATGTCATAACTTGAACAAAGATAGCAGCATGACATGGGAACCCTGAGGCTCAAGACTAGGGTTCAGGGTGGAGGACAAAGAGGCAGAGCCTAGGTCACAAAGGACCCTGTGACCAAACCAAAGGTGTGCATTTTTCCCAAAAAGTCAAGATTTGGGGTCATTGAAGAGTAACATTTGACTAGACATTCCCTTTTAATGGATATGGGAACCCCGTCAAGATATTTAGCCACTCTGGGCCTCAGTTTCCATATCTGTGAAATGGGAATAGTGAGAATATCTTTTTATAGGGTGCTTAGGGAGCTTTTAAAGGACATTATATACATGTAAGGAACTCAGCATAGTGACTAACACATAGTAAATACTCCACAAGTCATAGCTGTAATAACAATAATAAATCATTAGCATTAGTACATTTTAGAAAGCTCACTCTAGTTTCTAGGTGGAGAATAAAGAAGAGAACAAGGATGAGCCCTTGGGATCATGTAGGAGGCTATTGCTCCAGTCCAGGTGTCAAGTGATCATGGTCTCATGGAGGCCCCTCCCTGGGGAGGGATACATCAGGAGATACTGAGAGCAAAGAATCATCTGGAATGTGTGGCTCTTGGGAAATGAGGGTGGTGAGGGAGAAGGAAAAAATGTGGGTTTGCCTGCTAGTCACTGAGATGGGAATGACAGACAGTGTGGGAGATCAGAAAGGGGAATGATTCCATGGTTATTGACATGTCAAGCTGGAGAATGTTGACTGTCCAGGAGGAAGCAGTGAGGTGTTCATGGTTGGAGAAGTTGGTAGGGAGTAGAAGTGACAGGCAGCAGCACAGAGCTGGCAGCAAACGCCATGGCTCAGGGGCGGTGTGCAGCCTTGAAGACAGGAAGAATAGAACAGATATGGTTTGGCTGTGTCCCCACCCAAATCTCATCTTGAATTGTAGCTCCCACAATTCTCATGTGTTGTGGGAGGGACCCAGAAGGAGGCAACTGAATCATAGGAGCAGTTCTTTCCTGTGCTGTTTTAGTGATAGTAAATAAGTCTAACAAAATCTGATACTTTTATAACGAAGAGTTCTATGTTCAAGCTCTCTCTTGCCTGCTGCCATGTAAGAGGTGCCTTTGTCTTCCGCCATGATTGTGAGGCCTCCCCAGCCATGTGGAACGGTGAGTCCATTAAACCTCTTTTTCTTTATAAATTATCCCCTCTCAGGTGTGTCTTTATCAGCCGTGTGGGAACAGACTAATACAAGAACCCTTCAAAATATCTGACAGGGCAGGCTGAGGCCTCCTCTCACCCCACAACCAGAGTAGAAAATAAAGTGAACCTTAAAGTTGTTGGCTGTATCCACCGTTAAGAATGCCAGGTTTTCTGTAAATTAAACTTCATTTTCTCTGCTCCAAACATGGTTGAAGATGAAAGTGAATAATAGACTCTTAGGTGGACAGTTTAGTTTTCTAAATGGAAATCTTCATATCTCAGGTAACAGGACTCATTTGAAACATTTGAGATTTGAAACAGGGCATTGCCCCATCCCATGATTTTAATCCCATGCCCTCTATGGATGGGTCAAAGTCTTCAGAAAAGCATGTCCCCACTCTCTAAACCGGAGCCCACCTGTCTTTTCAGACCTGACACAGACCCCACCTCCCTCCACCGGCTCTTCCTTGCCTGCCCAAGGCAGTCTTGGCACATGGATGTCTTTCTAAATGATGTTCCATAGCAAAAGCAATGGGACGTGATTTTTGGTAAAATAAATGTCACAATTCTGCCTGCACATTAGAATGACCCATGGAGTTTTTTATAGTTGTTTCCTTTAAAGTCCCTGTCTGGGACCTTCTCTCAAGCTATCAGAATCCCCTGACTAAGGAACTGGTTTTCCTCATCTGACTAACCTGGTCACAAGTCACTGGTCGCTTGAGAGAAGACAGCGCCAGAGACCTGCATGGAGAAGTGCAGCCCTCAGCTGCACACCAGAGCCTCCAGGCCCACGGAAAAGGCACTTCTCTGGCAGGACCTCAAGCACAACAGCCTGCTCCAGTTCAGGAGTGAGCCGAGCCAGGCGGAGGGAGCTGGCAATTGTGTTGGTTAGTACTGTCTTGTCTAGACAATCGCTGTCTGCAATTGTGTGGAAAGGCCATGAGCTGAAGTCTCGGCTCCATGGCATCCCAGGTCACCCCTCCACTGTGAAAACTTCCTAGGAATCGTCCTCCCAGTTAGTTTTCTGTTCACAGATCTTGGTTGGATGAGCCTCTGGCACAGTCACCTCATTGCTTTTCTTCTGCGTTGCATGACAGTTTTCATGTCCATCACTACTGACATTTTGGATTAGATCATTTTGGGATGCAGGGGCGAGTCGGGGATGCTGTACTGTGTATTGTGGGAGACTTAGTAGCATCTCTGGCCTCTAATAGATGCCAGTAATACTCCCCTCTTCCTGTCTAGTTGTGACAGCCAAAAATGTCTCCACACATTGCCAAATATTCCCTGGTTGAGGACTTCTGTTCTAGAGAAAGAACTCATTGAGGGCAGGGTCCATGTTTAGTTCAGCTCTTTATTCTCTTCTGGTGCTTCACAGAGTGCCTGGTACATTGTGGGTGTCCACCTGCTGACTGAGAGATGAATTTTCTGTGTGATGGCTCATGTATTCCTAAAAGTGGGGGACAGAGAGCTTTATGAGATGTTAATCTATGATTGTCCCCTCCCATTCAAGAACATAGTTAGCAGGCTCTGTGCTGCTTCTCTGCCTCTGGGGAGGTTTGTGACCTGACTTCTGTTTCCAAAAATCCACTGAGGTCAACAGGATTTAAGAACAAAATGATTTTTTTCTGGGTTAAGAAGAGATTTCCAGAGACTCGAGTAAGAATTAGAAGAGAGGTTTGGTGGGTCCTGGGAGTGTTCGGAGGCTGTGGCTGGAAATGATGCACCAGGAGGTTTGGTCCTGGGCTGAAGTCTCCAGGTTTAGCCAAGACCTAGAGTCCTAAGTGTGGCACAGAAGGCGCAGGGACCTCCTGGGATGAGACAATGGACATCTGAGTGGATGGGGGACTGCTAACAGGCCAGACTCTCTGGAAACCTGGGCATTATGTCAAATCTCAGATCCCTGCCACAAACTCTGGAGGACCCAGGGAAGAGAAATTCCAAGAATAGCTGAGGCAGTATGAAGGCTTGGAGTTGAAATAAAGTTGATTTACAGAAAACAGAGGTGCCAGCATTTCTGGCACACCTGACTTTTGGCTTGGGATTTGTACAAAGTACTCCATTCCTTTTCTACACTTGCTTAATATTCACCTGCAGCATCTTTAGGAACACATCCCAGTATCTAACAGTAGCTAATATTTATTCAGTGTGTATTGTGTACTAGATACTGTCATCTTTTAGTGAATTATATGTTTTAATCTTTGCAAGTTTCCTATTAGTAGGTTCCATTGTAATCCCCAAGATAGAGATAAAGAATTGGAAACATATTCTAGTTAGATGACTTGCTCAAGGCCTCACAACATCTCAGTGGTAGAGGTGGGATGATAAAAATAGAAAACACATATTCTCTATCAAGCACGTTTTACAGACTTTGATGCTATTTATTTAGTCCTCACAAGTACCTATTGAGAAAGATACTTTTGCCACTCCCATTATATAGATAAACAAATGGAGAAACAGAGATCAATAATTTGCCAGCTCATAGTTGGCAGACCTGCAATTTGAACTTGGGAAGATTGGCTGGAAAGTCTATGCAATCTAACTACGAAGCCATGCTTTAAAGACTCCAAGGCCCACACTCTTAACCATGCTCTGCTGGATGGACCACTGGATATTTGCAAATGACTAAGTGGTAAAACAGGATTTTAGTAGGAACCAAAGGGTGGTTAGAATCAAAAGGGCTTGCTCATATCTGGAAAATGAGAATTAGGCAAAGCTCTGAGTTGATGGGCCAGATCTGCATTTAAAACTAACACTGAGCTCAAGACCAACCCACCTGCCTATAAAAGTTATTAGCTCACTTTATTCTAAAATAGAAGCACCAGTGCTGGTCCAAGCTCTGATTACTGAAGATAGAGCTCCCTTGTAATACGTCTACTAGAGACATTCACCAACTGGAGCACACTAAGAGAAGAATAGAAAGGAAGAGACAAATCATGTCATAAGAGAAACAATGGAAAGAATTGAGAATGTGAACTTGGAGAAGAAAAATCTGAGGTGCCTTCAATAACCCTCCAGCTCGGGAGATCAAACCATCCTTGGGTTAGCCTGGTGGCTGTCCTTGACAGTCTGTTTTATCTTTTGGTGAAAAAGCTCCTTTGGGTTCACACTTTTTGTCAGTTCATGCCCTACGGTAGTCTCCCCATGTTCAATGAGTGGCTTTGTTTAAACCCTGATTTAAACTAATGGCAAAAACAGGTTTTGGGGGCTTCCTGGATTTTTTTTTTTAATAGAAAATTCTGAAATGAGACTG
Organism: Saimiri boliviensis; assembly: GCF_048565385.1. Taxonomy (NCBI): domain Eukaryota; kingdom Metazoa; phylum Chordata; class Mammalia; order Primates; family Cebidae; genus Saimiri; species Saimiri boliviensis. The sequence goes on from NC_133463.1 coordinate 73,643,620, forward strand.
GATATTGGATGATAATAAAAAATGCTATTTTATCGTTTACATACTGACCTTGTAGTTATATAAGAAAATACCCCTTCCTACCCCTCACCACCTACTTTTTTTAGAAAATCTATTTAAGATCAAAGTGATCTAATATATGGAATTTGCTTTAAAACACTTCAGAGAAACAAAAGTTGGGATAGATGAAACAACTATGGCAACATGTTGATGGTTGTTGAAACTGGGCAGTGATTACATAGTTCATTGCATTCTTTACTTTTGTTTATGTTTAAAATTTTTTAGAATAAAAAGTAACAAATTTATATGTAAAAATAAGTTTATATGTATATGTAAAAATTTATATGTAAAATTGACCCATAGATATTTTGATAGGAAATACAGAGATCACATATGCCTAAAAATGACTAAAAAATTTGAGAATTCATGTAATGGAATTGAGTAGCTAATACAAAGTACAAGGGCAGGGAGTCTAGGTCTGGGTCAGTCCATTCCTTTTCTACACTTGATTAATCTTCACCTGCAGCATCTTTAGGAACACACCCCAGGCAAGTCAGGGAACATTTCTCTGAAGGAACTTTCTGTGGTCTCAAGTAAATTGCCTCACCTCAGCCATTTCTTTCATCAAGAACATCCTCATTTGTGGATACATGAAAGACTTCTTGGCACATTTATCCCCAGAAACAAGAGCTTTATCAGAGGTCAGATTTAGGGTGGCTCCCAATCGCCTGGGAGAAGTCAGCCATAGGATTTGAAACCTTGAAAATTTGACATTGAATCATAGAAGTGACCTGGTATATCAGTGTTTCTTCTCCATCAAAGGCTTGACTCTTAGTGCCTAACACCCAGTTTTGCATATAGTAGCCGTTCAGATACTTCAATTAATACAGATACACAGAAACTCTAGCTCTTACATATACACACCAGTGTTTATAGTGTGCAGCCATTTTCATAAGGGGGTAATAAATATAATAGATGTATAAACATGTAAATACATATTGGCTTATATTTTTGAAAAGCAACAGTGGAAGGATAAACCCCAAAACTAATGAAAATGATTATTACAGAGGATTGGAGGAAACAGAATGGAGAGATGGAATGGCGACTTTTTTGGATAGTATCAGCTATTCAATATGTTTTACATGGCTGAAAAACAAAATTAAATCAAACAAACTACGTGGGGACGTATTTTGACTTTGGACCAATGTACATGTTTACATGTTTAAGAAGACGCAATATCTAAAACCTGAAAACCATGGAAACAAATGAACCTAACTATACATCAAGTTGGTGATATAATCATGCAGGGAAAAGAAATAATTCCAAAACACTGTAAGTCTCAGTATTTTGACTGTATAGTCATAAAGCAGTGGTCTTTTATAATAATAATATTTCAAATAGTAATATTTGAATAACATTTCAAATACATATATGTAATAAGATGTATATTGTAGGATCCGTGATCTTATTTACCATATATATATATATTTATTTATTTATTTATTGCATATGTATTGTATATATGTTGTAAATCAGTTATTATGTTAATGAATAGCATTGGAATTCTAGATCTTGAGCATAGGAGAGATACAAGCAAAGAATCAGAGAAATTGTTAAAATTCTGCAATCTTAAAAGTTCTTGTGTCTGTTTCCTCATGACCTTTGGCCTCTCTCCCTCTCTCCATGGGCCATTTCCTCCTGCATGACCTCTCCAGTGGGCTCATGGGCTGCTCACAGCATAGTGGTCTCAGGGTATAGACAAACTTCCTTCATGGTAGCTGGCTTCCAAGAAGCAGAAAGGAAAGCCACCAGGCCCATGAAAGGCTCTGCCTGGGAGTAGCACAGCATCACTGCCAGGGCATGCCCAGCAATCCCAAGGCCTTCCCAGTTTCAAGGGATGGTGAAACAGACACCACCTCTTGATGGAAGAGTGGCAAGGTCACAGTTCAGGAAGCTACACTGGAGAGGACATATTGTTGTGGCCAACCTTGGAAAATACAATCAACCACAGTGAGGTGGTGGATAACAGAGCAGGGCCCAGCCTCCCCATCAATGGCTCAAACAGGGCTTCTGACTCCAGAAACAACAAGGAATGGCAAATTCCCAACCCACTTGCCACCTGACATTAGCTAATCAACTCTTCTAGGTCATCAAGAGGCTTCCAGAACTCTCCGAGTGTCTCCTGATTTGCAAACACACTTCCATTTCCCCCGAGGGTGTTATGAGTGTGTGGGCAGCTGAGAGGGAAATTTTCAGCAATCTCTGCACTGGAGAAGACTGAGTTTGAGGCCCCCGTGCTCCGGAAAGTGCTGCCTACAGCTGCTGCTGAGGGAGAAGCAGCAGGGCCAAGAAAGCATCCCTCAGGGCCACTCCATCAATCACTCTGTGGTCAGAATGGGGTGATGAATCTGAAATATCAGGAAGCTGTTGCACCAGGAACTCAGGGATAGTGGAGTACAGGAAGAATGCTGGGATGGAGGGTCACAATTGCAAAGGAACAAATTTGCCTGAGTGCTTTGTTGTTCCAGCAGCTTCTCAAAACATATGTGGACAAGCAGCTTTGTAGGCACAGTGCCCATGCTCAGAAAGTTCTAGGATGGATACGTGGGTGAAGGAGAGCCAGTTGGGACTTTGAGGTAGGATCATGGTGGAGGAGTGAAGGGCCTGTGGACAAGGGGCAGGGGCCTGCAGGCTGAGACACTCCTATGAGTGGAAGAGTCCTGCTCTTAGGTTCCATTTTGCTAACGGCTCTATGGGTCCACACACTCATAAAGATGATGAAGGGAGAGAAGACAGGCTGAGACTTCATTCCCTGCTGACAGATTTGGCCAGCAAGGCTGGTATGGGAGGTGACTGGCCTCTGCCCTCAGCTACCTGCCACCAGCAGTGAATGACTTCATATCCGCACTCCTCGCTTTCAGCCAAGAAATTGTTCTTTACCCGGCATGATTATATCACCGACTTGATGTACAGCTCAGTTTCACTCCACCCTCAGAGGCCAGCGGAGGGACCTGATCAGGGTAAGGATGCCAGCAAGAGGTTCTTTTGGAGAGAGAACAAAGAGAAAGAGGAGAGGGAGGAGAACGGCATCTCGTTCTGAGCTTTGTCTAGCAGGAACAGGACCAGGGGCAGGAGTGCACCAGACTTGGACTAGACTAGCCCAGTTCTGCGGAGGAAATGCTGCTTTGTCTCCATGTGGTCTCCACCCTGGCTTGCTCTGGGCATCTGAACCAACAGTGAGCTCTTGCAAAGGACACTTGCAGAGAGATGGCCCAGATTTTAGCAAACCTTATTGAAAAGTAAGTACGATTGCGTAGTTCCACCCATCTTTACTAAGCCATCCAGACCCTACGAGGACTGTGGCCCCTGCTGGTGGCCAGATGTCTCGGGTGCCTTTCATTTTTTCTTGCCAAGCCTACCGCCCCCTTTTGTCCGACAGCACCTCCTTCTATTTCTTTTGGGAGGAAAAAGAGGGCCACCTCTTGTGTACTTTACGTGGTCCCAAATCAGATCCCTGCCGTGACGCTCCATGCTGCAGGGGTCAGATGTCCCAGGCCAGCCAAAGAACTCCATCCTATTGGCCTCATAACTGAGGTGGGTATTGGATGTCAACTGGGCCAACGAGGAACTTTTCTAATCCTTTACATGTAGATGTTGAAGGAGCCTACGTATAGCTCCCCGAAAAATCGGAGGTGGTAAGGACTTTGTAGTCTTAGGAATATCGATGAAGGCTACCTGGGTGAGGTTAGACCCAGAGGACAGCACAGCCAAGAGATGGAGGGAGGGAGGGAGAGAGAGATCTCATGACAACATTAGAGTCCTCAAGGAAACTCCAAAGAGTGTTAGCAAAAGCTCAGACTTTGTCCTCAAGCCTTCCTCAAGCACTGCTATCCAGAGCTCTCTGTCAGGTAACAGAAGCTCTGTCTGCTTCTCAAAGTGTTTAGATGGAGAGAGAGAGAGAGAGAGAGAGAGAGAGAAACTCATGACACTGAGTTCTCAAGGAAGCTCCAAAGGGCCTTAGCAAAGGCTCATCAGACTTTGTCCTCAAGCCTTCCAAGCCCACTGTCCAGAGCTCTCTGCTACGTAACAACAGCAAAGATCAAATCAAGGATGCTGCCTCTCATCCAAGCCTGTTTCTTCAGATAGACTCAGAACAACTGCATTTACATTGAGACCTTGGGGCTAAGCAGAGCGTGGACGTCAGTAAATGAAGTTTTTAGGCAAAAAGCATGCCAAACCAGATATTGTCTTTAGTTATTTGTGCATGAAATGGACTGGAAGCAAATATTCTTAAAACCTACGTGGGTTTCTTAGGGGATTTTACTGCCCGGGAAACTATGAGTCTGACTTGACAAAGCACTGGAGCCAGGGGGTGGCCTGGGCCCCAGTCATGCCCCTGCAGGAAGGAACTGTAAAAGCTCTGCAGCCCTCCCCGCCCCTCCCAGGGCCATCACCCTAATGCCTGCCTCAGATGGGCAACGGAGAATCTTCAGAAGCATGCTAGCCAAGGGGGACTCTCCTGGAAAGTAGAGCCGGGGTTGCCAGATGGGCTGACCAAGAGACTCGCCTGCTAACACAGAAAAAAGACTTTTCAGTTCTTGCTCAGCAAGATTTGAGCATGGCTATAGACCTGAGTAACTTACATGTGTTTTCTTATCTTTTTTTCAGAATGGGCAATGTTATTGCAATTTTCCTATACATAACCACTGTTACATAAGGGGCATGGGAGAGCTTGGGGGTGATGGGGTGATCTAGTTCCTCCAGGACCTCCCCCTGGTCCCGAGTGCTGTTCACAAAGGTGCTCCTGGTCTTTACACTGAGTCGAGGCATTTGGGCCTTTGTCTCCCTCAGAGAAAGGGTAGGTGTGCCTGTGAGGAGGACCCACAAATATTTGGTGGCCAAAAGCATGGACAGGGGCAGACACTGTTATATGTCACTCAGAGCTAGTTCCTCCTTTCTTTTAGGCTAAAAAAACACCCCATTTTTTTTTTAGAAGTCTATGTTCTTTTATTTTAAAAAATTATGATAAGATACACATTAAATCAAATTTACCATCTTATCCATTTTTAAGTATACAGTTTAGTAGCATTCAGTACATTCACATAGTTGTACAACCCATTTCTGGAACTCTTTTCATCTTGCAAAACTGAAACTAGATCCATTAAAACCTCCTGATTCTCCCCTTACCCGAGCCCCTGGAAACCACCATTTTACTCTTTGTATCTACGAGTTTGACTGTTCTAAGTATTTCATGTAAGTGGAATAATACAGCATTTATCTTTTGGGACTAGTTGATTTTGCTTAGCACAATGTCCTCAAGTAGCTTGTGTCAGATTTTCCTTCCTTAAAGGCTGAATAATGTTCCATGGTATGTGCACAACACATATTTATCCACTGTCTGCCAGTGGACACTTGATTGACTTTCACCTTTTGGCTATTATCAATAATGCTTTTACGTATATAGGTTAAAATGTGTTTTTGAGACACTATTTTCATTTGTTTTGGTTGTATACCCAGAAGTAGAATTGATAGATCTTATAATTCCATTTAAATTTTTTTGAGAAACTATCATTATGTTTTTTCCACATTTTACATTTCTTCCGATAGTTCACAAGAGTTCAAATTTCCCCACATCTTTGCCAACACTTGTTATTTTCTGTTTTTTTTGTGTGTTTTTTTTTTAATAGTAGCTGTCCTAATGAGTGTGAGGTAGTCTCTGTGTTCTTTGACAAAAAACACCCCATTTTTTGGTCTGAGCATGGGCAGCATATTTCCAGTCTCCCTTGCTTCTGGGTGTGGCCAGGTTCCCAGATAAAAATGAGCAGAAGAGACAGAGAAACTTCTGGGTCATGCTTTTCAGAGAAAAAGGCACATCTTCCCTTTCCCTTCCCTTCCTTCACCCTGCTGCTGGAATTCAGATGTGCTTGTGCCCATCTTCAACCACACAGACAAGGACAGTCCCAGGAACGGCCAGTTCTGTGTCAAAACTCCCAAACCTATAAACTCAGCTGCTGTTCTGAAGTCCTATTTTTTTTTTTTTTCCTTTGGGGGCTTTTGTAAATTCAGCAACTCTGTCTGGGAAAGTATAGAAATATACCCTATAAAAATTACTGTGATACTGAAAAGGTACTAATAACCTTGGGGAGCTATAAAGTTAAACAGTAAAAGTTAGAATGAAGAGAATAAAGACACAAATTTAAATTCATAGTGTACTGTATTAGCACTTTTATGACTGGTTTTAGCAGTGCAAGTGGATACAGCTTTTCAGGTGGATTATAGCCCTGGTGAGAAGAGACCTTTCTTGATCTTACTCTTGCGCGCTCACTCTCGTTCTCCTTTTCATTGTAAAGTTTCTGACAGAATTAACCAAGGATGCAGAATGTGAGCAGAAATCTGGGCCCATAAGAAGCTGGAGTACCAACGCACATTCACGACACAACAAGCTGTTGCCCCCAGAATTCCCAAAATAAATATACCCGCTTTGGAAATAGAGTCCTTGAGACAGGAGACTAACAGCTAAGGTGCTCATTTCCACTGTACTATAGCCTGGTTTTGCTATGGAATTGTATCATCATTTCAGAAAGAATTTATGCCGACAACTCATGCACTTAATTGAAAATATACTCATAGACACCTCATACTTTTTGAGCCACACAGCATCAGCAGGCTCTCTCCTACAGAAGGAGGAGAAAACAGAGTGTGTATCCTTCACATCTGCGAGCAGTATCTTCTCTCTGGCTCTTCAGGGTCTTGGCAAGCCATTTCCCCATAGTATAATAATTTCTATAATCAAAGTGGCATTCTGTGCGTGTGTTGTCTGCTTCTTAAGGTGTTTAGAGCATGCCAAAAAATCCAATTTATTAGAGTCCTAGTTTTAATTATTTGTTTATCTAAGAGCTTGATTACAAATTTGTAATGAATGCTTAAATGTCTGGGGAGATTTAATGTGAAGTTTTGTGCTTTTGCTGATTATGTGTAAATAGTGAATAAATATTTAGAAATGTTAAATGCTAAATATTAGAAGAAGGGTTAATTGTTTACAGATTAATGAATTAGCCCATTAGTAAAAGACAGGTGAGTGTTTCTCTCTGCATTAATAGCCACTCAGACATCAATGGGTGTCAGTTTCCTTATTTATTCGGAAAAGGGGTTGAATTCAGTCATTGCTAAGTTTCCATACATCTCTAAAATGCTGGATCATAATGAAAATTCAGAAACTCTTTCGCTCGTGTTCACACCAGATTTTAACCATCCTGCAACAATCAGCTACAGCGATAAACGGAAGTCACACCCTCCATAACAACTTAGACCTTCAGCATGCTTTTCATTCTTTTATAATATCACAGCTGCCTCTGTGTAAATAGACTGTCAGCATTACATCAAGGCACATGTCGGATTGATAGGTCTACCAGGCTCCCTTACATACAATCAAAACTCAGCCTGTCTTGAAGATAATTACCAGCTTCAGCATTTCTCAGCTGCTGTCAATAAACTTTCTTATTGTGTGTGCCAGCATCCCACAGCAATGCAAGAAAACCAGAACTGCCCACTTCTTATGACATTTTCCATCCAATTTCTACAAAGCCTGAGCATTTGAATAGTGCTTCACTGTCTACAGAGCAATTTCCCTTTCTCACAACCATCCTCATTTTACAGATGAAGGATCTAAAACCTGAAAAGAGGCCAAATGACTCCTCAACACCACACGAGTACTAAATGGCAGAGCAGATCTCAAACCCAGGTGTGTCTGACTTCCAGCCTAATGGCTTTTCCATAAAGACACCCCCAAACCCTTAGTAACATCTATGCACCAGAAGGGTTGTCACGAAAACTGCTTCCCAGTTTGTTAAATTTTTATGCAGGTCTCCAGTAGCAGAAACGCTGAGTAACACTAATCTCAAGACCTTCTCTCTGCTATATGAGCCTGGCAGAGCTTGTCTCTAAGGGCTACACAGAAAAACAAAACAAAACAAAACTGAGTTCAATTAAAATATATCAATAAAGAGAACTAAAAAGAGCTCAAAATGTTGCTGCCTTTCTGCAGGCTGTCTGTGCTTAACGCCGGCTCCTTCACTCTGTTACGGCGTCAGGACTGAATGGGTTTTACCCTCCCAACTGTTAACTGCCAACTGTTAACTGCCCCAGGTTGCCCTGCTGATGTCATGCCTGACCATATGACTTGCTCCAGCCAATGAAATGTGAGCAGAAGTGACATGTGCAACCTACCAGCGGAAGCTGGAAAAGCTATTGCCAATTTCCACTCTCTCTCTTTTCCGGTCATGAGATCTGCATATTTTAGATAGAGGCTGCTTGTCTTAGTTTGGGCCCCTAATGGAAAAGATGTGGAGGCCAGGCGCAGTGGCTCATGCCTGTAATCCCAGGACTTTGGGAAGCCAAGGGGGTAGGGGGCGTGGATCACCTGAGGTCAGGAGTTCAAGACCAGCCTGGCCAACATGGCAAAACCCTGTCTCTACTAAAAATACAAAAATCAGCCGGGTGTGGTGTTGTGTACCTGTAGTTCCAGCTACTTGGGAAGGCTGAGGCAGAAGAATCACTTAAACCCAGGAGGTGGAGATTACAGTAAGCGAATATCACACCACTGCATTCCAGCCTGGGCGACAGAGTGAGACTCCGTCTCAATCAAAAGAAAAAGATGTGAAGCAGAGATATAGCCAATTTCTAAAGATTAAGTAATGTGTGGGAGAAACAAACCTTTGTTGTTGAAAGCCACTGAGATTTGGGGGATCATTTATTTTTGCCACATAATTTAACCTATACCAAGAGACTCTAGCATTTGTGCCATTGTATTGGAAAGATCTGACAACCCCACAGGGCACTGGACTCCTTGTGAACAGGTACTATTCTTTAACTGTCTTCAAATCCCAGAACCCGGCAGACTGGCATCCAATAGGTACCAAATGAATCTTCCATGACTGGCTGGCTGGGTAGAAGGAGGGATGAGTGACTCTCCTAGTATCTTAAAATAATAGTGAGTTCAAAATGGAGCACAGTTCCTTCGGGATGGAACCATGCATCAGTAATGCTCACATGGATGTCACTCTGTGCTGAGTTCATTAATTCCACTGCTCTCTAAATGATACTGCAGGATATGGCTGATTAACATTTTATCTCCCACCATCCAAATCTACCCTTCCTAAAATATCATGTTTGGATCTTGCTATTTTTCTCCATGAGTCAGCAATTTGTGCTGCCTAGCCAGTAAAACCCAATCGAAAACAGGGCACAATAGTTATTTGCCCTATCCCCAAAACCTTAAGTATGGCTGACCCTCCAGCCCACTGTGCTCCTGTGAGTGGAAGAAACGCAGGTTTCGGCAACAGCTCTTGGGCCAACCATTCACCAAGAACACACCTGTGATGTTTCTTTGTCCCACTGTCTTCTGCATTGTTTCACGCTAGCAAAATAGCATAGAGTGTGGTCTCTAGGTTCAGAAAGATCTTCAGCAAATGGATCTTGATTAAACCACTGACATGGCATTGATGCCATGGGGAACTCTAGAGCTAGGATGGCCCTTCAGAATTGTCCCAAGTTCAGCCAAGATGATCATGCCTTCATATCCCTGTGACAATCAGTCACTGAGTGCTGGCTAGTGCAGAAAGATCCGTTTCTTGAACCCCTTCTCCCCTCTCCAAGTCGCTGGTCATGCTTTCAGCCTTTCAGCAGAACAGCTTGTTTGCTGTGACTCTTGCGTTCAGGAAACTGCTGGATCATGACCAAGAAGCCAGAATATGCAAATTGAAAGAATCTATTGTGAGGTATGACCTATTATGACCCATCATCCTCTTCCAGCTCTGACAATGTCCCAATGTGTGTCTCCAGAATCTGCTATGGGAAAACCTGACCTGCACTGTTAAGACATGTCAGCTGTCACTTGCTGCATCACAAAAGTCCTCCAAACTCATTGGGAACTTTCCATCCTTGAAACCTGCCTCCTAAACCACAACCCGAACAGCTCTTTCTGCTGTCCCAGGTGAAGCCAAAGCAGCATTCATTCCGTCTTCTTCCTTCCTGCCCCACGAGATCAAATTCCAGCATGATTTTCTCCCCTGGTTTTTTGTTCCAAGTCACAGTTGACACCTATGGGCTCAAACATCTCCTTCCTCCAAAGGATGCTATGGACAGACTATGTAAAAAATGATGTCCCCAACAGCGCAGTGCTGAGTTGTGCATGGCTGGACACTGCAGACAAAAATGTGGATTAAGATCCCCAGACTTTGCCTCTTTCCTGAGGTGGTTCCACCAAGTTGCAGATGTGTATGGAAGCTCCTCCTGCCAGGTCCCCTCACTGGCTGCCCCCTGTGTGAGGCTGCCTCTCTCCAGCTCTGTCCTGAGCCACATCTGCTGCAGTTAGTCTCTTAACTACCAGGGGCTGAGTACGGGACTCTCTGCTTCATCCTTCCCTTAGAAGCTGTGAGTTGTGCGATGAACTGGGAAGTGGTGCGGGGGAACAGGACACAGAAGTCTGGGAACAACAACAAGAAGAAAATCTAATCCCTCAAGCTTGCTGTGTGCCAGCCCCGCTCACAGAATTCCCAGTGTGGAACTCCTTCACTTCTTCTTACAACTCCATGAGATAGGTTTGACTGATTGTTCTTGTATTGTTGTTAGGGAAACTGAAGCATGCAGGTGTTACAGAGCTCGCCCAAGTGGCAAGCTTTCTGAGCGATTACAGAGAGGCAGAACTGGGGTATCCCATGATGTCACCACATTGTTATATGGAAAGGAACATTCATCGAGTACCTGTGGGCTTGAGTCTCTAATTCTGTAACTGAACTCTCAGAAAACCCTGGGTAAGTATTAGCATCTCCTATGTCACAAAGGAAAAAAAAATGGGATTCAAAAAAATTAAGTGACTTGCCAAATATTCCAGAGCTAGTAAGCCAAGACTTGACACTGAGATGGAATTCTACCTTTTAAAGTGGCTAAGTAACAGAAAGATGTTCCTTTCCCAAAGAGGTAAGAAGCTGTGGCCATGTTCAGCACAATTTTCCTATCACAGGTTCATGGCAGGGACCATGAGCAGTGCGGATGGGCGCTGCCTTGTGTCCTAGCAGATGGCTGCCTTCTGGCTCCACAGTCTTGGCGAGCAGCCCTTCTATCTTCATGTCATGACCTACTTTTGCTCACCCAGTTAGTGTATGGCCTATTTCTTTCGTGAAGAATTATTTCATAACCTTCACAGAGTAATAGCACGTGCTGAGCACAGCATTCATAAACTTGGACACACACATACACACACAAAGTGTCTTCAAATTCACAGAGCAGTATTTGAGATCCAGGTAGAAAGACCAAGGGGAAAATTAAGAACAGACTCTCAGACCTGCCTTCCCTTTGCATTCCGATTGGTTTCCTTTTTACAACTGCCAGAGTCATGAGTTCATAGCCAGATTGCTCTCTAGCTGATCTCTCTGCATCCAGAAATTTCTACAACTTATTGGGATAAAATCTTTGTCAACTCTGCTTTTCATCATCACATCTTAAATACCTCAAGTTGGCCCCCTATTGCCAATAAATTCCACTGTCCATGTAGGGTCCTGCTGCCGAAATCAGGAAAGAGTGAGTTAAATGTTGGTAGGTGTTGTAGAGGTAGTCATTAGGCAGCGTAATTAGATGCTGTTGAAAGAGCTGAGCTATAAAATGCATTGTGATAAAGGGGCTGCCTATGGAAGTAAATGGGCGTAATGACATGTAACATTCCCCTTCTCTCTCTCTCTGTCTGCTTCACAGGCCTTTCTGCTTCTCAAGTCCAGACCTGCTGGTTTTGGGGTTTCCTTCCAATTTTCTGGCTGCATCCGGGGAGCCTTGGCTCCTGGACCTGCTGCATCTTCCCACTCCACACCTTTGGTTTCCTTATCTTTGGATTCACCTTATAGCTCCATTCTCCAAAGACAAATCTACAAGGCATAAGATTTTACAGAATATAGGGTTACAGAAACAGCATAGGGAAGTGTAAAAGCCTACAAGTTTCTTACCAACACAGCTCCTTGTCTGTAGCTCATGACTCCTACCTGAACGTCTGTTGGAAGCACCCTTGGGTAGCAGGACTCAGCTCTGAAGATGGGCATCCACCATGCCCTCTCCTAACCTGACGTCCACCCAGATAATCTTTTCAACATGCAGACTAGAGCATATCACCCCCTTCTCAGAGCCTTCCTGTGGCCTCCCATTATGCTTCATGGGACCTCCTTTCTTCTTGCCCAGGCCTTCAGGTCCTCTGTGATCAGGTCTCTGCTCTTCCTCAGCCTGATCTCTGCCACTCTTTACCTTTTGTGCTCCAGCCCAATCTGGTTTTCTTCTCATGCTTTGAACATCCCGAGTCTCTCTGGTTTAGGAGCTTCGTACTGGCTAATCATTCACTGTAGCATACCCCATGTATAGGGCTGGCTCTCATACTATGGGTCTCAACTAAAATGTCGTCCCCTCAAAGAGACCTTCTTGGACCACCCCAGCCACTCTCTGTCCTATTTCCCTCTTTTATTTTCTTCGAAGTACTTACCCACTTTCAGAAACTGTCTGGCTTGCTCATGTGTTTGTCTTAGATTGCGTACTTCCCCTGCTGGACTGTACTTTCCACATGAGGGCAAAGGCTGTGTCTGTTGCATTTACTGTGTTGTCTTCCCAGCAGCAAACAGCATGCTGGAGGCCCTCAAATACATGTGAAATGAAGGGACACCCTGTTTCATTTCACCTGTTTCCATCTGTTTCTGCAAGGAGAAAAGCAGTATATTTTGAGACATGGGATACAGGGCCTTTTAGTCCCATGGTATGAATAGCACATGCACTGGGCTGACCTAAGTGGGCTCTGGGGGAACATATACCGGGTAGGGAGTTTGGAGAACTGGTTTCTGTCTAGTCCTTCTCTAACAAACTCTGTGACCTTGAAGGCATCATCTCCCCTCTGAGTCTCAGATTCTCTTTCTGGCTAGCATTTAATGAAACCTAAACTTAATATTCCAGACCTTCTACTTGTTCCATAAGTGCTCAGTCCTACACTCACTGTCCTCTGGCACCAATACACCAACTACTCATTTTATGCCCAGCAGAGCACCAAGTGTTTTGAAAGATACAAATAGTGGAAAACAATATTTTTGTTCTGGATGCAGTTATAATTTGAAAACAGAGGACATAAATTATAATAAAATTAGGGGAAAAGTAGTTTAGCACAACATCTTAAAGCACTTGCTAATTATTTCACATGCGTTGGTCTTATTATTCCAATTAGATGTCAAGCTTTAGGTCAGAAACTCTGTGTTTCTATTTCTAACGTAGTCTCTACCATTTTCTAGCTGTAAGAGATGGTTCTAATTACTTTACCTTCCTAAGCTTTCATTTTATCATCTGTCAAATGAAGAAAGCACCTAATTTGTAGGGTTGCTGTGAGGACTAAATGAGCTGTTGCATGGAAAGCACTTAGCCTGGGGCCTGCTACGTAGTAAACCCTCAGTAATAATTACATCTTCCATGCTGTTAGACACAGAGGGATTGAAATGCAGAACAATAAAGATGAAACACAAAGAGTGATAAACAAAGATTGAGTGTACACACCTTCTGGAGGAGCCCTGATTGAGTTTTTGAAATAAGTGAACTAACTGCATTATTGTTAAGGAATTAGCAGCACATCGGTAGAAAGCTGTTGTAATGACTCAAGTAGAAGGTGGGGTCAGAACTGGGATGGAGGCTAAGAATAAGACACAGTAGAGAAAGAGTCAATAGGATCTTGAGGATGCTCTCAGTCAAGGTTTTGGTATCTTCTCTGAATGCCCAAGCCATCAGCATTTTTTCATTGCCCATGGCTGCCTGTTGCAGGGACTTCATTACAAGTGAGTGCATCTGAGAGGTCTGGTGCTCCCTGGTTTCACTTAGCCCCTACTCATAGACAGGTCCGATGTGCTGAAAATTCCAGGGTTACAATTACCCTCACCCTAGTTTGCTCATAAAGCAAAGGTTTTATGCCAGGAGAGGTAAGCCGATAAGAACAAAGGCCAGCACCTCCCTGAAGTATCTGATCCTAAAGCAGGGGTATCACTCAGAGAGAAGTGCACCATTGTCCCTACACCCAACTCTGGAACCATAGTTCAGAGATTGCTGTCAGAATAGGAGTTAACCCATCAAACAGCTCTGAAGCTCTCCCCTAGGAACTAACTTTATCTGAAATCAAGTGTGGGGAAGTTCAAATCTACAAGCACTCTAAAAAATAATGGAGGTTTTGATGGAAAGCAATTAAGAGAAGGCTGGATTTTCCATGGAAGGTGTAGGCTAATCACAGGCGACATAGTTTGCCAGAGAGAATAAAGAGAAGAGACAGCTAAGAAGAGCCTGCCTGGGGTCGGTACAAACCTCAAACACTAACCTTGAAAACTACCTCTGCAAAGGAGCCCACATTTGACTGGATCGACTGGATAATTGTTGAATAATGTATGCCCCCAGGGCATTGCCAAAAACAATAGAGCAATCAGCTGGAAATTCGTGAAGCCTAAAAACGAGGGTGATTAGAGGAAGAGACAAATAGAGACCTGGAGAAAAAAAAAAAGCACCGTTACCCCAAAATGACTGTGTACATGTCCAAGTCTGAGTCCTCTGAAGAGCAACATCAAAGCAGTCACACTGAGGGGAAAATGAACTTTTCTAAAATAGTTCAGTAAGTCACAAAACAAATAACAAGTGTGAGGGGGGAGGGAAAATCTAGAATTGTCATATATTATCTGAAATGTTCAATTATCAACACTAACAAAAAATTATGAGACGTGCAGAGAAATAGAAAAGTGTGACCTATTCACAGGGAAACAACAAAACAAAACAAAACAAAAAACAAGCGGCAGAAATTATCTGTGTGGGGAAACAGGTATTGGATTTAGTATATGAAGATTTCAAAGTAGCCACTATAAATATGTTCAAAGAACTAAAGGAAATTATAATTAAACAAGTGAAATACCATATAATAATGATGTCACATCAAATAGAGACCATCGATAGAGACATAAATTAGTTAAAACCAATTGAAAATTTTGGAGTTGAAAAACAATTTTTTTTTTTTGAGATGGAGTCTCGCTCTTGTTACCCAGGCTGGAGTGCAATGGCACGATCTCGGCTCACCGCAACCTCTGCCTCCTGGGTTCAGGCAATTCTTCTGCCTCAGCCTCCTGAGTAGCTGGGATTACAGGCATGTGCCAGCATGCCCAGCTAATTTTTTGTAATTTTAGTAGAGATGGGGTTTCACCATGTTGACCAGGATGGTCTTGATCTCCTGACCTCATGATCCACCCACCTCGGCCTCCCAAAGTGCTGGGATTACAGGCGTGAGCCACCACGCCCGGCCCAAAAAATAAATTCTTTTTATCTGAAAATAGAAATTTTAGAGAGGCTCAACAATAGATTTGAATTGGCAGAAGGAAAAAACTGGCAAACTTGAAGTTAGATTGGTAGAGAGTGTGTAGCCTGAAGAACAAAGAGAAAAAATGAACTGAGCCTCAATGTGGAACACCATGAAGCATGATAACATATGAACAATGGAAGTATCAGAAGGAAAAGAGAGGAAAAAAAGGAGTAGAAAAAATATTCACAAATAATAGCTGAAAACTTTCCAAATTTGATTTAAAAAAAAAATAAACATTCAAGAAAATCAACAAACTTCAGGTGGAATAAATGCAAAGAGATCCACACACAGAAAAAGCATAGGAAAACTCTGAAAGCCAATGATAAGGAGAAAATCTTAAAAGCAGCAAGAGAAAGATGACTTATCACATATAAGAACCTCAATAAGATTAACAGCTGATTTTTTCATCAGAAGCAGTAGAGCCAAAAGGAAATGGTATGACAGATAGAAGGTGCTGAAAGAAAAACTGTCAATCAAGAATCTTGTATTCAGCAAAGCTTCCAAATGAAAAAAAAAAATCGAGTTTTCTCAATTAATAAAGAAACAGAATTTATTGCTAGTAGGTGTATCTTACAAGGAGTACTAAAGATAGTTCTCTAAGCTGAAAACAAATGATCCCAGAAAGTTATCTGAATCCACACATACATACATTTAGAGCATCAGTAAAAGTAATTATGCAATTATAAAAGATAATACACACGAATATTCTTTCTCTATTCTTCTGTCAACTGATTTAAAAAGCAATTGTATAAAACAATATATAGATAATTGTTTCATTCTAACATATTGAAATATGACTTATTTGCCAATAACAGCACAGAAGTGGGTGAGAGCAAAGTTGTATCAGAGTAGGACAATGACATCAAGCCAGAAGGAGTTATTGAAATCTACAGGAATGAATGAAGAGAACCAGAAATTGCAAATAAGGACGGAGTACCAGAGAGGAGAGAGATGTACAGAGAGAGAATTATGGAGGTGGCGCCCCTTGAATATGCAGCTAAGTAATGATTAATGCATACATAGAAGAAACCCCTTGAAGACAGAGAAAGAACCACCTGCAGAGATTAATGTTCAAGTGATTCTCCTGCCTCAGCCTCCGAGTAGCTGGGATGACTGGTGCCCGCCACCACACCCAGCCAATTTTTGTATTTTTAGTAGAAATGGGGTTTCACTGTGTTGGCCAGGCTGGTCTCCTGACCTCGTGATCTGCCCACCTTGGCCTCCCAAAGTGCTAGGATTACAAGCGTGAACCACGGCACCCAGCCTATTCTGTCTTTAAGGAAACCAAGAAGAAAGGCCATGTGTTGAAGTTATGATTTATTGCTTTTCTCCCCTATACATTTATTTCTTCACATGATCATCTCCTCTGCTTTCTTCTGTGACTAACTCGCTTAGCTGTGTCAACATTATGCCACCATTCTATTCTCTTTATACATGCTTAGGCAAAGATTGCACAAAAAAGTGAAATGATAAACCAAGCTCTGTTGCAAATAAAATTTAGATGACATACCAACAGCTCACATCAGCCAATATATAAAAAGAATAATACCCACAGTCAAGTATGGTTAATTTCAAGAATAAAAGAATAATACTGGGTAATTGGTTAACATAAATAAATCATGTTTAATAGATCAAAGGAAAAAATATAATTATCGGCTTCTAGAAAGTTCTTAGAAAACAAGACTTTGAGGAATACTTTACTAACATGATAAAGAAAATTTACATTAAATAAGCACTTATTGAGACATAGCATATACAAGATAATGTTAAATTTTAGGGATTATTAAGATATTAAATAAGGCAAGTTACTGTTCTCAAGAACTTAAAATATATAATATTAATTGCAGAACCTTACCAGTCTCTTTTTCTGCAGTGGATCTACACAATGTCACAACTGGAAATTAATGTAAAGGAAATGTTGTGAATTAAGACATTTGCATAATGATCACTGTAGTGCTATTTTTAGTAGCAAAATATCTTAACCTTAATGTCCAACAACAAGGGGGTAGTTATGTAAATTATGTCATATTAACTCAATGGAATATTATATACTCATTAAGTTTCATTCAGTAGACATGATGTACAACAAACTAACACACAGATTAAATTAGTTCAAAGGCAATGTAGAAATATTGAACACTGTATATTAAGTAAAATTAGTTGTAAAAATTACAATGCTGCCGGGCACGGTGGCTCACGCCTGTAATCCCAGCACTTTGGGAGGCCAAGGCGGGTGGATCACGAGGTCAAGAGATCGAGACCATCCTGGTCAACATGGTGAAACCCCGTCTCTACTAAAAATACAAAAAATTAGCTGGGCATGGTGGTGTGTGCCTGTAATCCCAGCTACTCAGGAGGCTCAGGCAGGAGAATTGCCTGACCCCAGGAGGCAGAGGTTGTGGTGAGCCGAGATCATGCCATTGCACTCCAGCCTGGGTAACAAGAGTGAAACTCCGTGGCTCACACCTGTAATTCCAACACTGCAAGGCCAAGACGGGCGGATCACCTGAGGTCAGGAGTTTGAGACCACCTAGACCAATGTGGTGAAACCCTGTCTCTACTAAAAATACAAAAATTAGCCGAGTGTGGTAGCAGGCACCTGTAATTTAGCTACTCAGGAGGTTGAGGCAGGAGAATCACTTGAACCTGGGAGGTGGAGGTGGCAGTGAGCCAAGATGGTGCCACGCCAGCCGGAGCGACAGAGCAAGACTCTGTCTCAAAAATAAATAAATAAAAATTAAAAAAATAAAATATTAATCGCAGAACCTTACCAGCCTCTCTGTCTGCAGCGGATCTGTAACATCACAACTGGAAATTAATGCAAAGGAAATGCTTTCAAATTAAGACATTTGCATAATGATCATTGGAGAGCTATTTTCAGTAGCAAAGTATCTTAAACTTAGTATCCAACAACAAGGGGATAGTTACATAAATGATTTCATATTAACTCAATGGAATATTATACACTCATTAAGTTTCATTCGGTATGCATGGCATATAACTTAAGACACAGATTAAATTAGTTCAAAGGCAATGTAGGAATATTGAGCACTGTATACTAAGTAAAATTAGTTGTAGAAAGTGTAATGATACAGAGTTTCTGAATGTCAGCACTACTGACATTTTGGACCAGATAATCCTTTGTCATAGGGAGCTGTGTTGTACATTGCAGGATGTTCAGTAGCCTCCCTGGGCTCTACCCATTAGAAGTCATATTACATGCCACCTCCCTCCCTTCACTATGATGATCAAAAATGTCTCCACACATTGCCAAATGTCCCCTGGGAGGAAATTTGCCTTTGGTTGACCACCACTGGTATAACACAATATTTTACATAGTTTGACTACAACTATATTAAAAGCTGGTATGCAGGCTGGGCGCAGTGGCTCATGCCTGTAATTACAGCACTTTAGTAGGCTGAGGCAGGCAGAACACTTGAGGTCAGGAGTTCGAGACCAGCCTGGCCAACATGGCGAAACCTCATCTCTACTAATAATACGAAAATTAGCCAGGTGTGGTGGTGCATGCCTATAATCCCAGCTACTCAGGAGGCTGAGGCAGGAGAATTGCTTGAACCCCAAGAGGCAGAGGTTGCAGTGAGTCGAGATATCGTGCCACTGCACTCCAGCCTGGATGACAGAGAGAGACTCCTATTCAAAAATAAAAATAAATAAAATAAAATTGCTTTAAAAAAAATGTGTATGTGGTCGGGCACGGTGGCTAATGCCTTTAATCCCAGCACTTTGGGAGTCCAAGGCAGGTGGATCACTTGAAGTCAGGAGTTTGAGATCAGCCTGACCAACATGGTGAAACCCCATATCTACTAAAAAAAAAAATACAAAAATTAGTGGTGTGTGCCTGTAATCTCAGCTACTAGGGAAGCTGAGGCAGGGGAATTGGTTGAACCTGAAAGGCGGAGGTTGCAGTGAGCTGAGATTGTGCCATTGCACTCCAGCCTGGACAATAAGAGCTAAACTCCATTTTAAAAAACAAAAACAAAAAGCTTATCTTACATGCAAATGAATAAAAATTAGAGGGAACAAGGAAATAATAATTGCTGTGATAATTGATGAAATTTTGGACGCAATCTTTTTCTTGGAATTTCTAATTGTTTTAGCAGTAAAAAGAGCCCAATTATAAAATTTGCTTTCTAAATGGTCCTAAATAAAGAACAGCTCTCAGCCCAGGGATGCAGCAATGCTCTCTGGCAATGTCAACTCCCTCTGGTGGGCTGATGCATAATCTTAATTTCCTTTATGTCTCTCAATTTTTAGCACTCCACAAAGACGCCTTGGCTCCGGCATGTGTCCCTACATGGGTATGTCAGGATCATCAACTCTGCTTATAATAGTTTCCAGATGAAACTCTTCATAATTTCAGATACACCTTTAATACTAGCCAAGGTTTACCTCTAGGCCCACAGTCTGGGCCTTTCCAGGGACACCCACAGCAAGATGTCACCTGCTTTTTGATATCATCAGAGTCAATCACAAAACACTCTGGTTTCCATGTCTAATTCTCAAATGGCTTTGACTTTGAGCTGGCCCACAATGTTGAATTAACCCCACTCAGATCTCATCTTTCTCTGTGGGTGGACCCATAGTGACCTTTCCTTCTGATGCTTTTTTTACTCTAAGGATATGATTTTGGCAGGCTATGTACACGTACACTAGAAACAACTTCAATTTGATTTTGTGTTGATTTCACTTCTCCACTTTCAATGCTGAAAGCTAATCAGCAATGCCCTAGGTTACTGAGAGAGGACAATTCTTTCCTAGCCCATTGAGTTATGAGCATTTTTTTTTAACGCAGTAAAAATGTATTCTGACAGATGCTCTTGGTCCCTTAGTGTCTTTGCTAGGACAGCTATAGAGAGTGGGCTCAATAAGGTGGGGCCTCTGATGGGACATTGCTTTTACTGCACTGGTGATAGAACACAAGTCAGACAGCACACACTGATACAACCAATCACCCAGTCACACTGCAGCCTCAGGAAACCAGTGAGCTTGTGGCAGCAGGCAAACTTGCTTCAGAGTTCTGAGAATCCAAGTGTTCCTGGAGTGTCAGTTGCTTTGTGATATAGTCTGAGATCACAGATTGAAGATACTGTGTTCAACAGAACCTATAGAATCGTGACCAGAGTCATGCTGTTGAAAGAGACTGGCTGAGTCATGAGGAAAAATAAACTTGGCCAATCCATGCTTTCATAACTGTTCAACCTACTTTGTACACTATTTGTGAGTCAAATGAAATAATAGCAATAATAATAGAAAATACATAGCACTTCTTAATGTCAGGCAGGCACTGCTTTAAGCACTTTATTTGGAACTTAAAGCAATGGTAAAAACATTAAAAATAATAAAGCATTCTGCAATGGTAAATGCTATCATTAGAATACAATTAGAGTTCAAGACCAGCCTTGAGCAACATAGGAAGACCTCATTTCTACTATTTTTTTTTTTTTTAATTAGCCAGGTGTGGTGGTGTGTGCCTGTAGTCTCAGCTACTCAGGAGGCTGAGGTGGGAGGATCACTTAAGCCCAGGAAATCCAGGCTGCAATGAGCCATGATTGTGCCACTGTACTCCAGCCTGGGCAACAGGGCAAGACCCTGTCTCAAAAAAATGAAAAAGAAATATAGGCCAAGTGCAGAGGCTCATGCTTGTAATCCTAGCACTTTGGAAGGCCCAGGCAAGGAGATCACTTGAGGTTAGGCATTCAAGACCAGCCTGGCCAACATGGTGAAACTCCATCCGTACTAAAAATACAAAAAAATCAGCCAAGTGTGGTGGCACACACCTGTAATTCCAGCTACTTGGGAGGATGAGGCAAGGGAATCACTTGAACCCTGGAGGCAGAGGTTGTGATGAGCTGAGATGGCACCACTGCACTCCAGCCTGGGCAACAGAGCAAGACTTGGTCTCAAAAGAAAAAGAAAAGAAAAGATTTGGGTGGGTGCAGTGGCTCAGCCTTGTAATCCTAGCACTTTGGGAGGCCAAGACAGGAGGATCACTTGAGGCCAGGAGTTCAAGACCAACCTGGTCAATGTAGTGAGAAGGAGAGGAGGAAGGGAGGGAGAGAGGGAGGGAAAATTACTAAATCATTTCATCCTGCTCTTCTATGGCAGCAACTAAATCCAGGAGCAAGTGTTTGCCATAACAGATACTGCAGTCACCACTGACATACTAGTGTTGACTGAAAACAACACTAGTTGTAGAAAACAAATGGTCTAGCTAGCCAGGTGGGGTAGTCTACCCCCACTCTGGGAAGCCTCATGACCTCATCCACATGAGAATATTTGCCTTTCCCAGCAGAGGCCCCCAGACTGATGGCGATGCCCAAGCTGCTTGCTGCCCAGCTGTCGGAACTAAGTTGCCCAGGTTGTCTCCTCTGACAGTTCTCATCGGCTTCGCTCTTTATTCTACAGGAGCTGAGTCATTTTTCTTTCCTTTACTCTTGGTTGTATCTTCCAAGCACTGGCCATATTTTTGGAGCCTTGGGTCCAAACTAGTCAGATGCAGTGGCACAGAACGAAGGGAGGACTGGCCCCTCATGACCGTGCTCCTCCCAACTACGTCTGCTCACTGACCTTTGTGCTCAAAGCTGAAAAGCCACTCGCTTTCCAAAAGAGAGGTGAAGATTTATGTCTCCTGCCAAAGGAAAGAAATGACAGCCTCTGAGCCACGACAGGGGTCTCCCTGCTGGAGCAGATGAGCGGGGAGGTGTGCAGGGCCCCTCTGCTTTGTCCTCGTGATGCAGACATCCATTCAACTAAGTGTTCACAGGAGAGTCCGGGTTTCCAGTTATTGTCTCAGGGTAATTATTCATAGAGCCTCTTTTAATCTCCAAAGGGTCCTGGTTTCAGTGATAAGTCATATGGTCACTCTTCTTAGCACCTATTATGGAGTGCTGCATTCCGGCACAGTGGAAGACACACTATCACGGGGCTGGATGACCAGGACCCGAGGCCCGCCACCATCACTGCTTCCACCGGCTTGGGCAACCCACTTCCCCCTCTCAGAAGCCTCGGTTTTCCTGCCTGTTGAAGGGACGTATTTTCTTTCACAAACTCGTGATGAGAATAGGTAGCATATTGGCATGAAAGCACTTGGTCAGCTTAGCACCACCAAACAGAAGAAAGTCCTTCTTATCATGACAACATACATCAGAAGCCCATTGTTTTGTCCTATTATCCAATCCTATTATCCTCAAGACAATAGCTTGGTAAATAATATCATTAATGTCTTGCAACAAAATCCTATTTTTCAATAGGTTTGTCCTTTGTGCAGGTGAAGATAATCCATTTTAGATTAGTTCCTTTTCCAGGTAACAAATGACTTGTTCTGTATGTGAACTTGACATTATGCAGCTGTCCCATTGTAAACTGCCACTCCCTTTGTGCATTTCCCCTTCCTCCTTCCTTCTCCCACTCTGATAATAATTGCTTGAAGCCAAGAGGCAGAGGTTGAAGTGAGCCAAGATATCGTCCCATTGCATTCCAGCCTGGGTGACAGAGTGAGACTCCATCTCAAAAAAATAAATAAAATAAAATAAAATTGTTTAAAAAAAAAAAAGTATATGCAGCCGAGCACAGTGGCTCACATCTTTAATCCCAGCACTTTGGGAGTCCAAGGCAGGTGGGTTGTAATTCATGTCATTGTAATTTCATGTAATTCATCCCAAAGGAACGTGGTTGAACTTTCTGGACATGAACAGACAAAGACCTTGATGGTTACAACCCTTTGTGAAGATGTGTATTGTTGATCACTTGGCCTGATGTTTCCCAGGACTGTGTGTGTATGTGTGTGTGTGTGTGTGTGTGTGTTAGTCCCAACGGTCATGGCCAAAACTCAGTGACCTGAATGCACAGGATTTCCTGCTAGAATTGTTTTCTAATGCAGAATCTTGTCTTCACCTTTTCACCCCTACGTACTTCCTGCAGAGATGATGCACAAGAAGGAGGTACAGCTTCCTTCAGTGACATAACATGCTGCTCTCGGCAGCCCCACGAGGACCCAGGAATCCGTGAGGTTCTACTACTGTGAAGGGGTCACCAATCACAGAAAGCATTCCCAGGTTTGCCTGTCAGGAAGAGGCAAGCGCCCAGGGCATTGACTCTATTTTATCGTGCACTTTCTGAGCAATTAGTGGCCCGATGCCATTACAGATGCCATGTGTCACACCATAAACTTCGTAAAGGAATTCAAAAGGAGTAAACGTGGTGTGCAGAACAATGAGCAACAAGTCAGAGATGCTCCTGTCCTTAGATCTTTCAGGATGAGATTTTATTAGGCCAGTTTCTAGATTTCCTCTGAAGTAGAGAAAAGCCAGTGAATGGCTTCAAAAGCAAAAGCTTTTAAGATATGCTCTCCAACGAAATGATTTCTTCTTCCCTTTGTTTAGATGGTGCAGGGAAAGGAGGAGAAAAGAAACTTGTGTCTTCATTCAATAGATGTATTGAACTGCCAGGTACTATTTTAGATGCTGAGAATACAGCAGAAATTAGACAAAGAACTGCCTCATGGAGTTAACCTCCTAGTCAAAGAGAAAGATAAAGAAATGGACAAATATAAAACAAAATGTCAAATAACCATAGGTGACTGGGGTGTAATTTTTAGACAGGATGACTAAAAAGGCAGAAGGGGGACAATAGCTCCCCCTCCCACTGTTACCTTTTTCAAATCTAAAGTTCTTCACCTTCAGTCAAGCGACTTCCCCAACCCCTATCCACTCATTTTGTCTTTCTGGAACTCCCTTAGGAAGAACTCTTTGACTGAGCCCCAGACAGGCCCTTGATGTGTTCAAGAACTTTAGACAGTTCTTTCTCAAGACAATAGCTTGGCAGAGAATGCCACTAATGTCTTGCAGCAAAATCTTATTTTTCTCGGTTAAAAGCTGACTAGTATCGCACTCTGTCTCTGCTGTCCTCCGGTAATAAGTCCTGCATGATATCCTCCCAAGCAGATGTGTGGCTCAGGTGAACCGTGATGAAAGGTAAAATGCACAGACACATGCATAATTTTTAAAATATCATGCCCTCCCAATTACTAAGTTTCCACTGAGCGGCAGACACAAGGCTAGCCACTGGCAGGAGAGAGATAAAGAAAATATGGTGTCTTCCCTCACAGAGAAGTCTAATGGGGTCATCTATAATGTGAAGGGTTGGGACCAGATTAATGTTTCTCAAGGAGATACTATTTGCATTTGGGCAGGATTTTTTATTTTATTTTTTTTATTTTTTTATTTTAAGACGAGTTCTCACCTTGCCACCCAGGCTGGAGTGCAGTGGTGTAATCATGGCTCCCTGTAGCCTTGATCTCCTAGACTCAAGCAATCCTCTCACCTGTCTCCTGGGTAGCTGGAACTACAGGAATGAGCCACTATGCCTCGCTAATTTTGTATTTTTTGTAGAGACAAAGTCTCACTTTTTTGCCCAGGTTGGTCTCAAACTCCTGGCCTCAAGCAATCCTCCTACCTGTCAGCGTCCCACGGTGTGTGTGTTACAGGCATGAGCCACCGTGTTCAGTCTGGGCAGGACAACTTTTGAGTGTGCGGAATCTGCCGTCCTGTCCTTTGCAGGGTCTTTGGCATTCTTGTTCGTTACTGTCTTAGGTTGCTAGGGCTGCCATAACAACCTACTACAGACTGGGTGACTTGAATAACAGAAATTTATTTCTAACAATTCCAAAAGCTAGAAATCTAAGGCCAAGGCGTGGGCCAATCTGTTTCCTCCTGCAGCCTCTCTCCTTGAACTCCCGACCTCAGGTGATCCACCCACCTTAGCCTCCAAAGTGCTTGGATTACAGGCATGAACCACCACGCCCAGCCTAGCCTCTCTCCTTAGCTTGCAGATGGCCATCTTCTGATTGTGTCCTCATGTGGTCATTCCCCTGCGCACGCATCCCTTCCTCTTCTTATAAGGACACCAATCATGCTGGATTAGGATCCACTCATACGAACTCATTCAACCTTGATTACCTCTTTATATCTCCAAATACAGTCACACTGGGGGTTAGGACGTCAATATATGAATTTTCAAACACTTGCCAGTTAACTCCTGATAGCACTGATCAAGAATAACACAGTCCCACACATTCTCAGATGTTTCCTAACACTGTAAGTAGAATTCATATTCTGATGCACAATGTGCAGAATTTCCACATCTTCTTTAAATAATTACAAATGCCTCACGCCACTGCACTCCAGCCTGGGTAACAAGAGCGAAACTCCACCGCAAAAAAAAAAAAAAAAAAAAAAAAAAAAAAAAAAATTACAAATGCCTGTGCACCTGCCAATTTGGCTATCATTTTCTGACAACATTCCTCTGAGAAACATTTCTCTGAGAAAAGTGACTTTTTAATGGACTCTGGGAAATCCAATGCATTACTTACATCATTAGATAAAGCTGACAATATCTCTCTGTTCAGAGGTTGCTAGCCGTAGAACAATATACTATTAACAAGGCAAAAAGATTTAAAGTTGGTATTTATGTGTGTCTCCCTGAATCGAATACATTTTTTGACAAGTGAGTATTATAAAAGTCAATAACATTCTGTTCTGACACCTAGTATAAAAAGAATTTAATACAGTATTTAGAGGAAGGAAGAGTCTTGGAAGAATTAAAAGATGGGTTCCTGATAGAGGAAGAAGAGAAAGCATTACCCTCCAGCGGAGCTGCACTTACGATATTAAATACATTAACCTGGCCAGGTGCAGTGGCTTGCTCCTGGGAGGATCGCTTGAGTTCAAGTTCGAGGCTACAGTAAGCTTGACCTGGGTGACAGAGCAAGACCCTGTCTCTAATAAATACACGAATGCATGAATGAATAAACACATTAACCCGGAAGTCATTTGCATGTAATTTCCCTGTTAATACTCATCCCCTGTACTGAGCAGTCACAGAGTTTAAGCACAACGCTCTAAACATTCCATATATACTGCTGTTTGATTTAATATTGTGAAAGGGAGAGTGAAATATAAGGATACATCTGTGGCTCTTCACTATTCTTCAACACGCCTCCCCATCCCACCATACACACCTCTTAATCCAACCTGGAGCAGAGAGAGGCATGAGCGAGAAACAGTGGTAGGTGCCCTAGGAAAGTGACAGTGGGGATGCCGAGTAGGGGACTTTTCTTGAGTGTTATTTAGGAGGTGATATCCACAGAATTTGGTGCGTGGTTCGTTATGGGATAAGGGGAAAAGCATAGTCAAAGGTGGTGCCCAGGTTATGGTCTCATGCAGGTCATTGCCTGGGGATGCCATTCACAGTAGTACAAAACACAGGAGAGGGAACGTCCATGAATTCAAGAGATGGGTCAGGCTGCCCCCTGGGCAGGAGAAGATTTTGTTGAGGGCTTTGCTCCTCTACCTCCTAGTGGTATTGTGATTATCCTCAAGCTGTTTCTGTCTATCTCCTCAAAAGTGAAATACTGAAATATGAATCCCTTCCTCATACAGGATGATTGTGAGGTGGGAACGGATGTGACAGTGTTTGGGTCGCAGAAGACACTCACCAAATACTCCTCTCCTTCACCTGCTTTTCTCCTTCCAACTCTAGATCTATATAATTCCACGAATGCCATTCAACCTAATCCTTGAAAATATCAGATTCTCCAAGGAAGAGTTAAGAGACAAAGAATAAAATACAGGAGACTAAAGGAGGTGACGCCTGGTGGGTGCTCACTGATGGTAGATTAAGCTAAAATCGAAAAGCAGGTGCAGAGTTGAAGGTAGGGGGTAGGGTGCTGGCATCAGAAGAGAGTACAGAAAGATATCTTGGAGAAATGTTGCTGTTTTCCCAGTTTGGCAAGCACCCTGCTTTCCAGCATTTGGTATATTTAGAAATGCATCAGGCACTCTTCTCAGGCCATGTTTCATAACATGGACTCAAGAGTTTCCAATGGGTATCCTCCTCTCTCAGGGTCCTGCATAACCTGAAACTAGTCTTGTAGGTTTCCACAGCTTTGTGGCACCAAGAACTAGAACTGGCCCCCAAGCACCAGAATTCTCGTATAAAGCCAGGAATGAGAACTGCCTAATCTTGATGTTTTGTTTTCTGGAGGAAGCCTGGCTTGCAGAGGTAGGAGTGAGGGGAAATGGGGGTGCCAAGATGAGAAGACTTGACAACAACTAACTTTAGAGAAAATCTGTGGCCCAGGAGGAAAAGTGACCCATAACATTCGGGAGCATGGCATTTGGCATCTAGGCACTCTCTCTCTAGTAATGAATTCCAAATGGTTCACATCAGAGAGTATCCATGCTCATAATCCTCTGTTGCATCGCGTTTATTCATGTTAAATCTAATTGGTACAAATATCGCTTTATGTTTGCATAAAAGATTCCTGGAGATTACGCAGGGTTGGTTTGCTCCGCAGCCTTTCCTTTTGTGGCTGTCTTACCAAACGGCTGCCTCTGGCGCCACCTGCTGGCACAGCGTGGAATTGACCTAAGGAAAGGGCTATCCCAAGCTAACCAGAGAGAAGCCATAATCATGCTACGGCTTTCCAGCCCACTCGATCGATCCCCTGGGTTTGCTGTCGCACCGGAGTCAAATCATCTCGAGCAATTCTTTCCCCTCCCAAAGCCCACACCCACTCTCCCAGCCACCTTCAAAAGAGACCCATTTCAACATAGGCAAGCCTCTGCATCCAGACTCTACGCTTCCTGGGCTTCCAGCAGCTTTGGTGCTCTGTGCCAGCCCATACTCACCACCTAAGCCTTGCCTCTACTCTCTTTCGCTCCACCCTAGAGGTGCTGAGTCAGGTTCAAAGGTACTTAGAGCAGTGATCATTTCAGTAACAATTCTCTGTGTACATTTCCAGGTCAAATGACAGCAAGAAGCAGAGGGAGG
Source organism: Saimiri boliviensis (assembly GCF_048565385.1). Lineage (NCBI taxonomy): Eukaryota > Metazoa > Chordata > Mammalia > Primates > Cebidae > Saimiri > Saimiri boliviensis. Next base: position 73,671,863 of record NC_133463.1, read on the forward strand.
GGAGAGGCTGGAGAGAAGAAAAAGAGGCGGAGATCTCCTGCAAGCACCAGAAAGCCTGACACTAAAACTAATCACAGCAAACCCCATAACTGGAACGTGAGTATTTATGCAAGTTACTGAGGCTTACACAGACTCAATTTCCTGGTCAAGGGTCACAGATCTTGTTTCTGAGGCAAAGAATTTGCCCTGATTATTGTTACAGTAGGTAGGTAGGTAGACATGAGCAGGGCAGGAGAGCGCCCCCTCCCCCACTACCCAGCCAGGAATGCCAGGTGACCGTCATGTGATAGGCAGTTGTGAAACTGCCTCGTTAAAATGATAATTGGTTGCAGCTGGCACCCGGGAACCGCGGTCTCCCAATAACTAGAAACACCTGAAACTGGTGATCAGCAGCTTCCGGTAAGATCTCAGGAGTTGGGCCAGTGGGCTCAAGCATGCTCACTAAGAGACAAAACGGCAGAGTTTAACTGGTATATGACCTTCTGGGGACACGTGACTGGTAAGGGAAAACCACCTCAAGTCACTAAGAGGCAAAATGCTGGAATCTAAATGGTGTATGACATTCCTCGGGGAACACTCAACTGGTGAGAGAAAACTCCACAAGTCAGTAAGAGGCAAAATGGCTGAGTTTAAATGCCTGGGTAAGGGGAAAATGCCTCAGCTGAGCATATGTACAACTCCATAGGCACACTGCGCATGCTCCCCTCCCAAGTGCTGGCAGGCCCCTGTGTATGTGGACAGCCCACCCAAGGGAAGAATCAGGGGAGAAGGGACACAAGACCCCAGAGCCATGCCAACATATAAAACCCCAAGTCAAAGATCAAACCACACACGTGATCTCTCAAGTCGCCTCCTTGGCCCTCTTTTTCAAGGGTACTTTCTTTCATTCCAGCTCTAAACTTTTTTTTCTTTTTTTGAGATGGAGTCTCACTCTGTCGCCCAGATTGGAGTGCAATGGCACAATCTCAGCTCACTGCAACCTCCGGCTCCTGGGTTCAGGCAATTCTCCTGCCTCAGTCTCCCTAGGAGTTGAGAATACAGGCGCACACCACCACGCCCAGCTAATTTTTGTATTTTCAGTAGAGATGGGGTTTCACCATATTGGCTAGGCTGGTCTCGAACTCCTGACCTCAGAGGATCTCCCTGCCTCAGCCTCCCAAAGTGCTGGAATTACAGGTGTGAGCCACTGTGCCCAGTCATTCCTGCTCGAAATCTTTTAATGAACTCTCACTCCTGCTCCAAAACTTGCCTCAGCCTCTCCCTCTGCCTTAGGCCCATGGGTGGAATTCTTTCGTCTGAGGGGGCAAGAATTGAAGTTGTTGCAGGCCTGTACAGATTGGCCACTGCTGACAGTATGACATTAACGCTGCCCCTCATTACACAGCTTTGCACCACCTGCCAATTAGTGGCCTCACTCATCATTTTAGCCACCTCCTCACTTAAAATGCAAATATCCCTGTGAAAGATAAAACCTACTGGCAACTGACAACTTACTGCGAGCTGTTCTGATTGTATAGTCAGCTCAGTACCGAACCCATCTCTTAGTGACAGGGGAATTCCTGGGCTTGCAGGAAGGAGGAGAGATTCTCATTGTTTTCCTCTGGTGGTGGTTTTGTCATCTTAAGCAAGCAGGAGGTGCAAGGAAGGGAATCCGATTGGTAGACAGGAGGGCTACTTTTATACAGTAAAGAATTTGGTTGGTCTTTGTCACTGGTTCCTAGAAAGGGGCCTCTCAACCCTTGGAATATCGCAAGTGATAGGAGCCTCCATTGTTACTCATGGGGGGCCCCTCAGACCTCACTTGCATTTATGCTCATGAGGCCACGCTTGGTGCGCCCCTGGAGAGTTTACACAAATGAGATGACTCAGGGTGGGGTCTGGCCACACTAGAAATGCCACTTGTTTGATTAGACTTTGAGTCCTAGCTACTCAGGAGGCTGAGACAGGAGAATCCCTTGAGCCCAGGAGTTTGAGGCTACAGTGAACCATGATTGTACCACACTGCACTCCCGTCTGGGTGACAGAGCCATACCCTGTCTCTGAGAAAAAAAGGTAGGAGAAGGAGGGGAAGATAAGGCAACTCTCTAACCCCTCTCACCACCCAGTGTATCCACTACTCTCACCCACAAATGCTAGGTTGTAATGTGTACGGGAATGCAGGGTTGGTGGCTTAATAATTCCAAGAAGAGATTTTTAACTGAGGATCCTTGAGTCCTCTGCCTTCCCACATCCTTGGCTGTGCTTCAGAGTGGGTCTGAGGAGCCCTTAATTTTACATGCAAAGCTTTTATAAGTCCATCTATTTTGTTTTCTGGAGAGAGTATCCTGTCAGCTAGGTTCTTAAGAGGAAACAGATGGCATACTGAAAGACGGAGAAGCAGTTTCCTGTATTACCCCTTCCCATGCAAAGGGGTAACAGAAGCCAGTTTACTGAACTGTTTGCAGAGTTGTGAGCGGGATTGTGCACCAAAGGGCACCAAGGATTTGGCAATGTTGTGAAGACATTCTGCCTGAAGGCCTGCAGGGGAATGGAGAGAAAGCCATTGTCAGAACCCAGGGAATTGCAGCCTTGAGATAGGGACCACCCAACTACAGGTGTGAACTTGGGTAGAGGCACAGAGCCTCCGCCAAGTCACAACTGGCTGAGAGGGGGCCAGTGAACAGGCACACCCCTCCCATCTCCAGCAAAGCCTTCTCATTGGCTTAACGCAAACACAGAGAAAGGAGTCAGGGTAACACAGTCCATAAAGCTCAGTCTCCGCCTGCAAAGATCAGCCTCTTTGGGCGTAGAAAAGGTCAGAGAACACATTTGGAGGGAACAGATTAAAAATAAACAGCGCAAAGGTCCATGGCTCTTATCAAATACCTGCAGAGGAACCTGCCAATAAAATTTTCAGAAGTCCTGGCTTTATATCCCACCCAGAGAACCTTCTTCCATTTACACCCCAAGTCCTCATTAAATCCATATTCTCTTTCTCTTCTGATGGAACTTCAAACACATTTATTCCTGATAATCAGAGGTTCTGGGTGCCAATGCTAACCGGGAGCCGATTTCTCACTATTTTATGTAGGGAAAATTACAGTGCATTGCAGTTCAACCCCAAACCTCCAAATAACCTCCTAAAGTGTAACTCAACTATAAAAGGAACATGAATATTTACAATGTTAGAATATAAAATATTTAAACTTTGCTTGGTGATCACCAAACAATACGATTCTTAAGAAAGAGCTGTTTAGTTGACAGTAACATGGCCTCTCTCATGCTCATCTTAAAACATGGGCATTTGGCAGGGAGTGTGGGCAGGGTCTTACTCTGTCACCTAGGCCAGAGTGCAGTGTGGTGTGATCATAGTTCACTGCAGCCTTGACCTCCTGGGCTTTGGTGATGCTCCCACCTCAGCCTCCTGAGTAGCTGGGACTACAGGTGGGTGCCACCATGCCTGGCTACTTTTTTTAATTTTAAAAATGTTTTTGTAAGTTGCCAGGCTGGTCTCGAACTCCTGGGCTCAAGTGATCCTCTCACCTCGGCCTCCCAAAGTGCTGGGATTACAGGCGTGAGCCACCTTGCCCAGCATCAACATGGGGTATCTTGTCTGCTGGTATAGGATGTGCTCTTCAGAATACCTACAGCAGTGCTTCTCAACCCTCTTTTCACTGTCATCCCCCACCCCATCTTTTCAGGCCTTTTTCATTAACCACTCCCACTCTTTTAACATTTAACACACCACAAATATACTGTATAACTATTTAAGTCTTCTATGATGTACGTCTGTGTTTTATACATGAAAAGAGTATTTTTTTCACCCTCCCCCTGAAGAACCCTTTTGTCACCTTGGGGGCTGTATCACCACTGTTGAGGATGCACCATCGACAATATTTCCGATGTTTCACAAATTGTATTTGGAATGTAACTCAAGACCTTCCTGCCTGTCATTTGGTTAAAACTGTTGTGTAAAGTTTTAAAATATAAATGTGTATTTTCCCACATAAATGTGTTAAGATACCTATAAACTTTTTTTTTTTTTTTTTTTTTTTTTTTTTTTTTTTTTTTGAGATGGGTCTTGGTCTGTCACCCAGGCTGGAGTGCAGTGGTGCAATCATGGCTCACTGCAACCTCTGCCTTCTGGGCTCAATTGATCCTCTCACCTCAGCCTCCCGAGTAGCTGACTAAAAGCATGCACCACCACAAGCAGATATTTTTTTGTTTGTTTGTAGAGACAGGGTTTTGCCGTATATCCCAGGCTGGTCTCAAACTCTTGAGCTCAAGTGATCCTCTCACCTCTGCCTCCCAAAGTGCTGGGATTACAGGCACGAGTAACGACGCTTGGCCCACCCTGTAAATTTGTATGACTGCCTTATTGAGATATAATCCCCACATCATAAAATGTACCCGAAGCTGGGTGTGGTGGCTCATGCCTGTGTTCCAGCTACTTGGGAGGCTCAGGTAGGAAGATTGCTTGAGCCTGGGAGGTGGAGGCTGCAGTGAGCAGAGGTTGTGCCACTGCACTCCAGCTTGGCCAACAGAGTGAGACTGTGCCTCAAAAAAAAAAAAAAAAAAAAAGGTTACTTATAAAGCATACAATTCAGTGATTTTCAGTATACTCCCAGACTTTTGCAACTATGACTAGTATCTAACTTTATAACATTTTTGTCACCCTCAAAAGAAGCCCCATAGGTTGTATAAATTTTGGATGATAAAAAGGGAAAAAGTATTCTACTGGGAAATGTGAGCCAGAGAGACATTCTGCAGGATCGTTTATATATCTTCCCAGTTCTACATTTGAAATTTACATCACTCCCAGAATTCAAAAAGTTCATTGTGGCCAGCCGCCACTCCCTCTGGACTTCATGTCAGGAGTGTGTGGAGGGAAAAACAAAAATAAAAACATAAACCACATGGCAGTTTCCTGTGGTTTCTCATTTTTTTAAATCTCTGGGCTAGTTTCCCAAGGTAGAAATCGCAGTCATCACTGATTCCTTTCTTTCCCTTACCTCCCGCAATGAATCAGTCCCCAAATCCTATGACTTCTCCGTTAATATGTATTTGAAATCCATGCTCAGCTACTCATCTACTCTGCCATGACTTTAGTTCTTTTTATTATTTTATTTATTTATTTATTTTGAGACAGGGTCCCACCCTGTCACACAGGCTACAGTGCAGTGGCACGATCTTGGCTCACTGCAGCCTTGACCTCTCCGGCTCAGGCAATCCTCCCACCTCAGCCTCCCAAGTAGCTGGAACCACAGACACACACCACCATGCCCAGCTAATAAATATGTCTGCTTTCCTTTGTTCATTGTACTCTTGTAGCAAGATGGCTAGTGAGAGTACCCTTCCTGCAGTCCAGGAAGTAAAAATTGGGTTGCTGAAAGATCCTTTGTCTAAATGCTAATTTTTCTTTGTGGCACCAAGCATCTGTTTCCAGCATCCACCAAACTCATTCATCCTTCAAAGGCCAGTTGATCTCTTTTCCAAAGTGTTTCCCTTGCTCTTGAAGGTAAAGAGTTAGTCTGCTCTCTAGGAGGGCAAAGTAATATTTTTCTTAATTTCGGTTGCATCGTTTACCACATCATGCTGTAATTTTCCTATTCACACACCAGTCTTTCCCAACATCAGCTGTCCTTGTAGGTGTTGTGTGCACAACAGCAGATCAGAAGAAAAAGGCAGGGATGAGGAGGTTTGTAGAACAATGAAAGTGTTACATCAGTTAAGTCCTGGAGCGCATATGTAGTCAAGATAAGCGAAGAAGCTGTAAGCACCGCAGAATGTTCTGACTCTTAAGCAGGGTGAGCCAGTCACCTGTGCAAATGTAGCACAGTTGGAATCTGCTCATATGGAGCAGAGGCTCTCACGGAGGCCAAATTCAGCCTGCAGGGCTTCCAGCTGCCCTGTCTGCCAGCCTCTTTCTCCATGGGTTTGACATTATAATAACTTTTCTAAAAACGCACCGCAAATGAAACACATGGTAATCACATCCAGGGTAGTCTATTTAGTGTTCCTTGAGGGGAAGCTCAGGATGAGTTTGGCAGAAGCTGTGAACCTTAAGAGGTCCGTTGCTTGATGCACACAGCCAGACAATACACCTTGGGTTGCAGCAGAGAAAGAGAATTCATTGTAGGGTCACCAACTGAGAAGATGAGCGAATACCTTAAATCCATCTGCCCCCAAGGAACTTAGGGTTCGGGTTTTTAGGGTTTTGGAGTGGGCTGAAGTGGAGAGATCGCTGGGGACACAGAAATGAAGCTGTGTTCTCATGCTGCTTCTGTGCCTCTGTGAGGATCTTCAACCTGGTTTCTAGAATTTGGGGTCTGAAAAACATCTTCAGCAATCCTTAAACAAAAGACAGGATTCTAATGTCAGAGATCCTATCTATAGGAACAAAGGGAATATAAATGGTCACTATCTAGTGACTTCTCGAAACAAGGAAGTGCGCCAAAGTGCAGCTGATGAATGCATTCATTACAAATAACTATATTTGTGTCCAGAACCCAGCATGCCATTTTTGTCAACCCTGTGGGGGTGGTTTCATTTGTGCTCCAAAAGAGTGAGGTCATGGGTGAAAGAATTTGTGTTTTAGATAAAGGGGTCATCCCAGGCCCATGCCCTTCAAAGAGCTTGTGGATACTGCAGCCCAGAGGCTTCTGCTATATTCTGCTCATGTCTGTTGTGGAAGAGGGTTGTTTACTAATTCAGCTGTCAGTCTCCCCTTTTTACCGATTCAATTTGGGGAGCAATGTGCTCAGTTCCAGAAGATAAAAACACAATTGGCCTCAGCCAATCACAGCACTTCCATTCCCCTTTGGCAGTAATCAGTCTAGTCAGTGGGCGTGTGATCAAGTTCTGGCCAGTGAAACAGAAGGGGAAATCTACTGGGGGGTTTTGAAAATATGTTTCTCCTTGATAGGAGAGAGGCACGTGAAAAGAAAGCCCCCTTTGCACCTTCCCTTGGGAGGTGAGGCAGGAGAATTGCTTGAACCTGGGAGGTGGAGGTTGCAGAGAGCTGAGATTGCACCATTGCACTCCAGCCTGGTGACAGTACAAGACTCTGTCTGAAAAAAAAAAAAGAAGCATATAGATATAAAAGAAAGTCATTCTTTCCCATTGCCCACATTACTACAGCCCCATAAAAGAAGAACTGCTTTCTTGGAAATAGTAGAAAGTAACCTCTGGTGGCTCACGCCTGTAATCCCAGCACTTTGGGAGGCCGAGGCGGGTAGGTCACGAGGTCATGAGATCAAGATCATTCTGGTCAACATGATGAAACCCCGTCTCTACTAAAAACACAAAAAATTAGCTGGGCATGGTGGCGTGTGCCTGTAATCCCAACTACTCAGGAGGCTGAGGCAGGAGAATTGCTTGAACCCAGGAGGCGGAGGTTGCGGTGAGCCAAGATCACGCCATTGCACTCCAGCCTGGGTAACAAGGGCAAAACTCCGTCTCAAAATAAATAAATAAATAAATAGAAAGTAACCTCTGCCCTTCATTCATTGGCCCCATCCTTACCCCTTACCCATCTATAGGATCATGAAGACTGACTTCTATGATGGGTGAGATGGGGCAGGAAAGACTGAGCCTATGTGGTTTAGGCCCCCTTGAGTTCTCTACGATCTTCCCACCCACAGAGCATTTGCTACCTGCTCTCGGCTTCTTGTGCATGTGGTCAGCACAATTTCTTTGGCAGGGTTTTCTTCCATGGAAATGAGACAATCAGCTGGTCTAACGCATGGGGATGAAGTAGGAGGCCCGCGCCCCCAGGCTATCTCTCCAATCCAGCTTTATCTGCCACAAAGCTGGTCATTTTGATACCTGTGCCAGAAAGTCTCCATTGGTTTCTCAACAGGTTTCTCAATGGTTCAGAACCTTTGGGCATGTAGAATACATGGTTGCAAGCTGTGGGAGGAGAAAAGGTTTAAGTATTCCTGGGAAGAGTCAACGGAGGCTAATTGGTGAGATGATATTTCTGGTGAGAAGAGAAGGAGGGGACATTTGCGACACAGATAGATGGGAGGTAGGGGAAGAGGCAAGCGTAGGAGTGACAGGGACAGTGCCATGGTGGCAGAGGGTAAGACACAGAGGTGCAGAAGAGCAGGCTGTGTTCTGTGTTCTGCAAACAAGCAGTTTTGCATCTCGTGGGAGGAGCATGGTGGTCAGAGATGAGCCAGAACAGAAAGGTCTCGAAATTTAGGTACCTTGATGATAGTAACCCGTATTTGTGCCTGAGTAGTTTGCTCGGTCTGCTTCCTGCCAGTTTAGTAGAAGTTTGGGGTTCTGAAGACCTCTTGCTGCTTTGTACTGTCTCTGTGCCTATCAGTCCATGCTGACAGAATACTTTCAGAAACCTTGAGGCTTTCGGTGTGTTGATATATCATTCACTCTGTTAGACAAAAGGCATGCCCACAGATGTCGTGAGATAAGCCCTTTTCTCCCCCGGCTTCCTTATGTGGTTGCTCTGGTCTGGGCTCTTTGGTATTCCACTGTTTAACACAGAAGTTCTTCAAGACATGTTCTGAAGACCTGCACAGGTCTTTTGTAGTTTGCTGACACTTACTTAGAACACTTTTTCCTAGCAGTGCCCAATATTTGATCTTTTCTCAGAAGCCATTTCTTAATTTTAACATTATTAGCCATCTGGAGAAGCCAGGATGTGGCAAAAAAAAATTGTTTCCAATGTAGCAGTTTCTAGCTCCTATATATTCAAGGATTTGGTTCTTTAGCTTATCTCTTTTCTCTTGCATTTTACCAAAGGCAATGAGAAGAAGCCAGTGGCATGCTTAATATTCTACCTTGAAATCTCTTAGCTAGCACAGAGGTCAGCTGGTGGGCAAGCTGCCCATTTTCTTTCTTTCTTTCTCTTTCTTTCTTTCTTTCTTCCTTTCTTCTTTTTTTTGAGACAGAGTCTCACTCTGTTGCCTAGGCTGGAGAACAGGGGCACGATCTCGGCTCACTGCAACCTCTGCCTCCTGGGTTCAAGCAATTCTCCCGCCTCAGCCTCCTGAGTAGCTGGGATTACAGGCATGTGCTACCACACCTGGCTAACTTTTGTATTTTTAGTAGAAACAGTGTTTCACCATGTTGGCCAGGCTGGTCTCAAACTCCTAACCTCAAATAATCCGCCCACCTCCCTCTCCCAAAGTTCTGGGATTACAGATGTGAGCCACGGCTCCCGGTTGCTCATTTTCATATGTAAAGTTGTACTGGAACGCACCCATGCCTGTGTACTAGTCTTGCATATGTCTGCGTTTGAGTTACTGTGGAGGAGTTGAGCAGTTGCAGCAGAGACCATGCGGCCCACAAGCATGGAATAGTTACTCTCTAGCCTTTTATAAAATGAATTTTCCAACCCCTGACCAAGATGTTCGAGTTGATTAGGTGCATTTCTAATTTTCTACATGTTCGCACAGGTGACAGTGTTGCCAAATTTCTGCCATAACAAGGACTCCTTTCCTCCATCTTCCCGTAACAGTTTGCTCACAGCTAGAGTAGATAGTAGGAAGGCAAACGTCACTCTTCATTCAGTTCCGAGCTGGACCTGTGATGCCAGTCTCAGCCTGTTTACACACACCACATAGCCATCCTCCAGCTGGAAGTTCTGTGTGCAAGCTGGTCACTCCAGGGAACACACACACTTTCCCTGTGTGCCCTCAACCCCAAATCTAGAGCCTCCCTAGCAATTTAGCTGTGTACTAACTCTAGTCAGTGACAGAGAATAGAATTCACTTGAGCTGACATAGGGAATAAAAGATATATTACAGGGATTAAAGGACTTTCTGAATCACCAGGAGAACTGAGGAAAAGGGCGAGCTTCCAGGAGTGTCAATCAAAGCTGCTGTTCCAGCTTGGCTATTATAGCTTCAAAGAAATCTCAGAAATATAATATTTATCTTTTTCAACTGTATTCGTCTGTTTAGGCGACCATAGTAAAATACCAGACTGAGTGGCGTAAATGATGGAAATTCATTTTCTCAGAGTTGTGGGGTTTTTTGGATTTTGCTTTTTTTTTTTTTTTGACAGGATCTCACTGTGTCATCCAGGCTGGAGTGCAGTGGTGCAATCATGGTTCACTGGAGCCTTGCACTCCTAGGCTCAAGCAATCCTCCCACTTCAGCCTCCTGAGTAGCTGAACTATAGGTGCATGCCACCAGGCAAAGCTTTTTTAAAAATTATTATTTGTTTGTAGAGATGAAGTCTCACTAACTATTACCTAAACTGGTCTCAAACTCCTGGGCTCAAGTGGTCCTCCTGCCTCAGCCTCCTGAAGTATGGGGACTAAAAGGGTAAGTCACCATGCATGGCCTCATTTTCTCACACTTCTGGAAGGTAGAAGTCTATGAGCAAGGTATGGTCAGTGTTAGTTTCCATGAGGCCTCTCTTCCTGGTTTGCAGATGGCCACCTTCTTGCTGTGTTCTCACCTGGCCTTTCCTTTGTGTGTACACAGACAGGGATGTCTTGTTGTCTCTTCCTCTTCTTGCAAGGACACCAGACCTATCAGATTAGAGCCCCACTCTTATGACCTCATTTGACCTCAAACACTCCCTTGAGGGCCTGTCTCCAAATACAGCTACACTAGGGATTACAGGTTCAACATAAGAATTTTGGCTGAAGGCCAGGCATGGTGTCTCACTCCTATAGTCCCAGCACTTTAGGAAGCTGAGGCAGGCAGATCATTTGAAGTCAGAAGTTTGAGACCATCCTGACCAACATAATGAAACCCCGTCTCTACTTAAAATACAAAAATTAGCAGGTTGTGGCGGTGCATGCCTATAATCCCAGCTACTCCGGGGCTGAGGTAGGAGAATTGTTTGAATCCAGAAGACAGAGGCTGCAGTGAGCCAAGATGGCATCATTCTGCTCTACCCTGGGGGGATAAAGAGTGAGACTCCATCTCAAAAAAAAAAAAAAAAAAAAAAAAGAATTTTTGGTGGACACAATTCAGTTCATAACATCAACTCTTCTCTGCAGGAAAGCATAATGAAAGAAAGTTGTAATGGATATTGAGCAAACCAATTCACAATATCCACCACAGCTTTAAAAAATAATAGTAATAGCAAACATTCAGAAGCAATAAAAGAAACAGATTAAATAAATACTGGTATATTGACACAATGGAATACTATGAAACTATTTAAAAAAGCATACAGGGAGCTCTATGATAAATGTCTGTACTATTATATGGCTGGGTGCAGTGGCTCATGACTATAATCCCAGCACTTTGGGAGGCTGGAGCAGGTGGATCACTTAAGCCCGGGAGTTGGAGATCAGCCCGGGCCATAGTAAGACCCTGTCTCTACAAAAAATAAAATTAGCTGGATGTGGTAGCACACACCTGTGGTCCCAGATACCTGAGAGGCTGAGGTGGGAGGATTGCTTGAGCCCTGGAGGTTGAGATTGTAGTGAGTTGAGATCACACGACTGCATTCCAGCTTGGGGGACAGAGTGAGATCCTGCCTCAAAAATTTAAAAAAAAAAAAAAAAGGAAGAAAAGAAAACTCTCTGTGATATGTTGTTAAGTGAACAAACTAACATTTAGAACAAAGCAAATAGTTTACTACCATATGTGTAGCAAAATAAATGAATGAATACCTGTCATCTATTTATTACCTATGTATGTGTATATGTATGTATGTTTGGGAAGTAGAAAAGTTCCTCTTTAAAGTTTCCTTTCTCGTTAAAGAATAAATCATAGGTGTGCTAATAACTCTTTGTTAAGCCCTATCCTATGTAGCTGTTAGACATGCCATGCTTACAGACACGTAGTACATTCTGTGTCCTTGTACCTTAACCAAGATATCTGTGCTGGATGTCCCAGCTTTTCATTGCTTTTGCCTGTTTGGAAAAGTTTTAAGTTGTTAGCCAATCGGGTTTTAGTTTAGATTGTGAGGTCTGACTCCAGCCAAAGGAGATCAGACACAGCAGTAAGGATGACCCCCAGTGCATAAGGGATAAATATGTCTGCTTTCCTTTGTTCATTGTACTCTCGTGGCAAGATGGCTAGTAAGAGTACCCTTCCTGCAGTCCAGGAAGTAAAAGTTGCATTGCTGAAAGATCCTTGGTCTCAGTGCTAATTTTTTCTTTGTGGCACCAAGCATCTGTTTCCAACAGTATGTATATATGTAAGTAGTTCGGTAGGTATTTGCTCACATTTGGCATATCTGTGAATAATACACAAGAAACATACAACGTTGGTTGCCCCAGTGGAGAGAAGAACTGGATGGCTTGGGGCCAGGGTGAGAGAAGACATTTCATTTTATGCACGTATTTTGGAGGTTTTTGTTCATTTGTTTGTTTGTTGAGAAAGCAGATTCTGAGACCAAGTTTAGTGTCCAGGGTGTTGATTAGGAAATGGCCTTGGCATCCAAACCTGTGGAAGGGTGGGAAAAGAATCAGGATTGAGCAGAGGGGGAACACCTGCAATTTGGACCTGACAACACATTCCTTCATCAAGGCCATCAAGAACTCAGGAGTTGGCTGGGCACCATGGCTTAAACCTGTAATCCCAACACTTTGGGAGGCCAAGGCAGGAGGATTGCTTGAGCCCAGGAGTTCACATCCAGGCTGGGCAACAAAGTGAGACCCCTCTCTCTACAAAAAAATTTAAAAATTAGCAGGGCATGGTAGCACGTGCCTGTAGTCCCAGTTACTCAAGAGGCTGAGATGGGAGGATTGCTAGAAGCTGGGCAGTTGAGGCTATAGTAAGCCATGACTGTGCCACTGCACTCCAGCCTGGGTGACAGAGCAAGATTATCTTAGAAAACAAACAAACAAACAACACTCAGGAGCTGAAATGTGCATTTAAGAGTTATCCTGCTTTGGGCAATGTGGACAGGCTTTTATACTTCTGCCTTGATCAGTCACCAGATGTGAGCTGCCTTGGAAAGGGCATGAGCTCCAGAAAGCGCTCTCAAAGGTGGGCAACATGTACTTCCTTGGAGTCTGAGTGATGCATTGCTGTGTCTGTCACTTAACGGCCTATATGATCTGGCCTCTTGAAACGTCTCTGATCTTATCTCCAAGTACTCTTCATTTCACTTGCACTGCTCCTTAGTGTTTCTTGAGTTTTCATCTCAGAGTCTTTTTCTTACTGTTCCTGTCTTAATTGTTCCTCCCTTAAATAACAAAGAGGCCCATGCCTTTCTTCCTTCATACTTCTGCTGAAATACCTCCTTACTGAGAGGACTTCCCTGACCTCCTTACCTGAAATAGTACACTTTCTTCAGCATCTTACCATGTCTGTTTCTTTAACTTGCTTCTTTTTCTAATCCTCATCACTGCTTAACATACATTTCTTTGTTTACTTTTTGTTGATGTTCATTTGTGGTCCCCCCCACATTGTTTGGTCCCCTGGTGTATCCTCAGTGCTGAAGATAACACAGTAACAGGCACACAGTAGGCTTTCAGTAAATATTTGTTAAATGAATGAATGAAGGAATCAGTCACTATGCTAAGTTGTAAAACAAAATTATAAGCAAAATGGAGGCAGGTCCTATTCTCATGGAGTTTGCTGTGAATGGAGAGGCAAAATAATGCATCAATTACACGAACATAAAGCTGCAGTCATGACATGGGCTACGATGGGAAAAAAATATGGTAGGAGAAGACCATATAGAAGAGGCTGGAAAGCTTCTGTGAGAAAGTGATGTGTAAGCTGAAATCTGAAGGATGAGTAAGCTTCAACTAGGTAAAGGAACATGAAAGAATCTGGTTCATTTTTGGAAAAGATCCCTCTGGATTCAACAAGGAAGAGTGAATGAGAGGAGCAAGGATGAGTATCTATAGGACTGTTAGGAGGGCATGGAAATTCTTCAAGTGAGGGGTGATGGTTGCCTGAATTAGGGGTAGCCCTGGTGGTTAGAAGAAACAACTACATGTGAGAATTATTTATTACACAATAGATGAGGCTTGTTTATAAATTGTATATGGAAGATAAGGAAAGGGAAGTTAAAAGAAGGACTTCTGAGTTTCCATCTAACTGGATGGACGGTTGAAAGAATATTGGAAGAGAAACAGATTTATTTTGTTTTATTTTGTGTTTACATGTGTATATGGGGAAGAACAGTGAGAGAAAAGATAGATTATGATTTTGATTTTTGACATTTTGGTTTTGAGTTGTTATTGAGACTTGCTGTATGAGATGCCAAGTAGACCATGGTTATAAGTGAGGCGCTCAGACATGTAGCTTGGGCTGGAGAAGAAAATTTTTGAGTTGTCTGTCTAGGTGGTGTTTGAAAATGTGGGAATGAATGAGATTGCCTAGGCAGAGAACATTCAGTAATAAGAGGAGAGGGATAGGATGACCTTGAGGGACTGACTTGGAAAAGAGACTAACAGAATTGACTAGAGATGTTGGAAGAAAAGGAGGAGAATGTGGTATCACCTCGAAAGAGTGTTCTAGAAAATGAGTCCTTAGCCACGTCAAACCCCCTGAAAAGGGACCTGACAACTAAAAAATACCAGTTGTACTAACAACATGGAGGTCACTGGTGATGCCAGTGATTTTTTCTTGTTGTTGCAGGAGAAATGTTAAGGTTAGTGGAAAATTGATGAAACGGAAACATTGTGAGTATAAAAGGCAAAGCAGAGGGACTATTTGGGGGTGGGAGTGGAGGGATTGAGAGTTTAGTTGGTAGTGTAAAGTTTCCAAGAAGATGGGTAGGAAAGTGAGTACCAGTAAAGGGCTTGTTAAAATGCCAAAGAGGGACTCTGTTGTAACAGGAGGGAAGAAAGAAAATGGCAGGGTGCCGACTTGAGTAGATTTCTGTTTGGTAGAAGTGAGATGAAGGGATTGCCTTCTCTTTTTTCTGCAATGAAAGAGGAGGGATTAACTACTTTTCCGAGTGTTAAGTAAACGGATTGTTTTATGATGCCTTAGCTCTCTAACTTTCACAGATAAGTAAATGTATATCCACTCTCACAGCGGTGGGAACAGAAACAGTAGGTGTTTAATAAATACTAGACTGATTTTGATTCTAATCGTGATGATAATTAATCTGATGATGCTCTGATGGCAAGGAAAAATATAAGCTCCAATCAAGCCCCTGTCGTAAGCCGCCTGAGAAGTGAGGACGGAGGTTCGCAGTTAGGAAAGGAAACCCACCCTCACGCTCCTTCTGGTCCAGGACCCTAAGGGTTAAGATCAACGAGAGTTGGCCATCACTGTTTCCTAGAGCGGCCTCAGCAAAGCCGCCAGGGGAGATGGGGTAACTTCCTGTTTCTGTCTTCCGGGTTTGAGAGTTTAGGAACCTGGGTTGGTGGGGTCAGAGAGGTGGGGGCTCCTTTCTCCCGGATTGCTGGGGGTGCAGGCGCCTTGGGTGTAGCCCCCAGAACAGTGAGTTCCTTCTTTGGGGGAAGGGAGCCGAGGGTTGCGGGCTAGAGGAGTGGAAACAGCTCCGACCAGGCTGCAGCGGACCTCCGGGAGAGAGATCCCGCTGCTGCCAGGGGCGAAGGCCCAGCAGCTCCCGCCGGCGGGCCACCGTCATCCTTGCCTGCCAGGTGCCTTAAAGGATCTCGTCTGCCGGAGACCGTCTGGTATCCTGGAACTTCACCCCCCAGTGTCTCCAACTTGCCCCTGTTAGAGGTTCTTAAAACGAGGCTTCAGGCAGTGCATTTGCTTTGAAGGCTTTCTGATCGAAGCACGGCCCCACCTTAATCACCTGTTTGCTCTACAACAGTGAAAACAGCCCTTCCCCGTGGAGTGACATCTTAATGGCAGCCTTTTATGGCCTTGAATTTGCCACCATTTTGCTGAGCCACTGTTCCCAGGGCTCCTTTGCTGCCAAAGTTAATAGTATTTTAGTAGGGAAAATGGTCGGATGGTAATGTGTTACCCAGAAGGAACTCACTGTTCCTTCATGCTTCTTTTGTAAATACTTTGATTACAACACGTAACTAGGACTCATGCTTCTTTTGTAAATGCTTTGATGGCAATATGTAACTAGGACAGCAAAATACGTAACTCCATTCGAGCAACTCCACCCCCTCCCTTTTTCTGCATTCAGGTGTATGGTTCCCCACCTCCCATTCAAACACTGGGATCTTAGTAATATAGACAGTTTCATGTTTCTCTAGAACAAATCTGCTTGCTGATGAGTGTGCTTACCGAATGTCAACTCACTTTGTTACAAGGCTTAGGAACGCGGATCTGTTTTCTAAAACGCCAGCCAATATATTATAAAATACAGGGACTCTTGAGGTTTATTTGCAGTTAGGGATTATGCTCAGCCCTGCTTCTTGTTCTAGTTTACGATAATAAGTAAGTGGGTGAAAAAACGTCAGCATCTAATCAGACTTGGAGCTCAATCGTGCTCTACCACTTTCTAGGTGACCTTAGGAAAATTTCTTAATACCTTTTAAACTCATCTGTAAAATGCTGGTAGTTGTTCATACACCTCAGAGAGCTATTTTAAGAATTAAATGACAAATATATGCAAATTATTTCATTCACCATCTGGCACATAATAGGCAGTAATGGTGAAAATTCAATATAAGTACAGATACTATTTTTGTTTTTAAAATATGTGCATTTGCATATCCTTTTAGGTCCTTATTTTCTCCCAAATGATGATACTCTTCATATTCTGAAATGGATGCCAAAAGTCCGTATGTCGCCGCCTTCCTGTGGTAGATCACATTTTCTAGTCCCTTAAAATAGGTTAATGATTGTTGGCTCCAGAAGACAAAGGTTAGGCTGAAATGGATTTTGTGAATATGATAGACTCAGAAACTAAGAGCAAGGAGGAGGAGGCCCCTCTTTAGCTTCCTTTTTATATTTCATGGTTATTGGCTATAATTATTCCACCCCTGCTTTGTCCCGATTTCTCTTTAATTTATATAAATCCTAACATTCCTTTGAAATTGACTTCAAAGGGTTCCTTCTGTCAAGACCAAGTTATTCTTTTGAAACTAAACAGAGTGCTTTTTTTTCTTTAGCTGCTTCTTATGCTTGCGTATTGATTCCTTGAAGTCTTTATACATTTTATTGGTGTCTTTTTTAAAAAAAATACTTTGCTTTTTAAATTAAAAGTGTTTCTAAGCTATGCTTGGACAGTATTCTGTCTTTGAAGCTTGATCTTCAAACCTTTAATGTGGAGATTTAATTTTTTGCACTGTTATTTCTTTAGAAAAGGTTAATTGGGTTAACCCTTAATTCTAAACACTTGCATCAGAGATAAGATTTTCTAAAAGGGCTGCTAAGAGTTGTGTTTCTTATTTTCAGTATGGTTCATGAACATTCTGTGCTTCCTATTGGTATGTTGGAATGGTTGGTAAGGAAGGAAGAAGAATAAGCTTGAACAAATACCTCCAAACATAATTTATTTCCTTTCACAGGGTTTCTGATCCGTAACGTGGCTGTGATCATTGTGATGGAGCAAGAAAAAGAACTGTTGGTCTCAGACTATAACAGCTTCATGAAGAGGGAGAATTTGAAAAGCCCCTTCACAGGTGAGGGATCAAGAAAAGGATACGAATCCTTAGGAAACTTGATGTAGAAAGGACAAGACCCTGGAATGACACAAACTTTAATTTACTTCTTTGTGCTGTCACTTAAAAGCTGTGTTAATTATTTCAGCCTCATTGTTCTCATCTTTAAGAAAATGAGTATCTGTCTCACATTTATTTTAGGATTACTGAGATACCACATCCAAAGCTACTGTTCTTAATAAATAGTGGCTATTGTTATTTGTATAGTATTTGCTTAGATTTTAGAAAGCTGTTGCCTAGTTTTTACCTGAGATGGTATTCTGTTCAATGTCACTCCTGTTTTTATCAATCCTGTTTTTTTCTCTTAAGTCTTCTAGAATAAAATTTAATGCATTTATTTTTAGTTTGATGTTCCCTTTGCCAATAATGATTCAAATAATTCATTAGTGTTGTTGCTAAGTACAAAAAACATCCACCTGCTTCTGGTAAACAGAGGAAAAGAAGTAAAACTGTCTTTAAAAACTTTTTTATATGTAATTACTTATGAGGTTTCACATTGTTATTTCCTCTCTTCCACTGCAATTTAGAATTTATTTCTCTGGCAGAGATTCAGGAATATGGTTAGAATATTTGTTTATTATTGCAGGAGATGAAGGTATGAATAATTTGGAAACTGTTCACCACAACAATCCTAAGGCAGATCATCTTAAAGAGAAACCTTCAGAATGGTGTAAAAGACATGGACCACAACATTATGAGCATGAGGATGCAAAAGAAATGCCATTGACATGGGTTCAAGATGAGATTTGTTGTCATGATTCCTATGAGAGTGATGGCAAGTCAGAGAATTGGGGAAACTCTATAGCTAAAGAGGTGGAAAAACCCAATCACCAGGAATGGGACCCAGGAGAACATACCAATGCCTCTGTCCAGCAGAATTCATCCTTTGTAGACAGACCCTACAAATGTTCCGAATGTTGGAAAAGCTTCAATAATAGTTCTCACTTGCGTACTCACCGGAGGACCCACTCAGGAGAAAAGCCTTATAAATGCTCTGAGTGTGCGAAATGCTTTTGTAACAGTTCTCACCTGATTCAGCATCTAAGAATGCACACAGGAGAGAAGCCCTACAAGTGTGGTGAATGTGGGAAAAGCTTCAGCAATACCTCCCATCTTATTATCCATGAGAGAACTCACACGGGAGAGAAACCCTATAAATGTCCCGAGTGTGGGAAGAGATTCAGCAGCAGCTCTCACCTTATTCAGCATCACAGATCACATACAGGTGAAAAACCATATGAATGTTCTGTCTGTGGAAAAGGCTTCAGTCACAGTTATGTCCTAATAGAACATCGGAGGACTCACACCGGAGAAAAACCTTATAAGTGCCCTGATTGTGGGAAGAGTTTTAGTCAGAGTTCCAGCCTCATTCGCCACCAGCGGACACACACAGGTGAGAAGCCCTACAAATGTCTTGAGTGTGGAAAAAGCTTTGGTTGTAATTCTACTCTAATAAAACATCAGAGAATACATACAGGAGAAAAGCCTTACAAATGTCCAGAATGTGGGAAGAATTTTAGTCGTAGTTCAAACCTTATTACACACCAGAAAACGCACACAGGAGAGAAATCCTATGAAAGTTCTGAATATGAAGAAAGTTTTAATCAGAATTGCAGTGTGATAGAAGACTGCAGAATCCAGTTAGGAGAGAAACCATATAGATGTTTTGAATGTGGAAAGAGTTTTGGCCTTAGCTCCCATCTCATTAGACACCAGAGGACACATACAGGAGAAAAACCTTACAGATGTTCTGAGTGCTGGAAAACTTTCAGTCAGAGTTCCACCCTGATGATTCACCAAAGGACACATACAGGAGAGAAACCTTATAAATGTCCTGATTGTGGTGAATGCTTCAGTCAGAGCTTTAACCTTATCAGGCACCGGAGGACCCACATAGGGGAAAAACCTTACAAATGTACCAGCTGTGAGAAATGCTTCAGCAGAAGTGCCTACCTCAATCAGCATCGGAAAATTCATGTAGAAAAACCTTTTGAGTCTCCTGATGTTGGGGATTTTCCTCATGAATGGACTTGGAAAAACTGTTCAGGGGAAGTGCCCCTCATCCCTTCATTTTCGGTATCAAATACATCTTCCTGAGTCCCAAAGCCTGGTGATTTTTTCTTTCTTGTTGGACCATGACAGTTTAGGTATTCTCTGATTATTGTGCTATAAAGTTTCTTTGGTGTGTTTGTCAAAACATTTGGAAAAAGTCAACCTCCCAGTTTAAAGGATGGGAAGACCCCAATCACCAGGTTATTGGATCTGTCCAGCAAGAGATTCATCCACCAAGGATGAAGAAAGGAGGACTTTTTTGATTTAAGGTAAGATAGTAATAGCTTCAAAAGAACACCTACAGAGTAATCCTGAGAGTAAGCAAAGGAATCTGTGAGAAACTGAAGCTACAAATGCCACTGAATTATTTTCTCTTCCTTTATTGCAGGCGTCCCCCAAACTATGGCCCACAGGGCTGCATGTGGCCCCCCGCCACACTTCAGGAAGGGGCACCTCTTTCACTGGTGGTCAGTGAGAGGAGCACAGTATGTGGCGGCCCTCCAACGGTCTGAGGGACAGTGAACTGGGCCCCTGTGTAAAAAGTTTGGGGACACCTGCTTTATTGGATAGATAAACATCATTACTGGCCTCAAGGGTTTACCCAGAGAAAGGGTCTTTTTGAGTAAAAAATGTGATTTCCTGGCTATTTTGTTGGGGCTCAAGAAAGATTCTTTTTTTTTTTTTTTTTTTTTTTTCATTTTTAGTCACTAAAAATGAACTATTATAGCATCTAGAACTATACTGTCCAACACCATAGCCTTTAGCCATATGTAGCTATTTGTATTAAGATTAATTGAAATTTTAAATGCAGTTCCTCAGTCACACTAGCCACTTTCTAAGTGTTCAGTAGCTCTGTGTGACCAGTGGCTGCTGTATTGAATATTATACAAGGTTCATTCATTCAAGATCATCATTCTTGACAGACCCATAAATATTTTCTATAAGACTGTAGAAATGTGCTCTGAAGGGTTTGCGCTCCAGAAGGAATTGTACTGTAGAGTAGAATTGGGATAGAGTTTTGAAGACACTGGGTTTAGAGATTGGATATTTTAATGACTGTGAGTTCTAATTTATGTGCAGCCAACTGAGTTATCTAGTGATATGATCTCACTGTCTTGACCAAAGCCAGGATAGGAGGAAGGATTCCTGAATTCTATCTTAAAATTTTTAATGAAGAGTCTTTTCCCCAAGTTATCCCATTATGTAATTCTTGGTCAGCTCAGGAACTGGGTTCTTTTTCTAATAATTAGCTCACTAATTCTGAGCTAGTGTTCAAGGACAGTTTGCCATTAAGGAGGACTGAGACTTCTTAGCTTCAGTACTGACAGTTTTCTTTTGCCTCTTGACATAATTGGTATATGGATCTGATAACTGAGGCCCCATCTTCCCTACTCATTCATATGGGAACAATGCTTTGGAAAGTATTAGATATATCCTATTTCCTTCCTCCCATTTTTTTTCCTGCTAGTGCAACAGGTAGATAAGTAGGAAGGTCAGCTAATTTTTGGATTCAGAATATATTTTATGAATCATATGCAGAGACACATATCAGGAATGTGAAGCCAGAATGGGTCCATTGTAGCTGATGCAAAGGGCTGTAGCTGATGGTCATTTAATTGCCTCAGGATTATTTTATCTTTCATGATTGTGGTGCACCTGATGCTGGCAAGGCATTTGTGTGTTTTTGTATTGTTATTTGATTACAAAAATAAAGCAAAAGCTAGGAAATAAAGTTTTGAAGAATTTGGGGGAAATTTTCTGCTTTCAAAATGGGGAAAACATTGGGCATTGTTGGCTTTTTATTTTTTTATTAAATTTTTTAAGAGATAAGGTCTCACACTGTCACCAGACTAGGATAGTGCAATGGCACCATCATAGCTCACTGTAGCCTCAAACTCCTGGGCTTAAGGGATCTTCCCACCCCAGTCTCCTGAGTAGCTAGGACTACAGGCACACACCACTGCACCCAGCTAATTTTTAAATTTTTGTAGAGACAGGGTCTTGCCATGTTGCCCAGGCTGGTCTTGAACTCCTGGCTTCAAGCAGTTCTCCTCCCTCAGCCTCCCAAACTGCTGAGATTACAGGTGTGAGCCACCACACCTAGCCTTTTATGTGACCTCACCTGAGTATCTTTCTATCTTTGTATGTTATATAGTATTGCCCACATTTTCTTAAATTGTAATATTTTGGGACAAATTTTTACAGTAAATAATTGATTAATGCTTGATAATTAAACTTAGGGCTTTGCTGTTGAGGCTGAAATTCAGTTGCAAGGAAGCAGTAGTTGGGGTGATAAAAAAATCAATCACATGCTGCGTGGCAGGTAACCACTCTGAGCCTCAGTTCCCTCATCTGTAAAGCAAAAATAATGTCTACCTTACAGAGTTACTATAAACATTAAGTAAATGTTTGCAAAGCATATAGCACAGTGCTTAAACATAGCAGGGTATCAGTAAATGGTAATTAGTTGCTGCTTTTATTAATTGAAACAAACTGAAAAAAAAATGTTATCTACATGTTTTAAAAATAGTATTATAGCCCCAAACGTACCTTACTTGTAGATTCTTTATGATCAACTTCAGAAATTTTAAGGGATAAAATGCTGGAAAAGCACAGGACTATATTGTTGGCAGACTGTCTAAAACACTTTTATTCACTCTGTAAGCAGCTATAACAGACAGGAAATTTTACTAAATTATCTTCTTATTCATGAAACAAAGGATTTGGTTTAAATTAGGAAAGAACAAAGTCGAAAGTTCAGTTTAATTTAGTTTGCACCTGAAGAGATTAACAGCAGGTACAATTTATGTCCTGTCACCGTCACCTGTACAGTGTACTATGATGGCTGGCAATATATAAAACCTATTTCACAAACCTTGATGTCAACCAGAAAAAAGATGTTCACATCTTAGAAGGGTTAAGATGGGCTCCATTAGTAAAACAATTTGGCAAAAATCCTTATCTCTTTGGATTGAAAATGAGGAAAACAAAAGAAAGATTTGTACCTTATGATGGAAGATATAACGTAGTCAAACATAATATGGATGCTTTTATCTCAGTTTCATTAATCAGCAAGTAACCTCTTTGTTTAGCTCCATGAGAAAGACATATTCTATAGTCTCTATTTTTCTTGCTAGCACAAAGGATTCAACATGTGAATAAAGAGAGCATTCTTTATTTATGAGTGCTTTATTTCATAGTTTCTTTTTAATTAAATAGAAGACACCTATATGAATATTTTCCCTACTCAAAGAAGGAGCTCTTGTATATTTTCCATGCCATTGCATAGGAAGAGCCATGTCAATGCATGTACTCACAACTATAGCAGGGAACTCATTCCCTAACTGCTGTACAGCCTATCAGAGGGCATGTGACCATAAATCCGTATTGTAACTAAGATCTACTGTTTACTACTTGGAATTACCTCCATCATCCCAAGTCATCCAAGTTGGGTCTGCCAAATGGGCCTTCTCCTTAGTGCTGTAGAAGTTTCTTCACTGATGGTGAGAGGTAGTGGAGTTCAGCAGTACTGTGACTTGTTTTTATACGTTAATCTGATACATGCATCTCAGCCAGTCTTATTTTCTGAAATCACAGTGTTAGTCTCTTCAGTGTTGCCATAATAGAATCCCTGAGGCTGGGTAATTTATAAAGAAAAGAGGTTTATTTGGCTTGTGATTCTGGTGGCTGGAAAGTCCAAGAGCAGGGAGCAGCATCTGCCTGACTTCTGGTGAGGGCTTCTGTGCTATGTCATAACATGGCAGAGGTCAAGGGGGAAGAGAACATTTGTAGAGGGGCAAAACATGAGAGTTGTAATCACTTTCTAACAGCTCACTCTCAGAAACTACTCCTGTCTCATGTGAGAGAGAGGTCACTCACTCACGCAAGAATTGGCAGCATGCTGCCCATAAGGGCAGAGGGAGTCCCCACTACCCAGATGCCTCCCATTAGGCTCCACTTCTTAAAGGTTCCACCTCCCAATATTGCTGCACTGGGAATTACAGTCCCAACATGAGTTTTAGTGCGGATACTGAAACCATAGCATTTGGTAAGAACAAGAGTGTCATTACAGTAGGCCACCCTTATCCATGGTTTATTGGCTTCTGGCTCAAGTGATCTTCCTGCCTTGGCCTCCCAAAGTGCTAGGATTATAGGCATGAGCCACTGTACCTTGCCTGAGATGGTTTTTTTCAAAGATAGTCTTGTTCTTCCTCTCTTGGTCTTAGGATCAACTGAGATTCACCTTGGGTTGAATCATTTTAAGAATTACTTTGATTTTTCCCTTTGCTGCCCCGGCATAATTTCAAGGAACATCATGAAGAACTGCCTTAAGAACTAGGGAAATAAGATGAGGGTTTGATACCAGGAGTACTTCCAGAGGAACAGAATTTTAAGGGTGGATTTTCTTAATTGGTTTTGGGATTTCTGGAATTGGCCCTCTAATCTGATTAGAGCTAAAAATGCTAGAGACTGATTTCTAACAGTCAGCACTGATAGTCCATTGCTGAGCTGTTTATAGAGGTATACAAAATAAATGCTTGTGACACTCCTAATTCACCACTTACAAGAAGCAATGCACTTGGTGATTCTGTACATGATATTTTAGGACATTTGTGGAAAATCAAGAAACATAATGACATTGGTTGGTTGCTACTAATATTGCTGGACAAAGTAATGAAAGAAAAAGATGAGCTCAGAGATTTGAATTCTCAGCTCCAGGTATACATAAATAGTCCATAAACTTCTAAGTGTTCTCTGAAGGAGAATCTTCTCCCCAACAGCCTTAGGGTTGAAATTACCAAAACCCAAATGCAAGCCCTGATCATGCAACTATTTTTACCTACAAAGAAAGGTGCACTCAGCCTCACAGGATGTTTACTGTTAAAGTGAGGGCACTGATTGGGAAAGAATGGGAATAATTGGATTCCAAGGTGGCAGGGTCCAAGTGGCAAAAGTCAACTGCCAAAGGCAAAGTGGGCATAGTTACCCTAATGAAGGAATAGCAGAGGCAAAGCAACAATCAGAATAACTCATGTAGACCTTTGGCTTTGGCTAATTAATCTTGGTGTTCCTAGAAGTGAAATAGATGGGAAGCTTACTGTGTTCTTACTTGATCTGTATAAGCAGAAAACTTCCAGGTCAAGTAAACAAAAGTCGATAACTCAAATACTAAAAAAAAAATAATAATGGCTGCTCAATTTCCAGACTTGAACCAGTTTATAGACCCAAAACCCCTTGAATAAAGGTAACACTACCCTTTATTTGGGTATACTACCAAACATTTATACTGTTAATACCTACACCCATTTACTAGGATAACTGTGCATTGAGGAAAGAGAAGTAATCAGAACTTTCAGGGAACTACTAACAACTGGCTCTGAACTGACAATGATTTCAGGAGACCCAAAATATGGTGGCCCTCCCGTCAGAGTAGTAGCTTTTAGAGGTCAGGTGATCAGTGGAGTTTTAGCTCAGGTTTGACTTACAGTGGGTCCAGTGAGTCCCCAAACCCATCCTGTGGTCACCTTCCCAGTTCCAGAGTGCACAGTTGGAATAGACATACTTAGCATACTGAACAGAATTTCCACATTGGTTGCCTCATCTGTGGAATGAGGGATATTATGATGTGAAAGGCCAAATGGAAGCCATTAGAGCTGCGTCTACCTGGGAAAATAGTAAATCAAAAATAATATCACATCTATGGAAGGATTTCAGAGATTAGTGCCACCAGGAAGGTCTCAAAAGATGCAGAGGTGGTGGTTCCCCATCCATTCTCATTCAACTCTCCTATCTGCCCTGTGTAGAAGACAGATGGATCTTGGGGAATGACAGTGGATTATTGTAAGCTTAACCAAGTGGTGACTCCAGTTGCAGCTGTTGTACCAGATGTGGTTTCATTGCTTGGGCAAATTAACATATCTCTGGGTACCTGGTATGCAGCTATTGATCTGGCAAATGCATTTTTCTCTATACCTGTCCATAAGGATCAGCAAAACACCTTCACTGTCCTGCCTTAGGTGTATATCAAGTTTCTAGCCCTATGTCATAATTTAGTTTACAGAGATCTTGATTGCCTTTCCCTTCTACAGGATATCACACTGGTCCATTACATTGATGACATTAAGCTGATTGTTCCTAGTAAGAAGTAGCAACCACTGTGGGCTTACTGGTAAAACATTTGTGTGTCAGAGGGTGGGATATGAATCCAACTAAAATTCAAGGGCCTTCTATCTCAGTGAAATTTCTAGGAGTCCTGTAGTTTGGGGCCTGTTGAGCTGTCCCTTCTAAGATGAAGGATAAGTTCTTGCATCTGGCCTTTTTTGTAACTAAGAAACAATGCCTAGTGGGCCTTTTTGGATTTTGGAAGCAACACTTTCCTCACTTGGGTATGTTGCATTGGCCCATATACTGAGTGACTGGAAAAGCTTCTAGTTGCAAGAGGGGCTGCAACAGATCCTGGCTATTATGCAAGCTGCATTGCCACTTGGGCCATATAATCCAGGTGATTCAATGGTACTTATGATGTCAGTGACAGATAGGGATGCTGTTTGGAGCCTTTGGCAGGACCCCATTGGTAAATCACAGTAGAGACCTTTAGGATTTTGGAGCAAGGCCCTGCCATCATCCACAGATAACTACCCTCCTTTTGAAAGATAGCTCTTGGCCTGCTACTGGACCTTAGTAGACACTGAATGCTTGATGATGGGCCACCAAATTACCATGTGACCTGAACTGCCTATCATGAACTGGGTGTTATCTAACCCAGCAAGCCATAAAGTAGGGTGATTACAGCAGCACTCCATCATCAAATGGAAGTGGGGTATACTTGATCAGCCTGAGCAGGTCCTGAAGGTAAGAGATTTCCTGAGGAAGGGACCCAAATGCCTATGTTTCCTCCTGCTACAGTCTCTCTTCTCTCTCCCAACCTGCACTTATGGCCTCATGAGGAGGACCCTATGACCAGCTGACAGAGGAAGAGAAGACTAGGGTCTAGTTGTCAGATGGTGCTTCATATACACAAGCACCACCTGAAAGTGGACAGTTACAGCACTGCAGCCCCTTTCTAGAACATTCCTGAAGGAAAGTAGTGAAGGAAAATCCTTCCGTGAACAGAATTTCAGGCAGTGCATTTGGTTGTGCACTTTGCTTGGAAGGAAAAATGGCCAGATGTGTGATGACATGCTGAATCACGGGCTATAGTGAATAGACTGGCTGAATGGTCAAGAACTTGGAAGGAACATGATTGGGAAACTGGTGACAAGAAATTTGGGGAAGAGGTTTGTGGATAGACCTCTCTGACTGAGCAAAAGATGTGATGATATTTGTGTGCCATATGAATGCTCACCAAAGAATGACCTCAGCAGAGGAGAATTTTAATAATCAAGTGAATAGAATGACCTGTTCTGTGGATACCAGTAGGCCTTTTTCCCTAGCCACCCTGTTGTTGCCTAATGGGCTCATAAGCAAAGTGGCCATGGTGGCAGGGATAGTGCTTATACATGGACTCAGCAACGTGGACCCCCACTTACCAATGCCAACCTGGCTACAGCCACTCCTGAGTGTCCATTCTGCCAGCAAGAGACCAACACTGAACTCCTGATATGGTACCATTCCCCAGAGTAAGTGATCAGTTATCTGGTGGCAGGTTGATTACAGGGGACTGCTTCCATCATGGAAGGGGCAGCTGTATGTTTTTACTGGAATAGACACTTAACTCTAGATATGGATGTGTCTTCCATTCATGCAAGACTTCTGCCAAAACTCCATCCATGGACTTACTGAATGCCTTATTCACCATCATGTTATTCCACACAGCATTGCTTCTGACCAAGAAACTCATTTCATAGCCAAAGAAGTGTGGCAGTGGGCTTATGCCCATAGAATTCATTGATTTTACTTTGTTTCCCGTCATCCTGAAGCAGCTGACTTGATAGAATGGCAGAATGACCTTCTGAAGTCACAGTTCCAGTGCTAGCTAGGTGATAATACTGTGAAGGACTGGAACAAGGTTTTTAGGAGGCTGTATATACTCTGAATCAGCATCCAATATATGATACTGTTTTTCCCATAGCCAGGACTCATGGGTCCAGCAATCAAGAGGTGAAAATGGGAGTGGTACCACTCACCATTGTTCCTAGTGACCCACCAGCAAAATGTTTGTTTTCTGTTACAGTGACTTGTTTCGCTGGCCTAAAGGCGTTAGTTCCAGAGGGAGGAATACTTTTACCAGCAGACATAACAGTAATTTCATTAAATTGGAAGTTTAAAACTGCCACCTGGCCAGTTGGTCTCTACATGCCTTTGAGTCAATAGGCTAAGAAGGGAGTTAAGGTGTTGGCTGGGGCAATTGATCTGCACTACCAAGGGTGAAATTGGACTATTTATTACTCCACAATGGAGGTAAGGAAGAATTTGTGTGAAATACAGGAAATCCCTTAGTTTTACCATGCCCTTTGATTAAGGTCAATGGCAAACTATTATACAATAACTGAATCCAGGCAGGACTATGAATGGCCCAGACTCTTTAGGAATGAAGGTTTGTGTCACCCCACCAGGTAGAGAACTACAACCAGCTAAGGTTCTTGCTGAAGTTGAAGGCAAAGGGAATACAGCATATACAATAGAAGAAAGTAGTTATAAATACCAGCTATACCCACATGACCAGTTAACAGAATTGAGGACTGTAATTGTCATGACTATTTCCTCCCTATTTTGTTAATACCTTCATGCATAGAGACATACATCTTACACAGATATCTTTGCTTTTCTTTCCTTTTATTTAGCATTAACATATAACTTATTGACTTTATTTTAGTGCTGAAGTATTGTTAATTTTACCTCACAGTATTTAAGTTATGGGATATCAGAGGAGTAAACATCACTAAAGAAGTTCACCTCCTCTTCTGGAGATGGGATTTGTGCATTTTCGGTTGTACACAGGATAGTTGTGTCACGTTAAGTGGAATTATGACCTTTTATTGTCTTTATTTGGAGATGTGTATGGGTGATAGCTTAACAAGTGGTGGACTTGCAATTGTTAATTTTGGGTGTCGACTGGTTTGAGGGATGCGTAGGTGGCTAGTGAAACATGATGTCAGGATGTGTCTGTGAGGGTGTTTCCAGAGAAGACTGATGCAAGAATCAGTGGCCTGAGAGAGGAAGACCTGAAGTCAATGTGGGCAGGCACCATCCCGGTAGCCGAGGGCCGGCTGAGACAAAGAAGAAGATGGGGGACCCTTGTTCTCTGCTCTCTGTCTGCTTTCCAGATCGGATGCTTGTTCTTCTGCCCTTGGACATCAGACTCCAGGTTTTTTGGCTTTTGGAGCCTGAGACTTGCACCAGTGTCTTCCCAAGATTGTTAGACTTTTGTTTTCAAACTGGGGGCTGCATCATCTGAAGCTTCCAGACTAAGCCATACTACTGGCTTTGCTGATGCTCTTGCCTGCACATGGCCTATGCTGGGACATCATCTCTGTGTCAGTGTGAGCCAATTTCCCCTAATAAATCCCCTTCCATATATCCTATTTCTTCCGTCTCTCTGGAGAACCCTTACTAATTCAGGTGAATTCCTAGAATTAGGATTATTGAATCAAAGGGAATACATTGTTTTAAAGGCATATTGTTTACTTCCCAGAATTTTTACCAATTTAAATAATTTTGTTAAACCCTTTAGGGGAGAGGGGGAGAACAACAAATAATTGGTAAATAAATTACATATTATTGTAATTCATGGCCAATATATTAATATGATAAAAACCTCTTAAGGCAGCTTTTTTAGATCATCTTTTTCCTCTTCCTCACTTCCCTTCTCCTTGGCTTAGATCAGCTGAGATTCACCTTGGGTTGAATCATTTAAATAATTACTCTGGCTTTTCTTTTACTGCCCTCAGCACAATTCCAGTGGATATACTAGGACCTACTCCAGGAACCAGGGAAGTGAGCCAAGGCTCACAGCCTGAAATGCCAAGAGGAAGACTGGTTGAGGAAGAGGCTGGCTAGTTCAATATATATTGCCACCCACTTCAGAAAAGGAGGGGTACCCCAAATCTGAGACCAGGTTCAACTCTGATTTAGCAAGTGAATATTTTCTAGTTTTAAAAATTCATATCTTGAAAGTTGATTATATAAAATGGAGTCGTTCTTGTTATTACCAACTAAAATGGAGTAAAGAGGCATAGGAAAGGGCACCCCGTTCCCATACACCTGTTCCATAAACTATTTTTCAATTCAACAAAAAACCCACCGTGACCTACCTGTGGCTCTAAGATTACATCTTACCTGGTAACTGCTGCCACTCATCAATCAGAAGTTGCCAGCTCCTGCCATTCACTGCCAGCACCAATGAACTTACTTTCAACACAATTTACCTTCCTCCTTTTCCCAATAAAATTCCAGCCATTCCCTTTGTTCTTTGGACACATACAGGGGCTGCCCAGGTCTGAGTGTCCTGAATTGCAATTCTTGCACATTCCCAGATAAACTTTTTCTTAGAGATCGACCTTTCTATATATTGAATGGCAGGTTTTCCACGCACTCACGGCTCTCCCTACCGCCGTCTCCACATACACAGGGCAGGGAAACTGTGTCTGATTCGTCTTTCGGACTCCGGGGACTGACACATAATAAGCGCTCATTAAGTGCTTGCGGAATCAATGGAAACGTTCCGGCCCGAGGCAGCAGATCACCCCACGTTTCCCCACAGCGCAAGCGCACCTCTGTCCAGGGAGGGCGCAGGAGCTGGGACTGCTGCGGTGAACCGACTCCGACCCCAGTTACGGAGAGCGTCCCGGGCGACCCCGGCCCCACCCCCGCCAGAGCCGGCCCGCGCCCATCCCCACGCTCCCACCCCACACCACGCAACATCGCCCTAGCGTCTTTCGGGGCGTCGCCGCGCAGGCTGCGCCGCCTACGATTGGCCAAACGCGGCATAGCGCCATCTCGGCCTACCGCGCGGTGCGCGCCCTCATTGGCCGGCGGCGGCGGGAGCAGGGGCGGGGGGCGGGGCCGGCCCGCGGCCCGCGCGGGACAGGCGCACTGGCGCCTGAGCCCCGCCCTCTGGTCCCTCGCAGGGCCAAGCCCGCCGGGGCGGCGGAGGCGCGTGGAGCCCGGCGGCGCGCGGTGGTTACTCTGGTTACTGCGACCGCGCCGCGTTGGGGACAGCTGCCGCCCGCGAGGGATGCTAGTGAGGAGGCCGTCGGGAGCCGCTGCAGCCGTCTGAAGGAGGCCCCCCTGGACACCGCCTTTCACCGGTGAGGAAACGTAGTCGCGGCTGGCGGTTTCGGGGGCCGGCGAAGCGGGAGGCCGCTAAATCTTGAGGTTGGGGCTCCGCTGCCCTGGAGCCGCGCTCGAGTCCGAGGCCATCTTTTGTTGGAGAAGGCGGCGGCTCAGGCGTTTTGCCGAGGGTGGGCTGTGCAGCATCGCCGTCCGCGGAAAAAGAAGCCTCTGAACCCGCGTCGGCCCGCAGCCTCCGTGCCTTCTGGCCACTGCTCGCAGTCGCTGTCGCCAGAGGCGACGCCGCATTTCCCCCAGTGCCTGGGTGTTTCTGTGACTCTCCCTCCACCTCCATTGCCATCTGAAAGGGCACCTGCTGCTGGTGAGAAAAGAAATAAATTACAACACGAAGAGCCAGCATCAGAATATCCCACCCCCAGCAACAGCCCCAGGAACCCCACCAAAAAAGAAAAAAGGGAAATCTGGATTTCCTGGGCGCGGAGGAGCGAGTCTGCTCGGGAGCTGTTACAGCAAGCAATTTTTAAATATTGCTTTCTACGTCCTATACAACTTGGATTCACATACTTTTACACTAACTTTATATGATTTTTAAAAACTGGTCTGATCGGACTTCTCGTCCTGGGACACTGTTTACTGGAGTCTGGACGGCTCTCGGTGTCCTTTTGATATCGCATTTTGGGGAAAACCTTAAACACACCTGAGAAGAGAATCTCTGCCTTGACTGGTGCCACCAAAGAAGCCTTGGAACCATGTGGACTTTTTTGGGCATTGCCACTTTCACCTATTTTTATAAGAAATGC
Source organism: Saimiri boliviensis (assembly GCF_048565385.1). NCBI lineage: Eukaryota > Metazoa > Chordata > Mammalia > Primates > Cebidae > Saimiri > Saimiri boliviensis. The sequence goes on from NC_133463.1 coordinate 73,703,423, forward strand.
GGAGACGTCATCACTTTGGCCAACAGGGAGCTCCTGTTGTGCATGCTGGTGTTCCTCTCGCTGGGCCTGGTGCTCTCCTACCGCTGTCGCCACCGAAACGGGGGCCTCCTCGGGCGCCAGCAGAGCGGCTCTCAGTTCGCCCTCTTCTCGGATATTCTCTCTGCCTTGCCTTTCATTGGCTTCTTCTGGGCCAAGTCCCCCACTGGATCAGAAAATAAGGAGCAGCTCGAGGCCAGGAGGGTAGGTTGATTTCAAAGCGATCAGATGATTGAGTGTCTTACTTAGGAGTAGGATTGGGTTCGCTCAAATCTAAGTTTTATTTAAAGGGTTAAAGGTGGCAGGTTAGATGCTTGTATAAATTCTCATTTTTTTTTAAACTCTTTACTGTGCCTTGGTTACTTACATCTTCGACCTTCTTAAGGATGAGTGAAAACATTTGTTTCATTTAGCATCGGTTGAGCCTCAGATGGAGGTTGGATATTGATTCGATGATGAAAGATGGAACGAAATGTTAGAATTTCGTTTTGATGAAGAACAACCACTTTCCATGATGAAAAAGTTCAAAAAGAATTCTTGGGTAAGGATTGGATTTGTGCCTGAGGGATAAAGAAACGCGCTGCGGTAAGTCCACTGCTTGTAAGAAGTGACAGTTGAAAGTGACAGAACAGTTTGGAAAGCAGGCAGAAGGAAAATGCCCAAAAGGTCTCCTCCCCCGAATACTGAAGCATCGAGTAAATGCATGCAGTAATGTCCTAAAGCAAAGGCCAGGTCTTCAAATACTGGTGGAGTTCGGATTCCTGCAGAGGGAGCAGAGGTGGGCATTAGGAGATGAGTGGGAAGAGTCCTTCAGGCTAGATTATTTAGGGCCTGTTGGCCAGGAGTGTTTGGACTTTTTTCCCAAGAGTTCTCCCAGGCCGGGCGCGGTGGCTCACGCCTGTAATCCCAGCACTTTGGGAGGCCGAGGAGGGTGGATCACGAGGTCAAGAGATCGAGACCATCCTGGTCAACAGGGTGAAACCCCGTCTCTACTAAAAATACAAAAAATTAGCTGGGCATGGTGGCGCGTGCCTGTAATCCCAGCTACTCAGGAGGCTGAGGCAGGAGAATTGCCTGAACCCAGGAGACGGAGGTTGCGGTGAGCCGAGTTCGCGCCATTGCACTCCAGCCTGGGTAACAAGAGCGAAACTCCGTCTCAAAAAAAAAAAAAAAAAAGTTCTCCCAAGAGCACTGGAGGATTTTAAGCATGGGAGTAACGTTCTTTGATGTTTCCTTTTTTTTTTTTTTTTTTAATTTTTATTTTTTGAGACACAAAGTCTCACTCTGTCGCTCAGGCTGGAATGCAGTGGCCTGACCTCAGCTCATTGCAACCTCTGCCTCCCTGGTTCAAACAATTCTTGTGCCTCAGCCTCCCAAGTAGCTGGGATTACAGGTACAGGCCACCACTCCAGGCTAATTTTTTTTTTTTTTTTTTTTTTTGTATTTTTATGGAGATAGGGTTTCACCATGTTGGCCAGGCTGGTCTTGATCACTTGAGTGATCTGCCGGCCTTGGCCTCCCAAAGTGCTGGGATTACAGACATGAGCCACCATGCCAGGCCTTTTACTTTTTAAAAAGAACATTGCAGTTGCTTTATGGAGAATGGGTTGATGGGGTACAAGAATGGAAGCAGGGATATCAGACAAGAGACTATAGCAGCAGACCCAGGCTTGCTTTTTAAATTTTTGTGCCACCATTTCTGAATGTGAGACCTTTGGCAAATTGCTTAATTTCTGGGAGAATCTGTTACCTCTTCCATTAGATAGGAATGGCACCACCCTTTCTAGTAGTTAATACTAGTCTATAACTGCCTAATAAATAATAGTAGCTGTTAATATTAGTCTAGAGGTAGGATACATCTCTTAGGAGGAGCCTTAAGAGTAGTACTTAGTTCGGTGACATGGTGAATGGGTTTGAAGAAGGGAATCCTTCCTGTTCAATTTGAACTCTTTCGTATTGTGATCTGAGATAATTTCCCTTAGTCACTAAACTCTAGTTCAGGTGGCTGGAATGCTGTTCCTGTTTTCATGGTATGTAGAGAAATTTTGGAGTAGGAAAATTGGGTTACCAGCATCAATATTGGTTCCATTTTTGTGAATGCCTCAGGATTTGTCTTTATTTTTTGTAAACCATGGAGTCGTTAGATTGTGATCTATTGAATTCCCATTCGTGCTTTCTCTACTGACCAGGCTTTGCAAGGTTTGTTTTCCTCCAGAGCTGTCCTTTCAGCATGCGTGCGTGCGTGTGTGTGTGTCAAACAGGAAAAACTTAATGAAGAGGCACATTTTTGGTTAAGTTGACAAAAGGGGCTTGTCTTCCCCCACTACAGTAATTTAAATAGAGTCAGTTCTGGCCATTAATAAATACTAATGGGAAGAGTAGAATATTGACACCTTCTTGTAGTAAAGGACAGAAAAGTATTTTTCTAAGATAAATTATAAAAAAAAAAAAAAAAATAGACAAGTTCCCAGTCCATTATAGAAGGAAAAGAATGCTGGGTGGAAATTAGAATCACAGTAAAAGTTATAAAGGATTTTAGGCTTCGTCTTCTTCCTTTTTGCCTGATTATTTTGTAAAAACCCCTTCAAATGGCATTTAGTCTTACCTTAGTCATTAAGGTCAGAGAACTCAAGGAAGGTGGTTCCTTGCAATTCTGTATCTGAAATGTATTCAAATATGTGAATCCACCTACCAAGAAGAAATACTTATTACAAAAGTATTCATTTGAAAAAGCTAGTGTGCACTATATTCTCAGTGGGCATAAATCTCTCAAGGCCAGACTTTGCATCTTCTTATGATCAAAAGTGAAGTTTTGCTGTCAGTTCAGCCAGCAAATTTAACGTTTTTCGTTGTTCCTTTTTTGGGGACCAACTGTTTGACTAGGATCTCATGGAGTATCAGGATGGGGAAAAAGGAGGGATAAGTTAAATATGTGCTTATACGTTAAGGACCAAAATTGTAAACAAGTCAAATCCTAAGGGTCAGTAAGAGTTACTTGTTTTCTTGTAATTTTGTTTATTTAAATAATCTTCAATTAATAGATTGGCAGCCAGGATTTGACAATCTTTTTGTCATATAAAAGAGATATTAAGAAGATTTTTCAAATGGAAATCCAGAAGTGGAAAATACAGGTGAATAATGAAAATATCTAAGGATGAGTGGGGTGGCTCATGCCTGTAACCCCAGCACTTTGGGAGGCAAGGGTGAGCAGATCACCTGAGGTCGGGAGTTCAAGACGAGTCTGACCAACATGGAGAAACCCTGTCTGTACTAAAAATACAAAATTAGCTGGGTGTGGTTGCTCATGCCTGTAATCCCAGCTACCTGGGAGGCTGAGACAGGAGAATCACTTGAACCCTGAAGGTGGAGGTTGCAGTAAGCCGAGATGGTACCATTGCACTCCAGCCTGGGCAATAAGAGTGAAACTCCGTATCAAAAAAGGAAAAAGATGCTGAATAGTTTGTAACATGAAGTCAAATCAGAAGTTGTAAGTGATATGTATCTTGACATACCTGGGATATATTTGAAGAATTTAGTTTTCAGTGATACAGTTTGTACTATAAGTCTTTGAAGCCCTTTATGAACATTTATTATATTTGGCCCCGTGTAGATTTCTAAATATGTCTGTATAACATTTTCCAGATATCATATTTGGAAAATATGATATATTTAGAAAACAGTAAATATTTAATTTTATTGACAACTTCTATTTAATGAATATTTTGATAGTGATTTTTATATATTGTCTCGATTTTAAAATGTAACGGTTAGTTTGGTTTGATCATGTTTAGTATCTAGCTCTAAGCCAGGATGCAAAAGTCCAATGTGTCTACATAGTAGTAGCATGATTTAAATCGAACAAATTTGAATATGTAATTTACCTTTTTTTTAAACAGCGCAGAAAAGGAACCAGTGTTTCAGAAACAACCTTAATAGGAGCAGCTACCTCTACATCAACATCTTCTCAAAATGATCCAGAAGTTATCATCGTGGGAGCTGGCATACTTGGCTCTGCTTTGGCAGCTGTGCTTTCCAGAGATGGAAGAAAGGTGACAGTCATTGAGAGAGACTTAAAAGAGCCTGACAGAATAGTTGGAGAATTCCTGCAGCCAGGTGGTTATCAAGTTCTTGAAGACCTTGGTCTTGGAGGTAGGTTCCTACTGATTTTCAGGAGAGTTATGTGGTATAAGCAAACACTCTTCACTTAGACCATCCTATGACCAGTAAGAAAGTATTCCATTTTATTTTCATTTACAAAATTTTCTATACTCATTTACCAATAAATTTGCATGAAAATGAAAGCAAAGGATAAAATAAGCATTTAATAGTATGATTACATGTGAATTAGACTTAATGAGATATAAGAAAATGGCCAAAAGATTGTAATGGTCAACATTAAGGACTGGAAAATCCTAGAATGAGGGCATTAAATTTTGTGAAAGGTGAAGGTAACTGTCATTGTAGAGGGTATACTGTATACTTGTTACAGTGTTACTACAGAGAATCTTCTATTTAAGCACCATTCATGTATTCAGTCAGTGCTTTTTAAGCACTGGCTATTCCTTTAGGAAATATTTGTTCACTGCCTTCTTTGTGTGAGGAAAGGGTGGTGGGGTGGGATGGGGAAGGTGGGAGAGAGACAAAGAAGCAGGCTGTCTCCTGTCTCATTTTACAAGAACACTAATCCTATCATGAGAGTCTACCCTCATGACCTAGTCATCTCCTAAGGGCTTCATCGCCAAGTATCATCACATTGGGGATTAGACTTTTAGCTTAGGAATTTTGGGAGGACCCAAACATCTAGTCAATACCATATTTAAACATTTTATGTCACTATTTTATTAAACATACTAAAGTCCACTTTTTCACTTGATATAAACGTATTTCTCATACTGTTAACCATTGTTTAGCATTATATTTTAAGCCCAAGCATAGTAGTTTTTCAGCTGACTTCATAATGTACTTCACTTTTCAAACTTAGGTGAATGCTTACGTTATTTTCAGTTACCGTCTTTTGACACTATAGTGAACCTATTCTTGCATGTACCTTTAAAGATTATTAAATATTATGTCTTTAGGATGAATTTCTTACATGGATTTCCAGGATTAAGATTATTACATCAAAGAATGCTAATTTCTTCATGGTTCTTGAAAATCATTGTTATATTTTCTAAAATAAACATTAGTACATAGTATCACCAGTAATACGTGAATTCATCAGCTTTGCCATAATCTCATCAGTGACTTTGATGGTGTCCTATTGTTTCAATTTTTACTTGATTTTTTTTTTATCGTTTGAACATTTTTTCTGATCAGTTTCTTTATTGCTTTATGTGAATCATGTATACATGTTTTTGTCTGTTACTATTGGGATCTTAATATTTTTCCAGTGTTTTTTAAGGAGTAAATTTTATTATATATGTGCATATTAATCTTTTGTTCTATTTGATATGACTTTCCCAAAGTACTATTTTAGTTTTTACTTTTAAAATTAAATTTTGAACTAATTTTCAGTTGGCACTTTAAAATTAATGTTATATTTTCTATTGAAATTTTTTTCTTTTCCAACTTCTTTTACTGCTTTAAATTTAAGAAAGCAATTTTTACGTGAATCTGATGAATTCACTGTTTTGTTTGCTGCCATTTAAATTATCTGATTTACTAAAAAGTTCTCCTGAGTTTGTCCTGAGTCTATTTTGATGGATAGTATGTAATCATCAACAGTTGGGAAATAATTCTACTCTTTCATTTGGTTTGGAAAATCTGCTTTTTCATATATTCCATCTTTATGTATTAGTTAGGGTTCTTTTTTTTAGTTTCCATGCTGGCTTTATTTTCTTTTTATTTCTTTTTTGGTGACAAATCTACATGTTCCTACATTGAAAAAAGTGTTCAGATGTACTGAGTATGTTCCTATGCCTTTAGGTGGAATAGGTTTACTCAGGAGAGGATTATGGTTTATTTCATGTTGCATTTTCTTTCTGAAGTGAAGTGGAATTACAGACCTAAAATAGTTGTGTTGTTATCTTTAAATAATATTACAGATTTGCTAGGCTTCTCATTGACCTCCAGAAGCATCAGGGTTTCTCAAATAGTTACATTAGGTTTGTTCAATTCTCCAGATTTGAAGATAGAGACTCATTTTTGATGTGTGTGTGTCTTCCTTGGTTCTTAGTTTACCTCTGGGTGTGTTAACAGAATTGATTGTTTTGAATTGTATTGTTTTGCAGATACAGTAGAAGGTCTTGATGCCCAGGTTGTAAATGGCTACATGATTCATGATCAGGAAAGCAAATCAGAGGTTCAGATTCCTTTCCCCCTGTCAGAAAACAATCAAGTGCAGAGTGGAAGAGCTTTCCATCATGGAAGATTCATCATGAGTCTCCGGAAAGCAGCTATGGCAGAGCCCAAGTAAGACCACGGTTTCAAATATATAGTTAACTAAAGAATCAATACATTTAAATTTGACCTTTGTACAAATAAGATTTTATGAATTTTAATGAATTGTTTGGGGATAGTATAGAACATATGTATATTAAAATAAACTATCAAAAGAATATTAAGATATTCAGTGCTTTTGTTAAGAATATCATATAAAGAATTTTCCTTTGATGTAGAACTATGAAGAGTTCTCCTTTGACTAAGTGAAAATTATATAATTTTTATGTGATTGGAATTTAGAGGAGATATTTGTAACAAAGGCATAAGTCCATTTGTGTACATTTTGGAGTTTGAGTTTGCTGTTATGATACTTTCTATTAAAAGTCGGGACATAACATTGCAACGAGAAATCTCTGTTTCATTCTCACTAAAGACCTAGTCTGACAGTACTGGCTTCTTCTCTTGATTATTAACTTATATTTACCGGTAGCCTTTAAACACTGTAACTGAAGAAGTTTTAAGCGTGAGAACCCTTATGTGATTGACACAGACTAAAATGTTGACAAAGCAAGTGAAGAAGTAAATGGACTTATTCTTAGGACTGAAGGGACTTGATACCATTGAAGAATATGTTCATTGTATGAAAATGGAAAAATACTCCCAAATATAAAGATTATCTTTCTGACTGGAAATAATTACACTTAACAGTTTGGTGGATGCATTCTGACTGTGATCTTTCTGACTAGAAATAATTGCTCTCTTTTTTTGTTTTGAGACAGAGTCATTCTGTTACCCAGGCTAGGGTGCAGTGGTGCAATCTCGGCTAACTGCAATTTCTGCTTTCCTGCCTCAGCCTCCCGAGTAGCTAGGATTAGATGCGCATGACACTACACCCGCCTAATGTTTTCATATATTTAGTAGAGACAGGGTTTCACCATGTTGGCAAAGCTGGTCTCGAACTCCTGACCTCAGGAGATCTGCCCACCTCAGCTTCCCAAAGTGCTGGGATTACAGGCATGAGCCATCGTGCCCAGCCGAAATAATTGCTCTTAACAGTTTGGTGGATGCATGCAAATTTCTTGTTTTCCCCTCTGTGTATGAACGTATGAGGGTATGTAAAGTTTCTCTGCCTATATTTTATTTTTTAATGAATAAAGATAAAAATCCAATGTTACTTTTTTAGATCCTTTAAAAATCATTACATTAGAAGTATGTATTGAATGTTGATGAATTAGAAAATAAAAACCACACATTGGACATGTGTTTGCACCTACATGCATGTCCAGTTTATATGGGTAAACTAGAGATAAGGAGTTTGTATTGAATTTAAATTGCTGAAATGTGCTGCTTTAGAAATGTGTGTGTGTTTTTTTTTTTTTATTCTTTAGTGCAAAGTTTATTGAAGGTGTTGTGTTGCAGTTATTAGAGGAAGATGATGCTGTAATGGGAGTTCAGTACAAGGATAAAGAGACTGGAGATACCAAGGTAAGAAATAACAAATGTCACCTCTTCCTAAGAGATGTTGTTTTTCCTTCTTTTTCACTTACCCCTTTAAAAAAAGTAGGCTTACCAGTTTACAGGTTGAGTATCTCTTACCTGAAATGCTTGGAATTAGAAGTGTTTCAGGTTTTGGATGTTTTTCAGATATTTGCATTATACTTACCAGTTGAGCATCTGTAATCCAAAAATCTAAAATTTGAAATGATCCAATGAGCATTTTCTTTGTCACATTGCTGCCCAAAAAGTTTTGGCTTTCAGATTTTTGGATTAGAGACTCAGCCTGTGTTATCAAATGGACTGAGTTCTTTCTAAGCCCTATGCAACAGGATGGGTTTCAGATTGCAACAGTTGTTCTTTAGAGGACCTCAGAATGCTATACAAAAAACTTTTTAAACAAAACTAATATGAATAGTTTTTGAAACTGAGTAATACACATTAGCAGAGAAGCAGAGGTAGCAGGAGGAAGAAGGCAAGATTCAAAATAAATGATTCAGATAAAATGAGCCATTGTTTAACTCAGAAAGGCAACAGAAAGAATCTTTTTAAAAACAATTTATCCTTTTTTTAAAAAAATTTATTTTAGTAGATAACACATAATTCTGGACTGCTCCCTATATGGTTACCACCTTTTAAAAAATGGACTCTAATGAGGGTGACTGGAATATTTTCTCTGCTTACATTGTAGTATAAATACATGCAGTTATTTGTACAAAAATTCTTCTAAGCCATAGCTGCTGACTAAAAGCACTATATGAGATTAGAAAATTTTAGAGGCTGGACATGGTGGCTCAAAACTGTAATCCCAGCACTTTGAGAGGTTGAGGCAGGTGGATCACAAGATCAGGAGATCAAGACCATCCTGGACAACATGGTGAAACCCTGTCTCTACTAAAAATACAAAAATTAGCTGGGCGTGGTGGTGGGTGCCTGTAATCCCAGCTACTCGGGAGGCTGAGGCAGGAGAATCGCTTGAACCAGGGATCTGGAAGTTGCAGTGAACCAAGATCGTGCCCCTGCATTCCAGCCTGAGTGACAGAGCAAGACTCAGTCTCAAAAAAAAAAAAAAAATTTTAGAGTGAAAGAATCTGGCTAGTCCTTGGAATTTGTAATGAGAGTCACTGCTCTGATGTGCCTGCCTTGTATTTGCTTCCCCTGTTGTCTGTAAAAGTGGAGAGTAATCCCACATGGTTTGCACGGGAGGGCTACAAAGGGAGATGATCCCCAGGGACTCAGAGGAAGTGTCTGAACATTGCTCATGGGTTATCTGAAGCCATAACTACCCTTTATAATGCTATCTGATAATATATTTAAATCTCTTCATGCACATTTTTAAAGAATGGCTTTTTTTACTGTGCATTTCTCACTACTATACTGAGTAGTCTTTCTCTCTGTTATAGGAACTCCATGCTGCATTGACTGTTGTTGCAGATGGGCTTTTCTCCAAGTTCAGGAAAAGCCTGATCTCCAGTAAAGTTTCTGTATCATCTCATTTTGTTGGCTTTCTTATGAAGGTACTATTGAAGTATATTATTGTAATTTCAGTAAAAGCAACTTGAAATTTGAAAATTATTAAAACATTTTCTTTTTTTTTTTTTTTAGAATGCACCACAGTTTAAAGCAAATCATGCTGAACTTATTTTAGCTAACCCAAGTCCAGTTCTCATCTACCAGATTTCATCCAGTGAAACTCGAGTACTTGTTGACGTTAGAGGAGAAATGCCAAGGAATTTAAAAGAATACATGGTTGAAAATATTTACCCACAAGTACCTGGTAAGAAATAGCATCTTCAGTTCTTACAAAAGCTGTGTCTAATGTAGGCCAGAGATAAGACATCAGGTGAAACATTCATCTAGTTAACCAGATATGCTGGAACTGAACTATTTAAACTAGCACATAAAAAAAACAAACTCCAAATTAAAAAAAAAAAGTTTTGGCTGGACGCCAGTGGCTCATACCTGTAATCCCAGCACTTTGGGAAGCTGAGGTGGGCAGATCACCTGAGGTTGGGAGTTTTGAGACCAGCCTGACCAACATGGAGAAATCCTGTCTCTACTAAAAATACAAAATTAGCCGAGTGTGATGGTGCTACCTGTAATCCCAGCTACTCGGGAGGCTAAGGCAGGAGAATTGCTTGAACCCAGGAGGTGGAGGTTGCGGTGAGCTGAGATTGTGCCATTGCACTCCAACCTGGGCAACAAGAGCAAAACTCCATTGCACTCCAGCCTGGGCAAGAAGAGCAAAACTCCATCTCAAAAAAAAAAAGTTGCAATATGTTTTTGTCATTTAATAGCATAGTTTTTAGAATAATTCTTGGTATATATGGTATTTTTTAAGGTAGTCTGTACAGGAATCTATCTCTAAATTCTTTGTCTCTAATTCCTAAATGTACTTGGATTTTGTAGTAATGATAGCCAAACATAATTTCATTTAATCGATGTAAGCACTCTGTGAGGTAGGCATTGTCATTATTTGCGTTTTACAGATGGGAGAACTAAGGTTCAGAGAGATGAGTTAGGTCCTCCAACTATAAACTATTAGTAGTGGCAGAGCCAAGGTTGGTATCAGGTCTGCCTGGCTCATACGTGCCTGTTTGAACAGACATGCCCTGTCCACAGAACATGAGAATTGTAAGGAATCGTCAGGGTCATATTAGTTTTGAGTTGTATAAAAAGGCTTCATGAGATTTAGATAGCTTTGTACAAACATTTGTTTTTATGGTACTAGTTTGTATGATCTTTTTTTTTGAGAGTGGGAAGATGTAGGAAAGAAGTGTAAAAAAAAAAAATTAAGAATTTTGATTAAATTGAAGGGAAACCCTGATTGTCAATTATAACAGAGTAATAAGAAACTATTTTTGGTATGAGTACGTTTTGTTTAAATATTCTGTTTTTTTCAAGTTATTTTTTAAACTAAGTGAACCACTTTATTTAATAACAAATTATTAACAGAAATGGAGTGGGCAAGCTTAGATTTTAAATAATGACATTTTCAACATATGTACATGTAAACATATCAATTTTCATTTAGTTAAGCCACTTTTGAAGCTTTCAGATGGGGAAATTATGAAAAGGGTTGGCTATTACCTGATATTTTTAGCTTTTTTTTTACAGTTCATTTTCTGTATAAGTGGCACAGAAATTTAAAGCTTGCTTGGAGGTATCTCAGAGATGAGCTAATCTGACCATTTCATTTTCATGAATGAAGAAGTTAAAGCTCAGAGAGCTAGGGCTGGCCTGTGCTTCTAAATCTAATTCTTTTTCTAGTGTACATACCCCCCTGCTGTTTGTGCATTGGTAGTATATTTCATCTGATTATTACCAGAATATATTGATTATAATACATTAAATATTAAATATGACAGCAGTCTGTTAACATTTGGAAGAAAGGTGGGTGGTTTTCTCAGTTTTATTTCATCTGATTTTGCCTCATTCTTCATTCAGTTGTATGTATATTTATATTAACTTTTTCTTAGATTCGTTAGTCATTCCTTAGTATTAATAGCTGTGCTTAATGAATAATTTTGTTAATAAACAGTTCTTGATTTATCACAAAAGATACGTGTAACAACCATAACAGATGTATAGTAGGCATTTGTTTATATTTGATAAGAATATATGTGATAATTTAAAATTGAAGTGTTATAACCCATTTCTTTGGGTGGGTGGGATTAATTGCAGATCACCTGAAAAAACCATTCTTAGAAGCCACTGAGAGTTCTCGTCTGAGGTCCATGCCAGCAAGCTTTCTTCCTCCTTCACCAGTGAACAAACGAGGTATTATTTTTTGGGGCTTATTTTAAAAAGGAGTCAGTATTCCAAATGATAAATATATGGTTAAATGTATACTGTTAGGAATAGCATCTGGGACAGTTTGTTATTGTGGATTACTGCATTATTAATGTCAAAATTATCTATTTAGTTATTAACATTGAGTGTATAGAAGTACTGTGCTAGTCAGCGAAACAACAGTTAAAAAACTAACCTTGACCAAGAGAAGACAATTTTCTAGTTAGGAATGTAGACAGGTAATTTTACAACACTGTTGATAAATTCTGTAATAAAATCCACAGATTCAGTGTCAAGGAGTGTGCAAAGCAGAGAGGGAAGCTTGTGAAATGGGAGGGGTAGTTAGGGAGGACGTTGCTCAGGAACAGTGGAAACGGAGGACCTTGGACCCGGAGGATGAGTGGGAGTTCACGGTGGGCAGTAAGATGAGAAACTTCTGAGTAGATGGAATAACACTGCCAAGGGATAAGAAGTGGTGGCACTTTCAAGGAACTCAAGGAGTTTCCTATGGCTGGAGCGCAGGGTGGGTGTCAGAGTGGTAGATAGATAGGCTGTATGTTTAACATTTAATCTTAGAGACAGTGGAAAGTCATTCAAAGTTTTTTATTGAGATGTTTTCACAAATCATTGTTTGCCCATTTAAAGTGTACAATTCAGTGATTTTTTTTTAGTATATTCACAGGTGTGCGCATCACCACCACAATCAAATTGAGACTATTTTTATCGTGCCCAAAGAAACTCCATACCCATTGGTCTTCACTCCTCATTTCCTCCTAACACTCAGCCCCAGGCTACCCCTGATTTGCTTTCTGTGTCTGGATTTGCCTGTTCAGGATGTTTCCTAAAGAAATTGTACAATATGTGGCCCTTTGTAACTAGCTTTTCATTTAGCACAGTATTTCTGAGATTCATTCGTGTTGTAGTATGTTTCAGTCCTTCATTTGTTTTTATGGCCAAATAATCTTCCATTGTATGGCTGTATTACATTTCGTTTAGCCATTCATCAATTGATAGACATTTGGGTTGTTTCTACTTTTTGGTTATTAAAAGCAATGCTTCTATGAACATCTGTGTATGAGTTTTTGTGTGGACATATATTTTCATTTTTCTTGGGTATATACCCAGGAGTGTTATTGCTGGATTGTATAGTAATTCATGTTTAACTTTTTGAGGAACTGCTAGACTTGTTTTCCAAAATAGCTGTCCCATTTTACATTTCCTTCAGCAGTGTGAGTTCTAACTTCTCCACATCCTTGTCAGTGAACACTTGTATTATTATCTGTGCGTAGCCATCCTAGTAGCTGTGAACCAGGCCTTTTATCATTGTGCTTTTGATTTGCATTTCTCATAATGATGTTGAACATCTTTTCATATGCTTATAAGCCATTTGTTGGAGAAATGTATATTTAGACTTTGCATATTTTTAAAAATTGGGCAGATTTAAATATTTATTGTTGAGTTCCAAGAGTCCTTTATGTATTTTAGATACAAGTCCCTTATTAGATATGTGATTTGCAAAACTGTTCCCATTCTGTGTGTTTTCTTTCCACTCTTCTTGATGGTTTCCATTAAAGTACAAATGTTTTTAATTTTCATGTTTATTTTTTCCTTTGTTGCTTACGCTTTTGATGTCACATTTAAGAAGGCTTTGCTCAATCTAAAGTCAAAAAGATTTACTCCTGTATGTTTTTTTTCTTTTTGAGACAGAGTTTCACTATTGTTGCCCAGGCTGGAGTGCAATGGCATGATCTCAGCTCACTGCAACCTCCGCCTCCGGTGTTCAAGCGATGATTCTCCTGCCTCAGCCTCCCAAGTAGCTGGGATTACAGGTGCCTGCCACCACGCCCAGCTAATTTTTGTATTTTTAGATGAGGTTTCACCATGTTGGCCAGGCTGGTCTCGAACTCCTGACCTCAGGTGATCCATCCGCCTCGGCCTCCCATAGTGCTGGATTACAGGCGTGAGCCACCATGTCTATGGCTAGCCCATTACTCCTATATTTTCTTCTAAGAGTTTTATAGTTTTACCTCTTACATTAAGGTCTTTGATCCATTTTGAGTTGTTACGTTGTGAGGAAGGGGTCCAACTTGATTTGTGTGTGGATATTCAGTTGTCCCAGTACCATTTGTTGAAAAGACCATTTGTTCCCCAGTGAATTGTCTTGTCATTGTTGTCAAAATACCCTTGACTGAAATGTAAGGATTTATTTCTTTCAACAATTGTTTGTAGTTTTCAGAGTATAAGTTTTACATTTCTTTTGTTACATTTATTCCTAAGTATTTTACTTCTTTTGATACTGTTGTAAATGGAATCTTCTTAATTTCATTTTAAGATTGCTCTATCTTGTATCTTAAATCTTGCTGAGCAATTTATTATTATAGTAGTTCATTGAAAAGTTTTAAATGAGGCAGTGGCATGATTGGACTTCTATTTCAGGAATATACTCTGACATTTTTGTGGAGAATGATTTGGAGGAAAGTCCAGACTAAAACATATGCTAAGATTATTTAATTATTCTATGTCAGTGATGATAAAGGGCTAGAACTAGGGTTGTAAAATGAGAGGTAGTAATATATTTGGGAAATAATCTAGGATGTAGAATGTACAAAACATGGTAATGAATTGTATATTGTAATGAGAGAGTGAAATCTCTTGATGTAAATTCTAAGTTTCTGGCCTAGATAGTTTTGCCAGACATTTGCTGACACAGGAATAGGGAAAGGAGTTAATTAATTGGGTTTTCTTTCCATTTTCTTAGTTTGTTTAAAGGTTTGTTGATGTTATCTTTTCAAAGAACCAACTTTTCATTTTGTTATCTTTTGTATTTTTTTCATTTATTTTGGCTCTGATCTTTATTATTTTCTACTAATTTGGAGTTTGGTTTCCTCTGGCTTTTCTAGTTAAGATGCAGTTACATTGTTTATTTGAAGTTTTCCTGCTTTTTTGATGTGGGCACTTAACTGCTGTAAACTTTCCTTTTAAGTATAGCTTTTGCTGTATCTCATAGGTTTTGTATATTGTATTTCCATTTTTATTTATTTCAAGAAATTTTTATAATTACCTCTTAATTTCTTCATTGACCCACTGGTCATTCAAGAGCATATGGTTTAATTTCCATGTGTTTGTATAGTTTCCAAAGTTCCTCATATTACTGATGTCTAGTTTTATTCCATTGTGGCTAAAGAAGACACTTGATATTTCAATTTTTTAAAAAATGTTTTAAACCTTGTTTTGTGGCATACCCATGATCTATGCTTGAGAATGATCCATTTGCTGAGGAGAAGAATGTGTATTCCGCAGTTGTTGGATGAAATGTTTTGGGGTTTGGTTTGTTTGACCTATAGTGCAGATTAAGTCTGATGTTTCTTCGTTGTTTATCTGTCTGGAAGATCTATTCAGTGCTGAAGGTGGGGCGTTGAAGTCTCCACCCATGATGTATTAGGGTCTGTCTTTCTCCTTAGTGCTAATAATTGCTTTACATAACTGGGTCCTCTGGTATTGGGTGCATATATATTTATAACTGTTACATCCTCTTGCTGAATTGACCCCTTTATCCTTATATAATGACCTTCTTTGCTTCTTTTTATAGTTTTTGTCTTGAAATCTATTTTATATGATGTAAGTATCACTACTGCTCTTTTTTGGTTTCCATTTGCATGGAATATCTTTTCCATCCCTTCATTTTCAGTCTCTGTGTGTCTTTATAGGTGAAGTGTGTTTCTTGTAGGCAACAGATCATTGGTTCTTTTTTTTTCCAATCCATTCAGCCACTTTATGCCTTTGAGTGCAGAGTTCAGTCCACCTACATTCAGTGTAGTTATTGGTAAGTACGTACGTCTGCCATTTTGTTATTTGTTTTCTGGTTGTTTTGCTGTCTTCTCTTCCTTCCTGTTTCCTTTTTTTGAAGGTAATTTTCTCTGGTGGTATGTTTTAATTTCTAGCTTTTTATTTTTTTGCCTATCTCTTGTAGGCTTTTGATATGAAATTACCATGAAACTTGCAGATCACATCTTATAACCCATTATTTTTAAACTGATGACAGCTGATTCCAAAAACAAACAAGCAAACTAATAAAAACTCTACACTTTAACTTTATCCTCCTTGCTTTTTAACTTGAGTTTTTTACCTTCGTGTATATCTTATTGCTCATTAATGTCCTTTTCTTTCAGATTGAAGAACTCATTTCAGCATTTCTTGTGGGAAAGGTCTGGTGTTGATGAAGTCCCTTGGCTTTTGTTTGTCTGGGGAAGTCTTTATTTCTCCTTCATGTTGGAAGGATAATTTTCACTGGATAAACTATTCTAGGATAACAGTTCTTTTCCTTCAGCACTTTCAGCATGTCATGCTACTCTCTCCTGGCCTATAAGATTCCCACTAAGTCTGCTGCCAGACATGCTAGAGCCCCATTGTTTATTGTTTATCTTGTTGCCTTAAGGATCTTCTAAACAGAAGATCTTTGGGAGTTTGATTATTTAATGTCTTGAGCTAGTCCTGTTTGGATTAAGTTAATCACTAATCCTTGCTTGGTGTTCTATAGCTTTCTTGTTCTTGAATATTGGTGTCTTTCTCTAGATTTGGGAAGTTCTGTTATTTTTTCTTTGAATAAACTTTCTATCCTGATCTTTCTCTCTGCGTCCTCTTAAAGGCCAAGAACTCAGATTTGCTCCTTTGAAGCTGTTTCTAGATCTTGTAGGTGTATCTCATTCTTGATTATTCTTTTTTCTATTGTCTCCTCTGTGTATTTTCAAATAGCCAGTTTTCAAGCTTACTAATTCTTCTGCTTGATCAGTTCTGCTGTTGAGATTCTGCTGTTTTTCAGTATGTTAATTGAATTTTTTATCTCCAGAATTTCTGCTTGATTCTTTTTAATTATTTCAATTGTTTTGTTAAATTTATCTGATAGCATTCTGAGTTCCTTTTCTGTGTTGTCTTGAATTTTGTTGAGCGTCTTCAAAACAGCTATTTTGAATTCCCTGAAAGCTCACATCTCTGTTACTCTAAGATTGGTCACTGATGCCTTATTTATTATAGTTAATGTAGTGAGTTCGTTTTCCTGGAAGGTCTTGATGTCTGTGGATGTTTGTCAATATCTGGGTATTGGTGAGTTAGGTGTTTATTGTGATCATCGCAGTCTGGGCTTGTTTGTACCCATCCTTCTTGGGAAGGCTTTCTAAGTATTCAAATGGAAGTGAGTGTTGTGATATAAGTCCTTGGTCACTGCCGCCATATCGGCATTAGGGGGCACCCCAAGCCCAGTAACACTGTGACCCTTGCAGACTCGTAGAGGTACTGCCTTGGTGGTCTTGGGTAATATCCAGGAGAATTCCCTGGATTGCCAAGGAAAAGAACTCTTGATTCTCTTCCGTTACTTTCCCTCAAACAAATAGAGTCTCTTTCCCTGCTGAGCTGCCTGGAGCTAGGGGAGGGGTGACACAAATATGCCTGTGGCCACCACCACAGGGACTGTCCCGAGTCAGACCTGAAGCCAGTGCAGCGCCGGGTGTCGCCCAAGGCCTGTGCTGGTGACTGCCTGGTTACCGCTGATGTTCCCTCAAGACTCAAAGGCTCTACAGTCAGCACAAATCCAGCCAGGCTTTTGTCCCTCCCTTGAGGGCAGAGAGCTCCTGGGGGCCCAGAACTGGTCCAGAAATGCTGTGTGGGAGCCAGGGCCTGGAGTTGGGAACCTTAGGAATCTGCTTGGTGCTCTATTCTACTGCAGCTGAGCTGGCACCCAAACCTCAAGACATAATCCTTCCCTCTCCTTTCCTCGAGCAGAAGGAGCCTCCCTGTACTGCCTGGCTGCTACTGATCTCCGGGCTTAAGGGCTCTTCAGTCAGCTTGTGGTGAACGCTGCTAGACCTGAGTCTCTTCCTTCAGGACAGTGGGCTCCCCTCGCCCAGGATGGGTCCAAAAATGCTATCCATGTGCCAAGACCTGGAATCAGGGACCCCAGGAGCCCACTTGGTGCACTGGCCAAGCTGGTACCCAAGCTGATTTTTGGTTCTTACGAAGGTGCTTTCCTGTGTGGATAGTTGTTCATTTTGGCATTCCTGTGTGGGAGGGGGATGATCGCTAGAGGACTTGCTTTTTATGCCTGGATACCTGTAGATTCTTTTTATTTTCTTCATAAAGAGGCCTTATAACTGTATTGACATTGGACTGATCAGTAGGTTTCTATATGAATTTCATGAGGGCAGAGGCCGTATCCTCAGTGCCTGGCCATCTGTTAGGCACCCAATATTGATTCAAACAACTCTTGAATTTTTGCCTCAGCAAATTTTAATCATTGTTTCTGTGTATTTTCACATTTTTCTTACTATAGGCTTACATCAGTAATCTTTATACATCGAGTAGTCATTTTTTTCTTTGTCTCAAAGGACGCTCTAAGATAAAGTCTTCATTACCTGTCTTCTCAGGTGTTCTTCTTTTGGGAGATGCGTATAATATGAGGCATCCGCTTACCGGTGGAGGAATGACTGTTGCATTTAAAGATATAAAACTATGGAGGAAACTGCTAAAGGGTATCCCTGACCTTTATGATGATGCAGCTATTTTTGAGGTAAGATCAATTATTTTGATAAAAATGTCGCAAAATGGATTTATTTCTGGGAGTTAAGAGCATTGGGGCTCTGATGGGGAGATCTGTACCAGGGAACCTGATGCTTTGGAATAGCTCTTAGGCATCTTGCTTAAGCTTAAAGAACCTGACTTGTAACCTGCAAATCTTAGAGAATTTCTAAATTTGAATATTATGTAACACTGGATTGCTATGAGCCACTTAGCTCATAGTGGTTGTAAATTTAGCTTCAATGTCATATAACCCATTGCTCTGAAGGTGATTTTTTTTTTTTAAATGATAAACATCAGGCAATATTACTTGTAGATAGTACTTAGGATAAATAATGTTTGAGGGGGTTATAAATATCAGTTCGTGCTTTTTTATCCTATTTAATAAATGAGTTTTTTTCTTTTTTAGGCCAAAAAATCATTTTACTGGGCAAGAAAAACATCTCATTCCTTTGTCGTAAATATCCTTGCTCAGGCTCTTTATGAATTATTTTCTGCCACAGATGGTAAGTATAGATGCTTTTTAGTGAATATTACTCAATTGCAGATTTTTGGCATAGGAGAAGAATACAAAAGTTAGTGATTAGTCCAAAAATCAAAATGTTACCTGAGTTTGCTAACTCCCAAGTTGGTAGTTTTTGTTTTTTTTTGAGACAGAGTTTCGCTCTTGTTGCCCATGCTGGAGTGCAATGGCATGATCTCGGCTCACCACAATTTCCACCTCCCATGATTCTCCTGCCTCAGCCTCCCAAGTAGCTGGAATTACAGGCATGCACCACCGTGCCTCACTAATTTTGTATTTTTAATAGAGACGGGGTTTCTCCATGTTGGTCAGGCTGGTCTCGAGCTCCCAACCTCAAGTGATCCGCCTGCCTTGACCTCCCAAAGTGCTGGGATTACGGGTGTGAGCCACTGCACCCGGTCAGTTGGTAGTTTTTTTAAAAAGTTCCATTTTGAGCAATAGTTTTGGTTTTAGTTTGGAAGACAAACTTTAGTTTTAGTTTGGAAGGCAGTAGAATTTCCTTAGACAACATTAATAGCGATGCCTCAGTAACGTATGCGTTATTTGAATTCCTGTGGTCCAGACAAGATCATGCATTTCACCCCACACAAAAGACTGTGATGGAAGGTGTTTTTCGCCATGTATTAGAAGGCAGTATAGTCCTTTTTCTTCCTGAACACTCAAGTTCTTTTTATAGTAGTTTATAAAATGAATACAAGCTGTTAATCTCGTCCCTGTTAAAAAGCACAAGTAACAGAATGCATTCACCCTTTACTTATTTGAAGTATTTTTGTGCTTTTGTTTCTGTTTGCATATTATAGAGAGGTCATGGTCAATGTACATATTATAGAAAATGCAATTTAGCAGAGGCAGTGTGAGAAAAAGAGGAAAAGAGGCCAGCTGGAGTGACTTAATTCCTGTAATCGCAGCACTTTGGGAGGCCAAGGCAGGAAGATCACTTAAAGCCAGGAGTTTCACAACAGTCTAGGCAATAAAGCAAGACCCCATCTCTACAACAGATTAAAAGATTAGCAAGGCATGGTGGCATGTGCCCGTAGTCCCAGCTATTTGGCAGGCAGAGGTGGGAGGATCACTTAGGGCCAGGAGTTAGAGGCCACAGTGAGCTAATGGAGTGAGCTACATACAGTGAGCAATATGAAGTGCTACTGCACTCAGTCTGGGCAACAGAGTGAGACTCCATCTTCTCAAACAAACAAACAAAAAATAAGCAACTGTGTCACCTCCTTCCACAGCAGTCTACACATCAGTTTAGCAGTAGGTGAATGAAACTAGACTTTTCAGTTTTCAAGAATAAATATTACTTAAAAATCCCGTTAACTCTAGTATATTTGCAACATAGCTATTTGTATGATGTGGCTGAGGCCCTAGTGATCAGTGCTGTGGTTATAATTACAAAAGGTGACACAATAAAAATGCTTTATGTTGCCTCTATAACCATCAACTCTTCCTAAGGGAAAAACACAAAAACCCACCAACCTCACTGCTTGTGATTTTCCAAGCAAATTTCTCTTGCTGGGTTGGCACTGAAGTTAAAATGTTTGGCTGGGCAAATTAAAGTAACTAAGTTTTGAGTTTTGGGCAAATAAAAAGAACTAAGTTTAGAGTTTTTCTGAGTTCTCTAAGTTTTTCTAACTTCCTGAATTCTTACATCATGGATTTGAATCTACCAACAAAACAACGTTTTTTAAAAGTTGCAAGATTGGAGGAGGAAAGACCTTTATTAGAGCAAAAGTTTACCTATTTCATTCTTTACTTTCTAAAATCTGTTGTAAAGAAAAATCTAGGCATACCTGAATTGAATGTTGATTCTAAATGGTTAAAAAGGTTATTGATGATTATACTATGTTGTGAGGTTCTTATGAGTTACTTTGAAAGGTATTTAAAACTTTATAGATACAAGGAATTATTATTGATTGCTATTCATGGCTCTTCTTTTTTACTTGGTAATTTATTGCTAAGAGATAATGGGTTGGGCATCTTAGAGACTGGGAATTTGGTTTCTAGAATTTTTTTTTATAATAAAAATAGCTTCCAAAGTATTTTGCATCACTTAAAGAATTAACAACAAAATCAAGGAAGTACCTTTTAAACAACTCTTCCAAGACCTAAATATTAGTAATATATTTAACAGAAATATAGTTATAGAAATGTTATTATATTCTGTTAGAATATAGTAATATATTTCTATAATAAATTTTACAGAAATGTATCATTATATTCTAACAGAAAAAAGTTTATTGTTATTTGTATTACTCTCCATAATGCTGATTATGGAATTTAAAAGAAGTCCTGGTTGTTGAAATTCTAGGACTATTTTAAAATTATCTGCAAGATGTATTTCTAATTTTTTCTGACATATTAGCACCTACGTTAAGTGTGTACACATATTTGATTACTTTTACAATTTTATTTTAGATTCCCTGCATCAACTAAGAAAAGCATGTTTTCTTTATTTCAAACTTGGTGGCCAATGTGTTGCGGGTCCTGTTGGACTGCTTTCTGTGTAAGTTGTGATGGCACAGATGATACAGATCTGCCAGATTTTCTTACGACTTTTCAGTTGATGAATTACTGCAAATCTTTCTTCCTTACACATTTTGTCATTTTATTATCTTTTAGTATCCCGATGAGAAGGTAGCCCAAAGAAATGAAGAAAGGCAATATTTAGTACTGTTTTCTTTCTGGGGAACAGCAGTTAAAGGTGGTGGTAGAGGAAGCTATAACCCTTGATTAAAATAGAAGCTTGTTTTTTTGACTATGGATTTATCCATATGTTCTGATCTGTGAGAGGCAGGAATAACTGAAAATTTTTAATTTAAAAATTAGTTTCATTGAAGTACAGGGACTTATAAAACCCAGTTTTACTTCTGACAGTACAGACATATGTGGAACTGTTTTTGGAAAGTCTACAAAGTGAAATCATTCGAGTTATTTCTCATCTGCAAAGTGATCCTTTGAGTCATTTCTCATTAATCTATAATCTGAACATCAATACTGATATTTTTAAAAGCCCTACACCCCAACAGACCAGGCCATCTAGGTATTTCAGCATGGCATCTCAGGATGAGTAAAGAAAACAGCTAAAAATATATGACTTACGTAAATTGGAGTTACAGGAGTTACTAGCTTCCCTGAAAGGATACATTCTAAGTATTTTTTTTTTTTTTAAAGATTTACTCCTGCCATCATACTTAACTTTTAGACATAATTTTGTGAAGTCCTCTAAAATGTAAAACATTTGATACAGAATTATGGTGCTTGGGTAAAAAAAAAGTAGGATGTTTGTTGAGCTTCATAGATGATACGTAATTGGAACGTTTGGAGTCAATTTTAGTTGTGGATTCTTACCAGTGTTTTTTTCTGTTACAGATTGTCTCCTAACCCTCTCGTTCTAATTGGACACTTCTTTGCTGTTGCAGTATACGCCGTCTATTTTTGCTTTAAGTCGGAACCTTGGATTACAAAACCTCGAGCCCTTCTCAGTAGCGGTGCTGTCCTGTACAAAGCTTGTTCTGTAATATTTCCTCTCATTTACTCAGAAATGAAGTATTACGGTTCATTAAGCTTAAAGGGGAACCATTTGTGAACGAATATTTGGAACTTACCAAGTCCTAAGAGACTTTAGGAAGGGATATATATAGTATAGTACCATACACTTCTAAAGTGGAAACTCTTGGACCAAGATTGGGATTAATTTGTTTTTGAAAGTTTTTTGTATATAAATATGTAAATACATGCTTTAATTTGCAATTTAAAATGAAGGGTAAAATAAGTTAGATATTGAAAAGAAATGATTGTTACCATAAATTAGTGCTAATACTGAGGAACTTCAGTTTTTCTTTTGAATTTGTATCTGAGGTGAGTTGTTGGGAAATGCAAATAAAATGAAGGGTGAACTTTGGTGTCTTTTTGTTTCTTGTTGCGGACGCCTTTACATGGCTTCATGACAGTGAGAGAGAAAACCGAAGTGGGATGAAAGGTGCAGAGGGAAACGTGTTCTACTAAACAGCGCTGACCTTGGGGAAGCTGCCGTGTCTTGACCTGTTTTCCTCATCTGTCCAGTGAAGAAATTTGACACGGTTCTTTTCTTTAAAAAAAAAAAAAAAAAAAACCTATTTATTTTATTGTGGGGCTGTGACTCAGATTTGAACCGAAAGGATCTTTGCTGAGTTCTGAAAATATCAGATTCCGACAGAAAAAGCAATTAAAGGCTTTATAAGTTACACTGTAACATTAATAAACCAGGCCAGGATGACATCAATAAACAGTGAGTGAATGAATACTTGTAATACCCGGCATAACACCTTAAGATCCATTAGAATTTACTGAGTATATCTATAGTTAATTTGAAGAGACTGGATATTCAAAGGGTATCACAAAAGTTCAGTAAATCTCCAAATATCTTGAAAGTAAATTGTTACCCCTGAAAGAGCAGTAAAATATAACCTGTCAAATTAAGTTATTACTTGAAATTCTAACAGTTAGGGCTAAAATAATTTATAAAGCTTTTACAGTAAAAATTTCAATTTTTAAATTCTTTCAGTTGAGAAAAATACCTCACAGGCCAAATCACTAGCAAAATCAGTTTCAAGCATCACAGTCTTCTTGTGGCAGAGCACATGGTGGACCCATTTGCTTGGTTTCATGAGACTCCTATCTAACTGACCCTAAACTTCTATTTTCTGGTTAAAAACTTACTTTCCTAGATCTGGCCTTTTTAGCAGTTAGCTTTCTTTTTAGAGAACTAAAGATCTCACTTCAAGCGGTTAATATTAACAAGATTACAAATGAAAAAGTTACCTTTGAGATACAGATGTTCCCACACACCAGCTCTGCAGCGGGTGAGACTTCCAAGCTCCCTACATACCAAGCAACATTTCCTTAAAATTCTGCCCTGGCTTAATGCCCTTGTGGCCAGGATTCGAGGCCTTCCTTGTTCTCCACTGAGACTCCTTTAAAATCCTTTCTACTATGACAGTGAAATAATCAAAGCCTGTAAAGTCTTTTCTTCCCTTCAATATCAGAATTTGAGGCCTTGAGACAAAAGAAGTAACATCGTAAAATGAGAAAACTGAAGGAACCTGAGAAATCCTTTAGTCTTAACCTTATAGATGATGCTAATGGGATGGCTTGCGACAAGGTGGAGCTTGTGGCAGAACCAGGACTCAAATTTTGTCTCCTGACCACAAATCAAGGCTTCTTTCCCCACCACTAGCAAAATGACTGTCTGTTAAAACAGATTTTAGCTTCCAGGTTTGGTTTGGTTTGTTCCTCTTCTCTCCAGAGGAGGACAGATTCAGGGTGGAAACATCTTTCTTGCTCTCATCCAAGTTGTTGATTTCCAAGCTGCCACAGTAGGATGGTAGTGACGGGGTTTGGTTCTGTGTCCCCACTCATATTCCTTCATAGCAGTGTGACAACAGACCGATACAGGCAGCTTCCTTTTCAGGGTCATTTTCATGCAGAAATGATTTAGGATTTCGAGGGAGTTAAGCTTATGGCAAGACTATTACCAAAAAGGCTTATGGATAATGATACAGTTCTGGGGACTTGGGGCAGGACTCAGGTTGCTGAGGAAGATACTGGAAGGAGAGCAGCTTTGTCAGGAAGTCCTATAGAAGGAATGCTGCGAAAAAAATCTCGGATTGGAAGAGGATGGAGAGACACCAAGAAACTTCCACGGTACATGACACAGATTGTGTGGCCACTACATTTGCTACTAGTCTGGCAATCACCACGTGCCTGCCAGCTTGTTGAGGGTGGGCTATCGTAACTAGCAGAATCATCGCTTAGCTTCCAAATAGGGGTTTTTACAGGGTGCATGTACAATTTTTGAATCATAAGCAGAGATGACTTTGGGTACTGGTAATACGATTTTACTGAAAATCTGGAGTTGCACAAATAGTTCTTTAGAACATAAAACTACATGGATTTATACATAACAGTTACAGTCAGCATTTATGAGCAGCAGTACAAAATGTTCTGCTTCTACATGATAGAAATTGCATGTAATATCATGATTTAAACAATATCAGTTGTATTGACTAATGCCATGAGATATATCTTAGAATGTCTGACGTTTCTGATAATGGAGGGCAAAAAACGCAGTTATATGAGCAACGGAGTTTCTTTTCATTTTCAAATTTGTCTTAGTGATGGTGGGAAGATCTAAGGACAATCCTTCCATTGAAGAAGTAGAAAAAAGTTACAGCACTGTTCTGAACTCATCAAAAATGAAGTTAGGCACGTGTGCTTCAGCAACCTGAAAAATTAAAAGAATTAAATTACTTATAGTGTTATATTTGAACAATTTCAAAATCTTTATACGAAAAAGAAAAGATATCCTTGGAGCAAGGTGAATTACAGGGAAGCGGAGACTCCCATGGGTGGACTACTCCTTGAAACAGCCCCTTTCTGTTTCCGGTGCCCTCTGGACTAGAGTCTCACTTCTTGGCGCTGCTAACATTTGAGGGGATGCAGTACAGCTCTCCCACCTCCAAACGTGAGCTCCTTGGCTCTGAAAGGCACCTCGATCTGCAAGGAATGTTCACACCTCTGGGAAGTACTAAGAAGTAAGTAGTCAGGTCACCTAATACACTTTATTAACTAATGGCCAACCAAGGAAAAACAAAATGTCTAGCAAGTGATGGGGCTGGAGAGGTAGGGGAGGGCAGGAATGAGACACCAAGGCCAGAAGGGGAAGAGCAGGATGGCCCTCAGAGGCATGCATTCCTGAACCGTTGTTAGGCAAAGCCCTGAGAAGACTAAATTGGGCTGAACTGGGTAAGTATGTAGAGCTAGGTGATCTCCAAGTCTGGAGATGAGTATTTTTTAGAAGCAGTGTTTAATTTTTTTTCTGATCATAAAGGTATCACCTGCTTATTAGAGGAAATTTAGAAAACGCAAAAGAGTATAAAAATTATTTTTACAGGGGGTGGAGGGCAAGGGGAGGGAGGGCATTAGGACAAACACCTAATGCATGTGGGGCTTAAAACCTAGATGACGGGTTGATAGGTGCAGTAAACCACCATGGCACATGTATCATACCTATACAACAAACCTGCACGTTCTGCACATGTATCCCAGAGCTTAAAATTAAAAAAAAAAATTTTTTTTTTTAAATCTTAATCCCTTAGAGAAAATAAAAACTGGTTAACTTTTGTATTGAATTCTTCCAGTTTACACACACACACACACATCAAAATTAGGATCACATATCGTGTCCTTCATTTCTGCTAAATGTTATATTATGAACATCCTTGTGCACATATCTTGGTGAACTTTTCACATATATCCAGCAGGTAAATTCATAGTAGTAGAATTGCTGGGATTGGGGTAAATATATTACAAATGTTTTTAAAAATAGATAAAGGTGGCTGGGTGCAGTGGCTCATACCTGTAAACCCAGCACTTTGAGAGGCCGAGGTGGGTGGATCATGAGGTCAGGAGATCGTGACCATCCTGGCAACATGGTGAAACCCCGTCTCTACTAAAATACAAAAAAATTAGCTGGGCATGGTAGCATGCGCCTGTAGTTCCAGCTACTTGGGAGGCTGAGGCAGGGGAATCTCTTGAACCCGGCAGGCAAAGGTTACAGTGAGCCAAGATTACGCCACTGCACTCCAGCCTGGCAACAGAGCAAGACTGTATCTCAAATAAATAAATAAATAAATAAATAAATAAATAAATAAAGCTAAATTGCCCTCCTAAAAAGCTGTTAATATACATATTGATTAACAGCACTGAGAAGTCCCATTTCTCCAAATGCTTCTAAGTAATGGGGGCCCAACATTTTACTTTTCACCAAGCTAATGGGTGGAAAGTCATTTTCTTATTCTTTGGATTTTTGTCCCTTGAATCTAAATGTTTGTCATTTGTATTTCTTTTCTTGAAAACTGCCTATTAATATCCTTGCCCTTATTCATCTTTTTACAACTGGTTCATTACTGTCGTTCGATTGTTCTAGGATCTCCGCTCCTGCAACCTCCGCCTCCTGGGTTCAAGCAATTCTCCTGCCTCAGCTTCCGCAGTAGCTGGGATTACAGGTGCGCACCACCACGCCTGACTAATTTTTTCTATTTTTAGGAGAGACGGGCTTTCACCATGTTGGCCAGTCTGGTCTTGAACTCCTGACCTTGTGATCCACCCACCTCGGCCTCCTAAAGTGCTGGGATTATAGGTGTGAGCTACTGCACCCGGCCCACATTAACCCTTTATGTGTAATTACTTTTGATAACATAGCAGATGTAAAAGGGACTAAGTTGCTATTTTTTATCTGTGTGATGAACTTATATCTATTGACTAATATTCCTTTTCTCCCTTAATTTGAGACACTACTTTTCCTTATATACCATTGTATGCATAGGATTTGTTTCTAGGCTACATATTCTTGTTCATTATTCCTTCTATTTGGTTGCATACCAGTACCGGCCTATTTTGGTTTTTATAGTTTTACAATGTTTTAATACTTATATAATGTTTTAATTTCCTTTTTTAAAAGTATTTGCCTAAGTCCTATGAAATTTTAAAAAATATATTCTTTGAAGTTGAAAAAGTACCTGAAATCTTGATTGTAACTGCAGTAAAACTATAAACTAGAAAGAACTGTTATCTCTATAATATTCGAGGACCCTCATTCAGAAACATGGACTTCCAAATTTTACATTTAAAATTTTTATAGTTTTTAAATAAAGTGTTCTTTCATATTTCTTATAGAGGTTATTCTTAGCTTTATTATTTCCCTGTCATTTCTGTGAATAGGTCCTTTTTCACACTGTATTTTTTAACTGATTAGTGTATTTATTTTGTACATTTATTCTGTAGCCAGCATGTTTTCTGAACTCTGTATTATTTTAATAGTTTTTCACATGATTTTATTGGGTATTCAAGGCAGACAGTTATCCAACAATACCACTACTGGGTATCTACCCAGAGGAAAAGAAGTCATTATTTGAAAAAGATACTTGCACATGCATGTTTATAGCAGCACAATTTACAACTGCAAAATTGTGGAACCAACCCAAATGCCTAACAATCAATGAGTGGATAAAGAAACTGTGGGATATACATATGATGAAATACTATGCAGCCATAAAAAGGAATGAATTGGCAGCATTTGCAGTGACCTGGATGAGACTGGAGACTATTCTTCCAAGGGAAGTAACTGAGGGATGGAAAACCAAACATCGTATGTTCTCACTGATATGTGGGAGCTAAGTCATGAGGACGAAAGGCATAAGAAAGACACAATGAGGCCGGGCGCGGTGGCTCAAGCCTGTAATCCCAGCACTTTGGGAGACCGAGGCGGGTGGATCATGAGGTCGAGAGATCGAGACCATCCTGGTCAACATGGTGAAACCCCATCTCTACTAAAAATACAAAAAAATTAGCTGGGCATGGTGGCGCATGCCTGTAATCCCAGCTACTCAGGAGGCTGAGGCAGGAGAATTGCCTGAGCCCAGGAGGCGGAGGTTGCGGTGAGCCGAGATCGCGCCATTGCACTCCAGCCTGGGTAACAAGAGTGAAACTCCGTCTCAAAAAAAAAAAAAAAAAAAAAGAAAAGAAAAGAAAGACACAATGGACTTTGGGAACCTGGGGGGAAGTATGGGAGGGGACGAGGGATAAAAGACTACAAACAGGGTGCAGTGTATACTGTTCGGGTGATAAGTGCACCAAAATCTCATGAATCGCCACTAAAGAACTTCTCACATAACCAAATACCACCTGTACCCCAGTAACTTATGGAAAAATAAAACAAAAAAGGAAGACAATTATATCTCACATAATAGTCTTTTTTCCAAAGTGCATTTCATTTTCATTTCATTTCTTATGGTCTCGCACCTATATAACAAAAGTCGTTGCAAGAGTGTGTATCATTGTCATGTCACTGTGACAGTCCTGGTTTTAAGGGGAATGCCACTAGCATTTCGCTATTAAGTACTAACATTGCTAGTTAATTTTAAAAGTGTATCTTTGGCTCGTGTTGTAAGAAAGTATCTTTGATTCCTAATCTACAAATATTTAAAAATCAGAAATGATCTTCAGTATCTACTCAAAGTCTTTTATATGTCAGTATCGAGCTCTCTACTTTGAGATAAATTTAACAAAGTGGAATTACTAATGAGAAGTGAAGAGGAAAGAATGTCTTAGCAGGTAAAAGGTAGCCTGTCATTTTTGGAAACAGTAGTCACATGCGTCTACTTGTGGCATGAACTCGACTGTACTTGTTGTGAGAACCAGGCCAGTGGAGAGAGAAAGAACGAACCACACACCATTCTTTCTCTCCCCTGGCCACTTACGGAACTCTCTCCTGGCTTGCCCATTTCACTTAACTCCTGAACCGGGTGAACTGCTGATGGCAGTACATGGAGGAGCGGAAGACGGTGGGGAGGGGCATTGTGTTAAACTCTGCAAGGCATTTCCCATGGTGGAAAAGGCAGGGGCATTTCAGCGCTGGGGGCAGAGCAGTGACAACAGGTGCAGAGGCATCTGCTGTGAATGGCGCACTGGACTTCACTCCCAGTGAATCCAGGCCCACTATTATTATCATCTTTTTACAACTGGGCAATTACTATTATACTTTCTTTTGAGATGGAGTCTCTGTAGCCCAGGCTGGAGTGCAGTGGCACAATCTCGGCTCACTGCAACCTCCGCCTCCTGGATTCAAGCAATTCCCTGCCTCAGCCTCCCAGGTAGCTGGGATTATAGACACCCACCACCACATCCAGCTAATTTTCATATTTTTAGTAGAGACAAGGTTTCACCATCTTGGCCAGGCTGGTCTGAAACTCCTGACCTCGTGATCTACCCACCTTGGCCTCCCAAAGTACTGGGATTACAGTTGTGAGTGAGCCACAATGCCCGGCCAATATTGTTCTGTATTATCTATCACTTACCCTCCTGGGTAGCTTTGTGTACCGAACATAATCCTCCAGGAACAGAAGCGCACCCACAACATCTGCAGGTATTTCAGGTAGCTTCTGGCTGTAACAGATAAATCAATTAACTGCTCTGCACATGATAAGCTCTTGGTCAGAATACTGAAAGACTAAATTACCAACAGATTATCTCATGAAGTCAAAGATGAACAAAAACAGTAAGCATGCTGTTGATTCCCATCAAGTCATTAACCTTGCTCACATATTTTCAGGAGCTTACCCTATAGGGTAAATGTGAGCTTCTCTATATGGTTTACGTGGGCCTTTACAACATGGTCCCTGCTATCTGCCCAGACTCATCTCCCTCTGTTTACATGATTCAACACCTAGCAGGTCCCATAGTTTCCCATCCCTGCACTCTGATTTGAAAGTAAATTTCTAGACATTGTTCGAGTCCCAGGTTGGGGACTTCTTCTCCTGTGGGATCCTCCCTGATTCTCCGGGGCTCTCATAATACTTAGTAGCATTCTCCAAGCCTCTGATTTTTTCAATTGTGTGCTGGCTTCCCGACAAGAGTATCAACTCCTCAAGGGCCTGGGTCATGTGTCCATCTTCGTATCTCCAGCATCTGGAATTGTGCCTGGCATGTCCTGCTTATTTGAGGGTATCAAATAAATAGAGCGTCTAGCAATTTTTCATATGGGATTTTACTCATGTATTCATTTATTCAGCAACTGCAGTCCCAAGGACTATCCCAGAACTGGAACACAAGCAAAGTAGATGCCAGTCTCTTTATAGAGCTAATGTTCCCTGTTGTTTACATCAAAATGAGTTTTTAGGTGTTAAAACTATTTCCAACTTCTGTACCAACTGGCATTTTCTAATGAACAAATAATTTTTGGTACTATTAATAGATTACTGGTTAATTTCGCTGATGAATTGTTGCCTTTGGAAGGGTTAAGAGTGACTGCACCTAGAAACGTTCTCTCTGCTCTCAGTCTTTCTGTCTGTGACCAGGGCTGTATTTGCTCTGCTTGGAGCAAGAGAAAGGATGGAGCCCCCATGCATCACAGGTTCCTTGGGTTACTTAGCTCTGCAGATTAAAAAGCCTGAGCCACAGCTGGTCTCCTGTAGCCTGATCACTACCCTCATGGTTGCCAGTAACATGCTGAATCACACTTAAGCCTTAACTGCCATTAGTGAAAAAGAAATAGAATAAGGACCTGTCCAACTTGACAAGCAGGGAGCTATGACTGGGATAGCCAGTTGTGTGGAGGTTACTGGCTAATCATCCCCATACAACCTGACCTGGAGTCCTTCGCCTCCTCTCCAGGATCCTGAGCCAGATGCGCTAGGTTTATATGAGCCTACTGCTTTCCTTGTCAACTGATCTCACTTTGTGATTGTTACAATTTCATTTTTGAGATTTTATCTTTGAATTCTCTTCTATTTTTCAATTGTTAAAAACTATGGTTTTGAAGCGAGTCCAAACATATATCCCAGGAAAACACCAGTGTTTGTTGTTCAGTTCATTAACTAAGATGAGGAGGAACTAGCCTGATGGCATCTCATGGGAGGAAGAAATACTGGAATTTAGAAAGAATACAAAGTCAGTATGAGCCACTGGTGTGCACTGGATGTCAAGAAGCCATCACTGCAGAGCCGAGATCCCTCCACTGCACTCCATCCTGGGTGACAGAGCAAGACTCTTTCTCAAATAACAACAACAACAAAAACCCCACCATTGCAATTACAGCTGCTCTACTGTCCACAGAGGGCCCAGAAAGAAGAAGTGTAATACCCCTCTGTGCCAAGGGGAGGGCTGTGCTTGGAATCTCACTATAAGTTTGGGAAGCCACATTTTAAGATTGTCAATAACAGACTGGAACACCCAGAAGAAGTCACTCACTATGGTGAGTAGCCTCTAAACTGCAACACATCAGGAAGAGGTGGAAGGGGCTTATCTAAACAAGGAGAAGACCTAAGACAGATGGCATACCAAATTGGAAGTAACGTTGCAAAGGAGGTAGACTGTATTTATTCCGTATGATTTCAAAGGGTAGAGAAAAGCTCAGTGAGTAAAATATCCAGAGATGTAGGCTCTAATAATCACAATCGGGAACTTTCTAATGAGAACCACACTTAGCCAGTGAACTGTGCGGCCTGGAGAGGTAGCAAGAGCCCCATGGGTGAGTGTTCCAGCACCAGCTGGATGACGACATGTCAAGAATGTCTTAAAGCTCACTCATGCACTTAGTGGGAGGTCAATTAAATGACCTCAAAAATCATTTCCAGTTCTAGGAGTCAGTAGTATTTTGTGTGGACTTAGATTGCTTTTATTCATTTTATTTATTTTATTTTTTTTGAGATGGAGTCTCACTCTGTTGCCCAGGCTGGAGTGTAGTGGTGCAATCTCGGCTCACTGCACCCTCAGAGGCCTCCTGGGTTCAAGCAATTCTCCTGCCTCAGCCTCCCGAGTAGCTGGGATTACAGGTGCCCACCATCACACCTGGCTAACTTTTGTGGGGTTTTTTAGTAGAGACAAGGTGTCACCATGTTGGTCAGGCTAGTCTTGAACTCCTAACCTCAAGTAATCCACCCACCTTGGCCTCCCAAAGTGCTGGGATTACAGGCTTGAGCCACTGTGACCAGCTGCTTTAACTAGTTTTTTAAGTTATAGTGGCAAAAATGACCAAGTGGACATGACAGAAAAGGTTATTTAGCCAGGCTGACACTTTAGGATAGCAGAGAAGGAGGCTCAGGACCCAGCATCTCATGGAAATAACTTTTTTTTCTTTATCCCAGAAAAGCCACATTTAGGGGCAGGGAGAAAGAACCGGCAGGAATTAAAGCTTTATAAGTACTGTATCAAATAGCGACTCTTGTGAAATTTGCTTCTCTACAGGCAGACACTGCCCAGGCTTGACACTGACATGTTCTATGACTCCCACTGGAGTGGAACCATCCCAGCAGGAGTTCAGGGTCTCGCTGAGATGGAAGAACTGGATGCAAGAGGGCAGAGGAACAGGGCTACAGTTCCTTCCCATGGCAGTTACTAATCATAGTCCTGAGTCACTCCTGGAAAATCACTGGGAGTATACCTAATGGAGTTCCCCTGGCAAGGTGACTAAGGATGGGCACAGCTATAATTGCTCTAAACAAGGAGATATGCCCTGACTTGCTTTACAGAGAAGGGTGAGCAACCATTTCCCAGCTCTATGAAGGCAATTAAGAAAGGGAATTTGGCAATGTGAGGTTTAAGTTAGGTTTTGTGACATGAAGTCCCCTGTAGTCACGGCTGGTCTTCTGTACCTCGTACACTGCTCCACCGTGGAGCAGATGAACTGACCGATCAGTGCCAGGAACTGCTCGGTGTACCGGGAATGGAACTGCTTCAGCAGAGTGAGCAGTCCCAGAACAAGCGGCG
Source organism: Saimiri boliviensis (assembly GCF_048565385.1). NCBI lineage: Eukaryota > Metazoa > Chordata > Mammalia > Primates > Cebidae > Saimiri > Saimiri boliviensis. The sequence continues at coordinate 73,736,520 of NC_133463.1, forward strand.
GCCAGTCGACCGGGTCGGTTGGTTTTCGGCAGACCATCCCTGCAAGGGAACAAATTGCAACAGCACATGAATATTAATTATTGACATATTAAATGTTAACGCTGGGAAGGTCAAAATGTTTGGGGCCCATATCCTCACTGGCAGATGATTTTTTGGAAGGAATGACAACTCTGGGCCAGATTTTGAATTAGCCGCAGGACTGGTGGGGCATTCCAGTGGTCTGAAGGATTCAAAACCAATAAAACAGTTACTAAATTTTGTAATTATCATTACTGGTTCTTTTGAATTATTCAATTAACATATACTATTGTAGCAAATTTTAAAGATATAGATAAACGCAAATTAGAAAAAAAAAAATCACTGTAACTGACTTCTGTTAACAGTACCATGACATAATATAATAGATACCCTGGACTACTATCTTAAGTGAAAAGCTGGATAAAATATTTTTAGAGTATCCTTAAACAAATATTGAGTATTTTATATATAATATATAAATATAAATAGATATATTACATATATTTTTATATATATAATAAATAATATTTATTAATATAAATATATAATCTATATTATTTATATATAATCTATATTATTTATATATATATAAAAGAATCTGCAGAAGTCAAGACAGTGAAAGAAGGACAGTCACAAAGTGAATGAGTATCAAAGCTGACCTTTACACTAAAGATTTTTTTTAATTGGAGATGGGATCTTGCTACGTTGCCCAGGCTGGAATACAGTGGCTAGTCACAGGTGCAATCATAGCACAATATAGCCTTGAATTCCTGGGCTCAAACAATGCTACTGACTCTCAAACAATGCTACTGCCTCAGCTTCCAAGTAGCTGGGACTACAGGTGTGTACCACTGTACCTGGCTCTACACTAAATATTTCTGCTGAAATGTGGAGACCCTGAAGTCTGCCTGGATGACTGCATGGGAAACCACACAATGTTGAAAAAGAATAACGTCGGAAGACTTAGGTTGTCTGATTTCAAGCTCTCTATACAGTTTCAGTAATCAAGACACTATGGCATAAGAATAGACAAATAGATCCATGGAACAAAATAGAGAGTTTAGAGACAGTCCCACCCTCATATGAGTAATTGAATAGCCATAAATATACCAAATAATTTTTAAAAAGATAAATCTTTCAATAAATGGCACTGAAACTGGATAGCCTTATAGGGGAACAATAAACCTTGACCCCTACCTCACACTGTACACAAAGAACAATTAGAGATGGACCACTGACCTCAATGTAAAAGCAAAGTCTACAGAACTTTTAGAAAAAATATTGAAGATATCTTTGTGATCTTGGAGAAGACAGAGATTTCTCTTTTTCTTGAGGCGGAGTCTCACTATGTCGCCTAGGCTGGAGTGCAATGGTGCGATCTTGGCTCACTGCAACCTCTGTTTCCCAGGTTCTAGTGATTCTCCTGCCTCAGCCTCCCGAGTAGCGGGCATTACAGGCACATGCCACCATGCCCAGCTAACTTTTGTATTTTTAGTAGAGATAGGGTTTCACTATGTTGACCAGGCTGGTCTCAAACTCCTGACCTCAGATGATGCTCTCATCTCAGCCTCTTAAAGTGCTAGGATCACAGGCATGAGCCACTGTACCCAGCCTGGGAGATATTTCTTAGACAAGATCAAGAGAAATAATTATAAAGGAAAAAAATGAACAAATTGGACACTGTCAACAGTAAAAACTTCTGCTCATTGAAGTTACCAGTAAAAAAAAAATACATAGATAAGCCACAATTTGTGAGAAAATATTCTCAAAACATATATCTGCCGGGCGCGGTGGCTCAAGCCTGTAATCCCAGCACTTTGGGAGGCCGAGGCGGGTGGATCACGAGGTCAAGAGATCGAGACCATCCTGGTCAACATGGTGAAACCCCGTCTCTACTAAAAATACAAAAAATTAGCTGGGCATGGTGGTGCGTGCCTGTAATCCCAGCTACTCAGGAGGCTGAGGCAGGAGAATTGCCTGAACCCAGGAGGCGGAGGTTGCGGTGAGCCGAGATCGCGCCATTGCACTCCACCCTGGGTAACAAGAGTGAAACTCGGTCTCAAAAAACAAACAAACAAACAAAAAAAACATATATCTAACAAAGAACTTGTATCCATAATATATACATAACTCCTACAACTCCGTAATAAGGGGGCAAACCCAGCCTGGCCAACGTGATGAAATCCGTCTCTAATAAAAATGCAAAAATTAGCTGGGCATGGTGATGCACACCTATATCCTGTAATTCCAGCTACTCAGGTGGCTGAGGCAGAACTGCTTGGACCTGGGAGGCGGGGGCAGCAGTGAGCTGAGATTGCACCACTGCATTCCAGCCTGGGTGACAGAGTGAGACTGTCTTAAAAAAAAAAAATGGCTAAAATGAAAGTGACTGATGCCACCAAATAATGTTGAGGATGTGGAGTATACATATACTCACTCTTGGTGAGAGTTTAACTGGCACAACCACTTTGAACAAAGGGTTGGCAGTTTCTTATCAAGTTAACTGGTTAGACAGACCCTCAGATCCCATATTTGGGTTCTTGTGAAGACTGGGAAATCTCTTCCCCAAACCAGAGAGGCCTAAACAGGTGATCCTGAATTACGTAACGTAGGCCTTGGCAATTCAGAAGATGTAGGAATAATCCTAACAGGACTCAGTATGGAAAAAGAATCCGTGGCCAGGTGCGGTGGTTCATTCCTGTAACCCCAGCACTTTGGGAGGCCAAGATAGGCGGATCACGAGGTCAAGAGCTGTAGACCGTCCTGGTCAACATGGTGAAACCCCGTTTCTACTAAAAAAAATACAAAAATTAGCTGGGAGTGGTGACGTGCACCTGTAATCCTAGCTACTTGGGAGGCTGAAGGAGGAGAACAGCTTGAACCCAGGAGACAGAGGTTGCAATGAGCTGAGATCATGCCATTGCACTCCAGCTGGCAACAGAGCGAGACTCCCTCACAAAAAAAAAAAAAAAAAAAAAAAAAAAAAAAGAATCCTTTCCAGGTGGAAAGCAAAAGTGATGTTAACAACAAACACCAGGCCCAGTATGCATTTCTTAGGTCAGTCTTGAGAACAGTGTTTATAAGGTTAAATACATGTTTTTAGGATATACAGTTTCAAGGTTCTCTTTATAGTTTTGATAATCAAGACAGTACTGGCATAAGAAAAGATAAACAGATTAATGGAACAGAATAGAGAATCTAGAGGCAGTCCCACCATTATATGAGCAACTGAATATCCACAAAGATACCAAACAATTGTTCCTTCCTCAGTCCTACTGTAATTTAGTTCCTACATTAACACATCAGTCTTACTGATGAGAAGAATTAGTCAGTTATAAATACCACATTTCTAGGATACTTAAAGGTTTTGTTGTGTTACGTTTTAAGATCTGGGAATTCCATGGAGTGCGCTACTTTCCATAAGCAGCTTTACAATCAAGGTGCCAGACGCAGGCCTTGGCAATTCAGAACATGGAGGAATAATCCTAACAGGACTCTGTATAGAAAAATAATCCTTCCTAGGTGGAAAGCAATGAATCATATACACAATGAAAAAAAAATTATCTTAGAATGAGAATAGTTAACAAAGAGTTATTCTTTAATGAAAGGAAGATTCTTTCTGTACTGACAATTCTTCATTATCAAGAATCATATATTCCTATTGAATAATAACATAAAGAGAACAGAGAGAGAACATAAATCTCTGAATCTTGAGATGAACCTTTACATTATGCTTGGGATGGTCCTTTCAATTTATTTTGGCCAATATTTAGAAAGGGACTCAATACCTATTGGGCACTCACTTTGCGGGTAACTTGGCCAAAGTAACATAGTGGTGGGGCCAGAATCCAAACACATATTTGTTCCCTCCCTCCTACAGCAAGTATTTATTGAGGAGATCATTCCCTACCTCCTGTGACAATCACAGGCATTGTCATGAAACCTCTAGAATCAATGACTACTTTTGAATGAGAGAATAAAAACATTAAAGAGATTCCACATTTTCACCCTGAAAAAGCTTATGAAATAGGAAAGCACTATAAGGAAGAAACATATTTAGGAATCTCTAGTTAAGAAAAAATAACGATTACATTTGTAGAAATATTCTTATAATGTTTTTTAAATTAAATTAAAGTCTATAGTGGATTTTTAAAAAATTCATTCAGTTAGATACAAAGTTTGAAGGCAGAGGAAACACTTGCATACCTATTATGTAACTACAAAAATATTCTGACCAATGACAAAAATAAATTAGGGTTATATTCCTGGAGAATGAAAGCCTTTGGTGTCTCTTGTTTGTACTGAGTATTTTGACATATAATCATACATAAAATATTAGATGTTTGCATATTCATATTAGTCTCATGTCCTTAATGATATTGTTACTTTTCCCATCATGGTTCCAGAATACACAGATGGCACATGCATCTAAGAACAGAACATCAACCAAAAGAAGTTTCCTTTATTCCATCATTAGCTACCTAACCATTAAAGAAGAGAATCAAAACAAAGATCCCTCACATTCTATAACCTGGACAATGAATCCTTACCAAGGTGTACCATATTTTAAACCCTTATCATGGTGGCTTATGCCTATAATCACAGCCCTTTAGGAGGCCAAGGCAGGTGGATCGCATGAACCCAGGAGTTTGAAACCAGTCTGGGCAATATGGCAAAATCCTGCCTCTACCTTAAGATAAAAAAAAACTAGCTGGGCATGGTGGTGTGCGCCTATATAGTTCCAGCTACTCAGAAGGCTGACATGGGAGGATTCTTGAGCATGAGAGGTCGAGGCCATAGTGAGCTGAGACTGTACCACATCTGAGTGACTAAATGAGATCTGGTCCAAAAAATAAATAAAACAAAATAAATAAGTATACTTAAAAAAAAAATAAATGTAGTCGGGTGTGGCTGCTTATACCTGTAATCCCAGCACTTTGGGAGGCTGAGGTGGGTGGATCACCTGAGGTCAGGAGCTTGAGACCAGCCTGGTCAACATGGTGAAACCCTGTTTCTACTAAAAATACAAAAAAATCTGCCAGGTGTGGTAGTGCACACCTGTAATCTCAGCTACTTGGGAGGCTGAAGAAGGAGAATCGCTTGAACCTGGGAGGCAGAGGCCGAGACTGCACCACTGCACTCCAACCTGGGCAACAAGAACAAAACTCCATCTCAAAAATAAATAAATAAATAAAAATAAATCCATCGTCTACAGTTCATAAAAGGGCATCATATTTCAGAAGCATAAAGACTTGAATTTCATAAACACAAATTTAACTTAAGAAAAGATCTCATAGTTGACATAGGCATTCTATACAAAAAGCTTTTTAGTTAGATGTAAATCTGCTGGTAGTGTTACTCACCGCAAAGAATAAATGTCATACGTACCTAAATTTTTGGTGTACTGAAGTTTTGGCAACTGAGCGATCAAAAATAGGAAGTTGACAATTGGAAAATAGGGTAAGCGCTTTGTTGTTATGTATATCTGGAAAGAGAAAGGTAAGAAAAATGGATGGTTAATTCATACTGCACAGTACCACAGAACAGGTTTCCAAGTGAAAAGCTTCAATTTTACTTCAATTTGCTCTTCGGCCTTCCTGAAACATGGATGGTTCCATTCATTTGCTGCCTTCAGAGTTTTATTTAACACACCTGGCCCTACTCACATAAATACCTGTATCACAGTTTGCCAGAAACAATTTTGCTTAGAGTGACATTCCCCCTGAATCCTGTTAATGTCACTAATAAAGAGAGGGAGGAATGAGTGATCAGCAAGAATGGGAGGGGAAGGCAAAATGAAGAGCAGTGGAGGCAGAGCTGGAGGGGAATTCCGGGGGAGTGCAGGCGGAGGAAGAGGAAGGAGAGATGGAAAGAAGGAAGGTGAGGAGGACGAGGGAGAGTGAAGGGAAAAGATCTGTGTAGCAGTGGGTGGTGGTATCTAAGCAGAAAGAGAGCAAAATTCTTCTTTGTCATCTGCTGTCCCCTGGGCAATGGGCAATGTCACAGAGCAGTCTCTCTTTCAGATATCACAGCAGAAACTATAGTCAGGGAGTACACAGCCAGGTCCAGACTCCCTGCTGGCTGATTCCACAGCAGACAGGGTAGCACACGGGTCAGGAGCACGGGCTCTGGTCAGACTGTCTGGCTCCTCCACTTGCTACTTAGCTTCTGATCCTCAGGTTCCTCACCTCATAATGGCATCTTTCACAGGGGTTGTTGTGAGATTAAGTGAGATAATCCATGATGAGGGTTAACAGAGTACACTTGTTATGTAGTAAATATTCAAGACATTAGCTACTATTCAGGTTTATAATTTTTTTTTTTTTGAGGTGGAGTCTGGCACTCCCGCTGCCTGGGCTGGAGTGCAATGGTGTGATCTCAGCTCATTGCAACCTCTGCCCTCTGGGTTCAATGTGATTCTCCTGCCTCAGCCTCCAGAATTTCAAATTTTATAGATTTTAGAAAGATAATATAGGGGATAGGGTGATGCACTATAATCAAAGTCACTATAATCAAAGTCTGCATCAAAACATTTGAATGTTTATAGAAAGGAAGATAAATAGTATAAACAGCCTTATGTCAGCACAGGACAGATTTTGCCACCCAAAGAGATCTGGCACCGAGTTATGAAAAACTTTCAGTTCTTAAAGGTTTTCTAAGCTCAGAACTGCAGGAAAGAGTTTGTAGCTCCTATGATGACTGGGATTAGTGGCAGCCCCAAGGGGAAGCACCTCTGGGCAAGACGGGTCAATGCTACCATTTTGGGTTTGCTGGGTCTTGATGACTGAACTGCAAACTCCAGTGAAACCCAAAACTAATCTCTTACACTGATGCAGCACTTTTCGCTTTGTCAGGAGCTTTCACTAGCGCTATCGCACTTGACTCTCACAGACCTGAGCCAGGCGGGAAATGTGATGATTGCTTAGAAAGGGGAGGGAACCGAATGGAATGAAGGCTCTGGGGTCTGAACCCAGGTTCTCCTGGTATCTCTGCCCAGTGATCTGTTACCTGGGCTAAATCCCCTTTGCACCATTCTGTTCCCCTACCCCTACCATTATATATTTCAATTATTCACCTTATTCAGTGGGTTGTGAATGCCAGCTGCTTCCAGATAAGCTGTGATTTCATATAAAAGTGTGTTGTCTTCTTTGGGATAAGGAAGTGAAGGGTCCTGATAGTGGGCTTCAATGTCTGCTAGGAGAGCCCTAAACGAAGAAAAACCCCAGAGATAAACATTAGTGATTAAATAAATTTAAACAAGAGTTAATTCAGGCCAATGATGTAATCTTTTCAAGCCTCAGTTTCCTCATCTGTAAAATGAGAGTTTGATCCCCTTAATTCTCAATCCATGCCTGTGATTAGTTTGAAGTGAAAAATTTGACCTAGAATTACTTTATCTTTTGGAATCAACCTCAATTAAATGCATTCACTGTTCAAATTTTCATGAATTGACTGAACTGTTCTTAATACCTGCTTTGTCAAAAGCACTGACTTAGTGAGTGAGAAGCAGGGATTATTTATCTGTAAGTAGGCAGCCTCAAATGACAGCAGGTTGCTGGTGAGGCGGAGGATATGAGTTCCCTCTGGGACAGGCCTCCGTAACCACTTGTGGTAATCAACATACTTCCAACTGCCCTCCGGATGATGAGTGATCAGCCCTGTAGAAAGCCAGTTGTAGATTTTGGTATTAATTGCTTTCTAAAATCTGTGCAAGTATGTAGCAGTGTCTGGTGTGTCTCTCACTCACTCTCTCTAATGGATTCATTTATTCAGCTGACATGTATTGAATCATGTGATCAGTAAATGTCAGCTGAATAAATGAGTCCGTTAGAGAAAGTGAGCGAGATACAGAGATACTGTACACGGAGAGGACAATAATGAGGAAAGAGGCTCCTAAAGACAGATTTGATTATCCATTGGCAAGGAAGCCTATAAATTCAGACCTCTCACCTAAAAGTAACTTAAAAGAGTAAGAACTGTGCTTAGATGATGAACAATCCAAGCCCACAGATGGCTGTTTCAAACGCTGGCACTTACTTATTGAGATTCTCCAGAGCAGCTGCCAGATGTTTAGAGTCAAACCGACAAGAATAATTTAATTCATTGGCAATCTGCTGTCTCAGAATCTGCATCTGCCCAACCTGTGCACAAGCAAGAGAAAGAACAGGTAGTATATTCAAGCATTTCAGAGTGACAGTGAGGAGGTAAACACAAAGATGGTAATTCTTCTCTGGGCCTTCACAACACTCTACGGAAAAAAAAAAATAAGGATTTCCTGGACTGATCTCTTGGCTAAGACTAGCACTGGACGTGATGGAGTACCAGAGGCCCTTCAAGGAATGTCTGGATGGACTCCCATACCCCAACCTCAAAATACTCCTAAAGTCTAGATTAACAAAGTGATCTATTAATGTTCAGTTGTTCATGTATCAATGGTGTCTTTTTTGAAGCTGTATTTTTGACTTTTTGGAATAAGTGCTCCACGTTTAGTAGCTGCTGTGAGAAACCTTACTTCCTTCTTTACCCTAAATGGAACTTTCTCAAGTCCTAAGAATGCCACTAGACCTCAGTATTCTCAAACTGGGTGAATATTAAGTCTGTCCATGCCACTGAGGATTATAGGTTATATAATTACCTGGATTACAAAATAATCTACATAAAATCTTTCATGAAAATTTTAACAATGATAGCCCCTTAATCCAGGGGTTCTTATATTTTATATCTGATATGGTTTGGCTATGTCCCCACCCAAATCTCATCTTGAATTGTAGTTCCCATCCTATGTGTTACGAGAGGGACCCAGGGGGAGGTAATTGAATCATGGGGGCAGTTACCTCCATACTGCTCTCATGACAGTGAGTTCTCATGAGATCTGATGGTTTTATAAGGGGCTTTTCTCCTTTTGCTCATACTTCTCTTTCCTGCTGCCATGTGAAGAAGGACATGATTGCTTCCCCTTCCACGGTGGCTGTAAGTTTCCTGAGGCCTCCGCAGCCACGCTGAACTGTGAGTCAATTAAACCTCTTTCCTTTACTCAGTCTTGAGTATGTCTTTATTATGTGAGAATTGACTAATATAGCCTTGGGCCCCTTTGGGAATCTGGTGAAGCCTATGGATACCATTTCAGAATAATGCTTTTGAATGTACAAAATAAAACAATAGAGGGTAACACTGGAAGCCAATTGTAATAAAATATAATTAACCATTCAAAAAACAAATCTATGATACAGAGTTATGCTAACATGGTGGATTAACTATGGTAATTTAAAAGTAGCTATGAGCATAAATGATATTTGGAGATTATCTACAATGGTTGGATGATAGGAAGCGATCTTTGGGTCAGGGCTGAGAGAGTTCAGTTTGACCCCATAATGTTGTCTACATCATAAGGTCAATAGCAAACTCTAACTTTTTCTGCCTATAAATGTCTTATTTTCTACTCTAGACAAAGTATTCCTGAAAGACTGGCAAAGGGGAGTGAGGGAGTAGGGGAGAGGAGGGAAGCCAGTATTATCATGCAAGCACAATAAGGTGGAAATAAACATATTTCCTCTGAGTTGCTGGGGGCAGAGAAGAGTTAAGGAAAAGACAGTGGCTAACGCCTGTAATCCCAGCATTTTGGGAAGCTGAGGCAGGCTGATCACCTGAGGCCAGGAGTTTGAGACCAAGCCTGGCCTAAATGGTAAAACCTGTCTCTACTAAAATTATAAAAATTAACTGGGTGTGGTGGTGGGTGCCTGTAATCCCAGAATCCCAGGTACTCGGGATTGCCTGAACCCAGGATGTAGAGGTTCCAGTGAGCCAAGCTTGTGCCACTGCACTCCAGCCCGGGTGACAGAGCAAGACTGTTTCAAAAAAAAAAGAAAAGAAAAGAAAAAAAGAGTGGACTTCTCTAAGAGTGAACAAAAGTTATTTAGCTGAATGGAGCTTGTAATGGTCAAAAGTGTTAAATGACCTCAGATGTATTATTTTTCACCACTATTCATACATTTTATTCTACTTATGTGAAAAATGTCAATCCAAAAATGCTATTTATAAGAATTCTTTAAATTTAGAGAGTAGCATTATTAAAAAATTAGAATGCAGCAAAGCGAAGAAAATAGTAGGTTCTTTCAGGTTATGTAAAAATGACCCAGAAACCCTGCATCTGGCCCATATAATTCTTTGCTTAATTTTTTATGTCTAGTATACTCTATGTCAAGGTCCTCTTGAAAATATCAATCTAGAACTGGAAATAGAAATAAAGTCAGCTTAATATAACTTGTTCTCGTTTAACGCACAATCAGTCTTTGTGAGTGACATTTTCCATTTTTGGTACTCACAAACTTCAAGCTTTAATAAGCTGTGGAGAGGCTAAGGAGCCTGGGATGGACGAGAAACTTATTTTACCTACTCACTTGCCTCTTTGAAGATATCTGGCATACCATTCTTTCTCCAAGACTTTTCTAGAGTTGCACTGTTGAGTATAGCAGCTACTAGTCACATGTGGCTATTTACATTTAAATTAATAGGAAATAAAATTAAAAATTGTGTTTCCCAGTCCCACAACCCACATTTTCACGAGCTCAACAGCTAGACAGCGCCAGGAGCTGCTGTCATCATCAAATAGCACAGAACATTTCCATTGTCGTTCCTGATCATTAACACTGGCTCAGTGACTGCAAGCACCCTAATTCAAGACAAAAACACAAATTTGTCCTTGGGGCCTTTATTTAAAGACCACTGACTCAGACACAGTCACGTGGCTGTAACTAATTACTGGCAACTATAACCAATAAGGGTCTGTAACTGGACTGAGAACCTCTCAGCTACTGGACTGAGAACCCTCTGGTGGACAAGGGGAAAATCTTCCAGTTTCTTGGAAGAATCCCTGTAATTCCCCTAATGTCTCCTACAGAGTTGGGACTCACAACTGTCCAAACTTGGGTGATTTTTTATTCCTCCTAAAACGTTTTCCAGCAATTAGAAACTTGGCCTGGGATTCGCTCAATATGTGACAATCACGAGGCGAGGGGAAGGCAGACTCACATCACCAGAGGACATCTAGCAGAGCCACGGGCTCCTTGCCTTACCCGTTCTGTTTAGTGATCCAAATAACAAGAACAATAACAAAAACTACTCACCAAAATTATGGGAAATATATTGTGAATGTGGCTGAGGTATCAATGAGTGCTGTCTCAACGAAACTTACATAACTGGGAATCAGAGAATGGAACTTTTCAAAATTCCCTTAGCATTCTAGAATTCTAGACTTTTTTACAGTATGTGATACTTTTAACTGCAAATCAGTTTTCCACCTGAAGTCTACTCTTTTCTACTGGATGGTGAGTTGCTTTCTGAGGAGACCAGTTGTGTTTCATTTAACCCTGTCTCTCACAACAACTGAAAATGCTCTGGGTTTAATGGATGTGTGAGAATGGGTTGCTGATGATCTCAGATCATCAGATGATAAGAGAAGACTCACAGAAGATGCAGGGGTCTCTGGGAGCTCTTGTCACTGAGTAAAGGCAAGAAAGTAGGTGGCTGGATTCTAAAATAAGTCCGATTTCCTCCCAGCAAATTAATCTCTTCATTTGTGTTTCTTATTCATTTCCAAAGTAAGAGTGCTTTATGCATAGTATAAGGATAATTTATGCCCCAAAGAACCTGGCTTCCTAACAACCATGCAGACACAAGACGGGAGAGAGACAATGTTCTTTGCTAACAGCAGCCTGGAGCAGATGAGATAAATGAACTTGTTATATACGGAGGGAGTACTACTGTGTAAGGAAAAGTTCCATTTTCATATATAAAAGCACCTCTAGCCAAAAGGTATTTTACAATGCCAGTTTTCTTGAACAAAAGGAAAATGCTAGGCTTCTAAAAAGCCTAGTCAAGGAACAGCTCCAGAAAGGGATATAAACAAAATAAATTTTAAAATAATGAGTAACTGAAGTATGAAACTACTTTTATTTAATGACAAAAGAAAGAAGAGTAGCTTTCTTTGGGCAACAAAGTTACAAGAAATTGAAAAACTAAAAAATGTAAGTATTGACGGTCACCCTCTCTCCCACAACATACCTTCATTATAGCTTCAAGGTATGCAGTCCAAATCTTCTGTGTTTTGGCAATAGCGGAAAAATAAATTTTATTTGAATTTGCTGAAAGGTGAAAACATAATTTTCTCTTTAGTATATTCAAAAAGGCTACAGGATCATCCCCACCTCAGGCTAGTTTTTAGGAGACTCACCTACAATACTTTTTAGGGGGCTGACAGCATTCATGAGGGTTTTTAAAGTGTCCTGAACAGTTCTGTCTCTCAGGATAATTTTCTGGAACATACTGAGGAAATTCTAAAACAAAAACGCATGGTCAAAGAACAAAACATGATGTATCAAACAAATACTCCAGTTACCTAAAACGCTATGTAGAACAGAGACTGGGCCTAAGTCACATAAAACCTCTAAACAGGATGACAGCAAAAAGAAGCAACTTCAGGTTCCTGTTAGAAACATCCCTTGCTAGAAAAAGTCACTGGTTTCAAAGATTAAAAAATCTTATCTTCCCAAGCTGAAACTCGCAGAAACAGTCTAATCCTATAAAGAACTATACTGGCCAAAGAAATTTTAGTTTATTCTCAGCTCTTACCTATGCAATAGGTATCATATGTCTAAAGCCAGTATAAGAAATCATGGGAGAAAAGTTAAATGAGTTCAAACTGCCCAGTAAGTTATGTTCTTGCCTCTGCCCAGGGTGGCAGAAAACAGGCATGAAAGTCAAAAGGCTCACCTGTAACTCTTTTACAATCATAAAGCACAGAAGCCTGTCTAAGCCATTCAGACCAAAGGTCCCCAAGGTGGTCTGGATTTCTGAGAAGAGGCGGCTGCTGGTCACTTCCTGATGAGTTTTCATATCATACCAAGTGTTCAGCTGGTCTATGTGACATGTTATTCTAAAATGAAAACAATGCAAAAATCCCAGAACGGCTCAGAATTCAACCTTAGAGATGTTAGGACTCAACAGGACATGGGGTACCAAATTATGAAGAATGGCAGTTACATGATCTGTGCTTTCTAACCTCCGTGTTCAGGCACCCAATGCATCGTCCCAGTGACCGCCCAAGGGAACAGGAAGATAAAATTCAGTCGGACCCCCTCTTCCTGCCCTGTGTCATCATATCATTGGTTTGAGTCACTTCTTTCTACTGAGTTAGGCTGCTGACTTGGAATCATGCTGAGAAGACAAGGTCAGGTTCAGCTGTCAGGCCGGAATCCTTTAGGGCCCACTTATCTCTCTACGTGGCCTTCCTTTAAATTTCCAGTTTGGAGCAAAAACAAGGCCTTGTGCCATTTCCATTTGGTAAAAAAAGGAACCTAGAATCTCCACACGCTACCTAACATTTGAGACTATGATAACAAAGCCATTTGCTTTTTCCTCTCAGTTCCTTCAACTTGCAGATGACATCTTCTGGTCATCTCCAAATAATTCCTTGTAGATTCAGAAGTGTGATGATGACAATGACAATAACCAACCAACCGTATTTACTGGGCACTTATTATGCACCAGGTACTGTGTGTGCTAAGAACTTTTCATGTGTTATCTCATTTCATACTCATGATAGTTCTGTGGAACACAAACTATTTTTTTTTTTTTTTTTGAGACGGAGTTTCACTCTTGTTACCCAGGCTGGAGTGCAATGGCGCGATCTCGGCTCACTGCAACCTCCACCTCCTGGGTTCAGGCAATTCTCCTGCCTCAGCCTCCTGAGTAGCTGGGATTACAGGCACGCGCCACCATGCCCAGCTAATGTTTTGTATTTTTAGTAGAGACGGGTTTTCACCATGTTGACTAGGATGGTCTCGATCTCTTGACCTCGTGATCCACCCGCCTCGGCCTCCCAAAGTGCTGGGATTACAGGCTTGAGCCACCGCGCCCAGCCGGAACACAAACTATTTTATCCTCATTTTATAGATGAGGTAACTGAGGCTCTCATAGGTCTGACTACCACCCTTAACCACCATTTCAATGGTTTTCAAACACTGAGAGAGGAACCCTGAATCCGTGGTGGAGCTTGTTTGAAATAAAGACGCCCAGCTTCCACTCCTGGAGAATCTGATTTAGCAGTTCTGGGGGAGAGCTTCAGCCTTTGCATTTTCAGCAAGCTCCACAGGTGACAACCTACTGTCCAAAGCCACCACATACCTTTACCAGAAGGAGGCTTGAGGAGCTGAAGGGGCCTAGAAGCAAGGGAGGTTTAAACCAGGAAGCAAATGGGGAGAACAAAAGGATTCCCAAACTGCATACAACTTCACCTGCTTGCTTCAGAGACTTCTTCTGCCACCAAATATACTTCGATACATCACTGAAGAGGTCCCCGATTCTGATGATAAAATTTATATATGATGTGGAAATCCTGGTCACACTTAATCTGCTCTGCCTGTATTAATAGGGCACTGGGTAGTTTTCTAAAAAGGCTTCAGTGATTGAAGGGTACCAAGAAAGAAGGAGCTATACAACTTTTGAATCACTTACTCTTTTTGTCCCATGAGTCAAAATTCCTTATTTCTGCTGGAAATTTTGGAAGCAGTTTATATATAGTTTGTCAACTTTCATAAGTTTTGAAGGACAAAATAAGCCTGGATTAGAAGACCGTACAAAGGATCCAGGTCCTAAGAACATTTAACTCACACAAGGTCAACTACACAAGCTTGGGCGGACAGAGAACAAAGAGAATCGCTTTTTCCCTGGGTAATCCCACCAACCCTTCTGCTCACTGAGCCCGTGCCCAGGGGTAGACATGAGAACCTGCTCTTCCCTGAACTGGTTTCAGTACCAACAGCTTCTCCTGAGGCTCCAGTGAAGAAAAAGGAGGAAATCTGGCTCAGCTGGACTTACTAGAGGCAGCATGCTTGTCTCTGCCATGGTGCTTACCTAAAATATTCTCAGGAGCAGTTTTAATCAAATGAGACTTTCATCCAGTTACTGCTGAAGGTAGAACCCACATGACCTGCATGTAGACTGTGATTTCTGTATATAAAGCTATGCAGTCTGCCCTTCACAGTACAGTGCTTAGGAGCTGGGCTCTGAAGTCAAGGGGCCTAGTGTGTATTCTGGGTCCACCATTTATTACCTGTAATGCTGGGCAAATGACTAAGCTTTTTTGTGCCTCAGTTAGCTCATCTTTAAAATGGGTATAAGAATAATGCCTATCTCATAAGATTGCTATAAATGGGTTAATGACTGGATATGTATAATGTGCTGGGAAGAATGCATAGGTAAGTGTTCCATAAACATTAGTTGTTATTATCAAAAGTGCTATGAGAGTAGATTCTTATAAGGAGCGCACAACCCAGATCCCTCACATGCAAAGTTCGTGGTCCTATGAGAATCTAATGCTGCCACTGATCTGACAGGGGTGGACTCAGGCGGTAATGCTTGCTTGCCCATCACTCACCTTTTGCTGTGCAGCCTGGTTTCTAACAAGCCACAGACCAGTATCAGTCTGCAGCCCAGGGGTTAGGGACCCTTGTCCTAAAGGGTCAGAATACGAGTTGACAAGTGCAGGACCCTCAAGACTGGAACAGAGGCTGTGCCACAGGGACAGGGCTGCAGATGAGACTCCCTATGCTATTCAGGACTCCGCAGAATTCAGATATACCTACTTAGGGTCTGTGATCCGCAGGATTTCTCTGCAGAGTCTACCAATAAACGTTACAGACTCATCCACAGGGGTAAACTTGGGTATTGGAATATGAGTGGACTGGTACATGCTTTGCCAATCTTGAATCTAGAAAACAAAACCATCAATATTTAGCACACCTTTGATAAGATAACCTAGTTATCCTTTTTCCACATAATTTTACAAAGCATATTGCATAAAGATGAACAATAAAAGTTCTTGGTATTTTGTTTTTTGTTTTTTTTAGATGGAGTCTTGCTTGGAGTGCAGTGGTGTGATCTCTGCTTACTGTAACCTCCACCTCCCAGGTACAAGCGATTCTTTTGCCTTAGCCTCCAGAGTAGCTGGGATTACAGGCGTCTGCCATTATGCCCAGCTAATAGCATAGAGATGAGGTTTTGCCATGTTGGCTAGGCTGGTCTTGAACTCCTGATCTCAAGTGGTCCTCCCGCCTTGGCCTCCCAAAGTGCTGGGATTACAGGTATGTGCCACTATATCTGGCTAATTTTTGTATTTTTAGTAGAGACATGATGGTCTTGAACTCCTGACCTCAGGTGATCCACTTGCCTTGGCCTTGAAAGCACTAAGATTACAGGTGTGAGGCACTGTGCTTGGCCAGGTTTGTTTTTCATTTTAGAGACAGGATCTTGCTCTATTGTCCAGGCTAGAATACCATGTGCAATCACAGCTTGTTGCATCCTAACCTCCTGGGCTCGAGCAATCCTCTCGCCTCAGCCCCCAAGTAGGTGGGACTACAGGCAAGAGCTCCTATGTTAGGCCTGTCCCTTGGTTTTGAAGAGGAAACTTCTAAAACTGCATTAATAATAGTCTCCCAGAAATGCCACATGTAACATTTATTTAAAAAAAAAAAAAAGTTTGTGACAAGGTGAAGTGACAAAGGAGAAGTGAGAAGATGAGCCATGGGAACTTCTGGCTTTCAGCCTTGTAAGTTGACATGCATCCATGTAAAAATCCAAAAAATCCTAAGGCTGGAATAGACTTACACTTTGGAAAATGTCACCCAAATCATGTCAGTTCCCACATAAACACTTGCAGAGTGGCTCCTTGTTCATTACTTACTAAAATCAACTTCTCAGTAAGGGTTTTGTGCATTTGGTGCTTTTTTTTGCCCAATTAAAGAAATGGGCAAAGGATTTTTTATGCACATTTTCCCAATGAAGACATATAATGGCCAATAAGCTGTTCAACATCATTAGCCATTAGAGAAATGCAAATCAAAACCATGATGAAATACCTTCATGTGCACTAGGGTGACTATAATTTAAAAAAATGGAAAATAACATGCATCGGTTAGGACGTGGGGACACTGGAACCCTCGTATACTGCTGCTGGGCATGTAAAATGGCGCCATTATTGTGGTACAGAACTACCCATTATAGGTCCCAGTATATACCTGCCAAACCCAACCCAAAGGAGTCCTAAAAGTCTTCTAAACTCTCAGTCACGTGTATTATAACAATTACAACAAACAGCTTCATTCTGTAGCCATTTAATGATGTCTGCCTTCTCAGACAGTGGGCTCCCAGAGGCCAGGTGCCATGTCTACTCCTCTGCAACCCTCCTGGCTCCTGAAGGTACTCTGAATGTACTGAGACTATCCAGTGTTTACAGATTTTTAGAAAATAAACTTTCTTGTTGGCATTTCTGAGGTTTGGGGTGTGTACTTTAAACATGAGAAATAACACATATAGTCAAAAATTTTTAAAAATTATTAGATACCTTTGTTCTTAGGAAGTTGTTACACTCTTGCTCCACATTGTAATTTATAATACGAGACACTTCTTCCTGCCAAATCTTCAGCCCATAAATGTTGACATAGTCCTGTATGTATTCAAAAGAACGATGGAATCCATTCATAGTGGCTCCCAACTCTTTCAGCTTGGGCATCAGTTCACTTGGCTGTGGAAAAGGGGAAACATAAAGCTCTTAGAATGGAGTAAGCTGTCAACTATTAATACTAATATCTACACTAGACTTTAAATAGTATAGCAGACTGAGTGTGGTGGCTCACGCCTGTAACCCTAGCACTCCGGGAGGCCAAGGCGGACAGATCACTTGAGGACAGGAGTTTGAGACGAGCCTAGCCAACATGGCAAAACCCCGACTCTACAAAAAAAATACCAAAATCAGCCAGGAGTGGTGGTGCACAACGGTAATCCCAGCTACTCGGGAGGCTGAGGCAGGGGAACTGCTTGAACCTGCGAGGTGGGGGCTGTACTGCACTCCAGTCTGGATGACAGAGCGAGACTTCATCTCAAAAAAAAAGAAAAAAGGAAAAAAAAAGGCTGGGCACAGTGGCTCATTCCTGTAATCCTTGCACTTTGGGAGGTTGAGATGGGGGAATCACTTGAGGTCGAGTGTTCAAGACCAGCGCGGCCAACGTGGTGAAACCCCCTCAAAAATACAAAAATTAGCCAGGCATGATGGCAGGAGCCTAAATGCCAGCTACTCAGGAGGCTGAGGCATGAGAATCACTTGAAGTCAGGAGGCAGAGGTTGCAGTGAGCTGAGATCGTGCCACTGTATTCCGGCCTGAGTAACAGAGCAAGACTCCTTCTCAAAAAATAAATAAATAGTACAGCAGTTAAGAGACCATAGTCATAGCTTAAGACATACTTTAAGTTTTGGAATTACTTTTTACTTCACCTAGGATGAGTAATAACTGATGTCAGAAATTCACCAAAGAATGGATTTCATTCATTTGGGAAGAAAGCCTCATATAAGGGAATATAAAAAATTAAATGACTATGATTTCTCTGTCATTTGATGAATATATCTAGAGTACTTAAAACATTTTAAATTGAATTTACTATAATAAATACCTTAAATAGAAATTTCAGGCTTATTTTTTTTCTCCTGAGAAAAATTACCATATTCCCAGCAGATAAAGCAAAATAAAAAATTACAACCTTTATAGTTCCTATCTGCTTTAGGGTTAGCAAATTCTTTTAACTATAAGAAGTAATTCTGAATCATACACATCAGTTTAATTCTGAAATGGGGCTCAATAGGTAGAGAAAAGATGCACTGGTTTTAAAAATATGAACTTTTAAATATAAAATCTAAATTTCACATTTATGCTATGAATTTATAATATGAATGGATTAGGCTGAAAATCACATATTAGATATACATTAGCTAGGAGGTAAGGTCTTGTTCACGACAGGTTAAAAACAGTATTCTAGTCCACTCTGCAAGCTGAGTGGAAAAGAGGACAGGCCCGCTTTGGTCACTGGGTACCTTGGCTCGAGGGTTGAATATCAGTCCCCTATGCAGGGCAAAGGCAACACGCTTCACAAGCTCCTTCCTTATTCCATCTTCCAGCAACTGCTTTGGATCCACCTAAATGCCAATCAAAAGTATTAAATGATATTTATGAAAAACTCAGTCCTGATGAAATCCAGAAGAAAGATGGCTTCCCTGCAGGGGAACACTTTCCTACCTCCTCACAAATAATTTGAAATTTTTTCTTTCCTGCCCCTGTGATCTTGCACAGCTTGGATGGAATTATTAAACCTGTCACTTTTTTAGGACTCTGTTTATCTCAGCAAAGTTCATGACGATAATTTGATGACATGGCATTTGAAAGACGGTGAATAGGGCAAGTTTTAAATGGCCTCACATTCTAATTAATGCATTAAGAGTAAAAAGTGCCTTTTCTTATCAGCAGGAGGGGTGGGAGGATGGACCTCCAGTTAAATTTATAGATGCATGGTCTTCCATCAGATTTTATTTCAGGGCACCCTATATCCATGTGAGCAAACTCAGATTTGAGGTTGGACCACTCTGTAAATGGAATAATTCACTTTTCTTTCAGTATTCTTGGAATGCTACTTGTAATTAGGGAGATAAAATAGGAAAGCAAATCTGCTATCTAACCCTATAAGCTTTTTATCTTATTAATTTTGCCAATTAATTATTCTATAATGAAAAAGCTTTTGTTATTCCTTAAAAAAGTCTCTTATCAGTTCCATAAAACACTAAATGGTCTTTATATACTCCCTTGAATTCCCAGAGACTTGCTTCTTTTACTTTTAATTTGTAAAGAACCATTATTTTAAAAAGTCACAAAGGCAATTAATAGGTTCCATCTGGTTTTGATTATATTTAAATTTCAAATAAGACAACTGCAGTGGGAGTTGCAAAAACACAAAATCCAGAGAAACACATTAAGTTACGTCAAGACCATTCAATCTAAGCTATGTCAAGACCATTCAATCAGGGAAATCCAGACTGTAGACCAACTAAAGGTGAAAGGCCCTATGTTCTTCAACAGATGAATTACAGGGAAAGAAAGGAAAGGAGGAGAAATCTGCAGATTAAAAAAAGACTTAAAAGACGTATTTTTTTCAAACGGGCAAGTCTAAGCTATAGTCTAGAAATTAATGACATAGTTTCATTGGATAATAAAACTATACACAGGAGGCCTAAGATTAGCTCAGGGTGCATGAGGGGGCTTTCAGGAGTGGGGCTGGCTAAATCCTATTTCTTGACTTAGGTGGTAGTTAGAACGACTGGTGTTTATCTTGTAATAATCCAACAGGCTACATCATTCTTTCTTTAGTTTTCAGCATCTATGCTTTACTATACAATAAAAAGGTAAATTATAAAGATATAATCAAAGAGTACAGAATCAAAGAAGTATCATGAAGCTTTCAAAGAAATATTCCTTATAAGAACAGATTTAGTGAAAGAGTCCAGTGCTTTCATGAATCTAAAGATCTCATGTGGTTCCTCTAATCCTTCCTGGATTCTCACTCATCTGTGGAAGTGTTCACAGCTAAGAGAAAGCCATCTTCACACAGCCCCTTCCTCACATTTCTATTCCCTTCCTCTGAAGTCACAACAGTAACTGTTATCATATGGATCATCCAGACTTCTCTCTATTCATTTATATACATAAATATTCATCCTTAAACATATATTTAATTTCAAAAATCTAAAATCATATACATATATATGTACAGAGACACATGCAGGTATATCACACACATATATACTATACATATACACACAGACACATGCATATATATCACATACATTTATCTATATGTAACCAAACACACATAGTTGGTGCCATGGGCAATGGAAATGGAAGCAGGAACCAGGAGAAGAAGAAAACAAACAAACAAACAAACGAAAGATGAGAGGAGCTTGCATGCCCCAGTGATGACAGTGGTCTGTGAAAAGAGGGATATGATTATCTTAGCTCTCTGTACCTGGGGTATGAAATAAAAATACTAAAAGGAAGGAAAAGAGAAAAAGAAGAAGGCAATTTTACCTAAGGAAATTGAATTTTTGTTTTTTTTGTTTTTCCCACAATTCAGTAAAATATATTTTTCTTAGATTTAAACAACTCTTTGGTAAAACCGTAATAGCACCACACATTTTCTGCAGAACTGCAAGGTAAAGAAATTCCCACTGCCCTCAAGTATTAAGAGAAATACAAATTACAATGCTTTCTCTTCCTCCATCAATAAGTGAGTAAAATGGGCTGGGCACAGTGGCTCATGCCTATAATCTCAGCACTTTAAAAGGCCAAGGTGGGCGGATCATTTGAGGTCAGGAGTTCGAGACCAGCCTGGCCAACATGGTGAAACCTGTCTCTACTAAAAATACAAAAATTACCCAGGTGTGGTGTTGCATGCCTTTAGTACCAGAGAATCATTTGGACCCAGGAGATGGAGGTTGCAGTGAGCCGAGATCGCATCACTGCACTCCAGCCTGGGCAACAGAGAACTCTGTCTCAAAAAATAAAATAAATAAAATAAATGAATAAAATGAAGACCAAAATTGGAATGTGAAATAGCAAGATGATGTCACTCCCTTTTTCACACATGATAATTACCACAAAAATCCAAACAGAGTCATGGTATGAGGCCACACTGACTAACAAAACTGTTACCTTGATGATGCCAACCAAAGTCGTTTTCATCATTAAGATGCCTTCGGTAAAAATGGAAATAGCATGAGTAAGCTTGGCAACCTTTAACAAAGAAAAAGAGGTATGAAAAGTACTTCAGATAAAAGACCCATCACTTCTGGGAAATCAGAAATTATTGGCTAATAGTCCTGGAATGGGCAAAGATAACAGGAAATGAACTTGTAGCTTTAGGATACCTGTGTCCACATGTTCTGGACAGAAATGTGGCTTTTATGCCCACTGTTACATATAGTGGGTAATTCAGTCAGAAGACATCAGTTCATTCTTTCACATTTGACAAAGCATTTCTTCTTTTGGCTTCATTTTCGCATGTATAAAATTTAAGGCATAACTCAATGATCTAGATCGGCCCTTCCGGCTAGAAAAGACCATGAGACTGAGAAGGCAACCTCCCCTTCACTAGCCTCCCATTATTTGCAAGCTACTCCAGCAGATATTGATATGGTAGACAGGTGCTAGCTATACTGTTCAATCAGAATAAATGTGGAAATAACAAGTTTGATCATCTAAGTCTCTGACATATTTTTGAACTCATGTCAGAACAGGAAATTAACAATGTACATCATATTTTCTATTTTCACTTGATTTTACTTTTGATGTCTTTAAATTATAAGCTCAGGGAGAAAAAAACCGGAGGTGTTTGGTGAGAATAACCTCTGAGGCTGCTGAACTGTTATTGAATGGGCTTAAAATCCGCCCATAGGAAACAGTTAACAGAATATGGATTATTTTGAGCTGCTCAAAAAGCAGGAACATGAATATGAAAAGTCAGGTAATCTAGCTCAAAGAGAACAAGGGCTGCTTTACCAAGACTACTCTAGAAAAAAGGGACCAGCTGAGTGAGCTCCATTTCCCCTGCGCATACTGAGGCAAACAAGGCCTTAAATGACACCAGGAAAATATCAAGAATAAAAGGTCTGATTTTACTAAAATGGTAAACCATGTTTATCACTGTGAATGTGAGAAAACAAGTCAGAATTGGTCTGGTGGGTCCCCAGCACATGGCAGGTGACACAGGCCTGTGATATTTCATGACTGGTAGTCTTTAATATGAAAAGGCAGAAGTCAGAGGGACATCGCACCTCGTATCGTGGACCCAGCTGGGCGTAGTCCCTCAGCTTGTCTTTGTCCAGGCGGGTAGGCACTTCAATAATATCATGGGTTTGAAGCTTTATGATCTTTAGAAGAGACGTAAACATGCTTTCTGGGATGATCTGCAAAACCTTCAATGAAAAGGAAAGGAGGAAACGCAATGAATACCCGTTTTACTTTTCTTGGCTGACAAATATTAGGATGACAGTAAACAGCAATTTGTCTGTAAAGGGGATGCTGAAAAACTTAAAAGAGCTGTTTTAATAACTGCTAGCAGGCACAGGGCTCCATTCCTTTAAACCAGGCGTCCCCAGACTTTTTACACAGGGGGCCAGTTCACTGTCCCTCAGACCGCTGAAGGGCCGCCACATACTGTGCTCCTCTCACTGACCACCGATGAAAGAGGTGCCCCTTCCTGAAGTGCGGAGGGGGGCCGGATAAATGGCCTCAGGGGGCCGCATGCGGCCCGCGGGCTGTAGTTTGGGGACACCTGCTTTAAACGTTAGTTGCTTACAGAATATAAAGCTAATTCTAAAATGCTGCAAAAGACTGTATCATTTCCATGTTACACACCTTAAAAAGATCGAGGTTCAAAAATGTTAAGTAACATCACTACAGAGGACTCAGCTAGTATGTGACACCATTAAATTTTGAATTCAGGCCTGTCTGGCTCCATGTTCTATAAGAAGTTATTAAAATGAGGATCAAAATTCCCATGAAAACCTGAATTGTGCTCTGACCAGGAGATGTTGGATCTAGATGTGGCTCTGCGATTTAGAAGAAACTATTATAATTTCTGCTTCTACATCTAAAAAATAGAGGTGAATACCACCAACATTTAAAACAGAAATAAAAGTTCCTGGCTTGTAAAAACAGCTGTACATCCAGAGTAGCAATAAGAATAAGTTTATTTTTAGGTGTTGAAAATTTCTGGAATCAAATTCTAAACAGGAAAAGAGACATGAATGTACTTTTGGGGGCCTAAGCATACTTTTGTATTAAAACAACAGTTATCTGGTAAGAGTAAATATCACCCTGATGCATTTCTTACTTTTCTCACATAGGATACCAACTCTCCAGAATAGTACTGCGACACGCTGAGCAGATCAGGGCTATTTGCCTGATTAATACGAAGAAGGGGCAGATCCAGGGCAGAGGCAAGCTGGAAGAAAAATAAGGTATATCTGTTTCTCTGTTTCAGAAAGAGTCCTAGAAATCTTTGTTTCCAGAAAATGTAACATACAACAAAACATTTCAGCTTTACCCAACAGAGGGCAACAACTACCAAATCTCATCCATATCATTGATAGTTTCTGACAATATACTTTTTGAAAAACTCTAGTTACTAAACTGTGATGGCAGTGGTTATTTATTTATTTATTTGAGGTGGAGTCTCGCTCTGTGGCCCGCCCAGGCTGGAGTGCAGTGGCGCAATCTTGGCTCACTGCAACCTCCACCTCCTATGTTCAAACATTTCTCCTGCCTAAGCCTCCTGAGTAGCTGGGACTACAGGTGCGCACCACCACAACCAGCTAACTTTTGTTTTAATGGAGACCATGTTGGTAAGGCTGGTCTCAAACTCCTGATCTTGTGACCCGCCCGCCTTCGCCTCCCATAGTGCTGGAATTACAGGCATAGCCCACCACGCCTGGCTGGCAGTGGTTCTTAAACTGTTCCCCCTGGACCAGTAGCTTTAGCATGACCTTGTTAGACATGCAAATTATTGGGCCCCACTCCACAATGACGTAGTCAGATGCCCTAGCAGTGGGGCCCAGCAATCTGTGTTACAACCAGCACTGCAGGTGATTCTGATGCACGCTCAAGTTTCAGAGCCACTGTGCCACAGAGGACAGTCATTCCTGTGTGGAAATCAAGACATTCTGATTGATGCGCTACTGAATCTGTCCAATCTAATAATGCAGTCAAGTCTAAAAAGTGCCATTATTTTCTGTGCCACTCAGAAAAAAACAAAATGCTGACAACTAAACTATGATATACCATCAATTATAAAACCCATCCCCAGTTACAGAAATGTTAACTTACGAAAAACAGTGTAGTAGCCAGGCGCAGTGGGGCACACCTATAATTAAAGCTACTTGGGAGGCTATGGCAGGAGGATCACTTGAGCCTGGGAGTTTGAGACTACCCTGGGCAACTCAGTAAAAACCCATCCCCCTCATCCCCAACTCCCCCCAAAAAAAGTGCATTTCAGAATTGATATATACGGTGCATGGTAGCTCTGTCAGAAGACAGTGAATAGGCCGGGCGTGGTGGCTCACACCTGCAATCCCATCACTTCGGGAGGCTGAGGCAGGACGATCATTTGAGGTCAGGAGTTTGAGACAAGCCTGACCAACATGGTAAAACCCCGTCTCTACTAAAAATGGTAAAAATTAGCTGGGCGTGCTGGCAAATGCCTGTAATTTCAGCTACTCAGGAGGCTGAGGCAGGAGAACTGCTTGAACCTGAGAGGCGGAGGTTGCAGTGAGCCAAATCATGCCACTGCACTCCAGCCTGGGCAACAAAGGGAGATTCCATCTCAAAAAAAAAAAAAAAAGGAAGAAGACATTGAGTAGATTCTTTGTTCATTTACCATGAACTGAAATTACCACGAGAGCATGGGCCGTGCCTGTTATTCACCACTATTCTCTATTATTGTAGATATTAATACTAGTTTGTAGCAGAGGCTCAGTAAGAATTTTTGGAATGAATAAGTAAAATAGCTTAATTCATGCCTAGGGAATAAAGGATGCAAAGGTCTTGCATTTTTAGTACACAGATAAAACTTAAAAAAAAATACTATTCTTCACTTAAAAATAGTATTCCTGAAGACACTCCAACTTATATTATTAATTCAAACTTTAAATACTTCTAGCATCTTTGATACTATGCTATCATGGAAAAATTGCTAAAAATTTCTGTCTATAAAAATACTGAAATTATTTACCTTCCTAAAAGAATAAATCCTGGGCTGAATTAATGAATGAGGTATGAATGAAGGCCAACTCTTTCCTAGTAACAGAGAATCTCATTGTTTTTGCTTACCTTTAGGAAGGTAGCTCTGAGTTTAGTAACCATGGATGGATTTACCCTTATGCTTTCTTGCATGATGGATGTGAAACTGTAAAAACAGAAAAATGGTAAGAAGATGCTCCCAGGGCCTTCTATCGAGGGCAAATGTCAGGCTGTCTACATTACCTGTCAATCAACTGCCAAGCAAAAGAAAGATCCCCAACGATCTGCATTGTGATCAGAACCTCCTCTTTAATGTTAATAGTTCTGATCATTTGATGAAGAAACTTTCGAGTATCGGCAAGAAACTGACATACTTGCAGATTTGATTCCAACTGGTGGAATTCTTGAACCTGTGTTACAGAAATATACTTCATTTAAAAATCCTGAATGGACTCTATGGTGCTCATTTGTTCTTGAAAACACTTCAAATAAAGCACACTACTTCTGACAAGTTCTTAATAAAATTTTATTTCAAATTATAATTTCAGAAATATGTTAGCCAAGCTATTTAAAAAATGCACAAGTTTCTAGGATTAGAAAATGTTCCACTGCTTATTCTTCTGTATATCACAACCAGTATGTTGGCACTTGTAATATTATTAAGTTCTTCTGATGCACTTTTAAAACAAAATAATGATTCTACAATGTCTTGAAATTTTAATGTATTTAACTCAAGATGCCTGGGTTATATGCCAAAATAAATAGGGCAAATGATAAAAAACATTTGAGATTTACAAAGTTATTTACAATTGTATTGTAGACTAAAAAAAAACAAAAACAAGCAAAGTAGAAATAATACAAGTGTGCCCTTATTCTGGAATAAGAAACTTTGGTAAGAATATTTTACTGTGCTGCTGTTTATAGTGACCATCCTAAAAATCTTGCAGAACTAAGAAAAAGCCTGTAACAAAATCTTCCAAGGGAAAAAAGTATTAATTACATTTCTACAAATATATAATCATACCATTTGGATAGGGTTATAGATAATGAGTAAAAATTATGTTTTAAATAATAGAGCTGTCTGGGCATACAGTGCCTCATGCCTGCAATCCCAGCACTTTGGGAGGCCAAGGTGGGTGGATCACTTGAGGTCCAGAGTTTGAGACCAGCCTGGCCAACATGATGAAACCCCAACTCTACTAAAAATACAAAATTAGCTGGGCGTGGTGCCGGGTGCCTGTAGTCCCAGGTACCATGGAGGATGAGGCAGGAGAATCACTGGAACCCAGGAGGTGGAGGTTGCAGTGAGCTGAGATCACACCATTGCATTCCAGCCTGGGCGACAGAGTGAGCAAGACTCCATCACACCAAAAAAAAAAAAAAAAAAAAGTTTATGGTTATTTTTCTGATGCTTTTAGTTACCATTTAAAATCTAGTTAAATACGCAAATAAAATTTAAGAGTGGTGAGGTATAATTTTTTTGGTACAATCATTTTTAGTTGATAGAAAAACAAACTATTTTTTCAGAAAAGAAAATATACCACTGTAGGCATACGATCATTATATAATTATTTTCATTTTTGTGTGTTTTTTCCCCCAAGGCACACACTTTTTCGCAACCCTAAAAATAATATACACATGCAATTTTGGTTTTGCTTTTACCTCCTTATCACAATTTGCCCAATGTTTCTATATTATTTTTATAATTATGTTTCTAAGATTACATGTTTCCTCAAGTTAAAATATTGTCATTTTTGCTACCATTTTCTTCATATTGGTCATTTATTTCCCCAAATTTAGGACACTAAGTGTTACAGGAAACATATTAATTAATGTTGCTTTTATTTCTGATGAAATAGTCTCTTTAGATATATTTACAGAACACACTGCTGGGTGGGTCATAAGGTATGATTCATAATCTAAGCATCTTCATTTTAAAACTTTGCTTACCTCCTCCAAAGCTTGTATCAGTTGCACAGTTTTTCTGCCTGCAGCAGTAGAATCATCATAATTCAAAGACAATATTTGTTTTGAGATCTCTCTGAACCAAGCTTGAAGATTTTCTAGAATACAGAAATAAGAAAAGATTACTGAAATCCTTGGATTCCTGTAGCTGTGGCTTTGAATTGAATTATATAATCTTTCACAAATTCAGTTCTTCAGAGCTTTTACCATGGGCCTAACACTAGGAATTTTCCAAATGACAGAAGTGCCTGGAGCATGCAACATCGTAGAATAAACTTTCTACATAAACAGCTTAGTCTATAACACTTGGCAGACAAATACTACAGGCCCAAGTACATGCTATCAAGGGTAAGTGCGAAGGTGGTAGTGGCAGTGGAGAAGAGTCAGAAAGGAACTGAAGGGTGTCCCTAGTTCCCAGGGGGAGTTTTCCGGAGAAGCGAGTATAGGTAAAGATGTGGATCGTCGGAGAGATGAAGAAGGGTATACTGTATCTAGATGAAAGGCAGACACAGGCAGAGACATCAGGGCAGATGTCTACAGTACATCTACAGCAATTCTACAGTATAACTAACTTCATCAGAAGTTGGTCTGATAATCGCAACAAAAAAGAGCCTATCTTGGAGGGGAAAGAAGAGACCAATACGACAAAAGTGTAAGGTGTGACTGGTGAGTCACAGGGATGTCTGAACAGTTCAGGGGGTGCCATTTGCATTTATGAACCAGCAGACATTTCATACAGTGGAGAAAGAGAAGGGTGTCCACATGCTCTAAGTACCCTCAGTGTGTCAGACAAAGTTCTAAGTATTTAATCTTCACAGCAATATAGGGAGGTAGAAATTGTTAGCTATATCCCAGATAAAGAGGCTGATGTTCAGAGAAACTGAAAATACTATGCAGGGTGACACGGTTACTAAATGGCAGAGCCAGGACTTAACAACTGTCTGTCCAGGTTCAAAAACTCTGTGTTCTTTATCTCACCAAGTTGGTCCTCTAGTTTTTTGTTGTTTTTTTTTTTTTTTTTAATCAATAGGGTGGTTCCACATTATTAAAAGGACTTAATGACTTATAATCTAAGTTATTTCAAGAATTGGCATGACAAACACTCATAATCTTGTAGATTTTTGTAGGACTGAGGGGCAGCAATTGGAGGAGTAGAAAGAGCATGACATTTCAGGTCTGAGATGAGTGAGACCCTGGCTCTGTACCTTCATACCTTTGGCAAATGATTATGTTTTTAAGCCTCAGTTTCCCTATATATAAAATAAAGATCAAGATGTGTATCTTACAGGGTTGTAAAGATCAAATGAGAAAATTTTGCGAAAGTATGTTCTAAGCTGTAATAAACTATACAGCCCAGAAAAAATGTAAAATTGTTATTTCATCTCTGAAACAATGCTGGTATTTGTAAGGGCCTAAAAGAAACAATCACAGAGATGAATGTACTGATTCTAGACAGCTAACTGGGTCAGACTGTTACACATGATTGTTTTCCAGATCACAATATAACCATAATATTCATTCTAGACTTCAGGTTTCATATCACAATATGGTGACCTGCAAAGCATGTTTCCAGTTTATATTACGTCATTATACATTGGCTGATTTTTCCCTATAGGAACAATAATACAATTTGGAAATACATTTTTGACCAACCACTCAGCATCAAATAAATAAACAAAAGCCAAAATACAGTAATCACAAGCTCAGACTGATGAAAAATAACAAAGTTTTTAAACAAGAAGCAACACTACTAAGCAATTCTATAGTATCATTAATTTCATCAGAAATCAATTGGATAGTTAAAACAAAATTAAGCATTAAAAAAATAGTTTGTCACTATTCACTATTCTGAAAAACTTCAGAAAGCTTTTGGGGAGCAGTTAGAAAATTTCTTATTTATAAAAATTTGAAATGGTGCCAGAATTTTCCTAAAAATAAAATTTCCTAGAAGAAGTAGGATCAAAATCATTAAAGTAAAATTGGGGCTGTGTTTTTTTCCAAAAATAGTCTGCAGTACCCTCTTCTGCCACTAGATAGCAGGTGCACTGGTGAACAAGAACGGAGAAAGATCAGAATTTTAGATATCATCCATGTTAGTAGACTACTGACATTCATGGGTGATTTACCCTTCTTAAGAAGATTATGAGAGTTTCAGATCCTTTCTTCCCTTTCCCCAAATGCACATAAACTGACTCATTAGTTTTTCATACCATGGAGGTGGAGGCCAACTATGACTCTAAACTTGTCTATGAACTGGAGTTACCAAAACCCCTGGTTTAGCCTAACCTCACATTTCAAAGATAAGATTTAAAACCTGAACTCTAGAATGGACATGAACATTGCCCAGGAGAGCAGAAAGCTAGAAGCAGCCAAAAGTAACCGTCAGATCTTTATTAGCAACACTAAGGAGGGACTATCATAGGATACAATAATGAGAACATAAAGCCTTTCCCAAGGTGTCAAATAACCTATGCCTACATTTCAAACACAACAGTATTTCCCCTTCAGCAATTACCATTTTTCTCCACTCTCGTTAGGGGTTTCACTCCTGAAAAGACATCAGCAAGCTCAGTCATCCGCTCTGAACCCTCTTTCTTGTAATGTTCCCATTTAGTTTGCTTTTCTGAAAGCATTTGCTTGAACATCTGTTGAAGTGAAAAAAAAGATGTATTTACTTATGAGAAAATCCAGAGTAGGCAGTTTATGAAGAGAGCTTGAGGAAACCCAATTTAAATTTTAAATAAGAAGCTACATTATATATTAATATTGACCCTGATGTCATCTCCTTGTAGAAATTCAGGGACAAAGCTAGACCACCTCCAAAACAGTAGTTCTCACACCAACTGCACATAAGCACCACCAGGAGGGCTTTAAAGTTTCAGAATCCCAAGGCCCAGCCCTAAAGCTTCTGGTCCAGGCAGTCTTGAATAGGGCCAGAAATCAGCATTTTTAACATGAGATTAAATTTGTGACCAGTGCTCTGTGGTTCTTTCTAGACAACAATGTCTGCAGTTCTAACTTAAATAGTCAGGGACAGTTTGCATATTACCTTCTCCAATGACTGGGGAATGAACTAAATCACCTACAAAAGTTCTTCGTTTTATCATGTAAGTTTCATTCTGTTTATTTTTATTTATTTATTATACAAGTAATTTTGTTTCTTTGTATTTATTTATTTTTAGTGACAGGGTCTCACTCTGTTGCCCAGGCCAGAGTACAGTAGGGTGATCATGGCTCACTCAACCTTGAACTCCCAGGCTCAAGTGATCCTCCTGCCTTAGCCTCTCAAGTACCTAGGGCTATGTGCATGCACCACTACACCTGGGTAATTTTATTCTTCTTATTTTTTGCAGGGATGGGGTTCTTGCTATGTTGCCCAGGCTGGTCTCAAAATCTTGGTCTCAAGTGATCCTCCCTCCTTGGTCTCCCATAGTGTTGGGATTACAGGCATGAGCCAATGTACTACCTTAATTCTGTTTAATGCACTCCTTCATAAAATTTAAATGCTACAAAGTCTTGGGCAGAGAAGAAAAGGGTGTATCTCAGGGCTGGGTTTTTTTTTTTTTTTACCTGAAACAAAATTTTAAAACATACTTATTTCTCACTAAAGGACATGCCATCTCAGACAAGGGTAGACGGTTCACTACACTGGGCTCTTACAAAGTAAACAAGCATGAAACACTGATTCCTTGCTTAAGAAATTCCTCACTTGCCAGCATCATAATGAATCTTGAAAAGCTGAGTGATGGGCTAGGGAGACTCCATCTGCAGGTGGAGAATCAGGGCTCTGTGGAGGAAGAATCTGAGTGATCTAGAAAATGACTAATCAATAAGATAATGAGGAAGAGGATGAGGAATAATGGAATTATTTATAGAGTCTACCCTAACTTTCTGAGTGCCTCAGATCAATCAATGCCATTTGACAAGGGCAAAGCAATGACATAAACAAGCACCCTGAGGCCTTCGTAAGCGACTACATGGCTTCCAGCCCCTCCCAACACGCATTCACATGAACTCGCAGGTTTCATATCTTACAGGATGGAATTTGGGATAGGGGATGGTCCCTGAATTAGGAAATGTACTGTCATATAAAGATTAGAAGAAACACAGGTCCAATTACTGTGTCTATAGGAGACTCAGAAAGTGATTGGGAAGTAGAAGAAAGAGGAAGGATGGAAAGTAGAAAAGAGAGGAAGCATGGGTTAAAGAACCAAGCTGAAGGCCAGACACTGTGGCTTGTTCCTGCAACCCCAGCACTTTGGGAGGCCGAGGTGGGTGGATCACGGGAGGTCAGGAGTTCAAGACGAGCCTGGCCAACATGGTGAAATCCTGTCTCTACAAAAATTAGCCAGGCGTGGTGACAGGCACCTGTAATCCCAGCTATTCAGGAGGTTGAGGCAGGAGAATCACTTAAACCTGGGAGGTGGAGGCTGCAGTGAGTAAAAATCACACCACTGCACTCCAGCCCGGGTGAGAGAGCGAGACTCCATCTCAAAACAAAACAAAACAAACAAACAAACAAAACGCCGAAATGTCAGAAATTCAAATCTATCACTTCTTTGCTCAATTTTTATTTTTTTCCTTTTACCAGAGCTTTCCCAAAGACCTTTAATGAGTTTGTACTCCTTTATGCTGTCTTGTTTCCTGCCTACCTGAATAGACAGAAGGAAGCTGTCCATTTGGTTTCCATAGATTCCAGAGAACAGACTTATCATTAGAAATGTAGGGTTGGTCAGTCAGACAATGCTGAACTATATATTATCTATAGAACTCTTGGGTCCCTGGGGCTCCAGTTCATGATTCTAACTGGCCTCAGGCTATTTCTTCCTTTGTTTTTTTTTTGAGGAGTATTGCTCTGTCACCCAGGCCAGCATGTGGTGGCGCAATCTCGGCTCACCACAACCTCTGCCTCCTGGGTTCACGCAATTCCCCGGCCTCAGCCTCCTGAGGAGCTTGGATTACAGGCGTGCACACTGTGCCTAGCTAATTTTTGTATTTTTAGTTGAGTTGGGGTTTCCCTACATTGGTCAGACTGGTCTTGATCTCCCGACCTCAGGTGATCCACCTGCCTTGGCCTCCCAAAGTGCTGGGATTACAGGCGTGAGCCACTGCAGCCTGACTGGGCATTTCTTCCCTGTGGGCGTTTTTTTCACTTGCCTTTGAAAGGCCACTTTTGCTTTGACTTGGTTCCTGTTCTTGGATCTTTCATGGTTTCTCATCTTGGCTTAATCTTTCTTCCCCTAATATACTGACAGCTGCTAGATGATAGGGACACTTTGTTCATATTTAAATTTCCAGTACCTAAGAACAGAGTAGATACTCAATAACTATTTGCTATTCAGAGGGAAATCATTAAAATTATTAATAGATCAAAAAGGAGCAGCATTTACCTGATTTGATAAAGTAATACCCAGACAAATCACTGAAAACACTCAGCACAGGCATTATCATTATGTTAGCAGTTAGCATCTACTTTTTCTGAACTACTTAATGGGGAATATAGTGTCCTCAGACACCTAGAAGATAAACTCTAGTATTCCACTAACCAAACTGAAGCAAAAGGAGGATCTGTTCTAAACGGGTGTAAATATCCGATCTATTCCTGACCCGCCTGATCCAAACCCCTAGGGATACTGGTTTTAAGACCTGCGTATTCCCAGGTACCTATCATTTTTATTGAGCATTTATGCTCATATAAGCTTCTTTGGAGGTAAGAGTAATCTCAGCATTTCCTTCAGTGAACTCAGATGCCTTAAAGTTCTCAAGATGACCTTGTACAAATGCAAATTACCCATCCCACTTAATCCCTTTCTGGTAGGCTCTCACGGTTCTTACAATAAAGACCAAAGTCCTACAAGGCCTACCATGGGCTGGCTCCTGCCTACCTTTCAGCCTCCTTTCACACTACCTTTCTCTCCTTCCCTCCCCTCCAGCCAACTGGTCTTTCAGGTCTTTGAATTGTTTGTGCTCCTCCTCACCCAAGACTTGATATTCTTCTTCTCCTCACTGGAATGTTCTTCTGACTGGAATCCCTACCTTTGTCTAGCTAACACTCACAGACCCCTTCTCCAGGTCCTTTCAGAAGCTCTTGCTTTTATTCTCATGGAAGTCTCCCAGGCTGCAAAAGAATACTTTATTTTAGGTACTTGGAGAACTATATTCCTTTCCTTCAGAGCAAATATCTGAGTTTGTATTTACATTTTTATTAGTGTGATTCTTTTTTTTGAGAGAGGGTCTCACTCTATTGCCCAGGCTGGAGTGCAGTGGTGCGACCCTGGCTCACCGTAACCTCTGCCTCCCTGGTTCAAGTGATTCTCATGCCTCAGCCTCCCCAGTAGCTGAGACA
This sequence comes from Saimiri boliviensis, assembly GCF_048565385.1. Lineage (NCBI taxonomy): Eukaryota > Metazoa > Chordata > Mammalia > Primates > Cebidae > Saimiri > Saimiri boliviensis. The sequence continues at coordinate 73,770,518 of NC_133463.1, forward strand.
ACAGGCGTGCACCATCACATCCATCAAATTTTTGTATTTTTAGTGGAGACGAGGTTTTCTCATGTTGGCCAGGCTGGTCTGGAACTCCTGACCTCAGGTGATGTGCCTGCCTTAGCCTCACAAAGTTGTGGGATTATAGGCATGAGCCACTGCATTTGGCCTAGTATGAGTCTTTGATTAATGTTTATAGTCCTCTTTAGGCTATAACCTCTACGATCTCATGTACCTTTCCCCATTACTAAACCCCCAGTGAAAGGAGGTATTACATGCTTGTTAAATGTTTATATCTGTCCTTTTACTGTAAGAACTATCTCAACAGCTGAAATCTGTACCTTGAATCAGAGATGGAGCAAGCAATCCTAGACTTTTTAAAAAAATATTTTTAAGCATAAAAAAGCTAAGACTGTGGTGATATTCATTCAAATATTTTTACCTCTTTGAGTATAAACTCAAATTGTGCAGTATCCAATAGCAACTGGAAGAGGATCCTGGGATTGTACCGAGAGTCTGTTAGAATCTGGTCCTTGATTTGCCGAAGGCGTTTGTTGTTTGGGTCGCAGGCTAGAAACAGGAAAAGTGTTACCTGCTTACAAAATGTGTACAATGTGTACAAAATATCTATAAAAATAAGATAAATTCTTAAAATACTTTCCTTCATTTTAAGCATTTAAAAAGCAACAAGCAAAATGTATAGCAATAAAAGATAGTGAAATATAGTCCATCTATGCAATGGAGTACAATTAAACTGTTAAAAGGACAATTGAATCTGACATGGAGTATCATCCTTGAAAGATTGTTAAATGAAAAAAAAAAAATCAGCTGCAAAACAGTGTGTCCAAATTTTGTGAGTTTTCTGCAGTTTGTTTATAGCAACTGCCCAAAATGAAGGGGGGCAGTCTTCTTGTACCACTTCAGAGGTGGGTGGCTTCCTCATGTCCTGTCTGTTTGGAGTTGCTTTGCTTTAGGCATTGATCCCTGCCATTCAGTTGCGGCCTACTAACCCTAGAGAGGCCTGTTTGCAAGGCTGGCTCTTGGTTGGCATCTGGGAACTTGAATTTCATGAAGAGCTGCCATCATTTTGAGAAGTCACAAGATCAGCTCACTAAGCCTTAACTGTCTGTACAAACAATGCTTTCCTTCTGGAAGTCTGGAATTTTGGTACATGCTGAGCAGAGGCTACCTACTAGGTGAGAAGCCCCCAGTAAAAATCGAAGGAAGCTGAGTCTCCTGTCTTCCTAGTCCTCCTGTCATCAACATCTCAGGTGTCTGGCAGGTATAGAACAACAATGCTGTATATGTCATGGGTGGTTTCGGTGCTTTAGTTATGATATTGCCTGTGGAAGGTCATTTTATATGCTGATTTCTAAGTTACTCCATCAGGAAGAGAGACTCATGACAACCTGGAAAAGAGGCTCAGTTTTCAAGGGAAGCTACAGAGTTCTGATTTTTCATGAATTCTCCAGAACTATCTGGGAAGAAATATGTTGGAATTGGTGACAATGATTACACAAAGAGAAAATTTTCAGCTCCATATTGACCTAACTAAACACAAATCAAACTGAGGAGTTCCACTTGTCTTTATATTAATTTTAATTCAACTAGAAACCTTCTGATTTTAATCTGCTTTCTTATTTGCATAGAGAGAATGTAAGTACCCAGTTGTTGGACAAACACTCCATATTCCTCAATGTGCTTTAACATTTAGCTACTCCGTATAAACCAGGAGCTTCTTATGTTCCCAGGGCCTGACCATCTCTTTCAGATCTGACCCTTGAGGATTCATAACCAGAGAACTGCAGAATCATCAGAATTTTCAGGTCAAACTTCAGTAGCCAGCCAGCCTTCCTCATCCAGTATTTCCTAAGAGAATGTTTCTTCACAAGGTTCTGTACAAGCATCGTATGCCTAGGAAATGCCTCCAGGAACTCAATAGGAGGCAATCTGAGAATATGCCTGCCTTTCTGTACAGCATGACTGAAATTCCATAGAAGTTAAGTAAGCAGTTACTTTTCCTATGTGTGACTCACAATCAGATAGGCCAGTCATTTGTTTCTGATAAATAATGACCCTGGGCTGGGCATGTATGGCTCATGCCTGTAATCCCAAGATTTTGGGAGGCTGAGGCAGGCGGATAACCTGAGATCAGGAGTTCAAGACCAGCCTGATCAACATGGAGAAAAACTCCGTCTCTACTAAAAATACAAAATTAGCAGGGCACATTGGCGTATGCCTGTAATCCCAGCTACTCGGGAAGCTGAGGCAGGAAAATCACTTGAACCAGGGAGGCGGAGGTTGCAGTGAGCCAAGATCGCGCCATTGCACTCTAGCCTGGGCAATAAGAGCGGAACTCCGTCTAAAAAAAAAAAAAAAGCTATGATCCTGTACAATGCAATCAGGTCAGGCAATTGCCAGGCACAAAAATGAAAGACAAATGTGGCTGAAGATAAACCATAGACCTGTGGCATGCCAAGGTTGGCCGTGGCACGGGTGCAAATTCAGGAGACTACTGGCTTTCTGAACACAGGCAGGGCTGTCAGGCAGAGTCACGCAGAAGATGAAGATGAGGCTGAGTCACCAGAAAACCCCAGCTGGTTTTATGACAGGATAAAGTGAGGGCTTGAGTTGTTTATACGCTTGTGAATATAAGACTTTTGGTAAAGAAGATTAAAAGCTGAGTCAATGTAGTAAAATCCTCAAATTAGAACTGGAGTTTATGTAAAAAATAAACTCAACTAATTAAAAACAGACCCAGTGATTAAAAACTTCGGCCATGGTATTCATACTGTGGGTATGAATATAGGATATATTGGCCAACAAGCATTTGATGAAACAAACTGGAAAGCAGCTCTCGGGATAAAGGTTTGAGAAGCTGGAGAGAAGGCTGAGGGGAAACTCCAGACACTTTCAAAGACATGAAGGATGAAGAAGTCCCACTGTTGCTTTCGCTGTGGATCACCCACAGGAAGTGGAAACAGACGGTAGCTAGAGGGACTGTAAGTCATCCTGGCTGGAGGAGCTGTGAGACAGGGGCTGCATTACAAGAGGAGGCTACAGAGGAATCTGGTGTGCACAGTTTTTTTAGAGACACAGTGTTATCTGAAAGAACAAAGAAGTGCTGCACGCACTGCCTGTCTCAGAGTTGGTCCTCAAGGAAAGTTTGTTGAGTGAAAAACAAAAAGCAGAGGGCCTCACAGGCCTGCTGAATGACAACCTCTTAGAGGTTGGGGTATACAGCTCTGGATGAGGGAATGCACTGGTTCATTAGTGTTGATCCAGCATTTACTAAGAATAAGAAACTGTGCCAGCCCTGAACAAGCTCAGAGATGTTAGTTCACTTATTTTTCTACCATTAAACCAAAGGTTGAGGTGTTTCTCACAATCTGAATTTGATGGTCATACTGTGTTCTCGGAGACCATGACCCATAAAAGGCTAAGACCCAATCTACCTTAAATAATCACTCTGGTCCAGCCAGGCCATCAACTCAGTGGGCCCATACATTTTTCTGTTATTTCCAAAATCGTAACACTTATTCCATCATTTCTGCAGTCTAGAATTTCTTCTGCTTTTTGCTTTAAAACCTCATCACAGGCTTGGTTGGCTCGTGATTCCTGCATGGGATTTTCCTGACCTCCTCTGCTGCCCTAACCCAAGCTGTTTCCCTCTCTGCTCTGGACTCAAATCACACCAACTGTCTGTTTGACACACCTGGTCTCTGTTTACTGCCTTGGGCCTTGGATTAGTTTCCCATTGCAGCTCTAACAATTACCATAAACTCAGTGGCTTCAAACAACACAGATTTATTCTCTTATCATCCTAGAAGTGACAAATCTGAGATGGGGCTCACTGGGCTAAAATCAAGGTGTTGGCTGGGCTGGGCTCCTTCTGGAGGCTCTAGGGAAAAAATCTGTTGTCTTGCTGTTTTCAGCCACTAGAGCCTGCCTGTATTCCTTGGCTTGTGGCCTGTTCCATCTTTAACACCAACAATGGCCAGTCAAGTTTTTTGTCACAATGCATCTCTCTGGTTCTGACACTTCTGCCTCCCTCTTCCTGATTTAAGGACTTCTATTTACATGCTGGGCATGGTGGCTCAGGCCTGTAATCCCAGTACTTTGGGAGGCTGAGGTGGATAGACTGCTTGGGCTCAGGAGTTTGAGACCACCCTGGCCAACACAGCGAAATATTGTCTCTACAAAAAATACAAAAAAGTTAGCTAGGTGTGGTGGCACATGCCTATAGTCCCAGCTGCTTGAGGGGGGCTAAGGCAGGAGTATCACTCGAACCCAGGAGGCCAAGGTTATAATGAGCTGAGATTGTGCCACTGCACGCAAACCTGGAGGACCTGAGATCCTGTCTAAAAAAATAATTAAAAAAAAAATTTTTAAAGGACTCTTATTTTATTATTTTTTGAAACATGATCTCGCTCTGTTGCTCAGGCTGCAGTGCCACTAATCCTGGGCTCAAGCTATCCTTCTGCCTTGGCCTTCCAAAGTGCTGGGATTACAGGTATGAACCACCACGCCCAGCAAGGACCCTTATGATTACATGGAGTCCACCAGGATAATCCAGAAACATCTCGTTACTTTAAGGTCGGCTAATAGGCAACCTCAATCCCCCTTTTTCATGTAATATATCTAATGGTTCAGGGACTAGGGCATGAACATCTTTGGGAATGGGCTGAAAGGGATTATTCTGCCTACCACAGATGGGCAGTTCTATTTTTTCATATGTCTACATTTGATCTCTCCAGTCTGATGAGTCTCAAGTTCCTTGAACATGAGAGCAAAATGTCCCCTTATTCCCTAGCACCTAACGGTACCTGACAGGGGAGAGCTTTTCAGGTGTGCTAGTGGCCAATCCAAGTTGACACAAAAATGACTACCTTTAAAAAGCAACTTGATTCTCATCCAAGGCCCCTCTCCCTGCTAAACCACTCTGCACTGTGAAGTAGGTCCAGATTCTGAGAGTCTTGATGTGAAGCAATGTGAACAGCCATGCCTTTTGTGCATTACCTGAGTCTGCTGTATGAAGCATCAGCCATCGGATGGCAACATTACAGTCTCTTAGGCAGTTCAGAAGCCTTGGGATATTGTCCAGAACCATCTCCTCCCTTAAATAACCTTCTTTTAGAAATTGCTGCACTTGAGCATGCACTCTTTCACTGACAGTAGCATATCTGCTTGCCTGGAAAAGTCAAAAACTTCAATTACATTTAAAGAGTCATTTATCTTGAAAATAACTCACATTCAAATGAATCCACTGACAAATGGTAACATTTCTATATATGATGAATGACATATGGACTCCAGTTATAGGGCTCAAAGACAACATTTTATATAACATGAATGACATGGACCACAGTTATAGGGCTCGAAGACAAAATTTCTATATAACATGAATGACATATGGACTCCAGTTACAGGGCTCAAACATGAACATTTCCATATAATTTCTATATAAATAACATATGGACTACAGTTCTAGGGCTTGAAGACAACGTTTCTATATAAGATGAATAACATATGGACTATAGTTCTAGGGCTCAAAGACAACTGGCTTATTGAACATATTTTAAAAAAGCAATTGACTTAGAATTCTGAGACTACTTCCTAGTTCTGGCTGTGGATAAACTTTGGTGTGACTTGGGGCTTAACCCCTGTGTATGGGTTTCTTCAAATTTCCAACAAAGACTTGGACCAAGTAGTTCCTAAGAACTCTTCTATTCTTAACTTAGATGAAAAAGAAACGAAGGCAGAAGCTCAACTGCTTGTTCTTGTTAATACTGTTGACAAAGAAGGCAGAACAGAGCAGAAATACTTCAAAGTTAAGAGTTCTTCTACAGGTTTATGAGAGCTTAGCAAAAAATACACCTTAGTATATCAAAAATGAATTCCCAAACCAGCTTTTTGGAAATTTTGGTCATTCTGCTGTACTTTAAGCAAGTCAAATGTTAAACATCACTAACCTTGTCAAGTTAGTTTAAATCTATGGTATCAAGAAACCTCTTAAAAATGTCACAAATGAGAAAATGCAATTTTAGAAAGGGATTTTAGTAATGAAAAATTAATGTTCTGATGTTGGTAAGTATACAAGTGCCACTTTCTCTAATATAGTTCTAGGAGATGTGCCAACATTGAAATTGCTTTGTGCATTATTTATGGAATTCAATTTATTTGAATAGAACATGATGAAGTTTTTTTGAGTCAATATTGTTTTATCCACACAGGAAACTCAGTAACTGAGCCAGGATGAGGAACATAACCATTTAGAAATATCAAATATGCTCCCCAGTAAGATTTTATCTTTATTCCTCTACTTACTCGGATGTTTCCTTCTGCCTTGTGTAAGAACAAAAGAGATAGAATATAAGCATTTAAACTTTAAGATGAATGTCTTGAGTCTTGTTGCTTATTTGGCACATCGGAAATGACAAATTTAAATTACAGTGACAGGACATATTATATGCATTCAGTTACCATCTTCATTCATCCTACTGATAAAAGCATGTTAATTCCAGCTATTGGTAAAACCAGCTTTGGCCATAAGAATACAGTCTTTAAGCAAAAGTAAACTGAGTCAATTGGGGCATAAGCCACGCTTTGTCTGAGGGTACTGAATCTTCCTTAGAATCCTAATCTTCAATTTACATATGCCATATAACTTAAAAACCTACGATCACTTATCTTATTCTAACCTATAAAATTCGCCTTTTATTTTTATTTTTATTTTTTATTTTTTTTTGAGACGGAGTTTCGCTCTTGTTACCCAGGCTGGAGTGCAATGGCGCGATCTCAGCTCACCGCAACCTCCGCCTCCCGGGTTCAGGCAATTCTCCTGTCTCAGCCTCCTGAGTAGTTGGGATTACAGGCATGCGCCACCATGCCCAGCTAATTTTTTGTATTTTTAGTAGAGACGGGGTTTCACCATGTTGATCAGGATGGTCTCGATCTTTTGACCTCGTGATCCACCCGCCTCGGCCTCCCAAAGTGCTGGGATTACAGGCTTGAGCCACCGCGCCCGGCCGAAATTCGCCTTTTATTAATCACTGCATTAAATTGTCTAAGTGATTATTTTCCAAATTCCTTGGGAAATCTACTTAGCTTATTTGCTACTTCATAAACCAGGCCTGCAATTATTGGAGAATGTCCCTGGATTAGAACCTACCTGTTCTCTGACATTTGAAAGGTCCAAGGTATTGTTTAAAGCAGTTTTTGCAGCTTTATAAGGTTCCCAAGCATCTGCTAGATTAACTGTGATCCCCATGTAAATACTAATTACCTGAAAGAGGAGACATTCATTCAGTATTTGTTAACTTCCTACTCACTTCAAGGCAAGGGGATGGATACGTAAAAAGTTACAGAAGACAATACCCACTCCTTCACGGTTAAACTCCATTCCAACGAAAAATCAAGATTTTCCAAATGTATAGGTAAGTGTTCCTGATTGTTAAGTAAGTGTTCCTGATTGTTAATTCCCCCTTGTTAATAAAGGCCTCTTTATACCTATTAATGTTTCTTTTTGAAATTCTCTATCGTACAATATTAATGTATATTAATGTTTTCTCACCAGTTGTTTTATTGGTTGGCATTTTCCTGGGATATCTTTTTAAAAATCCCTTTCAGTGTGCCAGGGCATTTTTTTAGATGTGTATCTTATATGTTTCATGTAAATCGATTTTGATCTTTTTTTTTCTGAGATAGTAGTCTTGCTCTGTCGCCAGGTAGAGCAACCTCCATCGTCCAGGTTGAAGCTATTTTCCTGCCTCAGCATCTGGAGTAGCTGGGACTACAGGCACATGCAGCCATGCCCAGCTAATTTTTTGTATTTTAGCAGAGACGGAGTTTCACTGTGTTGCCTAGGCTGGTCTCAAACTCCTGAGCTCAGACAATGTGCCTGTGCCTGTTGCCTTAGCCTCCCAAAGTGCTGGGATTGCAGGCATGAGCCACTGCACCCAGTCTTGGTCTTTTTCAATAATAAGTATGTCTTTAATTATAGTGTCATGGTCAAAACTTCTTTATTAAACTCAGGAACATGAAGCCACACTATCAGTGTTTTCCTCTTGGTTGCTCAACTCCGAGCTCAGTAATATGATTCACAGTTGGCCAGGAACCATCACTTGCTAACGTAGGCAGTCCTCATACTACCAACAAATTGAAGGTCCCTCATAACAGACAGTTAACGTGATTCAAAGCTGATATAGAAGCAGAACAAAATCTGCTACCTACAATTATGATACAACTCACTGAATTTTGTGAAAGCCTCTTTGTGTAAAGAAAACATTTCACATATATTAAGTATAAAGCAAGTTTTATTCCTATAAGAATATTTTTGGCCAGGCATGGTGGCTCACACCTGTAATCCCAGCACTTTGGGAGGCTGAGGCAGGTGGATCACTTGGGATAAGGAGTTTGAGACCAGCCTGGCCAACATAGTGAAACCCCGTCTCTACTGAAAATACAAAAATTAGCCAGGCATGGTGGTGCACACCTGTAATGTCACCTACCAGGGAGGCTGATGCAGGAGAATCACTTGAACCTGGGAGGCAGAGGTTGCAGTGAGTTGAGATTGCACCACTGCACTCCAGCCTGGGCGACAGAGCAAGACTCCGTCTCAAAAATATATATATTTTAAAATGAAACAATGCTTACAAAGATACAAGCATATCCTTGCAATAATATAAACTTTAATAACTCATCACAGTTAGCTTATAGGTAAAACTTTATTATAAAAGTGAAATTCCTATTCACAAAGTGATGAATTAGATGAATTCAGCTAGCTTACATTCAGAAAACAGAATAATAAACAAATCCTTACACAACTTAGTTGTAATCTCAGAAGGTAAAACAAGATAAATTTTAATAAATGGTTTAATTTTGAGAGCATCCATTTTAGAAAAAGACTAATGGGTTCTTCAGGATATCTCCTGGCTCATATATTCCTTCATGTTACAATTACAAAATTTTCAATACACTTAGAGCAACTTTACCTAAGTGATGTTATGTCTTGTTATTTACAACATTACAACCTCTGGGTTAAAGGCCAAAAGAAAGGGAAATTAGTTCTCTAACACATTTACTGTAGGGGAAAAAAATTAGCAATACTTGCCCAATTATCTGGAAAATATTTATCCACGATCTCTCTCATTTTTGCTGGATGGGTGTGAAGAATGGAAGGGTCAAAGTAGAGAATCACATACAGCATGGCAGCTTGGTTTGCCAGGGCTGTGCTGCGATGCTCCGGCAAAGGATACGCTGAGACCTGCAATATTGAGACAAAACCCCAGGAGGGAGCTGTTGGCAATATTTGCGTGTAGACATGCTCAAATTAAACTCTCTGGTTGTAGGACACATCAGTTTCTCCAAAGCCCATCACCTTTCAGGATCCTGGACACTGGAAGCCATTCTCAGACTGTGCCACTGCTTGCCAAGATCTTCCTTCTTATCCTTAATCCCATAATATTCTCTTCCTTCCAGCCCTTGACTCTACTGCAAATCTAAGTCTTCTCTTAAGAAAAAAAAAGAAAAAAAGTCCCATCCCTGTGTCTCCCACCACTTGTCCTTTGTCGTATCTTTCCCGTTAGAGACAATTCTTAGAATTGATAGGCTCTACCAGCTGTTGCTATTTTCTCACTTTCTGTTTATTATTCAACTCGCTGAAATTTGACCTCCAACATCATCCCCGTGGAATTCCCTAAGGTCGCTCACGACCTCACAACTATCCAATTTGCCAGCTTCTTTTAGGACTCCCACTTAAATTCTCTGAGGAATAAAACCCTCTCCTCCTCTGGTTTCCCAGATACCACTCTCTCTTCTCAATCTCCTTTGCTGGGTCCTTATCTTCTAATGCAGTTGTTCCCTAGGGGTCCATCCCCTCATGTACTAGAAATCTGGGGCCGCACACAGCATATATTAATTACCTTGAGCTCCCATAAGCAAGAAGGAGAGACATTGTTATAAGGACAGACATAGCCATGTCACATGAAACCTGCAGGCAGCAATGTGGCCAGGCCACAGGCAGTGGCTAGGACTGGAAACCAAAACGCCTTCTTTCTCCCCCTGATGTGTGGGCCCAACTTTTCTCTCCCTCCAGGCTACTCTCCATATACAAGGCAGAATGAGGCTGCCTGCAGACTCCCAGTTTTGCATATTGTAGGTAAACTCCATTCCAGAAACTGGTTCTCAGACCCAATTCCAGATTACCCGGAGACAGAGAATCTGATCTATCAGCTATGACCAGGAATGGGGGAGGTGTAGGACAGAGAGTGGGGTGAACACATAGAACAACCACAATTGAACCTTTGTGCTAATAAATAATAAAGGTCATGGGGCAAGGAGAAAATAGAAACACACTTGCTTTCAGAAAGACGTGGAATAAGAGGTGATCAGGAATGAGACACTCTGAATTCACATGGACCAAATTCAAATTATGGCTCTGCTACTTAGTAATAGGAACTCGAGGAAATTATTTAAGCTCTCCAAGTCTTATTTTGCTCAACAGCAACATGGGGATAATGCCATCTACTTTACAGGGCTGTTGTGAGGAACAGAGAAATGGTATAGGAACAAAAACCTCCTTTGTGGCTGGTTTGGACTGAATTCTCAGTGAAAGGCAACAATTATTACAGAGACTTGGCATCTGCTGATTTTGAATTGTCCTAAAACAACAACCAAAAAAAACCCTCTTATTTATACTTAACATATTCACACAAAAAACTAACAAGTTACCTAAAGAACTGCAAAGATCAGGTTCATTCTGTGATAAATGATATCCACAGTTATCACAGGCCTCTTTACTCCCCCACCTTTCTTTTTTGAGACAGTTTTGCTCTTGTTGTCCAGGCTGAAGTGCAACGGTGCGATCTCGGCTCACCAACACCTCCACCTCCCAGGTTCAAGCAATTCTCCTGCCTCCATCTCCTAAGTAGCTGGGATTGCAGGCATGTGCCACCACACCCAGCTAATTTTGTATTTTTAGTAGAGATGGGGTTTCTGCAAGTTGGTCAGGCTGTTCTCGAACTCTCAACCCCAGGTGATCTGCCCGTCTTGGCCTCCCAAAGTGCTGGGATTACAGGTGTTAGCCACCGCACCTGGCCTCTTTACTCCCTAATAATAATTTTTACAAATATTTAAAAATATAACATTTAAAATTATGTTTTCTTCAGAACAATGAAGTCAAATGGTAATTTTCTTTGGTATTGTTTAAAGAAAGTGAATAATACTACACATACTGGCAAGGGGATTGGGACAATTTTCAAATGCTGCTTGATCTTTACAGCCTTGCTCAGGTTGCCTCCTTTCCTGGACTCTTCTTACCTTCCTTTTGTCACCTGTTGTGACCTTGCTGTCACTGTTGCATGCTCTAATGGCACCCTTTGCTTCCCCTAAGATAACACCCATCCTGCTTTACTATAATCTTGTCATCTGTCCTTCCTAAGCTACAAGCTCAGTATGAGTAGGGATGTGGCCAGGCTTCTTCGGTGATGGGTCCCCAGCACCTGGCATGTGAATGGGCACATATCACACATTCAACAACTACTTCTTGAATGAATGACTAAAATAATGCATCTTCTTCCCAATAGCTCAAATCCCATCTTCTCCCTGAAACCTCTAATTCTGCCAAAATTAATAACCCTCTTTCCTTTATCATCCTGGAGCACAGCTCAAAAGGTTTTAAAAAGTTTCTAGCTGCTTTCACTCTTTTGGAAAAGAAAGAAGGAAAGGAGTAATTAAAGAGGGAAGTGAAATCAGTCTGTTAAACTGTCTTAATAGGTCTTAACAGATTTAATTCCCACCTGGTTGTAAATATCATCAGATCTCAGTCGACCAATGACCATACTGATGAAGGATTCGTTGATAGGCACTCTCTGGAAATAGCTCTCGGGATAGTTGGGTGGTCTTTTGGCACCTGGTTGGCCAGAATAACCTGTACTTCGAAGCAGCTTACAAATATCATCCATATTTGAATCAGCAGAAGATCGCGCAGCACTGAGTCATATTCACAATGGGAAACAAAGGCCCAAACCACACATATTAGAAACTGAAAAGTCCAAAAAAGACAAGAATTCCATTCTACTTCGACTCAATACAGTTTTAGATATGACCATAGATCCATCTATATCCTCAAGATTCAAAATTATGTGTGTGCGCGTGTGTGTCACACACACACACACACACTTATACACATGAGTGCAGTGGCGTGATCTTGGCTCACTGCAACCTCTGCCTCCAGGTTAAGGCAATTCTCCTGCCTCAGCCTCCCGAGTAGGTGGGATTACAGGCAACTGCCACCATGCCTGGCTAATTTTTGTATTTCAGTAGAGATGGGGTTTCACCATGTTGGCTAGGCTGGTCTTGAACACCTGACCTCAACTGATCCGCCCACCTCAGCCTTCCAAAGTGCTGGGATTACAGGTGTGAGCCACCGTGCCTGGCCTCAAAATTATAGTTTTGAAAGCCTGTTTAGAAGATGGGTATTCATACTATGTAAAGGTCCATAATCCCTTTTCCAAAATCTGTGGGACTGGATTTGTTTCAGAATACAGCATTTTTCAAATATAAGAAAGTAATATGGCACATAGATCATATACAATATATATTATATACAGTATAACACTCCAGCAGGGTCTGAATTGGCATCCCATGATCAACATAGGTGAATAATTCTGGAGGAAAATTTATGAATACTTACAAAAGTGAGATAAGTGAAGACTATATATAGCCTCATATCTGTTCCAGGCAAGTTTTGAATCCAAATGATTACAAGTTAGACCAGGTTTTGCTGCCAAATGAATTACTACATATATGTACATGTGTGTTGTGTATGTACTTGTGAATATATGTTTTTTCACAGCTCTTTGGATTTGAAAATCGTGGATAAAGAAGGTGAACCTGACATTTATTATGTCAATTCAAATTGAAATATATACTAACTTTTTTCTTGGCAGGCTGTTCTTTCTACAGAGATCTAATATACATGTCTGTGATTTTCAGGGTGGAATAGTAAGCTCTGAAAGAAATGAACTAGATTCAAAGAATCTGAGACTTGGAGATGATCTCCTATTTGCTGTAAGAATCTCTTTTGCCATGACTGTGACTTGGAAGTGTTCAGTGTCACTTCAATAATGAATGCTCACATTCTAATGAATTAGATGTTGTAAAGCCGTATTTTCAAACTGGGCTTGATAAGCCAATATTTTTTTCTTCTTCTTTAGACTATTTATAGTTTTTGTTTTTCCAGGTACTCTCAGAAATATAGGAAAGGCCATTCAAATCTCATTTTCAAAATCAGGGGTGTTAAAAACAGCTTGGTCAGCCAGGTGCGGTGGCTCACGGCTGTAATCCCAGTACTTTGGGAGGCTGAGGTGGGCAGATCACAAGGTCAAGAGATCGAGACCAGCTTGGCCAACGTGGTGGAACCCCATCGGTACTAAAAATATGAAAATTAGCTGGGTGCGGTGGCCTGCGCCTGTAGTCTCAGCTACTCGGAAGGCTGAGGCAGGAGAATCGCTTGAACCTGGGAGAGGGAGGTTGCAGTGAGCTGAGATCATGCCACTGCACTCCAGCCTGGCAACAGAGCGAGACTCCATCTCAAAAAAAGAAATACAGCTTGGTCAAACTGACATGAATGATCACAGATAGAAAACTCCCTTCCAATACTGATACAGCTGAAAGGAAAAGTCTAGTTGAGGAGCCTAAGATTAATTTCCTGCTGAGGACACAGTAGTAACTGGTATTGCAAAAGTATAACGTCCCCAAAGAACCCCTTCTCCTTGAGAGTCTGCCTGTTTGTTCTAATTTTTAAGTTTGAAAATGTTAATTCTACTCCTTCTCTCTTTAGCTCAAGCTCCTAATTGACTCCTTCTTAGTGACAGTTTTTTCTCTGAAACTTCACTATTTCCAACACTGACCTGGTATTCCATTTTTAGCTCATTCCACAAATTGAAAACCTGTGTGTTAGATACTAAAATTAAAAAGCTGGTTAAGGTGGCTCCTGGTTTCAAAACCTTACTTCCTGAAGAATCACAGTTCTGTTTAGATAGACACAACAAATAATTGTGGATGTGTGCTGTTGCTTGATTTGTTTTTGTTTCTATGCAAATATTTGAGAGATTCATTTTCAACCTGCCTCTGAATGACAACTTTTCAAAGTCATCAAGCTGAAAATGACAACAGAAAGTACACTGATTCCTTATATCTGCCAAGGAATTTCTAGCTGCTTTTACTCAAAAACAAAAACAAAAATGACCTTCATTAGATTTCTAAGACTCTTTGAAATTTAGCCTCAAGGTAAAGAAAGTTCACAATATAGACTCCTTTTTAAAACTGTATTTATCATTAGGGATGGTATAATCCATACCTATAATAATCTATAATATATAGAATATTTTATATGTAATATATAGATTTTAAAATCTATAATCTATTATGAAATATAATAGGGCATAATTGTTATATTCCTAAAATATGCTCAGAAGAGATAAGAATCTTACACTTTTGTTTTTGAGAGAGTCTTGCTCTGTTGCCCAGGCTAGAGAGTGCAGTGGTGTGATCTTGGCTCAGTGCAACCTCCACCTCCCAGGTTTAAGCAATTCTCCTGCTCAGCCTCCCTAGTAGTTGGGATTACAGGAACCCACCACCACGCCCCGCTGATTTTTGTAGTTTTGGTAGAAACAGGGATTCACCATGTTGGCCAGGCTAGTCTCGAACTCCTGACCTTAGATGATCTGCCTGCCTCAGCCTCCCAAAGTGTTGGGATTGTGGGCATGAGCCACCGCACTTAGCCGAACTGTATGAGACAGAGTCTCACTCTGTCGCCAGGCGCCAGGCTGGTGTGCAGTGGCGCGATCTTGGCTCACTGAAACCTCTGCCTCCCAGGTTCAAGAAATTCTTCTGCCTCAGTCTCCCCAGTAGTTGGGACTACAGGGGCACACCACCACACCCAGCTAGTTTTTGTATTTTAGCACAAAAATACCATGTTGGCCAGGATGGTCTCAATCTCTTGACCTCGTGATCCGCCCACCTCAGCCTCCCAAAGTGCTGGCCACCATGCCCGGCTGGAATCGTATACTTTCTTATCCATTTTTTTATTACTGCTGTTCACAGTACAAGGAGTATGGGAACGTAAACTGCATTTTACCAACAGCAGTGTTTTGGAAGTACAATCCTAGCCCAGGAATACCTGTATCGGTAGTAAGAAACCAGCATCCTCTCTCTGACTTCTCCTTCAATCTTTTGGTCAATGACCAGCAGCATAACTCCATATAAGTACAGTGCTTCACACTGAGAAGAGGACAAAAGCCAAAATCACAGGATTATACATCCTTAGGGAGTAAAGTTGGTAATCATTAAAAATATCACATTTCTGCAAAAAGTTTCAGATTTCAAGGAAAAGGTAGGTTTCCTTCAAAGAGCTCTTACCTTCTTGCAAAATGGGCCTTGAAGTTTATGTGAAATAGAGTTTAATTCCCAGTGATAATCTTTCAGTTGGCCTATTTTGGCTCTTTTGCTTGGGACACCAAAACAGTATCCCAATATTATGAATACCTCTTCATCATAAAGTCATTCACTTATTCAATAAGCATTTCTCAAATGGTCAGTATGTACTAGGCACCAGGAAAGATGCCTGGGATGCAGAAAGTAAGACAGAATTCTTACAACGAGGACGCTTATAACTTCCACATAACTTTTAATTGTTTTGAATTCTGTTCAAAGTCCATGTTCTAAACTCAGATATGGACCTGCCAATTCGAAGATAATTAAAAGCTCATTTCGCTTCTCTTTAAAGAATGGTATTTCATATGTATTTGTGAATTAAAGGGAAAAAGAAGTGGTACTAAGTTTGCTATTCTTGAATTTCATTTTAAATAATCACTATTACTTACCAGAAGTTGTTTTCCATCCTCATTGAGAAGCACGGTTTCTAAGGTTTGCTGAATATAAACCCCTTCATTGAGATCATCTAGATATCTAGAAATAAAACCCCAGAGCAAGTTATTAATTTATAATAGAAACTTTAACATCTTTAAAGAAGGAAAGATTTTTCAAAGATGAGGCAGGATATCAGGCATTCTGGCCTTTAACTAGTTCATGGTCCTTCATGTTCTTAAGAATGGAGTCTTATAAACTGATTTAGGGCCACCGTTTGATATTTACGGCTGTTACAAATAACACAAATATTCCCTAATCCTGATTTATGAATTACAAGTATCTAGGAGTAAAGGCAGAAAAACATGGAATATCTATCTAGTTTAAAAGTTAATGAGTAATGAATTCTTAAGAAATATAGAAGAGACAGAAAGTTAATGATAAAAATAAGTTCTTTTTCCCAATTTTCACATATAATACACTAGAATATGATAATAAATGACAGGATTGGAAGCTCTATGACTTGGCATAAACTATGTTTATTATGATACCTCACAAGAGCAGGACATTATAGTAAAACTTTAAAATTCTTAAGATGACTAGTGCCACAGGAAGAACAAGACAACTATATATGGTATAAACTAGGAAATTGTACAGTAACTCAGAGAGATTTACATGTTGTTGTGTGTCCTGTTCCCTCTCCACTATTTACTACCAGAATAAGCTATTACTAAATTGACCAGTACCTGTTTAAGTCTACAATATATTTATGCACACTTTGAAATGCTAAATAAAATCTGGTCACGATTTCTATGTTGTTTTCACGAAATTCTTCATCTAAATCCTGTAGCTCTGGTTTAGCGTCCAGTTTGCTTTCCCATAATTCTGGACCCTAAGGAAAAAAAAAAAACACATCTATGGGAAATGTCAGTAAAAGCATACTTGTTGGTGACAATTTCTACAGAGTCTTCTAAAAATTTGTTCTTATGTTCTTAAATATCTCAAACTTAAAGCGGAGCAACAGAAAGCAATGAAGATAACAAAAGCCTAGATATAAAATTCCTTTGAGAAAAGTGAATTTGAATTGCAACCAAGAGTAGCATGCTTTGAGTATGGGGCCCTTCCATGTGAAATATCAAAGTTATCTTTTAAAAATACAATTATATTGTGTTAGGGCTTTCACACAATATCTTCAACTTACTTTCAAGTTAGTAGCTGTTATTAAATTCAGTCCAAAAGCTTTTCTCTTTAGCTTTTTCCATAATTACCTATCCTTAACTGAGTTTCATGGTTCCCAGAGAAAACATGCTTTTGCAGAAAAGACAACCATAAAAATGCCAGAGGAAGATTACCTTAAAATAGCTGAAATCAAATATGATATCTCCATATTTCTGTTGATCAGCTCTGTCTTTTAACCTGAACACAGCAGGAATAAACTCAGAGAGCCTTAAAAGTTCAGCAATGATGGCATTACCACAGGACACAATCCTTAGGATTGCTTGGCCACAGAGATTGTTCTCAGCTAGAAAGTCCACCATTGTGAGCAGGACTGACTACTCCGTGCCTGGACACTGGGTATGATTAACTGGCCTCAGAGCTGGTGTCTGTAGATTATTAGATGGAACCAGGTGTGCAGAGAGATTGGCTGCTCCATTAAAGAACCTATATCCAAAAAAAAAAAAAAGTATGAAAATCTCAATTTATTCCTGCAGGTTTGCTCAGCTGTGTCAAAGAAGAAAAAAAAAAAAAAGGAAATCTCAATTTAAGGAAGAACATGTGTACCCATATGAAACACATAACATTTTTCTCCAAAACTCACTAAAAAAATTGTAAGAAATAATGAGTTCCTTTATGGGGTAAAGAGTATTTATCCTTTACTCTTCACATTTGTCATGTGGAGGGACTTTGCTGGATTGACACTCTTGGCCTCTTCTTCAACATGTTAGTCACCTCTCCTCTTGAGAAAAAGGTATGATATAGCTCATCACTGAGCTAGCGAGAAGGAACCCCTGGGCATGTGTGGCTTCAATGTACCCCACTGCTATCTAATCTCAGAAGTGGTATCTTTCATTTCTATCCTATTTCCTCTTTTCTTTTTTTTTTTCCTTGAGATGGAGTCTCACTCTGTCACCCAGGTTGGAGTGAGTGGTGCGATCTCAGTTCAGTGCAACCTCTGCCTCCTGGTTCATGGAATTCTCCTGCCTCAGCCTTCTTGAGTAGCTGGGATTACAGGTACATGCCACCACACCTGGCTAATTTTTGTATTTTTAGTAGAGACAGGGTTTCACTATGTTGGCTACGCTGGTCTTGAACTCCTAACGTCAGGTGATCCTCCTGCCTCAGCCTCCCAAAATGCTGGGATTACAAGAATGAGCCACCACACCTGGCCCTATTCTCTCCTTTAGGAGAGAGTCAGTAAGTTAGCTTATACTCAAGAGAAGGAACCTACATAGGACATGAATACCAGGAGCCAGAGATCATTAGGGACCGCTTTAGAAGCTGCTGACCATCTGACATACCCAGGTGAAAGAACCCTGTGGAGGAGCTCATATGACAAGGAACTGGGGCTTGCCAAAACCACCTGAGTGTATATTAGCTATCTGCTAATATATATTAAGGCATACATTATTAACAAGTTCTTTTAGTTTCCTCTGTGATGCTTACTTGTTAAACCACAACAGGCTGAATTTCAGAAAATTTCATTTTCTGCATGGATATGGTCTGGCTCGGGAAAGGAGAGAGGGAAAGGGGAAATAATGGACAATGGGCAAAACAGTCACCTACTAAAGCCCTCTGAAGACCACCAAACTAACCCAGGTCTAAGTAGGATGAAACTTTACACCAGGGGTGTCCAATCTTTCAGCTTTCCTGGGCCATATTGCAAGAAGAACTGCCTTGAGCCACACTTAAAATAAACTAACACCAACAATAGCTGATGATCTTTTAAAAAATTGCAAAAACACTCAAAATGTGTTAAGAAAATTTACAAATTTGTCTTGGGCCACATTCAAAGCCATCCTGGGCCGCATGTGGCCTGCAGGCCTTGGGTTGGAAACCCTTGATCTAGACTCATGAAGAGGAGGGGAAGCTATGATGAACAGGTCCAATGGCTACCAGATTTTGGATAACATGACAGGGCAACAGTGTCCCTGGGAAAAACATTTTACAGCAAAGTAACATTTACCTGCCCTTGACTCTACTCTCTCCCAACATACAGAAGGACAGACAGACTCAGTACCTGCATGCACACATTCAGGGAAGCTTCAGTCTGGGATAATGACAGAGATCAAGACCTTTATATGTGAAGCTCTTATTTTAATCCTTAGGCCCTTACTCTAGAATTATACTGTAGACGACTTTAAAGGAAGATGAGAAGGGTAATAATCATCAAATTATGTTTGGCAATAGTAAAACAAATATTATGGGTCTTTATTACCTAGGTGAATCGCCTTTCTAAAATTCTATATATAAACTTTATATTAAATTTTTTAATGCCAAAGCAAAATATGAATTATATTTAACATACTTTTACTGAAATGAACTCACTGCTTGTAATCTCTTTTGCCCCATGAAGAGCACTTGTGTTTTCTATTCCTAATAATGCAAGTATCTCCTGCTAAGTTTTTGAAGATGGAAGGAGTTAAAACAAGATTAACTGAAAGAAAGAAATCACTTAGTTATATTTTATGTACTAGACCTCCTAACCTGGACTAGTTATATTTTCCATGCAACAAATGGAATTTCCATAATTTGCACAAATATAATTGGCTAGAGTATTTGGTAAATAGCCCTCTGTTGGTTGAAGTACTGGTGGTGAAGAACAGAATCTAAGAATCATCATTAAAAATGCCTGGCCAGGAGCAGTGGCTCACACCTGTAATCCCAGCACTTTGGGAGGCCAAGGTGGGCAGATCACATTAGGAGATTGAGACCATCCTTGCCAACATGGTGAAACCCCGTCTCTGCTAAAAATATAAAAATTAGCTGGTCATGGTGTCGCATGCTTATAGTCCCAGCTACTCAGAAGGCTGAGACAGGAGATCCCTTGAACCCAGGAGGTGGAGGTTGCAGTGAGCCGAGATCAGAGATCATGCCACTGCACTCCAGCCTGGTGGCAGAGCAAGATTCCATCTCAAAAAAAAAAAAAAAAAAAAAAAAAGCCTAAGCAAGTTGTAGCTATCTAAGAAGTAGATGGATAGCTTTACAAACTGTTATGACTCAGTTAAGTCTTAAAAAAATCACTTTAGAATTAGGTCCAAATAAACACTGTAGAACAAGCAATGCTAAATTACCCTTTCAGAGGTTCTCTTGGTGCTAGGGATTAAGAAAACTCTGAAAGATCCGTTTTCTCAATACAGGCTATATCACCATTGGCATCAAATGGAACCAGAGATCCCACTATGTTTTCTTTTAAAAGAGTGCTGGCAACTTCATTTTTAAGAATTTGGCATGGAACTGTGATTTTCAGCTTGGGAGGTAATCCTAATCAAAAGACAAGCTTTCAAGAATGAAGCATGGTATCATTACACCAATTACTCTGAGTACAGAACAATATTTCTTAAGGATATCCAACTGCCGTGGGAAGACACTGTTTACCCTATTCAGAGGATTAAAAAAGGCAGTTCTTATTTTTAAGCCTTTCGCAAAACCTCAGTTCCATAAAGGAAGCACTAATCCCCATAAATCCATTATCACAAACAAAATATAATGGTTGTTGATCAAGATAAATGCAAGCTGCATATGTTTTCCAGAAAAGTTCTGAAATGAGGCTGATCCTGAAATCCTGGGAAAGGCAGGTGAAGGACAATCAGAGAAGGTGTCCCTTGCTGTGCACAAAGACAGTAAGTAAAACTTCTCGCTCACTACCGCTTACTGATGTTTGAGGGAGCTCCATGCACTTGCAATCAGGAGACTCAGTTGCATGGCTCTGTGACTTTTTTCTTTTTCCTGTCCGATCATAGAGGAATCAGGACCCTGGGAACATTTTTCTCCCCAAAAATGAAAAGGATTTTGGCATGAGTCCGTCACAGGTGAAGGCATTAAGGTGCAGCAAACAGCAATGACTTGCCCAAACTCACAGCCCATGGCATAACTAGAATGCAAATCTGGGCCCGTCAGACTGTAAAAGTCCTCACTAGCTTTTCAGTTTTCTCAATAGCAAATAGAGAAATAACGACGATATCCACACAGCAGTGTTCCCGGAAACTTGGGAGGGTGAGATTCGGACCAAGCAGCGGAAAGGTGC
Organism: Saimiri boliviensis; assembly: GCF_048565385.1. Lineage (NCBI taxonomy): Eukaryota > Metazoa > Chordata > Mammalia > Primates > Cebidae > Saimiri > Saimiri boliviensis. The sequence continues at coordinate 73,791,624 of NC_133463.1, forward strand.
TTCCTAAAGCGAGGAAGGGGAGTGCAAAATGATTCCCCCCGAGCGGAGACGAAGAGCTGGACTGCAGCCCCCGCCCCAGAAGACCCCTAAGCCCTCCATCCCAAGTCTCCCATCCAGGCTGCACGCGACGCTGCAAACCCCCCAGTGGCTAGCGCGGCCCAGCGGGGAGGGGAAGGGGGCACTGCAAAAACGGGGCGCGCGCACTGCATCCCCACTCACCTGTCAGCAGGGCCGCGCCAGCGGCGCAGGCGCAGGGCAGGCGGTCGCGCGCGGAGTCTGCACCTGGGTCCCACACCTCCCTCACGGTGACGGTCCTCTTCTTTCCACAGTCCCCGACCGGGAGCGGGTCCGAGTACCGCTTCCGCCCCCTGACGCCGAAGGTTGTCACATGACCGAAGCGGCGGGGAGCAGGCAGGGGCGTCATGTGATCACTCGCCGGCGACGGCTGATGACGCAAGAGCCCGCGCTCACTTTGCAGCCATAGGCGAAGGGGGATGAGGAAAGGAGGTGGGTCCAGGTGGGGGAAGTTGGTGTGGCACCAGACGGAGACAGCTCAGGCAGCCAGGTAGGGCGAAAGCGGGGGGCAGCGTTGGGGAGGGTGGTGGGAGTTGTCGCCTCCCTCAGGGGCGCTCCACGGGGACCCAGAGCCGGGAGTCCGTCGACCTGGGTCATGGTTGTGGCACTTTTCACGCCACAATAGTGAGTCTGGGACAGTTTACCCTCCAGTCCGAGACGCCATCTCCATCCTTTACCCCCAGGTGCGGAGGGTAGGGGCAAGACCACGGATTTTTGATCCAAATAGATCTAGTTTGAACTGACTTTAAAAGCAAGGCCACGGGCAGGTCATTTGAATAAACTATGGACCTCTTTCCTCTTCGCTTATGTAGATTGCACTGAGAATTGGCGATAAGGAGAATGAAGTGCCGGGACACCAGTTTATGGCATTCTAGGTGACCTAGAAATGATGATGTCTGTTGTTATTTTTGTTACTTGCCAAATCTTTATTGATCCCCGATTTTGTGTAAGAAACTGCTTTATATGCAATAGAATATATCAGGGTTCTAGTTTTAAGAAGTTCTCAGAATAAAGGAGCTGCAGACATGTGAACAAATAGCTGTGATGTGTTTCATAGTAAGAGTATGTTGTGTGTATGTGCACGTGATATGGATAATGGTAGCATGAGGGTAGGAACAGGCGATTGTATGAGAGAAGGATTCAGAGAGAGGGGTATATCCTTGCATGTTGAAAAAGGAGAGACAGCTTTTGCTGACTTGTACAAGGCTCCCACGGATTTAAAGGAAATCAACATACTGTCTATAAATAACATGCAGAGAAAAAAACTCAGGAAATGCACAGCCTTGTTCTAAACTTTCTTGGAGATCATAGGTACTGGGAAGAAAAGATTAGTGTTATTAGCTGGGGAGGTATCCAAGAGAGATTGATTTAAACCAGTTATTCTCACCTGACGCCCTCTTGACATTTTAGGCTAGATTTCTTTTTTGCTGTGGGGTTGTGATGAGGACTGTCCTGTGTACAGTAGGATGTTTAAGAGCATCCCTGGCCTCTGCTTACTAGATGCCAACCGTAATGTCTACAGATACTGCTAAATGTCCCTTAGGAGAAGGGTAAACATCTTTCTTGGTTGAGAACCACTTAAACCAAGCGATGAAAGACGGTGTCTTAGTCAATTTGGGATTCTATAACAGAATGCCATAAACTAGGTAGCTTATGAACAACAGAAATTTATTTCTCACAATTCTGGAGGCTGGAAAATACAAGGTCAAGGTGCCAGCAGATTTGATGTCTGGTGAGGGCCTGTTTCCTGGTTCATAGGTGGCTTCTGGCTGTGTCCTGACATGGTGGGATGGCAAAGCAGCTCTCTGGAGCATCTTTTAAAAGGGCACTAATTTTACTCATGAAGGTGGGTTGGATCACCTCCCAAAAAAGCCCAGCTCCTAATACTATCACCTTGGGAGTTAGGATTTCAACATATAAATTTTGGGTGACACTAAGACTTTAACATATGGGTGAGGTGTGGGCAGATAGAAAACTGAAAAGAGGGCCAGGCATGGTGGATCACGCCTGTAATCCCAGCACTTTGGGAGGCCGAGGCGGGCGAATCAAGACCAGCCCTGCCAACATAGCAAAATCCCATCTCTACTAAAAATACAAAAAAATAAAATTAACCAGCATGTCCTGGTACACACCTGTAATCCCAGCTACTTGGGAGGCAGAGGCAGGAGAATCCCCTGAACCCAGGAAGTGGAGGTTGTAGTGAGCTAAGATCAGGCCATTGCACTCCAGCTTGGGTGACAGAGCAAGACTGCCTCAAAAAAAAAAAAAAAAGGAAAGAAAGAAAAGAAAATTGAAGAGAAGGTTTTCTCACAGTGGGAGCAGGATGAACAAAGTCCTTTTTTTCCCTTTTGGAGACAGCATCTCACTATTGCCCAGGCTAGAGTGTGGTAGTGTGATCATAACTCACTGCAGCCTCAGACTCCTGGGCTCTAGGTGTCCTCCCACCTCAGCCTCCCAAGAAGTTAGGACAGTAGGTACAAGCCACCATGTCTGTGTAAGTTTAAATATTTTTTTTTTTTTAGAGATGGGATCTTGCTGTGTTGCCCAGGCTGGTTTTGAACTCCTGGCCTCAAGCAATCTTCCTCCCTTGCCCTCCCAAAGTGCTAGGATTATGGGCATGAGCCACCATGCCCAGCCTGAACAAAGTGTGGAGCTCGGATTAAGACTGTTGGGTATGAATGGGAGAATGAAAGAAGAGAGCTGTGCATTTGACTGAGGCAGACAGTTTATTCATTTATTGACTATTTTCAGAGCACTAGCTGTGAAGCACAGTGAACATCTTTCAAGATAATCACTAACAAAGTAGAGTGAATGCCAAAGGCTTTAATTATATTAAAGAAGGTGCTGGTAGAGTCAGAGAACAGAGTTGTCTTTGCCTTGTACTTAGCGTATTTATTGGGAGAAATTGAGAAAAGTATGTCTATTCCATCTTTCTGCACCATCCATTGTCTTTGCTTCTCAATCCAATCTCAGTCTTAATCTTTTCCCTGCTCCGGAATTACAGAAGAGCAGGATCATTTTTTCCTTGGTCCTCTGCAAGAGTGAAGTTTCACTCAAGGAATGTGAGTTTTGCATTCATGCAAATAGTGACAGCCACCATTTGGTAGATACTTTCCATTTGTACTGAATTGCATTAATCTTCTTAGATATTATGTCTTTGTTCAGGCTGCTATAACAGAATATCATAGTTTGGGTGGCTTAAACAACAGAAATTTATTTCTTGCAGTTCTGGAGGCCAGAAGTTCAAGATCAGGTTGCCAGCATAGTTGAATTCTGGTGAGGACTTTCTTCTTGGCTTGTAGATGACTGCCCTCTTTCAGTGTCTTCACGTAGTCGGGACAGAGAGATAGAGCAATCCCTGGCATCTCTTCCTTTTCTTTTCTTTTCTTTCTTTCTTTTTTTTTTTTTTTTTTGCAAGACAGGGTCTCGCTCTGCTGCCCAGGCTGGAATGCAGTGGCGTGATCATGGCTCATTGCAGCTTCAACCTCCCGGCTCAAGCAATCCTATCACATCTCCTCCTAAGGAGCTATGATTACAGGCATGCACCACCACACCCAGCTAACATTTTATTTTCAGTAAAGACAGGGTCTCACTTTGTTGCCCAGGCTGGTCTTGAACTTCTGGGTTCAAGCCATCCCCACATTGGCCTCTCAAAGTGCTGAGATTATAGGCTAGGCATGAGCCACCTTGTCCAGCCAAACTAACCAGATCTTACATAATTAGTACACATGTGCCTAGTGCTTATCATGTGGGACAGTGCAGACTATAGAACGTTTTCATCACGGAAAGTTCTATTGGACAGTGCTGACCTAGTCAATTTAGACTTACACTAGAATCAAGAGTGACTTGAAAACTGAATACTTCTGCCAAGCATGGTAGCTCACGCCTGTAATCCTAGCACTTTGGGAGGCCAAGGTGGGTGGATCATTTGTGGTCAGGAGTTCAAGACCAGCCTGGTCAACATGGTAAAACCCCCTCTTTACTAAAAATACAAAAATTAGCTGGGTGTGGAGGTGGGTGCCTGTAATCCCAGCTACTAGGGAGGCTGAGGCAGAAGAATTGCTTGAACCTGGGAGGCAGAGGTTGCAGTGAGCCAAGATCACACCATTGCCACTCCAGCCTGAAGGACAAGAGCGAAACTCCATCTCAAAAAAAGAAAAAAAAGAAAAGAAAAGAAAACTGAATATTTGAATTATATCATTTGGTCCTTGCAGGTATGTGGTTTTTGATTAATAGATAGTCCTGCAACAGATAAACCCCAGAAATCTAAATGGCTTTGCCCAGTTGAATTTTCTTTCATGCATGGAGCCTTATAGGTGAGTAGTTTTCCTGCAAGCAGTGATGTAGGGCCCTAGGCTCCTTCCATCTGGTAATTCTCCATTGTCAGTATGTAGCTTTACTAAGGTCATTGTGCTTGCCTGCATCAAGCTATCAAATGGGAAAGTGTGGGTTTTCATAAATGAAGCCTGGAAATGGCTCACATTTTATTAACTTGGGTGCAGTCATGGGCCACATCTAACGTCAAGGAAGGCTGCAAAATGTGGTGCATGTATAAGTATATGACTAGGTTGAAGAGGAAATGGGTTTGGTGGGCACCTAACCAGCATTTGTTACGAGTGTTTGGTCTTTAGCCTGCCCTGGGAAATAGTCTCAAGAAACAGTCCTAGCAGTTTGCTGTTGCATTTACTGTAAGAATATTTGTGAGGATTATTTTTTCAGTATAACTCATTATCTCATATATGATGATCCATACTTGCCTTGATTGCCATGGAAAGCTTAATATTTTCTTGAGTTCCTAGTGTACTTTTTTCTTTATGGAAAAAGTAACTGTCACTTTTTGTTTTGATTTTTAGGAAGCTCACTGCCGAATGTGTATACAAGTATAGTACTGTGTAGAATCCTTTTTTTTTTTTTCCCCATACGGAGTCTCGCTCTGTGATCTGAGCTTACTGCAACCGTTGCCACCCTGGTTCAAGCAATTCTTCTGCTTCAGCCTCCCGAGTAGCTGGGACTACAGGTGTGCACCATCACATCATGCCTGGCTAATTTTTGTATTTTCAGTAGAAATAGGGTTTCACCATGTTGGCCAGACTGGTCTTGAACTCCTGACGTCTAGTGATCCACCGCCTCAGCCTCCCAAAGTGCTGGGATTACAGGGGTGAACCACCACCCCAGGCCCCCTGTGTAGAATTGCAAAGTGTGTATGACTGCATTATAACTTCCTCATGTGCTTGGTTTGCCCTTAAATTTCTGTATTTTGATCCTGATTTTTCTGACTTTGTTTTTTTTTCCATTTTTTGGTTTATGTTTATATTTATATTGTGTAAAATGTTTCAACTTGTTTGGTATAATAAAGTGAGGTTGTAAACAAGCAGTCTCTTTCTCCAAAATGCAAATGTTTGAAAATTATCATTGGCTTTCATTCCTATTCGTATATTCTCTTTTTTGGTGTGAAACCATAAAATCCCAGAAAAGAACACAAGAGCCCTTGTTTCATCACCCAGAGTTTAACATCTTTAACATTTTGCCATATTTGTTTCAGGTCTTGATTTTTAAGATGAAGTTTTTTTTTTTTTTTTTTTTTAGACGGAGTTTTGCTCTCGTTACCCAGGCTGGAGTGCAATGGCGCGATCTCGGCTCACCGCAACCTCTGCCTCCTGGGTTCAGGCAATTCTCCTGCCTCAGCCTCCTGAGTAGCTGGGATTACAGGCACGCGCCACCATGCCCAGCTAATTTTTCGTATTTTTAGTAGAGACAGGGTTTCACTATGTTGACCAGGATGGTCTCGATCTCTTGACCTTGTGATCCACCCTTCTCGGCCTCCCAAAGTGCTGGGATTACAGGCGTGAGCCACCACGCCCGGCCCCAAGATGAAGTTTTAAAAATACATTGAGCTCAAAGTCCCGTGATGACTCCTAGATCAAAAGAATGAAATCGATTTATCATCCCATTCCTTTGTCCCTGTGTGCCAGGCAAAGAGAACTCATCTCATAGTTTACTACCTTACTGTCTTACAGCTTCCTTCATCTGAATGGCTCTCCCTGATAATTTAGACCTTTCCAAATCCTGAATACCTGTTATGGTCCGGCTTAAGTGCCTTTGTTTCCACAAAGCCTGTTGTACCTATAATCCTTTCCTTTTTTGAACATCATAGTTTGGTGGGTTGTGTAATCGCCTTCTTTTTTCAACTCCATAGTACTTGGTTCGTACTTTTAATATGGCACTTGTTCTCTGCCAAGCTTGTTTCGAGGAGTTGTGACAGAAAGGAGTTGCATTTATTGTAAAATATCAGATAGTTAAGGATATGTGAAATGTATGTTTTGTCTCGGTGAAAAGTAGAATCTGTGGTTTGAAAAATATGTTTGCATTGTATTGTAGAAAGCTTTGGATACTGTGCTGATTATGTTGAATTTTATTATGTAGGCAGCAGGGAGTTAAGACCAATCCTTCCTACTTTTTTCCGTCTTTCTTACTGGCATCTCTGTCTTATTAGCAAGATCAAAGACCTTAAGGTGGAAGCATGCCTGGGTTATTGAAGGACTAGCAATGGCCAGATATGTAGAACAATGGTGTTCAAAGTGCAGTTCTTGGATCAGCAAAATCCACAGTACTTGGAAATTTGTTAGAAATGCAGATTCTGAGGTCCCCCCCAGACATACTGAATCAGAAATTCTGAGGGTGAGGTCCAGAAATCAGTGTTTTAATGGGCCCATGAGGTGATTCTAATATGCTGACCCTGCATGTCTCCTAGATATTTCAGAGTTAGAATTACATAGAGGACTTGTTAAAACATAGATTGTTGGGGCCTGAGAATTTCATTTCTGAAGTTTATAGGTGATACTGGTGATGCTTGGTCAGGAACCATTTGGGGAACCATTGTTGTTGGTTATTATGAAGCTCTTTGGCCACTGCTCCTGGTGAGTCAGGAAATCCTTAGGAGTTTTTGAGCAGAGAAGTCACATCATCTTATGTACATTTTCAAAGGTTACTCTGGCTGCTGTGTTGAGAATTGGGTGGAAGAGGCAAGACAGAGAGCAGAGAGACCAGGTAGGAGGTTGTTGGAGTAATTCAGGCAGGAGATGATGGTTTGAATCACAGTGGTATCAGTAGAATTGGTGAGAGGGGTTGGATTCTGGAGACATTTTGACTGCAGAGATGACAAAATTGGTGGTGAGTTTGGTATAGGATATGAGGGGAGGAGGAGAAGGATCAAGTGCGCACCAAGATTTTTGGTCCATGAAATGGAAGGATGGAGTTGCTATTTGTAAGATGGGGCAGGTTGCAAAAGAAATAGGTTTGGGAGAGGGGTAAGGCAGGAGAGAAGGAATATGGGCCTTCCATATTGGACATTTTAAGTTCTGGAGTGATCTTGCCAATGGTATTTAGATGGAATGGGCCTAGCCTGGAACACTAGGTGGATGGGAGAGGATGGAAAAGAGAGATCAGAGCACTGAGCCCTGGGCGTGCCACCTGTACTATGGTTTTGGAGAGATGCGCCGTTTTAGGTGCTGGGGATACACAGACAGTATTCTACTCATTCCTTCTTTCAGCAAGCCTTTGTTGAATGGCCACTATGTGGCATGCGTAGTAGGTGCTTGGAATACAGCAGTGAACAAAACAGAAAAAGTCTGAAAGTCTGTAATTTTAAGGAACTTACAGTGTAACTGGGGACTAGAGACCATAAACCTAATAAATAAAAGAATGTTGTGTTCCTACCTTGAGGAAAGATAAAGCAGAAGCAGAAGGATGGGAATGCCTGGGGGTGGAGTTTCGGAGGGCTTGCATGGTATATCAGAAGGCCAGGGAAGGCCTTACTGATGAGGTGATACTCCAAGGGAGACCTTAGGGAAGTCAGGGAATTGACCTAGTAGATATCTAGCGGACACGTATCCTGGCAGAGGGAACCAGGACGGCATAGCCCTGAGGCAGGGCTGTATTTGATTTGGGGATAGAAGGAGAAGAATTCTGAATTTTGGATTCTGAATCCTGGGGCCCTCCAGCATTTGGAGCTCTAGGAGATGGAGAGGAACCAGTAAAGGAGAATGAGAACAAGAACAAGGGAGGCAGGAGCGGAAAGTGCATCAGGGAGTGATTAACTGTTGCATGCTGCTGGCTGATAGGTCAAAGGAGATAAGGGCTGAGCATTGATAATGAATTTAACATTAGGTCTTGTCAAGTGACCTTGACAAGAGCAGTTGCAGTGAAGTGGTAGAGATGGAAACCTCGTGGGAGTGGGTTCAAGAGAGAATGGAAGGAGAGGATGTGGAGACAAATGTAGACAAACCTAGAGAGGAGTTTTGCTCTAAGGCTGAGTGGAGAAATGGGGCTGGTAACCAGAGGGGTAGGTGGGAGGAAAGTCGGAGGATGTTTTTGAGATGGGAGAAGTAAGGGTGTATTTGCTGAAGGGAATGTTTCAGTGGAGAGGGAAAATGTAATGGTGCAGGAAAGCGGGGAGACTTGCTGGGAGAATGTCTTGGAGTAGGGAGGGAGAGCTGGGATCTAGTGGGTAACTGGAGTAGAGGTGGTCTTATCTAGGAACAACAGTTTATTCATTTTAACAGGACAGAAGGCAGAGTGTATGAGAACTGATACTGATAGGTGGGGAGGTAAGTGGTGGGAGCTTGCAAAATCTCTCTTCTGACTGCTTCTGTTTCCTCAGGAAATTAGGAAACAAGATCTTTCATTGAGAGGGAGGAGGAGGTGTTGGAAGTTTGTAGTGAGTGGAGTCGTAAAGGAGCATAACAGAATCAGGAAAAGTCAAGTATTGTCTTGAGTTACGTACTCTGCAACGATTTGTGCTGTTCATTCCTACCTGCTTTTTCCTTTGCCTGAATGCCCTTCTCCATTACTCTTCCATTTGTTAAACTTCGTCCTTTATCCTTTAAGCTTGGTTCTATGTTGCCTTCTCTGATCTGGTCAGGCAAAGTTGAGCATTTTCTTATCTGTACCTCAGTTTTACAGTAACTCTCATGTTGCTTTAATTATTGAGTTTGTTTTATGTCTGTCTCTCCTGCTCAATGGTGAACCCCTGGGAGTAGAGGCTGATTTTTTTTTTTTTTTTTTTTTTTTGAGACTGAGTCTTGCTCTGTCACCCAGGTTGAAGTGCAGTGGTGCGGTCTCAGCTCACTGCAACCTCTGCCTCCCAGGTTCAAATGATTCTCCTCCCCAGCCTCCTGAGTAGATGGGATTACAGGCGCCTGCCACCATGCCCTCCTAATTTTTGTATTTTTAGTAGAAACAGGGTTTCGCCATGTTGGCCACACTGGTCTCAAACTCCTGACCTCAGGTGATTGTCCTGCCTCGGCCTCCTAAAGTGCTGGGATTGCAGGTGTGAGCCACCGTGCCTGCCCAGAGACTGAACATCTTTAGTGCCTGGCTCATGATAGGTTTTCATCAAATTAGAATAACAAAATGATGCTTTAAAAGGAAAGCCTTTCTCATCTTGAAAACTGTGATATTCTCATGCTAAAGGAAGTGTCTGGCACTTAAGGAGATACTAAATATTTGAATTGACAATGAGTTGTACTCTGGGTGTTTGCGGTAAACAAACACTTCAAATTAGAAATCTTATGTATCTCTGTATCTTACGTGTCTCTATGCCCTTCTATTTTCATATCCTGTGTATTTTTGAATGGGTCTCATGATTGACGTGGTAGGTACGCAATACTTATGAGTGAAATGAATGAATGAACCTAGTTTAAAAGGACTAATAACAGAGAAACCACAATAGTAGTTCAGCTGTGAGATGAAGGTGATAGCAATGATGAGGATGAAAATGCCAGAGATACTGCACAGTTCCCCACTTAGGTGGGGCAGAAGGGAAGGTTCTAATGATAATTAATTGTGTACTGTGTGCTATACCATACCATGATTATTCCTTCCCGTTTTAAAGATGGTAAACTTGAGATTCAGAGATGGTTAGCAGTTTTCATGTTATGTCTATCTGATTCCATGAAAATACCCCCTTTTCTGCTGCCATGCAGCCTTGATAATAGCCCTCGCATCCCTTTACAGCTATTAATTCTCCCCACATTTCTGGTTGGCTTCAGTGGATCGAATTTCAAATGGCCTCTGAATTAAGCAAAGATGTCCTTTTGTAGGCAGCTTTACATTGCTTTACTAAGCTTAAAGAAAATGTGGTTGAAGATAGAGATTAGGAAGTGTTAAATATGAAGGTAATAACTGAAACTGTTACAGTGGATGTGCTACCAGAAGACAAGTATATAGAAAAATTCTGCTTTTACTGACTCTGGGATCTCACCAAGTCTATTAATCTGTTTGAAGCTAGAGGAACTGGCAGGAATACAGATTTTCTCTCTTTTTTTTTTTTTTTTTTTTTACAGTTTGCAGAATTCAATACACATATATGTTGGATAGTTTAAAAATTATGAGTTTTCAAAATAGTTTACTAATCAACTATTTTATTAGTATTTTTTTCCTTTTGGAAAATTGCATCATATGAGTGGTGTACTTTTTCTAACCCGTTTATCTTGTTGGCCTTTAAGAATGGTGCTGTTGTTGACTTCTTCACAGAATCAGGCTCTCTTTTAGAAGAGGGAATATTCCTCCAAAAACTGAGGATACTTACCTTCCACATATATTGAGTCCATCTGTGTTTTGTGGCCAGGTGGGTGGCACAATGATTTGGTGTCTTTTCTACAGGCTATACCTAACGGGATATTTGTGGGATACATTTATGGGATATTGGATATATTTGTATGAATGTTTACAGCAGTTTTATGAATATTTTCCAATGCAGTTATTCTGACTTACGAAACTTGTTTTATTGTTTGAAAATATAGGTAATAATTTCAAGATGCCAGGACGTTCCAATTCAAATTCAGGATCAACTGGTTTCATCTCCTTCAGTGGTGTAGAGTCTGCTCTCTCCTCCTTGAAAAACTTCCAAGCCTGTATCAACTCTGGTATGGACACGGCTTCTAGCGTTGCTTTGGATCTTGTGGAAACTCAGAGTAAGTAAAATTAAGACTTCTTTTGTGTCTACTTTGAGGTAACACTGTGTGGTGGTATCAGTCTAGGGGTACCTTTTAAGTATCCTTGGGGTAATGATTTAACCCCTTTAGGCATCTGTTTTCTCATCTTGTTCTACATACCGCAGCAAGGTACTGAGGGTGAAATGAGATTGATTCATTTATGTATGTTCAGTTAAGTTCTGCTATAAACTGCAGTAGAAATTTATGGGCAAAGATATGAAGATCCTGACCTCAAGGAACATACAATCTAAAGTATATGACATTTGTGAACTGTAAGGTATATAAATTTATTGTGATATTGTTATTTTCCAGTAGTTTTTACTTTGTTAATACTTGATTTCCCAGTAACTAGACGAAGCTTATGCTAGGGATACCAGCAAAGGAAGACCTCAACAAAAATGAGAAAAGTTCAATTTCAGTGAATTTTACCTACATTTGTCCAATCAGGAAGATCTAGAAAGATGTTATTTGCAGGCTGGGCACTGTGGCTCATGCCTGTAGTCCCACCACTTTGGGAGGCTGAGGCAGGCAGATCATGAGGTCAGGAGTTCGAGACCAGTCTGGCCAACATGATGACACCCCATCTCTGCTAAAAATACAAAAAATTAGCTGGGTGTAGTGGCAGGTGCCTGTAATCCCAGCTACTTGGGAGGCTGAGGCAGGGGAATTGCTTGAACCCAGGAGGCGGAGCTTGCAGTGAGCTGAAATTGCACCACTGCACTCCAGCCTGGGCAACAGAGCAAGACTCCACTTAAAAAAAAAAATAAAAAAAAAAAGATATTATTTGCTTTCTTTGAAGTAGAATTGTTATTTTATTTTACATATGGAGCCAGAGGAGCAGCATAATCCCTTTTTTTTTGTTTTTAACGGCATAAGTTTTGATTAATTTGTGACGTGCCTTGGTGTGGTTTTCTTTGTTTGGCCTGTCTGATGTTGTTTGAATTTTATACATCTGTCAACTTATAGTTTTTGAATCAAATTTGGAAAAATTCTGCTACTATTTCTTCAAATATATTTGTATATTCCTCCGCTCTCCTCTTGTGTGTCACTCACATTTCATGCATGTTGGATGCGTTGATATTGTCCCATAAATCAGTGGGATGTGATAGTTTTTTCCCAGTCTTTCTACTCTTTAACTTCAATTTGAATAATTTCTATTGCTAAGTTCATTCATCTTGTCTACTGCAGTGTCTAATCTGATAATTCCATTCAGTGAATTTAAAAATTTCAGATATTATATTTTTAATTGTTGAAGACATAAGAAAGAATTAAGTAGAATCTTTTTTTTTTAGTTTTCCATTTCTTCTTCATTGTGTCCATGTTTTCCTCTACATTCATGAGTATATGGAGCATGTTTATAATAGCTATTTTAATATCCTTGAATTTTAATTCTGTCATATCTGTGTGTATTATGTTGTTGAGTGTTTGGATTTTGTTTGTGTGTGTGTGTGTGTATGTGTGTGTGTGTGTGTGAGGGGGAGAGAGAGAGAGAGAGAGAGAGAGAGAGAGAGAGAGAGAGAGGGAGAGACAGAGTTTTGCTCATGTTGCCCAGGCTGGAGTACAATGATGTGATCTTGGCTCACCACAACCTCTGCCTCCCAAGTTCAAGTGATTCTCCTGCCTAAGCCTTCCGAGTAGCTGGGATTACAGGCATGCACCACCACACCTGGCTAATTTTGTATTCTTAGTAGAGATGGGGGTTTCTCCATGTTGGCCAGGCCAGGTCTCGAACTCCTGACCTCAGGTACTCTGCCTGCCTTGGCCTCCCAAAATGCTGGGATTAAGGCATGAGCCATGGTGCCCAGCCTATTGTCTTCTTCTAAACAGTGTTGGAGTTCGTTTTGGTCAGCAGCTGAGTGATTGTGGATTAGGCTGATCCTTTCCAGGCTTGTTGTTAAACTTTGTTAGGGCAAGTCTAGTGTAGCCTTTATATTGGGGCTAATTTTAGCCTTGTTACAAAGCATGGCCCTTCTGGAGTCTCTGTTGATTTCCCCAAGGGTTCAGTGAGATAGCTCTACTCTGGCTGGATGGAATTTCAGTGTCTCCTGGTGCTAGTTTCTATGTAACTGAACATCTCCATATTCTGGTAGTTTTTCACTTTATAGCTGTCAGCAGTTGTTCCTCAGCATGTTAGGATTCAGCATCAGATTCAAGAGGACCCTAGTGCAGATTCCTGGAGCACTTTATCTGCATAGCTCCCTCTCAGTGCTTTCTCTTGCAAACCCCTGCTGGTTGCCTCAGCCTCCCTGAACTCCAGTCTCTGTCTCCTCAATTCTCCAAGACTGCTGTGCTAGGCCAGGCATGGTGGCTCAAGCCTGTAATCCCAGTACTTTGGGAGACTGAGGCAGGAGGATCACCTGAGGTCAGGAGTTCGAGGCCAACATGGTAAAACCCTGTCTCCACTAAAATACAAAAATTAGCCAGGAATGGTGGCGTATGCCAGTAGTCCCAGCTACTCAGGAGGCTGAGGCAGGAGAATCTCTTGAACCTGGGAGGCGGAGGTTGCAGTGAGCCAGGTATGCTACTGCGCTCCAGCCTGGGCAACAGAGCAAGACTCTTGTCTCAAAAAAAAAAAAAAAAAAAAAAAAAATTCCCTTGGATCTCTCCTCCCTTGCGAAGGGAAAAAGGCATTGCAAGACTTTCCCAGTTTTCCCTTCTTGCAGTAGTTACAGTCCTACCCTGCCTTTGTCCCACTGTCTAAGGCTGTTGTTTCATATATTTTGTTTGGTTTTTAGTCATTCATGGCAGGAGGACCAGTTCCTAGTTATTCATTTATGGCTGACAGCAGGTATCACCCATAATCTTTTTAGTGGGTGGCCTCCAAAAGTCTTAACCCTACCTAGTTTGGGAGTATAATTTTGGTGATGATAGGTAATTTGGCTTTGATAGGTAGGCTTGGATAAAAGTCACAATAAAATCATAAACCATAAGAGAAAAGACTGGAACGTAACTGCTTTGGGAGATTATATCAGTTTTTTTCAGGATTCTCTTTGAAGACTCCTCAGAGTTTTAACTGCAGAATTTTTTTTTTCTCTTAGTTTTGTTTGTTTTAAATAAGAATTTTTTGGTGTAAAAGTACAACATAGCTTGTGCAATTTAAAGTGAATATAAATATCATTTTTGAAAGGTTCATGCTCTAAAGCAGAAGTTGGTGAAGTTTTTCTATAAAGGGCCAGATAACAAATATTTTCAGCTCTGTGGGTCATATGGTTTCTGTCACAACCTGCTGTTGTAGTGCAAAAGCCACCATAGATAGTACGTAAATGAATGGGCATAGCTGTGGTCTTATAAAACTTGATTTACAAAAATGGGCAGTGGGCCAGATTTGGCTCACAGGCTTTAGTTTGTCAACCCCTACTTTAGTGCCACAGTTTGTCATTAAGCATCTTTTAAAAGAAAGATTTATTTTTGTTATTTGGATTAATTTTACAGCAAATACTTGGTTTTGCATTTACAAAAAAAAGCTAAAGAGAAATTTGAGGCTGGGCACAGTGGCTCACACCTGTAATCCCAGCACTTTGGGAGGTCGAGGCGGGCGGAACACGAGGTCAAAAGATCGAGACAAACCTGGCCAACATGGTGAAACGTCTCTACTGAAAAATACAAAAATTAGCTGGGCATGGTGGCATGTGCCTGTAGTCCCAGCTACTTGGGAGGCTGAGGCAGGAGAATTGCTTGAACCTGGAAGACGGAGGTTGGAGAGTGAGCTGAGATTGTGCCACTGCACTCCAGCCTGGTGCCTGGTGACAGAGCAAGACTCTGTCTCAAAAAAAAAAAAGGAAACATTTGAGCAAATTATATGGAAAAAAGTGACTAAAGAACTTGGACAGATAGAGTCACCAGGAGCCTAGAATACTTATGAACTCAATACATATATGGATACATGTGCACATTCCCACACGTGCGTGCACGCGCGCACACACACACACACACACACACACACACTTTAATACCAAGAGTCGGAATAACAAAGTAGTTAACATAAACTTACCCAGTGACTATTCTGCATATGATTCAGCTCTAGGTTTTAAAGAGAACATAAACAAGTATTAAGTAATTCCTCCCTTCATAGAGTTTACCATCTTAGTGGGAAGACAAGCACATATTAAAATACCAGAACAATGAGAAAACAGAAAAGATGTTATAAAGCCACAAGTAATTAATATCACTGCTGATCTTATCAGAAAAGACATACGCTCTCAAATTTATAATGGTGAACACACATTTTTCAAAGTTCTAATTTTTTTCTTTAAAATTTTCATTTTGGCCAGGTGTGATAGCTCATGCTTGTAATCTTAGCACTTTAGGAAGCAGTTGGATCACCTCAGGTTAGGAGTTTGAGATCAGCCTGGCCAACATGACAAAACCCCATCTCTACTAAAAATACAAAACATTAACTGGGCGTGGTGGCAGATGCCTGTAAGCCCAGCTACTCGGGAAGCTGAGGCAGGAGAATCGCTTGAACCTGGGGGGCAGAGGTTGCAGTGAGCCGAGATCGTGCTACTGCGTTCTAGCCTGGGTGAAAGAGTGAAATTCTGTCTCAAAAAAAAAAAAAAAAAGGAAAAACTGTCATTGTATCATTAGCAACAAATGCTGTTAGGTGTTGTCTTGGAAATTACAGATGCGCAGGCCCACTTTCTTCATTTTTAAGAAAATGTCTTTCAGATAACCAAACCTGAATAGCCATAGTTTATCTGTGAATTGTTCTAAATTGTACTGTTTCATCAAGATCATTCTTAAATGAAACTAGCATTTGTTTTACTATGAGTGCATGGTGGAGAAGAATACAATGATCTGTGAGAGTACAACAGTTCGGTTCCACTGGTCTGATTTTTGCTAAGGCACCAGCATTTTTTCCCACAATTGATTTTGCACCATCAGTACAAATGTTCAACACAGTTGAAAAGGAAAAGCAAACAAACCAACCTAGACAAATAGCATCTTAAAATTATGATGAAAATAGGCCAGGCATGGTGGCTCACACCCGTAATCCCAGCACTTTGGGAGACCAGAGTGAGCAGATTGCTTGAGCTCAGGAGTTTGACACTAGCCTGGGGCAACACGGCAAACTAAACAAAAATTAGCCAGGAATGGTGTTGCATGCCTGTAGTCCCAGCCACTCAGAAGTCTGAGATGGGAGGATAGCTTAAGTCCAGGTGGCAGGGGTTGCAATGAGCTGAGCTGAGATCACACCACTGCACTCCAGCCTGGGCAATAGAGCCAGACCCTGTCTAAACAAAAACAACAAAAATTATAATTAAAATAGTTTTGACTCACAGACTCCCTGAAAGGGCTCAGACCACAATGAGAACCACTGGCTAATGAAACTGAGTTTGACTGCTTATGAGTAGGAGGTAGATGACATGAGAAATCCTCTGCAGAGAGAAAGCCTAGGACAACCACTCCCACTAGGGTAATTCAGCAAGAGCTTGTTAGGGGAGCAGTGTTAATGTGATACCAGACTGAGGTGCTGTAGGAGAACCTGGAGAGTAGGAAACTACTGAAGAGTAGGAAAGCACTGGGTGTTTAAGGAAATTGGAAGGTAGCTCAGCCTGTAACAGTAGATGAAAGACTTGTCCAAGGCAGCCAGTACTAAGGCAGCCAGTATCAGTACTTAAGTGCAAGCTTGATATTGAGTCCAGTCCTAACTCTGTCATGAGTTCTGTAACTTTGAATAAGATACCTGGCTCCTTTCAGCTTCTAATTTCTTATCCGTTAAATAGGATTAAAATGCCAGCTTCATAAGATTGTTGGGATTAAATAAGATAATATATGTTAACTGCAGTTAGCCACAGTGTTAATTCAGTAGCTATCATATATGATAACCAGCAATTAGTAAAATTTGAGGGTTGGAACTTAGAAGAAAGGGCTGTGATCTGAAGAGGTTAACAAAGATGGATGAGTTTGGAAGTCTGTTTAAGACTGAGTCCAGCTAAGTCACTAATTCATCAGATATGTTAGTCAAAACTACAAAGACAAATAAAGGTGTCTTCCTTTGAGTTGTTTACAGTCTAGCTAGGAAATAAAATATATATATGTCATTAAGTGGACATTGATTGCCTATAATATGACACTTTGCCAAGGAGTTTGAACCTTAGCATTGGAAGGTTTAAAGTAGAAAAAGAATATAGTAAGATCCAGTTTTAGAAAGATAAACCCCATGGCAGTACTGAGGAAGAGGGAGAGACTTCAGGTGGCCAAAGAGGAGATTATGTCCGTAGCTCAAGTGAAAAAATAACTTTGGCTATGGTATTACAACTAAGATAAAAAGGATTTGATTTGTGTGCTTTGTATCTTATACCCTCATTGTAATACAGGCATAATAGTGTAGTAGATGATTGCTTGGATTCCTATCCCAGTGCCATCCCTTATCTTTGTGACCTTGGGCAAATTCTCTATCCTGCATTTGCCTCAGGTTTCTCACTTATAAAAGGCATTATTGTGGGGATTAGTGAGATCATATTTTACAGATTACTTAGAATAGTACTAAGTGCTCAGTAAATGTTAGCTTGTTATTAGAAATTTGGTGTGCATTTGAGTTTGAGTTGACGGGTGTATTGGACAACAGTGAATGGATTGGGAGAAGTTCAAGTGCAGAAGAGCAAGTGGGAATTCCATGGATTATCTCAGAACCAAAATACTGTTTTCCTTAGTCTTATGAGATTGTTGACTTTTTTGGGGTTGCTGATTTCATTTCAAATCAGAGTGAACTTTGATAAACCAGATGATAATGATCACATGGTATCATTTTCTCACTTTGCCCTAAAATTTTCTTGCTGTTGTATTATCAAGTGATTGATAAAGGAGATTCTTGCTCCCAAGAACTTGGGATGGTGGTGTGTTTTGTTTTCTTTTTGGTTGCAGATTCCTAATTCCTATACCAGGTGTTTGTCCCTGTTCAACTTTCTAGCTTATTCGAAATGATCACCCTTGCCTGTGTTACATTAGAATATATGGTGTCCAGGCATTTAGGTTCAACACTGCCATGTTTATTCATTTTTCTCTAAATTTGTTGATATTCTGATATTACCTTCTTTATTTGACCAAACTGGGAAATGAGATTTATTACATTAGGAGATTTTTTTCAGACTACTGAAGCTTATTTTTTCAGGTTTTTGAGTTTATTATGTACTTTTCTGCTATGTTAAGCAGAATATACTGACCTAATTAACCATAATTATTTTTAAACCATCTTTAATCAGTGTTAATAAGTTCCTTAGGTTTAGTTAAGCAAATTTGAGGAATGTCCCTTCTTTAAAATGTTAATGTAACCTCAAGGATGTAAACTAGATCTTTGTAGTTTTCAAAGATGTGTCCTCTCCTTATGCCTCTCTGCCAGGGCAAGTCTGGATGGGCTTCAGAGATTTGGTTAATGCTCCACAATTCTACAAAACTGTATGTGCATGATAATTAAAAGTTCTAGCAGATTCGTGCTAAATATTTGCTGGGAACATTTAGAAGTAAAGGATTAAAATTTTCTCTATGTATTGCTTTTCCTTCTGTGACTTTGGAGCTATAGAACAGAAAGATTATAGTTACTATGGTCAGGCAGTTAATTGGATATTTGTTGAGCTATGCCACAGTATGGTGAGGATGATGAATTTGTTACATTATTTACTGGTATTCTTTTTACATGTGATATCTCATTTGATCCTAACATTAATCCTGTGAAGTAGGGACTGTTGCTGTCCCCTTTACATATGAGAAAACTGAGGCTTAGCAAAGTTACATGCTCTTTTTAAGGTCACAAAGTTAGTAAGTGTTTGAGTGGGGATTTGATTATAAGCAGTCTGACTTCATAGTTTCTGCCCTTCACCATTACACTTTCTTTTCTTTTCTTTTTTTTTTTTTTTTTTTTGAGACAGAGTTTCGCTCTTGCTACCCAGGCTGGAGTGCAATGGCGCGATCTCGGCTTACCGCAACCTCCTCCTCCTGGGTTCAGGCAATTCTCCTGCCTCAGCCTCCTGAGTAGCTGTGATTACAGGCATGTGCCACCATGCCCAGCTAATTTTTTGTATTTTTAGTAGAGACGGGGTTTCACCATGTTGACCAGGATGGTCTCGATCTCTTGACCTCGTGATGCACCCACCTCGACCTCCCAGAGTGCTGGGATTACAGGCGTGAGCCACCGTGCCTGGCACCATTACACTTTATAAAAAATGTATTGTGCCAGTATCATGACCTGTGCAGTCAAATAACGTTTAGCCATGTTTTGCTTAGATAATTTAGGTTGTTTTTTTGAGGACAATATTGTCTGATTTTTTTTTAAATACCCAATGAGGTTGCATGCTTTTTCTGAAACATCCTGTCATGGAGGTCATGTATGGTCATGGGGGGAAGGAGCTGGGACCTCTCAGGGCCTTTGTACTGACCCTAGCCTGTCTACTTTCAGTTGCTGTAATGGCAGGGAAAAAACTCCTGTCTGGCTAAGCAATAGCTGTCATGTTTGCTCTTCCTTGCATCTACAGTCCTGACTCATGAGAGTGATATGTCAAATTGACTGAGAGTCTGGTCTTACATGTATCCACAATTTGTGTTCTGGCTAAGAATCATAACCCTTTTCAATCTAGTTCCTTTTTTTCTTGCCTTAGTCCCCACCAAGCCAAAAAAACAAAGTTTTCACTGTGTGACAGTTACTTCAGAGTTTATGATGAGTAAAAAACAACCAGCAAATGAAAAATTACATGATCAGGGACCTTTACTGCCCTCATGAATAACTGACCTTTCACATTTGCAAATGTTAAGCATTTCCTTGAGAGAATAGTTTTGAATCTGGGTTCTTTGGCGTTAAGATTCTAGTTTTACTCCTGAATAAGACATTCTTAAATCTAGAAATTTAAGTATGGGTGAAAAAAAAATCTCCCAGAAAATTGTGATTATATATAACCCTATCACCCATCACCTTATTTTACGAAAAAAGGATAAGCATTTTGCTTAAATCTTTTATGTTCAAAATGTTTTAAGGCCGGTTGCAGTGGCTCATGCCTGTAATCCCAGCACTTTGAGAGGCTGAGGTGAGCAGATCTCTTGGGATCAGGAGTTCAAGATCAGCCTGGTCAACATGGTGAAACCCCATCTCTACCAAAACTACAAAAAATAGCTGGGCATGGTAGTGTGTGCCCGTAATCCTAGCTACTCGGGAGGCTGAGGCATAAGAATGGCTTGAACCCAGGAGGCAGAGGTTGCAGCGAGCTGAGGTCATGCCTCTGCACTGCAACCTAGGCAATAGAGCGAGATTCTGTCTCAAGGAAAAAAAATGTTTTGAAAATTACTTTATAATTTGATATGTCAATACTAAATACAACCAACCGGACATTTTCAGGGTTTGTGTTTTTTTTTTTTTTTTTTTTTTAGGAAGACTCACATTCTGGATTTTTCACTGTGTTGCGATACATTTCTTCATTGTAGCACTACTTTTTGTTATTAGGAGTCTAGTTAAAGTCGGGGAGGTTTCTTTTTGACCTTGTTCCTGTCCTTTGTTTCAGAGTTACTGAATAGAAGCCGTAACTAGAAGTAGGTGATTTCTAGTGGAGGGTGGTGGCCACAATGATACTAAAAATAGCAGCCCTAAGAAGCCGATGTTCACATTCTTACACAGCGTTTATAACTGGAGCCAATTATACAAGCAAAATAGCATTATAACTTAAGTAAGTGATGATTATTAAACATATGTACTTAATTATGCTGTATGTAGTACTGAAAGTCAACGGCAATGCCTACACCAGGATGTAGAGAAACAGGAAACCCTTATGTATTGTTGCTGGGAATGTAAATCAGGACAGTCATTATAGAAAACAGCATGGAGATTCCTTTAAAAATTAAAAACAGAACTACCGTATGATTAGCAATCCCAGTAATGGGTATATATCCAAAGGAAATAAAATCAGTATGTCAAAGAGGTATCTGCCTTCTCATATTCGCTGCCACGTTATTCACAATAGCCAAGATGTGGAAGCAAACCTGACTGTCTATCAGTGAATGAATGGATAAAGAAAATTGTGTTGCATACACACAATGGGTATTATACAGCCTTGAAAAAGAATGAAATACTGTCATTTGCAATAACATAGGGAAACCTGGAGGCTGTTATGCTAAGCAAAATAAGCCAGCCACAGAAAGATAAATATAATAAATCACTTGTATGTGGAATCCAAAAAAAGTTGAAGTCATAGAAGCAGAGAGTAGAATGATGGTTACTTGGGATGGGGAGGGTGGGAGGACTGGGGAAATGTAGGTCAAAGGACCTTAGGAGGAAAGAGTTCAAAAGATCTATTGTACAATGTGGTAACTATAGTTAATAACTTATATACTTGAAAATTGCTAAGAGAGTAGATTTTAAATGTTTTCACTACTAATAACTGATAGGTATGTGAGGTCATGTTAATTAGCTTGATTTAGCCATTCCATAGCGTTTACATATTTAAAAAAATATATATACACCATAAATCTATTTAATTTGTGTCAAAAATAAATTGTAAAGTGAAGATTTATATATTAACAAACAAATAAGGGATGTGAGTGAATGCCTACAGAATATGAAAAATCTAGCTTTTGAAAACTCAGTTCATTTTTGCTGATATCTTTGTGTTTCTTAGGACTGTGTTTGTGTGTTCATTTTAGTGGTAACATTGTAGACTTTATAGTTAAGCCAAGAACTGTTGTGGTGGCTCACACCTATAAACCCAGTGCTTTGGGAGGCCAAGGCAGGAGGATCTCTTGAAGCCAGGAGCTTGAGACCACCCTGCACAGCATGGTGAGACTACATCTGTATAGAACTTTTAAAAATGAGTCAGGTATGGTGGCGTGCACCTTTAGTCCCAGCTACTCCAGAGGCTGAGTTAGGGAGGAGCCCAGGAGTTCAAGGCTGCATGGAGGGAGATATTATTATACCACTACACTTGGGCCTGGGCAGCAGAGAAAGACCCTGTCTCTAAAAATTAATTAAGTAAAAACATATAGTTAAATGGTGGGGGGGGGGGCGGGAAAGAAACACCTTATGAGAAATATATTTCTGGAGGAGGAGATTAAAGCATGCTAATAAAAAGAATCACAAGAAAAATTTTCACAATGACATCGATTAGAACCAGCACACAATAAAGTATAAACCAACCTTTCAACATCAGTTTAGGCCTGCAAAAAGATTAATAAAATTCATAAAATTCATAATTCGTTCCCCTGGGATCCTCTCCTGTCTCATTAGCAGTATCCACCATGTTCATATTGATGATCTGTTAATACCATCTTGATTCTGAAAGGGACCTTAGTGGTTAGGTAATCTCTCATGCATGCTTTTGCCCACTGGTTGTTCAGGGAATGGGAGCTTTTCAGAGTGAGTGAGGTTTAGCAGATTCTAGGATTGGGCAGAGGGTAGAGGAGTAGTGTGATAACTACTCCTGTGAATTGCATAGGGTTCTCCTCCCTTTGGTTGTGAACCAAAATAAGTAAATTCCCAGTTATTAAGATTAAATCTAATTAGATTTAGACTTGTTTTTAGATTGTATGCTCCAGAAGTTACCTATAAGCACATGATCTTCTGAAAATCAGAACATAAATATTTTGCCTGGTATGTCCAGGCCCTTGAAATTTAGAATTGCAGCATGTCCTTCATCCCACTCCTTTCAGAATCTCTTACCCACTTCTCTGCTTTATTTTTCTCTCGACTATTTAATACTCACCACTGCCTCACTTTCTAACCTACTGTATAATTGCTTTATTAATGCTATTTAGTGTCTGTCTCTGCCCTGAAAGTACACTCCGTGACAGCAGGGGCTTTTGTCAGAAGCCCCTACCCGCTGCTATTGCCCATAGGTATGTGGTACACAGTAAGCACTCAATAAATGAATGAATATGTTTAAAACCTAAGAGGAAAATTACTATAAAAATTTCCTCTGATTGTCTAACTGATTTATTCATATATAGCCACAACCACGTTCATGGATTATATATGCACTCCATGACTATACCCCATCTATATCCATGTATACATACATACGTATATATGTATATACAGCAGTGAGTGATTTTGACCTCCAGGGATCCTTCAGCAGTGTCTGGAGACATTTCTGGCTGTCACTACTTGCGTGTGGGGAGTGTGTGGACCCTGGCCTCTAGGTGTTCAGATGCTGCTAAACAGCTTTCAACAAATAGTACAGCCCCTGCCCAACAAAGAGCTATGCAGCCTAAGATGTCAGTGGTGCTGAGGCTGAGAAACTAACACACACTAATGTATGTATACATACATACGTGTGCACATATGCACAGTAACTGGTAAAAATAAAAAAAGAAAAACCAACTTAGAGAATTTTTCAAATTTAGAAATAGAAAGCATAGGCAATACTAAAGGTTCTTTAGGTAAATAATACTTATTGCTCTTTTTGCTGGAGGTCAAGGCTTTTCCTTATTTTCAGAGGTGACAGCAATCCTTGTGTTCCCCTTATATTTTATGTTTCTTTATGTGTCTGATTTCCCTCGCTGGACTATAGGCCCTTGAGGGTAGGATTCCTGTATAGCCATCCTCATGCCCCGGCTCTCAGAGATTAGCAGCGGACTTTGTAGGTTTTAGGTCCTCTTTCAATGCTTATTGAATGAACCAGTCGGTCAAACAAGTAGCTAAGAAACTTGGGTGATGGATTGTAGAAGCCACAGTAGGAATATAGACTCCACTTATGGAAATGGGCAAATGTCACAAATTGGACCCTCCCCAGCAACTGGAGATCTGATTGTGAAGCAATGACCAGCACACCCCTGGGCGTATCTGACATTGGATCAAGTCTGCATTTGGCAGACAAGTTTGGAAAAGAGCTGTAAAGATAACAAAGCCTGCATACTGGAGGAGCTTCAGTATCACCCTTTTTCTCCACCAGTGGGATTCCATGTACATTGATTTACGTCTTGGAGATGTGTGTGAGATGTTTCTGTTAAAATTTTCAGGCAAGGCATGGTGGCTTATGCCTATAATCCCAGTACTTTGGGAGGCCGAGTCAGGTGGGTCACCTGAGGTCAGGAGTTTGAGACCAGCCTGGCCAACAGGTTGAAACCCCATCTCTAGAAAAAATACAAAAATTAGCCAGGCATGGTGGCAGGTGCCTGTTAATCCCAGCTACTTACGAGGCTGAGGCAGGAGAAATGCTTGAACCTGGGAGGCGGAGGTTGCAGTGAGCTGAGATTGTGCCACTGCACTCCAGCTTGGGCAACAGAGCAAGACTCCCATCTCAATCAGTCAGTCAATCAATCAATCAGTCTTTCATGGCCATTAGTATATTGTTTAATCTTGACCTGGGAGATGCTTACTGATGCAACTGTTTACAAAAATGCCAAAGTAGATGAAGAAAAGGGAGCTGGTCATAGCTTACAATAGGCAAATGTGAAATAAAGTTGTATGTTGTAGAAATCACTGAAAGAGGTCAGTATCCTCATCCTCACTCCACGGAAGGGGAAATTAGGCTCACTGAGTTGAAACAACTTACCATAAGGCACACACCCAAGTTGCAAATTGGGAATTTGCATTTGGACCCAGATTGCCCGACTCCAGCCCCATGCGTGCACACGCATGCGTGTGCGTAGGTGTGCGTGGGAGTGTGTAAGGTTATGTTTTGAAAGGACAAAATAAAAACTGATCAATAGAGCAAGTCTTTGAAATTCCTTAACCTACTTACGTCATTGGCAGTAATGTCTGTGATGTTACCTGTAATGGAGGCTTGAGTTTGCAAGGCTAGCTTTTCAGAGGTGATTTGTTTTCTTCTAAGTGATATGTTTGCAGTTTGAGCCACAGAGCGAGGGATAGTGCTTAATTATCGCTGTGTGGGCCAGTGGCCATACTGAAGATATATCTCTTGATCCAGTTTTTTTGTTTAAGCATATAACGCTTTTTTATTTTTTGAGATGGAGTCTCTTTCTGTCGCCCACTCTGGAGGGCAGTGGCGCGATCTTGGCTCACTGCAACTTCTACCTCTTGGGTTCAAGCAGTTCTCCTGCCTCAGTCTCCCAAGTAGCTAGGAGCCAAGGCGCTCTCTTCTAAGACCTAAATGGAAAGGAAAGAATTTAGCAGGGCTTTATCAGACTTGCTTTTTTATTGATTATTTTATAATGTAATTACACAAAACAGATATATACAGTAGACTTGCAGTGGTGTCTATTATCATTAGGGTAGCTGATGCTTAATTTTAAATATCACCAATATTTAACCTCTTCTTTTTGAGGCAGGGTCTCGCTCTGTCACCCAGGTTGAAGTGCAGTGGCACGATATCAGCTCACTGCAACCTCTACCTCCCGGGTTCAAGTGATTCTCACACCTCAGCCTCCCAAAATACTAGGATTACAGGTGTAAGCCACTGTCCCGGCCTTCAGTCTCTCTGCCTTTTTGTGTGTTTCCAAGTAAGTGTTCTTCCTTCCTAAGATACTGTAATTTGCCATGTCTCCATATCCTGATATCCTGATAGCATTTAGTGCATTTTTCTTTGTTCCATGGGGCTTTTTGCCTTTATACCATTTTTGTTTTTTATTTTTATATATTTTTTGGAGATGGAGCCTTACTCTGTCACCCAAGCTCACAGTAGCCTCTACTGCCCTGGCTCAGCCTCCCAGAGTAGCTGGGACCAGAGGCACACACCACCTTGCCCAGCTAATTTTTTTATTATTTGTAGAGACAAGGTCTTGCTATATTGCCCAGGCTGATCACACTGGTCTTCCCTTTTAACTGGGTTTCCTGAGGACAAAGATCTCAGTGTGTTCATCTGATGTCTTCAGAGGCTGGG
This sequence comes from Saimiri boliviensis, assembly GCF_048565385.1. Classification (NCBI taxonomy): domain Eukaryota; kingdom Metazoa; phylum Chordata; class Mammalia; order Primates; family Cebidae; genus Saimiri; species Saimiri boliviensis. Next base: position 73,817,446 of record NC_133463.1, read on the forward strand.
ACTTATTTAATGCCTGTTAGGGGTTGAATCCATATCTAAATGTGTTAGTAACTGGCTTTCAAGACTGTGTTCTCATAATACAAATATCTGGATCAAGAATATAGAAAGTTACTTTCAGAAATGAGAAAGTAAGGTTAATTTTTGAATTTAATTTTTGTGTATGGAGTGTCTTAGCCAGAGGTTCTCAAATTTGGTGGTGCATCAGCATCATTTTAGAGAGCTTGCTGGGCCAGGCATGGAGAAGGCTCACTCCTGTAATCTTAGTGCTTTAGGAGGCCAAGGCAGGTGGATCACCTGAGGTCAGATGACCTCAGCCTGGCCATCATGCCGAAACCCCATCTCTACTAAAAATATAAAAATTAGCTGGGTGTGGTGGTGCATACCTGTAGTCCCAGCTACTCAGAAGTCTGGGTTCACTTGAACCCGGAAGGCAGAGATTGAAGTGAACCAAGATTGCGCCACTGCATTCCAGCCTGGGTGACAGAGCGAGACTGTCTTAAAAAAAAAAAAAAAAAAAAAAAAAAAAATATATATATATATATATATATATATATATATATATGGCTGGGTATGGTGGCTCAAGCCTGTAATCCCAGCACTTTGGGAGGCCAAGGTGGGTGGATCCCAAGGTCAGGAGTAGAGACTAGCCCGACCAACATGGTGAAACCCATCTCTACTAAAAATACAAAAATCAGCCAGGTGTGATGGCAGGCGCCTATAATCCCAGCAGCTCAGGAGGCTGAAGCAGGAGAATCACTTGAACCCAGGAGGTGGAAGTTGCAGTGAGCGGAGCTCACCCCACACACACACATTGCTGGACCCTGCCACTAGAGTGTCAGTAGGTCTAGAAGGAGTCTAAGAATGTGCATTTCTAAGAATGTGCATTTCTGAAAAGTTCCCAGGTCTGCCGTACACTTTGAGAACCCTGCTCAAGTCAGTATTTTCCATTTGGTAGGATGTACCACTAGGTGGCACCAGAACACTTCTTATGAAGCAGCTATTGGCCTTTTGAACAGTCTGTTGATTGCACAGTTTAGGATTATATAAAAGATACAATCACTAAATTATTGGAATTTGGAGCCTGAATTATTTCATGTATATAAAAAAATAAAAATGTGTTGCTTTTATTAGACCAGAGAAACTACAGGACTATTAAGGTTACATTTTGAGATCAACTCTTCCAGGAATGAGGACGATCCCTCTCACCTTTGCGGCTTCCATTTTCAGTTGTGCGGGTTAATTAGTTTCATTTACCAGTGATTGATGCAGATTCTTTCACAAAATAGAAATAAACATTTCATATGAATCATAAATATAAATAATGTTTATTCTTCTAAGTTAATGGCTCCTGATTTTGTTATCGATTACATTTAAAAACCACTTTTAAAAGACTTACACATATTGTGCACATAAATTTCTTGTAATTTTGTCCTTCCTCCAGTAGGCCAGTTGTATTTGGGACAGTTTTAGAATGTCAAAAAGGGTGAAATGTGCTTTCCTATTGACTTTCTTAGTCAGAAAGTTGAGTCGTTTCCTTTTTAAGAGCTATTGAGAGGAAAGTTTTGGCTGCTGTTCACCTCACCTAACCTCCTGTTACCGTGGAATCTCACTCCACAAATTTCCGATCATTCCAACACCTCCAGATTTTCTTTCCTCCACTGACTGTAACAACCTGAAAGTTGGCATGGTGTCTCCACATGATGGCGTGTGTGGAAATAATTGCTTGCTGTGTTCCCCTGCTTGCTAAGCTCTCCCATTCACATTAGGATGTCACTTTGTGAAACAGTAAATGAGTCACTTTTTAGTTTTTAAAACAGTATGTATAGTATCTGAATACCATCTGAGTTTTTCTAGAACCCCGAGAATAATTTTTCTATTAATTCTGCTTTTTTATCTTTGGAGCTGAAGCTTGGTTTAGGTTTCAGTGACCTAACAGGGTTTGAAAATGACCACCACAGAAAAAACGGAATTGGAGTCACTCGATCAGATTAAAAATTAGACTAGCACTTTATTATGTATCTTTGATCACTGAAAACGTAATTGAGACTAGTTTAATGCTAAGCAAAGATGACAGCTATAGAAGTAGATAGAACAGACTTTAGGATTATTTTTGAGACATCAGATTCCTTTCTAAAAGACATAAAATTTCATGTCTTCTAGTAAGCAGAAAGGAGCTTTTTGTAGGTTAGCAATTAACATAACTAAACCAACGTGATTATTCTAGAGAAGATTATTTTATTATCCATACTTATTTTTTTCTCTCTCCTTTCTGTACTTTATAAATGAAATTATTTATGATTTATATAAATGTAAAGCATTATTTATATATAGTAATACTATCCAATTAAAGTATAGTGTTAGCTACATGTGTAATTTAAAATTTTCTGCTGTCTTCATTACAAAAAGTAAGAAGAGGAAAAATTACTTTTAGAAATGTTTATTTAAACAAATATGTCTAAGATATTTTAACATACAATCATTATGAAAGTTAGTAATATTATTTTGTCTTTTTGATAGTAAAATTAGAATCTTACAGTACATGTCAATCTGGACTAGCCATATTTCATATATTTAGTAGCCATGTGTGGAAAGGGGTACTGTATTAGGTAATAGCAAATACATAGCTTATTTCACTTGTCAGTGACTGGGTCAGAGAAGGGTAAGAAATCGTAAGGGCATTTCAATCGGTTTATTATGGAACATTTTAGAAGTTTCGGAGGGTATTCAAATCAAACCAGTTGGTAAAACGAGTTATTATCTGCTGATTTCTTTTGTATTTGTCACTTTTCTACCTTAGGTGTGACTGGTATTTTAATGTCTAAAACACCAATTTTAAAAATAGTTTAGTCAGCTTAAAATGACTTACTTCTGAGGATCCTGCTAACATTTGCTTCTGTTTGAAATGTCATGATAATGTGAATCCACATCTACAGTGCTTTCATATTTTGTGGCTGATGTGGTAAATTAGTTTCTTATGGTATTGGGCAAGCCAGAGGTTAAGCCTTTTAACTTCAGCAGCTAGAATACTGTACTTTTTAGTTACTATAAACAATTAGGGCTGTCAGCAATTGACCTTGGAAATGCTAATTTGCTTGTCCCTGGGTGCTGCCTCAGGCACTGGCTTTCTCTCTGTGGGTGGGAGTTATGAACCTAGTTTGGAGAACTTGAGGCACTTGGGGCAAGCTCCAAACAGATGTGCTTCGTGCTTCATTTTTGCATGTGACCAAGTCGCAAGAGGCGCATTCCTTGCATGAATTTCTTTGAAGGCCTTGTAGAATCAGACATGTGTGCCTAAAGCTGAGAGGAAGCTTTATTATCTTTGAATTTACCCTTCCCTCTTCATTCTGCTGCACATCTGCCATGACCAAGATTGATTTTAAAATGCTACACGGTCATTTTCATCACTATTTCACTGTATTTCTTAAATTTGTTGAAAAAGGACTTGGAAGGATCTTTTATTAATTCTTTTGATTTTGTGTTTATTACTACTATTATAATAGATCCAGAAGAAAGTAGCCTGAATAAGTGAGGAGAAAGAAACGTTAGTTGGAAAAGCTGTATATATACATGTGAGAAGTTGTAAGTAGTGTGCTCAGTAGATGAAAGAAGGGAAGAGAGAATATTTATAAAATTCAGAGTTACTGTCTTTTTAAACTGGTGGTGGCAGCAGTGGCAGTTTTTACTCCAAGACAAAGATTTGTGCTTTGTCTTCTTTTGGGCAGGTAATTTTGGACAAGGTAATTTTGTCCCGTTGATGTACAACACTGATTCAAACATTTCTTTGAGGTTGGTGGATTGCCACTATTCTTAGGTAATTGTTAGCATTTTATGTTGATCAGCCAGCAATTATTATTGCTTATGCCCTCAAAAAGCTAATAATTTAGTTAGCAGATAAGACAAATAGGTATACATACAAGGATCAGGAGGATGACGTGTAAGTGATATGTGCCAGATGAGGAGACTGTGAGTCTGTATGTCCCAATCAAGAATCTGTGAATGACTTTTTACATTTTATGACCGAGCAGCCTAATTCTGTATCCCATAGGCATATATCTTTTGTAGACTCTTCTTAATAGGCAACTTAATAATAGCCAACTCGTGATGCTTTTTGTGTACCTGGCATGTTATAAGTGCCTTATGTGTATCATTCGTTTAATACTTACAAAAACACTTTTGGGTAGGTAGGTATTATTACCATTATACATATGAGTAAACTGAGCCTTGAGGTTGAACAAGGACTATGTACTGTATCTCTGAAGGAGTGGGGTTTTTATTTACTCCTTGCATATTCTCACCCATCATCCTTTGTAACCCTAACCCCTTCCCAGTTGCAGTGAGCTCTGAGATAAGTTCTCTTATCTACTCATTATTGACCTAGGCCCTGCTCAGTGTAGATAGCTCTTTTGCAGAGCTCTGACACCATTATGCCTGAAGATTAGTTCTTCATTAAAACCATTTGTAGAGTCCATTCTGTGCTAACTCTGATGATTGACTTAGAAAGTTCTCCAGTTGAGCTTAAAAAAAAGCTGCCTGTTATCTGAAATGTATTATGGTACTATGCTAGAAATAAAAAAACATGAAGATACTTCAACAAATCTATATATCCTCACTAGGACTAGAAGTTTTGATTAACATTAATTGCCTCGTTAGATCATTCTTGTTTGATTGGTTCTCTAACCATAACCAAAGCATCTGGCATTTGCTCCCTGAAAAATGGTAGTTATTACCTTCTACAGCTATTTTAAACCCTTGAGCATAATTTACAGAAGGTGCATGATGTCACTGGCTACATCCCCTTACATTCTATATAATCCAGTCATGGAGCCTGGGTCTAGGTGCTATCAACATATGCTTTTTTTTTTTTTTTTGAGAAGGAGTCTTGCTCTGTTGCCCAGTCTAGAGTGCAGCCTCCTCCTGCTGGGTTCAAGCAATTCTCCTGCCGCAGCCTCCCAAGTAGCTGGGATTACAGGTGCCTGCCACCACACCCAGCTAATTTTTTTATTTTTTAGTAGAAACAGGGTTTCACCATATTGGCCAGGCTGGTCTCGAACTCCTGACCTAGTGATTCACCTGCCTCGGCCTCTCAAAGTGCTGGGATTATATGACATATGCTCTTTAAGCCTCTGCTGACATGACTTCCTCTCCCTAGAATGCCCTTTCTCTGTTGAGTGCTTTGAGGGCACCAATTCATCTTTCAAGGATAAGCTTAAGTATCATCTTTTTTCTGCAGACATTCCTCTCCCACCCAAACCAAACTGATCTCTTCTTTGGTTCCTCTGTGTTTGTTGTACATTCATCCATCTAAACAATAGAGCACTTCTTTGCATTCGGTTGTTTATAAGTCTGTATTCTCACCACTAGATTCAGGGGTTTGAAAAGACCAGTTAATAATATCCTGTTTCCCAGTCAAGTTGTGGCCTTGTGTTCCAGTCTCTGCTGCACTACTCACCTCTGCCATTTTCACTCAAAAGGAGCCTTAAGCAATATGTTAACAATTGCATGTGATTTGACCAATAGTGGGCTGTATTTTACTCATCCCTGGTCTAGAAAAGAGTCATTCTTTGATAGTTTTGTCTCATGTCTTTAAAGGCTAAAAATGGGTTAAAATTTCCTGAAATCAAAATATAAAGTGAGACCTGAAAAGAGATTATGGGAAAGATAGCAGAAATGGGTCTTGCAAATAATTTTTTTTTAACTGGCCAAGTGATTAAATGACTGGTAGGAAATAATTTTTACAAAGATCACAATATAAGCCTTGACAGCTTCTCTATCATGGGTTACTGAAAAACCTTACATGTAAAGTTCTCCAAGACTCAGGTGTGTTTATAATAAAGTTTATATTTTAGTTTCCTCATTTCCAAAAGCGCTTTACATTTTCTGAAGTTAGTTTCACAATATTTACTAAGCACCTGCTCTCTGAAATATAAAAATATAAAGATTTTACTCAACAAATGTATAGATCTTATTGCGGTTATTTTCTCTTAACAATCCTATGAAAATGAAGGAGACACTTAACAGATGAAAGAGCCGAAGCTCAAAGGGTTAAGTGGCTTACCTGAAGTCACAAAGTTTAGTTTGAGATGCTACTCACATCCAGAATATCTTCTGCCATGCTGATCCACATGCATGCATGCGCACGCACACACACTAGTGTGCATCTGGTGTACATCAGCATGTCCTCTGCAATCCTAATTGCCTTTATATGTAGAGCTATTAAGTTTGGAACATTAAGTAAAGAATTCCTCATTATAGGATGCAATTTTGCTGTAATGCAATTCATTTCAGCAGATAATTAATTTAGTGTTTAATCACCTTTAATTCTTCTTAATAGTATTTCACCTCATTTTTTTTTTAATTCCTCTCAGTCACTCCCTCTAAATTCCATTAGCTTTTTTATTCTTTTATTTGGTGACTTTTTAAAAATAACAACTTTATTGAGCTATGATTCACCCATTTAAAACGTACAGTTTTGTGGGTTTTAGAATATTCAGAGATACATGACCATCCCCACAGTCAATTTTAGAGCATTTTCATCACTTCAAAAAAAGAAACCCTGTACCCTTTAGCTACTGCCTTCCTATTTTCTCATTCTCACCATTCCTAAGGCGCCACTGTTGTACTTTCTGTCTCTGTAGATCGGCCTATTCCCAGCATCTCATATAAATGGAGTAATGTCATATGTCGTCTTTTGTGACTGTCTTCTTTCTTAACATAAGGGTTTCAAGGTTCATCCATGTTGCATGTTTCAGTCAGTATTTTATTCCTTTTTATAGCTGAATAATATTCCACTATACTTCTTTTAAATTATTCATAAACATTTTATTATTTTTGATACTATTATAAATGGAATTTTTTTCCTAATTTCACTTTTAGATTGTTCATTGCAAGTGTATAAAAATACAGTTGACCTTTGGCCAGGCACGGTGGCTCACACCTGTAATCCCAGCACTTTGGAAGGCCGAGGCAGGCAGATCACCTGAGGTTGGGTGTTCAAGACCAGCCTGACCAACAAGGAGAAACCCTGTCTCTACTAAAAATACAAAAAATTAGCCAGATGTGGCAACGCAGAGCTGTAATCCCAGCTACTCAGGAGGCTGAGGTAGGAGAATCGCTTGAACCCAGGAGGCCGAGGTTGCGGTGAGCCAAGATCACACCATTGCACTCCAGCCTGGGCAACAAGAGCAAAATTCCATCTCAAAAAAAAAAAAATACAATCGACATTTGTATATTGATCTTGCATCCTGAAACTTTGCTGAACTCATTTAAAAATTAGTTCTCATATTTTAATTTTTTGAAGTAGATTCCTCAGAATTCTTTTTCTTTCTCTCTCTGTAGACAAGGTCTCACTCTGTTGCCCAGGCTGAAGTTCAGTGGAGTGATTAACAGTTCACTGCAGCCTTGACTTTCTAGGTTCAAGCAATCCTCCCACCTCAGTTTCCTGAGTAGCTGGGACTGCAGACGTGCACCACCACACCTGGCTAATTTTTTTTTTTTTTTTTTGGTAGAGACAAGGTCTTGCTATGTTGGGTAGACTGATCTTGACCTCCTGGGCTCAAGTGATCCTTCTGCCTTGGCCTCCCAAAGTGCTGAAATTATAGGCATGAGCCACTGCATCCAGCCTCCTCAGGATTTTTTTTTTTTTTTTTTTTTTTGAGACAGTCTCACTCTGTTGCTCAGCCTCAGGTACAGTGGCATGATCTCGGCTTACTGCAGCCTCCACCTCATGGGTTCAAGCGATTCTCCTGCCTCATTCTCCCGAGTAGCTGGGACTACAGGTACCCACCATCATGCTTGAATAATTTTTATATTTTTAGTAGAGATGGGGTTTCACTATGTTGGCCAGGCTGGTCTGGAACTCCTGACCTCAAGTGATCTGTCCGCCTCAGCCTCCAAAAGTGCTGGGACTATAGGTGTGAGCCCAGCTAAGATTTTCTGCTTGTAAGATCATGTCATCTGTGAATGGAGATAGTTTTATTTTTTCCATTCCATTCTGGATACCCTTTTTTCTTTTTCTTGCCTAATTTTCCTGGATAGAACCTGCAGTATAATGTTAAGTGTCAAGAGCATACATCCTTGTTACTGATCTTAGGGCAGCAGCATCTTTCATTATTTAGTGTAATGTTAGCTGGAGAGCTCCCGTCCTCCTGCAGTGGCCTTCTGACACCCTGTGTTGAGAAAGCTTCACATCATGCTCACTGTAAGAGAAAGTGCTTTAAGCGGTTCCACCTATTATCACAGAGCAGGTATTGAAGGGTGAATTTTGAGCTGAGAAGCAATTAATTGATAACTGGCACAGAACATGAATAAGCAAGTGGAATCAGACGGTGAAAGTGCTGTGATAGAAACCTATTTGAAGGCACCATGAAGTTAGTGGTCAATTCTAGCTGAGGACCTTTAGTAGAAATTCTGTACTGGAAATGATGACATTAACGATGAGTCGGCATTCCCTGGAGAGTGGGAGAGGGTGTTTCTGAGGGTAGGAAAGATGAGAAGAGCTGTGAACAGCTTGGTGTCCAGATCTATGAAAGCTAACAGGTTAGTCTGCCACAGTGTGGCAGGATGCTGGCAGAAGATAAGAGCTTATGAGTCAGAGACAAAGGTCTTTCTCACTTGTTGCACATCAAACAGTGTCAGTATCATAGTTCACCTTGTTGTCCCCTCTGTCCCAAGTTCTATGTTGGTGAGGAAGGGCCCAGGGTGATATTATGGAGGGTGTGTGTCACAGCTGAGGAACGTGGAGCCTAGGGGACCTAGATTTTTTAACGAGCAGTAAACTTGCCTGACCTTTGCCATGGAGGAAGACATCATCTTATTGTACTGCCCTCTGATATAGAAGGAGGCACAACTTCAGTCTTTCATACAGGCATCCTTGAAAACTATAAAAGGGCAGTTAGTCATTCAGCTACAGTGGCTTATGCCTGTAATTCCAGCACTTTGGGAGGCCAAGGCAGGCAGATCACTTGAGGTCAGGAGTTCGAGACCAGCTTGGCCGACATGGTGAAAACCCTGTCTCTTTTAAAAATACAAAAATTGACTGAGCATGATGGTGGGCGCCTCTGCAGGAGGCTGAGGCAGGAGAATCACCTGAACCTGGGAGGTGGAGGTTGCAATGAGCCGAGATTGCACCACTACACTCCAGCCTGGTTGACAGAGAGAGACTCCATCTCAAAAAAGAAAAAAGGAAGAAGAAGATGTAGTGCCTTTGTTGATGCAAGAAAGTCTTACTTGCTTCTGGGTTCCTTCTTTCCCTTTTTGGCAAAGAGGGCGCTATAGTACTTCAGTTGGCTAGGCAGAATAACCTTGAGCTTTCAGAACCAATTTTGGAATCAGGTCACTAGGTTCAGAATCAGCTCTGGCAATTATTAGCATTGCGTAAGTGTTGCTTTTCTCATTTGTAAAATGGGGATAATAATGTAAAAATTGCAGTTAATATCTAGTGACTAACTTTGTACCCACATACATCTCCCTTATTCTGACCTTATTTAGGGTTGACATGAGAATTAAATACTGTATATAAAATGCTTTCACTGTACTTGTCACACAGCATTCTCATTTTATCAGTTAGTTGTTTTGGTTATAATATTTGTATCTTTTGCAGGTGAGAGAGGTGGATGCTTTGGAGCTTTTGGCTCAGAATTGATAGTGTACATAATACAGGCAGCCATGAGTTAAAATGCAAGTTCTGCTATCTACTAGCTCTGTTAGTTTAAACCAATTACCTCACTTTTTTTTTTTTTTTTTTTTTTTTTTTTCTGAGATGAAGTTTCACTCTTGTTGCCCAGGCTGGAGTGCAATCGCGCTATCTCGGTTCACTGCAACCTCTGCCTCCTAGGTTCAAGTGATTCTTCTGCCTCAGCTTCCTGAGTAGATGGGATTACAGGTGCATGCTACCACATACAGCTAATTTTTATATTTTTAGTAGAGATGGGGTTTCGCCATTTTCGCAATGCTGGTCTCGAATGCCTAACCTCAGGTGATCCCCTCATCTCAACCTCCCAAAGTACTGGGATTACAGGCATGAGCCACTGCACCTAGCCAATTACTTCTTTAACATTCTTTTCCTTGCATGAAAAACATGGACACTATCACTTTTTCTTTTTTCTTTTCTTTTTTTTTTTTGAAACAGAGTTTTGTTTTTGTTGCCCAGGCTGGAGTGCAGTGACGCAATCTTGGCACACCACAACCTCCACTTCCGGGTTCAAGCGATTCTCCTGCCTCAGCCTCCCAAGTAGCTGGGATTACAGGCATGTGCCACCATGCCTGGCTAATTTTGAATTTTTAGTAGTGACAGGGTTTCTCCATGTTAGTCAGGCAGGTCTCGAACTCCAAACCTCAGGTGATTCACCCGCCTCACTCCCAAAGTGCTGGGATTACAGGCGTGAGCCACCTCGCCTGGCCTGTTGTCTCCTTTTCATGGTTGTTCCTGGTTTGATGAAACAGTTAACATGCTTTGTTTTGCATGTTTTACTTCTCACCTTGGCTGGTCAGCCTGTAAATGCTTGCTTTAGTTACAAAGGGAATTAGTGGAAAAACGATTTAAAGTGTATGTCTTAATGTTAGGATGGGGGATGGTACTGTGAAAGTGTGCGGAGGTCAGGGGGAGTACATGATAGTGAGGGCCATGTGTGTTTCTGTGTCGGGGAACATTGTCTTCTTAATGGGAAAAAAATGACATTTATGATACGGTTTAAGAAGCAGAAGTGTGTTCTAGTTTTTAAAAAATTAGTATGGGATTTCATTTCAAGCAAAAACAAGATGAGTGCTCCTGTGGGATAGACTAAAATAGATGTTTAAACCAGTTAACAAAGAAAGATTATGTAATATGTTACATAGAAGACACAGTTTTGTTAGTTCTCTCTCTCTTCTGGAATGGAGCCTTCCAGAGTTCTTGGGTTGTTCTGGACTTTTTTGAGCATTACCCTGTATCTGCCTTTTCTTTGTTTTCTCAGTGCTAAGCTTATGAGGTGTTTGGAGTCCTGGCTGAAACTTATAATACAGGTTGAGTATCCCTTATTTGAAATGTTTGGGACCAGAAGTGTTTCAGATTTCAGATTTTGGAATATTTACATATACATAATGAGATATATTGGGGATTGAACCCAACTCTAAACTTGAAATTCACTTATGTTTTGTATACACATAGCCTGAAGGTAATTTTATACAACATTTTAAGTAATTGTGTGCATGAAACAAGGTTTGTGTTAAGTACTTATGTGTGGAATTTTCCACTTGTGGTGTCATGTCAGCATTCAAAAAAGTTATGGAATTTGGAGCATTGCAGATTTTGGATTTTGAGATTAGGGTTGCTCACCTGTGTTAGAAATATAGCATTGACTAAAATAGACATGCCGTTGTGCTCTAAGCAGAAGCTGGAGAGACTAGGAGAGGGCCAGACAAGTGGTAGTAGGCTTTTGTAAGTCAAATTAAGAAGCTCTGACTTTAGGGCAATGGGAAGGTATTAAAGAGTTAAAAAATGGGAATAGGATAATTTGTATTTTGCATTATTCTCTGGCCATAATGTGGGAAATGCCTTCCTAGGAATGAGCCTGGAGGTTGGCCTGACAGCTGGGAGGCTGTTGCAATAGTTCCCAGGTATTAGGGAATAGTGACTTGGACTAGAAAGGTGGTAAGGGATTGATGAGAAGCAGATTAATTTGTGAGACTAAGGAGGACTAACTGACAAAACTTGATGGTGTATTGAATATGGAAATTGAGGAAAAGGAAGAAGTCAGTGGTGACACTCAAATTTTTGACCTAGGCATCTATGTTAGTGGAGGCCCCATTTTCTAAGGTGGTGTGATGCTTTGTTATTGCCGCTGGAACAAAGTACCACAAACTCAGTGGTTTAAAACAACACAAATCTCAAGCCTGAAGTGAGTCTTATTGGGATAAAAGCAAAATGTGACCGGGTTGTGTGCCCTTCTGGAGGCTCCAGGTAAAATCGTTGTCTTGCCTTTTCAGCTTCCAGAGGCAATGCATATTCCTTGGCTTCTAGCGTCTTTAGTCTTCAAACCTGGCAGTGGCCCGTAGAGTCTTTCTCATCCTCCATCGCTGTGACATGACTTCCCTGCTTTTCTCTTTCATTAATAACAGGCCTTGTGATTACATTAGGTCCCCCAGGATAAACCTGGATTCTCTCTTCCCTTCAAGGTCAGGTGATTAACAATCTTATTTCCATCTATAATCTTAATTCCCCCTTTCCATGTCACAGAACATAACTGTAGCACTGGAGGATTATTGGAGGGCCATTAATCTCCTCACAGCAGATGAGAACACGTTTTAGAGAGGAAATGCATTTAGTTTTAGAGATGTATCCAAGTGGAGGTGACAAACTACTGGTTTTTGAACTTGGGATAAAGATATAGATTTGACAAAAGCTTATACATGAGAATTGAAGCTATAGAATGAATGTATGTTTTTTGCTGCGGGGGTGGGGGGCGGTGAGCGGGAAATATGGGAAATGATAAGAGGGCTTGGGTCAGTGTCCTTAGGGCTTAGGTAAAGTAGCAGGTAGTGAGATTGAGAAGGAGCCACTGGAGGGGAGGAGGAAATCTAGAGGAATTTGGTTTTAAGGAGGTTGGTAATGATCTTTGTAGACTATTGTCTGTTTGCCCTGAAAGGATGCTTAAACATCGATCTAAACCACAGATTAGGAAATTGAGGCCCAGAGGTGAAGTCACTTTTCTAAGACTATATAACTAGTTAATAGAAGTGCTTCTTTATTCCTACTTCAGTTTATTTGCCAACCTGCAACCTGGGTCTATTAAATCTTTTCATTTTGAAGATAGTGTTACAAAATGTTTGGCTGCGTGTTTGTGTGTGTGTGTTTCATTGGTATTCTGAATACTGAGAGCAAATTGCTGGAATAATGTCTGACTGGTGCCTTATTTACCTGCAAGTAAAAAAATTTTTATACTAAGTAATAGGATTAAGAATTATTTTTTAAATCATAGAAACTTTTCTAAATGCAACATCATCTGTTTTTGCAGTTTCTTTCACCTCATTTTGCAATCTCTCTCTGTCCTTTTTTTTTCAGTAAGTTTTTTATTTTGGAATGATATTAGATTTACAAAAGTTGTAGATAGTGGAGTTCTCATATACCCCCACACAGTTCTCTCAGTTATTAAGAATATCTTATACCACCATGGTACATTTGTCAAAACTAAGGAACAACTCTGGTGTATTACTATTGACTAAACTAAATAGTAAGCTCCAGACTTTATTTGGATTTCACTGATGTCCTTTTAAAGCCATTGTCTGGGATTCAATCCAGAATATCACATTGTATTTAATCATCATCTTCATAGATGCTCCTTAGTTGGCTTCACTTTTTCTTTTTTATAATCCTGACAGTTTTAAGGAATCCTGCTTAGGTGTTTTGTAGAATGTCTCACAGCTGGAGTTGGTCTGATGTCTTATCCATGATTAGACTTGCCTTACAGGTTTTTGGAAAGAAGAGCACAGGGGTCAAGGGCCCTTCTTGCCACATCATATCAAAGCTAGTGCAAGTCATCAACATGACCAGTAATGTCAGCCTTGATCGCCTGGCCCCAGTAGTATCTGTCAGGTTTCTTTACTAGAAAGAAACTTTTTAATTTCTTTTCGCTCTACATATTGTTTTTTGGAACCAAGTAACTTGCTGTATCCACACTCAAGGGGACATAATTAAACTCTACCTTCTGGAAGAGTAATTATATACATACATTATTCAGAATCCTGTAAAGAGTTTTATTTTCTCTGCCTCTGCCCTTGCCCTGGGATAAGCTATTTTCCAAGGGCCCTGGTACTTTTTGATTGGAAAGTGGTGTTTGGAAGCCAAGATCTGGGCTCCGGATGTGCTTGCTGCTACCAGAAAGTGACTGCTTGAAAGCCCTTTCAGCAGACAGAGCTAGGAAATATGTGTATGTAGGCTAATGTATGTGTACATACATATCTGTCATTTGTATATGTTTTCTTTTCTTTTTTTTTTTTTTTTGAGATGGGGTTTCGCTCTTGTTACCCAGGCTGGAGTGCAATGGCGCGATCTCGGCTCACCGCAACCTCCGCCTCCTGGGTTCAGGCAATTCTCCTGTCTCAGCCTCCTGAGTAGCTGGGATCACAGGCACGCGCCACCATGCCCAGCTAATTTTTTTTTGTATTTTTAGTAGAGGCGGGGTTTCACCATGTTGACCAGGATGGTATCGATCTCTTGACCTTGTGATCCACCCACCTCGGCCTCCCAAAGTGCTGGGATTACAGGCGTGAGCCACCGCGCCTGGCTGTATATGTTTTCATCTGTATCTACATTAAGGTGAACATGTGTTCACATCATTATCTTCAACTCCAATCTAGTGCTACGTGGTTAAATTCTACTCTTTTCCCCTGCTCGTTTGTAAGTTCCCTCACCAACATTAAGAAACTGGATTTTCACCATCCACCATACATTTGCTTCTGTGTGTGCCTCCAGTATACATGTAAAGCATTTTTAGAATGATTAACCTGTACCTCTGTGACAAACAACTTCATCAGCTAGCTTAGGGTTTATGGACAGTTCTTTTGCCTTTAGTGTTATGGTTTTCAATCAAAACACCATTTTCAAGGTTACTTAGGTCATTTCCCTTTGTCCCCCACTCCCTTTAGTGACATTTGGCATACATTTGCAGTACAGTTACATGGTTTTGTCGTAGTCTGCATTCTATTACAGGATCCCCTCATTCCTGATTATTGCATTGCTGTCGTTTTTGTTTTTGTATACATTATAATTCTTTGTGAGTTAAGTTTACATGGGTCTTAACATACTGCAATCTCTTTTTGAAAATATATATGTACTTTGAAATTATATGCACTGAAGACATACTAGGATGTTTGCTGGCAGCAGTGTAAGGGTAAGACCAGGGCAGTGAATGAAGCTACGGTTGGATTTATGGGTCAGCAATCAGAGTTAAAGATGTTCTGTTTTCTGAGGTCAGAATTCACTCATGTATAACAAACCTTTAGTAGGCAGGAGCCTGGTGATGCTTGGGTTTAGAGAATGAGGCAGATCTCAAATATGAGGCCAAGAGTTGAGTTACATCATTGCATCAGGATATAGATACTGGAACTTAACATGTACACCTTACCCAGCCAACAGGTGCAACACCATGGTAGCTTTGCATTGAGTTCTAAAGTGAAAAAAAAATGCCTGGAGATAGTAAGTACTTGAGAGGAGAGATTATGTCTCTTCAACACCCATACAGAAATGTTTCTAAACTGGAGTCTTAGAGGTCCCTGGGATGTGAATTTTAAAAATGCAAAATTGGAGCTTCTGAAAGCAGAGCCCAGAAATCTGCATTTTAAACAAGCATCCCAAGTAATGCTGATACATCCTGAAGTTCAAGAGCCCTATCCCCTCACTTTGAATGGTGAGATGCCTTGTACAAACAGGTGCAACCTGTGTTTGTAGATAAGTAAAAGTTCTTAAGTTCCAGAATTCAAACTTGGCCAGCCTCTCTCCAGACTCTATGTTAATAACATTGTGAAAGCTTTGCTTTGGGGGATTCATGTCATGCATCCTTAGAGTTTCACAGATAAATTAACTAAGCCAAGAAAGATTTGCCATTTTGGTGTTTCAGCAACTAAAAATATATGTGTATTTATATTCTTCTTTTTGTAGGAGGCCGGTGGGTACAGGATCTTGCTCTGTTGCCCAGGCAGGAGTATAGTGGCACAATCATAGCTCACTGTAAACTCCAACTCCTGGTTCATGCCATTCTTCTGCCTCAGCTTCCTGACTAGCTGGGACTACAAGCGCACACCACTGCACCTGGCTAATTTTTCAAAATATTTTTTGTACAGCTAGGATCTCACTGTGTTGGCCAGCCCTAAGCAATTCTCCCTTTGGCCTTCCAAAGTGTTGGGATTACATGCATAAGCCCCTGTGCCTGTCCTGTTCATGTTCTTCTCTGTTTGGCTCTCTAGAAAGCAATGTGATAGCAGTGTTCTTGAATCCTAAGAAGAGGCATGTATCTTACAGTCATTAGAGTGAATTGGCAACCAACAGAATGGGAAAAAATTTTTGCAGTCTACCCATCTGACAAAGGGCTGATATCCAGAATCTACAAAGAACTAAAACAGATTTACAAGAAAAAAACAAACAAGCCCATTTAAAAGTGGGCGAAGGATATGAACAGACACATTACAAAAGAAGACATACATGAGGCCAACAAACATATGAAAAAATGCTCATCATCACTGGTCATTAGAGAAATGCAAATCAAAACTACATTGAGATACCATCTCACGCCAGTTTGAATGGCCATCATTAAAAAATCTGGAGACAACAGATGCTGGAGAAGATGTGGAGAAATAGGAACACTTTTACACTGTTGGTGGGAATGTAAATTAGTTCAACCATTGTGGAAGACAGTGTGGCGATTCCTCAAGGACCTAGAAATAGAAATTCCATTTGACCCAGCAATCCCATTACTGGGTATGTATCCATAGGATTATAAATCATTCTACTACAAGGACACATGCACACAAATGTTCATTGCTCGCTGTTCACAATAGCAAAGACCTGGAACCAACCCAAATGCCCATCAATGATAGACTGGACAGGGAAAATGTGGCACATATACACCATGGAATATTATGCAGCCATCATAAATGATGAGTTCATGTCCTTTGTAGGAACATGGATGAACCTGGAAACCATCATTCTCAGCAAACTGACACAAGAGCAGAAAATCAAACACCGCATGTTCTCACTCATAGATGGGTGTTGAACATTGAGAGCACATGGACACAGGGAGGGGAGCACTATACACTGGGGTCTGTCGGGGGGGAATAGGGGAGGGACAGTGAGGGGTGGGGAGTTGGGGAGAGATAGCATGTGGAGAAATGCCAGATAAAGGTGATTGGGAGGAAGACAGCAAAGCACACTGCCACGTGTGTACCTATGCAACAATCTTGCATGTTCTTCACCTGTACCCTAAACCTAAAATGCAATTTAAAAAAAATATTTTTTTTTTTGAGACAGGATCTCACTCTGTTGCCCAAGTTGGAGGGCACTAGTGCAGTCTCAGCTTGCTGCAACCTCCACCTCCTCAGGCTTAAGCAATCCTCCCACCTCGGCCTCCCAAGTAGCTGGGACTACAGATAGACACAATCACACTCGGCTCAGTCTTTGTATTTTTGGTAGAGATGGGGTTTTGCCATGTTGCCCAGGCTGGTCTTGAACTCCTGACCTCAAGTGATCCACTCATCTCGACCTCCCAAAGTGCTGGGATTATAGACGTGACCTTCCTGCACTCAGCCCAATTTTTAAATTGTTAAAAATGGATGTAATACTTAAGAAATAATTTGGCAATATCATGTGAATTTAAAAGTACAGTAACATAGAACATGAGAGTAAGACTGTAGATTTATAGACCCTTAGATGCACTTTACAGGTCATCTAATCCAACTCTCTCTTAAAAATAAGGAAACTGAGCACTAGTAAGATTAAGTTATTAACCCAAAGTCTCAGAGCAAATTATTGACAGTTGCAGACATCCTGATTCAATCCAATATAATTTCCACTTTCATTCTGCTTCCATCTTCAGTGTCTCTATGAAATGATTAAAACATTTATTAATTAGATTTTTTAAATCTATTTCATTTAGATGTACCTAATTAAAAACTGTGCAAATATTCACTAGAGGATGACAATTTGTAGCTGAAATTAGAGGCAAATCTAGTAAATTTAGAAGAAGTATTCAGTGCAGTTGCAAAAATAGTGAGTAAATGAGTAGATTATTTAAGTAGAAAAGTTTGTTTTAAAACATTTTTATGGAATGCTTTATTTTGGGATCTTACATCCAGTTTTGGTTTCTATCTTAATGAAAGACTAAAATAATCCAGGGGTGTAAAATGGGAAAACAGCTGGTTGAGTTCTAGATTTGTTGAAAACATTGATTTGAAGTAATAGTTTATTTTTGTCTTTAAATTCAGCCAGGCGCGGTGACTCATGCCTGTAATCCTAGTACTTTGGGAGGCCAAGGTGGGCGATTTACTTGAGCTCAAAAGTTTGAGTTCAGCCTGGCCAACATGGTGAGACCCTGTTTCTACTAAAAACACAAAAAATTAGTGGGGCATGGTGGCTTGCACCTGTAAAACTCCCCAGCTACTCAGGAGTCTAAGGCAGGAGAATTGCCTCAACCTGGGAGGCAGAGGTTGCAGTGAGCCAAGATCTTGCTACTGCACCCCAACCTGAGTGACAGAGCAAGACTCCATCTCAAAAAAAAAAAAAAACAGAGAGAAAATCATACATTAGAACAGCGGATCTCAAATTTTATCACTAATAGAATCACTTGAAGGACTTGTTAAAATACAGGTTGCTGGGCTCCACCCAAGGGTTTCAGATTCAACCCTCTGGGACGGGACTTAAGAATTTGCATTTCTAACAAGTTCCCAGGTGATAGAGATGGTGCTGTTAGTCCAGCCTATGACCACACTTTGAGAATGACTAGATTAGAGAAAGCAAATTATAGTACAAAGCAATCATACGCTGGTGAGGGGATTATACATTACAAGCTGGTTTCTTTGATATTTGTTAGGTAAAAAATTTGTATTAATGAGTGTTTTCATACTTAACAGAAAAACCGTAATAAGGGCACTAAGGCATTATATTATGAAGACTTCTGAGTCATGACGAGATTTCATTACATTAAGTGTGGTTTAAATTATATAGTTAAATGTGCTTTTTTAGTAATAGAGCTACTATTAGAAAAGGAAGTATTACGGCAGGTTTGAAAATATGGGATCTATGTGTAGAGTAACTGTAGTCACTCCCTATCCTTGTCAACCCTTGCTACAGGCAGTCTTCTTAGTTTTAGTCATTCCGATGGATGTGCAGTGTTATCTTATAGTGGTTTTAATTGGGTTTTCCTAATGATCATTAAAATTGAGTACCTTTTAATGTGCTTATTTGGCATTTACCTCTTTGGTGAAGTATCTATTCAAATCTTGTGTTCCCGTTTGTTATTGGACCAGTTTTTTAATCATTACATTGTAAGAGCTCTTTGTGTACTCTCAATACAAATTCTTTATCAGATATATGATTTGTGAGTATTTCCTTCCAGCCTGTTTTTAACAGATAACTTTTTATTTATTTATTTTTTTTAAGAGACGCTGTCTTGCTCTGTTGACTAGGCTGAAGTGCAGTGGCATGATCATAGCTCCCTGTAGCCTCTAACGTCTGGCCTCCAGTCATCTTCCTGCCTCAGCTTCCTGAGTAATTGAGACTACAGACATATGTCACCACACCCAGCTAATAAAAAAAGAATTTTGAGACGAAATCCCACTCTGTCACTCTGTCACTCAGGCTGGAATGCAGTGACTCAATCTTCACTTTCTGCAAAGTCCACCTCCCAGGCTCAAGTGATCCTCCCACCTCAGCCTCCTGAGTAGCTGGGACCACATATGCCAACCTCCATGTCTGGCTAATTTTTTGTGTTTTTTTAGAGACAGGGTTTCACCATATTGTCCAGGCTGTTCTCAAACTTCTGAGCTCAAGTGATCCACCTGCCTCTGTCTCCCAAATTGCCAGGATTACAGTTGTGACCTGCCACACCCAACCTAAAAAAGATTTTTTTTTCGGAACAGGTCTCTCTACGTTGCCCAGGTTAGTCTCAAACTCCTGGCTTCAGGTGATCCTCCCACCTCAACCTCTCTAGTAGCTGGAATTACAAGCTTGAGCCACTGTGCTTGGCCCAAACAGATTCTTTTGAAGAACAGAAGTTTTAAATTTCAGTGACATCCAGTTTACCAGGTTTTTCTCTTATGGATTGTGCTTTGCTCTTGTATCTAAAAAAATCTTTATCTAACCCAAGTTCCCAAAGATTTTTTTCTTTATTTTTCTAGAAGTTTTGTAGTTTTAGTTTTTGTATTTAAGTCTGCGATTCTTTCTGACTGACGTTTTGTTTATGGCATAAGGTACCAGGTATATCAAAGTTTACTGTTTTCTTTCTCTCTTTTTTCTTTTTATATGGATAGCCAATTGTCCTAGCACCATTTGTTGATGAGACTGTTTTTTCTCAGCTGAATTGCCCTTGCACTTTTGTCAGTTAAGTTGTCCCTATAGGTATGTATCCATTTCTGGACTCGATTCAATGCTCTCTTTTTCTATCTTCAATACCATACTATCTTGATTTTCTGATGCTTTATGATAAATCCTGAAATTAGCTAGTGTTAGTCCTCCAATGTTGTCTTTTTCAAGGTTGTTTCGGCTGTTCTAGGTCCTTTGCATTTCCTTGTGAATTTTAGACTTGGCTTGTCAATTTCTACAAAGAAGACTGCCGAGGTTTTTATTGATATTGTATGCCTTGCAGCCTGGAAGCTCTCTCAGGATGCTAAGGTGGGGCATTTATACATCTTACGTAGTATGCTTCTAGTCACTCTCCTTTTCTCCTTGCATGATGATGTCTAATGTCTTACAAACCTTTTTAAAAACTTTTTCTAGTTTTCGTTTATTTTGGTTGTTTGAAGCAGGAGACAAATCTAGCCCCTGTTAATGGCCAGTGGAAGTATTATGACAGGTTTTTGATAAACAACAGGGTAACACTAGACTTGTACTTGAGAAAGAGAATTGACAACAACATGGAAGAACTATTAAAGGGAAAGAGATTGGAAAAGGAAATCACTAAGGAAGCAAATCAATAATCTGAGGAAGAAACAAAGATTGGAATTAAGGCAGCTATAGTTGGAAAGGAAATAATAGTTGACTTGAGCAGGCAGAACAGATAGACTTTTGTGACTAGATGCGGAGGACGCTAATAGCGAGGAGTCTGAGATGACTTTGTGTTTTAGGT
Source organism: Saimiri boliviensis (assembly GCF_048565385.1). NCBI lineage: Eukaryota > Metazoa > Chordata > Mammalia > Primates > Cebidae > Saimiri > Saimiri boliviensis. The sequence continues at coordinate 73,838,253 of NC_133463.1, forward strand.
TTTGCATGTAATTTGGTTCTGTTTGATTGCAGAGATTAGATGTCTGTATGTGGGATGTTATTGATTGGAACCTCCCATTTTATAAATAGTTCTGCAGTGTTAGAATTGATACCCTGGAGTTCAGAACCAGTTACTCAGTGCATATTAATAGTTCTTTATTTCTTAGTTTACAGTTCATTATAATTGTCCTCCAAAAGCAGATACATTAGTGGGTGCTTATTCCCGTTATAGAAGTAGTTTACTTCACTCAACAAAGATTTCTTTTGAGGCTTCTAGTAGGTTTAAGTGTTTATGGATTTCTTTTTTTTTATAGGAAGCTTTTTTTTTTTTTTTTTGAGATAGAGTTGTGCACTTGTTGCCTGGGTTGGAGTGCAATGGTGCGATCTCAGCTCACCACAACCTCGCCACCTGGGTTCAAGCAATTCTCCTGCCTCAGCCTCCTGAGTATCTGGGATTACAGACATGTGCCACCACGCCTGGCAAAGAAAACCTTTAAAGATGGAAAAACAAACAATCTTGGAAGTCACTGATTATTTCAGTCAATTGAATTGAAAATAAAATATCTTTAAAATGTCAATATAAGTAAGGAAAAAATAAAAATTACTTTCTAAAATATGAGACATCTTTTCAGAAACCTGCAGTGTGTGGAAGTGTAAATATAAGGAGATATGCAAATTGGATGGGATAAGTATAATTATATTTGTAGCAAATTATGATAACTTACTTTTTAGTAGTGTCAGTGATTTAAATTTTAAAAGATTATTTGCTGTTATTTTCATGAAATCAAAGTTTGTTTTTTTACTTTCCAAAAATAATCATAGAAATTATTCTCCAACAGGTAGGAATGTGCAATGGAGTTGTTTCCTCCTTTTGTGATTGTGACACTTCCACTCTTTCCTGAAAGAAGTGTTTCTCCCCACAAAATACTTCTCATTTAGATGGACATTTGAGAGTTAGGTAAATAACAGAGATTAGTCTGTCATCATGGATCTTATAACCTGATAAACTTCTTGTCAGATATCTTGGAATCTTAATGCTTATGGGACTGATTTGTTTAATTAAACTGTTCCTTCATTAACTTTCTATTTTAAAGCAGGCTGATCCTATTCATATCTTTTTCTCGATATAAACGTATTTAAAATAAGTGTAGAGATACACTAATCTCACGCAGTTGCTATCCACGTGCAAGCTAAAGATAATTAACCTTTTTTGAGTAGCTATCTCATTTATGAACTTATTTGATATTTTTGTTCTTGATCCCCCTAATTCTCCCCTGACCCTTTTTTTTACTGGTGTGGTTTATCTGATACAGTCGGCATCTTTTCTGATCTAACATGTATGAATCTTAAGAGCGAATTTGACAAGGTTTTATGACCTAGAAATGGTTTATGCCCAAAGGATGGTAATGATTGAGGTAGTTAGGTGAATGGACTCTGTTATTTAATAGGTGCTGATTTAAGTCCTCCTTCTGCAACTTATTACTATATGACTTTAGTTCAAGGTACATAACCTCTCTGAGCCTGTATTTCTTTCATAAGATGGGGATAGTGATAATGTCTTCTTCACAGAGCTATTGTAGTAAGGAATAAATGAGATGATGCATGTAAATTGCTTAGCGTAATGTCTGTCACATAGTACACACGCAATAAATGTTTGCTATTTATTTAACTTCCTGACAGAAAACTAAGAAAAATAACATTGTCAAATGTATGTATCACAGAAAATAAGGGAGACTAGCCAATGAATTAGATGACAGATTGAAATTCAGAAAGACCTTCTTTCTAACTCCTGAATGAAATGCAGTGTCAGATTTCAGATTCATGAAATATGATAGTCTTAAGTTTTTAATTTTAGGTTATAAAATTCAGCAGTACTAATATAGATGGGAGAGATCTGGCTTAATAATACTTTTTGTTGAGTTTTTTCTTTCTAAATTTATTTTCTTTTTTAGAGCCCTGGTCTCTCTCACTCAGGCTGGAGTGCAGTGGTGTGATCATAGCTAGCTATACCCTCAAACTCCTGGTTTCAAGTGATCCTCCCATCTCAGTCTCCTGAATATCTGGGACTTTACAGGTGCATGTTACCATGCCTGGCTGATTTTTTTTTTTAATTGAATTTTTAGTAGAGGTGGGGTCATGCTTTTTGCCCAGGCTAGTCTCGAACTTCTGGCCGCAAGTGATCCTCTTGCCTTGGCCTCTCAAAGTGCTGGGATTACAGATGTGAGCCACAGTGCCTGGCTGGTTTTTGTTGTTGTTATTGTTGTTGTTGTTGTTGTTTTAATTGACAAGGCCAGTGTGTGATCAAGTGGTGCAGATGTAATGGTAGTATTATCACGGTCTTCATTGTTTAACTTATGGCTATAATTATTGCTTTTTATTCTGAAGTTCATCTTTAAAGTGACAAATGAAGCACGCTTAAGTAAGGCAGGGCAGCTTGGTCAAAGGAATTTGATGATTGTTATTTATCCTGGGAAGCAAAGATTTGCAGGGGAGGAGATATTTAATGGCTACCTTCAGATCTGTGAAGCACTGGGATCTGGAAAAGAACTGAGACTTTCTGTTTGACCCAGGAGGTAGCTCTTCTGTCGCTCTGAAGTAGAGGACCAGAATTTAAGGCCTGCTTCTGATATTGAGGGGAAGTAGTTAACCTCTCTGAGACTCAATTTCCTTAACTATGTGAAGCAGAAAATAAAATCACTCTGTGCCGAAGTTATGTGGTGTAAATAAGTCAATGCATGTGAACGAGCAATTTGTATTTATTGTTGTCATTGCCTGGCAGTGTTCTAGGGAGGTGCTGAATCAGCTCTCTCTTTGGAAGGACTCTAATAAACAGAACTGTTCAGCGGTGGAACAAGCTTTCCCATCACACTAAGAGCCAAACTAAGACCAGAGATTTACATCAGGGCTTTTTAGGAAATTTTACATGGAGTAGAAGTTTGTAAAAGCTCTTTGAGAGAGGATACAGTGTTTGCCTTATTCACCACTGTGTTCAGGGCACCCTGTACATTGCTAGGCATATGGTCTGCTTGGTAAGTATTAATTGAATGAGCAAATGGAAGCTCCTCCACTAACACTCATATTCTAATCTTTGTTTAGCATCACTCTTTTTTTGTTTTTAATATGGTATGTGTTGTCTTCTGTATTAGTCTGTTCTCATGCTGCTATTAAAGACATACCCGAGACTGGTAATTTATAAAGGAAAGAGGTTTAATTGACTCATAGTTCCACATGGCTGGGCAGGCCTCACAATCATGGTAGAAGGTAAAGGAGAGACAAAGTCATGTCTTGATTGGCAGCAGGTAAGAGAGCATGTGCAGGGGAATTCTCCTTTATAAAATCATGAGATCTTGTGAGATTTATTCACTCTCAGGAGAACAGCACAGGAAAGACCTGCCTTCATGATTAAATTACCTCTCATTGGGTCCCTCCCATGATTCATGGGAATTATGGGAACTACATTTCAAGATGAGATTTGCATGGGGACACAGCCAAAACCTTATCATCCTCCCACCTGTATTTATTTGTCCTTATGTTGTTATTTTAGAATGGAAATTTTGTCATTAAACTGAACCAGACACTTTTCTATCTGTTCACCTACACTTACTAAAGGGTAGAGCACAGAGATACAATTTTCACTGTGAAACTTCCTGGGAGTAGTTTCTCCTCAGGTGTAGCCATTTTTAAATTTATTTCTGCTGTTTCTATAAGTATTTTAATTTCTATAGTCCTTTTTAAAAGGGATGCCTTATACATGGAATATTTCTGTGGGATTACTGTCCCAAGAACCTCATAGCAGTAGTTGCCTCTAAGGAGAGCATTTGGGGATTGGAGATTCCACATGCTAGTACTGTTTGAATTTTTCAGTCATACACTTGATTACTTTTTTAGCCATATGCTTTATTAATTTTAAAAACGTCTTTTAAGTGAGTGGGGAAAATGATTCAGAAAATTCTCGCTTAAATGGAGAAGAAGATTTGTATTGGGAATATTGCTAAGTACAGTTAATACAGCAAAATACCCCCATTTATTAAGACTCTCCTGTGTTTGAGGCGTCATATTGAGTACTTCACCTACGTTCTCATTTAACTTTCTCAATAATCATATGAAGGCTGGATGCAGTGGCACACGCCTGTCATCTCAGCAATTTGGGAGGCCAAGGTGGGAGGATCACTTGAGGTCAGGAGTTTGAGACCAGCCTGGCCAACATGGTGAAACCCCATCTATCTCTACTGAAAGTACAAAAATTAGCTGGGCATGGTAGCAGGTGCCTGTAATCCCAGCTACTCAGGAGGCTGAGGTTCAGTGGGCCTTGATTGTACTGCTGCACTTTAGCCTGGATGACAGAGCGAGACTCCCATCTCCAAAAAAAAAAAAAATCATATGAGATTTAAGCCTTATTTATTTATTTATTTATTGGTCTTTGCTGCCACAAATTCATGCAAGAGCCTTGGTATTTGGTCAAAGCCAGGCTCTATTTCTTAAGCCTCTTGGGTTTCTAAGTCATGCAACTGTAGATAAGACTTGAGTACAGCCAAGGACTTGAAGACCAGAGAGAAATGGCAGTTGTTGAAATTATGTTGTTTATGAAATACTCTTGTGGCCTTAAATTCACACTTTCTTTCCAGTCTACCAGAGATTAGATAGAAATGGACAAGAAGGAATGGAGAAAAGATAAGTCAAATGAAAGACAACTGACCATGAAGATTTGGAGGCTTTAGGTAGCCAAAGAGGGTCTGTGGATATGCTTTAAAATGACAGATTTCCATAGCCTGAGATTCATAATGCTTTTGATGATTGACAAAGATTGATTCTATGATTTTATTAATTGAATTCATCATATAATTTATTTCAAACAGTATACTGAATTATACCACTATCATGGTCATTTATAGAATATTAACATACATTCTAAAGAAATATCTGTCTATAGATCTGGTGGTGTCCATCACTCTGAGGTAGAACTATTTATTTAAATCAATCAGTCTCTCCTTCACTTTCTCTCTTTCCTAAAAGAAAGTAATGTTTAGGAGAATTCCTTTAGGTACAGAACAGATTATTCATTACTCCCTGACTTTTGCATGAAGTGTGTATTATTTACTTCTGTGTAGTAGTCCAGACGCTGACTTGTGCCTTCCATGGTAACTTTGTCAGTCTTGAGATCAGTCATAACTCCATTATTTATTAACTATGTGGCCTGGGGCAAATTTAGCATCTGGGAGCATCTGTTTCCTTATCTCTACAATATGTTTAATAATACTGAATTCATGTTGTTGAAACAAAGGACTGGGTAAGGTGGTAGGTGCAAAGTGTCTGGCATGGACTCAGTGCTCAGTGAAGAGCTGTTCCGTTTTAAAAATCGATGTCCTCCTTCTGCCATCATTCCCAAGTGTTTTTGTTTGATGGTTTTAACTCTAACGCAGTCTCTGTGGAGAGGAGTGAGGCATTCATTTAGGCTCTACCTCAGTCTGGTCAACATCTGATGAACACTTTCTCATCCTTCAAGACACAGTTCAAATTTGCCCTCAGCAGCTAAACCTGTTCTACTTTCTATAGATAGTGTTAGCTGCCCCTGCTTGCTTTGAAACGTTTTCCCCCTCTGCCTGACATGTGTGTCAGTCAATAAGCGTTTGCTAGGCAAATGAGTTTCTGAACTTGGGGGAGGGGTGTGGTGTTTACAAAACTTCTCATGGAGCACTGCAGTCTTGTGAGTTCAGTTTCATGCTTTGGAAGTTAGTAGTAACAGCCAAGAGAGCTAAGAAGATGGTTTTCACTTGCTACTTTTTTGTTCCAAGCGCAAAGCACTTTCAGTATTTAGACTAATTACGTTTGCAGAGTAGTTATCCATTCTATAATGATAATAATGACAAATATTTTGTTAGTGCTTACTGTGAGCCAGTCCCTGTGCAGATCATTTTACCTACATTATCTCATTTAGTCTTCATATCAGCTTTCTGAAGGAGATACCGTTATTGTTCCCATTATATATAAAAGGAAATTGAGACTGTGGTAAAATGACTTGCCAAAGACTACCTAGCTAGTATGTAATTTCATAAGGCCTAGATTTGAATGAAATCGAATTCCAGAGCTGGCTTTGTTGGTTACCGTATTACATCGTTGCTCTTCTCTATCACCATGATGAGGGAATTGTGTTCGCGGGTATACATGACTATAAAGGTGACTATTTCTTGAGGATTTCTCCCATAGTCACTGTGTTTGTAAAGAAGCCCTGACACTAGCTTGTGTCTTGCACTGTTAACACTCTTCACTATGGTTTCTGGTGGATGGCAGTTATAAAACATGTGTTCAGTTTTGGTTTTTTTGTTGTTGTTGTTTTGGTTTTTTTGAGACAGAGTTTTGCTTTTGCTTCCCAGGCTGAAGTGCAGTGGTGCCATGTTGGCTCACTGCAACTCCGCCTCCCGGGTTCAAGTGATTCTCCTGCTTCAGCCTCCTGAGTAGCTGGGATTACAGGCATGCACCACCACACCTGGCTAATTTTGTATTTTTAGTAGAGACAGGATTTCTCCATGTTGGTCAGGCTGGTCTCGAACTCCCGGCCTCAGGAGATCCGCCCACCTCAACCTCCCAAAGTGCTGGGATTACAGGTGTGAGACACTGCGTTCAGCTGTGTATTCAGTTTTAATTTTGTCACACTAATATCTATGTGGAAAAATAATTATAAGTTCGAAGTACAGTGTAGTGAGAAGTAACCAAGTTCCTATTAAATATTGCTCAAGGAGTGAGTAAGTCATTAAATTCAACTCCTGATGAATATATGATTGCTTAACATTAGGCTTCCAGGACACCCCCCACCCCATACACACACACACTCATAGAGGTAGGTGCATGTGTAGATGTGTGCTGCTAGAGACAGTTGGAGCTATAGTAGAAAAGAAGTGTGTTTTTTTGTTTTGTGTGTTACGTTGTAGTGGGTAGGGGTCAGAGATATGCTTGATACTGTGATTTGTTTTATTTTATCCAAAAAAAATAGATGTCTTGTTTACAAAATATCAAAAAATCATGTTTTAATTTGAAGAGATTGGGAAATACTCGTATTCTGTTTCAGAAAGTAAAATCTCCCAATATATGTCCCATTTATTCTAAGAAATTTAAAATACAATCAGGCAATCCTTCACCACCTTTTTTTCCTTCTTCCTTGCCAAAATGGACATATGTACTTTATGATATTTAATATTTATCAGAGTCTTCTGAGTATATGAATCATGTTGAATTAGAATCAGCAGCCCCTTAAGAACATTAAATGTCTGCTTTGTCTTAGCCTAGTGTTTTACTAATAAAATGCGTGGAATTGGATTTAATCCACTCTGTATAATTGGTGTTGTTCCTGATCAGACATGCCCGTACATGGCTTTGTAGAATTAAAAAACACTTGATTCTGCAGTTTTTATTTGTTTAGGACCAAATTTCAGGAAACAGCTTGGCCATGGCCAAAATTATACAGTGGAATCAGAGACATAAAATTGGAAGGAATAAATAGGTGAAATTTGTCTTGAGGGTGTGCCTCCCTAACAGACACATATACACACAGACACACATATAGGTGCCCTAGTTGTAAAGTAAAGAAGTTTTATGGACCCATTAGGTATGAAGTGTTTGGTTCTGTTCTGGGGATTAAGGAGGATTCTGGAAAAGGACCTCATGGCTGAGATCATAAGAAACAGCAGAGCAAAGCAAAAAGATATCTGGCAGTGTAATGAAGTAGTAGACGTAAATGTTTATGCATATGATAGGGAAAAGAGTAGGGAGAAGGTGTCTCATTTTCGTTAAAGGCAGTTCTACTGAAGCCCTGGGGGATGATGAGGGATCTCATTTAGCTCTGGGTATCATATGCTACAGGACCTGTTTCATCTTGGTTTCCCAAGCCTCAGGGCTGGGCCTCCCGAGATTCTCTCCAGTGAATGCCTTAGGCTACAGCTAGAGGACAGATGTGGTTAGGGAAGGGCCCTATTTAGAATAATTGGTCAAAAAGCACGTTATTTCCCTCCCTTTCTTGCAGAACTGGTGGCTGCTCTGGAATGAAAGTTTGATTGGTCTGTTGGCCATACCCACCTGGACTTGGAAAAGCCAAGAGAAAGAATCTTCGGTTCCCCCATCTGCTGTTGCTTTTAAACCTGTGGCCTAGAAAGTAGCATTATACTGAACAAACAGGATATGAATAGACAATGCTGGAACTGACACCAGATAAACTCATGAGTCCATGCTGTACTACATAAGGATTGTATTGCTACAGGCTTACTACCTACATCTCTTAGGCGCAAAGGACCTGGAGTTGGTCTTGCTTGAGAGTCTACATCTATAAAAATAGCTAGTTTGTTCCCTCCCTCCCTTTCCTTTCTTAGACGATCCCTTCTCCTTCATTTTGCCCCTGGCCCTTCACATTTGCGATAACCAGCATTGCTTTCATTCTTTCATACTTGTTCCTGCCTCATTCATCATCTCCTCTCATTGAAGTCTCATGAATTTTGAGTTGAATTTGATTATAACACAAAATCACCCATTTCTGCTTAATGTTCTGTTGATCATAGAACTTTAATGCCTATTCAACACTGCAAAAAGAGAATAGTAAGGTAGTTATATAATATTGCTGTTAGTGCGTTTTGACATTGAGTAACAGATGACATGTCTAATGAATAGTGTGGCTGCTTAGATTGCATAATTATAGGTTTGTTTAACTTTAGGGAAATCATATGCAGGCCATTTAGAGACTTTTTGTATAAGTATTAGAGCACTTCAGTCTAAAAAGAAACCCACTCCTTCAGTGATGATTGTTCTTTGTTTTTCCAGGGTTTGCTACTCAATAGGAAAAAAAAAAAAAAAAAAAAAGAAATAGAAACTATCTTTAAAGGATGGGTTTAATTCAGTGGCCCACTTCAGTCCACAGTGGTTTGGCATTGTGCTTATGACTGGGGTCATTGGGGACAGACATGCAGGGTTAATAGGAGGACAGCCTGGCACTGACGTACAGAAATACCTAGAATTTTACCATGTAAATCAGGGATTATCTGTGTCCTTTGAACTTGATTTTCTGGGATGGCAGTGGGGGGGCAGCTAGTTACTGTACTAACTTCTTGCAACAGTTTCTTAATTGGTATATCAGGTGACAGGTCTTACAGAGTCACCAAGGCACTGTGAGACTTCTCCATGTATTTATTTTGTAAATTAATGTTTATATATATCATTTAGGTTCATTTGATTAACAAAAGCAAGGGCTGACTCAAATAAATGTTACAGAATGACTCAGTGAAGGAATGAATATTCCTAGTTTCCCAGACTCTGCTTGGCAGAGCTGGGCAGAGGGTATGGGACGGCGGGGGGCGGGAGTCAAATGTGTGGCTGATAAAAGTGATTTTTGACTTCGAGCTGTATTCAGAAGTAATTCTACAACCTGAAGCCTTCCAGTACTTCCCTACCCCTGAACATTTCTCTCCTGCTGCTCTTCATTTGCTGTCTGGTAGTCAGTCTGTAGCTGCTTTCATCTCTTGCTGCTGGTACTCTTGGCCTAGTACAGGCTTGACCTCTTAGCAGCTGAAGTTGACTTAGTTATTCTCCTAGCATTCTCTGGATGACTTGATTGCTCTTACAGCACTTCACATTAGCTTTGCTGATATGAAAGGTCAGTTTTCACTAATGTCAAAACTTACTCATCTTTGAAAAGGGGGAAAATCCTTTTCTTTTTGTTATCAGATTCTTTAAGGAATTTGGAAAGAGCTTTCCAGATCCATGTCTGATAGCCACTGAGTGGCATTGCCTCGTGTCCCCTTTGGAAATGTTCTATGCTAACAGATCGCCAGGGAGCTGAGCTGAGGCTCTGGGTCTTTGACTTTCTCCTGCCTGAAGGTTTGTTCCCCGGATATTCATGGAGGAGTTGGAGGTGCTTGTTCTTCTCCTTGTGTTTAAATACCTTTTTGCACAGGTGGGCAAGTTTACAGACTTTGCAGTTAGAAAGCCAGAGTGGGAGGCCTGACACTGCTGCTTACTACCTTTGAGGCCTTGAGCAAGTTGCTGCAGTTTTCTCATATGTAAAGTGGAAATAAAACTACCTAACTTACGTTGCTCTGAGATTTGATGTAAGTATGAAGTGCTGGTACATAATAGTGTTCCCTAATTGTTAGCTACAGATAATATATGTGTATATACATATAAAATCCTTGTCATTACTTCCCATGTTTTATCATCTGCACTAAACTTCCCTAATGCCAGACTTGCAGAAGTGTTGTATAGCAATGCTTTTCTCTCTGGAGTCATCATTCTGTGAATTTGAGCATTGCTCTTGGTTTCTACCCACCACCCCAGTGCTGGTACCATCTTTTTTCCTATGAGAAAATCACAATGAAAATATAAAATAGGCAAGTGAAGTGATACCACATATTCTCTCTTACATTTTAATTCTTTTGAATCTCTTCGATAGGACAATTTATATTTTAGTGAAAGTTTAATTTTCAAATTTATGAAAATATAATGGCCTTAGAAGAATATCGAAGGAAGAGTTGCTATAATTCTTTGTTGGATCCCAAGAACACTAAATCATTCTTGTCCTCAAATGGATTAAAATCTCTTTGGTGAAAGGAAACATGCAGATAAGAAAGGCAAGATTGATCATGGTGCCAAAATGTAGTAGTGTAGGTGTTAAGACAAATTAAGTGACGGAGGATATTCTTCTAGGCTGGTGTCATTTAAAAGCAGGTAAACCCTGAGCTCAGCCCTTGATGGATGTGTAGGATTTAATTTGGCATATATTCTCAAAAAGGGCTTTCAGTGAAAGTGGGAGAATTTTGATGATGGGAAGATATACTGTGGAATCAAGGGAGCCCCTGATCAGTCCCTCCACAACCACCCCAGCCCCCAGCTGATCAGTCCCTCCACAACCACCCCAACCCCCAGCTGATCAGTCCCTCCACAACCACCCCAGCCCCCAGCTGATCAGTCCCTCCACAACCACCCCAGCCCCCAGCTGATCAGTCCCTCCACAACCACCCCAGCCCCCAGCTGATCAGTCCCTCCGCAACCACCCCAGCCCCCAGCTGATCAGTCCCTCCACAACCACCCCAGCCCCCAGCTGATCAGTCCCTCCACAACCACCCCAGCCCCCAGCTGATCAGTCCCTCCGCAACCACCCCAGCCCCCAGCTGATCAGTCCCTCCACAACCACCCCAGCCCCCAGCATCTTTTTAGTCAGTAACCAGCTCTGTGTTTGTGTATTTATCCCTTTTCCCCCCTCCAAAAGTCTCTAAGATTTATTTGACCTGTTTGCCTTTTTCATGAAACACTGTACTCTTCATTCCCCACTTCATTTCTTTTATAGAACAGGACACAGATTCCCTATGCCTTCCCTGGTCTGTTGTTTCAGAAACATAAATGCAAGTCAGGTTCTTATTACTGCAGTCAGGAAATAAAGATTAACAAGAAGAACAAAAAGAATTACAAAAATCATATTAAAATGGCTGTGGCAGGTTGTTACTTGATAGGGACATTCTCATGACCTGTCTTCAAGATACTCTTGTGGGAGCTCTTCTAGTTCTCATCTTAGGTCTCTGGTCTGTCAGCTCCTTGCTACAGCAGACCAAGACCCCCTGACTACAGTTATCTGACTGGGCCCTGCTTCCAGATGTGCTGTGATCCTCAGTTCTTTTTTAAATTACCTTCCTGATCTCTTCTGGTGTTTCCCCTTCCTTTTGTTGCTTAGGCTGCACTGTTCTTCACTAGTGATCTTCAGCAGCTTGTCCCAACATTCTTGGGCCCTGGAGACTGAACTGAGACAGCCTGTGAGCCACAGTTAGGCTTCAAAGATTCTTTACTTAAGCTTTACGTCATCAAAACTGACCCAAGCCTTGCCCATTTCCTCCTTTGCAGGAAGGTCTCTTTGGCCTTGAACCAGAGGTCTTCCTAGCATATATGGGACCCTGTAAATGAGAACTATCATCTTTATTTATTCTGTTTTGCAGTTCTTCTATAGCATTTTGAATGGTCTTAGGCACGTTCTGAGTACTTTCAAAAATTAACTCATTTAATCCCAGAGGGAGATTGCTAACATTCTGTTTCCACTGATTTCAGCCCCTTAAAGACTTTCATTTCTTATGCTTCAGACCAGGTGTCCCCAAACTATGGCCCTCGGGCCGCATGCGGCCCCCTGAGGCCATTTATCCGGCCCCCCACCGCACTTCAGGAAGGGGCACCTCTTTCATTGGTGGTCAGTGAGAGGAGCACAGTATGTGGTGGCCCTCCAACCGTCTGAGGGACAGTGAACTGGCCCCCTGTGTAAAAAGTTTGGGGACGCCTGCTTTAGACTTTTGCTCCCAACAGATACTTTAGTGGGTATCTATTTAGTTTTGGGGCACCTCTAATTATTCAGAATTTTGGAAAAGCAGTTTATGATGTTAGTCTTTGCTCAGGTTACCAGCTTTACCCACTTTTTTGACCAGTTTCAGTATCAGAATCTAATATCTATAAAATATACTGATTCATTAAGAAAAACAAAACAAAACAATGCTTTCTTTTAACTAGATAAGGCTGATATGAAACCAGTAGTTTATTTTTCATTATTTTAAATGAAAAAAATAAAATATAGGTTAAACTAACCCCTAATCCATTTACTGAAATGTAACTGTAAGTACAATGAAATGCCTAAATAAATTACAAAATATCCATTACATTAGGATATAAATTGTTTAAAATTCACTTCTTTATCATCAAACAATATGATTTTTAACAAACAGTTGCTGTATCTAGAGCAATATCAACATGTTGGTACCAGCAGTATCTAAGCAGCATGTCCATTTTGTTGACATTCAGAAATTTTCAAAATAATAAACTCTCACTCTAATGATCTAACGGTTTTATTTGGAATATGACCTGAGCCTTTTTTCACGCGCCATTTTGTTAAACATAAATTTAATTTAGGGAACTTAAATACAGATTTTTCTTAAACATTACATATATATATCTCAATGTAAGTTTGGGGGCCGGGGGAGGGTGCCACCTAGATAGTAAAAGCTAAAAGGTCTTGGAACCAGAAGCATATTAACCCAGGAGATAGTCTATGTAATACTTATAAGTGACTATTGTAAAATTAAAGTATATGTTTTGGACTTACCATTATTTCATGGCTTTGGAATGACCTGTGGTATTATTCTTCAGAGTAGACAAGAAAAGCTGACATTTGTCTGTGCTAAGGTATTTGAATGGACAGTCTGAGTAGGTGTATTCCCAAATGTGATTTAAGAAAGTCAGCTTTATTTTCTTTTCATTTAGTTATCTTAAATTCGAAGTTTTTAGTTGAAATTTTAATGATCTGTGTTAACTATCTTTTCCTAATCGATGAAATTATGTTTAGAGCTTGAAGAAACAGTTTAAAAGCACTTTTAACAACATTACCTGGCCCTTCTATTTGCCAGTTCCTTTTTTTAGACTCCTGTTCCCTGAGGGTATTTTAATTTTTTAAACATAGAAAACATCGTTGTTTCTTATGCTGACTAATATAGTTACAATAACTGAAATATTTGTGGATCTGTTTCTGCTGATTCTTACTCTTAGTGGCTTGTTTTCTTGTATATTATAGGTATGTAAGGTTTTTTGTTTTTATATTTATTTTTGTTTTAGCTTTTTCTCCTGTGATCTGCTCATTCTCAAAAATTATTTGTAGGGATTATTTGACACCTAGATTAAGAGCGTCTTCTCCAGATGGTAGCTATGTTTGCTTCTGCCAGATGCCTGTGAGTACTTGAGACCACCTCCCACCAAGATCAGAGACTGGGGTCTCTGGATCACTCAGGTTAGGGGAGCCCAGGCTGCAAATCCAGGAGGGTTGCCTTATGGCCAGTTTTTCGGAAACAAGTTTGTTTTCCCTTCCCTGTTCTGCTTCATGGCCAAGGCTAACCTCCCTTCAATCCCAGGCTGCTGGGAGGGATTACTTTTGGTTCATCTTTATACAAAGAGTTGGGATCTCAGCTTACTACATGAGAGTATGTGACTTTGACATTCTGTGGCCCCATTTCTCATTTTTGTTTTATTCTAGATTTTGCCCTGGTTATTTCTTATTATCCTGTGACTCTTGTTTTTAAGATTTATTTATTTTTTCTACTTTATCTGATATCTTTGATTGTTTTTTCTTTTTTTGAGACAGAGTCTCACTCTGTTGCCCAGGCTGGAATGCAGTGGCACGGTCTCGGCTCACTGCAACCACTGCTGCCAGGGTTCAAGCGATTTCCAGCTAAATTTGTAGTTTTAGTAGAGTTGGGGTTTCACCATGTTGGCCACGCTGGTCTTGAACTCCTGACCTCAAGTGATCCACCCACCTCAGCCTCCCAAAGGTGTGAGCCACCATGCCCGGCCACTATCTTTGGTTGTTTTCATTAGGAAGATTGGTCCAAATAATCTAGCTCACTGTTATTAAAAGTGGGAAATCTTCCCTATTTGCCCTTTAGTAATCCTTCACGGTTTATGCAGCAGATATAAGACTGAGCTGCTGTAATGGATGAGGGAACCGAGGCTGGGAGAGGTGTAGTGATTGACGTAAGATCATATCCGCAAGGGTGCAGCCTGGAACTCCTGAGTACAAGTCTTCTTTCCAACCTGCAGCTGCCTTTGAGCTGTCTTCTACTGAGTATATTCTTAGAATTTTGAATGAAGCACCATATGGTAAGGGGATTTTTTTTAAAAGATGTAATATCTCTACAAAGATATTTAGACATTGACCGATGTAGATTATATTGATGCAACTTTTTCCAGATATGGCATTTTAAATGGAAAATAATAATTGCTTTTTTTTTTCTTTCAGCTGAAGTGAGTAGTGAATATAGTATGGACAAGGCGATGGTTGAATTTGCTGCAATGGATCGGCAACTAAACCATTATGTAAAGGCTGTTCAATCTATGATAAATCATGTAAGTTTATGCCACTCACTGATTATATATTTGTTTATTACGCACTGACCAAGAAATAGAAACACAAAATCAAAATTCTTCTCTATCCTTTAATGTTTCCTCATCCTTAGTGTAGCAGCTATTAATTTCCTCTTAATTTGGAAGTCTCATAAAATTGAAATTCTAAATATTTTCCTGGCTAGGCTACTTAGATTGATTAGCATATTAAATCTATTTTTTTGTCTCAAAATTTTAGTTAAGCCTTCTTTGAATGTGAGTAGATTTTTATAAAATGCTAAAAATTGCATGCAACTTGTTTTTATTGTTATTTGCTTAAGCCTAAAATTGAGGCCAGATTTAGTTACTCATTCTCTAACTAATACCCATCTATTGCCAAATTCTTTAGAATCAGATAATATGGAAGGTTTTAGAGCAAGTTTAAAAATAAAGAAGATCGGTATTTTGGTTTTTCCAGAAGCCAAACTTATCTTTGTTGACTCCAGCTGTCACAGGAACCACACATAAGACAGTTAAGGTGGGAACATGGCAACATCCTTTTCAGTAGTACTGTGTTGAGTAAGAAATGAGCAATACGATTGCAGTAATGTTTCTGAGAAGTCCTTTGTCCTCTGAGCAGTGGAAACTCCCCGTTGAACTGATTTTGTATACCTATGTAATAGGGTGTCTTGTATTTCTGGTTTCTTTATTTGCCTTTTCTTACTTACAGCTATGGGAAAATTCCAAAAATCAAGTATTTTACAAGATCGGCAACTACTCAGTGTAAGATACATTTTTAAATAAAGTTTAATACCTAAGCCAATGAAATGAGCATTATATAGTTATAGTAAGCTTTGTTTTCTTTTCTTTTCTTTTCTTTTTTTTTTTTTTTTTTTTGAGACGGAGTCTCTCTTGCTGTGTCACCCACAGTGGAGTGCAGTGGCACTATCTCGGCATACTGCAACCTCTGCCTCCCGGATTCAAGCAATTCTCTGCTTCAGCCTCCCGAGTAGCTGGGATTACAGGCACCCGCCACCACGCTTAACTAATTTTTGTATTTTTAGTAGAGACAAGATTTCACCATCTTGGCCAGGTTGGTCTTGAGCTCCTGACCTTGTGATCCACCTACCTCACCCTCCCAAAGTGCTGGGATTACAGGCATGAGTCACCGTGCCTGGCCAGTAAGCTTTTTTTAATGGTTTGTATTTAAGTATAGTATTTGACCAACTTTCAGAATATCTCCTTATATCCAGGTAATAAACTCATTCAGCTTGTAAGATTTTGATATTTCTGGCTATTGTGACTGTTAGTCCTGGTCTTACATATTTCTTCTATAGGAAAATATGGCAGTGACGTCATGTTGACATCATATTTGAAACTGAATAGCACTCAGACTAGAGGCTTTCAATTTCAGCTGAACCCTAGAACCAGCCAGTTTCTGAACTCTCAGAGATTCTGATTTCATTACTCTGAAGCAGGATTAGGGCACCAGTATTTTTTAAAAACTCATTCTAATATGTATTCAAGGGTGAAAAACACTGACTTAAAAGAATAAGACAAATGTTTACTACCAAAGATTAGAGTTAGTGCTGTTATATGGATCAGTCTTGCTTTGACCCTTATATTCTGTGGGGCTTACTTAATAAGCCTTTCTATCTTTAACTTTCATATCGTGCAAATGCAGTAGCACAGTGTATATTATAGATAAGAAAACAAGATTTTTCATGAAGTCAAAGAACTTTATGTTGATTTTTTTTTCCTATTAAACTGTAGGATTTACAGAGACTTAAAGTATTTTTACCTAAAGAATTGAACTCTTGGCTGGGTGTGGCACCTCACGCCTGTAATCTCAGCACTTTGGGAGGCCAAGGTGGGCAGATCACCTGAGATTCCTAGCCAACATAGTAAAAGCCCATCTCTACTACAATACAAAAATAAACTGGATGTAGTGGCATGCACCTGTAATCCCAGCTACTCAGGAGGCTAAGGCAGGAGAACTGCTTGGACCCGCGAGGCAGAGGTTGCGGTGAGCTGAGATCACACCACTGCACTCTAGCCTCTGCAACAGAGCAAGATTGTATTTAAAAAAAAAAAAAAAAAATTTGAATTCTTTCCCCTTCAGGACATTGAGTCACTCATTTAAAAAGTTTAAAAATTCTCTCCCTTTCCCACACTCAGTAGTTAGCAACATTTATTTTATCTCAGTTTTCAGCCCTAACCTTACACTAGAATAGACTGGAACATCTTGGATTTAGTGATTCCAATGCTTGTCAGGAAGGTCCCTGGTCTTATAGGAAGAAAAACATTTTTCTTTTATGATGCAAAGGTATGCTCTCTAAGCAAGCTGATT
This sequence comes from Saimiri boliviensis, assembly GCF_048565385.1. Lineage (NCBI taxonomy): Eukaryota > Metazoa > Chordata > Mammalia > Primates > Cebidae > Saimiri > Saimiri boliviensis. The sequence continues at coordinate 73,855,476 of NC_133463.1, forward strand.
ACCAGACCAAGAATAATAAATCATCATTTCATAAGGTTTCTAAGACGTGACATTATATCGACATATGACTATTATTTTGAGGGAAATGTTTTACACCACTTTATGTTCTTGAAGCTAAGGGTACTGCTATCTTACTGCTTGTGTTGGTGAGGGATGAAGAGTGAACAGCGGCTAGGGGCCAGGATGCTACAGTTGTTCAGAAACAGCAATGATCTAGGGATCTGAAGCTTTTCCAGCCCTGATTCTTATACTTTCTAAGTTATGATCCTTGATCAAGAAACCTAACCTCCTGAAACCTCATGTTCTTTGTCTGTAACATTCCTGCCCTGTGTATTTCACAGAATGGTTATGTGAATCAGATTAGATAATGTATAGCAAAACACTTTGGCATTCATAAGATTTGATGGGGTTATAAGATAACATGTTATTGCAAACTCAGATTTCCAAACAGAACTCCTTAGAGAAATGGATCAAAACCTTCTAAAAAGCAAGTATTTTGTTTTGCTTGCTTTATTTCAGGGTATTTTTTTTTTTTTTTTTTTTGGCTTTGACCTGTCCTATTGTGGAATTCAAAAGTCATATAGGATTAAGTGTAAGCTACTTAAGTTATTGCACGAGGTGTTCATAGCCTCTAAAGTGAATGAGCTGTTTTAAATAAGATTTTTTTTTAAAGGCACATAATGGGAACCCATACAGGTCGCATGTAACCCACTGCTCTGTCATAGACTTCTGCAAGCTGCGATACTTCCATTACTATAATATGTGCCTAGATTTGGATCTACCCTGTGGTCTTTCTGTTCATGAATTTTTATGTAGTCATGGAAAGCTGATTTTAAAACTTCTATAATCTTTAAAGAGCGTTTGAGTTTATTATTTAAATAGACACTCTCTCCCACTCTCATCTTCTTAGAGTTCTGAAGATTAAGCTCCTTTCGAAAAGGTTTTGGAAGTTTACTTTGGAACCTTAGAGGTGTGGGTCACCTTACCAACAATCCCTGGGAAGTCCCTTTGGCAATTAGCTGAAGCTCTCGGATTGCCTTCCATTGCCTCTCAAGAAAATAGAGCTCCTATAGTCCGCAGTGCCTGAAGATTTTATTTGGTATTGGCGTCTATTTTAGTCCTTTGAAACTGAAAAAAAAAAAAAAAGGACTTCGTTCCAGCTAATTTGTTGAGAGAATATTATGAAGTGAACACTTACATTCTCATACAGTCTCTAAGTCATTTATAAAAACTTTCAGGTTAAATGGGTTATATACCTGTCACAACTCTTTAAAAACTTCATTTAGATCCTCAGAGAGTTCTATATGAACTTTTTTGATATTTTTCAGTCATGAGACTACACATCATAAAAGTGTTTTGAGAGCTGTAAGATGGTACACAGATACATACTTTTTAAAAATCACTATTACAGCCACGGAAAAACTCTTTTCTCAGTTTCATACTGAGAACAGTGATGTTCTGAACACTAGCTAGGCTTCTGATGACCTAATGTTTCCTCCCTTGCTTCCTGTGCTTTTATTCAGTACATTGAAGAGACACTATTGGCTGGCATTTTGTTTTTGAGTTTTCATAAATAAATGAATAAATTTATCAACATTTGAATAAATGTTCAAGTAAGTGTTTGAATAAATATTTACTGAACAGCCATGTGCCAGGCACTTCTGGTTGCAAGAAATAGGAAGTCAATCAGCAAGGTCCATGTGACCTCACCTCAGGATATGCGAAGTACAGAACAGAGGACAAATATTTTACAAATGTTATTTAATTACTGTTGTGGTGTGTGCTACAAATTAAAAATAAAGCGTTCAGGGAGAATTAATAACCCAGGGGGCAATAATGTCTTCAGGGCAGGGAAGAATTGGGAGACCCCTTCTGGAGGAAATGATATTTAAGATTCAAGTCAGATGAGTCTCAACATGGGGAGTATGATATATTCTGTGACTTTTGCATGAAATGGAAGCACCTTATTTCTGATTGTCATGATTCAGTTTCAGAGTGCCTTAATCAATTCAAAGACTTATTGTGAAAATTAGCCCAGAAAAGGCCTACCTTTATATATAGAAAGTTAATGTTTATGGAATAGTTGAGTAACCTATCTCAGGTTGGTCAGTGATTCATTTATTAATAGATTTTTTAGTGCCTACTATATGCCAGGAACTATGCTTAGTTATGCAAGTCATGGCAGTAGTTGAATTAAGAATTATTTCTTTTTTTTTTTTTTTTGAGATGGAGTCTCACTCTATTACCCAAGCTGGAGTGTAGTGGCACGATCATGACTCAATGTCACCTCCACCTCCTAGGTTCAAGCAGTTCTCCTGCCTCAGCCTCCAGAGTAGCTGGGACTACAGGCATATGATACCATGCCCAGCTAATGTTTTTGTATTTTTAGTAGAGATGGGGTTTCACCATATTGGCTAGGCTGGTCTTGAACTGACCTTGTGATCCGCCCACCTCGGCCTCCCAGAGTGCTGGGATTACAGGCATAGAATTATTTCATTATTAATATTCTACCTCTTAAACAGGTGTTTTCTCTTTTGAAATGAGACTTTTTACTAAATATTGAATAAACCCAGCGGTAGTACTGTGTGTTTCTGATTATGTGTTTCTGATTATTTTAAACTAAACCTATAGTTCCAAACTGTGGGCTTCAAATTGCTCAGGGTAGGTTTGGAGAGTGAACACCAGTTTAGTTCAGAGAATCCTCACATCTATTTCTAGGTATGTGCTTTTTCAAGTAAGAGATGACAAATCCAACCATTATCATGGGGGTAGTCCTTGCAATGTTTTTATAACCTTAATTCTCACAAGGAAAATGATGGGAATGTAGCAAAATGAGAATGACCCAGCAAGTTCAGAGATTAGTGTCACATATATTTAGCAATTGATGGTGAAATATACACCCTCTCAGCTAGGTGTGTTGGCACAAGCCTGTAGTTCCAGCTACTTGGGAGGCTGAGGTAGGAGGATCGCCTGAGCCCAGGAGTTTAAGACCAGCCTGGATGACATAGCAAGACTCCATCTCTTAAAAAAAAAAAAAAAAAAAAAAAAAGTATACATCCTCTCATGATTTTGGTGACAAGTATAGTCTCAGGGTTTAGCAAAAATAAAGCTTGAGAGTCACATTATACTTCAATGTCTATTGTTTTTTATTATGATCTTTAATTGTGTAGTTTTACTTTAAGAAATTTTATCTCTTAAAAACATTTTCAAAAAGATGTTTCAAAAAAAGAATTTTCAGACTTTACCTATACCTTTTGTTCTTTTGGTATTTACTGCTTCTGAATGTTAATTTATTGGAAAATCTAAGTCTGTCTTCACTTTCCTCTAATACCCTCTTTTATGTTACTTGCATCTTATAGATTATAGAAGATTTTAAAGCATTTATATTGGATTATAGCCACATATTTGTTTTTGTTCTTTAAGTCAGTGTTTTAGAGCAATTCCTACCAGAAGCCTGGTGAGGCAGAATATTTTTCTTCTTAACTGGAGCAAGTAGGTGCTAGATCGGTCCATTTGTATTGCTTTTTGTAAATTGGTTCATGGGTATGCCCCATGTAGTGTGGTTTTTCACTTGATATGATAACCTGAACATTTCATATGCCTTTTAAAACTAGTATGTTGAGAGTTAGAAGAGAAGAAATGTATTTGAGTATGCTGTTGAAACCAAAGCAATCTTAGATATCATAAAGGAACATGGTGGGTCAAAGGTAGAGTTTATCTCGGCTCTGTCATTATGCAACCAGTTTTGACTGTTTTTGACATAGCACTTCCCTGTGCCTCCTTGCTGTTCACCCTTCATCACCTGATAAGTTGTGCCTTTTTCTTACTGTACACTTACCTTAATACCCACTGCTTTAACGTGAAATCCTAGAGAGCAGCGTGCAGGTTGGAAGCTACCATTTTAGTTAAACCAAATTTGGGAAGAATTTCTCCTTTAGAAAGCTAATAATTTATTTTATAGTGTCTGAAAGCAGTTCTAGACCACAGGATATAACCTATTATATATGATCACTTACTGACTGAATGTAAGAATACACCCCACTCTATTAGGCATTGTGAATCATTGACAAAAGAAGAAGGTTGGGGAAATTCATTCAGTGGCTATAAAATTTGAGAACAGAAGATTCCTGAGCATGAGATAAATTACTGTTGTCAGCAGAATAGCAAGAAGGTAAGAAGTGACAGGAAAGTGAAATTAGTGAAAGTTCTTCGAGCCAGAGGGGAAAGTACTGGGAGACTCACCTCTTCTCTACTCCCTGCATCTGGCATTCTACAGTGATGGAAACTCTTACATCTTTCTTGTCAAAAGTTTTCAAATGAGTTATATATGAACCTTTTCATCTATAGGGACATTGCCCAGGTGTGGAAATTAACCAGAAAAAGAAAGTTGACTTTAGGTATTCACTCTTCAGCCACTTGGAATGTGTCTATTTCTGTGATTACTGGTAATTAACTTCTATTTCAGTGGTTTAGAACTCCCTGTATAGTTATTCTCAAATTAAGGTTGTGTATGGTAACGTTTTGCCGTTTTGCCTAATAAACAGAGATAGAGACAATTAGTTCTAAATATAGTGTTCCACTAATTGAATTGCCTCTATAAAAATAATCTAGATATAAAATGTCTTAGGTTACCAAGTAACATAGCTCCTAATAGGTGAAAATATGTTATATTGAGACTGATTTTCAGGTTATTTTATAGAAATCCATCTTAGTGTTTTGGAGTTATTAAATGTTGAGTTTTAATCAGAATTATGAACAGTTACACTTTACTGGGCCTTAACATGCCTCTAGTGCAGCATTTTCAATAGTTTGCTCCATAATACTAATTAATCAGGATGTGAATAACTATAATAGAATAGGATTTTGTGGTCAAGTAAGTTTGGGGAATGCTTGATTAAAAGAATTTCCTTAAAGACTCCAAAGCCTTTAATGTGCTTTTATGCAGCGTGATTCTCCCAAGGAAGAGGATATTCAGAAATTTTATAAACTTAGTTAACTAGAAAATCTCTCTGGAAGAGGGACTGATATTCTTCAGAACCCACTTTGGGAAGTGCTGCTGTAGTTTCAGCCCCCTAATTTTATGAAGGAGACTATAAGATAGGTCCAGCAGTCTGTGGTAGAGTTTTTCTGACATCCAGAAAAGTGAGGAGCATGTCAGACTCCCTCCCTGTATGACCCTTAAAAATGTTTTGAATTTTTTTTTTTTTTAAAGTGGAGTTTCGCTCTTCTTGCCCAGGCTGGATGCAGTGAGACAATCTCGGCTCACTGCAACCTCCGCCTCCTGGGTTCAAGCGATTCTCCCACCTCAGCCTCCCAAGTAGCTGGGATTACAGGCACCTGCCACCACGCCTGGCTAATTTTTTTATTTTTAGTAGAGCTGGGGTTTCACCATGTTGGGCAGGCTGGTCTGAAACTCCTGACCTCAGGTGATCCACCTGCCTCAGCCTCCCAAAATGCTGGAATTACAAGCGCAAACCACTGCATCTGGCCCTTTAAAGATGTTTTTATGTTGGAGGTCAGGAAAGGGCCTTTCACCTTTCACCGTTGCGTTCCTCCAACAGTGAAAAAGAGTAAGGGACAGCTTTTAAAAACATGCTGTGATTGCTGTGTTTGAAGCAAAGAAGACCCCTCCGTGCAGTGATGATACGGGAAAGAAGAGAGAAGGAAATGTTTGAAAGGAAATGAAGAGAGGGGCGTACAGAAGAGGAAGGAGACACGTAGCAGCAGCAGAATGGGTAGGAAAGGCCTATAGACCTTTGAAGGGCCAGGTTCACCACAGTACTCCAGGTAGGCACTAAGGTGCCCAGTGTGATTATTAAACTCTTTACTTCGGTGGTACCAGGCCATCCTAGCAGCTAGTTCTTTGAATTACCCAAATAATATGAATGTTCCATAACACGGCAAACTCCTGGTTATTTCTGACACTGGACATAGTCCACTTACAGCATTAAACCCTTATTTTAGATCGTCAGATTAGCCTTCTTCCATCCTCACACTTTTCATGTAATTAATAAGTGTAGAAAAGCTTGAGGTTTAGGCCTTTCCCCACTAACTTTCATCTTAAAATAACCATTTAATTATCTTCTTATGGAAACTGATATTCAGAAAGACCAAATCAGTATTACTTAAAATTGGAAACAGTAAAGGCCAGGCGTGGTGACTGACACCTGTAATCCCAGCACTTTGGGAGATGGGTGGATCATCTGAGGTCAGGAGTTCAAGAGCAGCCTGGCCAACATGGTGAAACCCTATCTCTACTAAAATACAAAAATTAGCCAAGTATGGTGGGACGTACCTGTAATCCCACTACTCTAGAGGCTGGCACATAAGAATTGCTTGAACCCAGCAGGCAGAGGTTACAGTGGGCTGAGATCACACCACTGCACTCCAGCTTAGATGAGTCTGTCTCAAAAAAAAAAAAAAAACAAACAAAATTGGAAACAATAACCAGAAATAGTAGAATATGATTGCACCACACGATTGATTTCCAGACATTCTGACTTGCCTGCTTTTTACCTTCCCCTTGACTGACACCTGCAAGGTCTCACATGCTTCTCTGCCTGCCTTCCAGTTGCCTCAGCTATTTGTGGTTCTTGGAGTGCTGTTGGGACCCCAAATCAAGTCCTCTCAACCTATCAGATCACTCTCTGTCACCCTAAGGTTTATTTTAGCCCCGTATATGAAACAGAAGCCCAACTGAAATACTAAATAGGAACTTTAAGTGGAATAAATTCTGGATATATGCAGAGAGTTCTTCTCTTGCAAAATAAAAAATTGAATTTGACACATGAAGTATAGTTAGGCCATGTTTTGAAACACTACAGCAATACTTCTCAGGAAGTTAGTAAAAAAAAAAAATTGTTTTTACTAACAATTAAACAATTTAACATTGTTTAAAAATTAAAAGCTTCAGCGAAAGCATCATATGCTCAATTTTCTCTTGGAAGCAATTCTTGTTACTGCTTAAAGCACCTATAAATAATGTAGGTGAAACAGAATATGTTATACTACATTTTCTATAATAGTAGTGGAACTGCTGTCTCAGAATATAGAATTAAACTGTTTTGGCTTTATAACGTAAAGTGTCATATATGGTCCTGTTACAATGGTAAACTGTCTAATGTTAGAGTCAAATTTAATTAATGGGTGTTTTTCTATGCCTCCCCACTGAATAGCTGTGTGGTCATAAGCAATTTTCATAGACTGCTCGTTTGCAAAATCAACTTAGTAATAATATCTGCCCCTCCTGTCTTAAAGTGATTTCTTGATTAAAAAAATGAGATAACATTATGTGAAAGTACTTGGGAGGTAAGAGTGCTATGTAAGGGCAAGGTCTTACTGTTGTGTCCTGTTAACTTTTAACTTCTTTTCTCTTACCACAAAAATATATGCCACGGGCTGTTTTCATTCAGTTGGTGAACTCTTTCTTCCAAACCACCTAAACTTGGAAAAATGGTGATAAACTTTCCTTATATTTATTTTCCCAACTCACAGCTTAAACTGGAAGGAAAAAGTGTATAAGATTCACATTTACCTTTTGACTTTAGTCATCCTTTTCCTAAAGGTTTATTCTTGTCTATCATCCTGCCCCCTAAGAGTTCTGCAGAAATCTCATGTAATGGTTCAAAAATGACTGGTGTAGACCAGGTCTGCTTCATCACTGAGTCACTTTATTATGAGGCACTTAAATTTGAACATCCGTATATAAAATGACAAAATAATGTTAAACAGTTTGTACTTTCTAAGGCCAGGCTCAGTGGCTTGTGCTTGTAACACTTTGGGAGGCCGAGGCAGGCGGATCGCTTGAGCCCGGGAGTCTGAGACCAGCCCGGGCAACACGGAAAAAGCCTGACTCTACAAAAAAAACACAAAAACTACAAAAAAAAAAAGGAAAAGTAAATAAGTAATTTTAAAATGTAAACTTTCTGATCTGATGGTTTTCATGACTAACTCATTAGACTGCAATGAAAAAATGAAATTAATAAAAATTCACAAAGCCATATATAATGAGTTTAAAAATAAAGCCTGAATAAGCCATAATCCCCTTTCCTTCCCTCTCCCCATTTGTAAGCAGTTGGTGTTTGATTGATAAGCATGTCTACCTGGGAAATAAAGGTCTGGCTTCTAATCCATGTTCTACCAGGCCGTGACCTTGGACAAGGCACGTAACTTCTGTATTTCAGCTTCCTCATTTCTAAAATGGAGTAATAATAGTACTTGTCCTACACACCTCATTGGGCAATTGTAGATAAAACAAGATTGTAGATAGGAATGTTTCGACTGCCCCCACCTCCAAAAGTGAAAGGTGGTTATATAGTTACCACATGCAGTCCTCACTTGACAACCCATATCTGAAAGGCCACAAGACTGAAGAGTGAAAGAAACTTCCTGATTCTACCAACAAGGATGGGAAGGGAGTCTCTGTTCGCTCTTGGAGGAGGAAAAGTACATTCCCAGTGTTTAGATTTCTGAATCAAATTATGGAACACAGTTTCCCACAAAAATAACATTCAGTGGCCGTGTTTCCAGACTAGCCAATAAAAAGGAAAAAAGAGATTTAACCACAAATTGTTCATCATGATCCAATTTCTATAAAGCTGTTAACAAAGCCCACTTGTAGTATGAATATTAGCTTGGTGTTTGTTTCAAGTATGTTAGAGGCCTTAGCCCAGGTCTGGATAACATAGTGAATCCACCTCTCTTCTAGCTTCCTCACTTATTCAATATTTGCACAAGGCTTGCTTAAGCCAGATTTGTAAATATCGTCAGTTCATACTTCAGTCTCCTGGCCCTTTGACTCAAATGTTTAAACCAACTTTCTTTCTCTCAGTGAAAGGGTGAGAAGCCCTTTAAGGTCCCCAGTCCCTTTAATGAGCACAGTGACCTTACAAAGTTAGAAAAGGTGGTTGTTGTTGACTCTGAGCCTCAAGAAGATTAAGGGACTTGTTCAGATTGCTTGGTTAGTCTCAAGAGGTGAGACTTGAACCTCAGTGTTTTGACGTGTAAGTCAAGGCTCTCTTCGTGACATTTCTGTTTCATGGTGGATGCTATTCATTGAAATCACTTTGAGTTGTAGTTTTCAGTTGAGAGTAAGAATGTTTTTAGGGAGTCTTGGTTATAAAGTATATTTATGATTTTGTACATATCTTATTGTAAATATCTCAAAGGTAACGTTTGGGGAAATTTAGTATAAATAAAAATAAATAAAAAATTAATAAAATAAATAAAAAGTGACTCTCCATGCTGATGTGGCATGTGTTGGAGAGGGATTCTATTAAAAGTAAAGAACTATTTGAAGGAAAGAATATTGTTATATGTAACAGTTATATTTACAAAAAGAAAAACTTTTGAATAGCCAGCATTATTCACCCCTTTGAAGCCTAGCTGACATGTCTCCAGTGCTTGCGATGAGCCAGGCCATATTCAGTTATCTGGTTGAATAATTGTTTCCTTCTTGCCAAGTTAGCCTACAGATTTGCTCATGATCAAGTCTTAGAAGTAGTGAGGGATAAGTCTCCATGACAGAAGACAGTGATAAGGTCCGTATGTGGCATTATATGGGACTTGTAAAAATGTTTCACTGAACAGTGAAAAGGATACTGCAATTAGAGTCAGAAGACCTAGCCTTCCCTTTGTTCCTCCGCTGCCTGTCACTTTGATAGTGGGTTAGTGACTTGTCCTCAGAAACCTTCACTTTTCCTTATCTGTAAAAAGGGAACAGTGATACCTCATAGGGCTGTGGCAAGGATTAAATGAAATAATTTAGGTAAAGTACTTAATTTGTTCCTTCAAAAGACATGAGGCCTCACGTAGCAGGCATTCAGAAAATAATTGCCTCTTTTCATCTTTATACACAAGGTGGTTGTGAAATTAAATTGGAAAACAGAATATGAAAGCCAGTTTAAAAATGTTTAAATGTCATCCTAATATAAGACGGTATTTTTCAATGACTGCTGCCTTCTTCAGCACTTCTGGAGTAAAATATATGAAAGAATTAAGGAAACTGGATTATAATCAGAAGATCTGGATTTTACTGGGTGGTTATCATATCCAGAAAAACAGTGGTTTGATGATATTATCTTACAATGCCCTATGAAATAGTATTACCTATTTGCAGAGTTGGTGGCCACACTATAGTCTCAGTTCCATCACCTATTGTTTGGTTTGGAGGAGTTATTTAATCTCTCTAATCACTGATTATCAAAATTATATACATTATTTTCAAAAGTACTCTACAGGTTATGAAGTATCTAAATGTGGTTTTTATATTGTTTATTGTTCTAATTTATGTATAATACAGCAGTTTTTTGATTAGGCTTGTGATAGTTAGAATTTATTTTCATTTGGTCAGGAAATCTTTCTAAACGGAGGAGAATTAGAAGGCGAAAGGCAACTTGATAGGTGTGCTAGTGGGAAGTAACATCAAATATCAGGAAGCCATATTAATTATAGAGAAGGCAGTGCCAGAGAATTTAATAGGCTGCTAGATGAGAGTGAACAGAGCAGGTAAAGGATAAAGAGCACTAATAAACTGATGGAGTATTGGTAATTCCATAGACTTTATTGTGTTGGGTGAGATGAGATAACAGGGAAGGGATTCAGCTTCATATCCTTCGATTGCCCTCGTTCTGGGCTGTAGACACGTGGTATAGTGTAAATACAAGGGATTTGAAATTAGACTTACTATTTATTAGAAAACTCCTGGCATTTTGGAAGTTAATTCATAGATTTGAAAAAATGTTGTGATCTCAAAATAGATATTTTTGCTTATCTTTTCAGTTACTATAGTCATACTAAATAGGTTTTCTTGTTGTGGTGGTGGTTGTTGCTTTGGGTTTTTTGTTGTTGTTTTGAGACAAAGTCTCACTCTGTCACCCAGGCTGGAGTGCAGTGGCACGATCTCAGCCTAATGCAACCTTCGCCTCCCGAGAGAGTCAAGAGATTCTCATACCTCAGCCTCCCAAGTAGCTGGGATTACAGGTGTGCACCACCACACCTGGCTAATTTTTGTATTTTTAGTAGAGACAGGGATTCACCATGTTGGCCAGGCTGGTCTCAAACTCCTGACCTCAAGTGATCTGCCTGCCTTGGCCTCCCAAAGTGCTGGGATTACAGGTGTGAGCCACTGCACCTGGCCCTAAATAGATTTTTTTTTAATGGATGCTTAGCAAGAACAGAAGGAGGAAAACAATTCCCATTTTCCTGTCTTTTTGTTGAATTAGTTCTTTGGATTCTTAAGATCCTCTAGTTCATGGAGGGTGTGACTGGAGAACCTAGGGAAGATGCTTCTGCTACCATCTAGCTGGGGTACTCCGTAGTGATCCCAGCTGTCTTCCTGGTTTAGAGTGCCTCAGTAAGAAAAGACTTCCGTTAAACTTAGCACTATTTCATCTCCATTCTCCTCCCAAGTCTTTTACGTTCCTCAGGATAGATAACACAAAGTTGGCCAGACCTGGTGGCACGCACCTGTAGTCCTAGCTACTCATGAAGCTGAGGCAGGAGGATCACTTGAGCCCAGGAGTTTTAAGAAGGCAGTGAGTTAAAAAGGTGCCACCGCACTCCAACATGGGTGACAGAGCAAGACGTCTCAAAAAAAGCACCATGTGGCTAGGCGCGGTGGCTCACACTTGTAATCCCAGCACTTTGGGAGGCTGAGGTGGGCGGATCACGAGGTCAGGAGTTCGAGACCACCCTGACCAATATGGTGAAACCCCGTCTCTACTAAAAAAGAAAAATACAAAAAATTAGCCAGGCATGGTGGCACGCACCTGTAGTCCCAGCTCCTCGGGAGGCTGAGGCAGGAGAATTGCTTGAACCTGGGAGGCGGAGGTTGTAGTGAGCCAAGATCGTGCCACTGCACTCCTGCCTGGGTGACAGTAAGACCCTGTCTCAAAACAACAACAACAACAACAAAACAGCACCATGTATGTGGATTCCTCCTCCACTGTCTCCCACCTCATCTTCCCTCCACATATAATCTCACACAAAGACTGGAGCAAAGCAGACTTCTTTCACTGTGCCTTTGGTAACTAATTGTTTAGATTCTAGTGCAAGATGGCTCTTTACCACCAGATAAGCTTTGGTATGAACAACCACTACTGAGTTGTGTAGTAAAAGGTTTATCTAAATATGTAGAAGAAAGTTGAGATTCTCGTTAGTTAGAAATTTGATTGATAGAAATCTTGAATTTGATATAAAACAGGATAAGCAGTTAGGAAAGGGAACATAGAACATAATACAGGCTTTGTGTATTGAAAGTTGTATTAAAAGAATTGCAAAGTCAATCCTAAGGCAAAGAGGCTATGAAAGAAATTATGCTAAAGGGATGGGAATAGTTAGGCTAGACGTGGGGGGAAAAATCAGTGGAATTCTTTTATTTTTTTCTTTTAAGAATGTTTTTTTTATTTTAGGAAACATGCTTTCTATATTAGAAATGCAAGCATTGGGGGAAGTTTTCTCAATTCCACATGATGTGATGTCTTTGAGGAGGTGAGGACAGGAAAGGGTAGACAGAACTTTAATCCTTGATAGGAAAGTATATGTTGAATGCCATCTGGGAAACTTCTCTGTGACTCATTTTGTCAATGTCGAAACCAAGCTGAAAGTCAGTTTGATTGTTCAAAGGTCTCTGTAATCATATAGTTAGGGTATTTCATTTGATAAACATTACCTGGCTTATCATTTCAAAACCAGTTGGAAGAATATTTGAAATCACTAGTTGATGGCTTTAATATCTATGAAAGATTTTATTTTATTTTTTTATGGACTGCTCATGAGTTTAAGCTGCCTCTTCTTAAGAGCATAATGTCATCACAAGCTCATGAAGATTCTAGTGAATGTCAGCAAAATATTGTATTTTTATAAATACTAAGATATGCTTACATAGGTCTCCTTGACAAGCTCTTGGGAATTTCTGTGTTATAAGCTGCATTTAGAAGGAGTGAGAATGGAAACACTGGGAGGCGAGTGGAAGAAAAGGAAAAAGACTGTATTTAGTCTTTTCTCCCAGTTGCCCTTTCTCAAATTGTCTGTTGACTCCATTTGTCTTGGTCCATTTGGTCTACTGTAACAGAATACCATAAACTGGTAGTTTATGAACAACAGACGTGTTTCTTACAGTTCCGAAACCTGGGAAATCTATGATGAAGGTGCTAGCATGTTCAGCATCTAGTGGGGTCCGAGTTTCTGGTTCTTAGTGGCACCTTCTGGCTATGTCCTCACAAGATGGAATGAGCAGACAAGCTCTCTGGGGCCTCTTTGATCTTGGCACCAGTCCAATTCATGAGGGCTTTACCCTTGGGCTCTATATCTTCCCAGAGGCCTCACGCCCTAATGCCATCACCTTGAGGGTTAGGATTTCATTATATGAATTTGGAGGGCACACAGACTTTCAGACTGCAGGTGTACGCTGGTGCTTTCAACCCTTGTCCTTCTTGTTACTTCGGCCTGCCTGTCTGACAGACAAGATACATGGTAATAGGAATGAAGCCTATTTGTAGTGCCTAGTGTGTCTAACACTGAGATGCTTTATACACATTACCATGTATTCTCAACCAGGGTATAGTAGATAATAAGAGCATTTTTGTGTAGATGAGGAAGCTAAGGCTGACAGTTATGTGACTCACCCAGGGTTACACACCTAGTAACAAATCCAGAGAATATTGTTCAGTTGTTCTCTTATTTGACCTCTCTGCTACTGACAACTGCTCCTTCCTTCCTGAATTTTTATTTTCCCCTGACTTTCATGACAACACATCTGTTTTTTTTCTTCTAGCTTCTGGTCACTCCTCCGTAATCTCTTTGGTAGATCCTGCTTCATCTCTTCACCCACCAAAGCTTGCTATTTCTACCCATTCTTTGATTTTCTTCCCTTCTCACACTGCATACTCTTCCTGAGAAAGAACATCTATGCTCATAACTTAATTGCTCTCTTTATGCTGCTGAGTCCCAAATCTTATTTCCATTCTAGATTTCTCATCTGAGAGCCACACACATGAACGTGATGACAGATTTGACGTTCTCCACTTAAATGTGCTGTAGGCTCCTTAAGTTCAATGTCCCACAGTGAAGTTTTCTCCTTGATTTTCTCCTGGGATTCCGTAACTTAGTAAATGGTAATATCATCCACCCAGTTTCTATCAGAAATCTGGTTGTCATCCTCATTATCCTAGCTCCTCATATTTTATATCCAATCTCCAAATTTTCCTGCTTCTCAAATTAATTCACCTACCTCCCTTCCCATTTTCATAGTCTTCAGCCCCCTTGGGAACTGGCTGCAGACAATTGCTCTCTTCGTCTGTATTTCTTATCTAGTAGCCCATGAGGTCTTTCGAAAGTGAAAATTTGATTTTTTTTTTTTTTTTTTTTTTGCCTGCCTTTTCCACATCTTTACGTTCTTCAGTTTTTCCTTGTTGCTTTCAGCATTACGCTCAAACTTCCTTACATGGGATACACCCCTCCTTACCTGTCAAGTCTCATTTTGCGCTATTCTTTTACGCTAGTTCTTGGAACATCCTCTTGCCTCTGGCCTTAGCACGCACTGTCTACTGGGAGTGCTCTTTTTTTCATTTCCAAAGACTGACTCTTTCTCACTCTTCACAGATTGAGGCTAGCTCCTTTCTTACAGCCTTCACTGACATCATCCCACCTATGCTTGCCAAGTGGACTCCTCTCATGTGCTCTCATAACATCATGAAGTTAATCATTTTTCATAGCATTTGTAGCTGTAACCCAGTCCTCCTAAACCACATCTCAGACATGTAACTCTCTTTTCATTTTCGCTTTTTCATTCTCATAGGCATTGCACATTTAACCTTCCAAAACGAAACTCTTATTTTTCTCCAAAACCAGCTGTTTCTCCTGACTTCCCCATCTTAGAAAATGGCAATATTACTATTCCATTTTTAATTAGACCAAAATCCAGACTTGTCCTTAGTTCCTTAATTTTTTCACAGCCCATATCCAGTCCATCAATGAACCTTATTCTTTTTTTTTTTTTTTTTTTTTTTTAAAGACAGAGTGTCGCTCTGTTGGTCAGGCTGGAATGCAAATGGCATGATCTTGCTCACTGTAACCTCTGCTTCCTAGATTCAAGCGATTCTCCTGCCTAAGCCTCCTGAGTAGCTGGTATTACAGGCATGCGCCACCACGCCAGGATAATTTTTGTATTTTTAGTAGAGATATGGTTTCACCATGTTGTCCAGGCTGGTCTCAAACTCCTGACCTCAGGTGATCCACCCGCCTTGGCCTCCGCTGGGATTACAGGCGTGAGCCACCTACAACATGTATTTAGAGTCTGACCACCTCTCACTGGTTCTCCTACCATCACCCTAATCCATGCCATCCTCACCTTTTGCCTGGATGTCTGCAGCACCTACTGACTAGTCTCCTGCTTCTGCTCCTCTTCCCCAAAAGTAGTTCTCATCGTAACAGCCAGAATGATCCTCTTTTAAAAAGCAAATCAAAACTTCTCACCCCTCTGTGCAAAACTTTACATCTCTCTCAGAGTAAAAACTAAAGGACTCCATCATCTGTCCCACTTCACACTCTGATTAATACTTCTGACCTCGTCTCCTATTACTTGCCTCCCCTTTTTCTGAGACTCCAACTATGTGGCTCACCCCCTGATTTTCTTTAGGTCTCTGGTTCAGATGTCATCTTTTTATTGAAGCCTGCCTTGACCGTGCATCATAGAAGAGCTCACTCATTTCCACTCTGTTTAATTGTTGTCCGTGGCACTTACTACCATTTGGCTAGTTAAGTATTTTCTTATTATTATTCTACTCAAGTAGAATACAGCCTGCACAAGGGCAGCAACTTGGTCTCTTGACTGCTGTGTTCCCAGCATCTGGAGCTTTGTGTGACCCCTAATAGGCGCTAAGTAAATAGTTGAAGCTAGGGCAGTAGTTATGTCATGGATGTAGTGATATAACAGACCTGCTAATGCAGTGGTGACTCCCAGCTCCAGTACTGAGCTTTCTGATCCCTTGCAGTTAGACCTCCCCTTAGCTTCAGTTTCTAATCAGTCATGCAGGATGTATTCATTCTAATGTTATTTGTTTGGGAGAAGGTTAAATAAAATAATCTCTATCAAGTGCTTACCTCAGTACCTTTCCAATAATAAACAGTAGAGAGCAGCTGCTGCTACTAATACTTCTGTTAATTCTGATCAGATTACAGCTTTTAAATTCCTTCTTACTTGTTCGTCTCTTCTACCAGATTTTGTCTGGCTACATCTTAAACTTGCTATAATAATAATAGTAATAATAACAATGTGACCATAAGAATACCAATAATAATAATAGCAGCTGTTATCATTTGGGTACTTACTGAATACTAGAAAGTTTTCTCTAAGTCAGCACTTCCCAGTGCCACTTCCTGCAGTGATGGAAATGTTCTGCTCTGTCCAGAGTGGTCGTCACTAGCCACGTACAGCTATTGAGCACTTGGCAGTGTGACTGAGGAACTCAATTTTTAAATTTTATTTACTTTTAATTAATTTAGATTTTAATGACCCTGGATAGCTAGTGGCTTCTGTATTGGATTTTAAAACTCTCAATTCTTTACCTACATTAATTCATTTAGTACTCAAGAGTTAAGGAGATTATAGTTGAAGAAATTGATTTTCTGTGTGGTGAAGTAACTCGCCAAAGATTACACAGCTAATACAAGGCAGAACTGGGATTTAAAGGTTAAATACCTAGATAATCTGGTTCCAGGGTCTGTGGCCAGCACCTTCTATACTGCACCTCCCTCGAGTCATTCTCAAGAATTAAAATCTCAGAGGCAAAGGACCAAGGTGGCATATCTGTCTTCTTGCTACAGGGAAAGCTGAGAGTGAACTTCTGGTTCTTACTGCAGTGAAATATCAATCACTCCCAAGGTGAGAAATTCCCAGACTTAGGATAAGTGTTCAAACAGTTCTAGACAGGTAAGCTTGGCTACTCAACCTCTGTGTGCACTTTTTCCCAGACTTAAATTTACAAAAACAGTGGCAGCAACAACAAAATGTTTCCTCCTAACGTGTTGCAGCTATTTTTCCTAAAAGCAAAAAACATGCTGTCTCCCTCCCCAAAAGGGGGAATGACACATCTTACCAGGTATTGTTTCCAGCTTGAAGTCCAGGATGCCTGGGCTGAGCTTGTTCCTTTTGTTGAGGTTCCCTTATGTCACTCTATAACTAGTGAGCCACCAACTTCTTTTTATAAAATATTAGGAGAAAAGGAGAAGGGGAAATTAGTTAAAAACAGAAGTGTGTCTATGTCAGGCCAAGGAAGACATATGAGTACGTAGATACTTCAGTCTTAGCTTTTGCTGTTGGGTCTGAATCCAAAGTTGGTGTTTTTCATTCCCTTCCTCCACTACACATTCATTCCATGTTCTTTTTGCCCTCAGCCAGCTCTCAGCTAATTGTAGATTTTCATCTGAGTCACTTTTATCTGACAACACTGTAGACTATCATTCGTAGGGGTAGGGGAGGGGGCTTTGCATCCTTGGTGGTCCTGCCTGTATGGAGTTGTTTCTGTCTTCCATTATCTGTTACCGCTTGATGTGGTCAAACCGGGAGGTATTCCAGGTTTCAGACACACACCTCCCTTGTCTCATTCTGTTGCAGCAATCTTCTTTACCCTTGATAATCAAGATTCATTAACACAACCAATTCTGTCGCCTTCCTTTTTGTCTCTGTTCTGTGTCGTGAGGAGTTCAGAATTGCTAGGTTGCAGTTTAAGCTTCCAAATCAGTGGAAGCATTGTTGAGTCCCTTGGTGAAATCATTCTTTGCTTGGGTGCTGAGACTTTTAAACCAGCAGAACCAGAGTCACAGTGAGGGGGAATTGCAAGTTGATCATTAGGTGTGATGACGGGGAGATGTGTAACTAATTCTGCTTCTGCCCCTTGGTTATTGGGTCCTGTGTTACGGCTGGGGGAGAAACAATGTTATGTATTATTCACTGATTCTGAGCATCTTGGGAGACACCACCCTATCTAATTTCATTTGGAACTGAATCTTCAGAAGATGATTTCAGCATTCTGAAAGATGATCTTGTAGATGATGGGGTATGTGGTAAGAACAGCAAATCCCATTAGCATCATTCCATTGTTGTACTCGTTTGCTGTTCAATCTTGAGTGAGATACTGTGGCGATGAATGAGACATTGGGTCATTCTGTGGATGGCAGAGGTGTGGTGCGCAGGAAAGGCAGTTTCATATTCAGAATATGTGCCTTTTCGTAGAAAGACCGAAATGTGGCCCCTAAAAGTTAGGACGTATGTCTGAAATCATGTGTGTTTTCATCAAATTAAGTCCATTCTAAGTTGTTACTTGGAGGCACAAGCAAAGCAAGACATTTAAGGTGAACGGGGGTTTGAATGAGTTGAAACTGGCGGACACTGACTCACTATGACCTTGAGCAAGACGCTTAACTACTGCAAGCTGCCTGTTCCTCGTATCTGTGAAATTGGGATGATGGTATTTTTATGTATTAAAGGCTTTGAACCAGTCAGACGAAAGGTGCTGTGCAAGTGAAAAGTGTTTGTTACAACAGCAATAATAATCCTCTTCTCACCTTGCCCTCAGTATGACCTGTGTTTAAACTGAGCACTGTTAAAAAAAATCGTCTGTGAAATGGTATTCTGAATAGTTATGTTGCTGCTATGTGCTCTCACAGCACTCCATATGTTTCCTTCCCAACACTTTTCATAGTTTGTGATAGCCTGCTTGATTATTTGAATAATAGTTGTTTCCCCCACTAGATCCAAAAGCCGCTGAGGACAATGGGGACCACTTTAGTCTGTTTATTATAACATCTCCAAGGCCTAGCATGGTTCCCACGTGTGGTAGACATTCAGCAAATATTTACTGAATGAATAAATGGAGAAATAAATAATACATGTTTCTAGAATTCTGCCAAAACAATATGAAAAACCCAGAGATGTAAAATCAGTTCAGTTTCTTTTCCACCAGTATGGGGATCCTAATGCTGTATTCCGTATAAATAAATCATTCCGGTTGGTCATCATCTTATAGTGGGCATGGTGCCATGAGAAATGTATTGGAGTAATTTTTAACAGCAGAAATGTTTAGTAACAGATGCACATGGATGGCGGGTTGCCTCATTTGGCTTCCATCTGTTAGACAACTGTCTAATGAGACTGGTCCATTAGAACTAGACAAATAGCACTCT
The DNA here is from genome assembly GCF_048565385.1 of Saimiri boliviensis. NCBI lineage: Eukaryota > Metazoa > Chordata > Mammalia > Primates > Cebidae > Saimiri > Saimiri boliviensis. Next base: position 73,874,658 of record NC_133463.1, read on the forward strand.
TACCCATGTTTAACCTTACTCATTTTCATACTTTTCCCAAAAGGCTTGAAGGAGGAAAGGTGTTTCCATGTTTGGTTGGCTGCTACTTAATAATAGTGTGTTACAACACCTTGGCAAACTCCTAAAGTCCACTTGATGTGTCATAACGCTCAACGAGGAAGTATTCTTGCTTAAGTGTTTTGCCAAAAGTCAAACCCATGCTAAATAATGGCACTAGGAAACACACTCAGCTACAGATAATTTGGTCCAATAGATTTCAGTGTAGGTTGTATAATTGGCAACAGAAACTGGCATGAGATGAAGGGGTATAATCCATGCTGGTTATCATTAGTGTGTGTAATTTTTAAATAGGGCAGAGGCAATATACTAAACTCTAGAAAATACAGTATGTCCATATGTACACACCATTAGGTTATACCCAGTGAAAACATGATGATTCTCAGCTTGGGTATGCCTTTTAATAAAAACTTTACCAAGTTTTTTTTTGCTATATAAAGGTGGAGACAGTGTTGGCCTGTATAAATTTACCCTGTGCATGACCAGTTAGGTTGGTGGTGTGTCATTAAGTGTGGGCCAACTTCCATAAATGTCTTGGTGCTTAGCATAATGTCTGGCACCTAACTGAAACTCAGTAATGATTTGTTGAATGAATGTTCTAGGACCAATTGAGGCAATTCCCTCAGGATTTCCAGCATGAGAGCAGTTCCATAACTTTAGATCACTATGAATTAAAAGTTGGAATAAAAAGTTGGAAGGCTTATACTAAGCAGAACATAAAGCAAATAGCTTATCACTAGTATGTGCCTGTAATAAACTTCTGAAGGCCGTGTCATTTCCAAAATGTAAAATCACTGGGCATGTGTTATTTTGGGAGGCAGACATCTAACAATGGATGTTTTGGAGAAAATAAATCTATCTGGGTCTTGGTTCAGTTACAGGAATGACTAATTTTATACTAGATTCTCACATAATTCAAAAAGTGTGTAAATGACTCAGCTCATTAATATCCTTAGCTCCTGTGATCAACATCCCTCCCACCCCCAGTGAAACGATGGCAATAAGGCCATACTGATAATTGGAAGAGGTGGAGACTTTGACTTTGCCCTGTGGCAATAAAATGACACACTTTAAGTAATTACATATGCATACAATATTGTTTGAAAGAAATGAGTTATATTATCATATAAATACATTTAATATTTGTGTTAAAATACGGCGAAAATACCATGTAGTTTCAGCCTGGATGAGGACTGAGTTCTGCTTTTTGTTTCTACCCATTATCTGTTTTCCTTAAACAACAAGCCTCTGTTTATAGGGACAGAGCCATTTGGAGGCCTGACTTAGTTGCTAACAGTCAGCTCATTGATTACTTTCTCTTTGCTGAGATAGAGAAATGTTGCAGTCACAGAGGTGTTGGGTTCTAATTACATGTAGCTAAGTATTCACAGGTGATTTTGAGCTAAACTGGGCAATTCATTGAAGAGTTTGTGGAATTTCAGGGGATTTGTGTGTTTCTCCCTGTGACTGTTTCCTTCTTTTTGAAGCAATTCATTAAACAAAGACCTGGATATTTGGAGTCAGCCTTTGTGCATATGTCTGCTCTTGCTAGAGTCTCTAGTGACTCAAAAGTCTAATGCACACTTTTCACTTCTTATTTAAAATAGCCTGACTTCTCTACAGCATTTGACAGATCTTGAAATTCCTTCCTAAACTTTGTGGATGTTTTCTTTTGGTTGTTTCTTAACCCTTGTACTTTTTCTTTTTAAACTCTTTTAGCTGCCCTTAAAATGTGATATCCTCCATAGTTTGGTCTCGATCCTTTCTTTTGTTTCTATTTATTCAGTCTATTTATTCATTTATTTCAATGGTTTCCATTAAAATCCATACACTGCCAGACGAGGTGGCTCAGGCCTGTAATCCCAGCACTTTGGGAGGCCAAGGGGGGCAGATCACAAGGTCAGGAGATTGAGACCATCCTGGCAAACAGTGAAACCGCATCTCTACTGGAAAAAAAAAAAAAAAAGATTAGCTAGGCATGGTGGCACGCACCTGTAGTCCCAGCTACTCGGGAGGCTGAGGCAGGAGAATCACTTGAACTCAGGAGGCGGAGGTTGCAGTGAGCCAAGATGGAGCCATTGCATTCCAGCCTGGGTGACAAAGTAAGACTCCATCTCAAAATAAATAAATAAATAAATAACTCCGTATCCTGGTTGCTCCATGTGACTGTTTTTATGTCAGTCTTGATGAGCTACAGACCTGTATATTCAGCAACATTGGCAATACACACACACACACACACACACACACACACACACATACATATATATGAAATGATAATAGTAACAACAATACTACCAGCTACTCGTTATTGAATCTTTTCTGCATCAGACAGGTGAGTGCTTTATTGCTTCATTTATTTACCTCACAGCAAAACTATACATTCACTTAAAAAACAGAAAAATGTCTCATAAAAATCCTGATTTCTAACTGTCCTGGGAAGGCCTGGGCTTGCCTTCTCACCTGGCAGCAGGCATCAGCAGCTGAGTAACAGCTTTCCCCTTACCTGGGGCTTGAATCATCTACTTCAGCACAGTCCTCACCACTTCCTATTAGCTGCACTTATCGTGAGTTTCCTTCTATCCTTGCTTGTCTAGCCCCACGGGCATTTCTGACACCTGTAAGGACTACCAATGGGCTTTCCCAGCTGGTTGCAGACTTCTCTGTTTTCTGCCCTAGGACTGGAATGGTTTTTTCAAATGAAATTTGTTACTTGCTTTCTCTTAATAGTTTTTTTATGCTAGGTTTCTTTATCAGCTCCTCCACAGCCCACAGCTATGTTGAAGTCTCTTCGGCTATGTTGAAGTTTCTTTGCTGAACTTAGAAGGAAAAGAATAAAAGTTTTTGGTCATTTACTATGGGCCAGAATTCAACACAGGTGTGATTTATTTAAATCTTTGTAGCACTGAAATGGGTGTTTCTGATTCCTAATTAAGAGATGAGTAAAGTTCAAGACCCAGGGGATTGTCTCAAGATCCATACCCAGAATGGATTCAGATCAGTCTGATCCTGAGCTCCAAGTTTTTTTCTCCTCCATCATAACAACTTCTAACTCCTATTCCTGTGTACAAATAAACAAGTCTCTCTAGCGCTCTCATTCCCATGATCTGCTTCTTATCCTGTTCTTCCTTTGCCACCAAACTTTATTCATTAGTTCACACAGAACTCTGTTAACCCCTTTTCTCATATCAACGCAGTATAATTTAGCCTTCCTAATTCACTCATTCACCCTCATCCTCTGAGCATCCACTGTGCAACAGGCAGCATGCCAGACACCGGGGACATAACCCTTGGCTGAGAGAAGCTTCATGGAGCAGTAGTTCCAGCGCTCTGTGCAGAATGCCTTGTAATTAAATCCAGTGGGTTTAAGGATTAGCCCTTTTCTTACTTAAGCTCACTTGCATCATTTTTCCCATAGGACAAGCACTTCTCTAATGGAAATGTTCTCTTTCCTTTCTTCTGTTGCATTCCTCACTGCCGGTTTTCTTCTTCAGTTTTGCAGAGTTCCTTTTGCATCTCTCTTCTTTTCCTACCCATGCCTTCATTCTAAATCAGGTATCCCCCAAACTACGGCCCCCTGGCCGCATGCAGCCCCCTGAGGCCATTTATCCAGCCCCCCCGCCACACTTCAGGAAGGGGCACCTCTTTCATTGGTGGTCAGCGAGAGGAGCACAGTATGTGGTGGCCCTCCAACGGTCTGAGGGACAGTGAACTGGCCCCCTGTGTAAAAAGTTTGGGGGCGCCTGTTCTAAATGTTTCTAGCTGCATACTAGGTACCTTCACTTCGATGTCTTACAGATTCAGTGATTTCTGCTGTTTTCCTCAAGACAATGGCATCTAACTAGATGTCCACATTAAATATCTTGGAGGCATCATTACTCCCTTATTTTATTCTCACAACAAGAGTGGGCGATTCTGCTTCAAAAACAGCATGGAGGTCTGACCCAGCTGTCAGCACCTCTCCCATTAGTTAACATGTGGCAGCCACTGCCCTCTCCCTTCCTGTCGGTTGTGTGTCCTCCAGGCATTAACGATAGTAATCTTTTTTTTTTTTTTTTGTAAATTCTCATTGTCACTTTACTACTCCACAATGCAAAGATCTTGTAGTGTCTTTCTCGCTGCCTATTGGATCCGGTCTCAGTTCTATAACCTGGCTTCCAGGGCTGTTCACCCTCTGCCCCTGATCGACTTTTCTGGTCCTCTCTCGTTTTAGCTACAGTGCTTAGCACATAGAGTGCACTCACAGAATAGTGGATAAGTGGGTGGCACAGAAAAATCTGACCTTTTGTCTTCAAAGGGCAGTTGTAAATTTTTATCATGTTAAGTATGGTACCTGCCATTTACTTCTCAGTAGCTTCTCTCACTTTTAAATTATAATGGTAGAAACATTAATCCAGTATACTGTGTTTCTCCAAAATACGTATGTTGATGTCCTAACCCCTAGGACCTCAGAATTTGGAAATCGGGTCTTTAAAGAAATCATGAAGTTAAAATGAGGTCAGTAAGTGGGCCTTCATCCAATATGACTGATGTGTTTGTGAGAGGAAATTTGGACACAGACCTGTGTAGAGGGAAGGCCATGTGATGACACAGAGAAAGATACCACCTACCAACCAAAGAGAGACACCTCAGTAGGACCCAACCCTGCTGACGCCTTGATCTTGGACTTCTTGATTCCAGAACTGTGACAAAAGATATTTCTGTTGTTTAAGCCACCTAGTCTGTGGTACTTTGTTATTGCAGTCCTAGTAAATTAATAGACCTGGTATCTTTTAATTCACTGAGATTCTAAGTCCTATATCTGGGGAGACTATTCTTGGGAAAAGGATGGACCTAATCTAATAGATCCTCTCCTTTCATCTCACACTTCTTTGAGGTATTTGAAATTTGTCCAAGGAAGTTCAAGGTTACAGTGAACTATGATTGCAATACTGTACTCCAATCCAGATGACCCAGAACCCGATCCTGTCTCTTTAATTTAAAAAATAAAAATAAACATAAAAAATTCTCTTAGGAAAAGAGAGCCATCTTCATCTTTTTCATACTATATGATAAGCCATTCAATTTTTTCCTCTCAATAATCTGTTTCTCTTATATATTCAAACAAAGCAAGAAATCATTAAAAAAAAATAGTGCCCATTTATTTTACTGATTTAAATAGTGAGTTGAATTTTTTTAAATTTCATTTTGATAGCTAGAATACAGTAAGATCTCTTTGCAATGAATAGCCCTGCAGACTGTAGCATCAAACCTGCAGAGAAGACATTTGCAGCAGTGAATTTATGTGTACTTTTCTAAACTGCTGTTTCAAGAAACAGCTGTTTTCTAAAGTTCTGGTTTTGGGGGAAAAATACAGTGAATCACTAAAAATGTGGTGTATTCAGCTTTTCCTAGTCATATTTCAGGTTGTCATGTTGTCAGACCTCAAAATGCCTCTCGCCTCCATCCTGACTGCCCAAACCCCCTACTCAGCCTTCACCTCCTCAGCAGTGGTTGTAGTGGAACTGCGGGATTTAAGTAGGTTGACTGTGTTAGAGACTCTGTTGGAAACCAATACTCAGATTTTACATATCTACTTAGATCATCCCAGATTCCAAAATAATTTCAGACAGATTACACCTTGACAAGGCTCACCTGAATTCCTTCCTATAATGCTATCGTTAATATCTTAGGTGGATGTGAGTCCATTTTATTGCATAAATCCAGAAAGAGAGCCTATAATCCTTTCTAAGAACCAGCAATTTATTTTCTCAGTCTACTCTCAATTCTTCATGCTATGATTTTGAACTTCTTGCATCTTGTTCTGTTATTTAGAGGTAGAGGATAGTTAGTCGTGTGTATAATAGCTCTTTTTTTTTTTTTTTTTTGAGACAGAGTCTTGCTCTGCTGCCAAGCAGGCTGGAGTGCAGTGGTGCAGTCTTGACTTGCTGCAACCTCCACCTCTTCAAGCGATTCTCCCTCCTCAGCCTCCCGAGTAGCTGGGACTAAAGGCACATGCCACCATGCCCAGCTAATTTTTGAGTTTTTAGTAGAAATGGGGTTTTAGCATATTGGCCAGAATGGTCTTGCTCTCTTCACCTCGTGATCCACCTGCCTGGGCCTCCCAAGTCCTTGGATTACAGGTATGAGCCAGTGTGCCTGGCCAGTAGCTCTTATTCTTGAGATACTAGACATAATTAAATTGGCTTTCTGTCTTCTCTTTTCCAAATTGAGTTTTATTCTTTAGCCTTACAGAACTTCTGTTAAATCCTTAATTACATATAGCACTTGTCATTAAAGCGTCTCCATGTTTCTACAACTCTCTTTAATGGTGAATCCAGCACTTGGGGGTTAGCAATACAAGAAGGCAGGCAGTTCCTACACGCTACTATAAATATAAATTTTAGACATTTTGGTTTCATGCTTAATTCTCATTTTCTATTTAGTAATCAAAATACATAGCAAATAAGCAAAAGAAGATTATATTTTTTTCCTCTATGACAAAAGGTTATCAAAGCAGATACTTTGCAGATAATCTTTTGACTTCATATGCATTGATAACTCAGATTCAGAGAGATTAGAAATATATTCCACTGACTTTAACCAAAATCGGGAATTTTCTGTATCTAACTTGTAATCTTTGCATTACATCTGACTAGTAGGATATAGAAGATAAGTCATTTGACTTCTTTCTAAATCATTTTATTTATTTGTGAAACTGGGGGGAGGAGATTAAGATTAGATTATCTCTATTCTGTCTTCCAGCCTAGAAATTGTACTGTATTCTAATAACAGTGGCAGCCAGTAAATTGTGGCTTTTAGTGTGTAAGTATATTTGGAACTAATAAGATTAACTGATTTGAAATACATGTTGAGTACTCCCTATTTTGTGCTGGGCACTGGTAATACTCTGATAAATCAGACATCTTTCAAGGAGTTTACACTTTGTTAGGAGAAAGAGGCATAAAAATAAGCAATCAAATATTCCTGGCATGGTGGTAGAGGTCTGTCTTAAGTGTATGAGGGCACAATAGAGAGGTTGGTGAGTTTTGCTTGGCAGCAGGAACATCAGGAAAGGGCCAGTGATGAAAGGGAGCAATTATGAAGGCCTGATGTGGAGCAGCTGCAGCGTAGTGGTGGGGAGCAGCTTGACTATAATGGCTAAAGCTGGAGGATGAGAAAGTGGAAAGGGTGGCTCCTTTTTCCCCCAAGGAGGTGGGATATGAACAGAAAATAACTGGGGGCAGGGAGCCAGGATGATAAGAGGCTGTGTGTTTTAAAATATGGGTGTGAAGAGCCTCTGTAAAGGTTCTTGGGAAAAGAGACTGTAGAGAGGAAAGTTCATTGTAAAGGAGATGAAGAAGATGTAATTAAGAATAGGGTTGAGAATGGATAGAGAGATAGATGGATAGATATGTGATAACATACACAGCAAAATGTTAATCGTGACATCTAGGAAGTAGATGAATGAGTCTTCACAATATACTTCAACTTTTCTGCATATTTGAAAATTTATAATATTAAGAAATAATTATATAATTTTGAGGGTGGAGAAGAACATGAGTTGAGAATTTAACCTTGAACAGAACCAGAGGGCACTTAATTTCTTGGCATGGCAGGACATTAGGGAAAGTCAAGATTAAAGCCCTAGCCACTTTTGCAAAGTAGAAGTGACTCCCACCTGCTTGGGTGGAGGGCCAAAAAAAAAGGATTGTTGAGCATGAAGGATGGAATAACCACTGGTGAGTGTGAGAGAGGACTCAGCAGACCTGGGTGCTGATGCTCAGGTCTGGTGAAGTTGCCACATTTGTGATTTTCCCTGGTAGTTACCAGAAGACCACAAGTTAGTAGGATCAGGCCGGGTACAGTAGCTCATGCCTATAATCCCAGTACTTTGGAAGGCTGAGGCAGGCATCACCTGAGGTCAGGAGTTCAAGACCAGCCTGGTCAACATGGTGAAACCCCATTTCTATAAAAATACAAAATAGCTGGGTGTGGTGGTGCGTACCTGTAATCCCAGCTATTCGGGAGGCTGGGGCAGGAGAATAGTTTGAACTCAGAGGTGGAGGTTGCAGGGAACCAAGATCATACCATTGCACTCCAGCTTGAGCAACAAAAGCAGTACTCCATCTCAAAGACAAAGCAAAAACAAAAACAAGTTAGTAGGATCATTGAAGGGCCACCAGCTTAAGGAAGCAAAAATAGAATGAGTAGTTGGCAAGTTGACATGAATGATTCCCTTCAGTATTTGCCAGCAGTCTGTCCTAGAACATGTCCCAACCTCTTCGGTGCTTTGTTCAAGAGATTGTTTTCAACCTCACTATCTTTTGCTTTGAATTATCTAAGATAAAAACAATGTTGTAAAACTTTGTTAACACTGTTATTGTTAGCATTTAACTCAGGTAATTTTGTTGTCTCCCTTAGGTAAAAGAAGAACGCCCAGAAAAAATACCAAATTTAAAATTATTGGTGGAGAAGAAATTTTTGGCCTTACAGAACAAGAATTCTGATGCAGACTTTCAAAATAATGAAAAATTTGTACAGTTTAAACAACAGCTGAAAGAACTAAAGAAGCAATGTAAGTCAACATGCTTTGCTTTGGTTCGGCTTTTTGAAATTAGGGAACTAACTTGATGAACAGCCCCAGAAAACTGATTTTATAAAGTTCGCTTATCTGCTTGGCTTGATCCTCTTTCTAAGTTGCTTTTTAGTGTTGTTGCAATTCTGTATTTCGTCTAATTTTTGGTTCAAAATAGCCCGTTCATTCCTGAAAGCCAACAGTTTCCACAGAGTGCTCTTGAAAATTTCCCAGCAGCTAGGTTTATGTATTTGTCCCATTGCTGGGGAAGGGAATTGGGAAAACAAAATAAAACTGAAAACTATTTTATTTAAATAACAGTGGTAGTTTTCAAGTTTTAAACTGCTGTGCCAAGCTTTAAAATAACCATACTTTGATTCTGGTTGTGCTGCTTTGGAGTAATATTAGCTGTGTTTTCTCAGAAGACCACTTTTATCTTCTCAACTATGGACCAAAATCTCCTTGATCCACTTTAGCATTGTAGTAGTGTAAATTCCATGTGATTTTATAATTTGTTGCCTTCTAAATAAACTATCACATTCAGGGTTTTTAGTGGACATAATTTGACTTAAAAATTGGAGCAGGAACTGAATTTTTTGGTATATAAAAAAATTTGTAAAGAATATTTACCAGAAATAATATTATCTTTTCTGCACAGTAAAGTACATATGCCCGTTCTTTTCTTGTTCTTCCATGTGGTCCACATACCAATTTTATGTAAGTTGATTTTTTCATCCTATAGTCTTTGCTTCTTTTAGGATTGAGACTCTTGTATTTCTTAAAGAATTGAATAGTGAAGCAAGCAGCCTTTTCCCTTTTCTGACTTCATTTACACACCGAGCAGGAATGTTGTATGATAGGAGACGTAAATTTACTTCATGTCCCTATATGTGCTTAATGTAGGGATTCGTATTTTGAAATAGGCTTTCTTTTAAATATAAGCATTTTCTTTAAATTGATGCTGAGATCTCAAAAAATGACTGAGGAAGCTGCTTCACTTTTGTCTATTGTACAAATAACTTAAGTTTCACAATTTGGAACGTTTTGCAATCATGATGAGACTTTTGTTTTTACTGTAGATTTAACCAGTAAGCATTTTCCCCATATTTTAAGTCTATTTTTTGTTCTTTTTTGAATATCACAGCTCCCAACATACTTCTAATGTACTTTTCACTATTCCCTCAAATGATTGATAATACCCGAAAGAGATAATAATTTGCCGGTGGCTTTCTGATCGTAAATATGCTAGTGAATTAATTGTACAGCCATGAGAATTAGACATTATTCCCCTTAAATATACATGGGCCATATAGTCTTTATCTGTTATCTGTGGTCCTTATTACTCAGAGATGTGTGCGTGTGTGTGTGTGTGTGTGTGTAGTATCTGGCACATGGACCTGTGGCCTGAGGCCAACAAATTCCCTTGTTTGGGATGTATAGGTTAAACACAGCTTTTAAAAGCTTACATTATATGACCTCTAGGTTGTTTACCTGGTCATCTCATGGTAGTTAGAAACTGATTGGCAGTTTTAGATTTCTTGATTTAAAACCTAAGTAAACTGATTGTTTTAGGCATTTTTTCAAAGGTGTTCTCAGTGAAAGGACTAGGAACTATTCTGTATGGTGCTTAGTGAAAATATTTTGAACTAACGTATGTATCAGTTATTTATATTTATTAAATGCAAAAGTTTTCTGTCAAATAAATAGCAATTTTTCAATCTTAAAAAAAAAAAAGGTGCTAGTGAATTTCAGTTTTGGTGTTCGTCTAAGTAGCCAAATGTATTTTATTTGACTGTTTGGAGCCAGTATTCATAAATTGTGGCAGACTTAGCATCCAATCATAATTTGTGATTTTTAAGAAATTTTACAATACTGGTTGAAGGACAAATATTCAAAAATATAAATTTTCTTCTTTTGTTATTGTTCACAAAGTTATTATTCCATAAGGTAAATGATGAACAATTTTAGAATCATATACTCATGGAGAAACACTTTCTAATTAAAAACATATAGTTCAACGAAATGATACATGTTGAAATCGTGGCTATTATTTCTTAAATCTCTCTAAAATGGGGGTGGGGGGAAGAAAATGTTTCCTCAGGCTACCAGTACACATTATTTGTATAGACAGTCAAAGCTTGTGTGTATTTATATTGAAAGAAATACTTCCTTATATAAGGTTTCCCTGTATATTGTAACACTGGAATTAAAATAACTTTCCCCTAAAATAATTAAAATAAAAATTTCCCCTAGAATTTTATTTTAAAAAGTTTATAGATTTCAAATGACGGAACAAGCAAAATATTAATACTTTTAAAAATACTCTAAGATCTGTATGCCTTACTTGCAAAATGTAATTTTAGTGCAACATTATTAGCACTGTTAATTGAACTTGTATTGTGTCTAGTGGATTTTCTTTCTTTAGGTTTAACACTACTGTGCGGTGTTAAATTAGGACCAGGCTCCCACAATATTTGTGTAGCCAGGTCAAAGGTACACAATGATATATAAATGAGCTAATGAATCTATTTTGAGATATGTGCTGGCGGCAGGGAATAGCAATAATAATTTTTTTGTTTTTAAAGATTAGAAAATAGAGGTCAGGGAGAGAGACTTGCTTATAATTGCCTGTTTTGACAGAGTAAAGGCGAAAGTGCTTTTATGATCTACATGGATCCAAAGGGTTCTTTTATGAAAATAACCACCATGTTTTCACTAATTTTATTATGTAAGAACATAAATGCATGGGATTACATTTGACCAATCAGGAACTAATCAGAGAAATGCCAGAAATCTTTTAGGTGTGGAAAGGCCAAGATGGAAATGCAATGAAGTTGTCTCCCAAGTGGTTTTGTCTCATGGGCAGGCCTAGGTACACCCTGCTGGCAGTGCACCAGCTGTAAGTTAATCTAGCTGTGGCTCAGCAGCTGGTTCTCACACTTTTTGGTCTTATGCTCCCTTTACATTCTAAAATTGTTTTTTTTGGTTTTTTTTGTTTTTTTGTTTTTTTGTTTTTTTTTTTTTTTGAGACAGAGTCCCACTCTGTTGCCCAAGCTGGAGTGCAGTGGTGCAATCCTGGCTCACTGCAACCCTCCACCTCCCAGGTTCAAGCAGTTATCCTGCCTCAGTCAGCCTCCCAAGTAGCTGGGATTGCAGGTGCACGCCCCACACCCAGCTAATTTTTGTGTTTTTAGTACAGATGGGGTTTCACTGTGTTGGCCAAGCTGGTCTTGAACTCCTGACCTCAGGTGATCCCCCCACCTCGACCTCCCAAAGTGCTGGGATTACAGGCATGAGCCACCATGTGTGGTCACGTTCTTAAAATTTACTGAGAGCCCCCAAAGAGCTTTTGTTTACTGGTTATATCAGTTGACATTTATCATATTAGAAATCAAAACTGAAGAATTTTAAAAGTATTAACATATTAAAAATAAGCCTATTATTACATGTTAACATAAACAGTATCTGATATGAAATACCACTTTATATTTTACAAACATAAAAGAAAAATTATTGAGAAGAGTGGCATTGTTTACATTTTTTGCCAGTCTCTTCAATTTCTGGCTTGTTTAATAGAAGGCAGCTAGATCCTCATATTTGTATCTATTTTGTTGATGTACACAAAGAAAATCTTGTCTCACACATTGGTCATTGAACTTGCTGAAAAGATCTTGCAGACCACCAGAAGCTCTCACTTTGACAATTCTAGATCTAGGCCAGGGGTTGGCAAACTGGGCCATGGACCAAATTCAGCCTGCCTCCTAATTTTCTATGGCCTGCAAGCTAACAATTGTTTTTATATTTTTTAATTGTTGGAAGAAAAAAATCAAAAGAGGAATAATATTTGGTGACATGAAAATTCTGTTTCAGTGTCCATAAATAGTTTCATTGGAACACAGGCATACTCACCTGTTGACATATTTTCTGTGGGTACTATCACAGTGTCATGGCGGGGTTGAGTGGGTGTGTCAGACCATCTGGTTAGCAAAGCTTATTGTATTTATTATCTGACTTTTTACAGTAAACGTCTACTGACCCTTGATCTAAATTATATTGGGAAATAATGGCAGTTTTTGTTTTTTTAATTTTAGATTTATCCCTAAATACCATCCATTTGTCTCAGGTATATTCAGAATACTTGGAGGATTCACTGTGTATGAATTACTACAGTTGAGGCTCTGAAATAAATAAAAAGCAAAAAGCAGGAATCTGTACATGGAGAAGACAGTGTATACAAACATGATATAATAGAGAACCATTAATAACAAATAGCAAAGAAAAACATCAGAAACAAATGTTATACAATGTGGACCTAAGTGAGGAGAGTCAAAACAGGAATACCGTACCAGTCAGCTGATAGGGGCTCTCTGAAGCAGTAAGTTCAGAAAGATTCTGAGGCTGAGTTCAGCTCTGGTAGGAAAGAATATGCTAAAAGATAGCAGTGGGAAAGGAGAGGGCAGTACAGATGTCTAGTATTTACCATTCCCAGAATACAAACCTAATAGATACACTACACTCATTTAAAGATATCATTACTCTAAATGTAGTATATTTCAGTTATACACAATAATTTTCCCAATAGTTATGTCTTATAGATATTACTAGGCATTAGATATAACATCTTTGAACAAAGAATTTTGTCCTTTAGGTACCCAGTGTCCTGTATGTTAGAAATAATTACGTCTGCCTCAGCTTACATCTCAGGGTCATTACCAAGATTAAATGAGATACGGACTCTGCTAGTTTTAAAAGCCTTAGATTTAAGTTATTGTGGAAGAGCTAGTACAGCATAATGTAAAGAATATGGCTTAGCAGCCAGAAGACCTGGATTTTAGTCACTTAATAGCCTGATCTCCCTTCAGATACCACCCATTTTAGATACTTCTAATTCCTGGAGTCATACATTTTTTTGATTGAAGATAACATCTATACTTCTAAACAAGAGGCCTAGGATAGTGATGGTGGTGATAACTGAGTTAGGGAACAATTTCACAGAGAAGAATTTCTTAAACAGTAATCATATTCTTGCTAACCCAAGTTGTGAAATGAAACAATATGATTTGGTTTAAGGCAGACATAACCAGACTTTCTTGGATGAAATAATTTTAATTTAGCTAAACAATATGGATAATTTTCTGTTCTCCTTGCCTTAAAGTGTCTTCACTATTACAGCTCACGGTTTCTTGCAATTTTAACATCAGGAGAACTTAATTAGAATGTGGGAACTCCTCTGTATAGACACTTTTTCGAGTCATCAAGCAATCTTTCTGGCATCTTTTATTCATTTACCTGTTACATAACTAGCGGGCATTGTAGATTTTAGTGTACATCAGCAAAGGCAGAAATCGAGGGCAGTTGACAAAGCCCTTATATTTGGAAAGTGTCTTAAGACTGAGATTTAGAAACTTTTCAAATATAAGGGCATTGCCTTATGGTCAAAAATAGAATTGACTATGAATCTGAAATTTTTTGTATTAATTTAATGTGCAATATAATTTTGTTAGTAAATTTAAATTCTAAGCATAAAGGAGAACATATCTTTTAATGAAAAAATGCTAATCTGAAAAGCTTCACCACAAATTTAGACAAAATCAGACAGTATATTCGGGTCACTGTTATATATAGAATATATGGTATGGAGATAATTGTGTCTATGAGTGAAGCTTATAAATCATTTTGAGTGACAGTGATATTTGTATCAGACATATAGAGACATAGGAATTGACACTGTAATCTAGCAATTAATATGGATTCACTTTAAGCACACTAATCTAGATCTAAAAACTGATAAGAGGGAGGCGACATTCACTTTACAAAAGGATTCCCTCAAAGATACCATTGAGTAGGGAGTTCCTTCTCAGGAATGTTAGAACACCTTCACTTTACTATTTTTAGTTGGTGGCTTTTCCATCTCATTCCCCATCTATTCAAAACCACAGTATAGTTGCACAAGGGTTAGAGTTTTTATGTTTTGCTTACTGCTGTATTCCTTGAACTCCAGCATGAGACCTAGGCACAGTGTAGTATTACCGTAGCACAGGTCCCTGAGGGTCACAAGAGTCCTCAGGAAAACCATCATGTGCTTGAGAGCTTCTGTGCTACTGAAAGAAGACACCTGTCACCCCTGCCAGCCTATTGTTGCTGTGAGTGGGTGTGGACCCAGCGTTGCCAGATCTTCTGGGTTTTTTTAGAAAACTCAGAAATCTAAGTTACTAGATTTTTGAAACACTGTTCTGATAAAACTCTTAGTTTGTAACCTTTGATTTTACCTTCTCATAATACCATTTTTAGTGCCTTACTAGGCACTTCAATGAGAGACAGCGGTCGTTTAATTTACTGTTAATTTGTGATTTCTTCAAAAGAGTGGATGGTTTTGCTTTCAAGATTCTGCAGACTAAGGCCACTATGTGCAGTTTACTTCATTTGGGAATGGATATCGTAGAAACCTGTTGGGTTCTATTGAAAAAGCAGGTGGGGGTTTGTGAGGGGGGCCAGGTATGGGAGCCCCCTCATCCAGATGCAGGTGAATAGCGTGGTTCTAGGAAGACTGGTGATCGGAAAGGTATGTGGGAGTCTTGAAACTTGGAAGGAGACAGATGAGAAGTAAATAAAGCTAGTGCCAACCGGGAAAATACTTGTCTTTGCCTAGAAATATATTGAGTGCATTTAAACTGGGCAAAAAGTTGACCAACTTGCCTTCGTTCTGATACTATTCAACCTACAAATTTCTTGCTTTGTCATAAGGTACAACTGTCTATCCCACTTCACAAATGATGTGAATTACTGGCCTGCTATGAACCAAAGCCCAAGACTGCGTAAGGCAGGAATAATTTCTTATTAATCTCTGTGTTCTTTTTATTTCTCATATAGTAGGAGCTCAGTTAATATTTATAGAACAGATTCATTCAATTGATCAGATAAGCTGCCTAGAAAAAGAGGCTCAGAACCTAGTTAAGGCAGTCTAATGATAAAAATCCTTTTCCCTTCAATACATCATCAGTAAGGAAGAGAATAAATAGAGGACAAAAATAAGCATTTGTAGGGTTGATATCTGAAATTAGCAGACAAGGTTAAAAATTTATATTGTCTTTGAAAATACCTTAAATTGCTCAACAAAAGTAAATATATAATTTTGTGTATATAACCCTTTACAATGATATGTTGGTACATATGTATAGTATATATAGCAATAAACAGTTTTTAATATCATGGAGTATGGCTTAAGTCACTTAAGTGTGACTGCTTAGAACATTTAAACCAGTTTATGAAGTTTGCTGGCTTTTCTATGGTTTCACCTTCTCTGTGACTCTCAGTGGGTCTTCATTTTTTCCTTAAAGATGTTGATGAAGCCATTGCCATTCACTCGCTGAGTAACTGTTAATTGTTGGGAAATGCTGAAAACCTTAAATGTCACAACCAAGATGGATTTTTTCAGGCTGGATTGTATCCGTGGCCTGAGAGCTTATGTTCATTGAGTGAAATTTCTGCCCTAAACAAATGTTTTATTGAGTATTTGCCTCTCTCCTCTTTCCTCCTCTCTGAGTCAGTGTCTGTCTTTTCTGTGTATCTCTTTCCTCCCTTCTGCTTTCTTTGTGCCTCCCACCCTGTGTATTTTCTCTTTTCCATGAATCTTGACTTACGTCATTGCAGCTGAAGAGTATCATCCCCATCTTAATGATGAAGTGGGCTCAGAGAGGTAAAGTGACATCCCCAAGACTACAGAGCTAGTGAACAGTAGAACCAGAAGACAGACGATGCCAGGGATGAAGAGAAAGCATTGGAGAGAAGGATAGCTACTCTACTTCTTCTCTTTTGTAAAGCTGTTACTTTTTAGGAGATTTGGGGGACCAAATAAATAATTAAGTTAAGAAAAAGATTAATTCAGATTAAAGGATTGATTCCATAATGGTGGCGTTTTAATCAGGTCATTAAGCTGTCCAGGAGTTATTTTGTAGTGAGAAATTAACTTTTCTACATGTCCTTTATGTTTTACAATAAAGACACTCATCTACTTTGCATTCATCTTAGGTTTGCGTTTTTCCTTTTGGAAGATAGTTACAATACAGGTCACAGGTAAGCTTTGTATAATGCACTCAGTGAGTGCCTGTCGAATTAATGAATAACAGCCAACATTGTTTGAGTGCTTACCTATGTGGGCTATAGTACTTGGAGACTTCATGTGCATTATTATTTATTTTTCTCATCTCTGTAAGATGGCTGTATCTATTTTATAGATTGGAAAATAAGCAAAGAGACGTAATATAACTTGCCTAAAATCCTGATGCCGAAATTCATACCCAGGTTTGGGTGACACCAAAGCCCATGTTCTTTACCCTGTACCACATCAACTCTTGAAAACACTTTCATGTGTTTTTCTTTCTCTCAATTCAAGCATACCATTCATTTATTGAAAAAAAAAAAAAAAGACTTTTAATAGGACTCTTGAAGAGTGAATCACCTGTTTGGATCTTCTAGATCATAGAACTGCATTGATGTACTTTGATGATGCTGGAGGAATCAGCTTCATCTAGCTGAGAGAGAATCTTGTTTGGTCACTTGCATTTAGAGATTAGGGAGTAGGAATGATACCAGACATTACATAGCAGTCCTTCTTTTCCAGATCCCATGGTTTTGGCAATTTATTTAGAATATAGTGCTTAAGAGTGATGTTTCTGGTGTGAATAGTTGGTGTGTTATGGCAGAGAGGAGTAGGATATTTATGGCATCCCAAGTTTAGAACAAATTCCGTGAAATTTATTTCAAACATAACAACAGTAATCTCTTGCACATACATCATCTCACGTAATCTTTACAACATCCACATGCAGGAAAGGAATGCATGAAAAGTATGAGTTCTGTTTTTAGCAGACTGAACACCATATAATAAGAATCTTGGAGGTGACATATTTACCCAATGTCTCACAGTCAGGAGGCCACAAGGATAGCAAATACGTTCACAAGGGAAGGGGAAGTTTTAGAATGAGAGATAGCTATAATTAAAGTTAGTAAAGAAAGGTTCAGTTATCAAGGGACAAATGAGTCAGCTGCAAGTTTAAACACAAACTGTGAGCTATGGGTGTTTCTCTCATTGTGACTTATTTTAAGAGAGTATGAAACCATCCATGCTCAGAAAGTAGCCTGAATCTGGAATAGGAGGACCAAGTCTTAAGTGTCCCAGAGATGACGTTACATTATACTTAATTATCTTGTCAAGTTATAATTCCTGAAGTTGGAATGATTTAAGTGCTATATTTGTTAGATATACTGGAAGTTTCAGGCAAAGTTATTAAGCATTTCTTTCTGTTTCTACTTAATTTTTAAAAGATGTTTATGTTTTTTAGGAAAGAAACTTTAGAATTTTGGCAGCTTCGTGTGTGGTGTGTTATTGTATGTATAGCAAGTAGACATGGTTTGCTCATTAACCATTCTGAAATTTTGAGGTCAGATGAAATGTATTATGTTAATATTATAATTTGGCTTTATAAAGCAGCTGTAATCGAATTTTATATGTATATGGTAGCAATTATATAGGGAAAAACTGCATATAGAAATTCAGAGCTACTTGTATGGAAATGCATTGTTGGTGCAGTCTCTACCTCAGTGATTCCAATTTAGTTTGACTCTGGCAGTAGGCCCACAGGCATTTTTTTTTTTTTTTAAACATTCTCGGGGAAATGCTAATGTACCATGAAGGTTGAAAATAATCTACTAAAAGTTGCTTACTAGGCACTCTAAAGGATATAAATCTGATACCAATTCCAGACCTAATGCAGCTTATTATTTAAAAGGGAGGATCTATACAAACATATCTTGGCATAGTCATAAGCACATACGTATATGTTACTTAGTGATTACCTAGTGAATTAAATTGTACTTAGTGTTCTGGTTTTGTATATAAACTAACTTCATTTACCTGTATCTCAGAGCCTGATTTTAAAACTCCATGTTGTACTTAGCATTCATTCATTCAACAGATGTTCGTTGAATATGCTGGGAATATGGCAGTAAACAAAATTTTCAAGTCTCTGTGCTCGTGGAGCTTACATTCTGGCAGTTAGCATCAACTCACTTTACAGTATTTTGGTGGAAATATGTTTCTTTATAACTCTAAAACAAAGATGAAGATTACTTTTTAAAAGAATTTTTAAAAGTAATCAGGGTTAGATGTATTAGTCAGTTGGCTTTCCTGTGGGATTCCTTAGTCCTTATGATGTAATTTACATTTGGTTAGAATGCCACTGCAGTGAGAACAGGTGCTTGTCTGCCTTCATCTGCTGTATCCCTTGTGTCTACAACAGTACCTGTCACGGAACCAGTGCGTAGTGTATATTTGAGAAATAAATGAAGGACTATAGAAGGGTGTTATAACTTAGTTCATGGGAGCTTTTTTCCCCATGGGACAAATATTTCATGACAAACACTGTGACACATAGTAGTCCTGGGAATAAAAGATAGGGCCAGACCCTTTTTGCGAAGGTTACCTTGGCGGACTTGAGCAACAGCTGCACTCTTAACAAAGCGTGGCTGCCAGTTAGCCGGAGGTGTTCTCAGAGTTCCTGACAACCTTCCTTACCCAGTTTGACCATTGGGTCCTTCCTTATAAAAGGGACTTCCTTTCTCTTTCCCTAAGGGACACTATACTTTAACTTCACTTCCATTGCCTAAGGTAAGAAACTTAACATTAGATTCAAGAACTTTTAATTTCTTCCTCCAATCATCAGCCTTAACAACCTCCATCTTTCCTTTATATGGAAGCATTAATTTTTCCCCCTACGCAAAGTATTAAGTTGACCATACTTCTTATCTTTGATAGTGGTATGGAGGCAAGAAAATATAGGAGTAGCTTGTTTATGTGTATTTTCCTAATGCTTTAGAGCACAGGGTTTTATTTTACAATTACCGAAAGCAAGAAATTCCTACTGCAGCGATGGGTAAGAATTATGCCATTCAATAAGATATGCTGTCTAACCCATTCCTAAAAGTCTAGTCCCCTTCCTAAAAATCCCTACTAGTCCCTCTCTGTTTCTTTCTACCCCCACTGCTATCGCTGCTCCACTTCTGATCTTACTATCAGCCTCCTCCATGCTCCCAGCTGTAGACTTGGTCCTGCCAGTTTCTACCAGAGTGACAATTCCACAGTATATATCTGGTCATGCTTGCTCATAGGAAGCTGGCAGGAGTCAAGCAGGGCATGGGCTTTCCATGGCTCCCTTTGACCCTTCTGGCTCCAGGTTCCTATTTCACTTTCTCGCCACTCTTCTCTCTAGCCCTTTGATCCACTTACCATTCCTAGAAAGTACCGTGTTCTCTTCACCTCTAGATGTTCACTTTTGCTGATCTCTTCATGGACTATTCCACCCCTCTTTTTCTTCCCTTGGTTAAGACAGGTGCCTCCTTCTGCCTCAATGCAGACATCACTGACTTCAGGGAGTCTTCCCTAAGGTAGAGCAAGTGCATGTCTACAGTGCAAGACCTTTAAAGAAGCTTTCATATGGAGAGGAATATCTAATTAAAAAAATTAGGGAAATTAGTATGTGCTTGGCAAGAAAAGGGATTTGGGGCAAATTTTATGGTAGCTTTGAAATATCTTAATTATTTCATTTAAATAATGTACTAAATGGAACCCCAAACTGAGATATTCAAGTCATCTAATATTTGGCATGCATTCTACTGTCCCTTAACCATCAGTAAAATGTTCTGTATCCACTGCTTTTGGTGACAGTGCCTGCCAGCAGACACACAGACTGAAATACATGAACCTTCTCTCTTGACTGATTCATTGGATTCAAATAATAAGTTCCCCCATGACCCCGCTTCAAAAAGTAGAAAGTGTCTTCTTATGTTTTCAAAATACCAAGCTTCGAGAAGCAGCTAGCAATTCTTTGTTTTTGTTACTCTTTGTTTACCATTGACCTAGTAAGCACCTCAGCTGGTGGCTGGAGATTGAAGCAGGGGAGGGAAGGAGGAGGACCTGAAGGAACAGAGCGTTGAGGAAAAAGTGGTAGAATTCTAGGTTGTAAATACTAGCATTGTACTTAATAAAATGCACTAACTCTTATGGTCAAATTTAAGCTTTCACAATACAGTGATAATTTAAGATAATTATAATCGTTGAAGTTGAAAGATACAAATGTGTGCCAAAACTCTTTAATATATTGTCCTGTTAAGTGTGCTTTTGGGAATCACTTCTAATATGATAGTCCAAAATGTAAATGCTTTATATACAGAGAGTTCTCTGTGATATTCAGCAAGCAACTTGGGCATCAATCAAGAGCTTTGTGAAAATTATCTATAAAATGAGATGTTCAGAAAATGTTTTATCATATACTGTTAAATTTTAAAGCAGTATAAATATTTATATGTATTCTGACCACCATGACCAGGTAAGGAAATACTGTAAGCCATGAGCAGAAATAGAACAGAAGTCACAGGACATGAGGAACAGCAAGTAATCCAGTTAGAGCAGATCATATGTATAGGGAAGAAAAGATTACAAGGGTAGGTTGGGACTGATTGATGAAGTTACTTGTTGCCTTGAATAGGATAGTTTCATTAATAAGTAATGGGGAGGGTTACAAGTTTTTCATTAGCTGAGCCATCTGATTAGACTTGAACTCTAAGAAAGTAAGTCTGGTTGTGGTATGTAGGATAAGTTGATATGGGAAGAGATCTTGTTACATTGGTCTAGTCAAGTGCTGATGATATACCTGACTACCATGGAAAGAAGAGAGTGAATGCGAGAAGTGTTGTAGAAGTAGAATCTACAGGATTTATCAACACATTTCAGATAAAGTAGAATTAGGAGAACAAGGAGTTGAAGTTGGCCGTGAGGTTTCTAGTTTGGGTAACTGGGGAAATGGTGATACCATTAAAAAGTAGTAGTAGACTGTCTCATGGAAGAGCTGGTCTTTAGGTGGGGAAGGTGACTTTCATGAATATTAAGCATACTGAATTTAAGGTGCTGGGTTTTGGTATAAATCTTCAACAAATGGCTGGCAGTGAAAAGTGGAGTGTAAGACTATGGCTTAAGAGAATGGGAGAGAAGGGCTTTTCAGTTGCTCCCAGGTGACGGTTCTAGGAGCAGATGAGCTCTTTAAGGGGAAGAGAGAGCCTAAGGAGAAGAAGAAGAGGCAGAGCCAGCAGGCAGTACAGGGAGAGGGACCAAGGGGCTTATGGGCCAAAAAGCATTAAAGGGAGAAACTTTGTCTTCTTAGTATCATGTTCTTATTTTAGTTGAATTTCCTATTACCAAGGATGCATACATTTCTGAGTCCTGTATGAGTATAAAATGTATGCATGTGTGAGTATAAAATGAGTATAGAATGTGTGCATTTTATACTCATACAGTATGCATATGAAATTTTTCATACTTTTCATATTCAAAAAATCAAAAACTAAGTTCCATTACCTCGTAAGATTATGGGGCCAGAGGGATAGAATTCACCAGTTTTTTTTTCTCTCTGCTTCTACCCCATTGGTAGTATTTGTTAAGAGTTTCCTTCATAGCTTCTTTTTCCTCTCCCAGAAATTGATATTTAAAGAGTAAAGGTCATACCTGACTTCTTCTATTGAATTTTATAAGCAGGAAACACATTGTTTAGTTAAAAAAAGTTCTCGTAGCACATAAAGGGATAAGAAATGAGGTATACACATTTATTAGATAATAGATATTTTTAAAAATCATTTCATCCAAAAGCTAGCAATTACTTTTTATTTAGAAATTGTGATTTAATCATAATTTTATTTTTAAGGTATTTAAATATAAATATTAAACAGAATGAGTTTCAGTGGCTGTGGTTCAAATCTGCTGTGGAATAGAAATTAGTATTGTGACACCATTTATGTGTCCAGTTTTAAATTAAATGGTGATGAGTTTCCAGCTCTGTTAGTTTTTATTGTGGAACAAACCACCCCAAAACATAGTGGCTTAAAATAACAACCATTTATTTGGCTTGTAATTATGTGGCTTTGTCATTTGGATGAGGTTTAGCTGGATGAGTCTTCTGCCGGTTCAGAGGGGCTTCCTCACACTGCCAGAGTGGCTGGGGGCTTCTGCATCTAAAATGTCTTCAGCTAGGAAAGCTGATACCCTCTCTATGTGGTTGCAGCCTCCAGCAGATGAGTTCAGATTTGTTCACATGGTGGCAGTGGGTAAGCTAGAGCCTCTAGAGCCTAAGCTGAAGAGCTCTTGAGCCCTGGGCTTGGAAATCTCACAGTGTAACTTTTGCCAGACTTTTGGTCAAATAAATTACAAGGCAACCCAGATTCTAAGGGTGGGGGAATAGACTCTGCTTCATGATGGGAGGGTAGTAGAAAGTATTGCGGCCAGATTGTTAGTCAGCCATATCAACTCATATTCATTTGTTCATTTTGAATACTCAGATACCAGTTTTTAACTGCCAAAACAACAGCATTGACTCTGTGTGTGTGTGTGTGTGTGTGTGTGTGTGTGTGTGTGTGTGTGTGTTTCATTCATCCTCTTTTTTCAATATATTACCTCTGCAAAAGGAGGTATTTGACGTAATCTCACTTTTCTGATTCATCTGTTTGGTGAAGGACATGCTTGTTTATTCGGATATTAAAGCAACTTGAAAATAGAATGTAACATAAATACAATAAAACTACAGCTCGTTTACTTATACATTATTTGTTAAATATCTTTAAAGTGACTGTTTTGTGCCTGGCAGTAGGCTAGATGTATAGGAATAGAGAAAAAGAAACATGGGTCATAGTCCTTACTTTCAAGAAGTTTATATGCTTATAGCATGAGTAGTATTTATCCCCAACAAATAATTTATTAATGTACCAAGGACTATGCGTTAATCGAAAGTAGCACATAGATAGATATGACCTAGTCCTTTTAGTGGAAATAGATATTTAAAATAACTATAATTAAAAGCATGAGAGAAATACCAACTGAGTGCTGTTGAATTAGAAAAAGAAGAGGAGGCGGCAAATGATTGAGCGCCAGCGTAAGTGATTCATATAATTAACGCCTGAGAAGGGCGACATCTTTGAAACCAGAGGGTGATGGCTTCATATAGAAAATGAGTCTTGAACAAGACTTTGAAGAAGAGGTAGAATTTGAATAAGTGGAGAGGTAGGAATCCTACTCAATTTAGAATTGAGTTGTTTTGCCAAGAAGGTAATTATTTAATTAGAGTCTTTTCAAGTGGCAAGTATTAAAGAGCATGTGATAACATGACTGTAGAAAGACTCTGACTCTTTAGAAAGCATTATACTGGGAAGATTGCTGGCAACGTTTTTTTCCTCTCCAATGGTGCCAAGTCTTTTTTTTTTTTTTCTTTTTCTTTAAAAAAAAAAAAAACTTATTTAGAGATGGGGTCTTGCTGTGTTGCCCAGTCTGGTCTTGAACTCCTGGGCTCAGATGAGGAGGAGCCCATATCCCTCTCATCTCCTGAGTGGCTGGGACTACAGCCGTGTACCACCGCGACTGACTTGATTTTCTGTCCTCAGCTATTTGTGTACTTTAATTGGAAGATTGAGTAAAGAATAGTTATTTTATAAGGGAAACACACATTTTGCTTTTACTGAATAGTACTCTGTAGCCATATATTGATTGAAAAAAAAAATAGAAACAAATAATGTGTATCTCTGCAGACAAAGAAGTACAACATTCAGATAAGTAAGGAAACCCCCATTAAGTAATGTCAACTGGTACTTTCTACAAGTATATCTGGGTCTGTTTAGGGACTAAACTGGTAGAAATAATTGGGGAATTTCCTTTCCTAAATTTGACAGGTAAATTTGCTTTTCACACTTTCTGTTTTAGTTGCTCATATTTAAACTGTTTTGAGAAGGAGAAGGATCAATTAAAATGTGTTTTATTTAATGCTAATTGAATAGTACCATATTTAAACATATACCAACTTCCAAAGTGCTTGATGTAACTATATATAATTAGTAAAAGAAGAATCATAATTTTTATTTTTGTAAATTAAATGTAGTTTTTCCCTGTTAAAACATCATTATGAATGAATCCCTTTATCTAGTTTATCATTGCCTTTCCTAAAAGCAGTGATATTTGACTAATATTGTCTAACTTAATTGCTACCATGTGATGAATTCTAGATAATTCTTTAGGGGAAACTTTCCTACTATCTCAGTTATTTTCAGTGACAAGTAATTGGAGGAGTTTATAATAGCTTTTATCATTTAATGTATTTTAATAGCTGGAATATATGTCCAGTCCAAAGAGAATGCATCACAGGATGATCACAAATTGAAAATGAGATTACACATGAAAATATTTTGTAAACTGCAAAGTCCTGTGCAAATAAGTGTAAGGTGATATTATTGTTCTGAGATTAGTATTTGTTATTTCAAGGTCTCTGTAGAACAGTCATAGTTCATAGCTTAGAATCTGGAGCCACGTGGTCTGAGATCAAGTCTAGCTTCAGCCCCTTACTAGTTCTGTAATCAAGGATAAGTCTCTAAACCTCTCTATAACTCAGTTCCTCTGTCTGTTAAAATGATGTTTTAGTAGTATATCTACTTCATAGGATTGTTGTGGCGATTCAATGAATTAGTATATGAAAGTCTTTTGCAACAGTGTTTTGGCACGCAGGAAATGTTATGTGTTACCTATTCTCATCATTACTGTCATTATCACTACATCATGCAGAATAGATAATTACTTCCTGATATATGCTAATCATGTTTTTCTCTATGGAATTCTTCCTGTACTCTCCTGGTTTTGCATTTTTCTGAAAGAGAGCTCCTTGAGAATGAGGACTGAATCTCATCTATTTTTTTTTTTTTTTCCCCGACTGGTTCTCACTCTGTTGCCAAGGCTGGAGTGCAGTGGCATCATCTCAGCTCACTGCTCACTGCAACCTCCACCTCCGGAGTTCAAGCGATTCCCATGTCTCAGCCTTCCAAGTAGCTAGGACTATAGGCATGCCCCAACACACAACCATACCCGCCTAAATTTTTTTTTTTTTTTTTTTTTTTTTTTAGAGAGACAGGGTTTCACCATGTTGGGTCGGCCAGTCTGGTCTCGAACTCCTGGCCTCAAGTGATCCATCCAACTTGGCCTCCCAAAGTGTTGGGATTACAGGAATGAGCCACCACACCTGGTCTCCTATATGGATTTGATTCCATGTACCTTCTGTGGGAAGCTTCATTAATCACTTCTGCCCAAGACAGCCTCTTCTGTTCTATTATACCTTTTATATATGCATGTATAATAGCATTACTATATATTCTCTGCTCGTCTTTAAAGTTTTTTATCCTTTTGATTAGATGATACATGTACATAGTACAAACTTCACGAAATGCAAAAGACTGTGGTGATAAGTGGACCTCTGCCTCCCTGGAGACAGTTACCCTACCAATTCTTTACATATCCCTGCAGAAACAGTCATGGCGTTGCACAGCTTGCACATGTGTTTTAATGGTAGCATATTGGATACTCTGTTCCACTTTGCTTTGTTCACATACTATACTTTGAATATTCCATATCAGTACATATAGCACTTTTGAACGGCTATATAAAATAGTGCTATCATTTTTAACCAGTCACTTGATGGTGGGCTTAGTGGTATTCTGTGACTGTTACTGACATCACTGCAGTGTGCACTGGTACACATACAGAAGTCCACACAAGTAGGCCTGTATCTTTCAAGTAAATAGGTGGAATTACTGAGTCAAAGAATTTGTGCATTTTAAGATTTTTACTCTGAAAGACAAACTGCTCTTTATGGGGATTTTATTAATCTACAACCCCATCAACAATGTGTGAGAGCCCGCTTTTCCTCACACTTGCCAACTCAGTATGTTATTAAACCTTTTGGTCTCTGCCGCTTATGTGTCCCAGATCAACTTATAATTCTGCTTCATACAGTTTGCCATCCTTTAGAATATTTCTGTCTTGCCTCCCTTCATTACAGTAGCTCTTTACAATCTTAGATAATCATATCTTCATTGACTTTCCTTAACTTCCAGGAGAGTTCTAGTTTCTGATATTCTGTTCCATTAACATGTACTTACTTGTCAAACCAGGTACCCTCAGTTACTTACATGTCATAGTGCTTTGTAAATGTTTATGGATTGATTAGCCTAAGTGGCAAAGTCCATCTTCTCTGTAATTTTGAACAAGAGAGAGTCATTGCTTTCTAAATACTTTTTATTAGTTTCTGCCTTTGTGTTAATTCATGTATTTCACATTGTCAGTATCTGTTACTACATGTGTGAATCTTTCTCAGTGTTCAAACTCGGCCTCTTTGCTGCCAACTTTTACCTTGTTAGCAAGGTGAACACATATTCATTTAAAGGTATCAATAATATTTTATGACCTGTTTTCTAGTAGCCCAGGATAGAGTCTTTCTGGGTTCATTCTGCAGAGCTGGCTGAGTTAGATGGGAAGAATCTCAAAAAAGATGCCGTCCTGGGATAGTAGGGGAGACTCAGGGTCTTGGTTAAGTTAAAAGGGTAGCCTCTGCAGTGGCTCATGCCTGTAATCCCAGCACTTTGGGAGGCTGAGGTGGGAGGATCGCAAGATTAGGAGTTTGAGACCAGCTGACCAACATGATGAAACCCCGTCTCTATTAAACACAAAAATTAGCTGGGCATGGTGGCGTGTGCCTGTAATCCCAGCTATTCACGAGGCGGAGGCAGTAGAATTGCTTGAACCTGAGAGGTGAAAGTTGCAGTGAGCTGAGATCACACCACTGCACTCCAGCCTGGGTGACAGAGCGAGACTCATCTCAAAAAATATAAAGGAGTGTCCTCCTAGAGCCGAGACAATGAGATCCTGTAACTGTGCAGGAGGTTTTGTTCATGGCCAGACTATTGTGGGAACCTCTTGAACAACAAAGTAAAAAGAGCGAAATGGGCAGCGAAGTTGTGAGCCAGGCTGGGGTTTGAGTGGAGGGTTCATGTACATATTCAATACCAAACCATTGAAAGTCATTGCTAGAGTATTAATTATTTTGACATTTTAAAGAGTTTATAAATTAGGGATTGTTGATCAGATGAAAAGGCGTGGTGGGCTAGAAAGCAATGACTGGCAGAATCTAAATAATTTATTGATTACCGTAACATTTTTTTAATGTACGATAAGATCGGTCCATTGTATTCAGTTGCACAGTTTATTAGGTACTACACAAAAGCACCTGTCTAAGGAGGCAGAGGGAGACTAAATTCCAGCCCGGGTTCTAATCACCGAGGCATGTACCTGGTGGTATGCCTGAAGAAAAGTGTGCCTTTTTCATCTGCTAATTCAAATATTCAGGGTAGGCAAGTGGAGGCCTTGTTCTCTTTGCTTCATATGTTGTAGACTTAATGTGAAGAATATCCTCTAATTTGTTAAAAAAAAATCAATATGTCATAGTATTTTCTTTCTTTTTTTTTTTTTAGATTATAAAAACTTCCTCTTTAATCAAGGCTTATAACATGAACAGATTTTTTGAATAAAATGGAAAGTTTCCAGTACACTGAAACATAAATCCACAATTCACCATACGTACAACACCCGGCAGAAAAAAACAAAAGCAAGTTTACACGATCCCTGTAACAGCCATGGTGTTAATCTCAGATGCTTCCTCCATCTGCCAAGTTCGTTCTAGATACACAGCACACTGTGGCTTCTGGGATCACACTCAGCTGAGGCTGTGGGTCCACAGAGCACTCATCAGGCTGGGCTATGGTAGTGGTAGCTCTACTCAAGAAACAAAGCAGTTACCAGCACATTCAAACAGTGTATTGAACATCTTTTAAATATCAAAGTGAGAAACAAGAAGGCAACACAGTCATCATCAGGAAGATGTTAGGAAGTAAGGACAGCTGTGTAAAGCTTGAGGCTGAAAGTGGCTTGCCAGCTTCATTTCTTCGACTTCTTGGGTCGTGGGTGCCAGAACAGGAAGATGTGAGGTTCTGATTCATGGATCATGTAATGGACCCAGCCCTGACTCTGCTGAACACCAAGATTCCTGCATTCAGATTCAGACATCAAATGGGTTTTACGGATCAGCTTGGCTGTGTCCTTGGGCAGCATGACATGCTGATACTCAAACGCCTCGCCGTCGTATTTGTCTGAATAGCAAATTTGTTTGTGCGACACGATTGCTCCGTCTGCTAGCCTTCAGCCCCGCCCTGCCAACTTCCAAGGAACCGTCATAGTATTTTCTGATCCAAAAAGTATATTCAGCAGTAAATGATGACTGGTCACCATTTAATTCTCATTTATAAAATGAGAATGGGAAAAAGAAAAAAGAACTTAAATATTTGGCTTTGAAAGAGTAGGCCTGTATGAAAAAGAAATGTTAAACATTTGTACTGTTTCTTTTTAAGCTTTTTTTCTCTGTTATAAGATTTTCCCCTTTGAGGACACTGCAAGCAAAATGAATCATGCCATCAGAGAATGCCCTCTAGATCTTCTTGGGGTTTCTGTAGCCAGCAGTGTACAGGAAACTAGTCACATTATTAATTGCATTCTCTCTTGGCCAAAGGGTTAGCTATTCTAAAATGTGATTTCACTGCCTGCATCAGTCGTAGGCCTAAGCTTCTCTTTGTTATTTTAGTAAATATATGTGTGTATGGAGTGATTTAGTTCAAATTTAGTGTATTAAGTGGTAGTTTACCTAAGGCACCCATGTTTCCCTTCCCCTCTCCTCCTGTTTCAGATTGTACAGAGACCTGGAGGTCTATAGACCACATCTATTCTGAAATGTGAGTTTTGTTTGGCTCACACAGTTTTGGGACTTGTTGTGTTTCAAATGTGTTTAGATAAGAGTTGTTCGTTTCCATTAGTCACTATTCTGACCATTCCCTTTTGTTTTATATCTGGTCTTCTTCAGCTGTCTTTCATGCTGGCCTTCCAGTTTGTAATTCTCACTTTGTATCTGGACACTGTGAACACAGAATTAAGGCAGGAAATTAGAAGGTAGAATAAAATCTGCCTTTAAGAAGCAATTTACATTAAACAAGTAACTCTTACTTATAGTATCAAGAAATGTTTTCAAATATTATAATTGTATACCAATGTCATTCCCCTAACTACTCTTCCCATTTAATTACAATTAGGCTGGGCAAGATAAATACGAGGTTGTAGGCAAAATTAGGGAACTGTGTCAAGGTTTAGAATACCAAGGGTCAATAGCAGGCCAGTCCCTGGAAGGCAGAATATACATAAACACTAAGGTCAAGACAAGTCATAGGTCAGAGCAAGGTGGACAGACTAGGGAATAGCAGTAGCATCCACTGCCCATGGGATCAGGAGCATCAGGTCCAAGCCTCTAGGACCAGTAAATGCATGAGCATTAAAGGAATGAGATCAGAATTGGGAGGCAAGGAGGCTGAGTCATGGGGGCTCACGGTCTCAACAAGGAAATGGGTCTCTGAGGGGAAGGGGGGCAGTACAGGACACTACATGAAATAAAGGAGTTTGCCACAGATGAACCCCCTTTGCCTCTGCTTAGAATGTTTTTTTTTTTTTTAATTAATAGACTTTAGTTTCTAGGTTAACAAAATAGAACAGGTAGTACAGAGTGTTCCCAGATACCACCTTCTCCCACCATCCCCTCACACACCTGTTTCCCCTATTTTCCTGTTTTTAACATTGTACATTTGTATGATATATTTGTTGCAATTGATGAACCAATATTGATACACTATTGATGAGTTAAGCTCATTTTTTTACATTAGGGTTTATGCTGTGTTGTATATTTTATGGGGAGTGTGTTCGTGTGTCAACATTTACATTACATAAAACTTACTATTTTTTCCATTTTTAGGTGTGCTGTTCAGTGGCATTAAGTACATTCACACTAATGTGCAACCATCACCATTAGTCATCTCCAGAACCTTCTCAGTAACCCTAATGGAAACTGTACCCATTAAACAGTAACTCCCCATGTCCCTACCCTCACCCTCAGTAACCACTGTTCCTTTTATCCTATATATTTGACTATTTTGGGCATCTCATATAAGTGGCATTGGACAATAATTGTGCTTTAATCACTTGAGCCCAGGAGTTTGAGACCAGCCTGGGCAACACAGTGAGTCCCTGTCTCTACAAGAAATTAATAAATTAGATGGGCGTGTTGGCACTTGCCTGTTGTCCTAGCTACTTGGGAGACTGAGGCAGGAGGATCACTTGAGCCTAGAGGTCTTGGCTGCAGTGAGCCATGATCATGCCACTGCACTCCAGCCTGGGCAACAGAGAAAGACTCTGTCTCTTAAAACTAATAAACAAAAAATTGTCCTTTTGTTTCTGGCATATTTAACTTCCCATGGTGGCTTTAAGGTTCACCTATGTTGTAGCATGTATTACCATTTCATTCTTTTTTAAGGCTGAATATTCCATGGTATATGCCACATCTCGTTGATCCATTCATCTGTCAATGGACATTTGGGTTTTAACCTTTTGCATATAATGCTGCTATGAACATCAGTGTACATACATCTGTTTGAGTTTCTGCTTTGAGCTCTTTGTGTGTATATAGTCAGAAGTGAAATTGCTGAATCAAATGGTCTATGGGTTTTTGGCAAATGCATAATGTCATGTGTCCACAGTACAGAAGAGTTTCACTGTCCAAAAACTCTGCTTCAACCATTCTTCACTCTCCCACCTTTGCCTCTACTTAGGTTTTAATGTTCTTTTTTTTAGACATTTAACTATTGTTTATACTTCCAACCTGGAACTTTCAGGTAAAGATGTGTTAGTAAAATCAGTGATCAAGGGAAAGTAAGATGTTCTGGTAAATTATTGATAGTCCCTTAGGCTTTGAGATTTTGAAAGTTACTTACACAGTTAACGTACAGGTAACAAACACAGAGCTTTAGAATGCATTGGCTTCAGATAAGATTATTTGTGTGGCTGCAGTTATATATTGCATCCATTTATTCCACAAAGATGTATGCTATACTATATCCAAGCCCTGTGCTAGATACTTTCCATAGGAAACAAAGATTCCATTGAGGTAAGCTAGACTATTTTAGGAGTTTCCATCTTTGTTACCATCAAGGTACCTCTTTGACAGTTGTTCCCCAGGAGCCATGTGTTTTGAAAGATCCTGTCTATTACATATTATGCTTGTGCTAGGCTTTCTCAGAATATTGAAAATAGCTTTTGAGTCTCCACTACAATTTTCAGGGAGTTGTAGAGGTCCAGAGCTCTTCATAAGAAAGCTGATCACGTTTAAAATTCAGAGCATGAGTCTTCGATTAGCATGGTTTGTGTGATTGTCACTGTGCCCAGTCCTGTTATTACAGCTGTGCTGAGGTACTTTGTATGGCTGTTTTCCAGACTTGCTTTGCTCAGATTACCATTTCTCTATCTTCTCCAGTTGCTTGCTGACCAAGCCTTTTCCATTGTACTTCCTTAGTGGCAGTGACCGTCTAGATAGAAAAAAAAAAAAAATTACACTAGGACAGAAAATAAAGAGACAAGGACAGGAAAACTCAGGCATTTATGGTCATTAAAGCAGAATTCTCTGTACACTTGTTAAATTGTTGCTGTCATATGAACCTCCTGATAATTTGTTTATTCATGTTTGTACATATTCTGCATAATATCAGTATATGCATTATTAGTGGAACCTATTTTCTCTCCTTTTTAAAATAAAAATTAATTATAAACAGAAAATTCTGAGATTTTGCATGTACTCTGAGGTGCATGTATCCCACTTTAGTCCCCTGTGGTTACATTGTCAGAAAAATGTGAGTGGTTGTGACTTTTTTTTTTTTTTTTTTTTTGAGACAGAGTTTCGCCCTTGTTGCCCAGGCTAGAGTGCAATGGCGTGATCTTGGCTCACCGCAATCTCTGCCTCCCGGGTTCAAGGGATTCTCCTTCCTCAGCTTCCAATATCCCCCAGGAAGGTAGCTGGAATTACAAGCTTGCACCACCACATCAGGATAATTTTTTTATTTTTAGTAGAGACGAGGTTTCTCCATGTTGTTCAGGCTGGTCTGGAACTCCCAACCTCAGGTGATCCGCCCCCCTCGGCTTCCCGAAGTGCTGGGATTACATGCATGAGCCATCATGCCTGGCCGGTTGTGATTCTTAATATAGAGCCAAATAAAATCTGAATACCAGTCCACTAAAGCTGCTTTAATGGGATAAACTTTTAAATGAACCATTAATATATATTCCACATTAACCATTAATATATACTCCACATATTTGCTATTTGGGGTCTGAGGAGGCAGAAAGACAGAAAGAGATGGAAGAAAAGCCTGAGTTGACTTTAGGACTTTCAGTGTTCCAACGCCTGGATATAAATGAAGGATGAGCATTTCTACTTAATTTATCTGGCTGGATTCCTGTGCCTAATGGCTGCGTATATACCATAAACACTGTGAAGAAGCAACCATGGAAACACTTGTTTTCTCGTTGGGCTAAATTTACTCTGGATTGAATATTAACACAGGGCCTGGCAGTACTTTAAAAGCAAAAATAGCTTAAGCGTGATTCACTCTGAGTCATTTACTGCGGCTGCTGCTATACTGCCTAGAGCTTGACATTGAACAAGTTGGCAGCCTGTATTGCTACATTTTTTCTAGGAACTCTGAACACATTTCATTCTTGTGAATTCGCTTGTGCAACTATATTAAATAGAGTAATATGTTTATTTTGTTTCAGAGTCAAATGAATTTGAGAATGGTGAAACTGAATTATTTTTCTTGGGCTTTCTGGAAAAGCTAGATTCTCAGAATTCTCCTGTGGTTACAAGACTTACTCTATTTTATAAAGAATTAATAAAATGTCATAGGAGTTTTGTTTTAGGCACTTTGGGCTTTTCTGATTGAAAACACCACATGAACTAAAATATTATTGTGAAAAAGAACCTGGTAGTACTGTCAGGATTCATTAATTTTCTGATATTACCGGACAAGATGGTTTGTGCCATTCAGAAAGCTCTTTTACTTTCTTCTTCTTTCCTAATACAATGAGGCACGCCACGTAGCCTGCCTTATGGTTAAATTGGGTGTATGACTTGTAAACTTCCCTCTTGCTATTAAAGATTATATAATGGGAAGTTCATTGGTTTTGAAAGGCAGACCAAACCCACCCACGGGATTTCTACTGGCCCTTTAAATGTATTGCATCCATTTCTCTGAGTAAACCCATGTGGCTGAGAAATAGTGAGTAGCTTGTTGGCTGACTGTGGGAAAACCTATGAAGGATCAGTTGACCTCATCTGGGAAGGAGTCAGAAATGGCTAAGAATCTAAAACTATATATATGAGGATGGCTTTCTCTTGATGTTGCAATCTTTATTTTAACATGTTTTTGTGTTTAGCTTTTGGAGTTGCCTAACAGTATAATTTCAAATGAGGTTTAGTTTCAGCTGTTTAATTTTAAACTGTAGGGAACATGATCCAAAAAAAAAATTAAGGCACTATCATTTTTCTTAGAATTTTAATGATTTGTATAGGAAGAGTTTTCCTGTAACAGCCTGAAACGAAAATGAGCCTAACCTAATTCTTGATATTATTTTGAAATTGTTTTACCATAAAATTATTACATTAGAACGTGTGACTCTGTCAGAGAATTTCAACATAGTTGCATAAAGTGTGTTTCATATTACAACTTGTTCTCTGCTTGACTTCATTGAAATTAATAAAAGGACTCTTTGAGAAGGATCTGGTGAGTTAGCATCATTATTTAAAAAAAAAAAGTAAAGAACTTACTCATAATGTATCCTGTGTTGCTAAGTTTTCAAAGTTAGCTATCTCAGCCACACCCAAAAACCCTTTCAGAAGATTGAAATCCACTTATTCATTTATGCTAGCTTAGAATTTTCTTCCTAGTAAAGTAAGAGCTGAGATGGATATAAATTTTCCATTAAATATATGATGATTGCAGGAAAAACTAACATTTGGAATTTGAGTTGCTGCCAAGTCTGATGTTGTAATCTATAGTTCTTTATTCTGTGATTAAAAAGATTTCTTATAGCAGGGTTTTCTAACTTGGGCTGTGTGGGTGCTAAAAATATCTCCAAGGTATTTTTTATGTCCCAAAGGGATAAAGTCACCCTTCCTCAGAGCTAGAGGATAGAATACTAGTCCTGCAGTAGCGTTGTCCGTATCATGGTCATGTCTACCTTCTACTGCTACATTTCCAAGTCATATAAATGAGTTTTTCATATGGCTTGAAAATTAGCTCACCAAAGTTAAGTAACCAACCCATGTCAGGTTGTAAACTAAAGGGGCTAGTCTAAATGAGTCTCAGCATTGCCCAGTAGCCACTGTGTTATTAATTCCTTTACATAGATATGTCTTTTTTTTTTTTTTGAGATGAGATCTCACTTAGTCACCCAGGCTGGAGTGCAGTGACACAATCATGGCTCACTGCAGCCTTGACTTCCCTCAGGTGATCCTCCCACCCCAGACTCCTTAGTAGCTGAGAATTCAGGTGCATACCACTATGCCTGGCTAAGCTTTGTATTTTTTGTAGACACAGGGTTTTGCCATGTTGCCCAGGCTGGTCATGAACTTCTGGGCTCAAGCAGTCCACCTGCCTCAGCTTTCCAAAGTTCTAGGATTACAGGCATAAGCCACTGTGCCCAGTCAGATGTGTCTTATCCGTAGATATATTATAGGTTGAGTATCCCTTATGTGAAATGCTTGGGACCAAAAAGTGTTTCAGATTTCAGGCTTTAGATTTCTTTAGATTTTGGAATATTTGTATATACATAATGAATATATTAAGGATGAGACCCAAGCCTAAATGCAAAATTCACTTATGTTTCATATACAGCTTACACACATAGCCCGAGGGTAATTTTACACAATATTTTTAATAATTTTGTGCATGAAGCAAAGATTTGACTGCCTTTTGACTGCAACCTATCACATGAGGTTAGGTGTGGAATTTTCCACATGTGGCAATGTGTCAGTTTTCAAAAAGTTTGGGATTTTGGAACATTTCAGATTTTCAGATTAAGGATGTTCAACCTATGAATGAGATAATGTGAAAGTCTTCACACAGGGTAGCATAAAGTAGGAACTCAATTAAAAAGCCCATTAAATCTGAATTTCTGTTATAAATATTTCACCTTATTTGGTCTGCAAGTCTTCTTTTTCTCTATTATGTGTACACTCGTTTTTCAAACTCCTATTATATGCCAGAAACTATAGGATATTTGAGACAAATTAATAAGCCTTCAAGAATTACATTCTTCACTTGAAAAGTCAGGTGTGCAAATTATTGAAGATATTAATCATATGCTTTTTAAAAAGATTAGGTACAAGGATGCCATTGCCTTAAAGTAGGAATGATTTTTAAAATTTTTTAATTGAGAAATAATTGTATATATTTATGGAATATAGTGTGATGTTTTGATGTATGTATACATTGTGGAATGATTAAATCAAGTTAATTAATGTATCTGTCACCTCATTTACTATTTTGTGGTGAAAACTTTTGAAAACTAGTAGAAGTAATTTTGAAGTATACAAATACATTATTAATAACTGGGATTTCCATGCTGTGCAATAGATCACTAAAACTTATTCCCTCTGTCTAACTGAGACTTTGTAGTTTGATCAACATCTCCCCATTTCCCTAACCCCATTCCCCTGCCCCCTACCTCTTCTAACCACCATTCTACTCTCAATGTCTATGAATTAGCCTGTTTTAGATTACACATGTAAGTGTGATCATGTATTCAACTTTCTGTGCCTGGCATATTTCACTTAGCATAGCACCCTTCAGGTTCATCCATGTTGTTGCAAATGACAGAATTTGTTTTTAAAGGCTAGCTAGTACGTGTGTGTGTGTGTGTGTGTGTGTGTGTGTGTGTGTGTGTATACACACACATACATATATGTGTGTGTATATAGACAGGGTCTCACTGTGTTGCCCAGACTGGAGTGCAGCAGCATAATCTCAGCTCACTGTAGCTTTGTCAGGGCTCCTCAGCCTCCTGGGTGGCCGGGACTACAGGAATACACTACCGCACTTGGCTCTTTTTTTTTTTTTTTTTTTTTTTTTTGTAGAGATGGGGTTTTGCCATGTTGCCCAGGCGGGTCTTAAGATCCTGAGCTCAAGCAATCCACCCGCCTCAGCCTCTCAAAGTGCTGATATTACAGGTTTGTGCCACTGCACACAGCCCCTAAGTGTCTATCAATTGATGAATGGATAAAAAAGTGATATATATGTGTGTGGCACAAACCTGTAATATCAACACTTTGAGAGGCTGAGGCGGGTGGATTGCTTGAGCGCAGGATTTTAAGACCAGCCTGGGCAACATGGCAAAACCCCATCTCTACCAAAAAAAAAAAAAAAGCCAAGTGTGGTAGTGCATGCCTCTAGTCCCGGCCACCCAGGAGGCTGAGGTGGGAGGATCACTTGGGCCCTGACAAGGCTACAGTGAGCTGAGATTATGCTCCTGCACTCCAGTCTGGGCAACACAGTGAGACCCTGTCTCAAAAATAAAATAAAAAAGACTGGGCACTGTGGTTCACACCTGTAATACCAGCACTTTGAGAGGCCAAGGCAGGCAGCTCAGGAGTTTGAGACCAACCTGAGCAATATGGTGAAACCCCATCTCTACAAAAAAATGCAAAAAATTAGTCAGACATGGTGGTGTGCACCTGTTGTCCCAGTTACTTAGGAGGCTGAGGTAGGAGGATTGCTTGAACCCAGAAGGCAGAGGTTGCTATGAGCCAAGATTGCACCACTGCACTATAGCCTGGACAACAGAGCAAGACCTTGTCTCAAAAAAATAAAAAGGTAGACACTCAGGTTGCTTCCATATCTTGACTATTGTGAATGATGCTGCTGTGAATGTGGGAGTGCAGAAATCTCTCTCTCATACCAATTTGAATTCATTTGGATGTATACCCAGAAGTGGGATCATATGGTAGCTCTATTTGTAGTTTTTTGAGGATCTTCCATACTGTTTTTCATAATAGCTGTACTAATTGACATTCCCACGAACAATGTACCAGGGTTGCCTTTTCTCCACGTCCACACCAGTACTTGTTGTCTTTTGTCTTTTTGCTGATAGCCATTCTAACAGATGTGAAGTGATATCTCTTCATGATTTTAATTTGCGTTTCCTAGATTGTTGGAGAAGTTGACCATTCTTTCCATATATTTCTTGGCCATTTATATATCTTTCTTTTGAGAAATGTGTGTTCAGGTCCTTTGCCCCCTTTTTTTTTTTTTGAGTCAGGGTCTTGCCTTGTTGCCCAGGCTAGAGTGCAGTGGCATGATCATAGCTTACTCCAGCCTTGAGCTTTCTGGCTCAAGAGATTCTCTCACTGTAGCCTCCCAAGTAGCTGGGACTACAGGCACACACAACCATGCCTGGCTAATTTTTAAAATTTTTAGTAGAGATGAGGTCTGGCTGTTTCCTCGGCTGGTCTTAGACACGTGGGCTCAAGCAATCCTCCTGACTTGGCCTCCCAAAGTGCTGGGATTACTAAAATCAGGTTATTTGTTTTCTTGCTATTTAGTTGTCTGAATTCCTTATGTATTTTGGATGTTAGCTTATTATCACTTGTATGGTTCACAAATTTTCTCCCAGTCAGTGAATTATCTTTTCATTATGTTAA
Organism: Saimiri boliviensis; assembly: GCF_048565385.1. Lineage (NCBI taxonomy): Eukaryota > Metazoa > Chordata > Mammalia > Primates > Cebidae > Saimiri > Saimiri boliviensis. Next base: position 73,912,800 of record NC_133463.1, read on the forward strand.
TTGTTTCCTTTGCTGTACAGAAGCGTTTTAGTTTGTTGCAATTCATGTGTCTATTTTTTTATTGCCTGTGCTGTTGTGGTCATATCTAGGAAATTATTGCTCAGCCCAGTGTTGTGGAGCTGTTCCCAGTTTTCTTCAAGTAGTTTTACAGTTTCAGGTCTTAAATACTTAAGTCTTTAATCCATTTTGAGTTCATTTTTGCATGTGTATATACAGTTTCCCCAACATTATTTATTGAAGAGATGTTTTTTCCCCATTGTGTGTTCTTGGCACATTTGTCAAAAATCAACTGAGCATAAATTCATAGATTATTTTTGGGCTTTCTATCCTGTTCCACCAGTTGGTGAGTGGTACCAGTTTTTTGTTGTTGTTGTTGTTGTTTTAACTAATAACAACTATCGACCTTTGATTACTTCCTATGTACCCAGCTCTATTTAAGGTGCAATAAGGTAGGTAGATGGTGTTATCCCCATTTTACAGAGGAGGATATTGAGGATCCTAAGAGGTTGAGCAATTTGCCCAACTTTACAATTCAAACCCAGGAAATCAAGCTGGAGAGTCCATGCCCTTAACTATTACTTGTTGCCTCTTGTTGATTGACTTTGTTGAGGAAAAAGAAAAACTCTTAGAAGCTGGAGGAAATGGGAAGTCAGTACAGCAGTGATAATGTGATCTCTTTTGTATGACATTAGATTTTTTAAATTAGTGATTATTTTGGAGTACTTTTGCTAAAGTCTATGTTTCTAAAACAAAGTGGCTTCATCCAGTAGGCTAAATCTGAGAATTTACCACATATACAGCATATCTTTCTTAGGCTATATGTGCTAATCCCTAATGTGAGCTGAGTCTGAGAACTTAATGTTCTTACATATTACCTCTGAGACTGAAATCAGTTCTTAAACCAGTGTTGGGTTTTGCCATTCAGAGAGGCACTGTGGGGGCCATGCCAAGAAACAAATTAGCTAAAAGCAAGGCTTTCCTTCCATCGACAACATTGGGTTTCCTTTCATCTTGTGGCTCTTTTAAGCTCTCTAACAGCCTCTTTCTGTCTTTTCAACTCCATTCACCTCAAACCCAACAGTTCTTTTTTATAGTCAACACTGCTAAACAGTTATTCAGAGCCCTGCAGCTCTCATTTCATTCTTGGCTTTGTCTAAGTTCCTGAGAGAGCTGCAGAAAGAGGTTGAAGAAGTGAAAATCATCAGCTCACCCTGTTTGCATATCCTGCAGTTTGCCAGCACCCCCTGAGAAAGTTCAAGGTCTAAGAGTACAGTGAGCAGAGAAGCCTCTCCAGGGAGTCTCCCAATAGCTTGTTTGTTTCACATGGTGCTCTGGGGTTTATTTGTTTTTATTCAGGAAGGTATTGCCTTTTTATTTCTTGATATATTTTATAAGAAAATGTTTTCTCTTAACATGAGAGCAAATTATACTTATCTGCTGAACAAAGCAAAGCTATATGCAAGGACATTTTATTTTTTGCTTCAAGCACCATTGCTTTTGGCAATTGTAGACAAAATATCGTACTGTTTGATGAGGTGTCAAATAACACACTTTAACTGAAGAATGAACACATTTCCAGATACAATATTACCGTTCTTTTCTTTTTCAAGTAATAGTTTCCAAAAGATGAATTTTAATGGACTTCTACCATTTAACCGAAGTGGATCTTTGAATCTCTGAAGTTGCCCCCACTTCACACCTGCATATGTGACACTTAACAATTATTTACACTTTTGATTAAATTCAACCTTTATGTCTTTTTGCAAAAAATGAATGCATACAGTTTTCTTCACAAAAACTCTAGTAATCGAACGTCTTGTTTTGAGCTTTTTCTTGATGTATTAAGCTGACATTGGGCACCAAGATAATGCATTATGGAATTAGTACATTCCTCCCCAGAGGACCTCATGACTTGAACTAAATATTCTCATGGCCCAGTCATTGTGTGGATTTGCTTTTAAACATGTCCAGTCTTGGCATTTTAAAATAACATTTTAGAAATTCACCAGGAAAGGAAGGTGACCGTGCAGTTATCAGATGATAAATTCTAATCATGGGACTTTCACGTGGGTCGTTTGTAATTGAAGACAGTGCATCCTTTGTAACTGAAGCTAGTGCAAATGAGGACAGGGGTGGCGGGGACGGAAAGTGGAGAGGTGTACAGCTGCTCTCCTTGCACTGTACCCCTCATATCTGCAGCCGGGATCAGTCTAGATCTCATTCGTGATGCTTGGGGGCCTTGGGGGCTTGGGAAGCCAGCTCAGGCCTTGTGATCTGCTTGGATGAGTGTTGCCCGGGGTTCTCACTTTCTGACTCCTGGAGGATGAAAGGCTACTTGTCTGAGAGGGAGTGGGAGTGATTCTTGAGAAGAAAAACATGATTTGGATAGTGAAGAGGTGTAGAGGGGAGGTCAGGGGATGTGGAAAAGAGGGACATGCAGGGAAGTAAGCATGAATAAAGAGTAAGTTGGGGAGGGAGAACAAGAAGGAAGACAGAGGAAGAACGCACTTTCTCTCTTCCCCTTACTCCTCCCTGTTCGGCAGTCTGGCTGTTTCTGCTTTCTCCTTTAGTTTCCTCTTTTCTCTATCCCTTTCATGGAACTGCTCTCCAAAACGTGTTCTCTCATCCCTCTGCCTCGTCTTTTTGTGTCCTTCCCTAACTCCTATGTCACCCACCAGCCCAGTTCACTTCCTTTAGTTGTCCCCGCCCCCTCTTCCTAGGGACCCACCAAGTGAGTGTCACATTCACAGCCCTGTCTGGTGCAGTCTGAAACACCTGAGGCCGCTCAGGGTCTGTATTAGAATTAGCCTATTCTAAAGACCTAACCAGACTTTGCAGGTTCCTTTTAAGTCAGAATGAACTCCTGCCTTGACCTTGCCCAACCTCAAACTGGGGGGACAGCTTCCAGATCCACAGGACATGAGAAGCAGGAGCAGGCCTGCCACGTCCCTGACATGGTGGTCAAGATTTTATGAATGGTAGCTCAGTGTCTCCATCTGTCCTTTAGACAGCCATGAGAAGGTGTGGGCAACCACAGTGTCCCTAACTCTTCGGTAGAGTGACTGCAACTCAGAGCGCAAGTCATGCCAACCAGGGCCTTCCCCACCAGAGCTACTGCTTTGCTGCCTACCGAATAACGATCAAATGTTTCTTTCCTTTGCTTTCTGTTTAGAATTAAGGACAACTTTTATTAGCATCTTTGTCTAAGCTATAGCGTTAACTCTCGGTTTTTAATTACATCCTCACAAATGTATTGCAATTAATACTAAAAATCAGGAAGCCTTCTACTTTGCTAATAAACTCTTTCTGGTGTTTGCAAATCTGTTGAAGCTTTAATTAGGATTCCTTTATATTCAGTCTTTTCTAATTACTTTTCTGACTATAAAAATTTGTATATTATAAAAGATTCAGGTAATGTAGAGGGCAAAATAAAAATTATCTATAATCCTAGTTCCCAGAGATAATTACATATTAACATTTTGTTTTTTCTTTTAGTCTTTTTTTTCTTTAAAACATATATTTGCAAAACTGAGATCAGTTTCGTGTCCTGTTTTTTTCAATCAGTATAATGTGAGCTCATTAAATATTTGAAAAACCTGATTTTAAATTAATTTCTAATATTTTATGTATGTGCCATTGCTTTATTCCTCTTTGAGTCATTGTCCTCTATTACTGTTACATGCACTGGTTATCTTTCAGTGGATAGCAGTTGATATTATCAATTTTTAAAGTCAGTTTGATAGTTAAAAAGTAGTAACTTGTACTGTGTATTCAGTCTTAAGTATCAAAATTGCCTAATTTTTAGATTATTTCTTGTTACTTCTATTTATGAATTATAAAGATTAAATAAAATTATGGTATATTTTTCAGGTAAAGATTATTTCAAAAGTTGAAGTGATTGGTGTTTGTTTTGGTAAAATTTTACTTTTGAAAAGTAAAATTTTAAAAAATTTGAAAGCATCTCCTTTTGAAAGCATTTTGATGCATTTATTTATTCAGTCAGCAGACATTTATTCAATTCCTTCCAGTGCAAGGTGTTAATTGGTGAGAATAAAAAGAAGAAAAGAATGCTTTCTGCCTTCGAGAAGCTTACAATTCAGCGCTGGTAACATATGTGTAAACATGTGATAATGTAACACAAAGAAATAAATATTAAAATAAAGCTGCAAGCAGGGTGCTGGGAAAACACAGAAGGAAAATGGAATTTTGACCAGCAGAATCAGGGGAAGACTTCCTGGAAGAGCTGACATTTGAGCTGAGCCTTAAAGTATCCATTTAATTTCACTGAGGAAGGCAGTACAGGGCATTTGAAGCTGAGAGCATAGTATATTCAGAGCCAAAGGGGGCTGAGAGCACATGTCATGTTTGGGAAAAGTGAATGTCCCAGAGAGCCAGGTGTGTTACATGCCATATGGTGGTCAAGTGTAAAGGGGGCAAGGCAGAGAGTGGTCGCAGCCAGTCAACCTACAGCAAGATGATCAATTCATATGTGCCTGGCTCTGTGCTAAGCTCCTTCTCATATGTAACTTATCTCATTGAATTCACTTGATAGTCCTGTGAACTATGTATATGGCCACTTACAGATGGAAGTAGAAACTCAGAATGCCTGAGTGTTTCCAAGTTACAAAGCTTGTAGGAGACAGACCAGTCCTGAAATCCGTGCTTTTTTCATTATACCAGATTGAGAAAAGATACAGAAAACCTTGAAAACTGTTAGGGTGTTGGGCCTATTTAACATTCGTTGCTGTTTGGTTTTAATCAGTGCTGGTATATGATTAATGAAGATACTTCTAGTGGTAGAAGGAAGGAGGATGAGTCAGAAAAAAATGTTACAGGAAGCAAGACAAGATAGAGGACCATCACAGAAGTCTGAGCAAGACATGGAGAACCTGACCTACTGCAGTGGTCATGGAAATGGGAAAGAAAAGAGAGATGCAAGAGACTTGGAGAAAGAATCTAAGCACTTAATAGATGGATGCACTAAAAGCAGTGAAGGAAGCCTATATTACATTAGATTTGTAGTTTCAACTTTTTTTTATCATACATCCTTAATAGTAAAATATTTTTGAGCACATATCCAGTAAAAAACGTTTAATATTTTAACCTCCTTTCCCCCAGTGCATTTTCTTGTGTATACTCATTTTAGAGGACACTGGAATTATTTAGAAGAATGAGGGAAGGGGTTGCCAGGAAGAAAGGGTAGAGGAGAATCTGAGTTTGGTTTTGGTCATCCTGTGAGTTTAAGATAGCTAAAAAAGTATTGACATTTTGAAGATGCTTCATACAAAGTTGGAAGTGGTATTAAAAAATTTTAGGAAATACAATGACACCAAGCTTATGTTCTAGATGAAATTCAGTCTATCTTCAAAATAGAGTCTGGTTTCCCCAGTTTTACTTTGTGTATAAGGATAATTATGGATTAAAAAGCCAGGAGTCTGTTTTATATCATTTTTAGCTACGTATCTTTTGTTGATTGTTTTAGTGTTTTATTATATGATAGATGCTAAGTGATGACTTATTTGATAAAAGTTTTCAATGTTAAATTTTATTTTACCTTTATATAATTTTTGAGAGAAGAAATATTTAGGACTGTTAACTGAGAATAAACCTTGTAGTCTCAGAGAAGCATTATTTATACAATATATTTTAAAATTTTAATTTTCAAAATCTATAAATATTTAGTTGAGAATCAAATGAGACACTAAAACAATTTTAGTTTTAATTTTGAAAATGTTAAAGAATACTCTTAAAATAGATCTTTTATGTAGCATATAACACAAAGATCTTTTTGAAAACCTTGCAGATTGTACGTAGTTCATTGATGTATTTAGATTTCTTTGGAACATTCTGCGTTATCAAGCCTAAACATGTCTTTCAGACAAAGAGAATCATTCAAATATCAGAATGTCTTTACAAATGGCTCATGCTTTTCAGTAACTTTTTCAAATTACAATTCTTATTTCCTTCTGGCCAACCCTCTGTTACTGAGCTAATACCTATAAAGCCTCACCCAGAATCCTTTCAATTTAACAAGGCCCTACAATTATATAATTAAAGACACAAGTCCTGATTGGTGTTTTGGGTTTGGTTCAGTTTTGCTTGATTTCAATTAAGAATATGATTTTTTAAAAACCTTCAGCCACCAAAATCATTTACTATTGTTGTTCAAAGCATGAACATTCCTTGGGGAAGTGGGAATGAGAAACAGCTGTAGTTCCTCTGTATCTCTTGAAATCCAATTAGCTTTCTTTTGTTTCTTTTCTGTTCAGTTTCAATATCAGTATCTTCAATGAATTTTTATTGAACACCCAATGAATGATAGTATTATTATAAGCTGACTGTATGCTGATGAGGAAAAACACCTTTCTTTCTTATTGTTTAATGGCTAAAAGGTGCAAAGAAATTACCAGTCTAGGTCAAGGTCACTAATTGGGCAAAATAGATTTGCAAAACAAATACCTAAAAATGGAAACATTCCTAATGGAGGAAATGGCAAAGAAAAATCATCTTCCAGATCTTGCCTCTGTCAGTAGGGGGCAACAGCATGAGATACTAGCACAGGTAGGCAGATCAGGGTTTGCTAACTCTTCCCTGAACTCTACAGAGTAGGTACAACTGCCCTGGATCAAAAACAATTTTTAGAGACCCTGATGGAGGATGAAGACATTAAACAAAATCACAGTATAGATTGGTGATTGATTAAAAATTGTATCCAAAAAATGAAAAAAAAATTGTATCGAATTTTCTATCTAATATATATTATTCTGGTTTCTTACTTGGCAAGTCTTTATAGAATTTTTGAGAGAAGAAATACTTAGGACTATTAATTGTAGAAAAAACCTTAATAGTCACAGAGGGAAGCATTAATTATGTGATATATTAGTAAAAGATGTTTATAGTTGTTTTACAGGTAGTAATAGGGTGAGCTAATACACAGGAAGTGCTGTGCCACATAATGAGGATTCAGTAGATGTGATTAAATGGCTGCTGACATCCCTTCAAGACAATGACTTGTCTTCATAGCTCATCAGTGAGTTCACAGTCTATTGTTACTTTTGATTTGGCCAACATAACACAGTTATTGCAAGAACAAACATCTGAAGACCTTTGTTCGAGTTCTGCCACTTTAATATTGATACTTCTCAGAGGCAAACCGCTTTAACACCTGTCCTTGGTCCCTGGAAGAGAGTTGGTGTTTCCTTTTGTGTTACCATAGAACTCTGGTCATACTCACCATAGCACTTTTGCACATTAGAGGTTGCAACCCACAGTATTTTTCTTAAAAGATACTGAAAAGGTAGATTAGAAAATACCAGTGTGTATCATGCACAGAAAAAATATTGTTTCATGAAAATTTTTTTCACTTAAACATATAGTCATATATACTGGGTTATGATATACAATATATTTCTTGCTGCAGGTCATAGTAAAAACAATTTTTGGAAACACTTAATTGTAGCATGGATGACATCATCATGTAGTTACCAGTTTATAAATCTGTTCCCTCTACTATACTATGCACTTCTTTCCTTATAAATCTGTTAAAACAGATTTATAAACTTCTTTCAGGAAGTGCATAGTATAGTAGAGATTTATAAACTGATAACTGCATGATGATATCATCCATGCTACAATTTTTCTTTATCTCTTTCTTTTTAACACTTAGGACAGGTCCATGGTATTTAGTATATGCTGGTGTACTGAATGAGTGAATGAATGAATGAAATGAAAGTCACCTGACTCCTCTGAACCTCGTGTTTCTTTTTCATAAATTAGAATGTTACCCGCTGTATCCCACAGTATTATCTTGAGCATCAGTTGAGATGATGAACATAAAAGTGCTCTCTGTAAGCACTGTGCACATAATAAGAATTGTTGTCTGACATAGTTTTTGTTATTATTGTTGAGTGAATAAGCCTCAGGTGCTTTTAGAATCTTAGTATTTTAAAGATGACACATTTATTACCATACTATTAATAGTACTGTAATGTTTCTTTTTCGGTGTAGAGTTAGGAGACAATCTTGAAAAATTAGATGAGAAGGAAATTACGATGGGAAATTGCAAACACATATAAAATAGGCCCAGTAGAATGTTCCGCGTACTCATCCCCAGCTTCAGTATTGGGCAACTCATAGCCAATTTTGTTTCATCGCTACCCTCTCTCACCTGCCCCTTCTCATGTTATAAAGCCAAGATGTATTTCTTTTCTTCTTCTTTTTTAACGTTTTCAGATATGTAGAAATACTCTTAGTGTTCTTTTAAAAATGGAATCATAAGTACTAAGAAAAGGTAGGTTGGTAGTTGAGACTAAAGGACTGTTATGTGAATGAGTTATTCCGAAAGGAACTAACAGGTAAACAGGATATTTTATTTCTCAAGATTTTCATATGATGGTGACCAACTCCATTGCCAAAGAATGGTCACATTCCAGGGTTGTAACTCGCTCTGGAGGCTTAGTTACGCAATTGCCAGCTCTGTCATCTTCTACAGGGATGTGACCCTACTGAAAAGTAAGGAATCTGAAGCATGGCAGATCACTTTGAAGCTTTCCCGGTTTTTGCATGTTATCATGTAATAGTACTAAAACTTTTTGTCCTCCAGCTAGGCAACATAGGTATGTAACTTAGACTTTGGGAATACTGTAAAGCCGTGACAAACCCTGCTTTAAGCTACATTCTGGGATCATAACATTTAATTTAGACATCGGAATCCACTTAGAAGAAAAGAATTTTTAAAGCACAGTAAATCAGAACCACTTATGTGATTTTTATTGATCTTTTTAAGTTTTTCATAATTTTATGATTCTGGTTCTCATAAGAACAAATACACATAATTTTAAACCCTACAGATGTTTAATTCTGTTAAAGATTTTATTTATGTAGGATTTTTATTACTTAGGGTCATATGTAGAGTTTTTTATTTTTAGCAAGGTATTGGTACGTTTTACCTACTGCAATAAATTGAATATATAGTAATTTTGTCTGTCTCAATTAGTTTAAGGTTTTTAAGTGTGCTTGAATTTTTTTTTCAAAATGAAATTAATGTAAACGCGCTTTCATTTTAAAGTATTCCAAAACATCTTTGTATTAATACAAGGAAGGTTGTGAGTTGGAGCAGGGAAAACAGATAGAGGAGAGGAAACTCATGATAAGATTGTCATAACTCTGAAATATATTGTAATCACAGATCTAGGTTGGTTTCTGTCAGAGACATCACCATTTCTGTCAGAGACCACCAGTCTCCCTTCCTGGAAACCTAGAAATCTTCACCTTTTCCTCTTTCATTTTCTACATCTAATAAATAGATCCCTATTGATTATTTATTTAGAAAAATCTTTGGGCTTTGTCTTTTCCAGGTTCTTGACCAGGGTATAAGTTCTGACTTTTATCAACATTCATCTAGACTAATAGCAGTTGAAAAGAAATGAACAAATACATTTTGGACATACCATTTTATGTGCTTTTAATCCGTACAGAAATCCTGTGAGTTAAGACAGTTATCTGTATTTTTCAGATTGTGAAAACTAGGCAGACTGTTTCAAATGTATTACACTGTGAAGGCACCTTCTTGCTCTGAGTCTGTCTTCCTCTGTAATACATTCCATCCAAGAATGTCAGGATAATCTCCCTAAAGTGTAACTTTTATTATAATAACTTAATAAAACCTATAATTACTGGCAAATTATATACCAGGGATTTTCACGTTTTGTCTCATTCCATAGAAACTACCCCATAAAGTTTATATTATCTCATATACACCTTGTCTGTAATGACTTTTGTTTCCCATCAAATGAGTTATAAACTCTTAATATTGATGATGTTCCACATTTTCGGCTGTGCCTCTATTATGCCCTTTCAGTCATCTCTCTCAATGTAAACTTGGAGCTAGCTTTAGCCAGCTTCCTTATGGCCCTCTTCAGATACCATTTTTATTTCTTCCCTAAGGCCTACTCTAAACTGTGCCAGTCCTACAGAGCCCATTTCAAGTCCTGCCTTTTCCAAAAAGCTTTACCCTGGCCAGGTGCAGTGGCTCAAGCATTCCAGCACTTAGGGAGGCTGAGGCAGGCAGATCACTTGAGGCCCGGAGTTCCAGTCTACCCGGGCCAACGTGGTGAAACCCCATCTCTACTGAAAATACGAAAATTAGCCAGGTGTGTTGGCACGTGCCTATAATCCCAGCTACTCAAGAGGCTGAGGTAAGAGAAATACTTGAACCCGGGAGGTGGAGGTTGCAGTAAGCTGAGATCATGCTACTGCACTCCAGCCTGGGTGACAAGGCGAGACTCCATCTCAATTAAAAAACAAAAACAAAACCCTAAAAGCTTTTCCCAAGTATTTGTATCTTCCTGCATTTTTTCTTCTTGATTTCCTTTATCATATCTATTTGCCCTTGAACACATATTTCTTAATATGTTTTCTTCCTAACTACAAAGGTCATATATGCTTGTGGCAAAAATATTATATGGGATATTTGAAAGTGAAAAGATAACTCCTCTGACCCCAATCCCAGTTTGTAGAAGTGTGTGTCATTTTTCTGTGCATAAACAAGAATACGCATAGCCATGCATACATCCGTACTTGTGTACACATGAGAGGTTATATATAGATGTATATATAGATACATAGAGTTATATTTTATACACATAAACCATTCTACGCCATTTGTTTTCACTTCAAAATACATCGGAAATCTTTCCATGTCAGTGAATACAAACAATTGTGTTTAAATATATCTCTTTATTTCCTCAAATTGTTTCATGTCAAATTATTTTATTGATACACATCTTATCTTGCTTTGGAAAAGAAAATGGAAAGTCCTGAAGAGCAGGAGTAGTTAACATACTTATTCTCTTTGCCATTCCATTATTCTTTACTCTTGGTGCATTTATTGCATATTTCACTATTTGTGCTGTGGGAAATGAAAGATGCTTGCCGTGTAATCCCGAAGGAGTTATGACTTAGTACGTAAGAATCCACATTTTTACATATAATGTTAACACAAGGAAGGAATTGAGAAGCAACACACATCTCTATTCCTGGAAATATGGCAGTTCGTTTATTTAAACAATCTTCTTGCTGAAACATAATTCAAACTGTTGAGTATTTATAAGAAAACATCCTCAAAGCAGCAAAGGGTTGAAAAGAGGAGGAATTATAGGCTAAAATCTGAAGGCAAGTGAGAATTCAGAGAGAATTAGAGAACTGAAACTTTTTGTGCTTAACATAGAATTCAGCACAATGATTTGGAGGTGGTGAGGTCAGGGAGTTTCTGGGGTGCTCAGAAATTTTTAGTTGTAGACCTGGTGATAGCTGTACAGGATAATTATTTTCTACATTTAACGAATATATTTTGTGTACTTTTCTATGTACATGTTATAATTTATAACAAAGAAGTAAATGTTAAGAATGAGTTGCAAAACTATACCTATAGTATGATCCCACACACGTGTATTTTATATAAATGAGTGTGTGTGTTTGTGTATTATGTAAATAGGAGTCTGTAACATATAAATTTTACACATTTATATACACATACACATACATTTATATACTTATATACTTATATAAATGTATGTGTATGTGTATATAAATGTGTGTGTGTTGCGAATGGAAATGTTTCCATGTATGTATTTCAGGTACTTAGGAAAAAAACCGTGGAGGTACTCACTAAACTGCTCACTGAGGGCATCTCTGAGACAGGCAGGGCACAAGGAAGGAGCAAGGAAGGAACTTACACTTTTTGCTTTATGCTACTGCAATTAAATTTTTAAATAATTGTCATCATTTAGTGTGTTTTAAAATCAGATTTCTAAAAAGATTTGACTAACATCTCTGCCCACTGATGGAAAAGTACTCCCTCTTCCATACTCTGTATCACTTGGTACAGTACCTTTCTTTTTTTCTTTTTTTTTTTTTTAATCTTTCTCCTTTACTAGACTATAGGCTCTTAAAAGGAACAAGACCTGTCATGTTTATTTTTAGATCTCTTGTACCTACTAAATCTTAGTACATAGTTGAGGGTCTATAAATACTACTGAAAACTGAGTAAGTAAATGTACCTTAAGTAGAACAAAGGGCTATAGGCACTCAGTACATAAACATTTCCTCTGAGGCTCTTGTTACATTTTTTAATATTCTTCTGTACCTGGCACAGCAGTGAGCGTAAAGTTGGCATAGTCAGCAAAGGTTGATTTGAATTTCAGCAACACTTTGTGGAACTGTAGGCAAATGTGGAGTTCACCATGTGGTGCCCCTCTTGATCCCAGGCAGCAGGGACATGAATTACCCTCTGAAAATTAAACTGAGAAGTGAACACCTAATAGGTTAAGGCCAAGAGAAGCAACATAATCTTAAGAGACATAAAGACTCCTTAGGGAGTAAGGTTTTTACATAACCTAATTGAGGTCATTGACCTCTTACACACACTCACACAGTCTCCATTGGAATAGCAGTTTCTCTGTCTCTAAAACAGAGAAAATGTAAAGCCCTTAATGTCATTGTTATGATTCCTAACAAAGCGCTGTCAGATCAGCAGCACCTGCCAGATTGAGGCAAGCATTCAGATGTCTAACCCATGTGGCACTGGAGTCCTGCGTAACTAACTCCACTTGCTCTGCATCCACACACCAGGCTTCCCTCTGGAAATTGCCTTCCCGAGAAGATGATTCACTATTAGGCTGATACAGTAATTCATTTATGCTCTATTCTTCCACTGTTCACTGTGAATTAATAAAGTCACATTCTTTTTTTCTCGATACATCAGTGTCTTGTGAATTTTGTTAGCATGAGTCTACATTCCCGGATCCAGTCAGGGAGATCAGCTATCAGAGTCTGCAAGACTCATCAAAGTAAATACTACCTTGTGGCCATGTGTTGGCACAGATCCATGTGATGCCCATCTGCATCATTGTGTGTCATGTTTCCTTTCCATTCCACACTAAAGCAGTAATTCTTCTCAGAAGTGATACGTGAAGAACTCCCTAATAATGTGCACATTCCAGTTAGAGAGTACTAAGTTACATTACCCCATGACAGTTGACCTCTTCTTCTGGGTATTATCTGGTTTTGCAAAATCCATACCTGTATGGATGAAGAGACTATATATTATGAATGCTAGGTCATGAGGACTTCCAGCCCCTCATTTCTAGTCCTGGCTTCACAGCCTCTTCTGGTCCTCATCTCATTGTCAGCCTTTACCCTGGCGTTATATTCAAGTACCCTCCTAACCGGGGTCTCTCTTGCAGCAGTGAAAACTAAAGAAGATGGGAGACACAGTGATTTCAGTGAGATTAAGGGTAAGGATGCAAGTAGAGCAGGCAATGAATGAGGTTATACAGACTTTTTATTCCATTTCTATCTGTCTCTCTCTTTCCTCAAAACAGTCCCAATAGCATTTCAAAGAGTTTCAAGTTCCATGTAAGTCATAGAAAAAAAATAAAGCAAAAGTTCTCTGTGACATGTTTCAGCTTATCTATGAATATAACGGAACTGAAACCATATTTCAATAAATTATTAACAGCAATCCCTTGCCAAGAAGGATATCAGCATAGATAGCAGGGCAAACCCATTATAACTCTTAAGCGAATCCTGGAAGCTTTAAAAAATTGAATAGTGTATCAAGTAAGTGCACTGTTAGCTGGGACTTTGTTAAAGAGAATTTTTTTCCTTTCTTTCTTTTTCCTCCCCCTTTCCCACCAGCCCCCAGCCAGGATAATTGATAACTACATCTCACCATGAAGGTACTGGGAATTTACCCACAATAGTTTTCCATTTATTTTAAGATTTAAAATAATATATTTTTAAAGAGTAGATTAAGACCACAGAAATTTCAGATAGGATAGGTAAATACAGAACCTTGAAAAGAATTATTTTTTATAAACTTCCTTCTTAAAAATTCTTAATTGTTCTAACAATCACAGTTGTGTTTATGTGTACAACTGGAGTTCTGCAGTAAGACACCGTGGGCTTATTAGTACATAAAGCACATTCATGAGGCTCCTATTCCTGTACAGAGCTGTTATTATTACAGAGCTGTTCTTGAATATTGATGTTTAATGATATGGGGCCAAATTGTTATTCAGATAATTACAGACCATTCCTTGATTATTTAGATGCTGATTAACCAGTCAGTGACTTCTTGCCTTTGACAAAATTTCCACCCTCTGGCTTTCCTTTGATGTTAATGAAGAGATTCAGTTTTCATCCCATTTGGCAAGGTTGGTTTCATGGACTGAGCCACCTTGCATGTAAAATCAGTAGTTATTCTGTAGACTTTATGGTAATGGAAGTTAGGCTAGGTTGCATCGAAACACTCACAATCAAGCCTATCACCATATTTAAGAAGAAACTCAAAGTATTTGATATCCCTTAGTGGATTTTAAACCACAACTTACGATACCCAAAAATACATATATATAGCTTTTTTTTTTTTTTTTTTTGAGATGGAGTTTCGCTCCTGTTACCCAGGCTGGAGTGCAATGGCACAATCTTGGCTCACCGCAACCTCCGCCTCCTGGGTTCAGGCAATTCTCCTGCCTCAGCCTCCTGAGTAGCTGGGATTACAGGCACATGCCACCATGCCTAGCTAATTTTTTGTATTTTTAGTAGAGACGGGGTTTCACCATGTTGACCAGGATGGTCTCGATCTCTTGACCTTGTGATCCACCCGCCTCGGTCTCCCAAAGTGCTGGGATTACAGGCTTGATATATATAGCATTTTAAAAATTAGGCCGAGCACTGTGGCTCACTCCTGTAATCTCAACACCTGGGGAGGCCAAGGTGGACAGATCCCTTGAGGCCAGGAGTTCGAGACCAGCCTGACCAACATGGTGAAACCCTATCTCTGTTAAAAATACAAAAATTGATGTGGTGGTGCACACCTGTAGTCCCGGCCACTCAGGTAGCTGAGACATGAGAATCACTTTAATCCAGGAGACAGAGGTTGCAGTGAGCCAAGATCATGCCACTGCACTCCAGCCTGGGTGACAGGGCAACATTCTGTCTCACACACACACACACCCCCCAAAAAAATTCAAACCGGGCAGTATTAAATGTTATGTGCGAATACAAAAATTTACAAATTTAAAAGAAAAATGATACTCACATTCTTCAATAAATAATTAATGAGGAGAGGCTGAACATAATCAACGTTTATAAAAATATACCTAGAATTTTCAAAACTACCTGTATTTTTCAGAAATAACGTACATTTTCTCATTTTACCGAAGTGCATGAGATGGTATCAAGATTCCTGCAAATAGAAAAGTATATAACGTATGCCATAAATAAAGACAAAAGAGTAGAATGAGTCAGAGAAAGATGGTCACCTGAGAAGTTAGGGAGTGTGATCCTGCCCCTTCTTACTCATTGCCGAGGCCACCGTCAGTCTTTTTTTTTTCTTTCCTACTGTTGAAGGTCAGGGTCTAAACAGGGATTCACTGAACTGAACTGAAAAGAAACTAGATTGTAGAACAGAATTATCTTGAAGTTGGGCAGCATTAGGACAAGCTGAAGTTTGCAGTTTTCTTCCTTTTCTGAGATGGAACCTTGCTCTGTCGCCCAGGCCAGAGAGTACAGTGGCGCGATCTCCGCTCACTGCGACCTCCACCTCCCGGATTCAAGCAATTCTTCTGCCTCAGTCTCCCAAATAGCTGGGACTACAGGTGCACGCCAGCACACCAGCTAATTTTTGAATTTTTAGTAGAGATGGGATTTCACCATATTGGCCAGACTGGTCTCTAACTCCTGACTTCGTTATTCACCCACCTCAACCTCCCAGAGTGCTGGGATACAGGTTTGAGCCACTGCACCTGGCCTGCAGTTTTCAGAATTACATTACTATCTTCAGACACTACATACTTTATAATGAAGCCAGTCTTTCACATACTGGCTGCACAAGGACCTTGTATAATATAGCTGAGTAAGCAGAGGTAACTTCACCTTCTGTTCTGCCTTTCCAAACTGTTTTTCTGCATCATCTGGTCTTCCTCAGTCTTTCTGCAGCCCTCTAACTCTTCTAATTTTTGTCCCTTTATGGGAGTTTTACCATAAGGCTTGATAGCATTAAGTAAATCCCTGCATGTGTGTCTGTTTCTTGTGTGTAATGGTTATATTTTGTTTTTGTCCATTTGTAATACACTTAGCATATTCCTGTCCAATCAAATAAACACCAACAGTAATATTTCTTAAATTTTTAGAATGATT
The DNA here is from genome assembly GCF_048565385.1 of Saimiri boliviensis. Lineage (NCBI taxonomy): Eukaryota > Metazoa > Chordata > Mammalia > Primates > Cebidae > Saimiri > Saimiri boliviensis. Next base: position 73,929,003 of record NC_133463.1, read on the forward strand.
AGTTCTTGACAGCCTGAAAATCATCCTCAAAAAAAAAGGCATATAAGCCCAACATGTTAGGAACGACTGCATGGTATTCATGGACCCCGGTACCTATTTTCGGATCCCAACTGGATTCAGATCTCTTTCCCATTATGTAGTTTCAAAGTTAGCAGCTTCTATGGTCACTAGTGGCACAGGCTGAGTACCCTTATCCAAAATACTTGGGACTAGAAGTGTTTTGTATTTCAGACTTTTTTGAATTTTGGAATATTTGCATTATTCTTACGGGCTGAACGTCCCTAATCTGAAACTTTGAAGTCCAAAACGCTCCAGTGGACTTTCCTCTGAGCACTAGGTCAGTCTCAAAAAGCTTTGGATTTTATAGCATTTCAGATTTTGTATTTTCATATTAGGGGTACTCAACCTGAATTTGGAAATACATTCACTCATCGGATACTCACGGAATGGTTACTGTGTGCCAGAAAATGTGCAAGGCACTAAGACATAGTAAAAAAGACACTGTCCTACCCGTAAAAATGTGTAATGCAGTTGAGGAGACAGGCAACCAAATGTACAATTACAACAGGGAATACATTCAATAATAGTGGAAGTACATATACTTAAGAGAGCATAGAGAGCATGTCAGATGAGTATTTAAGTAGGCTGTAGGGCATCAAGAAATTCTTATAGTTACATCTGAGTTGTTTATTTTCTGAAGAAGAAGGAATGCTGTGTTTAAAGTCAAGTTACAGACTTATGCGTCATATTGAGAAATTTGGATTTGATTTTAAAGGACCTTGCATTGAAGGATAATGAGCATTAATCTATAACTAGAAAAGATAACTGTAACATGGAGGTAGGTTGAAGGAAGCAGGATTGGAGGTTGGGAAACTGTGTGGTAGTAAGCCAGGTAAATAGATAAACAATAGTGATGATATTAACAAAAGTACTGATAGTGTAAGATGAAAAGAAATGAATGAGTTAAAAATATAAGAATTGGGAATCACAAAATTTAGTAATTGAATTTATTCCTTCCACAAATAACATTGAGCTGCTGTGTGTTAGGGCATTCTGTTAGATATGGTGGGGAACAAGAGAGACACCCTCTCCGTCCTCAAGTCTAGTGTTGTTGACTTCTGGGCTTTTGGAGTAGACAGTTTCAGTAGATGATGATGCCACACCAGAAATGGAACAGACAGATGTCTCAGACCAGAGATCCCCAGACGTGAGAACTGCTTCTTTAATGCTCCTTTTGAGATATCAAGATGTCCTTGTGATTGAGAATCACTGTGTCTAATGAAGTGTATCTCTACATAAACCATATTTAGGGGAGGAGTTTGAGAACCACTGGGATTACAGGCTTGAGCCACTGCGCCTGGCCTGCAGTTTTCAGAATTACAGTACTATCTTCAAACACTGACATACTTTATAATGAACAATCTTTCACATACTGGCTGCACAAGGACCTTGTATAAAATGGCTGAGTAAGCAGAGGTAACTTTTCTCCTTCTGTTATGCTCTTTCTAAATTCTGTATCATTTGTTTGTCAGTCTTTCTGCAGCCCTCTAACTCTTCTGATTTTTGTTCCTTTTTTAGTAATTTTACCCTAAGGCTTGATAACATTAAGTAAATCCCTGCCTATGTGTTATAGGTGATAGTTGAAGCAAGGAAGTGGATGTTACCCAGGAAATGTATGTAGAAAGAGAGGAAAGGATGACTGAGAATTGAACCTGGCAAAACCATGGAGAGAGAAGAGGAACTTGATGGGGAAATCAGGAGAGTATAAAGAATGTAATGTATTTTCCAAGATGGAACCAGTAGAATTAAAGGGAAGAAAAGCAATATGGCGGCAGCAGTCAGCTGCAGGGTATATTGGATGGGCTTCTGGTTCCAGGTGATGACCTGAGCTTACATATGAAACGCCACATGTTCACCACCATCCCACTCCAGTTGTATCACCTCTGCAATGTCTAAATGGATTTAGTAAGAAAAAGTTCTTTATCACTGCAGACAACCAGGAAAAGGTACCATGCAAATTCCTAGCTTAACAAAACTTGCTTCCGGCAAGAACTGTTAGCTTATGGTTCATCCCATGCTAAGGGGGACCTTGTCTGGAAAGTAAATGGAGGGGCATCTGACCAGTGCTCACAAATACCCTTCACCTTACAACAGCGGGAGCTAGAGACCGGGTGAACTGCAGAATAGTTGTGGAAAAGGAGGAGGAACATATCATGAAATATCTGGAGCCTCTGGTAATTACATAGGTAGTAGAGAAGAGATTCCCTCACTCACAGCACAAACACATACCCATGCGATGGCTCAGAACTCTCACCTGGTTACGTAGGCAAGGTCAGGCTAACTGCACAAGAGACAGTGCTAGCTGCCTAGCTGCCTGTACGTCACAGTGATAGCAGGGAGAGGAGACTCATCCTTGAGCTGCAGTCACTTTTTTTTTTTTTTTTTTTTTTTGCTGGAACCTAAAAGATTTTATTAAAAACCCACAACACTGTTGATAGAACAATCTCACTGTTGATATAATTAATTGCGACTAGCAGTTGTTAACATAGTGGTGAGCCATAATGCTAATGATAAATGATTCCTCAAAAAGGAATAATGTAGCAGACTAGTAGCAGGGATCTGCAGTTACGGAATGTTTCTCAACAATTAGGCAAGATGAAGACAACAGAGTGCAAGGACAGTAAAAAATGGTTGTTTTATATTTAGCATTGATTTTAAAAAATACAGGATAAAGAAAGTTGAGAGTTGAGCAGTAGCAGAGTAGAAATAGGATGAATAACTTCTTAAGTTACTAATTCTGTTGATTAAAGAGAGGAGGGGGAAAAACTTTTTAATCAATATGGCTAAGGGGAAAGGGAACTTCTTAATCTAGATGGCTAAGAGATGGAGAGATAAGCCATTCTAGAAGCATAGAAAAACAAAATATAGCTTTAAATTAAAACCAGGCCAGCACGGTGGCTCATGCCTGTAATCCCAGAGCTTTGGGAGGCTGAGGCGGCAGATCACGAGGTCAGGAGTTTGAGACAAGCCTGACCAACACAGTGAAACTCCATCTCTACTAAAAATACAAAAATTAGCCAGGTGTGGTGGCAGGCACCTATAATCCCAGCTACTGGGGAGGCTGAGGCAGGAGAATTGCTTAAAGTACTATGAAAAGGTGGCAGAGATTGCGGTGAGCTGAGATTGCACCACTGCACGCCAGCCTGGGTGACAGAGCAAAGACTGTCTTGAAAGAAAAAGAAAAAGAAAAATTAATTAATTAAAACCAAACATCTATTACCATACAGTGACTACTCTATGCTGTTAAAAGACAAGGATTCAAATTGACTTTAAAAAACAATTCAACCACTGTATGATCCAAAGGCACATCTTTTAAAAAACAATAATGGATTAAATGAAAGTCACCAGGTGGAAAGAAAAGATTAAAAAAAAGAAAGAAAGAAAGAAAGAAAAACCCAATAATGGAGAGGTTGGAAATAAATACCAGACAACAAACCAAAACATTTTGAGTGCTGCTGTTGAATTAGAGGCAAAAGTATTATACTGTGCAACTTTCTTATTTTTTACTGTTAAAAATTCAGTAAACACTGGCAGAGCAATCCTCATAAAACTTTTATCCTATCAGAACACATTTATAATTTGGACTTCTTTTTCAGTGCAAATGAACATTCTTACACACAAAAAAGATACAGAGGAGTGACTGCTCAAAGCTTAATAACGCATTGTACTTTGTATGCTTCAGAAAGTAATTTACAAGGTCAATTAAATATTTACAAGATTTATACTGGCCACAAAGAGAAATTTAAAGGATTTTAAATGTCGAAACTGGCTGAGGGCTGTGGCTCATGCTTGTAATCCCAACACTTCAGGAGGCTGAGGCAGCAGATCATCTGAGGTCAGGAGTTCAAGACCAGTTTGGCCAACATGGAGAAACCCCATCTCTACTAAAAATACAAAAAATTAGCCAGGTGTGGTGGCAGACACCTGTAAGCGCAGCTGCTCCAGAGGCTGAGACAGGAGAATCACTTGACCTGGGAGGCAGAGGTTGCAGTGAGCCAAGATCACGCCACTGCACTCCAGCCTGGGCGACAAAGCAAGACTCTGTCTAAATAAATAAATAAATAAATGTAATCATTGAAATTGGACTTGCCACATTCTCTGACCGTAATGCAGACAAATACACATTTACATCAAATATTAACTGAATTAATAATCACTTGAAATTAAAAAAAAGAAATTTATAACACAAGTCAAAGGCTACATCAAAACTCTAGTTAAAAATGATTCAGCTTTGCCGGACATGGTGGATTACGCCTGTAATCTCAGCACTTTGGGAGGCTGAAGCGGGCAGATCACTGGAGGTCAGGAGTTCAAGACCAACCTGACCAACATGGAGAAACCCCGTCTCTACTAAAAATACAAAATTACCTGGGTGTGGTGGCACATGCCTGTAATCTCAGCTACTTGGGAGGCTGAGGCAGGAGAATCACTTGAACCCAGGAGGCGGAGGTTGTGGTGAGCCGAGATCAAGCCATTGCACTCCAGCCTGGGCAACAAAAGTGAAACTCCTTCTCAAAAAAAAAAAAGAAAAGAAAAAGAAAAGAAAATGATTCAGAAGTTAATGGCAAGAACATACATGACTTATCAAAATGTGTAGGTGGGAAGAGGGTTTATCAAAATTAGAGGAAAATTGTTGCCTCATTAAGCTAGATAGCATAAACATAAGTATTGCAGCAATGCAAGGAAAAATCTTTAAAAAAAATTGATAGAAAAATGAAATAATAGCAGGAATATGAATTAGAAAAGTAGAAAAAAATGATAAATCTAAGAGCTGTTTTACTGAAAATTGAAACAAAATTAAGATCAAAAGAAAATATGAAGGCTGGCACTGTGGCTCACGCCTGTAATCCCAGCACTCTGGAAGGCCCAGGCAGGCAGCAGATCACCTGAGGTCAGGAGTTCAAGACCAGCCTGGCAAACATGATGAAACCCCGTCTCTACTAAAAATACAAAAACTAGCCGGGCATAGGGTTGCAGGCACCTGTAATCTCAGCTACTCACAAGGCTGAGGCAGGAGAATAGCTTGAACCTGGGAGGCAGAGATTGCAGTGAGCTGAGATTGCACCACTGCACTTCAGCCTGGGCAACAGAGCAAGATTCCATCTCAAAGAAAATAGGAAATTAGGAATAAAAAGAGGTATATAACCATAGATACCTTGGGAATTTTTTTTTTTTAAATTGAAAAGTATATTTTTAACTCTGTGACAATTCAATTTTAACTCTGTGACAATTCAATCTGCAAAATAAATGATCAAAAATGTGGGGTTTTTTTGTTTTGTTTTGTTTTGTTTGAGACAGAGTCTTGCTCTGTCACCCAGGCTGGAGTGCAATCGCGCAATCTCAGCTCACTGCATCCTCCACCTCCTGGGTTGAAGCCATTCTCCTGCATCAGCCTCAAGTAGCTGGGATTAAGGTGTGTGCCACCACGTCCAGCTAATTTTTGTATTTTTAGTAGACACGGGGTTTCACCATATTGGTCAGGCTGGTCTCGAACTCCTGACCTTGTGATCCACCCACCTCAGCCTCCCAAAGTGCTGGGATTACAGGCATGGGCCACTTTGTCCGGCCCCAAAAATATTTTCTTGAATGACCAAAATGAGCCTAAAATGGCTGACAACTATAAATGACATTGACAAAGCAGAATTTAAAGAAAGATTCCTCCCTACCTAAAAATGCAAATTCCAGACATATTTATCAGTCAATTCTGTCAAACTTTGAAGAAGGAACACAAATGTCCTATGCTATCTAATCTATGCTATTTCAAAACATGGAAATATCTTGGGAAACTTTGCATTTTATTTTATAAAGCTAGGCTATCTATGACCAAATTATTTTTTCCTCATCTTTACTGAAGTATGGTTGAAAACTAAAAACATTATATACAAGTCTACAACTTGATGTTTGATATAGATATACATTATGAAATAATCACCACAATCAAGCTAATTAACATATCTGACACCTCCCGTAATTACCGTTTTTTTTTCTTTTTCTTTTGTGTGTGGTTAAAATACTTAAGATCAGCATTCTTAAGTATTTCAAACAAATCTCAAGTATACAATACAATATTGTTAACTATAGCCACATTGTTTTCACTGTAATTAAGTTCTGTATGTTTTTTTTTTTTTCTTTCTTAAAAAATTAAGAGGCCTGGCGCAGTGACTTACATCTACACCTGTAATCCCAGCACTTTGGGAGGCTGAGTTGGGCGGGATTGCTTGAGCCCAGGAGTTAGAGACCAGCCTGGGCAACATGGTGAAACCCCGTCTCCAAAAAAAAAATTAGCTGGGAGTGGTGGCTTGTGCCTGTAGTCTCAGCTACTCAAGAGGCTGAGGTGGGAAGATTACCTGAGCCCAGGAGGTCAAGGCTACGGTGAGCCATGTTCGTGCCACTGCACTTGAGCATAGGCAACAGAATGAGACACTGTCTCAAAAAAAAAAAAGCAGTTAAGAACGCTTCCACTTAAACCACATTTAGGAAATCTTAAGTCAAATAGCAAATATTAATAAAATCTGGCAGAAAATAGAAAGAATCCTAAATGTGATCAGTTAAGATTTGTCTCACTGATGTAGTATTTGTTCATCATTAGAAATTCCGGAGAAAGGTCATCACATTAAGAGATCTGGAGGAAAGCCATTTTCAGTCATTATTACTATGAGACAAACTGTAATATTACTGTAGGTGCTACCGAACCAGCAATGAACTAAAGTGATCACTTTTCTTGTGAAACTTAAGTTCCAATGGGAGAATGACAGTAAACAGACAACTATTATAGTAAGTGCATGAAAGATTTTGGTGTATGTTAGATTTTCAAATCCATGGAGAAAAGTTGCTCATTCAATAAAAAATTTTGAAACCATTGATTAATGTCTTAATAATTATGTTAAACTAAAATTTATACTTTATATTTAAATATATTGCAAATGAATTGAAGACTTTAACATTAAAAATTGAAACCAAAGTGTGAAAAGAGACAGTCCATGGTATTTTTATTACCTTATGTTCTGTCGGACCTTTTCAGTCAGGTCAGAAGGAAGTGTGCTTGGAAAGATTTATGAGCTGAAGGATAATATTGCCCTACTTCTGAGACAATAAGGACAAAACCAATTGCTTCAAACCGGGTGACAGAGCAAGTCTCTGTCTCAAAAAAAAAAAAAAAAAAAAGGCAGAGCCATGATTGAAATTCAATCCTGTACCAGAGTCCACTGTATTATACTGTTTCAAACATGATTCTTAGTTTTAAAGATCTCAACAAACAGGTACCTTAAGATGAATTCAGAGAGGGGAGAAATTTCACTTCATCTGCTTCAAGAGTAAATTTGGATGAGCATCCTCACATCACAGCTGGCAGTCCATTTGGAGCTTGTGAGAATCGTTTTCTCACCTACAGGCAGTCTTTGCCAGGAGACATTCATGGGAAGCCTTTGGGACTCAAGTTTCATTCAGTTGACAAAATAACTTCCAGAAAATCACTTTGAAAAAATTTTGGGCAAAAGATTTTTCTGTTTACTCCAAAACAAATGAGTGGACTTTGAATGCCACCCACTCACTTCACCAACATACATTTGCAGAGCTGGTTTTTCTCCATTTGTGACTAAAAGTAAAGCAATTCAATCAGCCTGGTCCACTTTGAGTTCTTTTCCCACACCAGTTTGATTGAAGGGCACAAGATTCCGTCAAGCGAGAATGCACAGTGCTTATGTGGGCATCACACGATCAAAGTTCCTAAGCAAAAATATTTTTTTCCTAAAATCTCACATTGTTTTAGGTTTGGGGTGATGACGATGATGATGATTATTATTTCAAGCATTAAAGGCAGGCCTGAAATTTTTAAGTTTATTTAAGGTGGAGTGAACTTTTGAAAACATTCAGAAATTACCAGCTGCTCTTGGGAGGAATTAGAAAAGAAAAAGGAAAAAACATTGGGAAACACTGTTTTATTTTTATTTATTTATTTATTTATGGGACGGAGTTTTGCTCTTGTCGCCCAGGCTAGAGTACAATGGTGAAATCTTGGCTCACTACAACCTCTGCTTCCTGGGTTCAAGTGATTCTCCTGCCTCAGCCTCCCGAGTAGCTGAAACTACAGGCATGAGCCACCCTACCCAGCCAATTTTTTTTTTGTATTTTTAGTAGAGATGAGATTTCACCACGTTGGCCAGGCTGGTCTTGAACTCCTGACATTGGGTGATCTGCCTGCCTCGGCCTCCCAAAGCCACCATGCCCGGTAGCACTGTTTTACATGTATTATTTTTGGTATAGAAATGTAAAGATGCTCATAATGTATTTTTAAAAATAACAATAAAGCTTCCTTCATCCACCTAGATTTTTCTAGCCTTCTTACTTTTATTTTAACTAATCCACAAAAGACTGAGATATGTTATAGCCTGTTAAGGTTAGACTGCCTCTATTGATATATTGCTGTGGAAATGTTCATAGCATTAAACAGCTACTATTTCCTTACTGTAAGTAAACATTTATTAACTAAAAACAACCTTATTTTGCTTGTTTCACTTATATTCTCATGAATTCAGATTCGTCTTAATTTTTATAGCTGTAATTTCATCCAATTCTTACTTTGTCATATGTCTCTTGCAGACATTTCTTAGGATTTGTTTTGTTTTGTTTTTTAAGAGACAGGGTCTTGTCCTGTCACTGAAGCTGGAGTGCAGTGTGTCAGCATAGCTCACTACAGCCTCACCCTCCCTAGCTCAAGAGATCCTCCTACCTCAGCCTCCCAAGTAGCTGGGATAACAGGCGTGGGCCACCACACCCAGCCTATTTCTTAGTTCTCAGGTTTTCAATCAGTCTGAATCCTGATACTTACACAGGAACACTTATATTGACAGTTGATAATAATGTTGATTATAACATTAATATTAACCTACATGCACTAAATCTTTACTAGGTGACAGTAAAACAACATGGGCAAGGTGATTCTATTTTTATAAAATATATTATAATTTATGATATGCCATGCAGAAAAGGTGTATATGCAGCTATCAAAAGTAGTTGTCTTTCATGATAGGACTGCAAATGATCTGAAATTTATTTATATGTATGTTTAAAATTTCTATAATATGGCCGGGCGCGGTGGCTCAAGCCTTTAATCCCAGCACTTTGGGAGGCCGAGGCGGGTGGATCACGAGGTCAAGAGATCGAGACCATCCTGGTCAACAAGGTGAAACCCCGTCTCTACTAAAAATACAAAAAATTAGCTGGGCATGGTGGCACGTGCCTATAATCCCAGCTACTCGGGAGGCTGAGGCAGGAGAATTGCCTGAACCCAGGAGGCGGAGGTTGCGGTGAGCCGAGATCGCACCATTGCACTCCAGCCTGGGTAACAAGAGCGAAACTCCGTCTCAAAAAAAAAAAAAAAAAAAAAAAAAAAAAATTTCTATAATAAAAGTGGCTGGGTGTGGTGGCACGTGCCTGTAGTCCTAGCTACTCGGGAGGCTGAGGCTGGAGGATCACTTGAGTCCAGGAGTTCTGGGGTGTAGTGCGCTATGCCAGTCGGGTGTCCGCACTAAGTTCAGCATCAATATGGTGACCTCCCAGGAGCGGAGGACCACCAGGTTGCCTAAGGAGGGGTGAACTGGCCCAGGTCAGGAATGGAGCAGGTCAAAACTCCCATGCTGATCAGTAGTGGGATCGTGCCTGTGAATAGCCACCGCACTCCAGCCTGGGCAACCTAGCAAGACCCCATCTCTAAAAAATAAAATTAAATAAAATAAATAAAAGTGTACCAGTTCCATAATTTAAAATTTTAATAAGAGAATAATATAGTCAGCTATAGGACAGAGTAGATAAATGTCAGTAGATTTCCTATGTACTAACCATACCCATTAGAAAGTATCATGGATATGAAGGCAACAGAATAAATAAGCAAACAAAAATTCCATTCTCAATAATGACGTGATACATAAAATGCCCACTAATGAACTGAAGAAAATATATAAATCTCTTCAAAAAGAAAACTTAAATTTTTCTGAGATCTTTGAAATAATGGAAAATTAGAACACAGGTCTTAATGGGAAGACAGTGATTTTTAAATGGGAGCGACTTCAATATGATTGAATATTCATGTAAAAAAGGAAACTTAGAGTTTACATACAATGGAAGGAATAGTTTTTCTCAAGTACAATTAGTGAATATGAGTAGACATAGAGTCTACTCATTGAGAGTGAGAGCTAGAAAACAAATTTTTTTCAAAACCTGACATTGATGTTTCCAAGTTTCCAGCATGTATTCCTGAGCAGAAGATGTCAATAGTAACAAAAATAGCAACCATTTATTGGATGCCCATTATGTCTTAGACAACATCATAGTTATTTTCATAATTAGCTGGCTTAATCTTTACCACCTTCTGCAAGCTGTCTTCATTAACTCCACTTTTTAAATAAAGAAGCAGGCTTGTAAAGCAAAGCTAAATGAGTTCCTCAAGGTCTTACAGGTGCTAAATGTGAGAGCTGGAATTTGAACTTAGACTTGTAGTCTAACATCTTTTTTCCCCACTAAGTATATTGCATTATACTGCCACCATAAGACCTGGACCTCAGAAGGGGAAGCAGGCCTAGGGTTAGGCTTTTTAACATGCGGAATCTAAGAGATTTACACAATATCACTTTGGAGATAAACCACTGAAATATGGTCTGGAGTCTGAAGAAATAATCAGCTGAAAATGTATTTACAGATGTCATCTGGAGATTGGTGAATCCTTGTAATCCTAGCTGAACTTGCCCAGGAGAGAGTAGTCAGCAAAAAGAAGATAACACCAATTCTGGGAACATGAACTTTTAAAAGGCTAGTAAAGAGAAACTAATGTATGAGACTGGAAAGAGATGACAGATTGAAGGAAGAAAAGCAAACGTGTAAAATAACACACCCCTATTTCATCAGTGTTAAGATCTGTGTTTTCTTGCATTTGAATACCTCAAAAATGGACATGTGTCTTATTATCGATGAGGTCTTGTAATTGGCAGTGCATAAATTAGTAGTACATAAATGGGACATCTTATAGCTGAAGGAATATTTTAATTTGGTAGTTGATGGTTTAAAAACCAATCATGCTTATCCATTTCTAAATTATTTTAGAATGAAAGCACACATTTAACTTGTATAGTCTATTTCAGCAATGCATAGATTAGATTAAAGGAATAGTTGTTACCTGTTAGGTGGGTAGTTGCGGAGTTAAGAGCACAAGCTCTGGAAAGAGCCAAGGCTATTCAGTGTCCTCACCTACCGACCAGCTGGATTCTTTGGGTGAAACTCTTTACTCCCTTAAGCCTAAATTTTCTTACCTGTAGAACACAGATTAAAAGTCTCTATTTCTTAAGACTGTTGTAAGAATTAAATGAGATAGTTACATGTGAAGTACTTAGCACTGTGCCTGGTAAATGGTAAGCTCTTCATCAGTGATAGGCATTCTCATTATTTCCAATTTGAAAGAAATCAGTGTCCTTCCCATCCCACCCCAGGGTACTGCCATTTATCTTTAAGTAAAGCTAGATTATATCTGAAATACGCAAATATGGAAGTTTATATAAATTTATGGGAGCTACATGTTACCTTCTCTTGAAGAAGGTTAAACTGTGGTATCTGCTAGATAATTTGAATTAGCCGGTGTATGCAGATTCTGAGCCTTTTTTGTGTTCAGCCCAAAGCCTTGACCGTGCTGAATGCATAACAAAGTACTGACTGATAACATTTAAACCCTGGGGGCAGGCTTCCCTTCCCCACACCCTGAGCAAAAAAGATACAATCTGTAGATGGGTGTTTGGGGAATTTCTGCAGTATATCTTAGATAGATGGAGAGTTTTGGGTGGGGTTCTATTTTTATGTTTGCTTTGTTTTTACTTTCTACTTTCCACTGTAACTGATCCATTCCAGGGGATTTTGTAGTTTCTCAGCTACTATACTGGATGAAAAGTAGTAACTGCATAAACATTAGTTTGAGAATACAGATAATGTTATAAATCTTCATCTTAGTTTGTCTTGTAAACGCAGCATCTCATGTGACTTATCTTCATTATGGAACTGCTAAATTAGTTTTGTGCATTTCCTCTAGGAAGCTTAAAATGAAGTCATATAGGCAGCCTGATTTAAAAGATAATTACGATTCTATTTCCTGAATGTTCTACCATGCAAGAAGAATTTGGGGGAAAAAAATGTTTATTCCTTTGATGAAAAATCAGTTTTCTTTGTTTTGGTAAAATGCTACCACATATGGTTAAATGACAGTTCTCCCCCACAAAAACCTTTTTTGGCAGTCATAGTCATCATAACTTCTCCTGTAAGATTATCCCAGTCTTCAGGACACTCCTCAAAAGGCCTAGAAGATAATAAATATTTTTCTAAGTGTGTTTCTAAGGTCTGTAACCAAGCATCTCTCTTAATTCAGCAAACTATCTCTTTTTATTCGATCAAAATTTACCTTTTAAATTAGGCTTGTAATTTGATTGTTATTGGTGTCAAAGTATTCTCTTTCGACTTTAATAATTACATTTAATAATTCAAACTCTAATATCTGTTGAAACACTTTGTTTCAGTCGTGCTTGAAGATGTCTAAAAACAAAGGTCTTTTGCATTTTTCCTATTCTGTTTAATGGCTGGATACATGTCAGTGCATAGGATTTGAGTCATTAGAGTGCTACAAAACATTTTACCAAGAAAAGGTGCATCATCAAATAATTGAATTACAATGGTAGCTGTAAATGGGACCCATTTTACAAAAGTATATAGTGTTCCCTTTTATAAGAAAGAAAATTAACCATTCTCATTCAGATTCTGAAGTTTAATTAGCTCTAACTTGCTCAAAGAAAGAAATTGAACAAGTAAATAGTATGTACTTCACCATAGATAGCAAATTCTGAATCACTGCCATTTTTTATGTAACTGACCCACATGGATTCTTTACTTGTTCTTGTTCTCTCTGTACCTCAGATTTTCTTTGGTAAAATACAGGACTATAATTTGATTGGCTTATAAATTCTTCCCATTTCTAAAATGCTGCAAGACTTTAAGCCTGATTTCCTTTGAACCCTAATCCTCTTGCTAATTGATGTGACTGAGTTGTCTGGAATCAACCACCTTGGTGCAAATGACCGGCTGAGATCGTGATGTTCTCTGGAAGCAGTTTGGCCCAGGAATGAACCCTTCCATTCAGCAAACACATGCCATGCTAGCTGAGTCTTGAAAGAGCTCATGATGTCCTAAAGGAATGTAGTTGTTTTACAATATGGCCCCCAAAATTGTTTGACACTCTTCTCATCAACAAGTGGGATTCTGCCCCCGCCACTTGGATCTGGGCTCTGTAACTGCCTGCCAATAGAATGTGGCAGAAGTGACGCATTGTATCAGTTTCTGGGCCCATACCGTAAGAACCTAGCAGCTTCCACTTCCTATCTTCTGGTATGCTGACTCTTAGAACCCAACTACCATGCTCTGATGAAGCCTAAAGACCCAAACAGAGAGGAACCAACAGCTTGTCCCAGCTTGTCAGCTGTATGAATGAGCCATCTTGAAGGTGGATTCTCCAGCTCCAGGAGAGCTGCCCCAGCTGATGCTACATGAAACAGAGAAAAGTCATCAGTCATCCATCCTCACTGCGCCCTGCCCAAGTTTGTGAGCAAAATAAATGACTGTTGAGTTAAGCCATAGAGTTTAGGAGTGATTTGTTGTTTGAACAAGGAGGTAGACACATAAACAATTTTGAAGCAATGCAGAATTACAATGACAGTGATACGTATTGTGTATCACAGGAACACTGAGGTGAGACACCTAATCCTTCCTTCATCATCAAGGAAGATTTCCTCAATGAGATGGCAATTAAACTGAATCTCAGGTTAACCAGGTTGCAGAATAAAAGGTGGCATATTCTAGGCAGAGGGGACAAAAGTGTGATCACGAACAGAGAGGAAGGAAGCAGCATGGTTTGCAGAAGGAATTATGAGCACTCAGCTGTTGCTGGAGCATAAAGCTGGAATAGGAAATACTAATTATGCAACCAGAGATACTGGCAAAGGTTGAATCATGGAGGCCCTTGTATGCCAGGTAAAGGCATATTATGTACAGACAACTTGTTGTTTTCATTACTGTTTTATTGTATGTCGGATTGGAGCAGTCTGATCCAGTTTGTGTTTTAAACAAATCCTGCTATCAACAGTGGGGAGGGTGGATTTCAGGGTATGAATCCTGAAGCATGAAGACCAGTCAGATGGCCATTGCAGCAGTCCAGGCAGGGTCAATGAGGCCTAAATTAAGACTTCGAAGGTGAAGATGGGGAATAGAAACTAGATTCAAGCAATAGATGGTCTTAAAAAGAAGTATCTAGAGGGTAAAAAGAATACTGATTATGGGAAGGAAGGAGACAGTGAAAGAGGAGCCTCAGATTTTTTTCTTTTCTTTTCTTTTCTTTTTTTTTTTTTTTTTTTTTTTTTTGAGGTGGAGTCTCGCTCTGTTGCCCAGGCTGGAGTGCAATGGTGCAATCTCAGCTCACTGCAGCCTCTACCTCCCAGGTTCAAGTGATTCTCCTGTTGCAGCCTCCCGAGTAGCCAGGATTACAGGCACATGCCACCACACCTGACTAATTGTTTGTTTGTTTGTTTTTTCTTTGCAGCGCCAGCTGTTGCAGTAATTGTTGTATTTTTAGTAGAGACAGAGTTTCACCATGCTGGCTAGGCTAGTCTCAAACTCCTGACCTCAGGTGATCTGCCCACCTCGGTCTCCCAAAGTGCTGTAATTACAGGCGTGGTCCACTGCATCGGGCCTGAAGCCTCAGATTTCTAAGTTAGATAAAAGCTAGATGCCAGTGCACCAGAAAGGAGTGAGGGAGAATATGAGGAGGATAACGCAGGGGCAAAGCTAAGGAGTACAGCCTTAACACGCTGGATTTGTAAAGTCTCTGGCATCCTTGTAGTGATATCAGTGAGACAGTTAGAAATACATGTCAAAAATTAAAGGAGATTTCAGCCGCAAGTAAAGATTTGGCAGCCATTGTCACGAAGGCAGTAGATGAAATTATGAATAGATAAGCTCACTCAGGGGAAGAATGTTCATTTAAAAAAGAAGCGGGCTGAAGGTGAAGCTCTGGGAGCACCCTGACATGTAAAAGTTAGTTAAAGGAGTCTAGGCGTGGTGGCTCATGCCTGTAATCCCAGCACTTTAGTAGGCCAAGGCAAGCAGATCACTTGAGGTCAGTAGTTCGAGACCAGCCTGGCCAACATGGTGAACCCCCGTCTCTACTCAAAGTACAAAAATTAGTCAGGCATGGTAGTGTGTGCCTGTAAACCCAGCTACTTGGGAGGCTGAGGCAGGAGAATCACTTGAACCTGGAAGGCAGAGGTTGCAGTGAGTGGAGATTGTGCCACAGTACTCCAGCCTGGGCGACAGAGTGAGAGTCCATCTCAAAAAACAAAACAAAAAAAGCGGGTAAAGGAAAATTTGCCCACAAAAGAGATGGGAAAAGAATGATCCAAGAAGTTCCAGGAGAACCAAGAAGGAGTCATCTCAAAAACCAAAGGCAGAGAGTTTCAAAAAGAGGGTAATCTGTGTCAAATGTAGACAGCCAGTTCAGTAAGATGAGGTTAGAGGAGGGGTCATTGGTAACTTTAGCCAGGCTGGGCAAAACCCAATTTCAGTGGATAAGTGCATGGGAAGTAAGAACATAGAACCAGTGGTACAGCCAAGGCAATGAAGAATAGCTAGAGAAGAACACAGGAGCATGAGAAGGTGGTGGTGGTGGTGGTGGTTTTGTAGGGACAGAATATGTGTAAATAGTTTTATGACCCAAAGAGCTCATGTTATTAAAAGGAGGAGGTTGAAGAGAGAAGAAAGAGAAGATGTGATTCACACAGTAGCATCTATTCAGAGACAGAAGGGCAGAGAGTCAAGGGCAGTCTCTTGGAATCCAGTAAGTGGGGGTAGAGATGTCAATAATTTTATAAGAGTAGGGCAGGAGACTGAAGATTAAAGCTGATGGACTTAATTTTTTTCTAGGAAACAGGAGACAAGTTTGTTTGCTGAGGGAATGGAGTATAGCAGGGATTGGTAGCTGTATTAAAGACGGGTGAATCTTAGAGTAATCTTTTAAGAAAATGAAAACAAGGGCTAGCTCACAAGAGGCACGAACGATTGATAGGTGACCCAGAGGCCCAGCTGACACTGGAGATGATGGTCTTATACTAGTAATCATCTGCATAGTTGAGTGCTTTTATTCAAGGGAATACCTCACCCCCATCCCATTCACCCCCACTTTCCAGGCTCCACTGAGGCGGGGAGAATGGGCAAGCCTCCAGAGGAGAGCAAGCTCAGCCTGGGCAAGAGCTAAGTTTTGTGTAAGGCAAGATGGAGCATTCTGTGTGCAACTGGACGATGGCTTGTTTTTTATAATGGTATGAGGGTTCCAGAAAGCAAAATAGAAGAGATTAGAAGGAACTCAAGAATGAGAAAAGCCACAGATAAGAAAACACAGAGGAGTGAGAGGATGAGGGTAATGGAGAAAGGTGGGGGGTTATGGGAGTGGCAATGTGATTTGCTTCTTATTTAGTCCCTGGAGGTTACTTAAAGGATAGACTTGGTTGGAAGCTATTGCCTGACATTTCCTTGGTATAAGACATGTGGTCACACAACTGACCAATGGTCCCTAGCAGTTTCTAGTCTGCTCACAGAGCTTCGTTTTTTTGTGTGTGTGTTTGTTTGTTTTTTGAGATGGAGTCTTGTTGCCCAGGCTAGAGTGCAGGGGTGTGATCTCGGCTCACCGCAACCTCTGTCTCCTGCATTCAAGTGATTTTCCAGCCGCTGCCTCCCAAGTAGCTGGGATTACAGGCACATGCCACCACATCCAGCTAATTTTGTATTTTTATTAGAGACGGGATTTCTCCATGTTGGTCAGGCTGTTCTTGAACTCCCGACCTCAGGTGATCTGCCTGCCTCAGCCTCCCAAAGTGCTGGAATTACAGGCATGAGCCACTGCACCCAGCCCACTCACAGAACTTTGTAAAGAGAAAGTGAGAGTCCTGTGTTAGCCAGAGATGGGTTCCTTCTGAGTGAACGCTGCCAGCCACAGAATTTACAGTAGGGCAGGGGTTCCCAGTCCATGGCCTGTTAGGAACTGGGCTGCATAGCAGGTGAGTGGCCTGCGAGCAAGCATTACCACCCGAGCTCGCCTTCTGTCAGATCAGCGGTGGCATTAGATTCTCATAGAAGCATGATCCCTAGGCTGGGTGAGGTGGCTCATGCCTGTAATCCCAGCACTTTGGGAGGCTGAGGCAGGGGGATCACAAGGTAAGGAGGCCAAAACCAGCCTGACCAACATGGTGAAACCCCATCTCTACTAAAAATACAAAAATTAGCCAGACATGGTGGCACACACCTAATCCCAGTTACTCAGGAGGCTGAGACAGGGGAATCACTTGAACCTGAGAGGCAAAGGTTGCAGTGAGCTGAGATCATGCCACTGCACTCCAGTCTGGGCAGTAGAGCATGACTCTTGTCTAAAAAGAAAAAAAAAGAAGTATGAGCCCTATTGATTGTACATTCCTTATGAAAATCTAACTAATGCCTGATGATCTAAGGTGGAACAGTTTCATCCAGAAACCACTGTCATGTTCCCCCTCCCCCCGACCCTACCACACCACAGTTTGTGAATAAATTGTCTTCCACAACACCGGCCCGTGGCCCCAAAAAGGTTAGAGACCACTGCAGTCGAGCACTTGGTTGAGTCTCCCATAGAGTTGTGGAGCAGCAGCATCTTACCCTTGTGGTCTACTCTTGTTATTGCAGTACCCACAAATTTAACAGTAGTAATCATCATATAAACAACAGCTTATATTTATATGGCTTTATGTTTATCAAATGATGCTTTCAACAACTCTAAAACAGGGCAGGTAATGTTATTTCATTCATGGGTCAGAAAGCATCAATCTCAGAGGTTAAGGTCATACTGCTAATAAATTGGATAAGATAAAGATAGAAATCAGATCTTCTGACTTATAGCTCTTTTCAGCTATGCCACACTGCAGTTTTGGAGCTGGAACCTGCACTGGGCTCATCTAATCCAACCTCTTGTCTTATAGATGAAGCAACTGAGACAGCAGCCTGGTGAAACAAAAAGAAGGCAGATATTACAGGTTGGATATTCTGGGATAAATATTTTATTTAAAAATCTCTTGGCCAGATGCGGTGGCTCACACCTGCTGGGAGGCCGAGGCAGGCAGATCACCTGAGGTTTGGGAGTTCGAGACCAGCCTGACCAACATGGAGAAACCTCGTCTCTACTAAAAATACAAAATTAGCCAGACATGATGGTGCTAATCGGGAATCTAAGGCAAGGAGAATTACTTGAACCTGGGAAGCAGAGGTTGCAGTAATTGTACTCTAGCTGGGCAACGGAGCAAAACTCCATCTTAAAAAAAAAAAAAAAAAAAAAATCTTTTAATGTTACGGAAAGGTTCAGTAACTTTCTAGTGGCCACAGTCAGTGTTGAAGCCAGAGCTGGTCTCTTGGGCTTGGGTTTCAAATCAAGAAATATGGGAGGACATATCTCTGATGAGTCAGAGTAGTGGAAGGGAGTGGCCCCCGAATGTGACTACCTGGAAGAATCTGGTTCTTTAGGCTAAGTCACTAGTGTTAGCCCAGTGTAAAAATGTGTTTTTCAGAATAAAATCAGGAGGGTAAAATTAAAGATGAATTCATCTGCATAGCAGTTCTCCACCAAGACAGCATTTTAGCTAAAGGATGATTACAATGTGGGGCAGTTCATTTTGATTCACTGGGGCTGTATATATCTCTATACTTTTGTGTGTAGTGGCTGCTTTCCCCACTAGATCTGGGTACTAGCCCTCCCTGCTGGCTCTCTCACTTAGGAAACATTGAACCATTCACTTTCCTTCTCTGGGCCTGAGTTTCCTCAGTAATATGAGAGTTTGGATCTACTTGGGCCTCTTCTTAATTGATTGTGGTTTAATTCCTTAATTTCATTTCATTTTATTTATTTTATTTTATTTTGAGATGGAGTCTCGTTCTGTTACCCAGGCTGGAGTACAGTTACATGATCTCAGCTCACTGCAACCTCGGCCTCCCTGGTTGAAGTGAGTCTCATGCCTCAGGCTCCGGAGTAGCTGGGATTACCAGTGTGCAGCACCATACTCGGCTAATTTTGTATTTTTAGTAGAGATCAGGATTCACCATGTTGGTCTTTAACTCTTGACCTCAGGTTATCTGCCTGCCTCGGCCTCACAAAGTGCTGGGATCACAGGCATGAGCCACTGTGCCTAGCCAAATTTCTTAATTTCAAATATATCCTATGGAACAGATATTTTAAGGCAAACATGGGTAACTTATGCAATACATAAGTGTATTGGATGAAGCCTACCGAGAAAAGTATATAATCACTCTAAGAAAAGAAGCCTCAATATTTACATGTCAGTGAAAATGGGGAGAAAATTACTGTCTTGTAAGTCCACCAAAGTACTGCATAGTCATTACAGAAGCATGTATTTACCTGTAATTTTATTTTGTGGAATTGTTCAAAGTTTATTGTTTAACACTTACTGCCAGTCGCTATTGTGCTGCATACTATGAGAGCAAGTTTATGCAAGCTAATCCCCTGCTGTGTTAATCCAGGGAAAGAATGGAACTGTGCTCAAATTTGCAAGGTTGGAAATGCTAAAGCTCTTGCTTTCCGCCAGAAAACTCTAGTTCCGTATTCCAATTTAGTCTAGATTCATATCAGGAAGCCTTTATTGTTTATTGAAGCATCTGCTCTTACTACTTTTTCAGTTTGGTTTCTATGCTCTGTGGTTGCTGTTCTCAGGTAATTTGGGGTATGACTTTCGTCACTTTTGAAATACTGAGAACTAAATTCTCTCTTTGGAGGTTCAGCACACTTCAGGCATTTTAATAAAACTCTAGCATCTTGAATTCTGGAAATTTAATCAGCATACTTAAACTTTGAATTTTTTCGTAACTGAACCATTACACATTTTTACAGAACATAATCCTTAAGATTTCATAACCAAGGGATTTAAAAATTAGGTTTGAAAATAGGTCAGGGAAAATATCTACTTTGGTTAAAAGCTAATCAGGTAAAGAAGTAAAAAACAAAAACAAAAAACAAAAACCACTGCTTAGAAGCTTTTGAAGAACATTTTTTAAAATCGGTTTTATGGGCCAGGCGCAGTGCTTCACATCTGTAATCCCATCACTTTGGGAGGCCAGCATAGGCGGATCACCTGAGGTCAGGAGTTTGAGACCAGCTTGACCAACACAGTGAAACTCTGTCTCTACTAAGAATACAAAAATTAGCCAGATGTGATGGCGCCCACCTGTCATCCCAGTTACTTGGGAGGCTGAGACAGGAAAATCACTTGAACCCAGGAGGCGGAGGTTGAAGTGAGCCAAGATCGCACCACTGCACTCCAGCCTGGGTGACAGGATGAGACTCCATCTCAAAATAAAGTAAATAAAATATAAAATGTATATAATTTTGCAAAAAATATGTGATTCAAACTTTACTTTCATTCATTCATCCATTTATTAGTATTTATCCACTTATTGTTCATTCATTCACCAAAAATTGTTCTGGACATTAGGGTTGCAACAATAAATAAGACAGTCAGTGTGCCTGGCACTTTGAAATTTGGAGCTCAGTGCTTTTAGCTGCACAATCTGGTGTCATGGGGTAAACATCACAGTGGAAGTCTAGTTTTTTCCTGAACTCACTGATAGGCTGTGTGACTTTAGGTGAGACACATTCTGTATCAGTCTCCTCCTTTCTGCAATTGTATTGGTCACTCCATTTACTTCATAGTTTGATGTAAGAATGAAATGAAATGATGGTTTTGAAAGAGCTTTGGAAGTCCCAGGTGTTATGTAAAGCAAGTAGTATTCTTGTAAATGTGGCAGTGGTTTTGACCATTTCAGTGTCTCTGCAAAAAAGGTTGAAAATGAGTGCCTTTATGTTGTTCTCTTGAGCTAGATGTAGGTCTGTATGTTTATGCCGGTCAGCCTTACCATTTCTTCCACTTCCTGTGCCGGTAGCAGGGACCTCATAATGAGGTCGCTGGGGGGGTGATAACTATGGCAAATGAAACTCATTTAGAAAATAGTATTCAATCCATACGTTGCATTAAATCAGCAAGTAATGATTAAGTGATTCAGGGAGCAGAGAGAGGGATAAGGTAGGAGATGGCATCTGTCTTCAAGAAGCCTAGACTTGGATTTAAAAATTCCAAGTGATTGAATATAAATCATTACCTAATTGCCATTTCCCAGATATGTCAGTCTGGTTCTATAACATTTGTAGGGGTCTTCTCTTAGACATTGGAATACTCAGTTATACCTATTGGCTCATGGAACAGATGTTCTTAGGAAGAAACTGAAAAGTTACTTCTAGCTTCATGTTAATTTTACTTCTAGGTCCTAGGTCTACCATGTTCATGTTCTAGGAAGAAGCAAGAAGGCCAGGCGCAGTGGCTCATACCTATAATCCCAGCACTTTGGGAGGCTGAGGCAGGTGGATCATCTGAGGTCAGGAGTTTGACACCAGCCTTGCCAACATGATGAAACCCTGTCCCTACTAAAAATACAAAAAATTAGCTGGGCATGGTGGCATGCTCCTGTCACCTACAATCCCAGCTACTCGGAAGGCTGAGGCACAAGAATCGCTTGAACCCCGGAGGCAAGGGTTGCAGTGAGCTGAGATCGTGGCATTGCACACCAGCCTTGTCAACAGAGCAAGACACTGTCTTAAAAAAATAAAAAAGAAAAGAAAGAAGAGGCCTGTTGTGACCTAGAGTAGATTTAATCCTGGACTAACTCAAGAATCCCTCTCAAATATCAGCTCTAGAATGTAAAGAGATTTTTGTGTTTTACTCAACTGCTGTCTCCCCAGTGCCTAGAACCATTCCTAACACCCGGCACTCACTGAAAATGTTGAAATGGATGAAAGCTGCTGTTCAGTGTTTAGAGTTCTTCAACTCTTCTAATGTCTCAGATAGATGGCTCCTTGAAGACAAGGACTATACATTATGAATCTTCAGATTTCCCATGTCTGGCACATAACTGGCCCTCTGAATTTTCTCAGGTGAACATAGAAACAAGCTTAACCCAGGTCCATGAGGGAGTCTCTCCCAAGAGTAAGCCCTAAAAGCAGTAGATGTCCTTGTTCCCAGGGAGTCTGAGGCATAGCCCAAAGTGGACTGTCGTGAGTATGAATTTCATTGACTTTTTTTTTTTCTTTTTTTTTTTTTTGAGACAGAGTCTCACTCTGTCCCCAGGTGCCAAGCTGTAGTGCAGTGACACAGTCTCAGCTCACTGCAACCTCTGCCTCCCGGGTTCAGGCAATTCTCCTGCCTCAGCCTCCCGAGTAGCTGAGACTACAGGGACACACCACCATGCCCAGCTAATTTTTGTATTTTTAGTAGAGACGGGGTTTCACCATGTTGGCCAGGCTGGTCTCAATCTTTTGACCTCGTGATCCGCCCACCTCGGCCTCCCAAAGTGCTGGGATTACAGGCTTGAGCCACCGCGCCCGGCCATTGACTTTTTTTTTTATCTTAGCATTTCTGTTTATTTTTGAGTTTGTATTCCATTCATATCCCTTTAAAAAGATAACCCTAAAAGAGAACATATGCCTTGTGTATATACTCTGTGGAGTCCCATTTGTGTCTGTCACTCTCAGCAGCGCCTGGCCCAGGACAGGACAGGCTGTTCTTTTTTTTTTTTTGAAAGGGAGTCTCGCTCTGTCACCCAATTAGACAAGTATGGTCGTGGACACCTGTAGTTCCAGCTGCTTGGGAGACTGCGGTGGGAGGATCACTTGAGCCCAGGAGGTCAAGGCTGCAGTGATCTGAGATCGTGCCACTGCATTCTAGCCTGGGTGACAGAGTGAGACCCTGTCTCAGAATATAGAAATCAATACTTCATCTTATAGGTCACATTGAACTATGGAAGACTTTTGAGTGGGAGATGGCCTCATCAAACTCATATATCAAAAAGTTCAATCTGGTGACATTAGAAAGTAAAGAGAAGGCAGAGAGAGGACTTACCCATGTATAAAAACAAGTATGTTTTGACTGGCCATACTGGGATGTGGCTCACATCCCAGCACTTTGGGAGGGTGAGATGGGAGAATCCCTCAAGCCCAGGAGTTTGAGACCAGCCTGGGCAGCATAGTGAGACCCTCATCTCTATTTTTAAAAAAATTAGCTGGGCATGATGGTGCCACCAGTAGTTTCAGCCACTCCAGAGGCTGAGATGGGAGGATTTTTTGAGCCTGGGAGGTCAAGGCTGCAGTGAACCAGAATCATACCACTGCACTCCAGCCTGAGCAACAAAGCAAGATACTGTCTCAAGAAAAATAAAAATAAAAGTATGTTTTAAGAAGGTCAGCATGTACTTAATGAAATTAGAAAGGAAAGGAAAGCTTTGACATATGTGGCAAAGGAAATTGGCCTTGTCACTGGGACTTCTGTTGGTTGTTTGAAGGAGGAAGACAAAGACAGAGAGAGAGAAAAGGATCCCAAGGTTTTATCATGGGCACCTGAGAGAATCCTCAATCCATTAACAAAAACACAAAGCAAAAAGAACTATTTGGAGAGTAAAGGAAAACATGGTATATTTTGTTTTAAACCTACCTTTGAAGTAATGGTGTGATGAGCAATTAAAATACCCCTTAAGTTGGTGGGGATGCAAACCTGAACTCTGAGAGAAAAATCAGGGCTAAAAATGAACTGTTTCAGAATTGCATATCCAGACTTAATGTTGACATTTCAGTAGAAACAAAAGATAGTGCTGAGATGCACATGCATCCATTGTCTAGAAAGAGAAAGAGATGCCCTAGGAGGAATGGTCTGAGATGGATGAGGCATGAGATCCCACAGTAGTGCAGGAGCCAAGAGAAGTAATTTTAGGAATAGTGGTATTGTCGGCAGTGCTTGACCCTGCAGATCAAAACTCATGAGTAATCATGGGAGTAGTCTTAAGCTTAGAACAGGCGCAGTGGCTCACACCTGTAATCCTAGCACTTTGCGGGTCCGAGGCAGGTGGACCACCTGAGGTTAGGAGTTCGAGACCAGCCTGACCAACATGGTGAAACCCTGTCTCTACTAAAAATACAAAAAAAATTAGCTGGGCATGGTGGCACGCACCTGTAATCCCAGCTACTCAGGAGAATCACTTGAACCCAGGAGGCGATGAGCCAAGATTGCGCCACTGCACTCCAGCCTGGACAACAGAGCGAGACTCCATCTCAAAAAAATAAAAGAAAGAAAGAAATTGCAAATTGAGATCTTGGAGGAGGAAGAGCGTCAAAAAGTAGGAATTTTTTAATTTGGCACATATTGGGGAAGAGATCATGACTTTTAAAAAAATATATTGTTTAGTTAAGTGATTCTCTTTTTTTATTTTTACAAAATATGAACTCAGGCATAGCTATCTTTGCTTATTACCCAAAACGGATTAAGATATATTTGACTCTAACTTTGTTTTTTGTTTGTTTGTTTGAGACGGAGTCTCACCCTGTAGCCCAGGCTGGAGTGCAAGTGACGCGATCTCATGACAATCTCTTGACAATTTCCACACCTGGGTTCCAGTGATTCTGTTGCCTCAGCCTCCCATGTAGCTGAGACTATGCGTACATGCTACCACACCCAGCGAATTTTTGTATTTTTGGTAGAGACGGGGTTTCACCATGTTGGCCAGGCTGATCTCATACTCCTGACCTGATGTGATTTGCCCTCCTCACCCTCCCAAAGTGCTGGGATTACAGGCATGAGCCACCGCACCTGGCCAACTCTTTAACTTTGATTAAGAGAAGCTGGTTCATATATGGATGTTTTGGTTTTTAAAATACTGTTTAGCTTTGTATCTATGGAGCAAAACCATGCCACTGTAAAATGACACTCCTCTGTAATCTGCTCACTGCTTGATTAATTTGTGTCCCTATCATGACTTGGATGAAGAGAAGTTTTTTACAGCAGGCATCTGATAAATGTGAATATTCAATGATCATAGCTTTCTACAAGATCATTAAGATCATTGTTTTATGCTTTGAGTATTTGCCTCTTGGCAATAGTTCATGGAATCTGATTAAACCTATAAGCTTGGAAAGCAAATCGTTTAAGTCTGTATTGCAAAGGATAACTTACTTCACTTGGGTCTCAATAATAGGACCTCCTGAATCAGTCATCATCAATAGTTAACAACATCAATGAAGTTAATTGCTCAAGGGCCTTTTACTGAGCTGAGAGTATAACAAAGTAAGCTAAACATAACTTGTTAGCCTGTCTTCTGGAAGCCTTCATTCATTCATTTAACATTTATTGATTACATATGTACTTTATGCCATGTTGAACTAAAAGACAAGCATGGCCCTTATGGTTTCTCAGGACTAGTCTCTTTACAAATATTGAGAATTTCGATACAGTCTTGTAACTGTAGTAGCAGTAAGCATAAGGAACTATAAGAAGAGAGAAAGTGTGGCTAGAATATAAGAAGAGGTAAAAAATGAACTTGGAGACAGTATACAGGAGACAGATTATGAACATCCTTATATGACTTACTAAAGTATCTGAAAAGTCCGGGCATGGTGGCTCATGCCTGTAATCCCAGCACTTTTGGAGGCCAAGGCGGGAGGATCGTTTGAGGTCAGGAGTTCGAGTCTACCCTGGGGAACATGATGAAACCCCATCTCTACTAAAAATACAAGAAGTAGTGGAGAGCGGTGGTGGGCACCTGTAAACCCAGCTACTCAGGAGGCTGAGACATGAGAATCGCTTAAACCCAGGAGGTGGAGGGTGCAGCGAACTGAGATCACACCACTGCACTCAAGCCAGGGCGACAGAGTGAGACTCCATCTCAAAAGAAGAAGAAAAAAAAAACAAACAGAATCTGAATGTTCTCCTGTAGGCAATGGCATGTGTTGAATTGCTTTAAATAGAAACAAGTTATGGTCACTGGTGTGTTATATCCTGAGTAGGATAAAAGACAGACCTAGCCAGGTGCAGTGGTGCACGTCTGTAGTCCCAGCTACTCAATAGGTTGAGATGGGAGGATCACTTGAGGCCAGGAATTCTGGGCTGTACTGCATTATGCTGATTGGGTGTCCACACTAAGTTCAGCATTAATATGGTGACCCCTCAGGACCAGGGAACCACCACGTTGCCTAAGGTGGGGTGAACTGGCCCAGGTTGAACATGGAGCAGGTGAAAACTTTGCTGCTGAGAAATGAAATCACACTTGTGAATAGCCACTGCGCTCCAACCTGGGCAGCATAGTGACACACCATCTCTGAAGAAGAAGGAGAAGGAGAGGAAGGGGAAGGGGAAGG
Organism: Saimiri boliviensis; assembly: GCF_048565385.1. NCBI lineage: Eukaryota > Metazoa > Chordata > Mammalia > Primates > Cebidae > Saimiri > Saimiri boliviensis. The sequence continues at coordinate 73,955,392 of NC_133463.1, forward strand.
GGAAAGGAGAAAGGGGAAGAAGAAGAAGAAGAAGAAGAAATATAAAGCGGAGGGAAAAGTGGAGGCAGGGAAGCCAGTATAAGATTACTCTATTGATGAGGTAAGTAGTGAGGGAGGTCTAAATTAAGATACCATCAAAATGGACATACAGAGGAGGAATTGAATTTGAGAGAAACAATTGAATTTGAAAGGTATTTGGAATGTTGTGATAATCACTTGAGTGGAAGAGATAGGTGGGAATAAGAAACAGGGTAGACTCAAGGATAAGTTTCGGCTTAAATGCTCAGGCATTGCGGGTACATAGGACTAATGTCAGCCCTTGGCTATCTAGAACATGAAAGATTACAGCAGCTGAGTCATCAAAGCCTGATTCAGTCCCTGACATGAATCCTAGCTGTTCGTCTTTGAAACTAATAATGAAATGGCTTTTGGCCCCTTAAAACTGAGACCTTTGGAACGGTGCTGAATAGGTATGAATCAGGTTTCATGGGCAGGAGCTCCTAGAGTTTCAGTATCAGTGTTCTGGAGGATGCATGCTTGATTTTATTGCTTTTGATACTGTTTTTCACTCATGCTTTTTAATGACTCTGTAATCATGTATATGCTTTGTTTCATCTCGAGAATGGTTATTATACTTAGCACTTTATATCTTCAAAGAATTCAGCAACATTAAATAATTAATCTGCATAACATCTCTGTGAATTAGTAGGTGGGGATCATTGCTCCATGTTTCAGGTGGGAAAACCGAGAGAGATTCGGTGACTTGCCCAAGGCTGTTTGCCCTTACATTGACAATTGAATTATGAATCTGCAGTTTCTTTATCTTATCACACTTACACTAGAAGTTTATTGTCCATCTTATTACATCATATTTGCCTTTTATTCAAAAATCTCAGCATTTCGATCAGAAAAGGACATACAAGATACAGGAAAAAGTGGAGGTGACCAAATGAGTAAGCCCAGCACATGAGGACAGAGTGTGATGTCACTAGGTCTCAACTAAAAGATTGTTTCTTTTCCAGTGGAGCTGTGACATCATTTCAGCTAACAGACCAGCCAGTCATTGTGTCACGGAGTATCCTGTGACATTCTAGTACAACTTTAACACTTTATACTGCGGCAATAAAGCAGTTATAGAAATTGCCATATATATATGTATATATATATATATGTGTATATATGTATATATATATATGATTGTGTAATACAGTGGAAGAACTGACTTTGGAGCTAGACTTTACTAGCTTGAAATCTCTTTTGAAATCCTCTTTTGCTTCATAAATGGTAGCTGTTATTTTTTTTCTCATTCAGAGACCAAGTATAATACTGAAAAGGCCAGTGACTTCCTTGTAGAAAGTCAGGACCAGGTAAATTCAACTGTTGAGGTGTTACAGCTTATTAAAGACGCCAGTGAGACATTCGGTATTGAGTCACCCAGATACTGATACCATCCCTTGTTCACTGACAAATATGGGAAGGTAATTTCAGTAGGTCAGCCATCAGTGTGTGTCTTCCAAAACATTATAGTCATGTTACAGTAAACTTTTTATATTTGTTGCGTCACAAAGATTTATTGAAGTGATAAAAGTTATTATGGAAAACAGTGTGCAGTAACTATGGTAACAGTTATTTGATCTCACAGTAATTAGCTAAGCATTTAGTTGCACAATACTTTCACAATGCCTTCCTGGTTAGTTCATTAAACAAAATTAGCTTTTGTTTGAACTGCCTTCCTACAGCGTCCTAAATTTGATTTTAGTTCAAAGGAATTGGAAAGTGTATTTTAAAACTACCTTTCCAACTTACAGTTTATGGACATATTTGAGGTTACAACTGGCTTTTATTTAATTCTTTACTTATACTACACTATGATAATGATTCATTGGATTATCCTCTGAATTCCTCTTGGGGTTTGGTAGAGTAACCTAAGAAATGAACAGTAAAGTTGGAGACCAGTGCCTTAATCCTGGCCCTGTTCCTTGTTCATATTGCAGATTGGGGTCAACAGGTGTGCTTCATAAGACTTTGTTTGTATACCTGTGAGTTTGAGGTGCTGTATAAATGTTAGAGTGTCAGGATCACACAAGTGGAGTCATTTCTGGATCATCTGCATATCTCCTGCTGGGACCTGGCACTAGCAGGTAACCAGGCTTTTCTCAAGCCTCCCTCTCCCAGGTGCCTCCTTCGTCCTGCTCAGGGGAGCTTGTGCTGCGTTTACCACCTCTTTCTGCAAGGTGGAATGTGCTGCAGATGATTCACCTGAATGCTGATGTCATCCTCAGAGGACTTCAGAGCTCTTGAGACAAGGGCCTCTCAGACTGTTTTGCTCTGCACCCACTCTCCACTCACTCCCAGCAGACAGCGAAGCTTAACTGCTTGGCAGATTGGAGATCCCAAGTGCAAAAGAAAGCTTTAAGCATTCAAGACTTTGAAACAGAAAAATATGGAAAATGAAACAACAAACAAAAACCCTGTTTTTACTTATTTACCAAACAGGAGGGGATTCCAAAGTAAATTAGTGAAACAGGATTTTTAAAAATCCAATCAGTGTTCCTTATATTAATTTCATTTTAATTCCTGTCACCTCAGTGATTTTTTAATTTTAATTAATGAATTTCCATTTAATTATTTTCAAGATAATATTAGCTTTTAAAAAATGAATTGCTTTCTAAGTTGTGAGTCAAACTCTAATCTCCGTTAACTCCATGTCACCTACCAGTTTTCAGTTAGATAAGTTTTTTTGTATATGATCCCAGTTAGATAATTTTTTGTATATGATCCATAACATTTCCAGTTCCTTACGTTTTTATTTGCCTAATTAGGTTATTCTTTTCTTTTCTTTCTTTCTTTCTTTCTTTTTTTTTTTAGGAGAGAGTTTCACTCTTGTTGCCCAGTTTAGAGTGCAATGGCGTGACATCAGCTCATCACAACCTCTGCCTCCCAGGTTCAAGTGATTCTCCTGCCTCAGCCACCCAAGTAGCTGGGATTATGGGCGTTTGCCGCCACGCCCTGCTAATTTTGTATTTTCAGTAGATACGGGGTTTCTCCGTGTTGGTCAGGCTGGTCTTGAACTCCAGGCCTCAGGTGATCCACCCATCTAGGCCTTCCAAAGTGCTGGAATTACAAGTGTGAGCCATCGCACCCAGCCTGATCATTATTTTCTAGGTAGGAGAAATGCATCTTCAGTTTCACTGACAAAGGATAGAATTTTAATGGTAAGGACCTATTTGAGGCCAGGTGCAGTGTTCATGCTGGTAGTCCCAGCACTTTGGGAGGCTGAGGGCAGATCACCAGAGGTCAGGAATTCAAGACCTGGCCAACATAGTGAAACCACATCTCTACTAAAAATACAAAAATTAGCCAGGCATGGTGGCACATGCCTCTAATCCCAGCTACTCTGGAGGCTGAGGCAGGAGAATCGCTTGAACCCGGGAGGCAGAAGTTATAGTAACCCGAGATTGCACCACTGCCCTCCAGCCTGGGCTTCAGAGGGAGACTCCATCTAAAAAAAAAAAAAAAAAAAAAAAAAAAAAAAAAAAAAAAAAAAAAAAAAAAAAAAAAAAAAAAACCTATTTGTTCTTGAGTAGTCTTGTAATTTTTCAGGACAATCTGAAGATGATGATAATAATATTAATAGAAAATAGAATAAGTTATCTTAGGTGGCTTCAGCGCCTGACTCCTTTTTCACCCATCTTCCCCATTCCTGCTTTTATCCTATACGATATTCACGTCTCAGGTGATGTCAAGGCCCCTAAAACTCTTCACACACTCCTTTCCTTCCATATCCTTTTCCTGTCCGTGGGAGAATGTCTTTCCTTCACTCCATTTGGAAAACATTTGATGTCCTTTGATGCAACTCTCATTTCAGCTTCTGTGAAACTTTCTCCAATTTCCCTCATACCTCATCCTGTCTCCCAGCCCTCCCATGTCATTTGTACCTAATTCTTAGCCACACATCATTATTCATTATAATTTGTGCTTAAAAACTATATTGTCCAGAGTGGGCTATGAACTCCACTAAAGGAATGCCACACTTTATCCCTCCCTGGACATGGTATCCAGCACGTAAGACCATGCCCTGGGGATAACCAATCAATGGTTAATTGACCTAGAAAATGTTTTATGTATGGACCTAGAAAATGCTTTATGTATGGACCTCCATTCACTTCAGGAAAAGAGGAAGCGAAGTAGTATTTACTGAGTCACCTCATGTGTTTTCAATACTGTATGGGGTGTTTTGCTTATTTGCACAATTCTATGAATAAATATTAATATCCATATTTTTTATCATGAGAGACTGAGATTCAGAATGATTAGGTGACATAATGAGCTAGTAATTGAAAGAGCTGGAATTCAAACCCAGGACGCTCTGCCTACAAAACTCAAGCATCTTCGCTTTTTCCAGTCCAGTAACTGTTTTGTCTTCAGCCCAACCTAAATTCCAAGCTTAGCCAATTTCTTAAAAGTAACCAGCACCCTATATCCCTTTGATCTCACAGCCTTCTGTACTATCAGTTAGCCAGAGGTCTGCCTCACTCACTGGGTCTTCTGTCCTGCTATAGTGCTCAAGATCTGTGCCAAAGAAATTCAGAGATTTTTCCAGAAGTGACTTTTTACAAAGACCGGATACTCTTATTTCATTTAGACAAAGAAAGCCCAGTTCACCACTCACATAGCACCCCAGCCCCTGCATTGCCCAGGGCCAGCATTGACAATCATGAGTTCATTGTCAGTATAGCCTTCCAGGAAGCTCTTAGCCAATCAAACAGAATGGAAACCGTAGATTAAATCTATTTCGCACTCTGATTTGTTTCCAGCTTGCTCTTGCTACGCAGTTTTCCTGCTCTTCTCTGTTGGTCTTACCACGCATTGTTCATGCCCTAAAACTTTTCTCCCTTACTCTTGACAAACTGGAGGACTGATTGTATTTTTAGCATTCCTTTTACTTTGTCTTTGCTCACACTGATTTTTCTGCTTGCCCTACCTTCCTTCTATCACTGATTGTAGAAATAGTCTCATTTGAGTGTAAACTTCATAAAGGCAGACGCATATAGATATTATCTCTCATTGTATATACAGTGTCTCATACGGTGTGTGACATACAGAAGCTCTGTGAACCTTTGAATAAAGAAGGAAGGAGAAAGGGAAAGAAGGATGGATTTGGCACAGGTATTATGCTGTATACAGACGTATTTTTGTTTCATCCTAAGAACCCAGTGAAGTTAGTGTTATTCCTATTACAGATAAGCAAATGGAATCTCATGGAGGTCACTCTGCTAGTAAGTGGAGGAGCTTCCTATTTTTCACTGACCTCCCAAATGCTATCTCTTCTGAAAAGCCTTTTGTTATCCCACCTTCCTTGACCACTGCATTGCACAACTGTGGGGGCATCATTCACACAGATGACAGTGTGATTGGCTTCCCCTGGAGTCGTGCGATTGGTGGCCTTGGTGATCACTTGCACATGAGATCTTTCTTACAGCAGTATTCTTACTCTGCCTTGTACCCTGCACTCAAGTCCTGTTTTCTCTACTAGGTTATGAATTCCTTGAAGGAAGGGAAAGTGCTTTCTTCGTCTTTGTGTCCCCTGCTAGTTATACACAAAGGGACTGTTGAATGGTTAGATATCCTCTCTGCTGGTTTACTGAGTTTGAGGCTTTGTGACGTGGGTTTTATCAACCATCCTTTTCCTCACCGAGGCTTCCCTCCCCCCACGCTCACCCTGCATCTTTCTTGCTAGTTCTGAGGGAGGCATCTCCTCAAATCACCTCTTTGCAATGAAGGCCATGATATTCCTTAGGCACTGGAGGCACAATGACTAAATAGTATGGTACTTTTCAGGGACCTAAAACATTTTAGAGATCTCAGAAAAAAAAAATGGCTTTGAAACACAAAAAGGTACAGGATCAAATATAAGTGTTTGCACAAAGATAAAAGCAAATAATTTGTCATCTCCTTTAAGTGTTAAATTTAGCAGTCATCACTGAGAAATCATAGCAAACTGTAAATTAAATGAATAACCAGCAACCAAATAATCTCAAAAACAATGATACAAAAAATCTTTCAAAAGTGTTTTGGGCAGAAAATTATTGGTAATTGGGTATGAATACAACTTTTAATATGTTAGGTATGATATCAGTGGGAGAGGCGTCAGAAAATGAACATACTTGCGATCCTAGAAATAAACTGTCTGGGTCCAAAACGCTGTGCACATAGCCCATGAAATATTTGCTGGATTTTAATTGATTCCAGTTAAATGATGATGGTCTTTTTTTTGTTGTGGAAGGAAAGGTACATGTGTATTCTACATTATTATTTTATTTTATTTTATTTATAAAAAGAAAATGGGGTTAAGGGAATTTTCCCAGCTTAGGTGGAATGAGTGCCACATTCCTGTGGAAATATTGAGCAATCTTTGGGGCCCTTGAATGGCACCAGGAAGGCTCTTCAGAGCACTCTGTCCTGGCCCTGCTCTCAGGTTTGCTCACCACGCTGTCTGATTCCTTCAGAGTGTAGGAAGTGGGGGTGGCACAGAAGCCCCAAGGGCAGAATGCTAGTGCAGAGGGAGCAAAGGCAAGCCATTGCCAGGTGCTGCCAGCAGAGCAGAGCATGTGCTTTTGTGAGGCATGAGGGAACTGACCTTTCCACTTGCCCTTCACACTCAGGGTGACTCAAAGTGCTGACCCATTGTTTTAGGTACTGCTTATGCAACGAACACGTTGACGATATGGTAGAGGTATTTCCTCAGCAATGTGTGCTGAATGTTTAAAGTTGGGTAGATTTTTGATATGCTTTTGCTTCGTTCAGGAGGGTCTTCGTTTTTCTTTCTTTTTGTCTTTTGAATATCGTTTTGGTTTTCTTTCTGTAATATAAATTGCCATCCCAGAAGCTGAGATTCACGTCCACCTGTTCAAAAACTGTTGTAGACTTACTTTAATGCTTTTACTTGCTATGCATAATATTGATGTGCCCTTGCTGCTGAAATTTTATATCTAAGATTATCTTCCTACTATCTAGCCAGTATTCAACTCACACTTAGAACCAGGATGGGATTGGAACGGAAGCATATTCAGCTGGAGTAACGAGCCATAGTCAAATGTGAAAATAGGAAGCATATTAAATATATTGTGTTTGTATTAACATTATATTAGATCAGCTATAACCACCACGAAGGGAAGTTGTTTAAATAAGTGAATTCATGTGATATGCCATCTCCAAAAGTTTAGAGTTGCCGGTTAAATACATATGTATTTTTCAAAGGAAATCATCCAAAAGGACATTCCACTCACATTACAAAGCTATTTTGGATAAATATTTTGATAGATGTGGTTCAGTGCACCTGGGGGCTGAGACATGGCTGAGCCTGGGGCAGTTAGCACAGATGGAGCACTGAGATACAGCAAGGGTGAATTTTTTTCCTTATATAAATTGCAAATGGTTGATTATGATAGCATGAACATTACGTTTTCCATTACGTGTGGCTCTCAGAAAAGTAGCTTCCTTATGAGAAATGATCTTGTTCTTTGAGAATGATAATGATAATGACCATACTAAGACTTCTCTCACAAATAAATGTATAATGGGGTATGTTACAATATGAGCATTTTGTTAAATAAGAGTACTAATTAGAATCAGTTGAGCAGACTGGGGTAAGTAAGGTCAAGTCTGCTTAACTTTGTGTCAGATATAATGGAAGTGTTTGGGGCTAGGGTATTTATCTGGTTATAAGTGGCAAAATGCAGAAGAGAAATGCATTAAGACAGAAAGATTGCTACTTTGATTTCTCTCTTTTTTTTTGAAGCTGAGTTGAATCATAGCTTATAATTTATTAAAATAATCAAGGGTGTGATCTTTGTTATTAGGAAATAAGCATCCATATTAATAATGTTGACTGTTCCATACTTGCCTATCATCTTAGTGGATGGATTGCCTGTTGAGTAACATTATAAAATCGTAACACTGTTTTCCTCCTTTGAGCCTTAAGTTTGCTCCTATAAAGTGGCATTGTTTTCATTGCTTTGTTATTAGCAGAGGAATGCTTTAGTAAACTCAGCACAGTTGTCTGTCGTCTCTATCAATTAGTAAGAAATGGTGTGAACCACGTAACAATGAGCATGTTTTTTATTTGTCATTTTTTTGTTTTCCTTTTGGGCTATAAATCCTCGAGGGCAGGAACCATCTTTATGTTCTCATCTAGCGGTTGTCAACCAAATGTTGGCAAACTCATGGCTAAGAAAGTGATGATTTTCTTTGACACCCCAAAAGCTGTCGGTAAGCAAATGGAAAAGAAGATTTTTTAAAAGCTGTCTTTATTAACATAAGCAAGAACATGGATAATATGAGCTAGTTAGAAGAGTTACAACTCCCTCTTCCCTGCCTTTGGTGGAAATTGATTCATTGTAAACTTAGTCTTATGTTTATAATTAGAGAGAAATAGACCCAAATCCTTCCTCAGAGAGACATTCCATAAATTCAGCAACAGAATTTGATTTTCCAGAGTGTTTCTAAACTAATGAAATGTCCTTTCTAAACCATTTACCTAAAATGTTCTATGATTGCAACATCTGCCAAGCCTATTATATTCTTTTATTAAACAGTTTTATTGTCCTGTGTGCAAACTGCTTCTTTGAAGCAATAAAGCTGAGTTGACTGTGAACTTTCTAAAAAACAGGATTGTTTTTTAACAGTGAGAGAAACTACATATTCCTTATCATCATACTTAGTTTTAAAACCATTTGTTCAGAAATGATCCTATTAATCTTTTTTTTTAAAAAAAAAAAAAGCATTTGAAGTCCAGCTGATTATAATAAAAGTGATACTGAATGTGTAATTCTAGCAATGCTTTTGACCTCTCATACACTTTTAGTTTTTTTTTGTTTAGGTCCCAGACAGGAGAAACCTTTTAAATGCCTATAGATTCTTAAAGGCATAGGTGCAGGATTCAGTAGCAATTCACTGACTAATGGAGGAAGTATTTTTATCACATAAAATTTAAAGTTTGGTAAGGGAAATCTCATTATAAACTGGTGTAGTTCATCTGTAACTATATTTGGGTTGAATAAACATTTTAGTAATTTCTCAAATGCACGCTTGTCTCCCTGCCTGCTGCACTACAAACCTCCTGTCTTCTTGAATAGTAGCACAGCCGCACAGACCACAGATGTTTTCAGGAAGAAAACTCTGCCTGCCTTTCCAGAGTGGGTCAATGAATGCAAATGTCACCTTTTCTTTTGGTCTACAATTTTTGTGACCTTTATTAGCTGATTAAGATAGCTTGAAAGAATTCAGATTTTGCCACTGACAGTCTTTCTTCCTTAAAACACATGAGAAAGATATAGCTAGCTACTTTCCCAGCTGTGGAGAGCGCTGCAAAACAACAGCAGGGATCATTCATCTTGAAGCCAATAAAAGAGGATATTGGCCCAATTTGTAATTTTTGTGGTAGTGCATTAATATTGGAGACATTCTAGTTTTGGAGACAGAATCAATTTGAGATTGATCTGTTAGTTTATTTTGTCAACTGAGGCAAAGATAAAAGCTCAGTCACTAAATGACTAAAATTTTAATACATTATACAGCAAGGCTGCCAGAAGAGACCATTGGGTATATTGAGAGGGTGATTTTTTCTTTTTCCTAGAAAGGGTCTTGCCCTGTTACCCAGGTTGGAGTCCAGTGGCACAATCTTGTCTTACTGCAACCTCTGCCTCCTGGGTTCAACTGATTCTGCTTCCTCACTCTCCTGAGTAGCTAAGATTACAGGAGTGCACCATCATGCTCAGCTGATTTTTGTATTTTTAGTAGAGCGGTGTTTTGCCATGTTGACCAGGCTGGTCTCAAACTCCTTGCGTCAAGTGATATACCCACCTCGGCCTCCCAAAGTGCTGGGATTACAGGCATGAGCCACCATGCATGGCCATAACTTTTTTTTTTTTTTTTTAGAGATGGGGTCTTGCCATGTTGCCCAGGCTGGTGTCGAACTCCTGGCCTCAAGTAATCCTTCCACCTCTGCCTCCCAAAGTGCTGGGATTACAGACATGAGCAACCATGCCTAAAAGGGTGATTTAAGAATCTTAGAAGGCTCCAATGTATTTCCCAATCTCCCTCCATGCTCTGTCTAGCTTGTAGCTTGCAAACTCTAAATCCTATAGGGGCTCGGGAGGGAAGTAAATGGATAAAACTGGCCCTGTTGAAATTGGTGAGCTAGAGAGCAAATACCCTGTCTACTCTTATATCTTCCAGTTTTTCTAGAGAAATTGAATGTTTGGATTTTTTAATGTGACCCCTTTATTTATTTATTTATTTATTCAAGACAGAGTCTCACTCTGTCACCCAGGCTGGAATGTAGTGGCACAATCTTGGCGTATTGCAACTTCCGCCTCTCAGGCTTAAGAGATTCTCCTACCTCAGCCTCCCAAGTAGCTGGGATTATAGACGCATGCCACCACATTCTGGCAAATTTTTGTATTTTTAGTAGAGCTGGGGTTTCACCATGTTGGCCAGGCTGGTCTCAAACTCCTGACTTCAAGTGATCCGCCTGCCTCAGCCTCCCAAACTGCTGGAATTACAGGTGTGAGCCTCTGCACCTGGCAGAATCTCTTAATTTTTAAATATTGTCTATTGATTGAAATTGAAATACAGCGCTTAGCTAAACAAAACCTATTTGCAGGCTACATATGGTTGGTGGGTCGCATATTTACCTCTGCTCCACTAACTCCTTTGATTTAAGAGTTAGAACTTGTTCTTTGGTTTGGGGCTTTTGTCTTTTAATTTTCAAATAGCTCTAACCTAGAGAAAGGCTGTACTTTAGACTGTGTCAATGAAGACTTAGTAATTTCCATTGCATTCAATTCAGGACACAGTTAACTTCCCTTTGTCTGTCTATAACATACTGTGCTTGAGTACCAGTGATAATGCCACACGGCTTATCCCTTCAAAATATCTGTTGTCTGTGCAAGAGTAGACATACAGTGTCATGTGTAACACAGTATAGAGCCCTACTGGGCAGTTCTGGACTCTTCTTGAAAATATTTTTACCAAAATTATGGTCAGAAACTGTGAGAATCATTCTGATGGGAGCATCTATGCTAGTTGTAGGAAGGTAGTCTAACATAATTGTTGAAAGATCAAGTCGTAAAGCCAAACTGCCTGGATTAGAGTCTTGATTGTGCCTCTTGACAGCTGTTTGACTTTCAGTATATTATGTAACCTCTCTGTGGTCTCATTTTTCACATCGTAAGTGGGAAGAGTAATAATATCTACATCGTAGAGTTATGATGATGATGAAGTAAGATAACTTTCTATGTAAAGCTCTTAGCACAAGGCCTGATATAAAGTAATTATTAGCTACTTCTGCTGCTATTGTTTTTAAATAAGAAAGCACTGAACTTAGAATCAAGGGATCTGGGGCTAGGCACAGTGGCTCGTGCCTGTAATCCCAGCACTTTGGGAGGCTTAAGCGGGTAATAACTTAGTCCAGGAGTTCAAAATCACCCTGACCAACATGACGAAACCCCACCTATACAAAAAATTCAAAAATTAGCCACTTGTGGTGACCTGCACCTGTAGTCCCAGCTATTCAGGAGGCTGAGGTGGAAGGTGGAAGTTGCAGTGAGCCAAGATCACACCGCTGCACACCAGTCTGGGTGAGTGAGACCTTGTGTGAAAAAAATAAAAAAAGAATCATCCAAGCTCGGTGGCTCACGCCTGTAATCCCAGCACTTTGGGATGCCAAGGTGGGTGGATCACCTGAGGTCAGAAGTTTGAGACCAGCCTGGCCAACATGGTGAAACCCTGTCTCTACTAAAACTACAAAAACTTAGCCAGGTGTGGTGACACATGCCTGTAATCCCAGCTACTCAGGAGGCTGAGGCAGTAGAATCACTTGAACCTGGTAGGTGGAGGTTGCAGTGAGCCAAGATCACAGCATTGCACTCCAGCTTGGGCAACAAGAGTAAAACTCCATCTTAGAAAAAAAGAATCAAGAGATCTCAGTTTAGGCACCATTTTGCCTCTTAGTGACTGTGACCAACTAGAAATTGCTTAATTAACCTCTGTGAATATCAATAAGATCAGGATATCATGAAGATTAAATGTAATTATGTATTAAGACACATAAAGCAATGCACAAAGCAAAGGTATTGTTCGGTGGCAGGGAGGGCTATCTAGCTGGAGAGGGGGCACTGCCCTCATGATACAGCACAGTTAATATGTAAACCCTAGAGGAACCCAAGGCCCATTTTGCCTCTGTTTTGACTCAGGCACTTGGTCCACAGCACAGCACTGAACTATTATTGGCTTTAGAATGACTAAAGTCAACATTTAGAGAGTAAAAAAAAAAAAAAATTTTAATATTGCCACTTTGTTTAAAAAAAAAAAAAAAAAAAAAACCTAAAAGACAGAGTATGTCTTCAACTCTCTCTCTCTTTTTTTTTTTTTTTTTGAGATGGAGTTTTGCTCTTGTTGCCCAGGTTGGAGTATAATGGCTTGATCTCGGCTCACTGCAACCTTCACCTCCCAGGTTCAAGCAATTCTCCTGCCTCAGCCTCTTGAGTAGCTGGGATTACAGGCATGGGCCACCACTCCCGGCTAATTTTTTATTTTTTATTTTTAGTAGAGACGGAATTTCTCCATGTTGGTCAGGCTGGTCTCGAACTCCTTCCTGACCTAAGGTGATCCACTTGCCTCGGCCTCCCAAAGTGCTGAGATTACAGGTGTGAACCACCTCGCCTGGCCATGTCTTCAACTCTCACAGCTTCTTTATTAGACTTGCTTTGGAAGAGTTCCAAACTGTGGCCGAGGGGGTGGCATACTAAGATACAGCCAAGGCTGCCATCCACTTCAAAAAAGGAGGGATTCTAGCAGCGCCACATGGGGGCTTGAGACCAACCAACTCATTGGTCTTTGTTTCAGAATTGAGGGAACAGCCAGAGAGGTTCTGTCCTTATCGAGGATTGTTCAACCAATGACCTTTCCCCTACCCTAAGATACTTATGGACTCGGCTGTATTCAGGATTTTCTGTTATTTCTCTGACTTTCTCACATTTTCAAAGATATGCCATTCAAATTTGTTTAGGTGTTTTTAAATCACTTGTAAGAAAATGACATAGCGGATCTGTAAGCACTCGTAGCGTTTCTGCACCATGTTCAGTACTTGAATCTGAATCTAAAAAAAGGGCTTTACTGGATCACTATTCTGGGATAATACTGAAGTAACTACTAAGAACAATAACAATTTTTGTTTTGTGAAAAAATAATACAACCATTTGAAAATAGATTAATGAAAACAGTGAAAACCCTGTCCCCTTCTCTGAGCTTATGGAAAGAGAACCTAATTTATAGGCATTCTTTTTATAACTAATGTGCTAATTGCCTCAGAGATAACACCTGTGTAATTTATTTTTTAAAATCTTATGAAAATCCACATCTTAGTGAGATTCTAGGAAAGAATAGCAACAGCTGGGCCCACATCTGTTTGAATGATACAGCGTGAAAAGGATTCTAAATATAGTCAGAATTAGAGGCAAATGTACTTTCCTGCTGCAGTACAAATTCAACTAGTATCAATTCAACTAGATCTGAAGGAGCTTACCATTAAAATAACCTAAAACTAAAATGGTACAGTTTGCTTTGGAAAGCAACAAATATTTACCTTAAGCAGTCTTTGTTAGCAAACTTGAAATATAACTGGTCCATTCCCACTTGCCAGATGGAGAGAAAGATTATACCAGAGCTTAGAGTAAAAATAAATCATATCGACACAAGAAAGTGACTTTTTACAAGAAGTTTTCATCGCGTTCAATGGCTTAGGGGTGCCTTGCTTCTATTTTTCTCACTTCTTGAATTTCATAGAGCCTGAGTTAGCAGCTCTCAACAGTTCTCCCTTCCTCCCTCCTCCCCTCCCTCCCTTCCTTCTTTTAACAAATACTTAACATGCTCATTCTTTGCTGGTTATTTTTTTAGGTACCCAGATAGGAATAGGGTAGACACAATTTCTACTCTAGTAGGGTTTTGAAGACTATGTGACATAACAGATATTTTACTTTAAACATGTGCATTTAGGTAATATTGTACTATAAAGCTCTCTAAGAAGTGTCTGGGACATAGTATCAATAAATAACAGCTGTATGTGAAAACAATGCAAGAATCTCTGAAGCCTGTAATAGCAGATCCAATATAATAGCTAGCATGTATTGAGCACCTAAAGTATGCCAAGAATTCTTCATACACACACACACACACACACACACACACACACACACACACACACACGTAGCTATACACACAGTTGTATTTAATCATTACAACATTCCAAGGGTACATCATATTACTCCAATTTACAGATGAGGTAACTGAAGCTTGGTGAGGTTGACTTGTCCAAGGTTACATGCATGTCTAAGTGACTGGACCAGGATTTGAATTCAGATTTGACATGACCAAAACTTGAGCCCTTAGCCATTAGGATGTACCTTGGAATCCCATTTTTACAGCCTCCATTGCCATACACTACCCCCGAGAACAGTCCACTAGCGGCACTTGTTTCTCTACCCTCCAGGGCCTGGGAGAATTAATTTGCACACCACTCTCAACACCTTACCTTTGGGGCCTCTTCTCAGGATCACAAGACTGCCAGAAAATCAAAAAGAATTAATCATCAGTGAAAGCCAAAGGTCTTTACTTCAGTATGTATTTTCCTTTCTGTTGATGATATGCCTTTACAGTGACAACATCACCACCAAAAAATTATCCAATGGTCCATCTCTTTCAGATTTGCCCAATTTTCAGACTCCAAACAAGATCTTTTTATATATATATATAATATATATATACACACACATATATAATTATATTATATAATATATACATATATAATTATATAATATATAATTATTATATAATATATGATATAATTATAATATATAAATATATGGTTATATATTATAATATATAAAAATTATATAATTATATATGTAAATATATATTTATATATTTATGATATATATTTTTATATAATTATGTAATATATTATATATTATATAATTAATATATATGGAGTCTCACCCTGTCACCTGGCTGGAGTGCAGTGGCTGCAATCTCAGCTCACTGCAACCTCTGCCTTCTGGGTTCAAGTGTTGCTCCTTCCTCAGCCTCTCAAGTAGCTGGGATTATACGTGCCCCCTACCATGACTGGCTAATTTTTTGTTTTGTTTTGTTTTGTTTTTAGACAGAGTTTCGTTCTTGTTACCCAGGCTGGAGTGCAATGGCGCGATCTCGGCTCACCGCAACCTCCGCCTCCTGGGTTCAGGCAATTCTCCTGCCTCAGCCTCCTGAGTAGCTGGGATTACAGGCACACGCCACCATGCCCAGCTAATTTTTTGTATTTTTAGTAGAGATGGGGTTTCACCATGTTTACCAGGATGGCCTCGATCTCTTGACCTCATGATCCATCCGCCTCGGCCTCCCAAAGTGCTGGGATTACAGGCGTGAGCCACCGCGCCCGTCCCAATTTTTTGTGTTTTTAATAGAGATGGGTTTCAACATGTCGGCCAAGCTGGTCTCAAACTCCTGACCTCCAGCCATCTACCTGCCTCAGCCTCCCAAAGTGGTGGGATTACATACATGAGCCACCGCACCCAGCCCAAATAACAGCTTCTATGTCCATGATATACTGTGTATTTCAATTAAGTATTATATATTACACGCCAGTTTCATGTCCATGAACTTGCTTAAGCTTCACCAAGCCTTGTTTATAGCATCACTTCTCCATTTTATAGATGAAGAAATTGAAGCCTAGAGCAAAATAAAAAATTGCCGAAAGCCAATAGTTAATTTCCAGCAAACCTGGGATTCCAACTCAGCTCTGGTTCCTTTGCATCCTAAGAAAATCTTATGTGTGTGGTGATTGTAATCCCCTGGATTGGGGGCTGTGTTTGATTGTTTATCTCAGAACTTCAATAGACACTGACTGGGAGGTGAACTTCCCCCGATCTCACTATAACATGCCTCCTCTGTAGGGTTTTACCACACATGTAACAAGCCTTCACATTAATAAAATACAGAATTTGTCTGGACACGGTGGTTCACTCGTGTAATCCAGCACTTTGGGAGGCTGAGGGGGGCAGATTACTTGAGGTCTGGAGTTCAAGACCAGCCTGGCCAACATGGTGAAACCCCATCTCTACTGAAACTACAAAAATTGGCCAGGCTTGGTGGCAGGCGCCTGTAGTCCCAGCTACTCAGGAGGCTGAGGCAAGAGGATCGCTTGAACCTGGGAGGCAGAGGTTGCAGTGAGCTGAGATTGCACCACTGCCCTTCAGCCTGAATGACAGAGCGAGACTCCATCTCAAAAAAATAAAATAATAAAATAAAATACAGAATTTGCCTCCAGCTGTTTGGAGTTGCTGCAAGCTCAGTGCCACTGTCTCATGCCTGCTGCTGCTGCTCTCCACAGATGCCTGCCTTTGGGACATAACACTGCTTGACAGCTCTCCTGGCTAGAGACGACTAGAAGCTAAAACATGTTAAAATAGATGACCTAACTAAGACAACTTTCTCCTCCAGGACCTGGCCCTTCCGTTATCTCTTCCTTCCATATCATTCATGTCATTAGTCTCTGCTGGCTTTCCTCTGAGGCTGCCAACCCACTCAAGCCTTTAAAATGAAACAGAAAGGAGAGAGAGATTAGCCCTGCAACCAGCTAATGCCCCTTCTCTCCTTTTCCTGTCTTAAGAGTGGTCTGACTCCCCAGGGACCACTGTTCACTTCCATTTCCTCCTTACGTGGGCAGCCTGATCTCTTCCACCACCCTGTGAACCCTTTCTGCAGAGTATCTCCAGTGACCTGCGCATTCCCGGTTTTCGAGTCCATATCTTCCTAAGTCTCTTTGTGCCATTTAAAATTTTTGACGACTCGATGCTCCCAGGTACTCATTACTCCTTTGTCTGGGATCCTTTTCAACTAACTCTTGCATCCACACCTAAATAGGACTTTTTAGGATTATCTCTGTTTTTCTTGTGGAGACAGGGTCTCAGTATGTTGCCTGGGCTGGTCTCAAACCTCTGGCCTCAAGCGATCCTCCTGCCTCAGCCTCCCAAAGCACTGGGATTATAGGTGTGAGCCACCATACTGGCTGATGTTTTAAGATCCTCATTCTGGCCAATTGCCTTTCTTTCTACTGAGTTTCTATTGTCATTTTGTTTATTATCACACTGCAGCTCCCACACTCACCTTTATGCTGCTGCCTAAGTCTTTTCTCCAGGCTTTATTTTTTTTAATTTATTTATTTTTATTTATTTAATTTATTTATTTTTATTATAATTTTATTTTTATTTTTGAGACCGGGTGTGCACTCTCACCCTAGCTGGAGTGCAGTGGCATGATCTTGACTCACTGCCACCTCAACCTCCCAGCCTCAAACCCTTCTCCCACCTCAACCTCCCAAGTAGCTGGGATCACAGGCATGCATACCACCATGCCCACCTAATTTTTTTGACTTTTTCTAGAGATAGTCAGTGCTGACCAGGCCAGTCTGGAACTCCTGAGCTCAGGCAATTCTGCCTTAACCTCCCAAAGTGCTGGGATTTACAGGTGTGAGCCACCACACTTGGCCTTTTCCCCAGTCTTTAATTCATCTTTTTACTTTCAAGGCCTACAGCAGTACCTAAAACTTACCACATCCTCAATAAATATTTGTTGAACCAGATCATACTTCCTAGAGTAATCAGAGCACATGAAAAGCATTGGAAATGGGAACTTTGGAGGAAAAATATAGGCAGTTATCCAAAGTATCACTCATGCAGCTGTTGCAGGACTCCTGTATGTTAACATGTAGACTCTCTTCTGTTTCCCATCTCTGCCTTTGAACGCACAGTGCTAAGTGGCCCTCTCTCTCACCCAATCTGTCTTTGTCTCTGCTCTCAGTCTGCCCAAGTCCTGCGTATTCTCTTGGACTCAGCTCTTGGCCCACCTCAGAATGGGTTAGAGGCCTCTGATCCATGCTGCTGTGTCTAGCAGGGCATTTATCAGAGGGCACTCTTGTTATCAAAGGGTTTCCTGTTTCCTTGTCTGTTGTCCCCAGTTAACTGTGAGCACATTTAGAACAGAGACCAAGTCGTGCTTCTCTTACGTTTTCAGTGCCTGACATGGCTCTGCTTATTAAATGTTTGATGAATAATGAAGGAACATACTTTTAAAAGTAGCAGATGTTTGTGGGTATGCTGTTACTGAAACCCCCACCCACCTGGAAGATAAAGCTTAGGTTTCCTTTCTTGAGTAGGACCTTAAAAGCCATGTATTTTGGGTGCATTCAAATTCTGATGTCTCGGTTAGCAGTTGTTAATCACACTAGCTGATCAACTACTGGTCTTAAATCAAAGCATTTATTATCAAAGCCTTTTTGTTTATGAGTACAAACATACCATTGATGTTTCTAAGAAGAATTGTTTTCTCCCCTGAATGTTAACTAGCCACAAAAGCTGGTGTACACATGTGATAGTGTTTTTCATGGAGTTTAAAGAATGTTGCCCTTTGATGTTCTGCCCTTGAATGGAAATGAGTCTGTATTACAAAATCACTAGTGAGGAAAATGGGGAGCTTCTAGGCAAGCACCTGAGAAGCATTATTAGAATTCCTGAGCATTAAAATCCAACAGATGCATCTTTCATGACATTAAAAGCAGTTCCACTTTCTGGTAAGTAGCCCATATGCCTTATGTTATAAAAATGAATGATATTAAGTAGAATCTGTTAATATTCATATTAAGTAGAAATATCTCAGTCAAAACCTGATTGAAAGCAAAAGACACTAACACAAGGAAGCTTTAGCAAAAGAAAAAACAAGTAGAAAAAATTTTTAATGAGCTGTAAGGAAAAAGGAGTGTCTCATGGGAAAAGGGTCTAGGAACGAGACTCTAAAAGGAGGCCCTTTTGGTCTTTCTCAGACCGTAAATTTCTCATTGCTACTTCTTTGCGTGACTTGCTTTTTTTTTTTCTTTCTCTCAGCCTAGCTTGCTCAGTTTGCCTGGCCATCTGGTAGAAGGTAGCTACCTCATAGCATTCTAGGTTCTGGATCCTCTTTCAGTTCACCTAAAGAGCCCAGACT
Source organism: Saimiri boliviensis (assembly GCF_048565385.1). Taxonomy (NCBI): domain Eukaryota; kingdom Metazoa; phylum Chordata; class Mammalia; order Primates; family Cebidae; genus Saimiri; species Saimiri boliviensis. Next base: position 73,974,487 of record NC_133463.1, read on the forward strand.
GAATTAGAATCTCTCAGCTGCAGTTCCGGCCTCACAGAAGAGAGAAGTTGGTCATGGCAGCATAGGTAGGTCACAAGTCCAGCGTGGTCCAGGCAACTGTGGTCAAGGAGACAGACCCATGTGACACAAATATGGTTACCTTGGCACATGTCTGAATGCAAAGAGACAGTTCTCAGATAGGATGGGCTATCATGAGCTAGACAAACAACCCCTACCAACACCAAAAACCAAGGAAGTATAAAGTAAAAAGGACAGTGTAGTAGCACTTAATCTCAGTATATATTATTTATAGATTGATTGCCTTTTTCCTCCACCAAACCATGTGTACCAACCATGAGGTCAGACGCTATATTTATGTTTTAATTCTCTAGTACCTGGCAGTACCCAACAATAGGCATTCAGTAAATATTGGATGAACAGAAAGTAATGTAAGCTCTGCCTTCAGGGGAATTATAGTCTGGTCATGAAAGCAGGCAGTAAACAAACAAGCAAATAAAAAGATGTAATCGTGGTAAATACTAAGAAAGTTAAAACGGGGAGGGGGTAATGGAGGGGTTACAAACTACAACAGAAACTTTCAGAAGGTAGGTGACGGTGTTAAAACCCAAGGTATTTGTACTAACTTTGCTTATTCATCCCAAGAGGCTAGAGGTGGTAATCATGAAAGATTCCATTTATATTTTGTTTCATTCATCATTTTAACTCATTAAAAAATGTAGTTTACATTAAAGCATAGGTTGCTAAAAGATTGTTGTAAAGAACCATATAAAACTTTAAATAAATTTAATTAATATTTGCTGATATCTTTTCATTTTTATCTTCCATTTTTCAACTGGTAAATTCTTAGCCCAGATCTCAATGTAATTTATATAACAGTTCTCTGAGCTGGTCAGTGATTAATCAAGTGCACAATAAGAGATATACATTGGCCAACGCTGCAAGGAGATTTAGATTAAGATTACCAATAACACAATGTGAAAGACATGTTCTCTAAAGGAGGATCAGGCAGGATCAGATGATACATCTGGATGTGTTTTTCAGTGTGATGGAAAGATTGTTTCCAGTAATCTTAGTGATGGTAAAAGATAGAAGAGGAGGGATCTAGGAAATGTGTTTTTCTGGAGTTATATTAGTGTTCTTGTTGCCAGCATCTAACAGTGTTTCCAGAACTCCTAAACAATAATTAGCAGAGCTTTTTACCTAGCTTTATTAATTAGAGTAACTAACAGGAGTTTCTATATAAACAATTCCAAAACCCCAGTGGCTTATTAAACTGTAGATTTTTTTCCAGTGTAAAGCTCAGTGCAGGTAAAAGGGGTGTTTGTTCCATAAATTTATTCAGGGACCCAGGCTCTTCCTATCTTGTGGTTCTGTCCTCCTGTACTGTATTTATTCAAGCTGGTCCCTGGGGAAAGAATGAGATTGGGCTGGGACTACACCAGGAAGTGCATGCACATCACTTCCACTCTCATTTCATTGGCCAGGATTGAATCACAAGTACCACACCTACCTACAAGGATGGCTGGACAGAGGTATAGTTGGGGACCCAGGAGAAAGAGAGTATTAGTGACTATTCTCAGTGTCCGCCACACTGGCAATATGTATGTAGATTCAAGAAGCTATGGGAGAAAGAGAAAGAAAGAGAAGAAGAAGAAAAAAAAGAAGAAGAAGAAGCTATAGGAGGCCAGTAACAGTGGCTGACACCTGTAATCCCAGCACTTTGGGAGGCTGAGGTGGGTATATCACTTGAGGTCAGGGGTTTGATACTAGCCTGGACAACATAGTGAAACCCTATCTCTACTAAAAATACAAAATTAATCAGGTTTGATAGCACATGCCTGTAATCCTAGCTACTCAAGAAGCTAAGGCAGGAGAATCACTTGAACCCAGGAGGTGGAGGTTGCAGTGAGCTGAGATCGCACCATTGCACTCCAACCTGGGTGACAAAGCGAGACTCTGTCTCAAAAAAAAGAAGCTATGGGAAACGTGAAAAAGATAGTATTGTAAAAAAGCTCTTTGTAGCTTCAAAAGAATTCTGTTGCTAAAATTTGAGATCATTTCAGATAAGTTCTCTTTCCAAAAGCTTCTTACCACCGGTAGTGCTGTTGGCAAATTACATATGATTCCCTGGTTCTGTCAGTGCTGGAAAATTCAGAAGAAAAATAATAGCAAATCGATTCTGAAAAGTAGTCATCTAATCAGAATGGTGGTAGTTCGTGCCTTCTCTTCCAAAGCATAACTATGAGTTACATGCCCATCAAAGCCTATCATCATCTCCTCTAGGAGTGTTCCTCAACATGAATGAGTTTCAAATGTTGACAGGTTATACTTGTTGAAGACCCGTTTAGTCTGGAGCTTCATTTCCCAATCAAGAATTTAGGAGAGTGTAATTTTATAATTTTACTTAGACCTGTCCCAGGGGGCCTCTTTTAGGTATGATACCATATGCTCTTGTCCATGGTAACGTAGGTATGTCCCAGCTCTGTTTCAGGGATTCTGCAAATTTAAATTCTACAACAATAGCTTACACTATTGAGCACTTACTATATTCTGTGTACCATTCTAAGAATTTTATTTCCTCATGAGAATCCATGTGGCATTTATTACTGTTATGCTCATGTCCGAGAAATAGGATGCTGCTCCTCCTTGCGCTCTCAGGGATCTTGTCCATTAATCCACACTGGAAGTTACCCTTGCCCAGGAAGTTTATCAAGGGAGATACAAACTTGGCAGTTTATTCTTACTGTTATAACCAGGTTATGGTTCTTATTGGTAAAACCAGGACTGATGAAAATTTGAAGGAATTGTATTTTTAGATGCCTCAGATTTCATTTGGCAAATGGATGTTGTGCTGACCAGCTTTCCCCATATAGAGCACAGTATTCTTTGTTTATTTTTATTTGCTGACTCCAGTGGGTTAATTTTGAAATTTATTTGAACTCAATTCAATAAATGATCACTGAGCATCCACTCTGTAGAAAGCTCCATGCTAATTATTATAAGGAACACAAACAGGAGGAAGGCTTAGTTAATCAAGCATACTGATGTATCGAGGTAGCGGGATTACCCTAAACATTATGAGGTCACTGAGACTTTTGAAGACCATCCTGTAGGTCTTGAACCTTTAGATGATGAGTTAAACTGAATGTTGTGAAAGATGATGGCCTTAGTATCCCAAGTTAGACAGTTATATCTCCTACTATATGATATGCTAATATTCTTTTTTATAACAGTTTTATTAAGATGTAATCTACACACCATACAGTTCACCCACTTGAAGTATGCAGTGCCTGGGGTTTTTTTTGTTTTTGTATATTCACAGAGCTATGCAGCCATCACCACAATCAATTTTAGAACATTTTCAAAAAGAAACCCTGTATTTCATTCACTTCCTATTAGCTCTAGGCAACCACTAAATCTACTTTCCATCTCTGTAATTTGCTATTTGGGACATTTTATATAAACATGCATATGTGGTTTTTTGTGAATGGATTCTTTCACTTGGCATAATGTTTTCAAGGTTCATCCATGTTGTAGCATGTATCAGTACTTCATTCCTTTCTAGTGTTGAATAACATTTCATTGTATGAATTTTCCACATTTTATTTATCATTCTTCAGTTGATGGTCATCCAGATCATTTCTGTCTTTTGGCTATTATGGATAGTGCTGCTGTGAACATTCATGTACAGTGGATATTTGTTTTTATTTCCATTTCTTGTGGTATTTATCCAGCAATGTAATTGCTGGATCATATGGTAACTCTATGTTTATCCTTTTTAGGAACTGCCAGACTGTTTTCTAAAGAGACTGCGCCATTTTACATTCCCACCAGCAGTGTATGAGGGTTCCAATTGCTCTACATCCTCGTCAACACTTATTATTATCTGTTTTTTATTGTAGCCATCCTAGTGGGTGTGAAGTGGTATTTCATTATTTTGATTTGCACTTGGATGGATTAATATTGTAATATTTATTTTACCAATCTAGGGCTGAGGTTTCGATCATATACTTTCTTACGCACACAGTAGAAACTGTTTTACATTACTGGATTGACTTTCTGAAACAAAACCATAGTTCATTTCAAACAAAACCATATACAAAATGAATGTCGTTTATGGGGTTAGAATTATATCTGAAAAAAACATAAAGTAAAACGACATGGAGTTAAGATTATGGAAAATTTGTTTTGCAGTATGAATTCATTCACAGTGTCTCCAGGCCTTTATCTGAGCTACTCAAGTACTACTATGTGACATTTACTGGATAATCCAGACAGCACTTTGGTTAAATCCACAGTGTGATGTCACCCAGTAAACACTTGAAAATGGAGATGTGTGTCTCTTCTGGTTTTATCAGTTGAGATTAGTGGTGGTTCACTGTGCAGTGAACTTTTTCTCCTCTGTGATCCATGAGGCTGTGCCTCATTGCGGGCCAATAATCTGTCACCTGAAACTACTTAAAATAGGTTGGACTTTCTTGCTGTGATGACATGGGGTTTTGGCTGCAGAAGGGAAAGAAACTTTTTATAACTTTTAGTTGCCTCTGTATTCCTTGTAAAAGGGATACAGTAAAAGCACTGTGATTTGTAGCCCCTTGCTAATGTAAGTAGACTATTTTCTGAAGCAGTTTTTCCATCCATCACTTTACCTTCTGGAGCCCCTAATCCAGTTACTTTTGTGTTTTCTGTCAAAGAAAGAAAATGACACGGGGCTTGGAAGGTGGCAGAGTTTCACCATCTTGGTTTGACCAACTAGCAGATAGAAACAGCATCCAAAAAGGCCATTTGATGAGAAAAGAAAAAAAAAATTAAAAGTTGAAGAGAATTCAGAGGATGCTTTCTTCAGAGAAGTGCTTTGGGTTTCTCAGAAATTTCCCCAGAAAAGAGGCCTTAACAATAGACTGAACATCCTTTCTGACCCACGGAGAGAGTAACATACAGGTCAAAATTCTCTTTACTGGGCCGCACACCCTGTCTCCACTTAGTACAGCTTTGGGAAGCTCTAAGAGGGACAAAGGGGGCTAAGAACTGAGAGTGGAGCGTTAACCCTTCGTAATACATCATCTTATGTTCTGCCTCTGGTTTCCTAACTTTTAGTGTGTGATTGTGTGACTCGGTTGGGGAATAGTTGGAGCTTGAATTTTGTCTTCCCCAAAGTAAAAGGCAGCAACAACTTTATACATTTATAGAGCTGAATTTTTTTGTTTGTCTTTTAAACTCTAGTGAATTCTGTTTTGAGCATTCTATTCACTAAAATTTTATTTTGCATGAAACGGAAGCATATTGTGACCCAATAATAACTGTTGCCTCTACTGAAGATCTTAAGCTACTGCACAATCCTGAACCATGTGCCTTCACAACTATCAAAGAAGAAATAACTAATATTTATTAAAGTATGAGTAGGAATTACAGCTTAGATTCTGATTTTTGCAAATGATTAGCTCTAGATTAATTTAAAAACCAATTACCTAGCACTTACGGAACATTTACTACATGCTAGGCATTATAATAATAGCCTTGCATAGGTTATCTCATTTAATTCCTTCCATGGCCCTATGAAACAGGTACTGTTATTGTCTTCTTTTTACAAACTGAGGTAAATTTAGTGCTGTCATACACAGTTTGCACCCTTAACTTCCAACGCTCAACTTCCGCTAGGTACATGACATATTGAATGAATACTATGTTTGTAAAAGAAAGAGAATATGCATGAATGAATAAGAGATAGCATATCCAAACAGGGAAGCAAACTGATGGGTTTTGCTGTTTGTCAAATTTTGTTGTTGATTTTGCCACAGTAATTTTTTTTTTTTTTTTTTTTAGACAGATCCTTCTCTGTCACCCAGGCTGGAGTGCGGTGGCACAATCTTGACTCACTGCAACCTCCAATTCCTGGGTTCAAGTGATTCTTCTGCCTCAGCCTCCCTAGTAGCTGGGATTATAAGCATGTACCACCACGCCTGGCTAATTTTTCTGTATTTTTAGTAGATACGGGGTTTCACCATGTTGGCCAGGCTGGTTGGCCTCAAACTCCCGATCTCAAGTGATCTGCCCTCCTGGGCCTCCCAAAGTGCTGAGATTACAGGCATGAGCCACCATGCTCCACCTGCCATGGTAATTTTTAAGAAAGCTGTTAACATTTCCTTTTCCTCTTTCATATTGTTGCTTACAAACATAAGGCAATGACTGCTGAGAAGCAGACTCAAGGTGGGGCATTCCTGCAGGAAAATGGCCAAGATGTACTTCACAGAACAAATATGGGTCAGAGAATTTGCTGATTTTTTTCTCTTAAGAAATTAGAATAAAAGGAACATTGCTTGTACTAACTTTAAGAAGCCAAATACCTCTGATTACTTATTTTGCATAGAAGATATAGAGTATATTTAGAAATTCAGGAAATATTTTCCTTCTCATTGCAAACATTAAGTTATTCATAGTCACTTATTCAATTAAATTGTTAAAATAACTTCACTGGGCCGTTTTACTATGAGATATCCTAAAATTAGTGAATTCATTAACATCTCTGTCACATTCACTCACACACCCATTTTTAACAACGTCTATTTCATATTTTCATGCTTTTCAGTTAGAGTATATGTCTGAATATAATGTAACTAAAGCTACATTCCTATAAAAATGCCTGGCCGAAATGCCAAGCCAGCAGTCATCGCCAGGATAATACATCCAATCTGCAGTTTCTTTTACCCAGTCTTTCTCCTCCCCTACAAAGGCAAGCTTTAACCTGCTCTGTAAAGTCTCTATGAAGAAGTCATCTTTGGTTGAGGGAGCCCCTGGGACAGGTAGCTCATTCCATTTTTATATAGTTCTGAATGGTGGAGATGATTTCCTTTGTTTAGCCAAATTTCGTGTTCTTCAAGGCCTGCTTCTCCACAATAACTCTTCCTTCTGGAATGAGACACAGTAAAAATTAGGGTGAAATATCTTAATGAGCAAACACTTAACCTGTAATCCCAGCACTTGGAAAGCCTAGACAGAAAGATCAGTTAAAGCCAGCAGCTCAAGACCAGCCCAGGCAACAAAGTGAGACCGTCTCTCTACAAAAAAAAAAAAAAAAAAAAAAAAGATTTTAAAGCAGGCACAGTAGCATGTGCTTGTAGTCCTAGCTACTTGGGAAGCTGAGGTAGGAGGATCACTTGAGCCCAGGAATTTGAGGCTACAGTGAGCTATGATTGAGCCAAGCAACAGAGTAGAACTCTGTCAAAAAAAAAAAAAATTATTGATGACTTTTACAATATGCAAAGCAATTATGAAATGTATCAGAATATGAATACATATGCTCCATAATATTAATGTGGATGAGGCCGGGTGCAGTGGCTCAAGCCTGTAATCCCAGCACTTTGGGAGGCCGAGGCGGGTGGATCACGAGGTCGAGAGATCGAGACCATCCTGGTCAACATGGTGAAACCCCATCTCTACTAAAAATACAAAAAATTAGCTGGGCATGGTGGCTTGTGCCTGTAATCCCAGCTACTCAGGAGGCTGAGGCAGGAGAATTGCCTGAACCCAGGAGGCGGAGGTTGCGGTGAGCCAAGATCGTGCCATTGCACTCCAGCCTGGGTAACAAGAGCGAAACTCCGTCTCAAAAAAAAAAAAAAAAAAAAAAAAATTAATGTGGATGAATAAACATGGACTTTGAAGTCACATGGTAGCAAAAATAGTGCTGACTGAGCTGGGCATAGTGGTGCATACCTGTAATTCCAGTACTTTGGGAAGCCAAAGCCAGAGGATCACGTGAGATCAGAAGTTCAAGACCAGCATGGCCAACATGGTGAAACCCCATCTCTACTAAAAATACAAAAAATTGCTGGGCACAGTGGCTCACGCCTGTAATCCCGCACTTTGGGAGGCCAAGGCAGGCAGATCACCTGAGGTTGGGAGTTTGAGACCAGCCTGGCCAACATGGTTAAACCCTGTCTCTTAAAAAAAATAAAAATAAAATAAATTAAAATAAAGACAAAATACAGAAATTTTCCTGGGTGTGGTGGTGCACACCTGTAGTCCCAGCTACTAGGGAGGCTGAAGCCAGAGGATCACTTGAACCTGGCAGGCAGAGAGTGCAGTGAGCTGAGATCATGCTACTGCACTCCATCCTGGGTGACAGAGTGAGACTCCATCTCAAAAAGTAAATAACTAAAATAGTGCTGACTGTATGCCAGGCACTGTTGCAAGTACTTTCTATAAATTAACTCATTTATCCTGACCACAGCCCTTAAACTGAGACACAGAGTTAAACACTTGCTCAGTCACCCAGCCAGTAAACGTGAGATCCAGCATTTACAGTCAAGCAGTTTTCCTGATCCCTTAGCTCTGCAGACCTACAGCCAGGTCTTCCAGTACTGATGCTGTGCCACATTAGCAGGATGATGCAGGAAATTTACTTAAACCATCTTCATTTTGGTTTCCTCATCTGTAAAAATAGTCAGAGTTGTTATAGTAATTAAATGGAATATCATTGAACGTGACCAGTGGTTCTTAGCAGGAATTGCATATCAAATTCGTCTGTGGGTTTTTGTTTTTTGTTCTGTTTTGTTTTGCTTTTTTCCAGTTTGGGTCCTACCAGGAACTTCTGATTCATTTAAATACTATGTGGTTTGTTGTCACCAGTTTGAGACTCATGTCAACACTGGTTCAGAATAAGCAGGGTGATTCTATAAATTCATCTTCTTGATAACTACAAAACTCAGGTCAATGTTAGTCAGCACTGATGGGATTTAAGTTTTGGGTGACATTAAAGTCTGATTTCAAAATCCCATAGTATTTGTTCTTCTGATCCTTAAAATGAACTTCCTTGCCCCCATTTATTGCTGAAACATTTATCTGCATGCATACCCAAGGTAGCACATTTTATGAATAGTTGATGCTAGTGAAAAGAGTGTTTTGTTATTTTCTTCTGTATTTGATAATTCCTTTACTGTGACCCAGTGAACCATTCTGAAAGTAAACCTTTAAAGTATTTTTATAACATCATCTACAAATATTTTGTATTTTTAAATCTATATACAGTGAAATGCACAAGGTTATCAATAATCTAGTTGATACAGGATTCTTGTCAATCAAGAGGAGATTCTTTGTCAATGTGTTCCCTTTTTAACAAGAAAGGAGCACTGTATTAGTTTGTTTCCACACTGCTATAAGGAACCAACTGAGACTGGGTAATTTATTTAATAAAACAAGAGGTTTAATTGACTCACAGTTCCTCATGGCTGGGGAGGCCTCAGGAAACTTAAAATCATAGCAGAATGTGAAGGGGAAGCAAGGAACGTCTTACATGGCAGCAGGAGAGAGTTGGGTGGGGGGAACTGCCACACACCTTAAAACCATCACATCTCATGAGAACTCGCTCACTATGACAGGAACAGCATGAGGGAAACTGTGCCCATGACCCCATCACCTCCCAGGTCCCTCCCTCAATATTTGAGATGAGATTTGGGTGGGGACACAGAGCCAAACCATATTAAGCACCTCTAAGGAAAATGTAACAATCCCTTTCATGCATTTATTTATCGGGAGTGTGGGCAATTAATTTCACTGAGAATAACCTAAGAACTTTTGGCTTATGGAAAGAGAACGCCATGTCATTTGAATACTATTGCCTTGACCCTCATAATTTTTACTTTTTTTTTTTTTTTTGAAGACAGAGTCTCACTCTGTCATTCAGGCTGGTATGCAGTGGCACAGTCTTGGCTTACTGCAACGTCCGCCTCCTGGGTTGAAATGATTCTCCTGCCTCAGCCTCCTGAGTAACTGGGTCTCCAGGCATGCACCATCATGCTCAGCTGATTTTTGTATTTTTAGTAGAGATAGGGTTTCGACATATTGGCCAGGCTGGTCTGGAACTTCTAATCTCAGGTGATTCATCTGCTTTGGCCTCCCAAAATGCTGGGATTACAGGCATGAGCCACCCTACCTGGACAATTTTGGCTTTCTTATACTGGAAGTGGGTCACTTCAGGGGCTGTGCCTCTTTTTTATTTTTTTTTTTTTTTTTTTTTTTTTTTTTTTTTTTTTTTGAGACAAGTCTCACTCTGTCACCCAGGCTGGAGTACAGTGGTGCAGTCATGGCTCAGTGCAGTCTCAACCTCCCAGGACCAATTGATTCTCACACCTCCACCTCCCAAGTAGCTGGAGCTACATCCGGCTAATTTTTTTATGTTTTAGTAGAGAAGGGGTTTCACCATATTGCCCAGGCTGGTCTCGAACTCCTGAGCTCAAGTGATCCTCTTGCTTCGGCCTCCCAAAGTGCTGGGTTTACAGACATGAATCATCACTCCTGGCTGTCCCATTTAGACCTCATTCTAAGCCAGATCAAAAGTGACAAGGCAGATTCAGAGATTAATTGTGGTATCTCAGTAAGTTGGCACTGTTCCATTCAACAGTCATTTATTGAGCATCTGTTATTCGCTGTGCAGTGGAGGTACAGAGATGCAAAGAACATTGTCTCTGCACTGAAGCTTACCGTCTGTGGGCGGTCGGGGAGGAACCGGTGGTTTCGGTAAAGTTCAGCAAGTGTGTTATGGTGGAGGAGGTACGGGGTGCTTTGAGAGTAGAAAGGAAGGTCGCCTGATGTAGCCTGGGGAGGGAGGAAGAAAGACGGGAAGGGGCTGGTCTGCAAAGGCTTTCTGGTGGGGGAAAATACTGAGATGAATGTTAAAGGATGGATTGATGCTAGCAAAGTGAAGAATGGCTGGAAGAACAGCCATTCCACCTGGGCTCTGCAACCCCTTGAGCAATCTTATAAATCATCCTACCCAACCAGCGGTCATCTCAGTTCCAAATAGTGTCCTTTCTGACTCACTGACTTCCCATCCTCTCATTATTTGACTGTTAGATTATTTCTATGTCACAGTCATTAACTCGTTTTGTGAAGTATGGCTACAAAGAGGGAAAAAAAAAAAAAACTTTGAGCCATGCCTTTTTGTCCCTGAAATGAACAGTCTGTATGACCCATTTAGCCTGACCTCTATCATAACTTGAGCAGGATTAGCTGGGGAGTGTGCTAGAACCCCAGCAGCACAGGCTGGTGGGAAAGGGGGCCTGAGGAAAATCTGTCTGTATAGTTGTCATCCAGTAGGGGTTGGAAAACCAGCAGAAGCGGGACAGGAAGCAGCGTCCCAAGTAGTCATCCAACCCAAGGTTTCTCTGGCCAAAGGTAGGAAAATGCAGTGGTTCATGGTATCCAGCATCTGTCACAAACTAGTTTTGTGACCTTCACAAATTCACCTCTCAGTGCTTGGTCTTCTATAAAATAAGTAATAACAATGATACCTCAGTACTTGGAGGTGGTGGTGGGGTGGTGGTAAGGGTTAAATGAACATATTCACCGAAAGTACTTGGAAGCTTTTGTTGTTAATTGTTAGGAGACAAAGTCCCAGTTCCCTCAGAAGGGGACCCAGGCATGGCATCAGGACCTCTATAGTTAGTGAGCCCCCTTTCTCCACACGACACGAGTTTTCGATACAAACCAATTTTTTTTTTTTTTTTTTTTTGAGATGGTGTCTCACTCTGTCACCCAGTCTGGAGTGCAGTGGCGTGATCTCGGCTCATTGCAACCTCTGCTGCCCAGATTGAAGCAATTCTCCTGCCTCAGCCTCCCGAGTAGCAGGACTACAGGCACGTGCTGCCACACCTGGCCAATTTTTTGTATTTTTAGTAGAGATGGGCTTTCACCCTGTTGCCCAGGCTGACCTTGAACTCCTGAGCTCAGGCAATCCCCTACCTTGGTCTCCCAAAGTACTAAGATTACAGGCATGAGCCACCACACCTGTTTTTTTGTTGTTGTTTTATTTTGTTTTGTTTAAGACTGAGTCTCACTCTGTCACCCAGGCTGGAATGCTGTGGCGTGATCTTGGTTCACTCAACCTCTGCTTCCCAGGATCAAGCGATTGATCCTCAGCTTCCAAGTAGCTGGAAATTCAGACATGCCTCAGCTTCCAAGTAGTTGGAAATTCAGACATGTGCCACCACACCCAGCTAATTTTTGTATTTTTAGTAGAGATAGGGTTTCACCATGTTGGTCAGGCTGGTCTTGAACTCCTGGCCTCAAGCAATCCACCCACCTGGACTTCCTGAAGTGCTGAGATTATAAGCGTGAGCCATCATGCCCAGCCCCAATTTCTTTCTTTCTATTTATTTATTTATTTATTTATTTTTTATTTTTTACATTTTTAACGCATACTTATTGAATGTTTCCTATGTGCTAGGCACTGTTCAAAGCACTGGGGATACATTAGAGGAATCAGTCCATGCAAAGGCCCTGGTGTTGGAGTTGGCCTGACACACGTTCCAGGAGTGACAAAGAGGTTCCCATGGAATGAGTGAGTGAAAGGAAAGTAGAAGATGAGATCAGAGAGCTAACAAGGTGGATGGCGCAGGGCTTCTCAGGCCGTTGGAAGGACTTTGGCTTTTACTTAGAGGTTAATATGGGGTGAGAACTGAGAGAAGAATGATAACTACTGCTGATTACTGAGCTTATAGAAGATAGTTGGCCCTGTGCTAAGTGGTTGACCTGTGTTATCCTTCTCAAGCAGAACCAGCAGAGTAGAACAATGATGTAAGGCAAATGGACTGTCCCCAGGGAGGACACTGAGACAGAGGGATTGGAGAGTGTGCAGGGGTAGTATTTGAACCCAGATCTATGTGGCTTCCTGATGTCATGCTGTCGTTTAATGAATATCAGCATGTGCTTGCCACCAGATTGCTGTAGCAAGACTAATCTTAGCCTCCACTTGACCACTCTGCAAGACCACTGCCCAGGAACCAGATAGGAAGTTGGTGTCTGTGCTTCCAAACCACTCTGGGAATCCGGGACAAAGAATCTGAGCGCACAGCAGGCACCACACACGCATTTTCCCCAGGGCACGACGCAGGATGATGCAGTGTCCATGCTGCCGCTCCACACTCCCGGCATCTCTGTTTCGCAAGTGGAGAGTTTCAACGCCTCACTCTTTCCATATTTAAAGACTCAGTGTTTCTGAGTGCCTTTTAAGGGCAGGGTGGAATCAAAGCCCAAAATACCAAAGGTTCAGTTTCCTGTTACTGACCACACTAGACCAGAAAATGAGGCAGCTTTCAGAGCAGCTGCCTCCCGCTGTGAACCTGCAGTTCAGCTTTGACTCAGGGGAGCCTGTGGGAACTGTCAGACTCCTTCATCTGCAAGCTGTTGTTCTCAACTGAATGGACACACCCTAAGTCAAGTTGTGTGTTCAAGACCAATCTGCAGTGCAGAACATGAAGAACATACAGAATTCTTGTGGAATTCTAATTCTAATCTATTTGCAGGACTAAATAGGACCTACCCAATAATCCTCTTAACTCATGCTCCACTAATTTGAAGTTTGTGATGACCATCGAAGGAACTAAACTCTAAAATAAAAGGGCAAGCGTATTCGGTTTTTTTCCATAAGTATATAGATTAGCTGCCTATTTTGTGCAAAGTATAATACTGGTGCCAAGAATGTCAAAATGAGTGTGTATGAAAAGGAGATAATTTATAAGTACTTATGGTATACTGTAAGTATTATTAACTGTATATTCCAATTACTACACACAAATTCAACTCTACATACTCAACAAAAATGGAGAGAGAGTAAAACAGAGAGGAAATTTAAATAGTACAGTTAATTTTGTCCACCAGTCCCACACTGAGCATTAGATGGCAGGGATGCAGCCGTGATTCCCTCCGTTGCTCTCAGCTTCTTTATTGCTCTCATGGTGTAAAGTTTCATTGCATCAAGGGTGATTGTGTGTTTCAAGATACACATTGTTCGTATCGCATGTCACTGACTTCTTGTGCTGGCCAAAAAAACACTGTTCTTCCCAGTGCATAGAGAAGTCCTGGTTGTGTTTGACCTTCTAAGAAATTGTCAACTTGGCTTTGACATACATGAGATTTTCATCTTATGCTTTGACTTTAGAGTTTATTCTCTACATAAGATATTTATTCATTGTGCCGACAGATGTACAGTGTAGAGTCCAACGTGGCTGTGAATTTCAGTTTTTGACTAATTTAGACCGTGGACAAGTTATTTGACTTCCCTTAGTGCTTAATGATTGCCTTATTCAACTCTAATCTATAAAACTAAGATACTTATATTCATTTCATTAGCATTGTTGTAATGATTAAATGAATAATATATATAAAGATCCTGACAAGATATTTAGCATATAATATGTGATAGTCGCCACCGAATTCCTAGTAGGTAAAGATGTAGACTTTACCTGTGGGAGCCTTTGAAGGCTTTTAGCAGAGGTGTGACATGACCCATGTACGTTTCGGGAGATAAAAGTAGAATTGCTACAACTTGGAGACTATTTGAAGTAAAAGGGGGTGGGAAGATCTTCACAAGTGAAGAATGGCTTTATGTTTTCCAGCTTCAGAAGTTGGATAAATGGAGATATTAAATTAACTGGTACAAAAAATAATAAAAGGTACTGTTTTACATCAGGCTGAAACAATATACCTGGCATTAAGCTAAGAAATTTAATACATTATTTGATTTAGTCATCATGATAATCCTAAATAATAAGTAGTATCATGGCCATTTTACTACTGAGAAAGCCTAAACTTGGAGGAGCCTAGTGTCTTCGAGCTAGTCAGTGTCTCCCTAGGATTCTAACATGGATTTGTCTGATACCAAAGCCTCACTTTAGACTACAGCAGTGAGTAAGTCCTCACTCTGGAAGGGGAGAAATGGAGAAGGGACACAAGGATAAAGAGAAATCTTAGTTCTGGAAGTGTTAAGCAGTCAGGCAGGGATATCTTGAAGGCAGCTGGAAAATCAGACCTGTGGCTCAGGGGTGGGTGGGGGGAAATTTTAAAAATATGGGTGTTGCTGGCTTATGGTGTTGGGGAGTGAGTAAGGTCACTCAGCAAGAAGTGTATGGTTAAAGAGAAACAGATCCTGAGTAAATGAAGGTTAGAAGGGGGATGCTAGCCTGGTTTAGAAACTCATATACCTACATACTCAGTTTAAGAGTTTAGAAATGCTTGACCAAAGTATACCCTTGTGCTTTGGTGTATAAATGTTTAGTCAGCTTGGTATTGAGAGTTCCCTGTTAGAGCTTGAGCCCCGCCCTCACAGAGCTTATAGTCTAGTGGAGAGGCTTCATAGAAGAGCCATTAAACAACAGTAACAATCAGTTGCAGTAATCAGCTACATGTTACTTTAGGGTGCTGTTATGGGACGCTGCATAAGATTGGCCCCTAAGCCAGACTTGAGAGTCAATAGCCAGGGAATTAGAATCACAGGTCATAGTATGGAATAAGTTTATACTTGGTGGGGCCCGGTGGCTCATGCCTGTAATTTTAGCACTTTGAGAAGCTGAGACAGGAGGATTGCTTGAGCACAGGAGCTCAAGACCAGCCTGGGCAATATAGGGGGACCCCATCTCTATAAAAAATTTTAAAAAGAGCCAGGTGTCGTGGCACGCGCCTGTAACCCCAGCTGCTCGGGAGGCTGAGGCAAGATCATGGCTTCAGCCAGGAGGTCGCGGCTGCAGTAAGCCATGATTGCTTCACTGCACTCCAGCCTGGGCAACAGAGACCCTGTCTCAAAACAAAACAAAAACAAAAAGCTTATATTTAAAAAACAAAACACTGAGCAACAGCTGTTTTGGCCTCTTGTTGTCCCATCTTGGGCCCTACTGCCCAATTTAAATTTCTCTCTTTCTCTCTCTCTTCTCCCCACTTCCTTCCTCCTGCAGAAGGAGATATGGTGCAGCTCCATGTAACAATATGGCAGTCAAATGTATTCACTGAAATGTCTTAGATTCTTTTCCTGAACACGTAAGTGCTCTAGGAGACGTGCATAAACTGTGAAAATAGCACATTTCTTTCCCACTGACCATCAGAACAGAAAATTCCCAAGCTTTCCTATTGTACAGTGAGTAATCAGTCTCAAATTTGGCCTTTATCTTGATAACCAGTTTTTATTTTGAGAAGTTATCTAGGATAATGGTTAAAAGTAGAGGTCCTGGGGACTGGACTGTCTGGATTTGAATTCTTGTTCTACCAATTGCTAACTGTGTGACCTTGGGCAAAATACTTAACCTCTCTGTGCTTGTTTTCACATCTGTAAGATGGGGATATCATGATATTACCTACATCCTTAGCACTATGTGAGGAATCATAAGTTAATACATGTGAAATGCCTAGAACTATACATGGCATATATAGAGTAAACATTTTATAAATGTTCGATATTCATGCTTCTACTGAATCATACCAGTGGATAAAATAGCGTGTTAAGATGGGAGCCACTGGCTTGTGAGGACAGATTCCCCAGCCCACTGTAAATCACTCACAGATCAGCTCCCTGTTCACTTAACATAGAGGAAAGAGTCCGGCATTTGTTTCTTTTTCCCCTCTGTTGACATTGCAGATACTGGTCCATGGTAGATTTAGTGGGTAGTAATTTTAAGCCCCATAGCTAGAGACAAGGAAACTTTTTCTTTTTAAAATAGAAGTCTCCTTCCTTCCAGTCACATGTGCAATGGCTATGTTTAGAAATCTTCCAGGAGCAGTCTGGGAAGGTAACTGAAAGCATGGTGTATGGCGAGATGCCTAGTGTATGATAAGGAAGGTAGGCAGACGGCCAGCCAGCCATCGTATTGTCTGTTTCATAATGTGTTGTCAGATCAGGAAGGGAATATGATGCTTTTCTCTGTGGCTGAACTTTTCCATCAGTCTTGTTGAATTGCCAGTTGGAAGACCCTGGTTGACACATCTCTGGACCCATCTGTCTGGAGTGGCAGCAAAGAACAAACCACAGATTCTGCACCTTGTTGTGACGCCACTGAACATCACCCTCACTGAGCATTTCCCCTAGCTTGCCCTAGAGATCTCAGAAAACCTCCTTTCTTCCGACAGGAAGCTACAGGGTTGTAGGCTTGATATTGTTAATGGAAGAAACTCATCAACTTCTTGAACCTGCCTCTAAAACCCCACAAAGTAGAGGGATTTTGACTAAGCAAGTGTCGTTTACTCCCTGGAGGATGTGTCAGCTCTTGTTTCTTTTCAATTGCTTAAGAGTTAAAAAACTATTACTGTGGTCTCAGAGGTCAGACACCAGCACTGTGAGCTGGATCTCACCCACAGATGTGTTTGGCTTGGCCCACGTACTTGTATATGCATATGTCAGTTAGTTGCAACATACAAAAATTGGGGGGTTTCACATAAAAATCTGCGTTTCCAATTTCTTTAACTGCCAAATCTGACAACACTGTGTCTTCCCTCCATCCCCTGTGGAAACAGTCCGCCTGTCTGGGTAACGGTGGCCCCAGTCCCTACTCTTTGCCATAGTCCTCACCTGGCCCACTTCCTCCACTCCGTTTGTTTCCTAGCCTCAGAGGCCTGGGAGTTTATATAATCTTCTATTAGAACCTGGTGCCGAGTTCTCTGCAATATAATCCCAACTGAAAAGTGAAAATTCTTATTATACTCCTTGACCTAGTTTTAATGTAATGCTAACTACTGAGTCTCAGGCCTTTGCTCTTTGATTTAAGCTAAAAAATCTGAAGTATTTTCTCTGGATCTTTGGGCGGGGAGAGGGGGGGCGGAAATCCCAAGTAACAACTTTTTTTTTTTTGTCATTTATTTAAAAATCACAGTTGGCAGTGATCCTCGCCTAATGGTCTTCTTGAGTCAGAGAAGTCTTTTTCCTTTGACCTTTTTCATGGTAGCATTTTACGCTATTCTGGTTACTACCAGCAATACAGGCTAAACAACAACCCAAAGTTTGACCCTCTGGCCTTGTCCTTAGTCAACGACTTTTGCTGCTGTAAGTTGCATCTGGGGAAGGGAGCATGGAGATCTACAGAGGAAATAAGTTACCTGTTTAACTTCCACAGAGTTGAAAACTGAGTCATGGGGCCACACGATACAAAGGTGATGTACACAAAAGTATTTGCAAATTGCTTTTATTGGGAAGTCATTTGCCTCCCCCTTTTCTAGCCACTTGGCCAGCCCAGCCCCTGAGATTCTGCAGGCCCCCCATTCCGATGAGGAAAAGTTGGTGAAATCTGCCCCAGCACAAGTTCTTCCCCCACTTTTATTATTTCCTTATTCCCAAGGTAGATGGACAAGTGCATATTCCTTACCCCCCGCCAGCTGCCTGAGGACAATTTGAGCTTGGTAACATGGGGCCAGTGTGCAGTTGTCCATGAAAGAATTGTGTTGTGAAATCACAGAGTGTCGTTACTGCATTGTAGAAGCTTAATCAGTGTATAAAAATTCATTAAGCGCTTTAGGAGCTTTGGAGAAAAAGTCGTATGTGAATATTAGTCATTTATTTTATTGCCATCATTGTCTCACTTTACCATAGAAATGTTTTAATAAGGCCAGGCACAGTGGCTCATGCCTGTAATCTTAGCACTTTGGGAGGCCGACGGAGGAGAATCTCTTGAACTCAGGAGTTTGAGAGCAAGCTGGACAGCATAGTGAGACCTCTGTTACCAACTGAAAATCAAAAAAATTTGCCAGGCGTGGTGGCACATGCTTGCAGTCCTAGCTACTCAGGAGGCTGAGGCAGGAGCTAGGAAGATAAAGGCTGCAGTGAGCTATGATCATGCCAGTGCACTTCAGCCTGGGCACAGAGTGAGACCCAATCTCAAAAAAAAAAAAAAAAAAAAAAAGTTTTATTAATTTGTTCAAATTCCCATGACTCCAGTTTCACTTGAGGTCATGGACTTCTCAGTCAAAAAGTTTTTAGTAGCTTCAATAGGTCTGAAATTTCAGAGTATTGAGCAAGGCCTACACTGAGCTAGAACATGATCTAATAAGATTGGACTGTCAAAACAAGAAGCACCAGTCTGTGGTCAAAAGGTTTTTAAGAAGGAAATATTAAAGCTCTGCTGTGAGAAACTCAAGATCATAAAGCATGTGAGCTGGAAGGCTGTTTCTTTCTCATTTCTACTGTGATGTGGGGGGACCCTCATCCTAGCTAAACAGAGACACTGAAGCAAAATTAGCTGTGATTAAACAGAAACCATAGATGGTATCTTTCTATTGGGAAACTAATCATTTATGTAACTGGCAGGATGAAACCTCAGAAAATAGTTGAAACATTTTGCTTAGAGTCCGGACGGGCACCTAGGAAGACTAACTCCAAAATGTCAAAATATGGAAAATGCATAACTCAGACTAGAGTGAGACAGAAGTGAGTTCCATTCCCAGCCCATCAGCGTCAGATGTGGGGCAAGTTATTTAACCTTTTTTGCTCCTTAGTTTTTTTAATCCCTAAAATGGGGATTGGAATTGGAACATTTACAAGATTGTCATGGAGATTCAAAGAAATAATGCGTGGAGAATGCTTGAAACAGCACCTACCATGTGATGAGTGCCCAGCAGTGATAGCAATTGCAGTTAAGTGAAAGAGAAATGGGTAATAGTTTTTTGTCTGTCATGTTCAATATGGTTTTCAAAATAAAGACCACTAACTCATAGTTTTATTGCTGTTTCTCCTAACTACATTTAAATCCCCAGTTACTTGAAGCCTCTCTTATTTGTCCTCTGCGTAGCTACAAGTACCTCATCCATTCTCCTGTAATGTTCTCCTCCGTTAGCCAATACCATTCCAATGAATAAATGCTCAAGATCAAATGTGAACAAAGAATGTTTAGGCTGACTTTAGGACTGAATCACTGTGATCTGTTTCAGCTTCCTGGAGCTCTTTTTTTCTTCCTGCTCATTTACTGGGGAGTATGATGTTTGCATCTGCTGTTGAATTACCATGTAACCATTGAGACATGTTTATTCACGAGGTATATTTATGAAATGCCTTATGTTTGTGATCACTTGCAATAAAACTAATAAAGAATATGGTTTATTGACGAATATATTAGATTGCAAGGGGGAAAACCCAGTGCTAATGATGATCTCACTTTTAATATGTTTGATAATTACTCCAACTGAAACCGAACTGATTTTTATCAGATAAATTGGGGGTCAAAGTTACACCACAGTAATCACTGCTTTCAAACTGTCTTTGTGTAACGTGGGGGAAGATTTTACTCTGGGGACCCTGCAAGGCATTTGCCCTTGCCACCCGCAGCGGACTTGGGTCTGCGCACCCACAGCCAGAAGCAGAAGCATATAGTTCCTTTATTTTACCAAATAATAGAAACCATGAAGAAAACCACTCTCTTCAATAATGGGTGAAATTAGACATCAAAGAAGAATTCCCTTTCACTCAGTTCTCCGCTTCATTTAAAACCCAGAATCTTTGTAGAAATGGGAGGGGGGAAATGCACAAATTGTTTAATGTTTTCATTCTCCCCTAAAATCTCCAAAGAAGGAATCTTATTTTCACCTTTGATATTCAAAACCATAGACAATGATAACATTTCATTTGCTCTAACATAGTTTGTGATGTCACTAGAAATTCTTGATAAAATTATCAGCATGAGTATGCCATTGAATTAATAAACCGTGCTTTATTCAGGGTATGTTGTGCAATATGTCAGCATTTCCCCTTTCTTTCCTGTAAATTGTAACTTTTCCGATGACTAGCATTTAAAATCTTTTCCTGATTAAGGAATTGTCAGCTGAAATCATCAGGGATTCCCCCTTAACCATTTTGGAAGAAATCTGAAGAATTTAATGTGTTGCTTGGAAATTAAGAAATTTGGAATAATTCATGTGAAACTCAATGGTGAAATAGAATCAAGAAATGATAGTTTTCTTGAAAATAAGATAATGATAGGGTTGCAGAAAGAATAGTAAAAACCATAGAAATAATGAACTCTTTAAAACATTTAATAAACTTTAATGTCTTTGTTCTGTGCTTTTCAAAAGATTTGTTACATTATAAGAGCTAAACTGAAAGAGAAATATTAACATTTCAGGCACTTAGGAAACAGTTTTTAAATTTAATTTCTCCAATTACTCGAGGTTAACAGAAGCTTCTTTTATAAATGCGTGTTGCATCCACAGTGCCACTAGAACAAGGGCAGCAGGCTGATGTGGTAGAAAGCTGACTCACCAGGACAGAAGTTAAGAGATCTGTTTCAAGTGCAAGGGATATATAACAAGCCTTCTATCCAGTGGCAGGATGGGGTGGGGTGAGCAGGAGACAGCTGGCTAGTGTGATAAAGAGTAGGGATCCCTTGGAGAAGAATCCTTAAAAAGCTTCTCTGAGGAAGTGACCTTTGAGCTGCACCAGCATGGGGAGAGCACAGCCAAGAGCTCAGCAAGTGCACAGAAAGCAAACAGCACATGCAAAGGCCCTGGGGCTAGAGTGAATTTGATTATCAAGAAACAGTGGGTCTTCCACAATGGTTGAACTAATTTACATTCCCACCAACAGTGTAAAAGTGTTCCTATTTCTCCATGTCCTCTCTAGCATCTGTTGTCTCTAGATTTTTTAATGATCGCCATTCGAACTGGCCTGGCGTGAGATGGTATCTCAGTGTGGTTTTGATTTGCATTTCTCTAATGACCAGTGATGATGAGCATTTTTTCATGTTTGTTGGCCTCATGTATGTCTTCTTTTGTAAAGTGTCTGTTCATATCCTTTGCCCACTTTTGAATGCGCTTGGTTGTTGTTTTTTTTTTCTTGTAAATCTGTTTTAGTTCTTTGTAGATTCTGGATATCAGCCCTTTGTCAGATGGGTAGACTGTGAAAATTTTTTCCCATTCTGTTGGTTGCCAATTCACTAGGGGGTGGGGAGTTGGGGAGAGATCGCATGGGGAGAAATGCCAGATATAGGTGAAGGGGAGGAAGGCAGCAAATCACACTGCCATGTGTGTACCTATGCATGTTCTTCAAATGTACCCCAAAACCTAAAATGCAATTAAAAAAAAAAAAGAAAGAAAGAAACAGTGGCTAGAAGATGGGTCAATAGTAGAAGATGGGTCAACATGTGTATACCTGTGTACCAAACCTGAATGATCTGCACATGTATCCTGGAACTTAAAGGGAAAAAAAAAAAAAAAAAAAAAAAAAAAACAGTGAGAAGGCAGGTATACCAAGAGCATAGAGAGAGAGTGGTGAGGCTGAGAGCTACAAGGTAGGAAGAGGCAGCCCTGATAAAAGTCAACTATGGGGAGAAAAAGTTAACAGTTGAGTTCATTTACTGTGTTTTAGAATCATCCCAATTCTAAAATGGCATGGGGAGAACACTTTAAAGAAGAAGGAAGGGTCTCTATGCCAAATCTATCCCTTTAAAGAAGAAGGAAGGGTCCCTATGCCAAATCTCAACCAGCTGCAGGCTCCAAATTTGGATTTGATGACAGACAGGCGTCACTCTTGGTAACTCTTAGAAAGAGAAGGACCTCACGACCTGCCAGCTTCGCTCTTTTGTTGTCACCTTCCACAAAAACAAAGGAGACTGAAGCAAAGGAAAAGTGTCCTCAAAGTCGGTCACCCTGTGCCTCCTGCGCCTGCCCTCAACCCCATGTATGTGTTACACCTGCCGAGAGTTCCCTTACTCCCAGTACTCCTCCATGGGCATAGCGTGACACTGTTCAGTCTGGTGGCTGAGAAGGAAAGAAAACAAAGAAAGAGAACTTTACTTTTCATCTTTCAACAGGCTTTGCGGAACAAAATGAAAAATCAAAGGGAGCCAAAGTGATAGATCTGAGATTCAGTCCACCAGCTATTACAACAAAAGAGCGGCAGAAAGCAACTGATACTTTCTCACTCTATCTTCCAACCAACTAAGACCCCCCAGAAAGCCCTGCATGAGCAACTTTAGGCTATCTGCCACTTCCAGGAGAGTTATTAAGAATAATGGAAAATGAAAAAATTGGCATGTGTTTTTCAAAGACCGGTAATCAAATAGGGTAGCAAACATGCAGAGATTTGAATTGAATGAATGTAGGAGATGATTTGTTTAAAATAATTTAGCAACTAGAAGCAAAGTCTTTAATGCTTAAGTGGATATCTAAGCAGCAGGCCAATTCCTCCCAGCCATTAAAAGCTTATACAAATCCCATGTATCAGTAATGTACTTTTTAGGTTTCCAATTTCCTCTCAAGGAGCCTTGCTTTTTTTTTCTGAGATGGAGTTTCACTCTTATCACCCAGGCTGGAGTACAGTGGCGCAATATTGGCTCGCTGCAACCTCCGCCTCCCGGGTTCAAGCAATTCTCCTGCCTCAGCCTCCAGAGTAGCAGGGACTACAGGTGCCCACCACCACACCTGTTTGATTTTTTGTGTTTTTAGTAGAGACAGGGTTTCGCCACGTTAGGCAGGCTGGTCTCGAACTCCCACCTCAGCCTCCCAAAGTGCTGGGATTACAGATGTGAGCCACCACGCCCAGATGAGCCTTGCATTTTCAGACATTCAACCACTCCCTGAAAATAACTGAGCCAGGTGGTGGTTGTCTACCAGTAATATTTTTTCACACCTCTGGAAGTGGAGCTGTTATCCTGCCAGTAGCTTTCCTTCTTGATGTAAATGCCGTATAGAGACTTGCAGGCTTTCCTTCAATCTATTTTCATTCATTCATTGTGCACCCTGCCTGAGCAGTGTGCCAGCTGTTGGTGATACAGCAATTAAGTAAAATGCTGGATGAGGCCCTATGGGGAGATGGGCAAAGTGTGAGAAGTACTAGAATAGCAGAGAAGTAAACAAAGCGAGATGTCAGGGTGGAATGGGAGCAACTAATCCCAGCGAGGGAGGTGGGGATCAAGGAGGACCTCAAAGATGTAACTAGACTCACACTGAAGGGTTTAAAGGAGGAAGATATAATTAGACACAGAGAATCACATGAAGCAAGACACACACAGAATAACCACATAGACCATATTTTCTTCATCATGACTTTTCTCCTTGACTAGAATCTTTTTTTTCTTTTTTCTTTTTTCTTTTCATGTGTGTTTGTGTGTTAGGAACAGATGGAGGAGTTACAGGGATAGAGGGGTAGGGACGGGAGAAGTAGATGGGTAAGGAATGTGAGGCCCCAAGTCCCAAACAGAGTAGTGTATGAGCTTTAGTGTCAGAAAGACCTGGGTGGGCCTTAGGCTGTTCATTACCTCAGAGCCCCAGCTTCCATATCTGCAAAGTGGGTAAGCATCCTCTTGGGTTGCTCTGAGGGTGAAATGAGGTGCACTGTAGCACAGCAAGGGGCTGGGTTTTGATTCAGACAGACCTGCTTTCAAATCACACTGAATTCTTGTATTAGCCAAGGCATCTTGCATGCCAAAACCTCAGTTTTGTTATCTGTGAAATGGGAATAATAGTATCTCCTTCATGGGCTCATAAGGATTCAACTAGCTCATTCATGAAAAGTGTTTATTAGCACAGGTCTGGGTACACGGTCAGCAGTGTTAGCTTTCCCCCTCTTTCTAATAGAACCTTGCTAAAGGTTAGTTCCCTTTCCCCTAAGGAAATATGAGAGTTTGCAGTTTTAAATTCTTTGGTAATTTATTCACTGTAACTGTAAGAGAGAGTGTGACCTTTTTCGCAATTATATTGTCCATGGAGAGTCTTCCATTCAGGCTCACCACATTCATTTTCCTTGATTGGTAGCCTTTTTTCTCTCTCTCTTTTAAAGACAGTGTCTCACTCTGTCACCCAGGCTGGAGTGCAGTGGTGCAGTCACAGCTCACTGCAGCCTCAATCTTCTGGGCTCAAGCGATCCTCCTACCTTACCTCCTGAGTATCTGGGACCACAGGCACACACCACCACACCCAGCTAAGTATTTTTTTGTTTGTTTTTTAGCAGAGATGAGGTCTCACTGTGTTGCCCAGGCTGGTCTCAAATTCCTGGGCTAAAGTGGTCCTCCTATCTCAGCCTCCCAAAGTGCTGGGATTATAGGCATGAGCCACTACGCCTGGTTTAGCCTGATTCTTATCAATACCTGATGATAACAAATGCCATCCCAGGTCAAACAAGTGAATGGCATGTCTTCTTTTTTGATTCTAGTTTCCTAATTTGAGGTAGTTTCTATACAGTTTTCTTACCTTCAACAACACATACTTAAGCTCAGTATAACTCAATTTAGAACAACTCACCTTCTATATATAAGCTAAGTATCGTGGGAAGCATGTGGCCCAAGGCTCTACTCTCAAGTAGCTAACGGCCTTCTTGGGAAAATAGAACTTCCAGAAAACAATTAGGCAACAATATGAAGAAAGTATATGGCAAGGTACAAAGTCTATTCCAACTGTGTTTATGACACTGGCAGTACGTGCATTAGTCGGAAGCTGGAATTTTCAGGGGAGGCTCCAGACTTTAGGAATTATGTTATGATTAACCAGCAGGTCTTAGAATAACCATTTTCCTCCCTCCCCCTTCCTCTTCCTTCCTTCCTTTTGAGATAGGGTCTTGCTCTGTTGCCCAGGCTGAAGTGAAGTAGCATGATCACAGTTCACTTCTTAGGCTCAAGCAATCTCCCACCTCAGCCTCCTGAGTAGCTGGGACTACAGGTGTGCACCACACCCAGCTGATTTTTGCTTTTTTTTTTTTTTTTTTTTTTTTTGAGACGGAGTCTTGCTTAGTCACCAGGCTGGAGTGCAATGGCACAGTCTTGGCTCACTGTAACCTCCACTTCCCGGGTTCAAGTGATCCTTTCGCCTCAGCCTCCCTAGTAGCTGGGACTACAGGTGCGTGCCACCATGCACAGCTAATTTTTGTATTTTTAGTAGAGATAGGGTTTCACCATGTTGGCCAGTATGGTCTCAATCTCTTGACCTTGTGATCCGCCCACCTCGGCCTCCCAAAGTGCTGGGATTACAAGCGTGACCCACCACGCCCAGCCTTGTTTTTTTGTATTTTTTAAGAGATAGGGTTTCACCATGTTTTCCAGGCTGGTCTTGAACTTCTGATCTCAAACAATTCACCTGCCTTGGCCTCCCAAAGTGCTGGGAATCCAGGCTGGGTCACCACTCCTGGCCCATTGTTTCTGATTTCACATCATCACTCCAACTTCCCAGAATACGCTAAAGATGAGTCCATCTTGGGAAAAAATAAGACTATGATTTAAAGTCAGTAGTTCCCTAAAATCTCCCCACTGCTTTTTTTTTTTTTTTTTTTTTTTTTTTTTTTTTGAGAGAGTCTCACTCTATCAACCAGGCTGGAGTGCAGTGGTGGGATCATGGCTCACTGCAGCCTCAAACTCCTGGGTTTAAGCAATCTTCCCACCCCAGCATCTAAGTAGCTAGGACTACAGAAACATGCCACCATGCCTGGCTAATGTTTGTGTTTTTTGCAGAGATGGGATTTCACCATGTTGCCTAGGCTGGCCTCGAACTCTGGAGTTCAAATGAGCCACCCACCTTGGCCTCCATAAATTCTGGGATTATAGGTGTGCACCACCATACCCGACCAAGATTTCTTTTTTTATATGTACTTCCTCCTCCATGCTTTGAAATTCTTTCCTACCAAATTGTATTTACACATAATAATTTTTGTCTTCCATGTTTATTAATCAAAGACAGTTGTTTGTCAGAGATCTTGGTCAGCATAAGCCAACATGAATTCAGTATAGCAACACTATTATCTGATTCTAGGTTACAGGGGAGAAAAGTAGCTAGGATATTTCACTTATTAATTATTCATTTGAGATATACAGCCTTACTAATATC
The DNA here is from genome assembly GCF_048565385.1 of Saimiri boliviensis. Lineage (NCBI taxonomy): Eukaryota > Metazoa > Chordata > Mammalia > Primates > Cebidae > Saimiri > Saimiri boliviensis. Next base: position 74,001,034 of record NC_133463.1, read on the forward strand.
ATGTACATATAAATCCAGAAAATATGCAAAATCTAGAAGCCATGCAGAAAAAGATTGATAATTTAAACTACATAAAAGTAAAAATTAGCTGGGTGCAGTGGCTCATGCCTGCAATCCCAGCACTTTGGGAGGCCAAGACAGATGGATCATGAGGTCAGGAGTTCAAGACCAGCCTGACCAACATGGTGAAACCCTGTCTCTACTAAAAATACAAAAATTAGCCAGGCGTGGGGGCACACATCTGTAATCCCAGCTACTCAGGAGGCTGAGGCAGGAGAATCGCTTGAACGCAGGAGGCAGAGGTTGCAGTGATCCGAGATCATGCCATTGCACTCCAACCTGGGCAACAAAGCAAGACTCCATCTCAAAAAATAAAATAAAATAATAAAAATTATCAGACTAGAATGCCAGTTAAATTTTTTAAAATTATTTATGATATTTTTAAATTCCTTCAGTAAAGTCAAAAGACAAACTATCAGCTGAAGAGGAAAATTGTAATTTATGTGATAGAGGATTAATTTTCTGCACAAAATCTTACAAATCAATGTGAAAATGACAAATTAACATTCTACAAAATCAAAGCACATAAATAGTTTCAGAAAAAGCAGTACCAATCACCAATAACAATATAAGATGTTCAGCTTTACAAAAGAAATGAAAATAAAATAAGGCCAGGTACGGTGGCACATGCCTATAATCACAGCACTTTGGGAGGCTGAGGCAGGTGGATCACTTGATCTCAGGAGTTTGAGGCCAGCCTGGGAAACACAGTGAAACCCCGTATCTACCAAAAATACAGAAACTAGCCAGATGTGGTGCCTGTAGTCCCAGCTGCTTAGTGGGGCTGAGGTGGGAAGATCGTTTGAGCCTGGGGGGTTGAGGCTGCAGTGAGCCAAGATCATGCCACTGCACTTTATTCCAGCCTGGGTGACAGAGTGAGATCCTGTCTCAGAAATAAAATAATGTTTGCCTATCAAATTGGAAAAGATGTACACTTTTGATAATGTTCAGTGTTGTAGTCTATGTATGGGGAAGCAGACACCTTAAATAATTTATTCAACACATAAGTCCGCACATAGACCCAAGGTATGTATACAGTGATGTTGATGGCAATATCTATTATAACAGCCAAAAACTAGAAGCAAACATTAAGCATCTGATCAAAATAAAATAACAGGGACCACACTGAACTTCCCTCCAAAAAAAAAAAAAAAAAAAAAAAAAAAACGGAAAAAAGAAGACAAACTATATGAAACAACCATGACATTCAGGGCATTGACATCAGGCATGGAAAAGCAATGATCCTTAAAGACAGGAAACAAATGAAATGGGTCCTATGCTTGTTCCAGCTTACTGTTAAGAAAGTTTTTAGGCCATTGTACAGGGTGGGGGATCCTAGGCGGATCCTCGTGGTCTCCCTGAATGGAGGAAATACACCAAAGAGTCCAGGGAAGCCAAGATAGATAGACTAGAGTAGAGAGATACACAAAGAGAGAAATCTGGAAATATGAGGCGGTCTCCTGAATACTGATGAGCACATGTATGTGAAGAAGCTACCCAAGGCCAGGGAAAGAACTATCTAATGGATTAGAAAGAACAGTGCCTGGAACTCACACAGGGATGAAAACAGTACCTGTTCTCAACAGCCAGAAAGAAAAGAAATTCATAATTCAGAGATATTAGTTAAAGTCTGGCTTCAGTAGTAGAAAAAAAATTAATCACAGATTAAACACTACTCTGGTCATCCTGAACACAACTTTAAAATAAGACCCAAAAGCATCAAAAGGTAGTTTCGAATTAAGTAACTACATCCCAGAACAAAACTCAAGAATGTTTATAAAAAAGACAAAAATAAACAGTACCCAGAATGTCTAGATTCCAATTAAAATTACCAGGCAAACAAGTAGCAGGAAAATACAACCCATAATAAGGGAAGGAAAATCAATTCATCAAAACTGACCTAGAAATGACACAGATATAAAAATTAATAGGAAAAGGCATTAAAACAGTTATTGTGATTGTATTCCATATGTTCAGAAAACTAGAAGAAGGATTGCCCATGTTAATTAGACACATGGAAGATAGACATGGTGTGTGTTTGTGAGTGTGTATATGTATACATATGTAAAGACCCAAAGAGATGAAACCTACAGTGGCTGAAATTTTTAAAAAGATAAAACACGTACACTGGATGAGATTAATGAGAGCTTAGACACTGCAGAAGAAGAGACTAGTGAACTGGACAAAATAGCAGTGAAAACTACCCAAAATGAAACAAAAAACAAATCTTAAAAAAATGAACAGGGCACCAGTGAACTGTGGGACAGTTTCAGGAAGTCAAATATATGTTTTTAGTGAAGTCTCCAAAAGAAGAAAGCTATGAGGAGACCAAAAAATATTTAAGGAAATAATGGCTGGCCAGGCATGGTGGCTCACACCTATAATCCAACACTTTGGGAGGTCAAGGCGCCTGAGGTCAGGAATTCCAGACCAGCCTGGCCAAGTTGGTGAAACTCCACCTCTACTAAAAATATAGAAATTATCCAGGCATGGTGGCACACGTTTGTAGTCCCACCTACTCAGGAGGCTGTGGCAGGAGAATAGCTTGAACCCAGGAGGTGGAGGTTGCAGTGAGCTGAGATTGTGACACTGCACTCCAGCCTGGGCAACAGAGTGAGACTCCATCTCAAAGAAAAGTAAATAAACTATGGCTGAAAAGTTTCCAAATTTCATGAAAACTGTGAATCCACAGTTTTCAGATATAACAAACCCTCAAAAAAAAGATATATGGGGAAAAAAACACTACACCACGGGATCTTATGATCAAGTTGTTTAAAATGAGTGATAAGGAGAAAACAGCAACCAAAAGGGGAAAAGACACCTTATGTATAAAATAACAAATATGAAGTTGACAGCAGATTTCTCAAAAAAAATTTAAAAGTAAAGTAGAAGACAGTGAAATGAAATGTTTAAGGTACTGAAAGGAAGAAAAAACTTTCAGACTAGAATTTCATACCCAGCAAAAATATCTTTTCTTAAAAAAAGGTGAGACATAAAGATCTTTTCAGACATACAAAGAATAGAAGAATTCATCACCAGCAAACCTGCATTAGACGAAATATTAAAGGGAAACCCTTCAAGAAGAAGAAAAAAATGATACAGTATTAGTTCATTCTCACGCTGCTGTAAAGAAATACCTGAGACTGGGTAATTTATAAAGCAAAAAGGTTTAATTTGCCCACGTTCATCAGGCAAATTAAATTGCCCCAGTTCATCAGGCTGTACAGGAAACATAATGCTGGCATCTGCTCAGCTTCTGTGGAGGCCTCAGGAAACAGTCAATCATGGCAGAAGGCAAAGTGGGAGCAGGGACATCTTACATGGCCAGAGCAGGAAAAAGAGAGGGGCTACATCCTTTTCAACCACCAGATCTCACAAGAACTTTATCATGAGAACAGCACAAGGGGAATGGTGCTAAACTGTTAGAAACTGCCCCCATGATCCAATCACCTCCCACCAAGCCCCACCTCCAGTATTGGTGATTACATTTCAATATGAGATTTGGGCAAGGACACAGATCCAAACCATATCAGATACCAAATCAAAACCTGGATCTACACAAAGAAATAAAGAATATCATAAATAGTAACTACATAGGTATACACAGGATTATTTTTCTTAATATTTTAACCTCCTTAATCATTGAGTTTTTCAAGCAAAAATAATATCAATGTTTATATCATATGTAAAAGTAAAATGTATGACACTAGCAGTAAGACTAGCAGGGAGAAATGGAATTATACTGTTTTAAGGTTCTTACACTATACAAGCTCAGACAACTGGTTTCATGGTAAATTCTACCCAGTATTTAAGGAAAAAGTAATACCAAGTCTACAAAAACTCTGTCAGAAAACTGAAGAGGAGAAAATATTACCCAAAACATTCTACAAGGATATCATTACCCTGATGCCAAAACCAGGCAAAGTTATTACAAGAAAAGAAAATCACAAATTATTATCCCTCATAAACATAGATGCAAAAATTCTAAGTAAATTTTTAGCAAATGGAATCCAAATATATACAAAAAAAGATAATACATTATGACCAAGGGGAGGGGGGTGGTTATTCCAGAAATGCAAGGTTGATTTGACATTTGAAAAACTAATCTGTGTAATCCACCATATTAACAGACCAAAAAAAGAAAAATCAGGCCAGGCACAGTGACTCTTGCTTGTAATCCCAGGCATGATGGTCAGTTTTTGTTGTTGTTGTTGTTGTTATGTTTTGAACTTTAGCCATCCTAACAGGTGTGTAGTGGTATCTCATTATGGTTTTAATCTGCATTTCCCTAATGACACTGGAGGTTGAACATCTTTATGTGTGGTTATTTGTCACTTACATATTTTCTTTTAAGTGTTCATTCACATCAATATTATTTGTTCATTTCAATATCTTTTAAGGTCTTTTTTCCATTTTTCTGGTTTTTTTAATTATTAAGTTTTGAGAGATCTTTTTATATTCTGGATATGAGCTCAGACTGACCGCTTTGGGAGTCTAAAGTGGGAGAGTCGCTTGAGCCCAGGAGTTTGAGACCAACCTGGGCAGCATAGTGAGACTCTGTCTTTACAAAGAAATTTTTAAATTATCCAGGTGTGGTGGTGGGTACCTGTAGTCCTAGCTACTCAAGAGCCTGAGGCAGGAGGATCACTTGAACCCACAAATTGGCAGAGCTATGATTGTGCCACTGCACTCCAGTCTGAGAGGGAGTGAGGGAGAAAGAAGGAAAATCATATGATCATCTCAATAGACAGAGAAAAAGCATTTGACAAAATCCAATACTGATTCTTGATTTTAAAAATTCTCAGCCAGGCACAGTGGCTCATGCCTGTAATCTCTCAACACTTTGGAAGGCCAAGGCAGGTAGATCACCTGAGGTCAGGAGTTCGAGATCAGCCTCACCAACATGGTGAAACCCCATCTCTACTAAAAATACAAAAGTTAGCCAGGTGTGGTGGCACAGGCCTGTAATCCCAGCTACTCAGGAGGCTGAGACAGGAGAATCACTTGAACCTGGGAGGCAGAGGTTGCAGTCAGCCGAGATTGTGCCACTGCACTCCAGCCTGGAAGACAGAGCAAGACTCTGTCTCAAAAAAAAAAAAAAAAAAAAAAAAAAAAAAAAAAAGCACCTCAGCAAAAGAGAATAGAAGAGAACTTTTTTTTTTTCCGGGGGAGTCTAGCTCAGGATAGTCTCCATAGTCTCCATCTCCTGACCTTGTGATCCACCCACCTCAGCCTCCCAAACTGCTGGGATTATAGGCATGAGCCACCGTGCCCAGTCAAGAGAACTTCTTAATTCTACTAATGGACATCTATGACAAGCCTACATATAAGATTAAATTCATGGTGAAAAACTGAAAGCATGTCCCCTAAGGAAAATAGCAAGGTTGTCTACTCTTACTACTTCTTTTTAGCATTGTACTGGGGTTTGAACAAGTACAATAAGGTAAGAAAAAGCAATAAAGGCATCCATTGGAAAAGGAGTAGTAAAATTTATAGATAACATGATCATCTGTGCTGAAAATCCAATGAAATCCACAAAAAAAAGCTGCTAGAACTAATAAGTGAGTGTAGCAAATTTGTAAAATAAAAGATTAATTAAAAATAACCAGTTATATTTCTATATACTAGCAACAATCAGAATCTTAAATTTTAAATGCCATTTATGATATCATCAAAAATATGAAATACCACCAATCTGGCAAAACCTCATCTCTACTAAAAACACAAGGAGTAGCTGGACTTGGTAGATCCCAGCTACATGAGATCTTTGGGGAATCACTTGAACCCGGAAGGCAGAGGTTGCAGTGAGCTAAGATCATGCTACTGCACTCCAGCCTGGGCAACAGAGTGAAACTCAGTCTCAAAATATATTTATATATATGAAATACTTATTGATGTATTTGACTAAAGGTGTGCAAAAACTGTAAACTGAAGGAAAACTGTGAGAAATCAGATGAATTAATTGCTTTAGTTTTCCAGGGCTTAACGTCTTGACCAATGCCCAAAAAAAAGAAAAATTAAGAGTAAAAGTAAATAAAAAGAAAAAGAAATCAGAGACCTAAATTAATGGAGAGATATACCATGTTAATGAATAGGAAGACTCAATATACTTAAGATGCCATTTCTCACCAAACTGATCTGTTGATTCAAAGAAACCGTAATCAAAATCCCAGCAGGAGTTTTTATAGATATTGACAAGATTATTCTGAAATTTCTATAAAACCAAAAAGGACATAGAGCATCCAAAATAACCTTGAAAAAAAGAGCAAAGTTAGAGAACTTATTCTACCTGACTTCAAGACTTATGAAGCTATAGTAACCAGGATAGTCTAATAAGATAGACAACAGTTAAATACATCGGTGGAATGGAATAAAGTCCCAAAATAGTTCCATGCATAGACAGGCAATTAATTTTCTACATATGTGCAAAGACAGTTCCATGGTTTTCCACAAACATGCAAAGATAATGCAGTGAGAAAAGGACAGCCTTTGCAACAAATGGTCTTGTAACAATCAAATATGCATATATTCAGAAAGCAAACTTTGAACCAGATCTCACACCACATGTAAAAGTTAACTCAAAGTGGATCATAGAGCTGAATATAAAACCTAAAACTATAGAAGCCCTAGAAGAAAACATAGGAGAAACTGTGACCTTGGTTCAGGCTAAGAGCAATCTACATTTTGAAAAATTATAATTTAGACTTCATCAAAATTGGGAACTTCTGTTCTTCAAGAGATACTCTTAGGAGAAAGAAAGGCCAAGTGACAGTCTGGGAAATGTTATTTTCATATCACAAATCTGATAAAGGGCCTCTATCCAGAATGCCAAAAGATCTCTCAAAACTCAATAAGAAGAAAGCACTCCCAAAAATGGAAAAAAGATTTTGAAAATATACTGAAATGAACAAAAAAATACTGACATGAACAGACACTTAAAATGTATGTGAGAAGCACACGTAAATACGCTCAGCCTCTTTTAATCATTAGGGAAATACAGGTTAACACTACAATGAAATACCACTACACACCTATTAGGATGGTTACAGTTTAAAAAAAAATAACAAAAACTGATCATGTCATGTGTTGGGAAGTATATGCAGAATCTGAGCCTTCACACTGCTGGTAGAAATGTAAAATGATACAACCACTTAAAAGGTTTAATATATATTACCTAGGCATCCCACTTTGAGATATTTATTCAAGATCATTGGATGCATATGCCCATAGAAAGACTTCTACTACATAAATGTTGTTAGCAGCTTTATTTCTTTTCTTTTCTTTTTTTTTCTGTTTTTGTTTTTTCTTTAGCAGCTTTATTTCTAATAATTCAAACTGGAAACAAGCCCAATGTCCCTAACTGATAAATGAATAGACATTGTATGTCATATACATAGAATACTGCTCAGCAAAAAAAAAAAAAAAAAAAAAAAAAAAAATCAGGAACAGATTATTGATACATGCAGCAAGGTGCCAGACCAATAAAAGAGCATATCCTAGGTGATTCCATTTAGATAAAATTCTTTATGGTGCAAACTGATGTAGGGTGTCAGAAAACAGATCAGTTGTGTCAGGGTAGGCAGTAGGAGCCTAAAGGTGCAAGGGCACAAGGCAACTTTGTGAACAATCAAGATATGTTTACTGTCTCCATTGTGGTAATGATTTGCACAGATGCGTACATATGTCAGACTTATCAAATTATGTCCTTTAAATGCATAGTTAATTGTATATCAATTATGCAGGAAAGATGGGGACAGGAAGCTACTTACTTAAATGTTTCTTATAGTCTCAGCTACTTGGGAGGCTGAGGCAGGAGGATCACTTGAGTCCAGGAGGTCAAAGCTGCAGTGCACTATGATAGCACCTGTGAATAGCCACTGTACTCCAGCCTGGATAACATAGCCAAACCCCATCTCTATTAAAAAAATAATATAAAATAAAATGTATATCTTTAGGGGTATTAGATGAATTCTGGGGTCTCGGTCTGTTGCCCAGACTGGAGTGCATTGGCATGATCTCAGCTCACTGCAACCTCCACCTCCTGGCTCAAGTGCTCCTCCCACTGCAGCCTCCCAAGAAGCTGGAACCACAGGCACTTACCACCACACCTGACTAATTTGTATTTTTGGTACAGACAGCGTTTTGCCATGTTGCCCAGGCTAATCTTGAACTCCTGAGCTCAAGCAATCTACCCTCCTTATCCTCCCAAAGTGCCAGGATTGTAGGCATGAACCACCGTGTCTAGATTAAGCAACTATTTTTTAAAATGAAGTCAGGCGCAGTGGCTCACACCTATAATCCCAGCATTTTGGGAGACCAAGGAAGGAGGATCACCTGAGTTCAGGAGTTTGAGACCAGCCTGTCCAACATGGTGAAATCCCCACTCTACTAAAAATACAAAAGTTAGCTGGGCATGGTAGCGGGTAATTGTAATCCCAGCTACTTAGGAGTCTGAAGCAGGAGAATCACTTGAACCTAGGAGGCAGAGGTTGCAGTGAGCCAAGATCGTGCCATTGTACTCCAGCCTGGGCAACAAGAGTGAAACTTCGTCTCAAAAAATTAAATAAATAAACAAAAATGAAGTCAACCTGTATATCTCAATAGGAAATGATCCCCCAAATAAATTATTAGATGTTAAATGCAAGGTACAAAACAATATATATTAACATACCCCTTTTTGAGTAAAAATAGGCATTATATATGTGTGTGTGTGTTTTTGTAGATATGTATGTATGTGTCTGTTTATATATGTACATAGTTTGTTTATATACATACATTGTGTGTGTGTGTGTGTGTGAGGGATTTCTTGAGCATACACAAAAGCTTACAGTAGTGGTTTCTGAGAATTGGGCTTTGGGGCTTCTGGAAAAGAGAGAGAGGACTTCTGATTTTACTCACTTTTGTTGAATTTTTTAAAAAACCATATATATGCATATTCTTTTATAATTTTAAAAAGAAGACAGGTTAAAAAGTTAGAGAGGGCAGGCTGGGCACGGTGGCTCACACCTGTAATCCCAGCACTTTGGAAGGCCAAGGCAAGTGGATCACCTGAGATCAGGAGTTCAAGATCAGCCTGGTCAACACGGTGAAACCCCGTCTCTACTAAAAGTAGAAAAATTAGCCCGGCATGGTGGCAGGCGCTTGTAATCTCAGCTATTCGGGAGGCTGAGGCAAGAGAATTGCTTGAAGTCTGGAGGCAGAGGTTGCAGTGAGCCGAGATAATGCCACTGCAGCACTCCAGCCTGGGCAACAAGAGGGAAACTCCATCTCAAAAAAAAAAAAAAAAAAAAAAAAAGATACGGCCAGGCGCAGTGGCTCATACCTGTAATCCCAGCACTTTGGGATGCCAAAACAGACAGATCACCTGAGGTCAGGGGTTCCAGGCCCGACTGGGCAACATGGTAAAACCCCGTCTCTACTAAAAATACAAAAAAAATTAGCCGACGTGGTGGCAAGCACTTGTAATCCCAGCTGTTCAGGAGGCTGAGGCAAGAGAATCACTTGAACCTGGGAGGCGGAGGTTGCAGTGAGCTGAAATCACACCACTGCACTCCAGCCTGGGTGATATAGCAAGACTCCAACTCAAAAAAAAAAAGATAGAAACCAAAATTGGGAACAGTCAATTGAAATATAAGTACTGAATGAATATAGTATCATTACCAATTGAAAACTATTTGATTGAAACATAATCCAGTTTATTTATTCATTTGAATAGCTTTCATCTTTTTAGGAGGCTTTAAAGATAATTCTCTGTCAGGAAATTGATGTTATGGGCTTATCTCAAATAACTAAAATATTTGATGCCTCATTTCTTGATCAGACTGAAGAGAGTGGTTTTTTTAAGTCTTTAATTTGATCTAAAACATCTGTCTTTTTGTAGTATGTGAAAGCTAGATAAGAGAGCAGGTATAGAACTGAGAGGACTCAAAGTCTTTGTCCATACAGGTGTTGGGCCAGAATGTAAGGAAATAAAAGGTGTTAAAAGTAGGATTTCTTTAGGAGTATTACAAGACATGAAGGTTTGACCTAAAGTACTCCATTTCTGCAATGTAGTATAAGTAATCACAAAAAATATGTATGCAGTTGTTTTAGGATTTAAAGGCATGACTATATAGGTAAGTCATTACCATGTGGATTATCAGGAATGGGTTAACAGAGATTCTTGACATCTCTAAATGGCTCTGAATGGATTCATATGGAGGTAATCTGGGAACTCCCTTTGAGCCTTTTGAGATTTGTATACTGTATATTAAAGAGCTCCCCCTCAATAAAACATTGCCATATTCAGGAACTATCATAATTATGGGTGAGGTTTTCTAGCACAAGGAAATACATTTTTTAAGACTATTTGCTTTAGTGAGACTAACATTTAAGGAAATAGCACTGGTCATTTTTCCAGGTTGGATAGTTACTTTTAAGAGGCAGGCATCATCCAAAGACTTCTGACTGGCCTTTTTTTTTTATTTTTATTTTTTTCTGAAATGGAGTCTTGCTCTCTCGCCCAGGCTGGAGCGCAATGGTGCGATCTGGGCTCACTGCAACCTCCGCCTCCCGGGTTCAATCAATTCTCCTGCCTCAGCCTCCCGAGTAGCTGGGACTACAGGTGCCCACCACCATGCCCAGCTAACTTTTGTATTTTTAGTAGAGACAGGGTTTCACCATATTGGCCAGGCTGGTCTCAAACTCCTGACCTTGTGATCCGCCCACCTCAGCCTCCCAAAGTGCTGAGCCACCGTGCCCAGCCACTTTTTTTTTACAGATTCTTAAGTATGACATTGAAATTGATGATCAGAATCATGTCCACAAGGAACAATATTCTAAACTTGATGTATGAATCTTCGTGATGCCTCTGCCTTTGGAAAATTTTTTAATTATGTATAAGGTCATGGGATGGAGCTAAGTATAATAACTGTATTCTCCATTTAAGAATCAATTTCCATACCTGTCTCATCAGAGTCTAGTGAAAGAGAATAAAAGAAAGGTTTATAAAAGCACATGGAGAGCTATGACTGTAAATGACTGAGCACCTCGAGGGCCTAGATTGAGTTTTGTGCCAGGCACAAGGAGTATCTTAACAACATTTTCACTGGAGTGGATCTGGACACCAAGCCCTGCTGGTTTCAGAATTTGCTGCCAAGCCAGAGGATGAGTAGTTCTCTCATGAGAGCCCAACTCAGGGATTTTCAGAAATGTGGTCTTGAGGATTCTCCACATGATTCACAGGCGGGTGCACAAATTCTCAATGCGTAGTGTTTCATTTCTGGCATGAATCAGTGATTTGCTATCCATCATCAGTGTTTCCTCAGAAACAGTATCCGCCTTTTCATTCATTCCTGTCATCTGGGTTTCCACTTTCTGGTTTTTTCTTTTTTTCTTTTTAGTGGCAGGGGAGTTATAATCTTAAAATGTCACAGCTAGAAATAATATCCAAGGTCATTTTAGTTCCAGCCCTCTCAGAGATGAGGAAATGTCTAGTCACTGTTTCAGTGAGACCTGAAGTCGGAACTCCTGGCCCCCAGCTAAGCACCTTCTCTGCTGCCTGCATCAGGCCTGTCCTATTAGACAGTCTGCAGACCAAGGAAATGTGAGCGGTGCTGTCCAGACTCATCCAAGACTGAGTTGTGGCTTAGAGCTGAGACAGCTACTGTATCAGTTAAAATGCAGAGGCTGGGTGCAGTGGCTCACGCCTGTAATCCCAGCACTTTGGGAGGCCGAGGCAGGTGGATTACCTGAGGTCAGGAGTTCAAGACCAGCATGACCAATCTGGTGAAACCCCATCTCTACTGAAAATACAAAACTTAGCCAGGAGTGGTAGCGGGCACCCGTGGTCCCAGCTACTCGGGAGGCTGAGACAGGAGAATTCCTTGAATCAGGGAGGTAGAGGTTGCGGTGAGCCCAGATTGTGCCACTGCACTCCAGCCTGGGTAGGTGACAGAGTGAGACTCCATCTCACAAAAAAAAAAAAAAAAAGCAGAGACAGCTAGGCGTGGTGGTTCACCCCTATAATCCCAGCACTTTGGGAGGATGAGGTGAGCAGATCACCTGAGGTTGGGAGTTTGAGACCAGCCCAACCAACATGGAGAAACCCTGTCTCTACCAAAAATATAAAATTATCCGGGTGTGGTGGTGCAGGCCTGTCATCCCAGCTACTCAGGAGGGTGAGGCAGGAGAATCACTTGAACCCAGGAGCAGAGGTTGTGGTGAGCCGAGACCACACCATTGCATTCCAGCCTAGGCAACAAGAACAAAATTCCATCTCAAAAAAGATGCACAAAAACCCACCCTCGAATCATGTTGCAGAAACATCAAGGTACAGCCCCATGCTTGGTAAAATCCCCCACCTGGGAAACCAGGTCTGAATGACAGCAAGACCAGCCTGACCCCAGTCCCCAGCGGCAGGCATCCTTATTACCAGATTATCTCGGTGAGACTGTAACTAGGATTCTGTTGGATGTATAAAACCTGGCACGGCCTTGGAGTTTCAGCCCAGGTCTTTTCAATCTGACAGCAGGAGCTCCACTACAGGAGCTTTTGGCTGTGAGCAGGGCTCATGTCAGATTGGCTCTTCAGAGCTGTCACAAAACCCGACTATTGTGTTTTGATATCCTGTTTCCTTTCTTTTTAGTTACCAAGAAGATTTCCTTTTGAACAAGCGTCATGTTTTGTTTTCAGTGATGGTGAGGTATTTATGTTGATGTTTTCCTTGGAATCCACATCTGCCTTTGGTCATAGACAACCTCAATCTTAGTCCTCAGCCGCACACCTGTCTAGCTTGTTCCGATATCCTGGGACAACCTTTAAGTCTGGGGACCCTTTTTTATCTTGTGGCTCCATCACAATAGAGACAGTGATAAGTATGGCCTCTGGGATCAGACTTAGCTACCTGGCAAATATCAGGCCAGTTTACCTCTCTGCACCTCGGTTTCCTCATCTGTAAAATGCGGATAATATTCACAACCTTCCTCATAGAGTCGTTGTGAGACACATTGTGAATTAATTCACACAGTGTTCTCTCAGTTCAGGGCCTGGTAGATAGTTAGCACTCAGTAAACTGACAGGTGGCCATGGAAGTGGTGGTGGTGACACCATGTAGTAAGAGTGGTTGTTTTTGTTATTATCACTTCTCTCCAGCCCCCTCTGAAAGAACCGTCATTACCTACAACCATTGACTCTGAGGTTGGTAGTTAAAGCCAAAGCTGGGTAAGCTTCAGGAGGAAGGAGGATGATCTAGGAATGGGAGGGAATAGGCAGCTTTACAGATTTGGGTGCGTTGCTTTCAGAAGGATGGAAAGAAGGCTGCCTTCTTGTTAGGGGAAAACAGATTTTTTTTGTTTTGTTTTGTTTTGTTTTGTTTTGTTGAGACAGAGTCTCTCTTTGTCACCCAGGCTGGAGTGCAGTGGCACAATCCTGGTTCACTGCAGCCTCCATCTCCCAGGTTCAAGTGATTCTCCTGCCTCAGCCTCCCGAGTAGCTGGGATTACAAGCATGCACCACCACACCCGGCTAATTTGTGTATGTTTTAGTAGATGGGGGTTTCACCATGTTCGCCAGGCTCGTCTCGAACAACTGATAGGTGATCCACCACTCAGCCTCCCAAAGTGCTGGGATTACAGGTGTGAGCCACCATGCCCAGCCCCTAGAACTAGCTTTTGGACACACCATGAAGAAGTGTAGAAATCTCCTGCCCTCTTGACAACTCCAGCCTCAAGGAGGAAGGCTACCTCAGAGAAACACCTATCTGCTCTAAGGAATGAATGGACCAAAGAAAAGCCCACACCTGGGTGACTCCAGATTTCATTCCATGTCTAATGACTTTTATTTTTTAAGCCTTGTATGTACACTAGGTGCTAAAGAAAACAGAACTTAGAGTAGAGCTTCCCAATAAGAAGCAGGATGGGTGGGGAATGCAGAAGGCTTTGGAGGAGCATGGTCCCCTGACACTGCCTCTCCCAAGCACGTGGCCAGGAGCATTTACCTCGCTCTAGGCCCCAGCTGTGAAGCACAGAGTTTGGACTAGGTGACCACAGCTCCTTTCAGTTTTAATGTAATGCAGAATCCACTAAAAGAGAAACCCAAACCTTGTTCCCTTTATGCATTAGATTTTTCTGTTACCACCTCTTTCACATACATGATGTGAAAAAGCTGGTAACATGTCATATATTAAGAAAGAAAGGTGGCCGGGCTGGGGGCGGGGGTGATTTATGCCTGTAATCCCAGCTCTTTGGGAGGCTGAGTCGGGCAGATCACAAGGTCAAGAGATCAAGACCATCCTGGCCAACATGGTGAAACCCTGTCTCTACTAAAAATGCAAAAATTAGCTGGGCATGGTGGCACATGCCTGTAGTCCCAGCTACTCTGTGGAGGCTGAGGTAGGAGTATCCCTTGAACTGGTTGCAGTGAGCCAAGATCATGCCACTGCACTCCAGCCTGGCAACAGAGTGAGCCTCTGTCTCAAAATAACAAAAATGATAATGATTGTTTTAAAACATAAAAAAAGTTTCTCATAATTTTGAACAAGTCATTAGATGTCTGTGACTGTTTCCTCGCCTGTAAAATGGTTATCAGTCCTCAGGGCCCTCCCTCGTAGGGTGCTTATGGACATTAGATAATAAAAAGATTGTAAAGCACTGTGTAAATGTCAAGTGCTGAGTAATGGGGAAGAGTAACCGCAGACAGGGTAGGAAAAGGTAGCATGGGAAAGATGAAAACTAGAGATTTTCTCCTCCCTGAAGTTTAGAAATGATGTTTTTGTTTTTGTTTTAACAGAAAATAACTGAATTCTTCTTATACACTTTTCTCTTAATGCTTTAGAATAGCACAATTTGAGGGACTGCCTTCGACCATATTGTTAGAAATTACTTCACTGCTTCAGAACCCAAATCCCCAGCAAAGAATGTCAGAGCAGCTTACTGTCTTTAAATGGCAGTCAGCAGTAAAGTTTCAGTGCAGAGCTTGGTCCACTTCTTGAAATCACAGATTTACTCACGGGGTAAAATTCAGAAAGTGTGGAGAGCAATAGAAGTCTGGTCTCCAGGGCACTCTGGTAAGCTTCAGTCAGCTAGAGCCTGTGCGAGGGCAAACAGTAGTTCCATATTTCATTTAGTTGGCACTTTCTCTAAGGAGATCAAAGCTGCTTTGTGGACTTAATCTATTTAATTCTCACAACATCCCTGCCATGTAAGTAGCTGCTATCACCCTCCCTCTGCTGATATGAAGCCCACAGCCAGATATGAAAACTGGCTTTTCAAGGGCACAAGCAAATCGACATCAAGAACAGGAGTTGGACTCTAACTTTTATTTATTATCCTCTTCCCATGTGAATACATTCTCCAAAGTCAAGCAAATTTGAGAGTTCCTTATTTTACCAGTCACCAATGCTAAGCCAAAATTTGAGAATTCTATAAAGGGCAGACTTATCTCCAGTTAATAGATTCTTTTTTTTTTTTTTTTTTTTTTTTTTTTGAGACGGAGTTTCGCTCTTGTTACCCAGGCTGGAGTGCAATGGCGCGATCTCGGCTCACCGCAACCTCCGCCTCCTGGGTTGAGGCAATTCTCCTGCCTCAGCCTCCTGAGTAGCTGGGATTATAGGGCACGCGCCACGATGCCCAGCTAATTTTTTGTATTTTTAGTAGAGACGGGGTTTCACCATGTTGACCAGGATGGTCTCGATCTCTTGACCTCGTGATCCACCTGCCTCGGCCTCCCAAAGTGCTGGGATTACAGGCTTGAGCCACCGCGCCCGGCCTCAGTTAATAGCTTCTTAGAAAACTGGCAGGTTTGCTGAGCCTTCCTCTTCACTGCTAGATATTCTAGAAATTTTGACCTTACATACATGAGGAAGTAAGGCCATGCTAATAGTATTGTCTGGTTTACAGAGTCAAATATACCTGGGCTTGGCTAGCTCTGTGAACTACAGTTTTCATTAAAATGTGAATAATATAGTACTTGCATCAGAATTGTATCAATTAAATGGTGCAATGTCTATAAAATACTTAGCATAGAAACTGATGCATATTAACCCTTCAGTAAAGAATCGTTTTCATATTACAAAACGAACAGGTTCTTAGGTTCTTTCCTTGTTAAGATCTTGACTGAATAGTTAAGCTCTAGTCAAGCTAATCCAGATATATTACAGGTTTTCTTTTAAACAGAATGCTTCGTAGGTTGCTATAGCAAGCCTACTCCGTTTTCCTTTCCGCTTTCCCGGTCAGTGTTCCATTTTAGTTACAAGACGCTTCAGGGAGAGGTTCCTGCACTTTAGCTTGGATTCTGTCAAAACAAGATTACCTCTTTAATTGACCCTGTGAGAAGCCATTTAGTCTATGAACCAACCTTTGATTTCAGAATTCTCTGAGTTCTCGTGAATGTGGCAAGCTACCCTGCAATGTGCTTGGAAATTATCCCGTTTGGGACCTCCTCAAGAGAGAGGGATAAGATGATCTAATCGGTTTTGGAACTTGGAAGGAACAAAGTTGCCTGAGTGTAACACTAAGCTGTGAACCCAGTATCACAGACATGATTGTTGCCACTGGCCTTCGTTCCCAAATGGCGGGGGAGGCATACAGAAA
This sequence comes from Saimiri boliviensis, assembly GCF_048565385.1. Classification (NCBI taxonomy): domain Eukaryota; kingdom Metazoa; phylum Chordata; class Mammalia; order Primates; family Cebidae; genus Saimiri; species Saimiri boliviensis. The sequence continues at coordinate 74,017,662 of NC_133463.1, forward strand.
ATAAGGGTGACCTGGGCCCCACTGCAGACCTGCAGAATCAGAGTCTCCAAGAATGGACCTGAGAATCTAGATTTCTTTTTTCTTCTTCTTCCTTTTTTTTAGAAACAGAGTTTCGCTCTGTCGCCCAGGCTGGAATACAGTGGCACGATCATGGCTCACTGCAGCTTCTGCCTCCTGGGCCCAGGTGATCCTCCTCCTTCAGCCTCCGAAGTAGCTGGGTTACAGGTGCATGCCACCATGCCTGGGTAATTTTTATTATTTTTTATTTTAGAGACAGGATGTCACTAAGTTACCCAGGCTAGTCTCGAACTGGCCTCAAGTGATCCTGCTGCCTCAGGCTCCAGAGTCAAGGAGATTACAGGTGCAAACCACCATGCCCTGCTAGTTTTGTTTTTTGTTTTTGTTTTTGTTTTTGTTTTAAGACAGCATTTTGCTCTTGTTGTCCAGGCTGGAGTACAATGGTGCCATCTTGGCTCACCACAACCTCCGCCTCCTGGGTTCAAGCAATTCTTCTGCCTCAGCCTCCCAAGTAGGTGGGATTACAGGCATGTGCCATCATGCCCGGCTAATTTTGCATTTTCAGTAGACACGGGATTTCTCCATGTTAATCAGGCTGGTCTTGAACTCCCAACCTCTCAGGTGATCTGCCTGCATGGCCTCCCAAAGTGCTGCGATTATAGCCATGAGTCACCACGCAGGCCTGGATTTCTTTCTAATGTAGTTTTCCCTGTAGTTCTGATACCACCAAGTTTGGGAGCCATGCCATTTTCCAGATGAGGAAAATGAGGCTGAAGGGGAGGAGCGTCTCCTCCAAAGTCATTGGCACACTGAGCTCATGAATGGCAGAGGCCCGCCCAGAACTCAGAACACCCTCACAGTCAGTGCAGGTTTTTTTCCACTACTCCTTTGTGCTCCTGGGTCCGCTGTTGACTCGGGATACGCAGCCGAAACTGTCTGTGTCTGTACTTTCTCATCTGTATTGTAGAGCTAATAACGCCTGACCTTAAAGGGCCATTGTGAGGTTATATTAGTTAAAGTGTGTTCAGTTCACTTTGTCCTTTACTCAGAGTCTGTTCTTTAGACAACTGAAAGGGTGCTAAATTAAGCCATTTTGCAGAGAGCTCTGAGTCATCTAGTGGCAGCTGTCTGTGCCTCACTGGAGGTGCTTTGATCATTGTCATCTAAATGCATGCGTTAAGTACCGTCTGTAGCACAGCCTGGAGGGCTGTTACCCAGATAATGGTCTCTGCCCTTGAGAACTGCACTGAGGCAAGAGACATAAAGGTTGTTCACACAGCAACAGAACAGGGGATCCATGAATGTTGAATTCAGAGAGCCTAGAAGGAGCATGGGGACACCCATTCTGCGCCCCTGGCTTATAGAACGGAACGGCTGCAGCTCAGGTTACATGGCACGTTGAGAGCAGGATGTGTGACACAACCAGGCAGAGTCCTGCCCACCTCCCCTGCTGGTTGGAATGTGGCAAGTGTCCATTATAGTCAATCTGGAAAGGCTTTAGTTTGGAGTTGGTTTTAAGGATATCTTGAAATGAGGCCTTTAAGGGCCAGGCATGGTGGCTCACACCTGACGCCTGTAATCCCAGCACTTTGGGAGGCCAAGGCGGGCGGATCACAAGGTCAGGAGTTCAAGACTAGCCCGGCCAATATGGTGAAACTCCGTCTCTACTAAAAATACAAAAATATCCAGGCATGGTGGTGTGCACCTGTAATCCCAGGTACTCGGGAGGCTGAGGCAAAAGAATCTCTCGAACCTGGAAGACGGAGGTTGCAGTGAGCCGGAATCACGCCACTGCACCCCAGCGTGGGTGACAGCAAGACTCTGTCAGAAAAAGAGAGAGAGAGAGAGAGAGAGAGAGAGAGAGAAAGAGAGAGAGAGAGAGGAAAAGAGGAAGGAAGGAAGGAAAGAGGGAGGGAGGGAGGGAGAGAGGGAGGGAGGGAGGGATGAAGGAAGGAAGGAAGGAAGAAAAGAAGGAAAGAAGTAAAAGAAAGAAAGAGAAAGAAAGGAGGGAGGCCTTTGGAGCTCAGAAGATGGCTTAGGGGATGGTGGGCAAGACTATGTGTACGAAGGATTGGGCCAAAAAAGATTAGGAAGTATCTTTTTTTTTGTTTTGAGACAGAGTCTCGCTGTCACCCACACTGGAGTGCAGTGACCTCCCAGGCTCAAGCAGTCCTCCCACCTCAGCCTCCTGGTAGCTGGGACTGCAGAATGTACACCACCACACCCTGCCAATCTTTCTATTTTTTTGTAGAGGTGCAGTCTCACTATATTGTGCAGGCTCATCTCAAACGCCTGGCCTCAAGCAATCCTCCCACCTCAGCCTCCCAAAGTGCTGGGATTACAGGCATGAGCCACAGTGCCCGACCAGATTGCGAAGCATATTGAAGCAATCTGAAAAGAAGTCTTAAAGCAGTGGATATGGTTCTTGAGGGTGTTTTGTACCACAGAGCAAAGTCCCGACAGGACTCCGCGAAGGAGCCAACCACTCAGAATTACTGCCAAGGGAGGGGCTGTGATGGCGCTTGATGGAGTGAGTAGGGTGGGAAGCAGCTCTAGAGGGTTAAGGAATCATTGCTACCATTTTTAAACAGGAATTATGTGCCAAGCCCTGTGTTTAGCATTTTACATAAAATGCCTTTCTCCTCAGAACAGCCCTGCCAGACAGGTATTTTCATCTAGACAGGTGTTTCCCCTGTAATGTGACAAAACGCACTGAGGGTAATTAAGTAGCTTGCTCAAAAACACAGAGGGACTGAAGAAGGCAGTATTTAAGCCCCTGCTGGGTCCTTCCAAATCTGTCTGCTACACCTTGAGGCCTCTCTAAGAATATTAGAGCTAGGCCGGGCGCGGTGGCTCAAGCCTGTAATCCCAGCACTTTGGGAGGCCAAGGCGAGTGGATCACGAGGTCAAGAGATCGAGACCAACCTGGTCAACATGGTGAAACCCCGTCTCTACTAAAAATACAAAAAATTAGCTGGGCATGGTGGTGCGTGCCTATAATCCCAGCTACTGAGGAGGCTGAAGCAGGAGAATTGCCTGAACCCAGGAGGTGGAGGTTGCAGTGAGCCGAGATCGCGCCATTGCACTCCAGCCTGGGTAACAAGAGCGAAACTCCGTCTCAAAAAAATAAAAATAAAAAAGAATATTAGAGCTAGTTATGGAAAGTCAGCCAGGAGGTAACTAAAAATTTTCATTATTGTCTATAAAGAAAAAAAAGCAAAATGGAGGTGATATTCCATACAGTAAGGTGGAGGAAGCCTCACAGGCTCTCTCAGTGTTCTGAATTATGCCCAAGAAAGGATGAGCAGAAAATGACTAAGGTTCCTTAGTTGGCAGATCAGTGACCCAGTGAGATGGACGAGAGGATCTCCAAAGGGAGATAAGCGTATGTCATTGATAGTAAGAGTTACTGATGATTAGGCTATTTGAGAACTAGGCATTGCTCAACCAAAGGGGAAAGTTCAAAGTGAATAGGTAAGTTGGTGTGTCATCTAAAGAGATGATATTGTATCATCAAGTGAGACAGAGCCTCAGAAAACATCACTTTTGGACCTGTGTACATATAGCATTGTACTGAGACACTGTAGCAGGGAAGCGAATAGATAAGAATTAGGAAAATTGCTGTGCACAGTGGCTCACACCTATAATCCTAACACTTCGGGAGGCCAAGGTGGGCAGATCACCTGAGGTCAGGAGTTTGAGACCAGCCTGACCAACATGGAGAAACCCCATCTCTACTAAAAGAAAAAAAAAGAATTAGGAAAATTACAAACTAGGAGAAGCCATATGTTCTCACAAGGCACCTTGTAATAAAGGGAGAAGCGCAGGGAAAGGTAAGCCTAGCAGCACCCCACTCCCAGTAGAAATGGACCATTTATATGGTTTTGAAGATAGGAGGGACAGAGCATTGAGGCAGAATGTAAAAGCAAGCACCTCTAGTATTGTGAAATCCAGGGAAGAAGAAAAGGAAAGGAAGAGCAGACCTGTTGAGCATTTTATTATGTGCTGGGCATATTAATCAATTACTCAATTAAATTAAATTTGATATTCAGTTAAATACTCAGTCCTTACAGTAGTTCTGCCAGTTAAGGGTTGTCCCATTTTACAGATGGAGAAACTAAGGCTCTGGGAGGTGGTCATTTTCCCAAGATCAAACAGCTAAGGGAGGCAGGATTGCCCCAGGTCTGACTCTGAACTGCTTGTTTTTACCACACCGCCTCAGCCAGCAGTTGGAGAAGGGAAGGGAGGATTGGTTATATGCAGAGTCAGAAGCTATGAGAGGATGGTGAGGATCAGAGTGGATTTGGAGAAGTGATGAGGATACGGGTGGCCTTGTTGGGTGATACTACTGCAGGGTAGAAATGGGAGAAGTTGGCCACAAGGAAATTCACGTGGTTGGGTTCACAGTGTCATCTACCATGTGTGGCATTTTACTGCCTGGTATATGGAAGATTAAATATTAACTGCACTTAATTTTCCTTTTTGGGAACTGTGAGTTCCTTTTTGAACAAATTATTTGCAAGCCACTTTTAGTCTACATAGTTGGGCTTCCAGGTTGATGCATCTTCAGTTTATAGTTCCAAGAAAAATACTGACTCCAGTGGGTGATTTTTCACATTTTTAAACTGACCATCCTGTTGGCAGCATAAACATTCATACATTCATTCCCTTCTGGGAACGATGAGAATCTTCTCCTCCAACTAACAATGTGATCTGGTCATCTGCATTCAGTAATAGCCCAGCATCTGATCTTCTGGCCTTTTTCAGTGACATAGGCTTCTTATTGTTTGTGAAATCATGGGTTTGCATGAATTGCAACTAATGGTAGAGGTCTTTGAAAAAAATAATTATAATTTGAGAAAATGGGATTAGCCTACCTTAGGTTTCTGTAGTCTTGAGGTACAGAAAGAAGAATCAGCAAACATTTGCCTTTTAAAGTAGGTAAGAGTCCATAGCACAGTAAGAAGTCCGTTTCCTGGGGCCGGACGTGGTGGCTCACGCCTGTAATCCAAGCACTTTGGAGGCCAAGGCGGGCAGATCATCTGAGGTCGGGAGTTCAAGACCAGCCTGACCAACATGGTGAAATCCCATCTTTAAAAAAAAAAAAAGAGAGAGAGAGAGAAGAAGTCTGTTTCCTTTCACTGGGAAAACATACTCCAGCCACTGATTTAACTTCTGTTATTGTTGCTGACTTGCAACCCTATTCCCAGTCTAAGTCTGTGACAGTTCTGAACATAATTCTTCTCTGTAGTCCATTGACTCTTATAAAATAATGCTGTGATTATAAGGTTTCCTGAATACAATTTTCAGAATGTTACTTGGGTAGTCATCTCGGCTGCTCAGTTTACTCAGTGTTGGTCATAGTGAAACATGTTTTCATCACTTGAAATCCAAATTTTATTTGCCAGGTTACTAATGACCACCTATTTCTGGAACATAAGGTAGAACGTTGTGCAAGTTTGACTTGCGAGTAGTGTCTGTTGACTCTTGAAAACAACAGGTTTGCCCGGAGATACCAGTATAAGGAGTCATTTGAATTGACGAAGTATTCATAAAAATGTCTCTTTCTTTTGAAGATAGTCTGATTCCTCTCAGGATAAAATGTTGACAATGCTTCAAAGGATAAAGCACTTAAAGCTGGAACAGATTTTCGAGGCTAGAGGGGCTACTGGCTAATTCTCAACCCTTTTCAGGCTGGAGAGGAAACAAGGTTGGAGACAGATGGTATACATGAGGTGACCTCCCAGGTCACATAGCTGACTAGTGGCAGCGCCGGGACTTTCAATCATTTTCATGCTCTTCCCACCAAAGCACTATTTTCTTCTAAATGGCAAACAGTTGTCTTGAAGGCACTGTCTTTTTCTACCTAGATGTTGGTTGAAAAAAAAAAAAAAAATCTTCCTGCAGGATCTCCCAAAGTCCTCTTGGCTTGAACTACCTTCTCACTTTTCTTTTAAAAAGCTTTGTTCTTTTGCACCTTGGAAAAATAAATCTTGTTTATCCTGACAGCAGTGTACAAGCATCTGTTGCATCAAAATTCCCAAGTGGTGTAAAAAACCAGTGGTCCTTTTCTGAATTTCTTTAGCAGTAGCAACAAACATTTCATCATAACCTCAGAAGCAATACAAAAGAAGAAAAGAAAAATCAAGTTAGCAATTACAGCTAACATCGCGCAAGATGAAAGCCTGGCATGATAAAATCCTTACGGCTGTAAACTCTACTTTACTTCTGGATCTGTCTGCAGGCAGCCTACCCTTTCAAAATTCAGTATCTGTTGTCAGCAGTTGGGTTACAAATGAAATTTATTCCTGGAGTAATAAATACGATATGCATGATAAAAGTGAATGACTATGGAAAACGTTTCTTGACAAGGACCGAATTAGGCCATCATGGTGCTTCTGACATCCTAGCATCTCAGTTTAGGCCAAAGATTTCTAAAGGATTCCCTGAAAACTAAATTAAAGCTCTGCCCTAGATTTACAGTTGACATGAAGGTCAAGGATGAGCAGGCCGTGAGAGCACAAAGTGTCTCATCATCACAAGAGGTGCCTTACCCTGAGACATCCTGTCAAAACTGTTCTATGTTGGTAATTCACATGGGGAGAGAATGTGTTTTAAAATGCTCTCTGGCACCTCGTTGCTGTTGAAGGAAGAGTCACTGCCCTGCTGTGTCTTGTGACAGGTCTGCCTTGAGTCCTGTCCACCCTCAACTTTCTCTCCCCAGCTTACAGTTCTCCAAATGCACGTAATCTTTCTCTCCTTGGGGGTGAGAGTGAGCTTCCCACGCTGCTTGGAACAGTCCTTTTTCTCAGGAGTCCACTGCAGAAGCTCATAGAACTTATCCCATGTATGCTAACACTAGACTGGAGTCCTTTGGACTGGGGGCTCTGTCTTGTTAATCTTGGTGTATGCAGAACCTACCATGCATGAGAGGCCCACAGTTAGTAGTGGTGGGCGGGTGGTTTGAAGAGGAAGTATGCAGGCAAGCTTCTGTGTAGCTTACGTTTTGGGAGACATTTAAATAACCATAATCCTGAGAAAATATCCAGTAACATTAGAAAAGCTGCCTTTCAGATGCTTTTATTCCCTAGTGTATCATAATGGACATAATGAGGCATTTGATTGCTGCCTTCAAATCCCTCCACTAAGAATGGCAGAGCAGCAACCCTGCTTTCTCTCACACTTTCACCTTTGCTCCTCCTACCTCCTTCTCCTTCAGGATTCCTCCCACTGTCACTGTGCCTCCAGTCATTTTAAGAAGCCCCCAGTGAGTTCCCATGGTCCCCTAAGCTTGCCTCTCTCCTGGCGCCCATCATACAGTGCCACATCATGGGTTTCCTTGTCTATTTCAACCCCATCCTCTGTGCCTAGGAAACGGTCGGTGGTCAGCAGACATTTACTAAATGAAAGTTGCGTGAGTCATACCTTGGGCTCCTGAATGAGGAAGAGAAAATAAATTTTCTTTAAATTTTGCTCCTGATCCTGGGAAATCATAAACACTGTAGTTTTTTAATACAGCCTGACATTTGACCATATTTAGGGTTACAAGTTTCAGTTATCCAACCACTGTGAAAATGCCACTCAACTGTCATTATGAAACCAAGTTAAAATTTCAGAGCTAATGCTCTTTACCGTTTAGTGACAATGGTTAGTTAAGTTCCATGGCCGTCTTTGTATTACTTCTGAAAAATAAAATAACTGAATTAACTCTAAAAAATATGAGAAACAAGTCCTATTTTTTTTCTTTTTTTTTTGAAACAGAGTCTCACTCTATCACCAGGCACCAGGCTGGAGTGCAATGGCACAACCTCGGCTCATGGTAACCTCCGCCTCCCGGGTTCAAGCAATTCTCCTGCCTCAGCCTACCCAGTAGCTGGGACTACAGGCGCGTGCCACCACGCCCATCTAATTTTTTTGTATTTTTGGTAGAGACGGGGTTTCACCATGTTGGCCAGGATGGTCTCGATCTTTTGACCTCGTGATCCGCCCGCCTCGGCCTCCCAAAGTGCTGGGATTACAGGCGTGAGCCACTGCGCCTGGCCAACAAGTCCTATTTTAAATATTCCCTTCTCATCTATAAATCTATTGTAAATTGAACATATTTGACTGTATTTCATTTGCTTTACTCGTTCCTGCTTTGCCATTTTTATCTCCTTAGATGCTGAATTATATTTTTGGAACAAAATAGTCATTGGCTTTTTTATCACTAGCTATTTTACTATTTAATTTAGAATAAAGGACAGAATGATAAAATTAGATACAACAGGCCACTGTGTCATCAAGTAACCTAATCTACTTTTGGTAACAAAAATAAAATTCTCTTTAAATAATTGCTAGCTCATTTTGAACCAGCTTTGTTCAGATGAACAGGCCTCAGTCTGGGTGAAGAGGATGAGAAACTCATCTCTCCCTCACAAGGTCTTTCCGACAATTAAAATTCTCCTTTTCTTAATTTCGTTTCATTGCTCCTAATTATGACCCTGATAATTAGTGTGCTAATGACATCCCCTGCATAATTTCTCTTCCTCCTTGATGTTCACCCTTCATTTATTTTTAGCCTGCCTCCTTTATTTGCTCCTGAATTCCCTGCTTACCTGTTCGCTCACTGGGCTTGTGGTCAAGGGCCCCAAATGGAGAGAGAGGCTTTCCCAATCCCTTTAACCAGTCGCCTCTCCATATTTGTTTTGTTTTGTTTTGTCTGAAGGGAATTTTTAGCTAAGGCATAAAAGTGTAGTTAGAGGCATCTGAGAGCCGAGATACAGCCTGGTCCTGCTGCGGTGCTGGGGGAGGAGCACTCATTACGTGGTGCGGGCTGACTGCCTACTGCAAGACCCAGATGTCATCCACACTCCAGGCTGCAGACTATGCTAGTGACCCAGTCGCATCTTCTTCATTGTGGGCTCAGGAAGGTCACCATTTGGGATCTTTATATTTTCCTGTAGAATCCATAAAGCAAGTTCTGAGAGTCTTTTTCTTCTCTCTTTTTCTCCTTTCTTGCTTCCTCTGTTTTGCCCCGCTCACGACTGCTGGGAGAGTGTATGCTGTAGTGCTAGCACTCAGGCCCGTAGGCTTTGAAAATGAAAGGCAAGATCAACCAGTCACCCTGCCTTGCCCTTTCAGGAACTATTTCCAGAGTTCTCCTTATGTGGTTTTTGTTACTGCCTTGATTCATTTATTAGGTTTTTTCCCTCTCATGAGGGAGAAGCACTTGATCCCATCTTGACAGTATCCTAATGATACAGAGAAGAAGAAAGTGATAGCCTATGGGAAATTTAACACCTATCCCCCAATTTATGGTAGAGCCAAGGTCCAGGCTTAACCTACCCTCCCGAAGTCCACGCCTGTATGAAAGTACAGAACAGTTATCTCTGGGTCTTGCAGAGCACTCCTTTAACTCCTTTGCAGAAGAGGTAGAAAGTGGGCAGAACCAATCTGAAGCCACCAGGGACCCCTTAGGATCGGGAGTCCATGTGCAATGCACTGGGGATCTAGAGATGAAAAAAAAAAAACTGTCTCAGGCTGGGCGCGGTGGCTCATACCTGTAATCCCAGCACTTTGGAAGGCCGAGGCAGGCGGATCATGAGGTTAGGAGATTGAGACCATCTTGGCTAATATGGTGAAACCCCGTCTCTACTAAAAATACAAAAAAAATTAGCCAGACATGGTGGCACACACCTGTAATCTCAGCTACTTGGGAGGCTGAGGCATGAGAATCGCTTGAACCCAAGAGGTGGAGGTTGCAGTGAGCCAAAATCGCACCACTGCATTCCAGCCAGGATGACAGAGCAAGACTTCATCTCAAAAAAAAAAAGCAACTGTCTCTGCCCATGGAGCTTACAGATTCATGGGGCAAACAGCCATACAGATCATTCTGAATGATGTATTTGATATGTTAATTGTCTCTAGTGGTGGGGGAGTTAAAGGGAGACCCTGGGGGCCCCTGAATGAGAAGTTTTCCCAGAGGAAGGCAGTGGCCTTGATAAAATGCCCTCCTGGACTGCTTCTCAGTCCTCTGTATTTCTGGGTGGCACAGCCTAGGCTCACAGACATCACATTCTCTGTAATTCTTCTTGTGCTCACTCATAATTGTCACCTGCCCTGGAATATGTGAGCTTTCACTGAGAAAGAACGTCTGTCCCCCTTGACACCTTTGGGCGTGGGTAAGGAAAAGAGTCAGTGTTCCATGGGAAGCATTTTGTCAAGCGCTGTGAATGTCATGAAGGAGGAAGTTTGAAAAGTGTGATTTCTTCATGTTTACAAAATGAACAAATGACTCAGATCTGTCGTACACATTCACAAGAGCTGTGTCCTAAGCTGATCCTGATTTTGAAGTCATGTGTCTTCCTTTGCATGTGGGGAGGATTTTAAAGAGGATGGAAAGTGGACAAGGAGTGGGTGGGTGAGAGGAAGGAAGGCTTGGGCCCAGGGACTTTGTTCCAGGACACTGACTCAGTGGTGTGTTCCCTTGGGCTCTGCAGAAATAAAGGTTTTCCTCATCCTTTAGCTCCTTCCTTCCCTCCCCTCTTCCTCCCTCTTTCCCTCCCTGTCTCTCACTTTCATTTTACTTCTTCCTTCCAGTCAGCAGGATTTTGTGGGGTATGTTTTCTGTTAGGCTGACTTCAGACCAGACCCTGAAAACTAAGTACAGATGTCAGCACAGATCAGAGGGTCCCTTACTCCCGGAATTTCAGGTAGCCCTGCCCCCAGTTGGCTCTGACCACTTTGCCAGGCTGTGGAGATGAGCTACATTTGGGGGGGGGTTCACCCACATTGTTGTCAGGACTGTTAGGCTTCACTAGATTTGCACCTTCGGGCTTTGACCTTTTCAACTTCTTCCACATTGAATATCCTTTTGGGATTGTTCTCCTGACTTTTTTAAAACATGAGGACATAGTGCCACTAGAAAGAAGAATTTTTTTCTTCCTTTTTTTTTTTTTTTTTTTTTTGAGATGGAGTCTCACTCTGTTGCCCAGGCTGGAGTGCACTGGCACAATCTCGGCTCACTGCAACCTCCACCTCCCAGTTCAAGAGATTCTCCTGCCTCGGCATCCTTAGTAGTCAGGATTACAGGCATGTGTCACCACACCCGACTAATTTTTGTATTTTTAGCAGAGACGGGGTTTTACCACATTGGTCAGGCTGGTCTCGAACTCCTGACCTCGTGATCTGCCCGCCTCGGCCTCTCAAAGTGCTGGGATTACAGGTGTGAGCCACCTCGCCTGGCCATAATTCATCTTAAACAATGGTATAGAGAAGAAAGATTGAAGGAATATATGATGAAATGTTGTAGTCCATCCTGTGTGGGTGACATAACTACTGTATATTTGCACTAGGAATAAAGGAACCAAGATTTCTGAGATATTTGGAGCCTAACTATTTAGCTTGAGCTTCTTATATCTAGTACTCTTCATGAGACCAAGTAATATTGATGAGTTAAGCAGGATTGATGGCAATGAGGGTGGATGGATTTGTTTATTCAATTAGTCAAACCGAAACAAATGATGAAATAAAGTCCAGAGATCATAATAGTAAAAAAGAGAACTTTAAGATTTACAATTGCTCAACTTTAAAACTGCAGCGTTTCAATTTTGGGTAAGATAGGGGCTATGACAGCATTTTAATCCCTTCCATTTTCTAGATGTATTGCCTTAAAGCAGTTGTGGTATTTTAAACTTCTTGGATCCCCTACAAGGTTATATGTCATACTTTAATTTTTTTTAGTTTCATTTTTAGACAGGGTGCTCTGTCACCCAGCCTGAAGTGCAGTGGAACAATCTGGGCTCGCTGCAGCCTCAACCTCCTGGGCTCAAGCCATCCAACTACCTGAGCTCCCAGAGTAGCTGGGACTACAGGCACATGCCACCATGCCCAAGTAATTTATACTTTAAATTTATATAATGTTTTCTTCTGTCTCTTCTAATTCCAGAGTCCTAGACAAACAATAATAAAATGCTTATATAGAATGTGAGACTTAAATAACAGAATGAAGCTAGCCTGATATCATAATTTGTTTTCTAAAGCTTCTCATTTCCTTTAATGATAAAAGGTAAAGAACCTCTGAAGATCTCTATTTTGAGATAAAGTGCAGTGAAGGAGGAAGTACCTGTCTTACTAAGTTGTCACATCTGTACCTATAAGCCCAGCACTTTGGGAGGCCGAGGTGTGCAGATCACCTGAGATCAGGAGTTCGAGACCAGCCTGGCCAACATGGTGAAACCCCGTCTCTACTAAAAAGACAAAAATTAGCTGGGCGTGGTGGTAGGTGCCTGTAATCCCAGCTACTTAGGAGGCTGAGGCAGGAGAGTCACTTGAACCCAGGAGGTGGAGGCTACAGTGAGCCGAGATTGTACCACTGCACTCCAGCCTGGGAGACAGAGCAAGACTCCCATCTCAAAAAAATTTTTTAAAGCTTAATTGTACTACATGTGCATTTTAATTTCAGTTTTTTACCTCATGTAATATAAGCATTTCCTCATGATGATTATTTTTAATAACAGATTTTTTTAACCCAAGAAAATTCTAGAGAAACTGTTAGATTTGTGAGTCATAATTCTAGTTCTCTTAAATTCTCAGTCTGTCAGATATCTATACTTCTCTAGTGTTTCTCTATTATAAAAACAACAGTAATCAAATGTCTTTCTTACCTTGGCAAAGTCAACAAACTTAAAAAAACACACACACATTTTGGCAACTGATTACTACTGTACTTTTCTGGGGACATAGATGGTTGCAGGCCAGGTAATAGAATCAGAGATGATCTAAAGACATATGTGGAGTAATTTATTTCTTGGACTACTATGACCTCCATCATCTTTCTTTTTGGTAATTTGCTTTTGTACAGAAGTGGAACAGAGAATGTACAATGGTATGACCTACGTGGTGTAATGTGACTTTCTTTCTGGAAAAGCAATAATTAGCTCAAGGACCAAACTGTCTTATTCTAAGATGTTTGTCTTCAAAACAATCCTCTTCACTATTTTCATCTTCTTATTGTGATAAATTTGTACATGACAGTATTCAAAGCATTCTCTTATTTCAGCAACGATTCATTCATCAAACATTTATGAAGTTCCTGTACATTGCTTGGCTCATTGAGAATGTGAAGCTGAATCAGAGTTCCTTCCCTTAAGGAATCCACATTCTGGTAGGGAAGATAGAGAAGTAAACAAATGATGACAGTAGGTTCAAAAGGTACCTTGGAGTCCTAAGGAGGAGTCACCTCTGCTTTCGCACGTCACAGAGGAAATGCCTGAATTGAGTCCTGAAGGGTGGTCAGAAATTGCTAGGTGAAGAGATAACAGGAGAAGCACAAAATAACATGGCAGATGTGGGTGAACTGTAGTTAGTCTAGGATGGATGTGGGGCATAGGATTGAAGTGAGTAGAGAGGAGATGAGGAGACTTAATCTGGATTAACTAATGAATAGGCTTGCTGTTATGCTTAGAAGGCCATGGTTTTGTTCTGTTATTATTATTATTATTTTGAGATGGAGTTTTGCTCTTGTTGCCCGGGCTGGAGTAAAATGGCAAAATCTCAGCTCACCGCAACCTCTGCCTCCCAGGTTCAAGCAATTCTCCTGCCTCAGCCTCCCAAGTAGCTGGGATTACAGGCATGCGCCACCATACCTGGCTAATTTTTGTATTTTTAGTAGAGACAAGGTTTCTCCATGTTGGTCAGGCTGGTCCCGAACTACCACCCTCAGGTGATCCTCCTGCCTTGGCCTCCCAAAGTGCTGGGATTACAGGAGTGAACCACTGCACCCAGCCAAAGGCCATAGTTTTAGAAAGATGACCAGCTGGAATAGAAGGAATAGACTGGGGCGACTGAGGCAGAGAATGAATAAAGAACTTTTTTCCGTAATCCAAATTGGAAATGCTGGGGGTTTGAAGTAGAACAGCAGCAGTGGCACCGAAGAGGAGGAGACACAATCAAGATAAAGATGGAGAATGGACAAGGTATATGAGCAGCTTACATGTACTGTCCTGGGTACCTGCACAGGTGATATTTACTACTCTCTAAAAGAAGAGAACGTAAAAAGATGAGTACAAAGGGGGCTCCTTATCTTCTGATCTTTGCTTTCTTCAGACTTTACTGTGGATGTAAATAATGGAAAGTTGTAGACCTACTTAATCCTAGCTGATCAGATTTTTCCCATTATGTGGTTTTCCTAGTTCGTTACTCAGATCAAAGAAATAGAATGGGCCTGGCACAGCGGCTCATGCCTGTAATCCCAGCACTTTGGGAGGCCAAGGCAGGCGGATCACAAGATCAGGAGATCGAGACCATCCTGGCCAACATGGTGAAACCCCGTGTCTACTAAAATTCAAAAAATTAGCTAGTCGTGATGACATGTGCCTTTAGTCCCAGCTACTCAGGAGGCTGAGGCAGGGGAATCACTTGAACCCAGGAGGTGGAGGTTGCGTTGAGCCGAGATTGCACCGCTGCACTTCAGCCTGGTGACAAAGCAAGACTCCGTCTCAAAAAAAAAAAAAAAAAAGAAAAGAAAGAAAAGAAATAGAATGTGTGCATTCAATTTTTTTCTTTTGCTTGGTGACCTAGAGATAATCATCAGGCCCTTTTTTATAAGAGGTATTAAATGCAAGTGCTCAGTTTGGGAGTATTTTTAGTATTACAGTTTGAAGTGGATATCATATGACTAAATCTTAACTGACTGATTTTTGTCCTATCAGTTGAATGCACTGGGTTTTGATTATTTTAAACCTAATATTTGGACAGTATTTAATAGCTGGAGGCAAATTAATAACATGTCAGTTGAGGACAAAGGACATGTCTGAAACAACAGTAGATAAATCATAAGCACATGATAACACGAAAGGGTATATCTTACTCAAATGTCAGCTCATTTGGAGGAAACGCTTCATTCAGTTTACTTTTGAGATCTTCAGAAGAGTGTGTCGAAAGAGCCGTGGAAGTGGAAGCAGACAGCAAAAAAACTGAAGATGCTGATAGTGCTGTGTCAGCTATCTACAGCTTGCTGTTTGCCAGGAACCATGCTAAGAACTTTTCAGACATTAACTCACTTAATCCTCAGACAGTACTATGAAGTAAGTACCATTCGTAGCTCCATTTCATAGCTGAGAAGATGGACACAAAGAAAGATGGAGTAGCCGGGCACAGTGGCTCAAGCCTGTAATCCCAGCACTTTGGGAGGCCGAGGCGGGTGGATCACGAGGTCAAGAGATCGAGACCATCCTGGTCAACATGGTGAAACCCCGTCTCTACTAAAAATACAAAAAAGTAGCTGGGCATGGTGGCGCGTGCCTGTAATCCCAGCTACTCAGGAGGCTGAGGCAGAATTGCCTGAACCCAGGAGGTGGAGGTTGCGGTGAGCCGAGATCGCGCCATTGCACTCCAGCCTGGGTAACAAGAGCGAAACAACGTCTCAAAAAAAAAAAAAAGAAAGATGGAGTAATTTCCCCAAGAGCACCCAGCTATAAAATGATAGAACCAGGCAAATCAAAGCAGGCCTGTTTCCAGAGCCCATGTTCCTAAATACTGTCATTCTCATTGCCTCAATATCCTTCCCTCTTCTCATCACACCTCCCTGGAGAGGCTGGCTGAGTCATTACCTTCTTCTAGGAGGTTCACCTTGACTCTTCTTCACCCTATCTCCAGAGATACTTTTGTACTTTGTACAAAATGTATATATTTCACTTATCGCACAGGATGTAAATATTTGTGTCTGTCTCTCCTACCAGACCCGATTTTAGTCCTTTTTGTATCTATACCTGGAATCTGATGCAAGTGTTCAATAAATGCAAGTCTAGTTGAGTTAGCTTCACTTGAACACACAGTGCTTGTCCTCAAGGAGCTTTTGGTGTATCTGGAAAAGAAAGTTCCATTCACCTGAAACAACAGATAAGAAAGAAAATTAAGCTAAGAGGGTGATATAGACCATGGATATGATGAAATTTCAAAGAAGGGAGATTGGCCTTGGAGATTGGGTTGGGCGGATTGAGTTGCATTGGGTCAGACCAGATAGAGATAGCTTCTTCTCGTACATAAACTCTGAGATGAGGATGGGTTATAGTTGAGAGAAGAAAAGGACGAAGGACATTGATCAGAATGTTGCCCTGAGGTGGCGATGAATAAAACGCTCACATTTAAGGGGGCAGTAGAGTTGTTCAGAAAATACACATGACGGATCCTCCTCGTTGACCCAGATCAAACATCAGCTCCTCAGAGAGGCTGACCCTGTTCTCTCT
The DNA here is from genome assembly GCF_048565385.1 of Saimiri boliviensis. Lineage (NCBI taxonomy): Eukaryota > Metazoa > Chordata > Mammalia > Primates > Cebidae > Saimiri > Saimiri boliviensis. The sequence continues at coordinate 74,033,906 of NC_133463.1, forward strand.
GGAGACCTTCCCTCTGCAGTATCTTGTATATATGCCTGACCTTCACAAGAACACTTTGCTTTATAGGTGTCTGTTCTGTGTGACTGAGCTCCCTGAAGGCCAGGATTACTTTTTGCCAAGACCAAGCATGCCTAGCTCATAACAGTGGTAAAAATAATAATAATAGCAGTAACAATTTTGTAATTACAGAAGTATATAACATTGATTTTAATAAATATATGTACAAAATAAGTAACCTATTAGATCCTTATGTGCTAGCCATTTTTCTGATTACATTATATTAATTAAACCAGTATTCATCAAGTATTTTTGTTGAGTTTATGTTTGTTGAACTTTGCCATTTAGTGAGGGTGGTCACATCTAGGGATTCTTTCTTTTTTTTTTTTTTTTTTTTTTTTTTTTTTGAGACGGAGTTTCGCTCTTGTTACCCAGGCTGGAGTGCGGTGGCACGATCTCTGCTCACCGCAACTTCCGGCTCCCGGGTTCAGGCAATTCTCCTGCCTCAGCCTCCTGAGTAGCTGGGATTACAGGCACGCGCCACCATGCCCAGCTAATTTTTGTATTTTAGTAGAGATGGGGTTTCACCATGTTGACCAGGATGGTCTCGATCTCTTGACCTCGTGATCCACCCACCTCGGCCTCCCAAAGTGCTGGGATTACAGGCTTGAGCCACCGCACCCGGCCGGGGATTCTTTCTTTATGTAGGCCCTGTCTGATCATGATCTCCATCTGAATCCTGCAAAAGCTGTTCACATGCAGCAGAGTCTTAACTGGTGCCAGGGAGTATTTGAACTGATATGGTTTGGCTGCGTCCCCACTCAAATCTCATCTTGAATTGTAGCTCCCATAATTTCCATGTGTTGTGAGAGGGACCCAGGGGGAGATAACCGAATCATGGACAGTTTCCCCCTGCTGTTCTCGTGGTAGTGAGTAAGTCTCACGAGATCTGATGGTTTGATAAGGGGAAATCCCTTTTGCTTGATTCTCATCTCTCTTGCCTGCTGCTATGTAAGACATCCTTTTGCTCTTCCTTCATCTTCTTGCATGTTTGGGAGGCCTCTCCAGCCAAGTGGAACTGTGAGTTCATTAAACCTCTTTCCTTTAAATATTACCCCGTCTTGGATGTGTCTTTATTAGCAGCGAGAGAACAGACTAATACAGAAACCTAAGATTCCGTTTTCTGCAGAAGGGAAAATGGTAATCTGGCCCAACCAGACAGCTGGCAGTCAGGACAGGCTGCCAGTCCCATGAAGAAACTGAGGTACAAAGCTGAACACCCAAGTGTACCAAGGAGTGGATCTCAAAGCAAAACACACACACACACACACACACACATGCGTGCACACAGCCACAGCTCTTAATTCCAAACCAAAAGAACTGAGCCTGCTAAATATCTCTTAACACTTAGAGTCCAAGATGTGTCTGAGTCCACAGCTGGGATCACTGGTAGCCCCAGCTATAGGTTACTAAGTAGGAGAAACAAATCAGGAATTGGCACAGATAGATACTCACACACTATAACTAAAGAATTTCAAACTTGGAATCAATGTGCTTTTGCACATCAGCACGGCCCCCAAATTTTCCATGCACCAGCTCAGCCTTTCCAAATAAACTGTCTTTGGAATAGTGCAAGTAAAATAACATGGGCAGTCAAGTAAGCATTTCAAGTAGGCAACAATGTAAAGTGTTTTTTTCATATGCTACTTTCATAATTTCAAGAGAAAAGTGCTTTTAGGAAAATGTTCAGGCTTAGGCCAGGCATGGTGGCTCATGCCTACAATCCAGAACTTTGGAAGGCCTAGGTAGGAGAGGATCCCTTGAGTCCAGGAGTTCAAGACCAGCCTCAGCAACAGTGAGACCTTGTCTCTATCAAAGAAAAAAGAAAGAAAAAAATGTTCCAGCCTAATTGAAAAAGTACATAGCAATTAAATTTTATTCCCAGCTGGCATACAACTTTCTAACTGGTAGCCAAATTTGGGATGCCTGAAGACAGATAAATGACTAATGCTAGGGCTGTGTGTGGCCAGTACCAAATGTATTTTCTGACCACAAGACCATGTCTGGATTCTCCTTTGTAATTACCACACAGCCTACTGTAATTTTCAAGCTTATATTTACTTCCTGCCTTTGACATGTAATTCAGGGTCCAGGGCTGCGCCCCAAGCAAGAGTGAAGTTCTGTTATTTGGCTAAAACCTATAAAATCATCATTGTGTGAGGATGTGTGTATGTGTTTTTGTTGCCACGTCTGCTAAATATGTTAAGTGTAATCTTGTGAAAAATATGCCCACTCCTGCCTTGTTGGATGAGGCACTTTGCTTGTCAGATGTTTATTGAACACCTACTACTCTATGCCAAGGACTATTTTAAACTCTAGGAAACATCCATGAGCAAGAGAATGAAGGCCCTGCTTTCCTGGAAGAGAATGAGGGAGGGGGTAGCGGGGAAGAAAGGCAGAAAATGAGCACTTAGGGACGTGCTATGCAGAGAACAAGAGTGGTGTGATAGAGAAAGTCTGTGTGGCTTCTTTAGCTTGGGACATCAGAGAAGGCCTCACCAAGGAGATGACATTTAAACTGACATTTTAAAATGACAAGAAAGAATAGGACAGGCACAGAGCAGGAGGAAGAGCATTCCAGAGAAGTTAGTGTTAAGACTCAAAGACAGGAGGAGCTTGGCATGTTCCAGAAACAGAAAAGGCCAGTGTGCCTTGAGCATGGTGGGAGACAGGGCAACTGAGCAGAGAGGTTGTGTCTACTAGTCCGTTTTCTTGCTGCTGATAAAGATGTACCCGAGACTGGGGAAAAAAAGAGGTTTAATGGACTTATGGTTTCATATGATTGGAGAAGCCTCACAATCGTGGCGGAAGGCAAAGGAGGAGCAAGTCACATTTTACATGGTGGCAGGCAAAGAGAGGGAGAGCTTGTGCAGGGAAACTCCTCTTTTTAAAACCATCAGATCTCATGAGACTTACTCACTATCACAAGAACAGCACTGGAAAGATCTGCCCCCATGATTCCATTGCCTACCATCGGTTCCTTCCCACAATACACAGGAATTCAAGATGAGATTTGGATGGGGACACAACCAAACCATATTAGGTTGTCAGGGACAGTTACACAGCGCTGTCTAGGCCACTGCAAGAGGAGGACGTGGGAGGCGGTGGCCCTTGATGAGGGACACTAGTTGGGAAGCAACTGCAGAGGGCTGGGCGGGAGGCAGTAGTGGTTTGGGCCAAGGCATGAAGTAGAGAATGGGAGAAGGGGTTGGATTTGGAATATGGTTTAGAACCAGAGTTGGGAGAACCTGCCAGTGGATTGGATATGAGGAATGAAGAAAAGGGAATAACCAAGAAAGATTCCAAAGGCTTTGGCTTTGAACAACTCAATGGATGGTGACTGAGAAGAAGAGGACCAAAGGCAGAGCTGCTTGGCTCTTCCCTGAGTCATAACTGATGAGCCACAGAAACTGGGAACTTACATCTTGGGGTCCAATGTCGTCACTACGCCTCACACCCAACTTTACATCACTGGAGCACATTTACAGACCTTTGAAAATAACTGCTTCAAACATGTCTATGGTTTCTCCTTTTTGATGTTCATTTCGTGATACCAAAAACAACAACAAAAACGTATTCAAGTCACCTAACTCTACCTTGCTCCATCCCTCATGGGTGCACTGTAAATGTTAGTTCTTGTGCAGGCTTCCTGCCTCAGCACAGTGCTGGGGCACCCTGGGCCCAGGCATCTGGAGTTCAAGTAAAGGTCCAAGATCAATCCATCAGTCAGAAGTTGACAGCCAGTATATGCTTCTCACAACATCATCTATGTATACAGAAAATAATATGACTACTTTGCTGTTTTTCTACTTAGAGTTAGGAAAATTTTATAATCTCTTTACTAAAGATTAAACTGATTTAATCCAATTATTGTTTCATTGTAAGGCAAACATTTTCTACATTTGCCTTAAAAATGTTGTGGGGTTGGCTGGGCATGGTGGCTCACGCATGTAGTCCTAGCACTTTGGGAGGCCGAGACAGACAGATCCCTTGAGGTCAGGAGTTCGAGACCAGTCTGGCCAGCATGGTGAAACCCCGTCTCTACTAAAATTATAAAAATTAACCAGGTGTGGTGGTGGGCACCTATAATTTCAGCTACTCAGGAGGCTGAGGAACAAGAATCACTTGAACCCGAGAGGCAGAGGTGGCAGTGAGCCAAGATTGTGCCACTGCACTCCAGCCTGGGCAACAGAGTGAGACTCCATCTCAAAATATATATATATATATATGGTGGGGCTTCAATTGTCTTGCTACACAATAGGAATAACAATATAGGCATTCTTCATGCGTATATTGTTAGGAAATGAAATAAATGTATATGAATAAATGAAATAATGTATATGAAGTGCTTCGCATAGTAACTGCTATATAACATTCAATACATTTCAAGTGTTATTATCAATGAAGTAATGATTTGGGAGCAGAGGAGCTCCCAGAACCAATACATAGATTTTAATATTCAGATGAATGAGTCCAAGAAAATAGAACAGCACATTGATTTATTAAATTCCTGTGTGACTGGACGCAACCTACACTTTCTTTGGATCTCGATTTTCTCAGGTAAATGCCAGACTTAGGATAGACAACCTTGACTTAAAACTTCCATGATTCTAGTAGATGATCAGTATTTTCTCCCCCATCTTCCTCTTACCAGGCTTATCACAGAATTTTGTCTTTGGGTCATCTAAATCAGTGTAAGTGGTATTTGTTGCCAGATGTGACCTTTTGTTAGCACACTGGAGAATCCCAAGGCTAATGTCAATTTCTATAAATATAGATTGAGAGTGAGGAAATGTTCTGTCTCTAGGGAAGTTTACCTATTGAGTATCTTTCTCTTTTTAGACCCTTGGTCTGTGGTCTCTTACTCACTGGTGACATTCTTCCCCAGTCTCACTTTTGTTACCTTCTTCTTTCGTGATCACTGATGCTGGCAGCCACCTACAATTTTGAAGTTCCCCACTCAGCCTTTGCCAGTGGTTGGCATTGTATTTGAGTTGTGCTTACTTACTTCCTCTACCTTTTGAAATTTAAAAATAGAAAATAGCAAACAAACCCACAGTCTTTCACATCAGCTGAACTCTGTTATTCATCTAACAGATTTTCTGGTGAATTCTATGGTATAACGTATACAGTCAGAAACCAGCCATCCGTTCAGAATAAATGGTGTGCAAAATTAGCAAAGAGATCCTTCTATTTTTACTACCAAACACGCGATCAGAAATGGGAGGCCACAGCCCACAGGAGACTTTAAAAAGTGAATCCAAGAGACGGACAGCTCCTGGCATGTTCCCTGGCTTTTTTCTTTACAGGTTCAACTTTACCGAGCCATGGTGAAGAGTCAATGAATTGATAAAGGAACCCCCTTAGGAGTCTAACTCTTGCACTATGAATACCACAGACAGGCCCTGAGAAGTGTGAAAACTCATCTAGGCATGAGCAATATAATTTCCAGAGACCCCATCCCACAGCAAACATACTATAACATGGTACACTCCCTGTTAAATATCATTTTATTTCTGTTTGTTTATTTGTTTGTTTTTTGAGATGGAGTCTCACTCCATTGCCCAGGCCAGAGTGCAATGGCACAATCTCCACTCACTGCAATCTCCACGTCCAGGGTTCAAGGCTGAGGTTCTCCTGCCTCAGCCTCCCGAGTAGCTTAGATTACAGGTGCCTGCCACCACACCCAGCTAATTTTCGTATTTTAAGTAGAGACGAGGTTTCACCATGTTGGTGAGGCTGGTCTGAAACTCCTGACCTTGTGATCCACCCGCCTTGGCCTCCCAAAGTGCTGGGATTACAAGCGTGAGCCACCACACCCAGCCAATTTGAACTTTTTAAATGTCGTTTATAGTAACATTAGTAACATGTAGTGGGATTATTATTATTTTCTAATAAATTTTAAATTCCTCAGTCTTAATGTCTAATATGCTAAATATTGATAGATATAACCCACATAGAAAAGGCTTTAAAGAATTCATACCTACAACTAAAAAGTTTGAGAAGCCCTGTACTATGCCGAATAGTAATGACTATTTATTGACTATTACTTTGTACTATGAGCTGTCCAGAGCATACCACATTCTTCATCTCTTTTAATCTTTGCAACAAGTCTGTAAAGCAGAGGCTTTTTAAAAGTGGGGCACTTTGCTAGCCCAGGGTCTCATCGCTGGACAAGAAAGAGATAACCAGGTCTGTTCTCTGACTCTGAAGCCACACTCTTGGTCACTTTCTCTGTAACTGTACTGCTGTGAACCTCAGAATGTGGTACCCTGTAGTGTCCTCTGAAAAAAAGAGTTTCTGTTCATCCAGTGCCTACATGGGGCCAACACCAAATGCACCCTCAGAAACTCCTCCCCTCCCCTCCTTCTGTTCCTTCCTTTTCTTGACATTAGACCAGAGAGGTTAACCAACTCTCCGTTTTCCTCCAGGTGGTCTTCAAGCTGACAGAGAGGCTGACGGAACAGGAGTGGATGAAGATATGATTGTGACCCAAAGTCAGACCAACTTCATCTGCCCCATTACACAGGTACTGCTTCCTCGTCCTTCCCCTGAAAGAAACACAAGTCACTCCACAGAGGCAGAAAGGTTCCTGTTTGCTTTCTGGTTTGATTTCACTTAGGGAGTGAAAGAGGGAGAAAAGAAAAGGGCTGGGGGTTGAAGAGAATCCGTGCGAGGTTCTTGGTCTGGAGAGAGCTGTCAGCCAATGGTGCCCTTAAGGATCTGGGACTAAAGTCCTGGCCCACAGGCCAAGTGACAGTGCTGACTGGATTCCCTGCTTTTCCTTTTCTAAACCCTGATCATTATCTAAAGCCATGAAAGGGGGCGAGGGTGAAACATAGCACAGGACTAGGAAAAAACAGCTACTGGAAGTTGATCGTTAACATTCCTGAAATCAGCATCTCCTTGATTACAGTTGGAAATGAAGAAGCCAGTGAAAAATAAAGTGTGTGGCCACACCTACGAAGAGGAAGCCATTGTTCGCATGATTGAGTCCAAGCACAGGCGGAAGAAAAAGGCATGGTGAGTGGAGCGGAGAAGGAAGTGGAGCCTTTCCTTCTGGTAGTCACTCAGAGATGGGTGCTCACACTAGAGGAAAAGACACTTCAGTGTCTCTAAGTTCCGTTCACCTCCCGAATTCTGTAAACATGGAAGTGGGCTTTCTGGAAAAACAATACACGAGGAAAAAATTAGTAATCTGTTCAGGAAGAAGCTGAGGGAACTTCAACCACACCCTCAAAACAGAATAAGGCCAGGCATGGTAGCTCACGCCTGTAATCCCAGCACTTTTGAGAACCCAAGGCAGGCAGATCACCTGAGGTCAGGAGTTCGAGACCAGCTTGGCCAACATGGTGAAACCCTGTCTCTACTAAAAATACAGAAATTAGCCAAGTGCGGTGTCAGGTGCCTGTAATTCCAGCTACTTGGGAGGCTGAGGCAGGAGAATCTCTTGAACCCAGGAGGCAGAGGTTGCAGTGAGCTGAGATTGTGACAGTGCACTTACAGCCTGGGCAACAGAGCTAGACTCTGTCTCAAAAAACAAGGTTTCAGTAAATTCATGGATAACTCATGATAATAAATTATTTTTTTAATTGGAAGTTTTAAAGAATCTTTAAAAATATACATATGTTACATACTATGTTATTTTATATGAATATCATATTATTTATCTTTATACATCACACACACACACACACACACACACACACACACACACATACATATCTTATCTTCCTTCCCTTCTTCCCGTGACCACAGAGGACCATGCTCTGTTTTTGTAATAACATAGAATCCTGAGTTAGCCAGACTGACTGGCATTGACTCAGTTTGACATTTCTTTTGCTCTTATCATGGGTTTGCTGCAGGAATGGAATTGCAGGTGTGACTAGTTCTCAATTGACTTCTGATAACAGTTCCTTTGATGTGTGTCTTGCTTGTCCACTGCTGAGAAATTTGCTGGACCTAGAATTGGAATTCCCCAGCACTCCTCATCTGGGTGTGGACTTAGAGATAATATATTAGAGACTGTAGCTATCTTGATGGTCATTAAGGTTAGTAACTTATCCTGTTTATTCTAGAAGAATAGTGGCTTTGCAGCCTAATTGTTGCAAAATATAGACATTCTTAGTACATTTTGGTCTGTTTTGAGTTTCTGACTTATAGTTGAAATGTCAGATTTCTTTTTTTTTTTTTTTTTTTTGAGACGGAGTTTCACTCTTGTTACCCAGGCTGGAGTGCAATGGCGCGATTTCGGCTCACCGCAACCTCCGCCTCCTGGGTTCAGGCAATTCTCCTGCCTCAGCCTCCTGAGTAGCTGGGATTACAGGCACGCGCCACCATGCCCAGCTGATTTTTTGTATTTTTAGTAGAGACGGGGTTTCACCATGTTGACCAGGATGGTCTCGATCTCTTGACCTCATGATCCACCCGCCTCAGCCTCCCAAAGTGCTGGGATTACAGGCTTGAGCCACCGCGCCCGGCCGAAATGTCAGATTTCTTTAGTGAACCTGTCATGTTCCCTGTGAATATAATTTTCTTGGCTTCTGGCCTTCCAGCTTTCTCTTTCTACTGAATGTATTCTGTGTTCATTCTCTGAAAAGCAAAATCATTGCTAAGAATAGGTATTCCTAGTTTGTTTTGTTCAACAGCCCTTCTTTCTTAAAGTATGTGATATTCTCCTCGAGTCAGATGTGAAGAGAGCAGGGACTGATACAAAGCACATTTCTCACCACCAAGTTGCAGGATGGGGAGTAGTAACTCCCAGAAGGGACATCACGTTGAGATGCATCCTCTTTATTACACACTTTGTTTTTCTAATGTCCTTTGGCCAACAAAGTGCTTTTTTGAGGGTTGGCATCAGATGCACCTGTGGAACAGATGCATTTGCCAGCAGAGAAACAACAAGCCAGGACCCAGGCCTGCGCCCGAGCTCCGGGAGGCCAGAGCTGCATTCTGCTAACTGTGATGCCTCAGCACTTGGCACACAGCCTGATGCCAACCCTCAAAAAAGTACTTTTTTGACCCCAGAAAAGATCAGTCAGTGGAAGAAGACCCTAGCAAACCAGTCTAAAACATAGCCAGGAGCCAGGAGGAGTGATAAGGAGTAGAGGCTCATGGGAACTTATGGGCGGGATAAGCAGGGTTCCAAAGACCAGGTGCATTTGAGCAGCAATAGATTAGAACTCAGGGCCTTCTTGAAACTGACTCTAGAGGTTTCTGATTAAGCATAAAGTCGTGTCATTTCCCATGATGCATGTTAGAGTGATGAGTAGTTCTGGGTTCTCTTTGTTTAGAAATGTCCATGACACATCGTCTCATTTCTTCCTCCTAGATTGTCCTAGCTATGTTTGTTTGTTTAGACGGGAGCTCCAGGTCCATTGTGTTCTGGCCACTGCCTGAATTTCACTGTGCAAGCTTCAGGCCCTGGGAAGCCTCTCTGCGCTGGCCCGAGTCAGGATAATGTTGTTAAGACTTTAGCCCCAGCCAAGCACAGTGGTTAGAATAATTTCCTAAAATATATCTGTTAACAATAAGCCTGTTTATTATCTTAAAAATAAAGCTGCCTTATGATTTTTTTTTCTTTTTTTTTTTTTTTTTTTTTTTTTTTTGAGACAGAGTCTCAGTCTGTCTCCCAGGCTGGAGTACAACCTCCTTCTCCCAGGTTCAAGCAATTCTCGTGCCTCAGTCTCCCAATTAGCTGGGATTGCAGGCACATACCATCATGCCCAGCTAATTTTTGTATTTTTAGTAGAGAGAGGGCTCCACCACGTTGGGCAGGCTGGTCTCAAACTCCTGGCTTCAAGCAACCTGCCCACCTTGGCCTCCCAACCTTATGATTCTCACATAGTATTATTTCCAATTTGGCCACATTTTTTTTAGGGGGGGTGGTTTGTTTGAGAACAGGAAAGGTTTTTTAAAAAGTCACATTTAAGAGCATGTAGAGGGACCAGGCGTGGTGGCTCATGCCTGTAACCCCAGCACTTTGGGAGGCCGAGGTGGGCAGATCACCTGAGGTCAGGAGTTCTAGACCAGCCTGACCAACATGGAGAAACCCCATCTCTACTAAAACTACAAAATTAGCCAGGCAGGTTGGGGCATGCCTGTAATCCCAGCTACACAGGAGGCTGAGACAGGAGAATCACTGGAACCCAGGAGGAGGAGGATGCAGTGAGCTAAGATCACGCCATTGCACTCAGGCCTGGGCAACAAAAGCAAAACTCCGTCTCAAAAAAAAAAAAAAAAAAAAAAAAAAAAAGCATGTAGAATAAAGTGGATTGAATAGAAATGGGTCATTTGACAGCAGAACTCCAGCTTTGTGCTTTGGAATTCCTGTTTCAACACTTAACCAACAAGCCATTCAGCCTTCCCACCTCGGTTTCCTCATCTGTAAAATGGAAATAACATCAGCATTTCACAGCATTTCAGGGGCAAAGAAATGGTAGGGAATTCCATTCTAGGTCTGGACTAGCACATTTCTTGGCAGAAGAGACATAAAAGCACTTAGGTGAAAGCTCTTTGGGGAGTGGAGAGTGCTAAGCAAATAGCAGTAGGGTTGTGGAGACAGAGACTGATAGAGTTGTTATCACTGCCTGTGCCGCTTAGTGACACATGATTTTAGACTCAGGGGGTGTAGGACAGAATGACTGTGTTGAGGTATGACAGGAATCCCTCCCACTCAGGTTTCCAGAGGTATCTATAGACTTTCTCTCTCTAGTTTGCGGGCTAAACGTTGGAAGTTTTGGGACCCAGCTCTAGGAACTGTTAAGACTTGGGACACAGATCCAGGAACTCCCAGAATCATGTCCTCTGGAGTGTTTGCAGAGACCAAGGTTCCCCACAGCCTTGTGGGACCCCAATCGCAGTTCCCTTTGCTCAGCAGTCACCTTTGTGCTTACCCCGTACTGCGGTGAAATGTTCTGGCCAGGCAGTGCCTGGAGGTGGGGACCCAGCTGCTCCATGGAGGCCTGAAGGTCTGACTCCTGCACAGTGATGATGCAGCAGCTGAAGATCGGGTGTTGCCACACCGAACTCGCTCACCAGGATGTCGTGGGATTAATGCCGAATGCTTACAGAGACAGTTGTTTCTCCGGGGGGGCATGCCCTGATTCAGCGCTGTGGCATGATGGCCTTCTCTTGTCCTTTCTGCTTTAAAAACTTGCTTATTGGAGATGAACTGAGAAACTAGGTTCTTCCCGGTTCCAGCCTCAGCCTCTCCTCCAGGAAGTCTTCCCTGAACCCTTATTTATGCTGGACACGATGTCGTGGGCACCCCATGGCCTTCAACATTGTCAGAGCGGCTGGCTCCTCTCCACAAGCTTCTTGACAGCGGAAGCTGTGGACCAGGGTAGGGACTGGCACATGGTGGGACCTGGCGTGAACTCCCCAGTCCTTGACACACATTGGCCTGCTTATTTCTCAGCCTTGTATGACAGCCTTGTGCTCTGCCTTCATGTTCTTAAAGGGAAAAACTGAGGCACAGAGAATTTAGTCCCGTACCCAGAGTGACACAGCCAGGGGGTTTAAGCAGAGCTCTTTCTCACTCTTGAGCCTGCAGTTCCGTCAGTAGGCCATCCAGCTCCCTTTGGGAAGGATATTTGTTGTTTTGGTTTTTTTTTTTGGTTTTGTTTGTTTTTGTTGTTGTTCATTTTTTTTGAGATGGAGTCTCATTCTGTCGCCCAGGCTGGAGTTCAGTGGTACAATCTCGGCTCACTGCAACCTCTGCCTCCTGGGTTCAAGGGATTCTCCTGCCTCAGCTTCCCAAGTAGCTGGGATTACAGGCATGTGCCACCACACCCAGCTGATTTTTGTAGTTTTAGTAGAGATGGGGTTTCACCATGATGGCCAGGATGGTCTCAATCCCCTGACCTCGTGATCCGCCCACCTCAGCCTCTCAAAGTGCTGGAATTACAGGCATGAGCCACCGTGCCCAGCCTGAGAGGGCTGTTTGGTTCAGGCGCCTACCACCAGAGTCCATCCTCTTCGTGAGCTCAGACCTCGTTATTTGACATGGCTTACCCTGGACTCCATCCCACTGAAATGAAGGTGGGCGCCTGCTCTGCCCCTGAGTGTGTGGTTAAGTCCATCAGACATTCTCAGCGTGGTGCTCTCATGCACTGACTAAAACCATGATGTCATCAGGAAGTCCTCACCACCTCACTCTCCACTTCCCTATCCACGGCTTATTCACTGTCTGGCAATCAGAGTTAAGACCTTTGCTCGGTGGAGTGGGAGAGACCAAGGTCAGGCAGTCCCAAGTAGATGTTCCAGGTTGATGTATAAGGGAGGATCATCCCAGCCACCTACTTAGGGTTCCATTTCAATGTCATGGAAGCCAAAGTTATGTCACTTGCCTTTTCTAGTCACAAAAGTGTCTGTATCCTTTTCATGACCTTAGCTGCTTATTTTCATGCTTAAAGACATAATTCACCAGGCGCAGTGGCTCATGCCTGTAACCCCAACACTTTGGGAGGCTGAGGCAGTGGATCACTTGAGCTCAAGAGTTCAGGACCAGCCTGGGCAACATGGCGAAACTCTATCAAATTTTTTTTTTAATTAGCCAGGCATAATGGTGCACACCTGTGGGCCCAGCTACTCAGGAGGCTGAGGTAGGAGGATCACTTGAGCCTGGGAGGCAGAGGTTGCAGTAACCGAAGACAGTGCCAGTGCACTCCAGCCTGGGTGACAGTGAAACCCTGTCAAAGAAAGAAAGAGAAAGAGAAAGAGAGAGAGGAAAGAAGGAAGGAAGGAGAGAAGGAAAGAAAAGAAGAACAATTCACTCTGAGACTTCACAGTATAGGGGGATGGGCTAGGAAAAAAAACAGATTTTTAAACTGCTGTAAAACATTTCTCCAGCCTTGCCCTAATGCAAAGCCAAATCATCAAAACGATGCATACCTGGGCTAAATCATCCTGAACCGCTTTCATATAATTGCCTTTCTATAATTATGATTTAACACATCCCGGACCTGAGTATACAGGGCACTTTTTAAAATTTTTTGAGAGACAATCTCACTCTATTGCCCAGGCTGGAGTTCAGTGGTGCTGTCTCAGCTCACCACAACCTTACCATCCAGGTTCAGGCGATTCTCCTGCCTCAGCCTCCCCTGGTAGCTGAGATTACAGGCCCCCACCACCACACCCGGCTGATTTTTGTATTTTTAATAAAGATGGGGTTTCACCATGTTGGCCAGGCTGGTCTCAAATTCCTGACCTCATGATCCACCCTCTTCGGCCTCCCAAAGTGCTGAAATTACAGGTGTGAGCCACTGCACGTGGACATGTTTTAATATATTTAAAATAAATATTGTTGGGCCGGGCACGGTGGCTCACGCCTGTAATCCCAGCACTTTGGGAGGCCGAGGTGGGTGGATCACGAGGTCAAGAGATCGAGACCATCCTGGTCAACATGGTGAAACCCCGTCTCTACTAAAAATACAAAAAATTAGCTGGGCATGGTGGCGCATACCTGTAATCCCAGCTACTCAGGAGGCTGAGGCAAGAGAATTGCCTGAACCCAGGAGGCGGAGGTTGCGGTGAGCCGAGATCACGCCATTGCACTCCAGCCTGGGTAACAAGAGTGAAACTCTGTCTCAAAAATATATATAAATAAATAAATAAATAAGTGATGTTACTAAGCATATTATTTGTTTCATTGATTAATGCCCCTCCAATGTAAAGACTCCTTGATCCACACAGATCAGGGCCAAGAAATACTTCCTCTTTCCTACCACTAGACACACTGGAGCTCCCATGAGCAATTTCTTTCCTTCTGGTTTGCATCTTTAGTGTGGTTTGCATATTTGTTGTTTTTGGCCTTAATATGCTGTGTTTTACGGAGTGCTATCTCGGATCACTGGGCCGGAGCTGAATGTGGGCAGGAACCGTATATTTCTATTTCTTTTTTTTGTTAGACCGAGTTTTACTCTGTCACCCAGGCTGGAGTGCAGTGGCATGATCTCGGCTCATTGCAACCTCCACCTCCCAGGTTCAAGTGATTCTCCTGCCTCAGTCTCCCAAGTAGCTGAGACTACAGGCCCATGCCACCACGCCTGGCTCACTTTTTTGTATTTTTAGTAGAGACAGGTTCTACCGTGTTAGCCAGGATGGTCTTGAACTCCTGACCTTGTGATCCCCGCAACTCGGTCTCCCAAAATGTTTGTATTACAGGCGTGAGCCACTGCACCTGGACTTATATTTGTATTTCATAGTTGCATGCTTAGAACCTAGCATAGGGCTGATCCCTAGAAGAGTCAGTTAATGCCTCAGTGGGTGCATGCATGCGTTGGATATATGCAAGATAGAAATAGATCCTGAGCTTTAAAACTTCTTGGAAGAATGATGATGAGGGAACAAATGGTAGTCACAAGGGATCAGGAAGGGAATGAACATTACTGAGCACTGTGTTGCCTGTCACCCTGGGAAAGAGGAGTTCTCTCCCCATTTTAAATCAGAGGAAAGAGAGGCTCAAGAAGGTTACGTGGGGCAGTGCATGGTGGCTCACATCTGTAATCCCAGCACTTTGGGAGACCAAAGTGGACAGATCACAAGGTCAGGAGTTCAAGACCAGCCTGACCAACATGGTGAAACCCCATCAGCCTGGACGACACAGCAAGACTTCATCTCAAAACAAAGAAAGAAGGTTATGTGAATTGCCATAACTAGCAAGTAGGTGGTAGAGAGAAAATTCAGACGTAGGTTAGCTTGACTGCAAACACTGGGCTTCTAAATCTACCAAAATTTGGTTCACTTTGAGAACCAAATTCTTTGAGAAGAAATCAGGTGACTTCATCCAGCCCCCAGCCTCCAGTTAAGACCACATCTGAGCAGAGCTGTGGCTTAAGTTCCACCCCTTTCTGGGTGACTCACACTGATTTCTTTGGCCACAGCCTTTCCACCAAGTCCCAATGGCCCACTCATCCTCTATTCTGGGAGGGCTACTGGGCATCCATTCCAGAGGAAACAGATACCAACCAGGACTGTGGTTCTGTGCCGCAGCTGGTTTTGACCCGTCATTTCCCATCATGATAAATGGCAGTACCAGTCACTGATCTGCCCAGATGAAGCTCGCCTCTTCCCTCTCCCTTACGCTCCACGGCAGCTCCATCGGCCAGAACTATGGGTTCCACAGTCAAGCATGTCCTGAAGCTGATCGCCTTGCCACCCTCAGCCGAGCCGCCCTCCTCTCTCTCCTGCACCTGTGGGATCCTCCACACTATTTTCCCTGCCCCTCTCTTACCTCCCTGCTTTGTGTTCTCCATAAGCAGCCAGAGAAACATTTTCCAGATATAAACCAAACGAAACCCCTCCTCCATCTCAAAACTTTCCAGCGTTTTATCTTCATATTTAAAATAAAATCCAAGTCTGGGCATGGTGGCTCACACCTGTTAACTCCCAGCCTTTGGGAGGCCGAGGCGGGTGGATTACTTAAAGTCAGGAGTTCGAGACCAGCCTAGCCAACATGGTGAAACCCTGTCTCTACTAAAAGTACACAAAACTGCTGGGCACAGTGGCTCACACCTGTAATCTCAGCACTTTGGGAGGCCAAGGTGGGCGGATCACAAGGTCAGGAGTTCAAGACCAGCCTGGCCAATATGGTGAGACCCCGTCTCTACTAAAAATACAAAAATTAGCCGGAGTCCCAGCTACTCAGAAGGCTGAGGCACAAGAATTGCTTGAACCTGGGAGGTGGAAGTTGCAGTGAGCCGAGATCAAGCCACTGCACTCCAGCCTGGTGACAGAGTGAGACTCATTCTCAAAAAAAAAAAAAAAAAGAAAGAAAGAAAAAGAAATTTAGGTCCATGATGAGATAGGCACTACTCACGTATTGGTATTGCTTGTGTCCCCAGCACCTGGACAGGGCCTGGTTCAGGGAGGGACTCAGTGAATAAATGAATAAGCACACTTTGGTCCTGATTTTTAACGCTTTTCCTTTTCTGGTAGAATGCCTCACTTAAATACTTGAGTATAAAAGAAGTTTCTGCTTAAAACAGTAAAGAGAACTGACCAGACGTTCTTTCTCCCTCACAGTTGCCCTAAAATTGGCTGTAGCCACACGGATATGAGAATGTCGGATCTCGTCCAGGATGAAGCACTTAGAAGGGCGATTGAGAACCATAACAAGAAAAGACATCGTCATTCCGAGTAGGAAAAGCCACCTGCCCGCAGGGCATCCGCAGCCTACCTCCGACCCCAGCCATCTGTTGAGAGCAGTGCTGAACCCAGCAGTTAGGGACTGGCTGCAGAGCATACTTGTTTGGGGTAAAACTGGATGCTTTTATGTGTGCTTGAAAACATTTTTCTAAGTTACACAACAGAAATGCAAGCGTATTGTTTATTTTTAAGTGTTCTATAATGTTGAATAAAACTTTGATCATCTGCAATGTCCTGCTTGCACACCTCCTAATGTATGGATTATTCCAGAGGTGCAAGCATTGCCATTTCAAGGACATCAGACGGATTTTTATAATAGTTTTGACTAAAGAATGTCTTTCAGCCTGGTGCGGTGGCTCATACCTTTAATCCCAGCACTTTGGGAAGCCAAGGTGGCCAGATCACTTGAGGTCAGGAGTTCAAGACCAGCCTGGGCAACATAGTGAAACTCCATCTCTACCAAAAATACAAAAATCAGCCACGTGAGGTGGTGGACACCTGTAATCCTAGCTACTTGGGAGTCTAAGGCCGGAGAATCCGTTGAATCCAAGAGGTAGAGGTTACAGTGAGCCAAGATCACACCACTGCACTCCAGCCTGGGCGACAGAGCAAGACTATCTAAAAAAAAAAAAAGAATGTCTTTCAAGTGATATTTGAAATTAAAACGTATAGAAACACCCCTATTGCAAAGCATTTTCTATGAGTATAGTAAATAATAGCATTGAGTTATAAAGCAAAGCCACTTTACTTTCCTGTATTTACATTGCATATTGACAGTTCCAAACATGTAAATGCTTTTAGTGTCATTCTGAATGGAATAGAATGCTCCAGTGACTGGCTTATCAGTGCATTACAGTGATGATTGATGCCTATAATGGAACTCTGCTGCAGCCCTCCAAGAGCCTAAACTACCATCAACAGTAACTACATTCCAGTTGCTCTCTATTTTTCTGGATGGCTGGCTGCAAGTGACTTCATCCCCCTGGGCGCTGGTGTCTTCAGCCACGAAATGAAGGTGTTTAACAAGATGCTCTCTAATGTCCTATGACCCCTGAGACTCTGTGGACTTAACACCAGCAGGATCTTTAAGTTGAATGTCTTCAATTACATTCTAATTGTGTGATGAGCACCAATCTGTTGTCCCCATTAGCAACCTTTTATCAAGCTTACTATTTAATTAAACCAAATGAAGCAAAACCCTGGTGACACTGGAAAACCAAGAATAGCCAATAATAGCTAACATTTATTGAGTACTTACTGTATATCAGGTGCTATTCTAAGTGCTTTGCATATATATTAATTCCTATAATCTTCATAGCCTATTGAGAGAGGTACAGTTCTTACAGATAAGGAAAACTAGGCACAGAGAAGCGAAGCCAGCCACGGAAAGTCGTAGAGCTAGGAGATGGCTAAACTGGAAGCAGAATCTGGAGAGCTCAGTCTTAAAATCTCCACTTTTAATTCCATACTGCCCTCCTCTCTACTGACTTAATTTAGAATCTGAAAATATATTCAAAGCTCACATTTAGAAACCAAAGCTTTTGTAAATAAACAATGTGTGTGTGTGTGTGTGTGTGTGTGTCTGTGTGTGTCCATGTACAAAAAAAGTCATTAAAATGGAGGCCTAGGCAGGAGGATCACTTAAGCCCAGGAGTTTGAGACCGTCCCAGGCAAAATGGCAAGTCCCCATCTCTATTAAAGAAGAGGCAGGTCAAAGTGGCTCATTCCTGTAATCCCAGCACTTTGGGAGGCCTGCCTCGGCTGATCACCCCCCCACCCCCGCCCCCGCTGTGTTTGCCATTATCCCTGATTGCCCAGCGGAGCTTCCCCCTCAACACCCACATAAGCTTCCCCTCACCCCACCCTGCCATCTTAACTACTCTTACCCCACCCGCCATTGTAACTGAACTTATGGTAATATATACTCCTTACCCCTACCCCCACCACTGTAACTGATCTTACTCTCTAACTTTCCACTGCCCACCCCAAACCTATAAAACCAACTCCTGTCCCACTGCCCTTTGCTAACGCCCTTTTTGGCCTTAGCCCACCAGCACCCAGGTGAATAAACAGCCATGTTGCTCACACAAAGCCTGTTTGGAGAGGTCTCTTCATTCAAAGCCTGTGGGTTTTTTCTATTTTTATAACATTTTATATAACTCATAAAATAGTGTTTGTATAAAAATTCACACAAAGTTGCTAGAGAGCATATAATTTCCAAAAATGTCCTGGGTTTTTGTTAACATTCAGTTTTCTAAGGACGCACTCCAATCAATGGTAAAATGCAGACACAATGCGAGATTTCATATCTTTGGTAAAACTATTCTCATTATTTTGTATCCTCACAGTATTAACTCTGATATCCACTTTGTGCAGGGTTTGCTATTACTGGGATGTCAGAGAAACATTAAGGCTGGATTTATGGGAGGCAAGTGTTTCCAAGCAGCAGTGATAGCCCCTTGGCCCCCACCCCCACTTCATATATCTATACAGTCTATCGACCGCCAGGCAGGGTGCAAGCTCACGACCTCCACTTGGGAGTCTCAAGATCCCATTTTGACTGGGCAAGAAGCAAACATTTGAGGGGAACATTGGAAACGGAGGCCGTCTCTAAAGGAACCCAGTGGCCACGCTGTGGTGTGGTCGGGCCAGCGCCTGTTACCAATTAAATAGCCAATCCATTCACCACTAAGTAGATTCCACTGGTTGGTTGGTTGATGATTGCTGCTAGGTGGTCCCCTCCCCACAAACATAAAAGGGAAGGAAGGTTTGGAGCCAACAGTGAAAGGGGAGGGGCACACTAGCGCAAATGACACCAGACATGACTTTATTCCCTGTCAAACATTTGTTGTGTAGACACAGCCAAGGTGAACTGAAGCAGGATGCGAACACTCAGTACATTCA